>NT_033777.3:24804278-26016786 GCF_000001215.4 Drosophila melanogaster | reverse complement strand
ACCCAGGATCGGGTGGACGATGATCTTCTGCACGCCTTGCTTTGCCAGAGCTTCAGTCAGCTGCCCGGAACGCTCTGCTAGTTGTACTCCGCCCACAATCACCTCATCCCATCACTGAATAGATCTCATTCTCATGGGGGTCGTACCCCCCTTATTATTGTAATTTCATTTATTTATTTCCCTGCGCAATATTAACGTTGTTGATGTGATACTAATTTGCATGTAAAATAAAACATAAACAATCATTTTGTACAATACAGATGAAAAGAACATGAAAAGGATATGTTTTATTATTGATTGGGCTTGCGAGGAAGCAGCCTGATAATAAAATCCAGTGTATTTTAGTGTTTTATGGTTAATAGGGCTGTGAGTAGGATTCGTTGTTAATGCAATTAACAGGTTGGACCTTCCTTTGGTGTATTATCACCTTGAGAAGCAATTCAAACTATATAGATCCATCATCTTGAGGATGACTTAACAGACATAAAAAATTGATAATAGCACCTATTCTGCTTTATCACTCTTGGGGATCAGAAAGAAGAACCCGATCTCTTGAAGTACTGGCATAACGGAAGAACGAAGATCAGAGCAAAGGATAACGGAAGCAGTGTTATGAGTGGAACCTAATGAACCCTGACAGATGAGCGGTCTGCCCAGACGGGTTGGTAAACCGATCAAAGGAGATGAAAGGAGTGGTAGATGCCAAACTGGTATCATCTTGCGGTAACTGTCACATCGATGCTCCCAGACTATATGTAAAAGAATTAAGGTTGATTGCAGACAATATCCTGTGTTAATATCCCCAGTTAGGCGCTGACGTCAATGGGACCTGTAAGATGGATCTCTTCAGTGGAAGGAGGATTTTGTATGTGGGTATATCACAATAAGTCATTGATTAAATTTGGCTCATACTCTAGAGGTAACCACGATTGGGCAATAATAACAAAAAGCTATCAGGGGAACTGATAAGCTTGCCCCATTCAGGAAAGTTGGATCCGATAATTATCAACTCAACCACAAGACACGTTGCAAAAACGGACATAAAAAAGAGTTTTGGGACAGGAAACCCGAAAACCACAAGCGCGAAATTTGCGGTTAAGCTATAGTATATTTTTAAGGAAACATTAAAATTTGGATAAACGAAAGGAAAAAAGTTATAAGATCCACAAAGAATAAATAGCTATGCTGAGCAAATGAAAAAATTTGTCTAAGACTATTATTAAAATTTCTTAAACCTCTTCCTAATTACAAATTTGCAATGCTGACCATATCGAATTGTAGCAACTGAAATCCATTTCACTTTCTTCACCCCAATTAACCAGTCGTTTACGCATGTCTCATAAATTCGTAGGGTTGTATTTTCATCGAAGACAAAAGGATGACTTTGACGAACAAAAGATGGTCCTGTTCATTGTTCCGACTTTACGACCGATCCCGTCTAGCATTTCTCTTCGCGCAAAAGACGGAAGAGCTCAGCGGGTTGGGCGCCGGAGACCTGCAGGGCGCAGTTGAAGTTCTCCAGCAGGCAGGAGTTGGCCAACTCGGCACGATACTTTCCATTGGTAATGCACACCGGCTGGTAGATCATCGAGCAGGGCTTGAAGCATTCCTTGACCTCCAGCTTGAAGTTGCCCAACTTCTCGTGCAGATTCTCGACGAACTCGGAGCTGCACCAGGCGGCATCGGTGGCAGCATAGGCTATAGAATCATATAGATTTTAGAGATAGGAATCTTTACTATTTTATTTATATTTTACTCACCCTGCACGCTATTCCTTTCGCGGCGACAGTTGTGGGACAAAAGATTGCAGGTGCTAGCAAACTCCTTGAAGTTCTGGCCATCAGTTCCGCATACTGGCTTGTAGATACTGGGGCAAAAAGTTGGACAAGCGGTATCGTTGGTGGACACTGTATTTCCGTATACACATGCCACCAATGCAAGGCAGCAAAGGGTCAAAGTTTGGCTCATCATTTTGAAGTTGTTTTTTTACTTTCGTTTTTACTTTTTGGGTTTTTACAGACGAATGCGTTCTCTCTGTAGTAGCTATCGATTTCAATTGGTATGACTGTCTGAAGTTTCATTGATTTTTATATATTTTTATGACTCTCTCTAGCTACTAGTAGATAGTATATCAGTTATAGAGTGCTGATAAGAGCGGCTTCTTATCGGCGGACCAAAACAAAAACTCGTTTATGCGGTCTACGAAGTTCTACAAGATACTGGCACTGTTTCGAATAGGAACTGTGTTTATACCCTTAAAGAGGGTATACTTATTATGATTATATGTTGGTTAGATTGTTGCTTATATGTGAGATTTTACAGATTACATTTACACTAATAATTTATGCAGGCTATACGTATCACACCATATATTAAAATTGTATATATAATTAAATTTTGTTTTAAAAATACATTGTATATCAAGAGCAAAGAAATTTGTTTTTGTCTAAGAAAGGGTATCTAAAAGTGGGCTTTTAAATGTATGCTTACCTTCTCGAAGGCAAATTTTTGTTGTCTGCTGTCTGAGAGAAATCTATTTTCATAACAACATCATCAATATTTTCGTTACTATCTTGTTTATTACAGATATCGACGATTCTGTCTGAAAATTTTGATAATATCGGGGAAGAAATTTGTCTATGATGCTCTTATTGCTATGTGTTTGATATCATTGTTTACAGATGCTCAAGTTGAGGTAATGTTTTTCTTTCGGTAGATGACTTATGTTTTTTTTAGGAACTGCGTGGTACTTTTTTCAGCATTCTATCGGATGTTTTGATTGTGCACATAGTGGTGTTTTGATTATGTTATCTCATTCTAATAACTTCATTTCAAACATTGAATAATTATTTTCCGCTCATTATAAAATAGCTATCAAGACCCAAGTCCCAAAAAATTCACCATTCCCTTCACATCCAATAGTTGTGACAAATGATCTTGTTTCTTTCCACACATTTCGGTCTAATTCGGTTACAACATTCTGACCGCCCACATGGTTGCACAGTTCATCGAAACTGCCGATCTCCATGGGGCATAATGGTAATTGAGGCCTCTCGTCGCGCCACACAGAAGACGAGATGGGAAGGGGGAATCCCAATCCCCAGCGCTGGCCAAGGGAGCGTGGTGGCCGGGCCTAATCACCGTTTAATGGTGTTCACACACTTGTTGCTGACGGCGCCCTCCATAGACCTGGCCAAAACCAACAGGCCTGGCCAATCAATGACCGCTAAGCGAATGCTCGTCACGCACGCGAAGGCCGCTCCGCTGGTCATCGAGAATTGGGTACACACGCGTCCATTAAACCCATCGACGAAGACTACGAGCCACAACCCATTCCCATTCCCATTCCCATTCTCACTCCCATTTACAATCCCAGATCCGAAGCTAAACATAAAGAAGCACGGACAAGACAGCTCGGCACAGGATCAGGTTGACTCGGTGCACAGGTATGCAAATGAGCCACGGCCCATCTAGATAGCCATCGGAGTTTCGTCCCCCGGACTCATCGCTATCATCGCCCATCGGCATGAACAGTGTCATCAGCATTATCAACGGCATTCCATGATGGGTTCTTTCTTCCAATTTTCAATTCTTTCGTGCAGACAAGCCTCGCTTTGCATACGAAATTAATTATGTGCTGTCAAAGGCAATTTAACAAAAACTTATATTGCTACTTAATTTACGTCACGGCGCTACCAGAAACTCCTCACTTGAATGGGCATTCGTGTTTCAGCATTAATATAAGGAATAAATATTTCTGATTTTTACAAATACCATTTTTTAAGTAAAATTTTACTCATAATTAAATTTATGAAAAATAGTATTAAAGCTAAATCTGTTATAATTAAATTCCAGTTTAGAAAGAGTATTTAAAGTCTCGAATACTTTCGATTTGTTCTCGATCTTTCTGGTTATTCATGTTGGTCTCTTATTTGATTTTATCCAACTCCTTCGCTTGCTCCTCCTGTGCTGTCGACATCAATTTGCATTTTTAGTGTAGGAGAAATGCGTTTGAGATTGATAGAGAAGGACGGACAGAGTGTGTGAAAGAGTGGGCATCGTGTGAGGGACCTGCGTCGGATTGTGATTCCCTAGCCAATGTGATTATCTTTTGCGGCAACTGTTTTTATGCCCAATTTCAACGTCCGCCTCGAGACGCCTTGGCATGTGATTCGATGTCTTGAGGTGTTGACGTCTACATGTTGCATTTTAATTGTGGTTTTTGGTGTTTGCCTCTCGGTTCTGGAATCTTTCACCGGGTTCTTGGGGTTTTCCCCGCCTGCCGGCCTTTCTCCACTCCCTCACCGACTCATAAATAAGTTGTACGACAAGCGACAACCAGCCCGTTTGCCAGGAGCTGCCGTGAAGTTATGCGCACGACATCCATATTTGGACGCACACAGGTGGCGATGGTGGCCTTAGCCAAGGTGATAGCCATAACACTTGGCTCTTGGCCAACTTGGCTTGCGGCCATTTCGCCGAAGTGCGAGCACATCACACCTTCTGGCCACAATGGCCACAAGACAAGGCTGGCCACAAGGTTGTCCATTTTGGGACAGCGCTATCCGAGGAATTGACTATCTTGTGGAGCGTGGGCTGGTTTCTAGCAGGATGTGCCCGAGTCGCACTTTTCTTCAATGACCCAGTTAGATAGGCATTTTAATTGCGACGAAGTCAATTATAGCATTCCTTCTAAGATTCTAAAAGATCTGGAATTAAATAGAGATTCCTGGACAGCTTGTCCCGATCAAATAACCTACCCTACTCTTACAAAAAAACACGATAAGCAAATTTCTATAAAATCACTTAGAATACTGGTAATGATACTCATTTATAACAATTTTTACTCTTCCCATTCATTGTCTACTTTTTATTACCCAGCTTATATTAGTAAACAATAAACAGATACATCCAACACTCATTGTATATTTAATAATCAACTCTTACTGAGTAGTAAACTACCCCGAATTCATAATCAAGTAATTCGAGTGTTTTCTCTTGTTTATCATTCTCTGGAAATAACTCGAAGTATCTCTGCCAGCGGTGGTTCATATCTGGCACGTTGACTTCGGTAACAATATTTATGCTAGGACAACAAGCGATTCATTCATGTGGTATGCCAAGCGAATCATAACAATCTCAGAGAAGATAAATAAAGTGTTTCCTACTTGTTGTGTGTAACCCAAAACCCAAGCCCAATTATAAGATGAATGAATTTGATTTTGATATTTCTTGTTTTGTATTTTGTACGAGTGTTTTAAAGCTCTTTTTGTTTTATCACAATATCTTAATAACTAATGGAAGCGCTGGATCGCCGAGATTGTTGGGGGAGTTAAAGCCGCTGGTGCTATCACAATGTTTGTAGAGTTCTTAAAGCTTGAAGATCAAAGGTTGAGGCAATGGATTCTTAAGCCTGGGCCCAACGATCCTGGAATTGCATGGAGTAGCACATGGCGGGCTCAACGCTGGCGACTGGCTGAAGGTTGGTGGTCCAGAAGAAGGTGCCGGCGGTGGTGCGAGCGAAGCGAACTGGGACATAGACATCCTCCTCGTCCTCCTGCTCCTCGACAATCTCGAACTCCTGAGAGTGAGCCAATTGGGCCAGCTTCTCGTTGGCGGCGTTCTCATCGATCTCGGCATAGTAGGCCTCCTCAACCTGGGCGTTGCGCAGATTGTCGACGGATTCTAGCGATTCCAGAGATCCCTGAGGCTTCTGCTGCTGCTTCTGTTGCTTCTTGAAGAGCGTCTTCAGGACCTGCTTGATGCTGTAGCTGGTCTTCATCTTGTTGTTGGTGTTGGCGACGACAACGACTTGTTGGCACATTTTTGGTTGAAGTTATGTGGGTAGTTTTGTTTAGAGTGCGTGTTGCTTGAAAGGCTGACGATGTCAGAATGATTTCCCAACCGGCAAACGGACGGCTTTTATAGACGGCCCGGCTCGAAGTGCATTTCCTGTGCGCTCGAGCGACAGAGAGGGCGAGAACGGACCCCTGCCAGCGACACGCACCGCAGACAGGGAGGGGAATACAAACAGAGACAGAAACGGAGTACGCAGACCCTCGCCCTCAAAGAGCCGAGATAATCGGGGCGGAGAACCTGAAATACGACGCTCGCCAGGAGTCGGGGGAAGTTCCAGGAGCAGGTAAAGACGAGACGGGATGAGACGAGAGAAGAGTGCATCGGCAAAGGAAACAAACCCCTACAAAAACTGCAACTGTCCGACGAGTGTGGGAAACAATTTTTCGCTGGCCTCAAAATTTTCGGAAACGTATTCAAGTGCTGCGTGAAATCCCCAGAGGACATGAAAAAAATCACCAACACACTGGCAATCCAGGACACACCGATACGGGGCAGGTGTTCCTTGGTAAAATTTCTCACGACACCGAAGGAAGCCCAGGATCAACAAGGGGATCACATCATGGAAAAGGAGTTGCAAATTGTATTCCTAATGGGCAATCAACATAAAAGCAGGGATAGGGGACCGTTTCTGAGTTTCGAATCCCCAGGACCATTCCCACGCATTCCCACACATTGCTTCGTCCTGGCTCTGGTTTCGTGCATATGAAAGGGCATAAGGGATCTTGGGGTTGGATCTTCTATTTGTATAGGCATCTCGAATCACTTGTTATGGTGTTTTGATTTCCAACTTTCCCACAGGGCTCGATGAATCCATTTACCACTATTCACTAGCACCATCGAAACCACCACCAATAAAATACGGACTTGCCACTTGTCTTCAATTTGGAAACACTCCCCAGGGGTGAGCTGGGAATCTTATAGATATTTTAATTAATTCCCTTTCTTGCGGCCCAAGTGTGCTGAACGTGTGGAGCGATAGGGAGGGTTTCTTCAATATTGTTTCAAGGGAGAGGGATTACCCGATAAGGCGCAGGGAGAAAGTGTGTGCAAAGCGAGCTGAGGGCGAGATACGAACGCGTACTTAGAGATACGTTTTAATGACTTGTTGTTTGGCTAGGGGATCCCGTTTAATGGTTCGCTTTTTATCAGTGCCACTAATGGATCGCACAGATTGCACCCCCTGCCAAGAATAGTTGACTAGCTGTTTATGTGAAAAATCGAATGAAATGAGACTCAAGATCCAAGCTATAAAGTGGGAGTCTTTTGGGGGGATCCTATCCACTATCTGGGAGCCTCCTGTCAAGGGGCCATTGACAGCTTACACTTGGCGGAGGCCTGGAATGATGATGCATCTCTGCCTGCTGGTGGTGGTAATATGATATATGCACTCGAAATCTTTACAAAAAATAAAAGCCACAGACTCAGCTTCACATCCAGTTTGAGTTTGAGATAATGGGCAACGTGCCAAGTGCCCGACCGTGTATACACAACAAACAGTGCATAAAAGCAGGCGGAGGAGCCATTCACAAGGCGGTGGTTAGGGAGGAGCTGGGGGAACCACGAGGGGGTCTGAGGCTGCAGTAGGAGGTGTGCCGGGTCTTTTATGTGATCTCCAAGCGGAGTATGTGTCGGCATCCCAGCAGCCACAGAGCAGAGTCCACTGGCTTTGGCGGATGGCAAACTGGTTTGTGGCTTTTTGGATCTTTACATACACCACTAGAGATGCCAATGCCAGCATGCGTGCACTGTGAAAAATATTCAAATGAAATATGAAAAATATTCAAAAATGTTCAGTTATTTAAAGTGCAAGTCTGATTTGCACTGAACAAAAAGTTATCGCAGACCAACAATAGAAATTATAGTATAACAAACTTACTAATGGTTACAATGGTTACGGATTGCAGCGAATGATCTGAAGTGACAACCCATAACTCTTTTTATCGAGTGTAGAGACATGGACACACATACTTAACACGCGGCTATGACGAACAAATGTGTAAAGCATTAAAAAAGAGATCTGAAAAATACGAAAAAAATGAGAAAAGCTAAATAAAAAAAAAACACAAAAGCGTCGACCGCATCCTAAACAGCGGCAACCAGCGAATGAGGGCCAACGGGACGGACACGGAGACCCGGAGCGGCGGACTGAGCTCGGGCCCAAGCCCCAACCAATCTTTTCAAGTTGATCCCCATCAAGATATTATTTGACAGCAATGAAACGACTGGCACGAGTTTGTTTCCCACGGTCTGGCGTTGCCTTGGTGTGCGTTGTATCTGTGAGCTGTGGTGTATCTGTGGGTTTGCGGGGGGCTTTCAAGTGGGGCTTAAGCGGGGGGCTTTTTGAGAGGGGGCAGCCCCACCGACGACTGCTGACTTGGCTGGCTGCTTTTCGCGGCGCAATAAAGTTGAAAGCGCACTGTTGGATATAAATTAATTCAACAACACGCTATGGCCATACACACTGCTTGGTGTTGTTGCTCTGGGTCTCTGGTCTCCATCTCCGAGTTTTGCACGCTCTCGTGCCCCGCCCCTTACCGCTCCACCCCCTCGGGCGATCGCTCAACTCCGCGGGGGCACTGAAATTCGCGCGTGCGTATGCCATCGACAAAAAAAAAATGAAGCACAAAATTTAAAAAAAAGCAAGCAAGAGAAATAATAAACCGAGAGAAATGAGGTCTTCGCGATATATGTTTTTTTGTATGTGTAGCTGTATCTTTGGATGATTGGGTGTATAAAGGCCAGTTGGTCTTAAGCGACTTGACCATATGCGCTACACCCCAACGAGCATTGCAGAATCTGATGAAATTTGTGAAATAACTACCTTATTATTCCATATTATATTTTCGGAATGGGCAGCAGATTAGGTTTCTGCATTTCAAGCTATAGGGGCACACTCGATGAATTCTATTGGGGGCACGTGCTCGTCCACTGGGTTTCCTCTAATTGCTACAATTGGTATTAATGATTCGAGTTACGACAGTGATTCAGTTGTTAAGCTAGAAAAGTCTTTCAGTGGCGTTTAAAGGCATTTATAGCTACTACATGAAAATTGGAACTTCCGAATTACAATTGGAGCCCCTATACTATTTAGCTTTTAATTTAAGCTAGTTGAATGAATGGATTATATAAATGGATTATATTGTTATTACAAAATATTTCTTAATTTAACGTGTTATCTACAATTGTAGCTAAATTGTTTTTAAAAATCTTTAAATTTTTGAAATATTTTTTCCATATTTTTTATAGTATTGTTTCTTTAATAATCCAATATGAATTACTTCTTAATTGGTTGTTGCAAATATCATGCGACTAACTCACCCCAAAAATGCAACCACCACCCTCTGACGAACAGTTTGACACACTGCCGACCCATAAAATCCAATTAAGCATTTCCGGAGCATTCAGCTTTTTGACATCAACAGTTTAAGTGTCCCGGTCCAGCGGACAAAACGTTTCGGTTAGATAAGTTGTTAGCCGTTTGTGTCTTGGCCCGTTTATCACCGTTGCTGCTTTGTTTCGGCTAACTGTAGCTCATTTCGAATGCGTCGAGGGGCAATCTTAATTTGTCTTATTTGAGTTTGAATTTATATACACATAGTGATCGAGTAGCTGCCGTCTCGGAGCTTTTGTTATTCCTTATTTGTGTGCCAATGAGCCGGGCTCGTGTCATTTTCAATGAACGCCAGCGAGCGTCATCGTCGCCGGCACTTCTAATTAAATGTTGAGAAACCCGAGCTTAGGATCCGAGATGTGTCAGATGCCGGCGGATGGAGATCTAGCATCTCAAGCTGATGAATCACGACGATATAGCGTTAAAAATAAATACCGAATGTGCTAAATGTGTATACATACATATACATATATCGCGTATAGCCCACGAGCCATAACATTTATAGCGTGTGCTGGCAACAGCCATTACGATTGTAACCGACTTTCGCGCACACGTCGACTTCGATCGGTTCCCAGCCCGAAGTCGCTATGGTAATTGTCTACAAATAGAAGCGAGCGACGACCCAAGATCCCCAAGCGAACCCAAAACCCCCAACCGAACTGCAGCTGATCCCCAAACGATCCCCAACCGACAATCAAGAATAATCATGTAAACGAAAAGCGTAATGCTCGTCCCACGAAACCCACGACTACCACGATCCAATCAATGATCCATAAAGCGCTAACAAAAAAGCAAGAAACAGAAACACTGGCCCGTCTCGGGTTGGCCCGATGACGATTCCACAATTATCAGCGTGCCATAAGCTACTGCAAAAGGGTGAAGGCACATGGCAAGACTTGAGACCGAACCGAACCGAACCCAACCGCACCGAATTGAAGCCCAAAAGACCGGACCCCGACCATAGTCGACCATACAAATGAATTGAAATGCAAACATCTTGTTATGGATGGAAGGCATGTGCTCGCCTCGCATCGTATCTGGGATCCCAAGTCGCACAGACCTCTTAAAGGCGGCCCGTCCATCCGTCCGTCCGCTCAAGAAAGACGGTGGACGGAAAGACGAGGGACGAGGGATCGTACAAGACCCCAAGCATGCACAATCAGAAGAAGTCAGGCCAGCCGTCGTCATCGTCGTCGTCGTGGAAATCGGCTGCGAAACAGTTTCCCACGGTATAACAATCACAGCACATACATAAGGAGGGAGGGAGAGAGAGCGAGAAGGCGCAGCCCGCTCAAGTCATTTTATTGCCCTCACATATACAGGCAAAAGTATACAAAAAAACAGAAGCCACCACCACCACTACCACAACCAAGCACCACCAAGCCATCTGAAACCACCGCTGGCAACAGCAGCAGGCCGCGCACGAGGCAAAATGAGTGTCCCGCTCGCACTCACTGTCCAGTTCCCAGGGCGGCAGAGGCTATATAAAGCCGATCCCAGAGCCAGCCGACTCATTCAAAGCTCCGACTTCGTTGCGTGCACACAGAGTCTCCGAGTCCGAATCTAGTGGAACGTTGCGACTGTGGATTACGCGAGTTTACTTTACCCCCAATAAAAAAAAAACAAAACCAAACTACAACAAAATGGTTCTGGAAATGGAGATGTCCAAGACCTATCAGTACCGCAAGGTGATGAAGCCCATGCTGGAGCGTAAGCGCCGTGCCAGGATTAACAAGTGCCTGGACGAGCTCAAGGACATCATGGTGGAGTGCCTGACCCAGGAGGGCGAGCACATCACCCGGCTGGAGAAGGCCGACATCCTGGAGCTGACCGTGGAGCACATGAAGAAGCTGCGTGCCCAGAAGCAGCTGCGTCTGTCCAGCGTCACCGGTGGAGTGTCTCCGAGTGCCGATCCCAAGCTTAGCATCGCTGAGAGTTTCCGTGCTGGCTACGTTCATGCTGCCAATGAAGTGTCCAAAACCTTGGCCGCTGTACCCGGAGTGAGTGTGGATCTCGGCACCCAGCTGATGAGTCACCTTGGCCATCGTCTCAACTACCTGCAAGTGGTGGTTCCCTCGCTGCCCATTGGAGTGCCTCTTCAAGCTCCAGTAGAGGATCAAGCTATGGTCACTCCACCTCCCTCGGAATGCGACAGCTTGGAGAGCGGAGCCTGCAGCCCGGCGCCCAGCGAGGCCAGCTCCACCTCTGGCCCCATGTGGCGTCCCTGGTGATCAACTGGACTCCGGATGATATTCACCTGAATCGCCTTCAAGCGGAAGGCTTCTACAAATTTGTTGCCCCAAAGAGGTGCTGGACTTGAAACCGCACCGAACTCCTTGGAGATCATCAATTGCTGCCCAGGAATAGCTTTCCCAGCAGCCCAGCAGAGCCACCGATCATCTCTAGCAGAGCCTCAAATTTCGGCTATAGAGATGGCTGCTGCTCACTTCTTAAAGTCATAAAGAAATGAAAATAAATGAAATTCCAACTCAAGAATCTCTGCATTTACTTATTTCCCATAGAGCTGATTACTCAGACTTCCCAGACATTTAGTGGGCGTCCAACCGCAAACTAAAGCAACTAAAAAAAAGAAACCCCTTAAAACAAGAAACGAATTGGAGATAAACTCCGTGGTGAACCGAATCGCAGAGCCCACAGCCGGAAGTCGCTGAATATTTTCCCACACTCGGACTATCGTCTGGTCTCTCCGGCTTGGCCTCATTATGCCCCGAGAATTCGGATTGCGAGGGTATGCGGGGCTTTCAGGGGGCATACAACATACATACGTATATCTGCGGGAAGTTTTGCGCCGGCGCTGTCGCAATTAAATAATAAAATAAAGCAAAAAGTCAGTTCTAGGAAACGGCATTTATTATGAGGCCCGCCGAGTGTGAGAACCGCGGCTCCGCTGTCAATGGCTCAGCATTGTGGTCATTGTGTTTCGCTTTTTTTTTAAGATTTTGCTCTTTTTTAGTTTTTTTTTGTTCAGGCTTTGACAGCTTTAACTGCGCTTGACCGCTTGGCACATGCGCGGACGGACCGGCGGTCAGACATTGCAAATTAAGCCCGCGACCGCGACCGTCTCGGCACTTAAGTCTTAAAACTCCAATACTGTATGGGTATGGATAGGGGCTGGGATTGGGGTAGGGGTATGGGGTATGTGTATCGGAGTGCGGTTCGATTACGGAACCTCGGATTCAGCGCCTTTGTCTGGCGGACAACTATGATGATGACTACTTACCAGGTCGTCTCGAGTCTGGGACCGTTCAAGCCGTCGCTGATTGCTGTTAATCTTCAGAAAATGTTATTAGTCACGTAACATTGGCATCGAGACGGCCAAGTTAGCGCTTCTCCGCTTATTTTGTGCTTTTTTTTGTTGTGGACTACAAAACGGCTATTTATAGGGCTCAACGGTAGTCTGCTGAAAATGGGTGATCTATTTTGCGATGGACCAGTTGAAAGGCGATCAGTTCACTCCAAGATTGACTAAGTGCCGCAATGTTGGCCATTGCCGGGGGCTAATTGGATGGCTTCGTTGGCGAAACTGATCTAGAGGGGTTCCCATTCAGCTTGTCGGCTTTGGTTTTCATTTATTGCCGAAACGTGCGTCATTCATAAGAGGTTATTAAATGTGATGTTTGCTGACTTCAGAGTGGGTATCATTTCCATATCTATCTAATACCTGATTAACTCAGGAACAAAAGCCAATGATGACTCAAAATTGGTTTGCTCATAACTAGAATATTTCGTAAATTCTACACTGTAGCTTGCAAATAGCTATTATTAAACAGCATATAACGATTGCAATAATTTTTGAAGATTTCACCAAAGGTTGCAATTATTGAATGATCCCATTCCATGTTTTCGACCTCACCCAACCCACTTCGTATCTTGTGACAGGAGGTACAGTAGAGCCCACACGTCATCCATCACGTGACCTCTGTGTGTCGGTGGACCCCCAATCGCAGGCACCGCGGGTCCGGCCACCTACTTCAGTCATAATACTCCGCACGCCGCTAAGGTTTAATGCAGCCATATTAAAGTAAGCGCAAGACCACCACTTAATAAAAGAGAGGCGGCGGCAAACCGGCCTGGCAATGGGCTGTGCATGGAGGCTGGAGGATGGGACTGGGATGGAGTCGGCACTCGTGCCTCGATCTTCATCCACTCCCATTCCCATTCCCATTCCCATACCCATATCCAAACCCATTCCCCATACGATCCCATACAAACACAACCTGTGGGCAGCTTGTCCAGTGGCAGCAAGAGCGTGTGCCAATGTAGTGTAACAACATCCCATATTAAAGATATTACAGAGTCAATAGCACACCATATAAGTGTGGTTGGGTGCCTCTCCAGCGCTCCAATGCTCCGACGACCAACTCCTCAACTCCCCAACTCCCATACTCCCCAACGAGCATCTCCCACTCCGATCACCATAACCGATCTCCTCGTGCATCCCGCTCGCTCTCGCTTTTTGGTCATAAACCAACTAAATTGAGTTCGTTCAACAAAACAGCGACGCATGCGCCGAACCCCGAACCCATAGTTGTAGCCCCTGAAACACCTCGTACCCCTTTTCCTTCACAGATCACACGGCGCGCTCTTAACGATCGTGTGTCCACAGTCATTACAATGTTGGCCAATGCACAAAAGTCGAAGCTGAAGCTGAAGCTGAGCTGAGTCTGCGACTGAGACACACTTACCGCACGCTGCTTTTCTCTTTCATGTCGATCCATAGCCATATAGCCGCAGCTCGAGTCGGTCGTGATCTTGCCCGTAAGTGGTCTTGTATCTTGAATTCGTAAAAGTACACACACACACACGCATTGAGTGGTGGCCCAGCCAGACACACACACACACATACAAAAAAGGGCAGGTGTGTCGATCGTGTGAGAACCACGTTCCAAACCATTTTCTCACGATCTTCGCTTCTGATATTTAGTTTTTTTTTTCTGGCCACGGTCCCCGGTCTTCAGTCTTCAGTCCCTTCCCCTACCTAAAAAATAAGACCCTTTCTTTGGGCCTCGGTCTTCGAGTGATTCGTATGCAGTTTGTGTATTGTAGTTTTTAATGACTTGGGCTTGCGTTCGAGCTCGATCGCCGGATTGCCGGATTGCTGTATCGGGGGTTCGGTTACGTCGCCGCCATTCGTTCATCATTCATCGGGTTTACCTATAAGATTAAGTATCTTTTGTGCCAGCATTTCCTTTTGGCATTTTGGGTGCGATTCCTCCGCATGTCCCTATAACCGACTTTTTCTTATTGCCCATTGTATGGTATGACAACTGGGCTTGCTTGGTTTGGTTTGGATTGGTGTTGGTCCTCTTATTGTCGAGTCCATAGTTGTGTCGCCTTGATCGGATCATCCAGGAATGGCCTAGGATCGAAAGTGAGCTATAATTTAACATGGCTCTTAAGGAGTGTCCATTATTACACTTTATGTTATCCCAGGGTGGAAGTGACATCCAAACATTGAAGGAAATGATCTTGTTCAGTACATTATAGGGTTTAAGATTACACAGAATTTGCAAGTGAAATACAAATATTTTTAGCGTATTATCTACAAAGGATATCTCAGAAGGATTTAAACAATTTAAAAAATTATAAACGTTTTTTTTTAGTTATTTATAAGCTAGTAACCATAAGCTATAAATCTTATTAATTTCCATAAATAATTGCTGGCACACAAGAAAACAAAAAGGACGGAAATGTAAAATTAAGTATAAACACTTAGGGCTGTTGTGAAGAAGATCTTCTTAAAGATAATCTACTTTCGGCTTTAGCAAGTTAACAGAATTTTAATCAGCTGAAAAATCTCTATAAATTTAGTTCCTTTTTAAATTTATTACACCCCGCCAGCACAGACTAGTCCCAAGCCAATCCTGATACCGATCTCGTTGACTATTCCCTCGATCTGCCCTGCGTCGATTTTTAAGACAGAGGCGTCTGTGAATCGGCTACTGGTCTTGGCACACAGATAACCAAATGATGCTGGGTCAGCCAGATCAGAAAAAAAAAACGAAAATCAAAAAAGGCTCGGGCAGAGCCCATAAAAAAGAAACAACAAAAAAACCGATATCCTGTCCCCGGCTGGAGCTCCTCCATCTTAAAGTTGCCCTAGGGCAAGGCAGTCATTTACCTGATCCGAAGCAATTATGTGCCCATAGCTTACCTTGACCATTGTGCACACGATTTTCTATCCGAGTGGCCAGGGAGAATCACGGCAACAAAAAATTGAGGAGAACAAAGCGAAATCAGGACGGATGCGGGATGAATGATGACTCGATCCCTTTTTTGGTTTTCGGTTTTTTTTTCGGGTTCCTTGCCGGCTCTATGCCCATTTGTTTTCTTCTAAGTCTGAGCGACATTGTCGTAACTCGATTAGATACGCTCAAAGATAAGACTCTAATATTTTCTGTTACCTTCGCTTATTGTCCGCACACGTGTTGGAGTTGCAACCACCAACTGGCCTATAGGCTATGTCCCGGTATCGGTAGCCCCGGCTTTGGACTTTGGACTTCTTTCTTCTCTCGTTCTTCTGCCTAATTCTTCTTGTTTCGGCCTTGGCATTGTTTTCGCTTTCTTTTGTCCGACGATCGTGTATGTGCATCCGTGGGGCGATCGAATAGTTACAGGGGACAGAGAGAGGTGCTATTGCGTTTCTAGCGTTTCCGTTCTAGACCGCAGACAATTGGAAACTGTCTGGACATGGGAGTGTCTGAGCAATTTGCATGTGAGTCACTAGATAGTGGCAGAAAAAGTCGTGATCTTTCAATTTTAGCTATATAATTTATTATTTATTTAGTTATCACATGAACTGCGCGTCCTCATCTAAAGCTTTGTGTGTTTATGGTGTTTACTTATAACTAGGTGGGAGTCGACTGGTGGAAATCCAGTGACTCGGAAGACTTTTACTTTCTATGATCTCTCCTTCGTTTTTTTTTTTTTCAGTTGTGGTGTGAAGTAATCCTATCTACCAGGGACGCCAGACGTTCTCCTCGTCCTCGCTGTCGTCCTCCATCTTGGTCACATCGATGGTGGTCAACAGGGAATGGCTGGTCGAACTGGTATTGGAGTTGGGACTGCCGGCGTAGCTGGAGATTGGCGAAATGGGCACGGAGTAGGCATCCCGATTGGCGATGTGCACGGAGAGTGGAGCGGTCACCGGCAAGACTTCCTTTTCTGCTGGCTGGATCTGATTGAGGCGCTGTCCCAGGTGGGTCATTAGCTGAGTGCCTAGGCTGACATTCATGCCGGGCAGCTGGGAGAGTGAACGGGAGACCTCATTGACGGCATGGATGTAGCCGGAACGGAAGCCCTCCGCCGGAGTCAAGCTCTCATCGCCGGAAGCCCGCTTGTGCTGACGCTGCTGCTTCATCTTTTGCAAATGGGTGACGGTAAGTTCCAGGATATCGGCTTTCTCCAAACGGGTGACGTGCTCGCCCTCGGACTCCAAGGTGGCAACCATAAGATCCTTTAGCTCGTCCAGGCACTTGTTGATTCTGGCACGACGCTTCCTCTCCAGCATGGGCTTCATCACCTTGCGGTACTGATAGGTCTTGGACATCTCGGACATTTGTAGCGACGACATTTTGTGTGTTTCTTATTGTTCTTTTTGTAGTTTCGATGTAAGCTGAGTTCTTTGAGCTCTTGCTGCTCCGACAGTCGAAGTCGTTGTGTGTTGCTAGACCTTCGGTGATCGGCCTTATATAGCTGGCCAGAAACAACCCCCAAAAAATGGGCCAAAGGGATCGTCGTCGTCGTCGTGTGTGCTGGCATTCGAGGAGCAAAAGGGACGGGGACACGCTTCGTGTGCTGGCATGAGGGTTGCTCGGTACCGACCCTTCCGCTTCTTGAGACCGCTCCTTATTGTTCGGGCGATTTCTTATTGTTGGCCCCGGCACCCTTATCAAACGGGCCAGGGAGCAGGATCGCTGCCAGGATCGTGGGAAACACTTTCCTACTCGGTTTCTCACATCGACTCGCTCACCTGCCCGCAAAAAGCAGCCGAGCATGGCCACGGCCATGGGCATGGGAATTTGCAGAGCGAACAGCTGCCGTTTCTAGATTTGTGTGTTATGATTTGACTATGGCATGGCAGGGTGAGGGGCATAAGGATAATGAACTGCTTGCATTATGCCATCTCATCGGGGTCCTCCGGGGTTCCCACGATAGCGGGGACCTCCGCCGGGGGATGGGGATAAGGATAAGGACGAGGCGTTGCGATTCCTCGACAACTTCCTGTTTACCGTTGGCATTCCAAATTGGATCGGGTTCGTGTTTGGTGGCAGAGGAAGGGACAAGGACAGAGGCATCCTGCACTTGTTGGTCGGCTGTTATGATCCTGTGGGAACATTGCTCGTGTGCGTCGAGTGCGCTTAATGCGTGTACGACTTCCCGATCCCCCCGACCCGGCAGGACCTCTGCCTCTCCCTCCATCCGCCATGTAAAAGGGGCCAGCGATGCTGATCCTGGAGCGCTGCTCGCGTGTGGCTCGCTGTGGACACACTTTCGGCTGTAAGTTGCTCGCGTTCCAGGACCTTTGTAATGGATGGATGGTTGGATGGGTGGTGCATTACAGGGATTTGTAAACGGAGTGGGGAGAGTTCAATTGACTTGAATTCAAGTGGACAGTATAACGGTATTTGGTATTTAGAATTATAAATTATTAAAATTCCAAGGAAAATATATATTTTCTATATATTTCAAATTAGATTTTAGAAATATATTTAAATATATCTGATATATCTTTTATATCGAAGAAAGCTAAATAAGAGCTTATAAATTATAATTATAATATAATAATTATATATATTATAACATTTTGTACCTATGTACCTATGGATTATAGCAACCTTGTTTATGTTCATATTCCAAATAATATAAAGCTTTTAAAATTTCAGTTTACGTTCATTTTATTATTCAAATGTTCATGGCTTATACTTAATGGTGTAAAGCGAAAAATATAATTTTAAAACATACACAAAAATTTGTTCTTAATGAGGCTAAGTGGAAGCTCGGTGGGGAAGCTCTTGCAAAGTTGATGAAATAAATTACAATGAATTAAATACATGAATCAGTAAGCCTATGGGAGATCAAATACAAAATACGAACTTAAGAACTATCACAGGAACATCACATCATATCAAATCAACTACCAACTAAATACGATTCTGAGGCAAATGTTTACACTAGACCTTGGAAAACTTGGATTGTTTCTTAATGAAACTGAGTAGTAAAGCTATCAATGTTAATTGGTTGCGTATATATGGAATGCCCTTCACCAGGGGCGCCAGACTTCTTCGCCATGATGAATATCCTCTTCTCGCGGAGACTTTGAACGTTTTTGGTCGGCTAGATTAACTGGTTCTTCGGCCATATCGATGATTTCTTCTTCCTGTTTCATGTCCTTGAGCTGGTGACCCAATTGCTTCATCAGG
The DNA here is from genome assembly GCF_000001215.4 of Drosophila melanogaster. Classification (NCBI taxonomy): domain Eukaryota; kingdom Metazoa; phylum Arthropoda; class Insecta; order Diptera; family Drosophilidae; genus Drosophila; species Drosophila melanogaster. The sequence goes on along the minus strand of NT_033777.3, from coordinate 25,998,093 downwards.
TGGGTGCCGAATTTGAGATCCAAGCCGGGAACCGTAGAGAATATGTGCGAGACCTCGTAGGCAGCCTGGGTGTATCCGGCCCGAAATTTGTCCAGGTTAACTTGGTCGGGTGGTGGGGATTGAGGATTGGCCACTCGCTGCTGCTGTTGCGCTTTCAGATAGTTGACGGTGAGCTCTAAGATGTCAGCTTTCTCCAGCTTGCTGACCTGTTCGCCCTGCGCATCCATGGTGTCCACGATGAGATCCTTGAGTTCGTCCAGATACAGGTTCATCCGGGCGCGTCTTTTGCGCTCCAGGAGGGGTTTGGTCACCTTGCGGTAATGCTGAGTCTTGGTCATAAATCTCTGACCCTGAACGGCCATTGTGTATAATGGGTTTTGATTTGGTGTGGTGATTGTTTGTAAATAAAGTTGCGATGTTGCGATGTCGCTGCTGCCGCTCCGCACTGCACGGTAGTCACTTGAGAAATGATCTTGCCGCAAGGTAAGCTGATCCTTTTTGTAGCTGCTGGTGCCGTACACTTGCGAAATCGAAATCCTCCCCTAACTGCCACCACGCACTGCGATCACAACGCTCCTACACGCCGACGATCACAACGAAGCATCAATCGGGTCACTCTCTGCTTGTGGCAAGATTCCCTCGGCGTTGCACGTGTGCAACATCAAAAAAATTGGATCGGGCGGAAGCCGCTGAGGCTCTCTTCTTGCACTGAAAACAATCCATATGTGGCAGAGAACAATTTTTAAAATCTATACTTTATATAAACTACTTTTAAAATATACAAGTTTCGAAGCATACTCTTTGGATGTCCATTCTGGAAACCAAAGTTTCTCATGCATCTAAAGTATCTTACAACGATAAGTATAAACAAAGAAAAAATAGTTTTATTGTACTTTAGAAACTTTTATATATTTAGAAATTAATTTATTTTTAATCAAAGCTTCTTTAACCTTGGTCATAATAGTAGAATGCCTTAAAGTTATTTTCAGTGTATTGACTAGGGTCCAATAACACGTTCTTCGGATCTTCGCCCGAGCTAGTAGCGCGCTCTCTTCGGGCGTCTCTCTTCCTCGTGCTGTTGCCGTGCGCCGGCGCAACAGTCTGAAGAAGGGTCTCCGAGGAAGAGCAGGAGGAAAGAGTCGGAGCAATCAACCACCACCACCAGCAGCGCACCACACGCACACACGACATCAGCAGCGACATGACCTCGACCTGCCTGGCAGCCATCCGTGCTCCCTGGTTCCCACTTCCCTCGAGAAAAGAGAGCCGAGCCCCATGCGTGCCGTCCTCACTTAAGCCAAAGAGCCAATCTTGTCGAGGCAATGCCATTGTTGCATATGGGTGTGGGTTTCTGCTTGTATGCGTGCAGGTGCACTGGAAAAAATGTTGTTTTGTAAACTGAAATATAATATTCAGAAATATGCAAAATGTGCATAAATAATATATTAAATTCTGTAACTAAACTATAATTTGCATTACTTTGCTTTAAAAGCAATGCAATCCCGAAGTCTTTATAAGCCATCTTTATAAGTTGCTAGTTTAGAGTTCGAATTTTCTTGCAGTGTGGCCTCTTCCCTTTTGGCGCACAGTCACACAGACCTCATTTCCTCTTTGGCGCGACATTGCGTTACACTTACGGGCACGGAGCACCATCATCAGCAGCAGAAGCAGCAGCAGCAACCACCGCAACAACCACCACCACCAACGGGACGGCAGCATAGCACCACCCAGGCAAGCGGCAAACAGCCGGTGCTGCGATGGGTCGGTCGGTGCATGTGCATCGTGAGAAAGTGTACTGGAGACATTCCCACAAGTATTGGGATTGTGCCGCACTTCTGCTGCCGGTTGCCCGGTTCCTCGGCCTCGGTCAGCTGTGACACTTGTTTGGCGCATTTTGCGAGATTGGGTATTCGGGGATAGGGCCATTGACGAAATCCACCTGCCCGAGGGTGAGTTCCAGTTCAAATCCAAGACCAGGGGTCGCTGCAATCGCAGCCATGAAATCGAGAAGTTAACAAACAGTGCAGCAAGGCACCGGCGACATTTGCTGACATCTGATGGCACTGATTTCGTACATTTCGTTTCCAGTTTTCTTCGTGGGGGAGGTTTCTGAGATCATCAGAGTGGCAATGTTTTGATATGGGTATTGGGACGACTTAAGGAAGACAGCCATATGCAAAAACAGGGATTTCAATTGCGCCAATTTCCATGAGGGAAAGATTTTAAGAGAGAGATTTCAATCTGTTGACAATGATGAATCATCCTACTTTTGAAAGTAGAAGAGGAGGATCAAGGATCATAAAACAAAAATTAAGAATCGTTCCGAATTTTAATCTTTCCCAATAAAAGAATCGTTCCGATACTCAATAAACATTTTAATTGAAAGTATATTCATTTGTTCGATATTGTTGTACATTGATAAATTTGGGACATTAACATTTCATAAATATCTTCAAGTGGCTGTAATTTACAAAGATACATATTCGTTTAATACACATATAGCAACACACACATATACATTTAGATTAATAATAATGTATAGAATCCAGTTCCATTTTTGCGCATCTAGTTTAAAAAAATGTTCTTGTTTAATGCGGATAACGCCAAATACAGTTTAAAATCCATGTGCTAGAAAGTAAGTGTAACGGACTAATTTGCTTCGTTTATTGTTTAATAAGAGGTACAAATGTGTAACGTTCGTAAGTTTTTATTTTGGTTCGATTCATTTCGCTTATCATTTCTATTTCGATTAAAATCTTTGTTGTGCTTAAAACTAAATTATATTTAAAGCGGACTGGGTCGTTTTAAGCTTATTATCGATTAGTTTTTGGTGTTTCGGAAATTTCTTGGAAAATGTGCTGATGAAATAAATTAGTAAGGACTAATGAGAGAGGTGAACTTGGTTTAAAAGTAAAATTATATAGAATAAAAAAAAAAAATAAATGCCATCAGATACATTTGCTGCGGGGAGATTCATCTATAATACAAAGTAATGCAAACGACATGTGCAACATGCCGTCTTCTTAAAGCTTTAAGTTATTCTTGTTCTTGTATTCGTTTCGTTTGATTTTGCCTTTAATCGCTTTCATGGTTAACTCCGTTTCGCCTGGTCGCGGTCATCCTTTGAGGAACTGGTGGACTTGGTGTGCCTAGTTGCAGTTGTGGGTTGCAAGCATTAAAATGTACAATCGGTAATCGTTTAAAAATATTTCCATTCGATATCTTCTTCTACGGTGCTTATAGTATCCTCGATCCACTCCCTTCTACACATACAAATATATACATTCTGTTTACATACATCAATACACGCGTTCATTTCCTTCTTTCGCATTCAGTGGTCATCGCTTCTGGACATTCTATACATACATACATACATATATATATAAATATTCTATGATTTTGTACGACATTCTGTGGGGGTTTTCACGTTCTCTAAAAGCACTTTTTAAGCAGATTTAGGAAACGCATTACTTTTGCGATAAGTGTGGTACGTCTAGTGCGCGGGTTTGTAGTTGTTATTCATGCAGCTGAAAGTAAGACAAAACTTGCATAAACATATCGAGGGAAGAACAAATTGGGGCGAAAGGATATTTGGGGCAAAGAAGCAGTGAAGATTATTCAATTTACTTAGACTTACTTCAATTATCTATTGGCTCGTATAAAATATAGTTGTCAATGAAAATATATAAAATCTTGATGTATTTTCTGTGCCTAGTAATTGTTTTTAGCTAAATTAGCAGCTACCGATAACTAAAGGTTCTCAGCTATTTTAACTTGCATTAGTTTTATATACTCTTGGCATGCATTTATCAGAAATATATTTTGGGTCTTTGTTTTAATTTAGCTATCGTGAATTATTTTTTTTTTGACTGTGTGTTTTAATTTTTGAACAACAAATATTTATGACAACACTACTCTACGCTACAAAAGGTGCTTTCAATTCACCTACATTATGTCGAAAATATGTTGTAAATGCTTCAAGGTACCAGATTTATCATCAATATAATTCTCAAATCTTCAACATCAATTTGCTAATGCGTGTAGGATAAGGTGCATTATCTAGTGTAAATTCATTGGATTTTTTTTTTTTTTGAGATTAACAATTTGCATATTGGATATTGTGTTCGATATTACAAAAGTGAAATCGTTTGGAGTGTTGGGACAATAATTCCATTTGGCAAAGCTTATATAACTACGAAATACATATGTTTCCCAATCATGGTGTTATTTTGTTGCATTGTTTTCAGCTATTCTTATGTTGTCTTAAGTTGCAGTTTGAATATTTTCGTATTTTACTTGTGGAACGTTCAATGTGATGGACTGTCGTTAATTCGATGTTTGGCGCGTGATTTGCTGTGTGAGGCGCGTCGCAGGCTGCTGACGCTGCCTGGGCAATTGTCATAAAAATCTAATGATTCCGATGAGAATGCTATATATCGCAATTGGTGTGATATAAAGAAAAGGTTAAGTTTGAGTAAATACTGTTTGTAAAAATCTGTGTTCATTCAATGGGTCTTGCTATTGAAAAATAAACGCTATAGATTAAAGCAATGAATGCATTACGGTATAGCTTGGGCAAAAGCTAAAGATAAATCTACAGGATACTAACCTTTATCCGTGGGTGATCCCAGGGTCAGGCTACTCAGACTGGAGCTCAGGTTGTATGGACGCGGAGATGGTGGCACCGGCGCGGATTCGTCGCCTGGCAAACAGGTCTCAACCATGGCCTCCAAACAGTTGACAAACAGCTCCGAGGACTCACCCATCATATTGTACTAAAAATCAATCAAAAATAAATCATATATTCTTCGGAATACGCATTTAAAGCACCCACCTTGGTGAAGGGACCAGCAAATCGCCAGAGTCCGCCAAATCCACAACTCTGCAGGAAGTGCAGCTGCTGCTGGGAAGGATCTTCGCTGGCCAGCATATTTTGTATAATGTTCTGCACAGAGTTGAGCACCACTTGGTCGTGTGACACTGACAAAATGTTGTTTATCTTTTGGTCCAGCAGTGAATGGCTACGGTATCAAACATATTAAAATAAAATTTGTCGAAAAACGTTAGAATTGTATAGACTCACATAACTGGAAACACCTTTGGAAAGACCACCGATCCTTCGGCCAAATACTGATACAAAACCCGCGTTTCGCCTTCATCCGAAGAGTACTTGACCAAGGTGGCCAAAACAGTCAGTACCAGGGCTTGAATGGACAGGTCAGGTAAGACCTCGGGATCGAGCAGTACGTTGGACTCGTTGGACACCGACGAACGCGAACCGCGTTCCTGTTCAAATACATATTGATTTGTAATACAATTGATGTGATATTTAATTACACACAGATATGGTAAAAAAGTACTAGTGAAGATGAAAGATCTACGATATATCCGAATTGTGCATTTTGGCAATGGGTATAGTGAACTGGACGGCTTTTTGACTGCCTTCATTCGGTGCCATGCAAGAGTAACCAAAACAAATGACATTACAGCGAAACATTAATGACCTCATTTTAGTATGGGTTTTAGTAGCAAACTTAAACATTTGATTTAGTGGGGTAGTAGTTAGTTAGTCTTAGCTAAGAGATAAGTTTTGTTGAGCAGTACCTGACGTTCTTCGATGCCGGTGGCATTGTTCGGATCTTTGGTCGTCGGCACCGAGAATGAGCGTTGAGTTTTGAACAAAACTCGCGCGTTCTACGGAGTTTAATTTTGTGTTCGGGGTGGTTGTTGATTTTGCACAGTGTTGATGTTGTAGTTTTAGCGGGTTTCGGTAACCAAATCAAACGTAAATCAAATGACAATGTTCATGCGTAGTAGTAGTAGTAGTAGTAGAAGTGGCAGGTGGCAGTTACAAGTTTGGAGTTCATATAGGACATATAGTAATATCGATATTGATGAGAGTTACAAGCACCAATTAGATGTAAGATTCGGCAGGCAGATTATGGCATAAATATGGTTTCAACGAGTATACATTGTGATTTATATGTAACGTTTTTTTTTTATATTCAAATCAAACATAAAAAGAGAAAGAAAAAAATCATTGAACGATTATTAGTTATGCAACGGCTGATCTCAATAGATAGTTGATATTACATAGTAGATGGGATATATAGGATATATAGGTTTGAATATATAAACTCAAATAGATAGCCAAAAGTTACCATAGCAGATGGTTATAACAACTTTTGCACAGCAAATTTCGAACAAGTGGGAATTACAGCTTGGCTGGATAGTTCTTATAAGCTCACCTGAAGAGTGGGAACCTTGTGTTGGCGGGCAAACTGCAAGGCGGACTGATCCAGGATGTCCCAACTTTTTTGACGGCGTGACAGGGGCAGGCCGATCTAAAAGGAATGTCAGAAATGTCATTGATCCCCTGTATGATTTCATTTCTTTTTTTCAACTAACAGCTTGCACTCCGCCGGATGCTTCACCATTTTCCACACTACTACTCAGATCGGCTGGCCAGCGGGGAAGGGCATGTTTTACGTGACATCTGGAACGGACTTCCTCGGAGACAGCCACCAGCGCAGTCAAATAGGCCACACTGTCAGGTGTTACTTCGAACTTGTCCCGATGCAGGGGTTTGGCTATTATGCCCAAGAGCATCGTCAGCACACGAGAGGTGCGTGAGACGGTTGTAGGTGTAGGATGGCGGAAGCCCTGTAAATTATGATATCCGTAGATTAAGAATAAGTTCGGTTAGTTCAAAACGTACCTTAATCAAGTGTCCCACTAGGGCAAAGTGGAAATTGCTGCGGAAGGAGAGGCCGACGGCGTGATCCAGTTGCTTGAAATGCCACTCCAGCTTTTCCCTTGTCTTCATCATGACCTCGGCTATGGTCTCCTTCTTGTCAAAACAGCCCTGTGACTTAAGCGTGTGTAGATTTTGTTCAAGCAGAGCTAGTCCAGCGCCGTACAGGGTAATCTCGTCCAACTGCAGCACCGAAATGGCCACCCAGAAGAGGGCCCGATGAATGGGCGACTCTGGTCGGAGTAGTGGTTGAATGCGAGTTAAGCACATTACTAGAGCCTCGATCAGAATGAGATCGTTGAAAGATTCGAGGGCCTTAACCAGGATGCGTAGTAACTGCTTGACCTCGTGATCGGTAACACTCTTGCTGATGCACCCGTAAACTATAAGGGCTCTAGGCTGTAGCGCTGGATTGTAACAGAAAGCAAAACTGCGAGCCAAAGAGGTCCAGGTGTTGAGCCATTCGCAGTCCGGAACATCTCGCATGCAAGCCTCCATGATTTCCAGCAGGGCATCCGTGATAACCTCAAGCGATGGTAGGGATAAACGCTCTCGATCGGCGGGCAGAGGCTGGGTAACCCTTTCATTTCCTAGCCATTTATCTGTAGGGTGACGGCAGCTGGAGCGGAAAGCGGTAACTGCTGCGGACTTGACCTTGCTGATGCCGAAGAGTAGATAGAACTTGGGCAGTGAGAATTCATCCAGGGACAGTCGGAGTACTCGCTGCGCCTCCTCTGAAAATGAGGGATTTGTGCATGTGCACAGCGAGTGGATGATGTTGATCACTAGGCCATGAGTAGAGGCTCGCATCGACAGGGATCCTGAACATACCAAAAACGTAATGGTGTGGAATAGATATGGCACCGATGTGGCCACATCCAAACAATTGTTGAACGACAACATGAGCAGGTATCGACCAAGAATTGCAATATCGTCCCACATCATATGCTGCTCCAGATATTGTGTGGGATTTGTGCAGGATTTGTCCATGACTCGGCATATTCGCGTTATGACCTTTTTGGACACCAGCTGAACATTCGCTGAAGCGAGAGCCACTGCCGTGTCAGCCATAATCTCCACCTGTGGTGATCCCAAGCCATATGTGATCGATTTGTGCAAAAAGTTATCCAAAACCATGTCGATCAGCTCGGGGATCTGTCCAATTGATCCCCAGATCTTGGCCTGCACTGAGGGATACATTTCCTTTTGGTCAATAGTTAAATTGATGAGCTTGTCCAGAATTTGGGAGACCTTAAGCTTTTTGGAGTCATCGTTGGACTTGCAAAATTTGACTAGGTTCTTTAACCATGGCGTCATGTACTCCAAACACAAATGTTTCAGCTCTATGGTGCTGCGCTGGAAGCCCTGAATGGACTCCTCAAGGAATTCCAGAGTCAGATGCGGTTCATTGGTGGCCAGCTTTTCGCTAACGGATTTGATAAATATGGTATTATTTGAGGGTATGCAAAGTCCTTGGGTCTCCAACAGTTGACCCTCAATCTTTAGATCAAAAGTAGCGGTCAAAGCACACAGCAAATTGTAGGCAGCAGTCCTTAGATTGGGGTCACATGATCCCAGATTGAGTAGCGCCATGTTCAGCAGCGTTCCAGGCACATCTTTTGGTCGGATCTTTTGGTGAACCGTCACGGAGTCCGGCTGACTAAGCTCCCATCGATTTCGGATGTGTATGATGGCTTGAACAATGTTGTCGCAATCGTTGTGAATAAAGCTAAGCTGGCCACTTTCGTTAGTTATAGACAGGGTGAACTGGTTATCGTCCACCAAGCACACCTCCTCAATTTCAGAGGCGTAGTATACATCGTTCAGGAGCACGGAGTGAGCCAAGACCTTTGTCTTTTCGGCAGATGTAATTTGCAATGCGGTGGGACCCACTTTGATAGCCACCTTTGTGTCTTTATGGCTGAGCTTCAGCGCGTTGCTGAATACCTTTAAATCTTCGTCCAAGGAAAGAGTTGCTCCAGGCAATTTCTGTTGCTCCGCGTCGATGAAATCAGTAAGTTTGTTGGGTGACTCCAGGAACAGAAGTTTGCGATTTCCCTTTAATGGTGCCAGAATGCGATCGTGGAACTTGGTATATTCGCGCACCCACGAGTTACAGTTATAGATGTACACAGCATGGACATTTTCGTAGGCTACCGTGGGCAGGACATAAAACCACTTCTGCAGAAACTCGGTGCGGAACCGATTATCTGAACAGGTGTGCGTAAAATCGATGACCACCTCGAAGGGCGAGTGGCAGAATGGTTTCAGAGTGAGTATGACGTGATATATAAGTAAGTCTCCATTCGTTTCTCCAATCCTGAAATAGAGTTAGTTACTAAGTTAAATATGTATAAAATGCGATTCACTTACTTGTATCGTCTTGCTATATAGTAAAAGACAGGATAGCCAGATTTGCTTGTTCCGGCCTGGTAGAATATGTTCATCGACTTGAGGGTCTTGAATTCCTCCTTCTCGTGCATTTGGTGCTTGACCATGATCTCCTCGAAGTTTGTCGACGACATGTCAATGGAGCTCCAGCGTGCATACGAGCTGAACATCATGTGCGAATCCACGGGCTTGTGCTCCGGTGGTCCCAGGTATGCTAGCAAAGTAGCCATCTTGTCGAAGGGCCGCCTTCCAACCGCCTTGTGGTCTCGACTGCTAGACAGATAGTCGCCGATCTTCTCCTGATGCGTCCACAGCAACCGATGCAGTGCCAGTACGTTCGCATCTGAAATAAAACTCATGCTGTGCGAGGTCTGATCCACGGTCTCACAGTCTGATGCAATCTGTATGAAGAATCGCCGCCCAGCTTCAAAGTGATCGCGCAGAAAATCGTTGAAACACAACATGTGCTGCTCCTTGGAGAACTCCACGTGGTTAGCAATGTTTTGAAGGATCTTGGACATTAGCATTAGACCTCGTTTGGCCGAGCTGTGCACTTGTTTGTCAACGATTCCCAATTCCTGTGGGGAAACTGAAAACAAAGCAAATATTAATAAGAGGTATTCTAGAATTTTTCTATAATCTTACCTATGGCGGGATTGATGAACCGCAAGAAGATGACTGTGCCTACAGCACCGATATTGTTTTGAAGAAGATTCGGGAAGCGTTTGCTTAGCACTTGGTACAGGCAATGGCACATGGATCGCAGCTGCGGGGGAAAGCGATCCGACGAGTTGATAATAGCGTCAAACACCTTCTGCGTTAGGGCAATCAAGTTGTTCCTGTGCTGTTCAATATCTTCTGTTGGATCCAGACGAGCTGGATCCACCTCAAAACAGGTCTCCTCCTCCTCATCCAGAAGCGGACGAATTAAAGGCTCTAGTAGCATTTGGAGATAGCTCGCGCCGTATATTTTAAAGCAAAAGGCCATGATTTTGCTGCCCAAAGAATTTCCACGGAAAAGTGTCTGCATGCAGTCTGAGACCTCCACCTCGCGATAAAACATATTCCATAGGAGTGGCGATAACAGGTGTTTGGCGTCGAATAGGGTGACCAGAACCCTAGCCAGCTCGTCCATTTGGGATGTAGTCACCACATTAGCCAAAGCCATTGCTATGGGAAGTTCTCCTTTGTCGCTGATCATTGTAACAAGTTGGACCAGTTGCTCAAATCGATCAGCTAAAACAGTTTCGGCCAAGGTATCGAATTCGGTGCCTTGTTGCAGGATTTGAGTCAACACCTCCATGAAAGCGGCACGCGTTTGCAAATCAGGATTATAACCCAGATCGATGGAGTGCATCAAACCAGAGTCAATGTTGGCACCCAACAAATTAGACATGGCTAGAATAGTGGCATTTCGCAGAGCGGTCAGTTTTCCAGCTGCCATTCGAGGGCGCGGAGGCAATAGTGGGGTATTATTCATTTCCTTCTCCGCCTCGGAGCTATCGATGCAATCATTCAGCAGGTTCATAAATAGGGTAAAGTACTTTAAAAAGAGCGCACTCTTTGCATCCATCAAATCGCCTCGATCCGATTCCTCAGGCTGAAGGGGAAGGCCCCGAAGCAAGGCAGCCACTGCCTCCATGCAGGCTTGGTCTAGATCGCGAAATATGAGGGATGTGTTGGTAAGAATAGCGGCATCCGCCGAGCTGGGCGGTGCAATCTGATGGGAGGTGCCCATCACCCAGTCGGTCAAGTATTCAACCAGTTTATTCCGGAACTTCATCTCCTGGCGAAAGGCGAGGTCGTCGCGTCGCTTCATCATTACTTCCACAAGCTGGCACAATTTTGTCTTGATTCGAATGGCATAAACAGTCATATCCAGGTGGCGAACGTAGCGCACTATTCCTAGCATCATGCCTTCGATGCTTGTAACACCTAAATGTTCCGATGGCGAGGGTTGATCGTTGTTGGGATCCTTGTTGGCTTTGGGATCCAGAATTGATTTCATTATGTAGATGGTGTGCTCGATAAACTGCGTGTTGATGTCGGTCACATTGACGTTCACCTGACCTTGCTGATCGAAGAACTTCTCCACGATGGCTCTAACCTGGTCGAAGAGTATAGGATACAGTTGGGTGGACATCTCCTCGCCCACCAGTTCCTTCACATTTTTCTGAATATTAAGTCCAATTTTTTCGTTGCTGCAAACTAACAGGCGCAATAGTTGGCCCACGAATCTAAATTAAAGTTATAGGTTATATATGGGACATGTTAAAATAAATAAAACCTTACTGTGTTACAGGACAATAGCTGACATCTTGTGGCGGTGCTGGGGGAAGAGTGGATAGTGAAACCGTGCTAGGATGCAGAGAGCCATGTCCAGAACTTGTGGAGCTTGAGTAAAGAGAGTTTTGAGCAAGTGATCCCAAAGAAGCATTGTTCTGTGATTGCTGCAGCAGCATTTGACGACTGCTGCTACGTTTATGAAGGCAGACGCCACCCAAGGCTAATAGAAACCATGTCATATTGGCCCATTCATTAATTTGTTCCTCCAAATCGTGCTCTGAGCTTTGGTGACTCGCTCGCCGCTTGCCCATGCCACGATGGAAAACCTCCGCTTGGCCATCTTCTCCTTTACATTTGGGGTACGTTTGCAAAACCTTGCTGGATACTTCCCAGTTGCGGAAGGTTTCCTCCCAGGCGGGCTGAACACCATGAACACAGTGCTCGATCTTGCGCAATAGGGTCATTATGCGCTTTTGAAGTGTAAGACGGCTCAGCACATTGCCGTGCGTGTTGTCAAAAAAGCAAATGCGAGAGTCCGTTGCAGCTAAAACGAAATTATTATTAATAAAAATATGTATGATGAATTTACCAAACTCACATGTGGACAACTGAGCCAGCTCCTGGTAAATGTGGTAATTCGGCATAATAAATCCGACTGTCAATTCATCAGAACTGCAGCAAATCTCAGCCTCCTCGCATAGTAGTCCAAAACACGATAGCGATGTCAGCACCGCATCTAAATCAACACTCCACAGGTACATGAAGAAAACAACTTCCATCTTAATGTGAGCCTGCTTGCAAATGGCAATCTGACTTCCCACATGTGCATAATCCTTGTGTCGCTGAAGAAAAGTATTCCGACAGATGAGGATCTCGCGTAGCCACTTTAAGACATCAGTGTAATTGGCAATTTGGTGTTGAATGAGCTTTTGCGAGATTGAAAACAGTACTTGGGAGCTAACGTCCCAGAACGTATTGATCGGAGCCTCTGGATTCCAAACCTCTATTTTCTCCGGGGCGTGCAGAGCAAGCAGCGCCTCCATAGCCTCTTGTGCCACATCGGGCATGGTAGTTTGATGCACCAAACTAACTAAGCCGTTGATGAGCTCCAATGTGGAGCTCTGCACTTCATGTGCCACTTTTCCTTGGGTCTATATTACAAAACAATTGTTAAATATGAGACTATTATCGATCAAATTATCAAATAACTCACATTCAACAAAAGCGTGGGATCTGCATGAATTAGCCGTACGAGTAGCAGTAATAGCATTTTGTGGGCGGGACCCTCTTCAGCGCGGGTTAAACCTTTCTGGGTATCTTTAGATTTGAGCGTCAGGGAGGTTATGTAGCGCAGTGGCGTATGGGCTATATAACCCTGGGTGGCCTTGTTGAGCGTATCCGTAAACAAAGCTCGTAGCTCAGCAGAACGGTAGTGAACCACATCCGTTTGCGGCCACCAAGACAATCTCGGTTGGTTTACTATTCGAAAGGGGTTCTTGTTCTGCAAACGGAAGTCAACGTATATGTGAGCCAACCTATAATGGAAAGTATACATGTAAAAGTCAAGAGTTTTATATAGCTACCCAAGTAAATTACCTTAGCAGAGAGCACACAATTACAAAATGGTAAGCCTGCGGCGAGGACAAATTCAGGCAAACCTTTAGAGCCTCGATGTTGTGAGGATTAATCCGGAAACAAGACACCCAGCAGTCAATCATCAGCTCGATATCAGCGAAGTTGTACCCCTGACCGCGCGAAAAGGGCTTTGCTGGATTAAAGAGCAGTGCCTTGAGATCGTTGATAAAGAATTGCACCAACTTGAAGACCACATTATTGGAGTCGGTGTTGTTGATGTAGGTGGATGCTTTGCACAGCTTTACACAGGCAATTGCCGCAGATTCGGTCACCTGTTTGGATGGTGAGTGCTGGCCCAAGCCTCTCTTGATACTCTCGATGAACTGCTTGGCCGAGAAGTCCTTGTCCCGGGACGTGGATTGCGCTGACTTCGAGGCAACCTTTTCCTTGTCCTTTTCCTTCTCTTTCTCCGACTGCTGAAGTTCGTTAACAACAGCCTCAAGGCAAGAGGGATTCAATATCAGCAAGAGCATTTGAAGCGGCCAAACAAGAGTCTTGCTTTTCTTGTTTTCGGTTTTAAAGTACTCTACAAAGTCCATCAGGGGTTCCCAGCAGCTAAACGAAACAGGATCAATTAATGTGACTTTAAAAACGCTTGTAATTCCTCTTACGTTGATATATCTCGATTGGTTCCTCGTTGCAAGTCCTGGAACTCTTGTGGATGGTACTCGATCCAGTTCCAAATAGCCTTCTCCAGCGAGTAAAGCAAGATCAAAGGTGGAGCACGCTTCGATCGAAACTTTGTGATGGTTTCTGGAAACGTAAAACGTTGTTTAACCTTTCCGAAATATTAAAAAAGTTAGTTTACCTTGTAGCAGCTTGGTTAGCTTTATCATATCCATATCGATGTGTTGAATTAATTCTATGTCGTTGTAGTCCGGGTTTTCCTCGGAACAGGATGTCAGCTCTTGAATCCTGGCCGATATGCGATTGAACACCGCCGAGAAGTGATTCTGGGACAAGGCAAAGAGCACCTTGGATGCCAGGGCCTTGAGCTGGGCGGCATTCGGATTGCTGTCGCTCTGGACGTCGACAAACTGGGAGATCTCGCGCAGCAGAAGCTTCACATTCATGGCCTCTTCAAAACGTGCTGTGTCCTTGGTCTGGTTGGTCAGACAGCGTTCCAGAGTGGTCAGTATGATGACCAGCGACTCAAAGTAGCAACGCTCTGGCTCATGGCGATTTTGAAGGGCCTGCAATGAAATTTTTGTTTAAGTAATTTAATCGTATCCTAGCCCCATAAAATAAGGCAACATAGTTTAAGGGTTAACAATAGAGAATGGAGTACTTACCGCCTCATTGACCCTCTGCAGCATCTTGGTGAGACCGGATATGACAAGGGAGAAGCGGTAGCGCGATATGTGGATCAGACAGGCCACCAATTGGTCCTGGCTCATCCTGGCCTGCGTGCCATAGGCACCGATTCTGTTTGGCAGCTGAAAAAGTAAACCATTGATTGCTCAATTCCACTTCATTCATGCGGGAACCGGTGTTTTTGTTATTGTTGCTATCTCGCTCTCCCACGCATTTGATTGAGAGCTCACACTGACAGAGCGGGTGAGGCACGCACACTCGCAAGGTCGCTGTGAGCATGTGTGGGGGAGGAAGAGGCAGAGCAGCAGGTACATTTTTTCGCTTGCGAAAACGCAACTGCGGAAAAGCGATTGGAAAACACTTGCCTGATCCTCGAAACGTGCCAAAAGGGCGCTAGCCCACTCGCCTGGCTTCTGGGTCATCTTGTTGTGGTGTTTTAACAGTTGTTTATGCGTTTTTTACTGCATTTCAGCAACTAAATAGGGCAGCTTTTCGTTGAGCTTGGGGAGTGGCAATTGGTTGAGTGGCATCTTTGTTCGTTATCCTTGGTGTTTTTTTCAGTTCCTGAGACGTTCACTTCCTTCTCTTCCAACAATTTGGATGGTTTGGCTTTACAAAACGGGCACTGTTTCTTTTTTTATGGGAATTTTCTAAGGGCTTACAGGCTGTTATTTGGATGTTTATATTGTGTGTGTACCGCCTTCCATTTCTTTCACAATACCGAAACGCTTTTATAAGTGATAACAATTACATCCTATCGATATATCGCTTATTTTCAAATAGTGATGGCATCAGACCAACTAGTACTGAATTCATTAGGGTGACCATAAGCCACAAGTAAATGCGCGCGCTCACAGGAGCGTTTAAAAATTCCAAAAATATTTGGCCTTCATTTCGTTCTATCTCATTTGATGCTATTATTTTATATGGTCTAAGTGTTCCAATTAGAAATATAAATGATTTTTAAAACAGATTCAGTTCAGTAAGTATTATTAGTTTATTTAATGTTGTTGTTAATGCATTACAAATTATCAATATTAAATATTTCAGATGGTTTTGTAGCTTGGGTTTTGAGTTAATTCCGTTTGAGTGTGCCTGTTTGGCTCTGTGCAAATTATACATATTTTCCAGCAATACTTAATGTTTATAATGTTTCAGCATTTCGAGCAGTAATAGGTTCAAATCGAGTTCTATCTGTTGTAATTTAGTGTTGCGTCCAACGTTAGTTAATATTTATTCAATTGTTCTATTATTTTACGGTATAAAGTTAGTTTAGCTAGCTAAAAAACACATGTACAGTCGCATATAGGTATATATATGTATATATTTGGTTTTATTGAAAATGTTTGCGTTATTTTTCAAATAACCCTTCTTAAGCTGACAAAAATTTGAGTTTAGGCATAGGCTTATGTTACAATCGTCTTATTGGCCGTTTTTGGGAAGTGAGTTGGGTACTTTATCCAATCAATTAAAGTAAATAAAAAAGTGCTTTAAAAAGGTGAAAAATTTATATATGTGGAAAATTGTGAGCTTGCGGAAAGAGTTTCTTAAACTGTTTTGTGTATATATTTTTGATTTTACTTTGCATTCGATATATGTACGGTTTTCTCATAGATTTAAATGCAGTTATTGATATTTTTAGAGGGTTCTATTAACTTTGCAGTTTTAAGGAGTGTATACATGCACGTACATAGTTGCTATATTACTTTGTTCTAGCTGCTTAACTGGTATCTTGATTTTCTCTTGTATAAGTGGTATATGTTGGCTGCAATGGACGTTTGATGATTATTCGCTTCGAAATTATAGCATAAAGTGCTTGAAACTTAGTCTGCAGATAGCGCAAGATACAAACAGATGATCGTTGTAAATAGAATATGCTCGTATAACTAGTAAGATTTGTATTTAGCTTGCGTTGTTTCGTTATCGCATTCGATTCGATTGGTTTCGTTCTTACAGCTAAGTTTTCCTTTGAAATTGGATTTCAATGCAGTGCAATCCTGCGTTCGCGTCCTTGAGCAGGCCTGCTAACAATAAATTAGTGCTGGATAGCAGGACGGGCCTTCCCCGCCCCGCACCGCCAGCCGACTAGAGTAATAGACTAAATTTAACAATTCCTTTGGGGGCATCAGATCAGAGACTACAGCTAGGAAATGGGCATTTGTTTTAGATCAGGGATTCAAACGGGTAAACGGGTACGCCTTGAAAAAATCAAAAAAGCTGCTTGGATTTTGAATGTCCTAAAAAGATATTCAAGTGTTTTTGTAGAGCAACTTAAAATGTATTAGATGCGTATAAAAAAATGTAATTCAAAGTAATTTAACGTATATCCTTTAAATATTTGGTATACATGCTTCGGTCCCAGTAATAGCAAATAAACTTAAGTTTCGTTTCGAATCCCCGTTTGAGAGTTGGGTGCTTAGATGGTCCACACCTGAACCTTCTCGGCCACCACACACCAGCTGGCCCGCTCGTAGTAGGAGCTAACGATGTGCAGGCTGGCCACATGGTGGTTGATCAGTGCGTCCAGCTCGCCCTCGCGGAACACATGGTAGTAGCGGTGGTGTGTGCTGGCTCCGCCCTGGGAGGGGCTGTCCAGGGAGTTGGTGGAGCTGTTCGAGTGCTCCAGGGAATCGTTGGAGGGACGCTGCTGGAGATTCGGTGCCTGGTTTGGCTCCTTCTGAGGTTGCTGCTGCTGCTGCTGGGTCGTCGGTGGTTGGACCTTCAGGGCAGCCATGTTGCGCCTGCGCTGGCCATAGTCCGACATGCCTTCGCCCAACTGATCACCGCCTCGGGCCTCCAGAGCCTCTGCCTCTGCATCCTCATCCTGTTCCTCCTGCTCCTCCTCCTCTGGTATGACATCGTCTTCATCCTCGCGCACATCACTATCCCCATCGTCCTGCAGCAGGTAGGCTGTCTCCGGATTCAGCTGATAGTGTCGATTCCTCTTGTAGTTGAACTTGGAGATCTTGCAGTGCTCATAAACGCCCAGGGAGTAGCTGGACTCGTTCTCCTCCTCCTCCTCTTCCTCACCATCCTCTTCCTGGATGGTGAAGCTGCGGGTTTGGGAGGATAGTGATGAGGTCGATGAGCTCACCGGGGATTGCTGCAGACTTGGCTGCGTGGAGAGGTTAGCAAGCATCAAGCGACGTTCCCTGAGCTCATCCCGGAAAGCACTCAGATCACCATTAGAGCGCTTCTTACCGCCACCCAAGATCTCGGACAGATCGCCCATTCCGATCCCATCCAGATACCGGCACTCAGTTCGATTTGTTTTGTCATCCAGTTCCCGCTGCAGTTGGGCACTCAGCTGTTCCGCGAATTCTGCGCAGTCCTGCTTTTGAACGGCCTCCCTCTTTTCGGGGAGGAGAGGGGCACTATCTGCATTCAGGATTATATCATCTTCGGCATGGGAGCGAGAACTATTGATCTGAAGCTCCCCTTTATGGTACTGCTCCTGCTGCAGACTGATGAGCTGCGCCAAGCTGGGTTCTCCTTCGTCCTGCGAGGCCGAATTGGAGTTCGCGGAGGCGGCTTCTCCTTCCTCACTTCCCGAGGGTACTTTGGCCGATCTTGGTGCACTTATAACGCTGTCTATGGAATCAGGGGAGGAGGGCTCACTGGAATCGCTGTCCAGATCATCGGTGGCTGGATTAAAGAGCTCCAGGGAGAGCAGCTTGGTAGCCAGCGATGTGGTGGATGCTGAAGTAGACACGCCCGATCCCGAAGCTCGCCTAACGATGGGAAAGCTCTGACGTTGTAGCTGTAGAGATTGCTGTTTCCGGAATTTCGGAATGGGTGGCAGATCTCTAATGGCCTGGCGGGTGATTCTACGTACAGGTGGCGATTCCTTCAGTGGTTCCTTTGGCAGCACCTTCAACGGCTCCTTTTTCTCCTTGGGTAGCTCCTTTTGCAGATCAACGTGCTGTTCCTTTTGCAGCTTGATGTGGGCCTCATCGAAGCTGAAACGAGCGGGTTTCGAGGGTGGCGTCAAGATGGCCATGGCAGCGGAAACGGCCGATGTGGATTGAGGCGGAGAAGTCACCGTGCCCTGGATGGCAGCCGGGGAATGAGCCGGAGTGGGAGGGCAGGGCATGATGAGCGGCGACGTTGGCACTGAGTGAGTAGGCGGCAATCGGGAGCCGGGATTCACCCCCTGATCCCGACCAGCAGCTCCCTGCGCCCTTTGTCCATTGCTGGAGGATGAATTGCTCGAGCTGGAGTTAGAGTTCTGGTGTTGCTGCTGGTAGTTCAACTGCTGCTGGTGCTGCTCCGGCTTGGGTATGAATATGACCGAAGCGAAGCTGTCCTCGGACTCAATACTTGTGTCCGATTGCAGGCTGCTGTCCTTGGAGGAGTCGGAACCGGATTCCCGGGAATGCCTTCTAGCCTTGTCACCCTGACCGCCATCCGCACAGGCGGGACACTCTTGCTGGTACTGGCTGCAGTGACAGAGATTGCTCATGGTGCACTCCACACTGCTGCAGTACGTCACAGGTGCCGAAGTCGAGGATGCGGGCAGAATTAAGTGCGACAGGTGATGAACAGGATGGTGGTGGTGGTGATGGTGGTGTTGATGAGCCGTCGCCGCCACTCCCTGCTTATTGTTATTATTCAGCGTGGCGTTTTTATCCAGTTGAACTGGATGCTGGGCAGGATTCGTCTGCGCCTGCGGTCCACTCTTGATGTTTTGGATCAGTTTACTTATGCCCGTCTTTGTCACCCTTTCTAGGCTGCCTGTCGAGCTCTTGATTTTGGTGGTGAAACCCTCACGGATTACCTGCAATCTTTTGGAGAACAGAGCTGATCTGCAGAGGAATGCTTCATTTAGCGAGGTTTGCTTTTGAATACGCTTGCGCACCCTCTCCTTTTCTCTCAATCGATTGCAGGCCATCAGATCCTCGTTAAGGGAACTTTGTTTGCGCAGGAACGTCGGCCCACCAGTGGGTCCGCCAGTTACTCCTCCTTCACCAGAATCACCCGAAGGAGGCGTGGCCGTCGCTGAGGCATGCTGATGGAAATTCCCGGCATAGCAGCCACTCTTTGTGTACAAACTGCTGCTTACCACGCCATTGGAGCCATTCAGGCTACTTACCACCTGAAAGGATTCGGGGGCGGGTGGAGTGGCAGCGTCATCATCGCACAAGGACTGCTTCTGCTTGATGAGCTTTGGTCTTCTGCTCAACGTATTCCCAGCACTTGCCGTGGTGGTGGGTGAATGTCTTCCATTCAGTTGGAGTTGCAGCTGAAGCTGCTGACTCTCCGGATTATTGAGTAGCAGAGCCGCGGCACTGGCTTTAGATTCACCAGGAATCAGAGGACCACCCAGACTGGGAACACTGGAGCGTGAGCGGACAATCTGGCGGGGTGGTGGCTGCAGAATGCTACCCAAACTGCGTGATTTGAGGCCGGCTGATAATGGCGGATCGGGAAAATCCTCAAAGTCCTCCAGGCGACGCAGCTCGATGGGCAGATCCTTGGCATCTTCGTAGTCCAAGCTGCTGTCGTTCTTGGTATCCTTTGACGACCACGAGTCCATGAACCACGCATGCCGGCGTCCACGGGCTAGTTTCTATGGTTTAAGAACATAATAATAATTACAAAATTATCAATTATGAGCGACAGAATCTTTGGTTTACCTGAATGGCCCGGCGAACAAAGCTGTAACAGGATTCCCCCGGCGAAGACGAACTAAGACTTGAGCTATCGCCATCTCCGGCCGATCGACTGGAATTCGTAGAGTCCTCGGTGTAGGCATGGTAAGGCGGCTGGAAATTGTCGTCGTCCTCCTCATCCGAGTAGGAGTAGTTTCGATTCTTTGGTGGCTGCCAGGGTATCAGCACATCCTGCGACTCGAAGCGTCGATGTCGTTGTTCCAGCGCCCACACGGTGATCACAACCCGACCACCGATCCTTAGGATCCTAGCCAATTCCCTGAGTGCCTGGACACGTCGCTCGGTAGTGGCAAAGTGGTGCACCACCGCCAGCGACAACACCGCATCGAAACTGTCGTCCCGGAAAGGCAGTTCCAGATTGTCGCACAGTGCCACCTGGAAAACATAACAATAAGGAGGTTTTCATTAACGCACATTATTCTTTGATATTAGCATTATTGGCATATTTAGTTTTCTCATGATTTTAATAATTTGATTGATTTTTGCGGACATAATGATTTCCCCAGGTGGTAGCCCAACACCACGAAACCAGCGATCCCCAGGGAAGCCATGCCAATTAAGCTGTGTCAAAGATAAGTCCTCGCAGGAGTCTCTTTGTGGGGTCAGAGCTGCCGACATCGTGCTCTTGTCGTTGAAATCGAGTCCTTGCCAGAAACCTCCCACGGGTGCTGCCCGCAAAAGTATGCTATTGAAATAGTGTAAGCTGCAGTAAGCAAAAGGAGATGATGCAATTTCAAGCTCCGGACAGGACCATCAATCGCCTTTGAGAAAGTTGAGCATTCAGGATAGATGGCAAGAAATAGAAAATTTCCATTTCAAAGCGATGCAACCTGATTGAATAATCCACAAGCAGTATCCCTTTCGGTTGGCTACATCATTTGGCAATTAGTAACTTTTCCTCGCTGGAAAAACAAAGTTATCTATGTGGGCGGCTGATTGCAAGTTGGCTTCGACCATTTGTCATTCAAATGTACGCTGGGGGAAAAGTCCTGTTCGTCGCAAGTTGAATAAAACCGGTGCACGTTCAGACATATCCATGCCATTTATATTCATTTTCGTGTCATGGCCAGAACTGATGGTATCAATTACCATCATTGGGATGAAGGGGAGTTAAGCAAACAAAGGTGTATTTCGTTCGTTCAATATAATATCGGGTGATAAACTGCTAAACGCGTCAATGGAGAAATTTAATATCGATTCAAGCTGTTCCAGGAAATGCAATTTGCAGCCAATATAAATTCACAATTTCCTTGGAAATTTCATTGCTCTCAATCCTCGTTTGCGGAATCAATGTTAAATTGCCAGAGCAAATACTAGATTAAATATTGGAAAAAGCTACATACGTATTATGCTCATTTTTCCGATAAAAAGCCATCTTATTTGCTGCAATCTTGTATTTCCGCTTCCTGCTCAACTGTTATCGCAAATTTCTGTGTGTATTTGCACTTTCCATGGATGTGGGTGTGTTCTCCTGCAGAAATAAAAATCCTTGACCCGCCTAGCCTTACACTTTGCCCAGAGTTTTCCGCTTCAGGTGCTGCTGCCAGGTGGCTAGGAACTCAGACTGAGCCATTACAAGCTCGAAGTCTTTCGCAAATATCAATTAACATAAGTGTTTTTCGGCCTCTGAGCTTTGGATGGGCATTGAGCGTCTTGGAATTGCATTTCAATGGCAGAAAATATTATAGTATATTTCGAGAGCTAAATAGGTTGGTCAAACTTCAAATAATGGCTTGCCATTGCAACTCAGCAACGATTTAACTCAGCAACTAAAAAAATTTAACAAGTCTTAAATTTTCCTCCACATACACAATGAGAAGTGAATCATTGTATTTTCCTTGCGGAAACGCCCAGGCAAACAAACGGAATCTCATGCATTTTAGGTAAGCAATCCTTTGTTTTCTGGTTATGAGCATGACTCTTAATGCATTCTGATGCAGCCCCATTCATCTGATCCCCGATAGCAGCATCCACCGCCCACAACATATCCCCAGCACTTTAGTTTCTCCTTTCGATGAATGCGCACGCTGACAGTTTTCCTTTATTTGCAATGTTTTTCTCTAGTGCTCCATACAAATCGTATTTATAGCAGTGGCCATTTTTCACATACGGGGGCTTGGGCTTTTGTGTGTGAACGCGATGTGTGACACATGACGCCTTTGGAATTTATGTTGACGGGTCTTTCAGGAGACGGGCGGAGGAGAGTGTCAGGTGAGAGTGAAACACGTTACGCATACGCCACGTTGCACGCTAATGAGGCCAAAGCGCAGCGCAAAAGACGAAAAGACGGGCGGCATCACTGTGAGCCAAAAAGGAAAATATATAGTATGAGTATATATATTCGTCCTTTATGCAGTATCTCTTTGCGGCTTATTTAAATGGCGCTTTAGCAAAAGAACGGAGCCTCGGGCCGACTGAAAATTGCAGGTTTCACCTGGCCCAGAAAAACCAAGAGCTCTGCACCTGCCATTATTGAGTTTTACTTTTTATGTTTGCGGCGATGGTTTTCCTTTCACCCATTTGTATGCGCCATTTTTTTTTTTAGGGGCGGATGGAGATTTACGAGGATGTCTCGTGCTGTGGAGTGCGATTTTTGGCTGCTCCAGTTGCTCCGGTTTTATTGCTTTACAAAATTATTGAAAATCAGGCCATGCACGAGCTGCAGAAATCAGAAAGTTGCAACTTTTGTGCGCCCGGACCAAGTTAAATTGGTTTTGCATAAAGTTGGCAATTCCGCAGCAAAACTTGCATTCGCTTGCATGTCACGTGCGCATTTTGTGCATTTGCTGTCGGCTGTATTTTAAACACATTAGGCAAATAGCAAATAGATATAAATTCCGATCGGATTCGTTTTGCTATGCAAATTATCGGGCAACAGTGATTAGAAACACATGTGGGCAATCAGCGATGGCAAGGACTAAATGTCAAGGACTCGCCGGCGAACAATAATAATTGGAGGCACCTCAACTTCAGCCGGGTCATGGTAATGTGGCACGTTATTAAATAAATTAAGTAAACGGTGGGCGAAATGCAGCAGCTGCTCCTGCAACCTTGCTGTCAATTCCACGCGAAAGCAATTTAAATGCGAAGAATGCGTGTTGTCGATTACGGCGAAGTGGAAAGCAAATGAAAAGCCCGTTCTTCTTGGGAAATGGTACTCGGTCTGTGCTTTCCGCCTGCAAATGGCACCATAAATAAACGCCCAGCGTTAGTAATAGATTATGGCAAAAAGCATTGCATACCTCAGGCAGCTGGCTATATACCACTATAGCGTCGGTTTCACGCGGCGCAGGAAGGGGGATCGCAATTTATTGTTGTTCCTTGTAAAAGGAAATGTTGGGGGTTGCCAGGAGCGACTGCAGCAACAGCGGGACAAAAGAAAATGGCGAAAACTATGCAGCAGAGTTGTGTCATTGTTAAGCGAATATTGTTCAGGGGGATAAAAACTAAGTGCGCTGTACTTCATGTTCATTATGACATAGCCGAGCGTATCACTTAATTGTGCCCAGAAGTTCGAGGAGTGCTCTTCCACCCCATAAACCTTACAATTTCTGAGCTTAATACATGACATATTGTTAGCGCAATTGTCCCAAAGAATAGTAAAAGCCTTTCAAACTGCTCCATAATAAGAAAAATGTACGGAATAAGGCATTGCTAACAGATTGGATCAGTATACTTTTAGATTTTCCAAGAAACCTTTTTAAATATGAAAAGAGAGCACAAGCATATATTTATAAAATATATCCACAATTTATGAACCCAAAAACGGAAGTCTCTAATTCTCCTAACGACTTTTACAATTTAGCCAAATTAGTTGTCATTTCAGCGTGCATATTAGATACTGGTAAATAATTCACTCATGCAGAATGCATTTACTCATTAAATATAAATCCTAATCCCACTTAGGATCTAAATTAAAACGGAAGCTGCTGCAGCTGGAAGTGCATTAAATCCAATTGGCGATTATGCATCCCTTTTGGCTGCCAACCATGTGCAGTTTATGGGATCCGCCTGGTTAACTGCTCCTCCAAATGACTCGTTTTACGGCACCGTTGTGGACCATTGCAATTATGAGGCACTAAAAACTCCCAATGCAGCAGGCGAGCGGAACATGTGCATATAATACCCAATGATAAGCATAATTTATGCGTTCTGCTAATGGCCAAGTTAAGTGGAGCAGCCGACATTTGAATCTAGCGAATGTTTTACACTTCTGGTTCTCTCACTTCCCCTTTTCCACCTTTTGCTGGTTAAGGGGTAAATGGAAAATGGGTCAATTCTATGGCCAAGAGAACGGAACTTCAAGGAGAACACGACCACAGCAAACACATGCAATTAGCAGCAGGCTGCAATTAGATTGCACATAGACTTGATGAGTTTATGCGGTGCTCATTTTGCGAATTCAGTTTATCAAGAACATACTTAGAAATTTTTGGGTAAGCTTAATCCGAGTTGAAAACGTGAAACGAATTATTTCATTCTGCCCAAAACCAAATTAATGAATTAAGTTAAGAGAAACTTTTAGAAAAATGTTGCTACTTTGCAAATATGAAAAGGGAGTAGGAGTCTCCTATCTCCGGTATATTATACCTTTAAAAATATTGTGAAGGTAATTATACGGATTTTAAAGTAGCGGTAATGACATTAGTTCCATTAAAAAGCTGTATAAGAACGCATATTGCTGGAAAGATTTACATTACTTTAATATGAATGCCAATTTTGGAATTTCATATTTTTTACTTGCGACTTTTGCGATCACAGAGCCTCAACCGCCTCTCAAATGGTCATGGGGACCCATTAAAGATTGGTATAAACCACCCCGAAGGCCTTGCAATCCTAAGGCTCCAAGATGTCCTCTGTATATATACGGCTAAACATTCATAAACAATAGTTACTTATCACGAAACACAACGATTTTTTTCTATATTTGTATGTGAAATGTTATTAGCCGAGGTGGTTAGCTGGAATTACGAGCTGATTTCTATAATAAAGAACTTACCTCGCCGCCCTTTTCGTGGGCTACTTTGCTCAGGCGGTAGCATCGCTCCACGCCAATGGTGCAGATGGCCGGATTGCACTGGGTGAGGTACCTTCCACTGCCGCAACCGACGTCGCAGACCACGGAGCCGGGATCGAGCCCGCTAAGGAAGTGGGCCATACGTGGTCGGACGGGACCCGTTGGCTCCTCACAGTGCTCGTATACATCGTGCACATAGGCACGCTCCAGAGCCGCCGATCTGCCACTGGCATCGCTACTCGAGGGCTTCTCCTCAACGGGTTGTGGTGGTGGCGCAGTCTTTGTTGCCTCGCTGACAGGTGAAATGGTTCCACCTGCTCCGGCTCCTCCTGCTCCGCCCGTCGTTAGTGTGGATGGCGCGGTTGGGGATATAACTGTGGGGGCCAAATCACCCGGTTGTCCTATGCTAGATGCCGCATTTGTTGCAGTTGCCGTTGTCAATTGCTTGGTCATTGTTGCTGCTGCTGCTCCTGTTGTTGTGTTGCACTTGTCATATATTGTCGAGGGGCAAACTTCATCTGCAAGGCATGTAAGCATAGAAGGCGGATGTTAGTGACTGGATTTTACACGATTTATGTGTCAAGAATATGACGCCTAACAATCCCGTTTCAGCATGTAATAGGTTAGGAATGAGGAAAAACTAACTTATGAAAATTTATATTTTCCCACTAATAAAGGTTATAGGTACCGAAATGGAAGCAAACACCTTCAGGAGTTCCTATCTGGCTGATTCTATTAAAAAACTATTTCAGGACGATGGATTTGGTTTCTCGGAAATGTCCCTTTTACCAACTTCGATATGCAAACTGCAGTGTAATTTATAATCCGCCAAACAATTTGTATAATTAGACCAATTGCCTGGTTGAATGCAGACCATAAAGTCAATTACAGCCCGACTCCTTGTTGCATGCCACTGGAAATTTTGCGAAAAACGAAGGTGGACGGCGGTGCATGACATCAAACCGTAAAAATCGTTACAAAAACGTCAGCAAAACCCACACAGACACGGGCGAGTTGCATACCGGATGTGTGGCAACTGTTTTGGGTTAGCATTGTTGTTGACATTTTATAACCATACTTCCGGTGGCACTACGAATGGAAATTTTAACGCCATCGGCGCAAGGAACTGCCCATTGTCAGACCCCATAAATTGCGTTAAAATGCTGTTGCACAAAGGGGAAATTACAACGAGTGGGTCGCGCTCCTGATGGGCTTTATCAGGTGGGTGGGTGGTGGCAACTGAATGTGGATAGTGGGTGACTCGAGGCCATTCACAGGGAGCCACAGCAGCCGGCAGTGGGCGCCAAACGACATTAGTGCAGTAAAATGGAATTATAATTGAAATCAGATTAAAGGCAGTTGTAGTGCCAACAATGACGCAGCATTCGGAGTGAGAAAGGAACTGGGAACTGGGACCACGTATCAACTCATGTCCTAGGGGGCGTTAATGAGTTGGCGCCCATTTTGTGCATGTGTTAATAAGCACTGTAAATGAGTTATAAATGTATTTTATGACATTTTGATTGAATTTATGAGATGGGAAGGGCAACTAGAGAACCAAAGGAGAGCTTGTCATAGTTCAGGCAAGAGAAAAGCGAATACGAGTGTGTATTGCTATGTCATATGATCCTGTGAACATTTAATCTATAAAGGGGGAACAAAGCGAAGTAAATCCA
This sequence comes from Drosophila melanogaster, assembly GCF_000001215.4. Lineage (NCBI taxonomy): Eukaryota > Metazoa > Arthropoda > Insecta > Diptera > Drosophilidae > Drosophila > Drosophila melanogaster. The sequence goes on along the minus strand of NT_033777.3, from coordinate 25,971,348 downwards.
AAACTTCTCGTGAAATTCGCAGACTTTTTTAGTTGGTAGGAGAATAAGACAGCATCGCTGAAGAGCATGTGGCACTTCTAAAAATATTTAACTTAAGTTTTGGTTAATAATAATTTAAACATAGAAAATAAAATATTAAGAATATAATAAATAAATATATCTCAAAGCCTATTAACCCAAATCATACTTAAATTATATACTCGAGAGCGTCCTTAGCTTAGACCCAATTTTAAGAAACCTTTTCTGCTTATGCCTACTCATGCAGCTTATCCCAGATAGCTTTTCTTTCATTTTAAGCCTCCGTTGAGCATGATGAGCACTCATTAACATTGTTTTCGTGTGCCTGCCGTGGCCTAATCAATAAAGTGCTCTCCCATTACCCATACGCCGTGTGGTCCAGGCGGATGCTTACCTTTTGCGGGGCCGTTGCTGCGCTGATAACTCGCATTCAACAAAGCCGTCGAGGACGCCAGTTCCGCTGATAACATGCGACAACAAAGCCGATGGCCTGGTGATATAGATATAGATGATGGGGATATAACGACGGCAACGGAAAATCAATGTGCATGCATAATTTAAAGTCTGTTGCGGCACTTTAGACCCTTCGACATCCACAACCACATCCACATCCACATTGGCTGTTGTTTGCCTGATGATGGGAATAGGGAACTTTGGACTCACGACAACTTGGCGACGCGCGATTATTTTTAGACTTTCGAAACGGGGCACGTTCTCTACGATAATTTGCTCAATTTATTTTTGAAATCTATCATTATGGCAACTACACGATGTAATTGTAATTGTGTTGTGCTTGTTTTTGTTGGCCACTATGGCTAAGGACACGCTCTCCTTCTCCTGGCGCTACCACACAAAATAGGATACACAAAATGCGGGCTCCACGGACTCCTGTCAATGCCTCTGGCATATGACGTTTCCTTTGTGTGCGTGCGTGTGTGTATGAGTGAGTGATTTTGTGTGTGAGTGTGAGAATTTCTTCTTCTTACTGTCACTTTTCACTTGCACTTTTCCTTTATTTCGTTTCATTCGCGGGCCTTACCAATTAATTTTCCATTATCGCCTTTGATTTGAATTTATTATCGTATTGTGTTTAATTTCTAGGACACTGGCACTTGGCGCTTCACTTAAACTTATATATATACATATATAATATATATAGACGAGTTGGGACTTTTGTGTGTGTATGAGTGCGCGTGTGTGAGAGGTCCTGTCTCAGCGTTTATCCCGTTGCGTTATCCGTTTGTTAGCCCTCGTGTCCGTTCTCTCGGAGTCAACGTCGCGTACTAACGTGAAAAGCCCCATGGACTCCAATGCGTTTGTTCAAGGATGTCGCTGCTGCTGCTGTGGATCGCATTGGAAAAGCTTCACCAACTTGACGAAAGCTTTGCGAAGTGGGGGCCACCAGCTGACAGCTGTTCGCAGAGAGGGAAAGTGATGCGGAGAATTGGAGCGGGAGAATTCGCCAGTCTTTGAGTTATGACCGCTGTTCTTTAAAAGGACTTTCACTATTAAATGGAACATCTAGCTTGTTTAAACAGGGCAACCTTATGAATTTTCGATGTTATTACTAACGTTGATTTTTAATTCAATATTAAATTTAACTTTTTAATTTTACCTTTTTGGTAAAGTTGTACGTTTTCCTGCTTATCATATGAAGAAGCTTGGCTTTCAAGTCTGCCTTTTGTTAAAAATCATTACAATTTTAGCATTTCTCATAAATAATGGTCACAGATTATAATGTGTGCTTTAGAGATCTACAACTCAACCTTAACCAATTAACGAAACCAATTATAAATTTTTGAATGAGATTGTGCAAAACCTATAATATTGTATATACAATTTATAATGTCAAAGCCCCATCGCGAGCTCAATGGCTATCCAAAAATAGCCAACCCAAAGCAATTAAAATGACAAAAGAAAGAAAAGCTCGAAACCCGTCTTTGTTTGGTTAACGCGAGTCGTCTTGTCAAATTTCATGAATGAACCCCATAGCGCAATTGAAGAAGTCACAAAGTGAAAAACGGGAAAAGCAACAACCGCAGAGGAAAAGCCACTGCACAGAAATAGAAGTTTCGTCGAGTTGGCCAGTGAAATGTGTCGAAAATAGCAAAGAGCCAGCCACAAAATGGGCGAAAAATAGCTCGACGAACTGCCAAATGGCGCAAACTCAACCTAGATTGCATCCCTCTTCCTCTCGTATATCCTTCTCACTTGCTCCCGATTACTTTTGATGAATGAAAAGCTTTTTGTTTTGACTTTACCGCTATCTGTGAGTCGCGTGGAAAATTGCCAAGTACGTCGGCGGTGGAGGCGGAAAACTCCCGCCAATGTCGGTGTAGTTGTAAAGTAGCGCCATCCTCTGACGTCTCCGCATAGTAAAAGCTTGTGAGAGGGAAAGTGGGGGCTTCCTGGCTTCCTGGGAATGGGTGGCGCTCGTATCTCGGGCGTCACATGTCTTTTTTTGGGCCGCATGACTAATATAGGCAAATGGCAGGCGACTCGCAGGACGTGGCGCACATTTGGCGACATGCCAGAGTAGATACGCATTCTTAAACAATGTTCTCCTATACTTAAAGAAATATTTTTAAGCACTTCAAACTGCTTTTAAGGGTTTCCAAATATTTTTTTTTTTAAATTGTACTTGACTAACTTAGTGATCATATATGGGATATTTTTGATTTTTTAAATTCTTTTAACAGGCTTTTGGTATAAAGTTTTTCTCTCAGTCTCGAACTTTAACTCGAAATGTCTGATTCTGATTTTTACCGGTAGATGGGTTGATGTCGTCACACCGATGGAAACGCAGCTGAATGATTCACCAGTTGGTGTGCAAGGAATGGTTGTTACGCAGAATGTTTCGACAAAGGAAAAACTTTTCTTTTGCCAGATTGAACTTAACTTAGAAGTTTAGAAGTGGAAGCGACTTTTATGATTGTTTTGGGCTATCTTTAGCGTGGGCCAAGACGTCACAGCCGGTGACGCGTTGAGCTTCGACTTGATATTTTTATTGTAGAGACAGAAACACATCCTGCAGCATAATATATGTGTACATATATATAAATAAATAGATGTCCATGTGCCATTTGATGATTTCTCGCCTTTGGGCGCACGCCTGCCATCTAACGAATGTGGCATCATTAGTTTTGTCATAGTCATAAATCATACGCCCCGTGGACCGCTGCGTAGCCGGCAGCACGCCAAGCAGTGAAGGACGAGCGGAATTGCGGCAGGACTGCATTGCTAATAATGTCACGTAGCACAGCTTTTGACAGTCAAGTGTCACACACACTCCAGCCAGAATCCAAGATTAGGCGCTGCTCAACATGGCCAATTATGGGAGGCGGTTACAAGGATCTGTGGTGCCGCAAAAGTTCCCGTCCATTTACATATTTCTTCTCTAATCTCGCGCAGAAGCACAAAATTTAATTATAAAAACTGTTCTGAAAATTATGCCAAAGCATACGCAAGAACATGGCGGCCATACGAAAATAAACAGGAAAATGGCAACGGGAAAAACTCATTTCGCAGTACTATCGCCGCCCGGCAATCAGAGCCAACCGCCCACGAACGAATCCTTATCCTTATCCCAGTCCCTGCCCAAGACATTTCCTTTTTGTGTGTCGGCAAATGAAGTGCAAATTATGCCAGCGGCCAGTGCAGGGAAAAGCGCGGAAAACAAAGCGCTTTTCGCGTTGCCCCAAAAAGTATGCCATCCACAAACCACAGATTGTGAGGATTTTTCGGGGGGATTTCGGGCGAGATTACATGGTAAAGCATAACTTTATTGAGGTTGGCCTGGATCCCTACAGGATCTACCTCCCACCTGTCACCAACCTTAACCCTCTAATGTTTTGCGCGTGGCATTGTCAGCAAAGTCGGCGCCATTTGAAATGGTCGCGTGTAGTCGGTAGTTTGTGGCAACCTCGCTTTTTTTTTGCCGGCCTTTGTGGCGGCTTGATAGCATATCTTGTTGCGCATTTGTCCATGTACCATGGTCAATGTTCTTGCCCCGGCCAGTGTCACCCTGACGTCAGCGTCCTCCTGGGGCCCCCTTCCACACACCCACTCCTCCAAGGCCAAACAAATGGGCGTCCAATGTCGCGTGACGCACAAGGATATCGGGTCCTGTGATTGCCGTCGTTGTTTCGCCTTAGATGAGTTTTCCTATAGCTCGTCTAGCTTTCGCTGTTTGCCGCCCTGTCACGTGTTTGCCCAGCCAATTAGAGTTATAGGCCGATTAAGCAGGAGCAAGAGGAGAAAGTCGCTGAGCTTTCGCAGCTTTCATTTAGCAGGCGCACAAACCGTTCTGATAAAAATATCTGTTGCGATGAAAAAATTACAGGAGCGGCTCGCTTCAGATTGTGGGCAGAAAAAAGGTTCTTGTGATTATATTAATTTGTATCGATTTATTATTTATTTTATCAACTTCAATAAGTTCTTGGTTCGTCAGTGATTCAAAATGTTGGACAGTTCTTAGCTGAATTCACGTACTGGGAGCGTTGACTAGAAGTGCCACATTGTACACTCGTGGGCTAAAACCGGGTGATCTTGTTGTGATCGGGCGAGGGCGGCAGCGAGGACACCGAGGATCGGGAGGGACTCTGCTGGGGTCGAGGTGGAGGACGTTGTGGATTAATGTTGGCATTGGCCTGGCGGAGATTGGCAAAGAACTGCTGGCGACGTGGGCCACCTCCTCGAAGGGGTAACGTGGGAATCTCACTAGGCGACTGGTGGTTCACCTCATCCTGGGAACAATGGCGCATGGCGGGATTCACGCACTCGTAAACACTCTGTAAGAATAGATTTTAAAGTTAATCAGAAAAGTTTCTTGCTAATTTTCTAGGAACCCACCTGTTCCGAGGAGTATTGATTGTTCTGGGCAAAAGCCAGCGAAGTGAGTGAAGGCAGAGCTTGGGCAATATCCGACCGCTCGATACCCCTTACGATGAGGAAGGTGCGTGGTATCAGAATGCCCACCAGTACCGCCCAACCAGAGGCCTGCAATCCCAATGGAATGGCCGCATCCCTCCACTCGTCCCCGAATAAGGATAGCGCTATCCAGGCCACCCAAATTACCATAATTAAAACCGATCCAATGACAATGAGTATTCCCTCGCGATAGTTTCGTTGGGATCTGTATATAGAGGGTATCAAGGCGCCCACACAGCACAGTAGAGCAAAGTCGTAGGCCAACAGTCCCCACAACCATCGACCATAGTAAATATTCTCACAGGACACAGTCTCCGAGGCGACGTGCATCACCACCAGAAGTTGCACGGACATGCCCACTTGGGCCACAACACTAAAGGCGCAAATCACTGCCTGAATATATCCATTCACATGGGATAGGAAGCCACCTTCGGAACCAATTGAAGCCAACATCACGGCGCGACAGAGGAGCAGGGAAAAAACAAAACAGTAGACCAGAGTCATGATGAACACCCTCACCGCGCACAGGGTATTCAGAGTCTGGGCATCCTCGAAGGTCACATGCGAATTGCGCTGCTCACCCACGTATTCAATCGAATAGGGCACAAAGGAGCAAAACACTAAGATGAGGGAGAGTAGAAGGAGAATCGAGGTGGTCGGATTTCCCTCGAAGACATCGCCCAACGAGATGCGCACCACAATGAACACCAGGATGGCGAGCGTGGCAATCAGGCCCAGGATAGCAGCCGTCAGCCCAGTTGCCACCCATGTGTCCATCTTGATGCGCCAGAACATAACGGATTCACCATCGAAAAGGAATGGATATCTCCTATTGTCACCAGCACTGTACTGGCAGTTGAACACCTGACCAAACTTGGTCTTCAGCTCCAAACTGGTGTGATTGTCCCGATTATAGTGATAGTACGTGGTCACATTGGTCACAAAGTTCTGCGACGCAATCTCGCGCAGTTCGGTACGCGATTCACCTGTGATCTTGTCCAGCGTCAACACTTTCTTCTGGTACATCTGAAAGTTCATGGCGGTGCCCAACTTGCGCATCAGCAGCAGCGACAGGATCTCAGCCGTATCATGGGCTTGTCGGTACTCCGAGGTTCGCCAGTCCTCGATGAAGTTCAGGAAGTTGAAACAGCTCTCCAGCACATACAAGTCGTGCTCCTCACCACGCTTACAGTGCTTGGACAGGGATCCGCGCAGCCAGTTCATCAGGTCGATTATGGAGCCGGCAAAGCTCAGGACTCGCGATGGTAACACACTCTTCCCGATCAGGATCTCGTCCAAAGCGGTGGGCGTGGCGTCCAATTCAACGGCGGTGCTCAGGTCAATTTCGTTTTCCATTAGGACAAAAGCTCTGTTTGGTAAGTCTAAAAAGAAAAGAAGAAATTAATGCGTAAGTAAAATGTATCAGTCTTAATCCTTAACTTAAACAATAAATCAAAAGGACCCACAACTTTAGTAATCCTGTTCGTTGTAGTTATTACCCACCTGCCAGAAATTCATCGTCCGTTCTATCGGTGGGCACGGAAAACAGAGTGCCGTTTTCCTTGAAGTGACTAGCTAGCTTATTGCCAAACATTATGTAAACATTATCGTCACTTTTGAAGTGCATGAGGCACATGTGCTCCTGGCGAGCGGCTTCCATGAATTCATTGTACATCTCCAGCGTTTCGGTTGCTATTTCCACGGATGCGATTTTTTCGCCCCAAGGCATTTGATGCAGCAAGTGCGCAACTTTGGGAAAGAGGTGCGCCCGCGTTCCCGGTATTGGCCAGATATTGTATTCCAAGTCCTTGATAACAGACTCCAGTTGTTTGTACAGCTCCCAGTCAACGAATATGCCCATCGAGTACGTCGTGCACTGCTGCAGAAACTGAACTTCTTGAATAAGCAAGTTCTCTGCCAAGCTGGCGTTGTCGATGCTGATGGCGCGAATTCCTGGAATTCAATAAGAAGGATTTGATTTAGGTGCATATAAATAGCGGAATTTTACAAACCAATTTCAAAGTCTGCCATTATAAGATTCGCCTGGTTCACACGATTGATTACGAACAACGCGGAGTCGGGGTCCTTGGTCAAGACACTGAGCACCACATCTCCTTCGAGTATCTTGACAAACTCCTCCTGCTTCCGTATAACCGTTCCCTCATCCGCACTATTGACCGTCAACTGCAGACCATTGAGACATATTTCCGGCACTAAGCTGGCAGTTGTTCCACTGCTGGGTCCCTCGGTTGTGGATGAGATGAGCGGGGCCAGCTGACCATCGACGGAGCTGGAGACTTCATCATCGGTGGTTGATGCCACCGTTGTTGGGGCCCTTGTGGTAATACTGATGGGCTTGGCCTGCTGACTTGTGGGCTGTGGTTTGGTTATTCGAAGGGGAGCGGACTTCTTGGTGGGTGATGTCAGGTCAGCTCCATGGCACTCCAAGACGCAGAACACAGTGACTAGGATGCATAGAAGAGCTGCAGAGGACAACAATGAATTAAATCTTATTCGTATAAGATGGAAAATATCGTCGTCCTTAAATTTAAAGTAACTTTGTTCTGGTTAGCATGGTTGATTGACTAGTTAATTGATTGAATTACTCAATAAAGGAATTCACTTAAACCATATTTGCAATGGAATTTTCTACACAAACTCAAGCTTGAATGGCATTTTGAGAAAAATACAGGTCTTGAAATATTCCCGGAAAAAGAAATCCCCTCAAGTTGCCATTCATTCCATTGCACTTCACTTCTGCCTTACGACATTTACTCAGCACTCACCCACTGGTAATGGCTTTCTCCGTCCAGATTGCAAAGCGTCCATGACCTTCATTTCTAAAGTTTTAAAGGTTTTACAATTAAATACAAAAAATGTCCGTTGATAATTAAGCAATGCAGCAGTCTTTCCTTCAACATGTACTGATAATTGATATCATTTTATTTTTATTTTGATAGCTAGAAGGAAGAAAGAAAATGGTAAGTTGGATATTAGCCAGTGTGCAGAATTGTATTTTTTATTTTTTGCCGGCCACTTCAACCATTTTGCCGACTGCGTGGAGAGTGCTGCACTTTAATCGCATTAAAAATTGTCACACTAACACAGACTTTGTTGGCTTGGCATAGTTTCCACTTTTCCATGTCTGTTTCTTCGTGATTTTGCCCACTATCAGTGCAAAGTAATACGGTGGAAAAAATTTCTGTTTCGCATATTCTCTCACTTCGGGAAAATCAATAGAGGTTTTTTGTGGAAGCCGAATTCTGGAATTTATGGCACTGCACACACTTATTGCACAGATTCACGCACTAGACCCACTGACAGTCAGAGCCACAATAGTTTTGGGCAACAGCAATTGGCAAAAAAAAAAAACAAAGAAAAAACAACAAGGGAACACAAATTGAACGCCTCAGTGATTTTAGGGTCAATTAAACGTTTCTCGTTTTATATTTGTCCAGTGATGTACGCAGCACTCAAACCGTACATATATATTTATTGTTGGCCCACGAACAACCAATTTGATTTGGTAAGCCCCTGTGTTAACGGGTGCAGCATTGCAGTTGCCCGCACAATGCAATTATGTTCTATTCGATTTTTTTTTTGTCTCTATTTCAGTTTATTTTATTTTAGTTTTTCCGTTTTCGAACCCACCCCCTGGAAAACCGAAGGCGGAACACTGATGTGGCAATGTTTTGCACCTGTTTTGGCCGTTTTGTTTTGACTAACTTGGCTGAGGCCCGGCACTCGCTGGTTGTTATGGTTATTGGCTCAAACAGTCACTCACGAAATTGAGTGCTTTCCACGTCGAGTGTACAATTTCCCATAATTATACAAATAAATATGTACACCCCGAAGCCAGTTCAAATATTGGTCATTGCAATTAGCCAACTTGCTGGGCAAAAGGGTTTCGGGTTTCAGGGTGGAATAGGGTGGCCTGTCAAAGGTGCCGATCAGTAATTGCAATTTGGCCAGTCTTACAGTTCGGCACTTGTGGATAGCTTGCACAATGTTTGCTATCCTCGTTGGTTTATCAAAATGTTTTATTTTATTTTATGGCTATCCAATGCAAACTGTTCAGTGGAATATCCTTGAAAACAGAACCGACACTCGTGCCTTGGGCTTTGACATTCGTATGGCACTTTTCCGGGTTTTGGGGCTTTGCATAACACTTTTAATTCACGTCAAACGCAACATCAGTTGAAAAGTAAGCATTTTCATTTGGCCACGTTGCATAAGTTTAATTTAGAGCTCAATTCCTTTAGGGGGTTTAACTTTAATTGCCCAAAAAGCAACTATATGGCCTTATTAAGCTGTTTGGCTTTTTATTTAAATACTCATTTTACTTTGAATAGACGCACCAATATCTTACCGACGGACCACGTCCACGTTTAAACTGTTTTGGCCAACTGAACTAGCGGAAGAACTTGCAGAGCCGCGACACTCGTAAGCCCATAAAAATGCAGCTGCAGGTTAGGGCTAGTGGGGGTGGTCTTAGGCCTTATTTTCCACTCGACTCAGTTTTACCCGGTTGCCGGATGGGGGTGATGCCTTGTTTTGGCCAGCTCAGTTGATTCTTGCTTTGCAGTCAATATAATATGCACTTATTAGTGACACCAATGGGCATTACTCAGCGAGAATCGGGATTGCCAAGGGCCAAATAGGTCAGTTTTATGCTCAATGTAAGCTGTTCACATAACATAAATAAGAATATGAAAGCCAGTTTTAAATTTTGAACATAGTTTAATTGTGATCCTAAAAATGAATTAAATGAATACATGTACGCCAGGTACGATAAGTTATAGTTAATTTGTCGAAACATTTGATCCAATTTTTTTTGGCTTTACATTATCAGAAATAATTTAGGTCATGCCAAAAGTAATATTTAAATAAGTATTAAGGCGATTTCTAGGAATGGGTTCCCCTTCAGTTTGAATGCTCCTTTATCTTCACTCCAGTGGCTTTACTGACCATCTCCGGCGCCTTGGTTGGCTCCCCTTCGATTTAATTTGCGGTTGGGCCGGCTCGTAGTTGCTCCACTTGGATACTTGAGGCCACAGTCATCGTCCTCGCTGCCGGTCGAGATGTCCGAGGAGAGCTGGAAGTCATCCACTTCGGTGTAGGTCTCATCCGTACTATCGTTGGGCGTTTCGATCTCCGTGTCGTCAACCTTTTTATTTTTCTGACTACCTGCGAGGGTCCTAGAGCTCATGGCTGCTGGCTGACAAAGTCCACCGTTTGAATTTTTCTTGGGTATCAAGATGTCCTCGAGACTGGGCAGTTCAGCCGACATCTGACCATTCATATCCTTCACCTGATTGCAGTAGCGCTGGATATTATCCAGGACTTCTTGCACGCCCACATCAGATGATTTTACAACTAAACTTTGCTCCGATGACGACTTTTGTGCAGCAAGAACTGGCTGCTGAGCTTTGCAGATGCTACGATAGGCACTGGAGTTCATTAGGGACTCGTTATGGTCTTTTTTGGCGCTAATAGGCATTTTGCTTTGATTCCTAATCACTTTTCCTGGTTGTTGTTTTAAACTATGCGACGGTTTCTGTGTCAGATTCTGACTGACTGAGGCCGCTGCTTCTAAGTTCGCCTTCGAAAGACTCAGCATTTCCTGAGTGGGCTTTCCATTCATCAGCGATTGATGCTGGTAAAACATTTTATCGTACTCGGATTTCATGCACAAGTACCGAAAGTGTCGCGAATTTTCCTCACCGAAGTAAATTACCTCTGCAGATGCCAAAAAATAGTTACATATTATAAATACCAAATAAACACTGAAAGTAAATAAACTCACTGCTAATGACTTGTTCCTGCAGCTTATCCAGGTTATCGTTTGTCTGCTTCAACTCGCCCGAGAACCTTTCGATTTTGTGGCTCAGATCGCGAAAGTTCTTTGCCAGAGCATCGGATATGGTGTTCTAAAGAAAGTGCATAGTGTATTAACTAATCAACTAAGGAACTTATGCGAAACTCACGCCAACGGCCGTTTTGACAGTCTGGCGGATCAGGTCAAAGAACTCCTCAGGATCTTCCTCCTTATCTTCATCGTCATCGGCGGTACTCACGTGCACCTTGCTCGCCGGAACAGGCTGTCGCCCACGCATCTGCTTCTGATGCGGATGCGGATGCTGATGCTGATGCTGATGCGGTTGCGAATGCTGGAGGCGCTGCTGTTGCTGATGCTTGAGGTGGTTGTGAGTAGTCATCTGCTGCTGCTGGTGCAGCTGGTGTTGCGGCGGATGCTGCATTGCTCCGGATTGCAACTGCATTTGCATTTGATGGGCATGAGAGTGCGGATTGTGCCGGCGCATATTTCCCATGTTTCCCTGCTGGGGCACCATTAGTTCCTTATCGGAGTAGTCGTCGTTGTCATCCATTGGATAGTCGTTCCTCTGGGTATTGCCCTTTTCGCGGTGCTTCATTCGGTATGTCTCCTTCGACTTGGACATGCCATAGCCATTAGGGTTTACCGTGCCTTCGGCCGGGCTAAAATGCGGCACCTTGTTCATCGGCGCCTGACGAGCACTGGCCTTATTGGCCATTTGGTTTCGCCTCGAGGGCATGGCGTTATATGGAGATGGCTGGACATGGCCGGGAATCATTTGCGATATTGATGGCTGCGCCATCGAACCGGGGGCATTTCGCAGATTGGCCGCCGTCAACGGCAGATTGGTGGTGATGTAGTAATCATTTTCGGTGACAAAACTGCGCTGAGTGCGAGCATCGACTTGTCGGGAGCTAATGGTTCCTCCACCGCCAGTTGCACCGCCTGGACCCGATCTCTCAGCCCTTGCTGTTTTCTTGGTCACACCTGCATGGGATATCGCTACCGACTTTACCGGATGCAAGGAATCCATTTTGGAACCATAGACCTCCTCGATTCCCTTGCGACGAATTGGGCGCACCATCTTCATCCAAAGGCTCTTTACTCACCGAAACAAACTTTCGTTGGCCTCGAGTTGCACCAATAAACGCAAAAGCACAATAATGTATAAACTGTATTTGATATATTTTACATCTATTTATGTTCTTTGGATGATTTAGCTAAAATGAATGAGGGATATAGAAAGATAGTGAATGTTATAACACCAGCCTACTGGATAGATAGATTGGATAAATATTACTCGTGTGAATAAACTGAAACATTAACGACATACATTTTCGTCGCATTTCGCATTTATCAAAATAATCAGAAATAATCGTTATTATGGTTATTTGTCAAATTTTGATTCACTTCCTTATACGAAGAGTATGAGTTGTACAATATATACATATTTACCACGGAATGATAGATCTCTGCACCTAAATCGCATTCATATTGATTACTCACTCCAGCGCTTCGTTTCTACCAAATTTATTTTCACACCTCAAACACCTCTTCATTATTCAAACCACAGGTGGTGAGGGAGTTTTCCCGTAAATTTGTTTACCTTTTGCCGCTCAACTAACCGCAAATGGCAATGACACAGAGCAAAGGTTCAATGTTTGCCCGCTTTGCCGGAAATATTTCTTCGGTTCGACGCCAAATCAAATGCTAATGAGCTGCATCTGATTGTGAGTGCGAAAGTGGTTTTGGATACCACTTGCTGTTCGCTTGGAAGTGGTTCATCGTTCAAGAAATTATTACAAATATTTATCCGATTATTTACCTTTGAACCTCCTCGGGCTGCCGTGTATCCAAGGCGAATGATTCGAATGCGTGGCATGGCCACGCTGGAGGAATCCTTAAGTAGGCAACTAGCTTTAAGGTCATGTCTGGACTGCTGAAAATAGACCGCTTAGCCTCAGGTTACAGACACTTAAGACATAAAGGGAATGCAAAGCGAAAGGGATTTAGAAAGGCGCTCAATAAAGTGCTGAAGGACCCTTAAAAATTGGGTCATCTGTCTGTGGGGACGGTGCCTTGAAACGGAAAACCCATGATGCCCATGCCAACTCCTTGTCTCATGTCCTCATTATGCAAATTGCGCATACGACGCGTGTGCTGCTGCCCACTGCAGGAGGCCTTCTCCCCTTTCCGCAAGCAAATCATTTTGTTGACAATCTGTTGCATGCGAATGCTATTAGGAACGAGATGATATCTGTGGGAATAATTTTCATTTAATGTACACCCTTTTCATTTTCTCTTCCCCTAAACGACCCCAAGAACAGCTCATTTAATTCGTTTTGTGTGTACCCTAGTCATAAATATAAATGAACCATGAACGGCCGACAACAGTTGACTATAATTTAAGATCCTGGCCTGCAGTTGAGCCTTGAATTTCCATCCTCTGCATGTGTGCGCATAAATATTGCAACATTCGAGGAAGCAACAAAGGTCAGACAGGCTTTATTTGTTGCAAATGCGCAGAGAAGCTGCCATTAAGCCTTTGAGTCCCATCTGAATGACGTTCATGTTGACATTGTCATGGTGATACAAAAAATAATCACCATTATTAGTTGTTCCGGCCAAACTGACTTGATTGGCCACTGATTCTATGCCATAGACTGTTTGGACTGATTATCAGCAAAATGCCAACTGACTTACAGAGCAAAACGTGAGCCATTCCAAAATTAATATAAGTCATTAGCATTATGCGGAACGATAAATTTTAATGGGACTCGGCATTAGAATTGCTTAAGGCGGAGATATTTCCAAGAAATTTATCACCCAAAAAAGTCGCCCCGCGGCGCAGATAAATCATCCAAATGGTGACCACAAATTGTACAGCTTTCGTAAGGCACATGAAATACGAAATGTTTGCACTGGCACTTCTTTATTTTTAATTGCAGGCCCAGTCAATTAAAAGGCAAGTGAGTGTTGCAGCATTTCTCTCACGCATAAATTTGTCCCCTGTCAACAAGATCCTCAAGACTTTTCATGATTTTCCGAATACTTTGCCACTGCCCACCCATAAAACGTCACTTGCACGATTTAAGGTATCTATTTTTGGTTTGATGGCAAAACATTTAATGAGAATTTCTAAACAGAGCACTTTTCTTGTTAAATTTAATCAGTAATGATTAAACTGAGAACCATTTCTTCTTAAACGAAGGGAAAAAATTGTAAAAAAAATTAATTAATTGAGGCAGACAACAAGTAAAAAGAGAATTAACCAAAAAAATATGTGTATCCATAAAGAGCATTCAGCTATCGAATAGCTAGTGATTGTTCATCTTTCCCGATTGTATTTATATTAAAAAGTACATATATTAATACGGCCGGAGAGTAAATAATTGTACGCCTATTTATTTGCTTAATTTAAGAGCTATTTATTGCTGTTTATTTATTTATAAGTATCCCCGCTGACAGACGAACATGACGAGCGAGAATTTCCTCCTGTTCTCAGTCTTTCTGGGCCGTGTGCTTTATGACAAAATGTTCACAATAAATAAATGCTACAACGAAATAAATTGCCGCTACAGATATCATACAAATAAATTTGCTTATTTATGCGATGCTGCCAAAGTTTCCAACAAATTTTTGCGATTCGAATCGAGTGGCTCATTGGCGTTCTCATAAATGCAGCTGCTGTCGCTTTGTTTTGTTTCGGCTTTTAATAAAAAATTACCGACTCGACTTTGATTGTTGATGATTGTTTTCTGAATTTTGATGGCTTTTTGTCACGAATTCAGAACGCAGCATTTCTTTATGTTGCCCATTTTTTATACGCACTGAAGATCAGTGGGGTACGTGTTTCCTTTTTTTTTCTGTATTTTGCCTGTTCGCAGAAAACTGAATGAACTGAAAATACAATTTTTTGTGGTATTTGGGTCAGCAGATTTTTTTTTTTTTTTTTTGCCTCACTTCACTGGGATCAATTAAAGTCATAAACAATTCGATGCATTTTACAGTAGAGTGCAATGCTTTCAATAGGTATGTTTCTTAACTGAGCGATGCAATTAAAAGTAATATGTTTGTGTCTTGTTTTGCATAGGTATAACTGGTATCCAGCTTATCAGCGCGTTTGATAAGAAAGCTCGCAACCTGCAAAATGTTGCTCAACAATAAGCTTTTGTAAGCCGGCAGCAACATAAACAAAGAACAGCTGGTTTAGCCGGCTAACTGAGAATGAAAATGTGGGGTGAAATCAGGCAGGTCACTTGTCGTGTGCCTTCGTGTTGCCATCGTCGGCGCAGCAGCAACAGCGGCAGCAGCAACACTAGCCGCAGCAACAGCAGCAACATCAGAAGCCGCAGCAGCAGCAGCAGCCCAAACAGGAAAATCCGCACGACGATGCCACACACAGAAATTCAGTTCAATGCGAAATTTTGTTTGAACCAGACGCGAAATCTGTTAACGCCGCGTGGCAAAAATCGCGTTGGCGAGTGCGTAAAAATTGTCAACAACGACAGGAGCTCAAAATAAAACATTAATTAAAAATTAGTGAACTGTTTTAAAATATTAAAAAAAAAAAATATATTCTAAAAAATTATATGAAAAATATACAAAATCAAAAACAACTACTCAAGCGTGTAAAAATTTGTTTTGCATAGAAATCAAGTCAACGCGTGTGTGGATCTCGAGATACTCGCTTGTAAGACAAGATAGTCCGGCTAAACGAAGCTCATCGAAGTCAATCGCCTGCAGTGAAATCGCTGGCCAATTGACAGTGCCGCTTGTTTAACACATTTCTTAACACCGAACCCAGTTGCAATTTGAATTCAAAGTGTAATTTCAATTTCCATTTCGAGTGCACAATATTCAATTGGAATTGCAATTGCAATTGCAATTTATGCCACGGCAAGTAGTTTGAGTGAGTATCGCGCCGCGATTGCGCAATTACTAAGCGCCATGTGCCTTGGACTCCGTGTCCATGTCGCCCTCTTAGCGCTTAAGTATCTATTCAATTTATATATTCGTTCGCATTTAGTTGACAGTGATTAATCTTAACATTTGAATGCGAACCCATGCTAAGCTCGCCAATTAATTTGCTCGCCTGGATTTCAATTTGCGAATGCGACTCAGTTATGCTTGTTACACCAGGATTGCAACTCGCTTTTCGCAAAATTGTACATTTTGTACCAGCAATGCAAACATAACGTTAACATAATTGATCGGAATAGTGGTTGGAATTTCATTTTGAAATTAATAGCCGTGCTGTCATGACCCTTTCACTTACTTTTAACACTTAGTTTGCAGCAACTGTTCTGGGAAATATTTACCACTTGACAGCTGAAGTTTATGTAATTAAAATCGTTAGTAGGCATTTCATTAAATACATAAATTTCGCAGTGGCATTATTAGAAAATTCGTTATGAATTATTTGAAGATTATTACACGAGCTTATTATGTATGCTATCATACATAAATCCTATTTATTGCGGGTGCAAACAAATTAAATTGAATTTCATTTTTTTTTGGCGGATTAAGCACCTATCAAAATATTGTATTCGTAATACGATCAAAAATATTACAAACTGTTTATCAAAGCACAACAAATCTTCGGTTTTTACGTGGAAAAATGTTGAACAAGTTGCTGAAGTTTACATTATTAAAATTCAAATTAAAATGAAAAAAGGGATTACAAAATTTAATTTTATGGCTGCTTTGCAGGTCTAAAATATTTCAGCCATGTCAGCTTATGTATGTAACTTGTGGTGGCCAATTCAACAAAAATGCTTGAATAACATACAAAAACTGTGAACTTTCAGCAATTTTTAATTAATATCAATCAACTCTGAAGATTTATCCAGAAATGTCAAATCGTTTTAAGAGTTTCTGCTTAAAACACTTTAATTAAACATTGCTCGAATTAATTGAATATACGACAGTTATATAAAATTGGGTTCAAATAAACAATACAGGAAAACAGAAAACTAATTATTTTCAATTAAGAACGAAAGCCTGCGTAGTAAAGTAAAGAGCAGGAAAATAAAGCACTCCATTAAATTTACAAAAGTTCTTCTGAGGATAATTACCACAGCTATGCATAGGAAAATAACTTTGTCAGATACGTTTTGACCCATTTAAATTGCCGAGAATGTCCGCAAGCTGTACAAATAAATGTACTTCAACCTGAAAAGACCTCAACTACAGTTGTGAGTTATAGAAAGTAAGCCAGACTGATGTGCATGAATAAACCAAGGCAAAGTCCCCGCAACTTGACATAAAATTAAATTTACTTCGAAATGTATAGTTGACAATTTCTCTCAAAGTGGCGGTTACACCAGCCAACTGGGAAAAAGAAGCGAAACCACCATGGCTGTTTGCTGAAACCGAGCTTTAATGGTGTTTGCCAATTAATAGAGAAATTAAGGCCAGATAAAGTTGAACAAGTGCACTTGTTGGCAAAGAAAAACTTAAGTTCCTTTGTGCTTCATTTGTTGTAGCAGCAAGTGCGGAAGTTGGCGAAATAGCGAGGCACAAAACACACAGAAGGTCGAGTAAATAGAAAACTTTGTTACCCAAAAAAAAAAAGGACTCGTGGTACACTATCAGTGGAAAGTCAGTTATGAGCAGTCAACGCTCAACCGAATACTTGTACAACTTATATATGTATGCATGTACATATGGACAACTCAATTCCCGACTCAAAATCAATCTCTAACCCCTACCCCACAACCACAAGTCATGTATCTTTGTGGGGATATGTGGGTCAGCGGTGTTGATTGTGATTGATCTGCGTTTAATGCCATTTTGTTGTTAGACGGAAGCGTAAAAATGGTCAGCCAGGAGCGATGATGTGGCACAAATCTCTGCCAGAGGGTCCCGCCATCCGAGGAGGAGAACTTTTCTGGTTCTGGTTGGGGATGTCGAGTTGGGGCCAGTCATCCGAGCTACACATGCTCGACATATTTATGAAGTTGTTGACTTGGCCGTGGCCAGCGTTGACATGCAATCCGGCCGACATATGCGGGGTCTCCTTTTACACAATTTTACGAGCTTATAAGTTTTGGACTAAGGCTAATCATGTCCTTGTGTGGCGGTAATACGGCCGGAAAATGCGCATAAATAACATTGCACGCAGAAAAATACTATACCCATTTTCCCTACTTGTATGCTCCCAAAAATTGATCATTAGGAAAAACACTATTTTAGGGAAAGAACATTTGGATATTAGTCAGTTAAAAAGTGAGCCTAGCATGTTTTTACTATTTGTTTGCTGTGTAAGAATATGTTAGGTGAAGTTTGTCTTAGAGTACTCCTTAAAAGATATTGTGTGAATTGAAGCAGAAATCCCTTTCAGCTCCCAAACGACCGTATTCACTTGCATCCCAACCCATTCACGTCAAAAACATTAGGCAAAATGGTGGAGCAGGAGCGATCCGAGCTCAAGACAGCCAGTCCAGATGTATGCAATGGAAGTGCCAGCCATATCACGTATGAGCTCTATTTGCCCAATCCAATCCAACGCCATTCGCATCCCATCCCATTCCATTCCCAAGATACATATTTGCACAGAGATACGTGCGTGTAAAATTGCAAATCGCATTCCTCTAGCTTTGGTTTGTTTCAATTTCCAGCAACTGACATTTTTGATGCATTGATTATGATATTCTCGGTTTTATATTTGTACGTTAGCAGCTGCTTAAGCAAACTTCATAAATCAACACGTAGAAAACCGGGTAAGATCTGTATGGAAGCAAGGCACAAAATTTCCATTTAAAAATCAAAGTTTTTTTTTTTTAAGTCGCGCCCTACTTTATCGAAGAAAACATTAGTTTTTCGAAAGCTATCCATCTACGGAACTGAAAACCTTAAAAAGGGACAATGATTTGCCATTCGTCACGTTCTTATCAGGGAAGAAAGCCCCACAATTTATTTGTATCCATTTACCATTGAACTTCAGGCTAATCGCAACTTTACGTGTTCCACAGACATAAAAAGAGGACCCAAAATAAAAATGAAACTCCGCCATTGATTTGTTGACTTTTCGGGGTTACTTTACACTTCACAAATTTTACATGCCGATGGTTCGAAAAAAAAAAGAAAAAAAAGAAGGGAGGGACTGACATGGGATGGGCCGGCAATAACAGGAAGTTGTCTATAATACGCCCACGCTTCTTGGCGAAACACATACTTTCATGATTGCAGTAAAGATACGCAGACAGACTGTCTATCACTTTTCCCGGGTTTTCCATTTCCACACGAATTTATTTTCGTATGCTGCACCGCTGCCGGAAACTTCAGCCCAAAGTTTATCATCTCCAGCTGAATGTGCCACTGATTTGCTGCCACTCCAATATGCCTAATTGAATCTTCTACATTCTGTTTCGTTGTTCTGCTCACCCGAATGCAGATAAATGTAGCTAATTTATTTATTCAAGTTAAATCGTTTGAGAAATTGGGTCACAATGCCTAGAAGTACACACTGATTTACATTCTTTTAAATGTATCCGCAATGGGCGTTTTTACTGTGGCCACTTAATTTGACACTGGAAACTCAAACAAAACAAAATGGTCCATTTTGGCGAAAAAAAAACAAAATGTTCAACAAAATGACCAGCATAAAACATATGGCTGTTAATTGCATTCTAACAAAAGCCCACATTTAAATACAAATGGTGCTATAAAAACTTAGCCGATTAGAACAGCATTTCTCTTGTTGCAAAATCGCTACAAAAAATATGAAATCACTAATGCGAATTTAATAAAATATTTCAAATAATAATTTGCACGATTCACATTCAATTTGCTATTTCTGCCATTTTTTGTCAACTTAATGTGCCCACGACTTAACTCGTGGGAGCTTAAGCTTAAGCAAAAAACAAAAACCTTCTGATTTATAGTGGCAAATTCCTCAGCAATAAAAGGAAAAAACAAATGTCTTGAAACATGGAGGCAAAAAAAAAAGTTCAAAAAATGCGAACAATGAAGAGCACCGCAAATGTGTGGCTGCTGTGCCAGCTGTCAATGATTTGTTTCAACCATTTCGCCTGCCGAGTGTCTCGTTAAACGCACATAAATATTGTGATTACCTTTAATGTGCTGACTGCCAGTCTGTCCATATCCCAGCAAGGACGACTGTCTGAGCTGTCTGCCGCAGGACTCGCAGACTCCTTTCTGCTGCGCTAGCCACATTTTTAATGATCTGTCGGCTCCGCCTTTCAGCGTCGCCCAAAAGGCTTTAACATAACAATTTACTTTTAATTCAAGCACTCACGCAGCTTAATTATCGAAGAGGCTGGAGGCCAATAATCGTTGCTGACATTTTAACGGGCATTTCATACGTTTTATTGGCCGTGCAATTATGCATGAATCGCTGCGCCCGACGACTCGATAATTTTAAACTGCAATTGCTTCGCCATTTATTATATCCCGATGATGATGATGGTGATTTTAAGCAGTAGCACAATCTGTATATGTCAAATTATATCAATTTATTTTACTTTACATTACATTCAATTGACATGAAAGGAATGTAAAAATATTATTAATTAAAAGTAAACCAACTTTTAACATGAAATGTATGATACCATTTAATATTTGTGTATGTTTAACTACAAGCTTGACGACCCAACTCAATGGTGCTATTACTGCCATTACTCATATTAATCAGATAATTTTTATCACGAGTGGAATGTATGTCCCATGATACCGTTGCCCTTTTTCCATTTTTCTTTTGCTATTTTTTTTTTATCGTCATTAAGCCAGCAGGCTTATAAATAACGTACAAATATTATAATTAATTTTTTTATGTTTTGACAAATAGTGCTTCTTAAATCGTTTCGGAGACTACTCAAAGCCTAACATATAACTAAGCTTAGATAAAATTAGTTCAGGTCAAGCATATTCATTATCCTAATCCTGGCACATTTTTCAAGTTAAGAGCATTTTCTTACCAGCCCGCAGGAGTCAGAGACCCAAATCCGTGCGAAAATGTCACATAAATCTCAGATGGGCCATGGCCAAATTTATCGATGGCCCCCTTTATCGGTGCCGCCAACTGTCTAATTAGGCTTTTAGTAGGACAGGCCAACAAAAACGGGGATGATAAGCGATAAGGCAGACACATGTTAGCAGGTTGGAGTTTTGGCAGCACGTTCTGGCCGTTGACGTTGGCAAAAATGGCAGCGAAACAAAACAATAACAGCTGGCCATAAAGATGATGTTACTCGCACTTTTTTTGGTTTTTCGAAGCGTGGGTTTTCACACCAAAATTGAAATCCGTCCCACGCAACGTGCCAAAAATAGCAAACAACAATATAGAAAGCGCCAGAAGCGAATTGTTTTCATGGTAATTTTTGCACAAATTAACTTGCAGATTGAATATCGTTCATAAATGCTTCCTGCCAACTCTGCAAAACGAAATTTGTTTCAATTTCGCATTGAAACTTTAGCCAAATATCATCGCTTGGACACACATATAATTTATGGAGTTATTCGCACCATGCTCACACTGTTTCAATTGAAAATCAGAGAGTATCAGAAATCGAACACCAGTCAACTTTGTTGCAACTTATTTAAATGCAAAAACTTTTCCCACCCTGTGGAAATGTGGAAGCTGCACTGTGTTTTCACAGGGTGAGTGGCCTTGTGCCAGCTGACTGAATGCTTGAACTTCAATCCTTGACGCTAATCGATGGGAAAGATTGACAAGAGAGTGACTTATGAATTATGAGTGAATCAGAGTGCTCGGAAAAGGATCTGAGGCGCAGGAAGTGAGATTGAAACTTCCCTAGAAGTTGTATACTTATTACTTCGTTCAGTATAACACCAACAAACAAAACTTTCTTTAAGACCCCCAACTTTATACGTACATAATACCATCCGGAAACGTTGCTTATACGCCTGCATGGGTCATTTTGTTTTATGATTTTATTATTCCTTATATCCCAGTCTATATGCAATCCAAATATTGCTCCATAAATAGTCCGCATTACGTGATTCATTTTGTTGACGATTTCGGGAGTCAAATTCGAATCACATTTTATGTTTATGTGCACATGACAGATGAACTTTGATAAGTTTATTAGTTTGACGAAATGGTTGGGCCTCACGGAAAAAATGAGAAATCGCGGACAGAATGTTTGAAACTTTGCATTAGGATATCACCATCTGATAGATTTTTAAGATCATTGTCAAGCCACATAAAAGAAAACACCATCTTGTTGAAATCTACATTTTCGAGAGGTGCTTAAAACAAACATAGGCAAAGTCATGCACGTTTGTCGCCCAATTGTATTTACATCTGGTTGATTGTGTGTGCGGACAAAGTGCTGCAATCAAAGGTGAGACACCTGGCAGCCAATGCAAAATCACAGGTGGGTTGGCAAAGGGTGATGAGCCCACATGAAAGGAGTAAGCGGTAAGCAGCATTTGCAGTCGTCGGCGCGTACGTGCCAGGCATTAGAAGTGCTATTCCCTAGATTTTCGAGACCAAGAAGTCGTCGCAATTATGCTGCTGGCTGGGATGAGGTGACGAGGTGCTCCACTCACCTGACACCGCCAGGTGCTTGCTCTAATGAGAGAGCCCAGGAGTTCTGCTGCCTTCGGTAAAGTTGATTGCCGAAAATGGCATTTGCAGCATCTTGCCAAACGGCGTTTGGGTAGCGGGTAGCGGCGTTTATTGATTTTATTCAGGCAGAAGGGAATCGAGACAAATTATTTTACACTCGAGCGATTTGTGATATGTCTGCGACCTGCCCGCCTAACGCCAACCGCCGAATCAACGCAACGCCTCCCCGTGATTGACAGCATTTCCAGAAATCCCAACATGAAAACAAAACATACACTGGGAAAAGAAAGGGACACTAAAAATACTTTTCGAAACAAGTCGTATACTATTTTTCCTCCTGTTGATTTATAATATTTTAGTTATGGCGGGGCACAGTGAATAAATTATTACTTACCAGGAATGGCCATAAAATATTTTCGAGTGCACTCAAAAATAAAAGACGCTCGGAGTTGCCTTTAAGTTTTTGGCGCCTTCTGATTTCGAAGTTCATTGCTTCAGTCAAATTAAAATGCGTGTTTTGTGCCGCACACCCAGGGGCGCACCAATAATTACAGGGGGCTAGCCGGTGGCCCACGTGTGGCAGCTGATTGAAATCAACGTTGTAGGTGTCAATCTCTGTTTGTGCGTTTGCCAAAAAAAAATATATACTTTTGGAACGCCCGTTGACTTATCTGCTGTTGACTTATTTGCTCATCTGGCCCCGTGCCCAATTTAATTTCCCTTTTGCAAAAATTTTCAATTTGCCTTTGGCTGCAAGTTTTATTTGTGCCAGCAATACATTCGTAATTGCTTTTCATAGTCGCTGCCCAGTGACTTTCTGGACACTTCCTGGCCGCAGCACTTGCTGCAATATTCAGCTTTTAATTAAATACTCGCGCGTGACTTTAATTGTTTGTCCATACGCACGAAGCGACAGTTTTCCAGCGGCAGCGGCAGGTTCGTTGACCAGGCCAAAAGGAAAAAGAGGTCGGGGAAAACCCGCTGACAGCAGCTTCGGTGGTAAGTATTTTGATTAATTAACGAGCGACGGCCTTTGGGAGCAATAGGCACCGAAGGAGCAGAGCTTTCAGCTGTGAGCTCCTATCTCAGGACACCATGACACGCGCTTTACTGTGAATATTCACAGTCAAGCCGCAAACGCAGGACTTACCATCGAGTGGAGCTGCTTACTTGGCCTTTTTTGCAGTAAGGACAGTATGGACTCCCCCTGCGAGTTAGATCCTTTCTATTTCAAAGTCGCCAGATTGGGCGCGATACTTGATGGGGAAACTATAAACTTGAATTTGCATTTTTTCCTGCCAGCGAAATATGGTATAGAATTTGGACAGCCGCCTTCAATACACATTATTCGTGGTCGGAGGACTTAAAAGTATTTTTATACTCGTAGATAATCTACGAAATAAGCTTACTGTGGTCATAAAATTCCAGTTTGAAAATTTGAAATTTCGTTTTCCTTCTTTAAAATTTGTTTTCCTACTCAAAGATTATCTGTCGATGGGCATAAAAATACAGTTTTAAATTTTAAATATATTCGTCCACAGCATTTTAAGTGTATTGTTTAAACATTGGTAGTTAGGAAAAATATTTAAATCGACTGAAAATTGTTTTGAATTGACTTACATCATTCTTTTTTGAATTTCTTATGGATCATTGGTAATTACAATTTCACAAATCAAAAAAGATGCATTCAGGATTTAAATTCTATATAATATTTAAGCCATATGTATAAACACATAAATAAGCCAAAACTTAGACTTCGCATCACTGCCATCATTTTCGAATTTTCTCGGGACTTGCGGTTGTGGCGTTTTCTATTTTCTGCATTTGCGTCTAATTAAGTCAAGTTCAAAATTCTACTTAACACAGAACGCGTTGCTCTCAGAGCAGTTAGCAATGTATGTGCCCTGCATAATTTATACCCAAAGCACGCGGCATATAGCTCACTCTTGACGTACTATACTTCACAGATATAAATGCCCGATGATGGAAAAGGGAGGGAGACGGGGAGTAAGTGAAAGAGACAGACGCCTGGGGCTGTGGTTAAGCTTTCGTGGCATTTGATTTTCATTAGCTAACTAGTAGAACCCATCAACTAAGTGATTTAACTGTTGAACAGCAGTATTTGCGAATACCGAATGCGTTGAGGTTACTCCTTTGGAATTCTTAAGGGCTCAAACTAAATGGAAATTTATTACTACACCCACACAACTCATTTGCCAGGAGAAACAATTACCTGCAGTGCATACCTTGAATACGCATAAATAATAATAATTTCCCAGCAGAACTGCGGAATTTCTTCCTCATTTTTCCCCATCTCAGGTAATTAAGGCCCTCCAGCCACTTTGGCGATTACTTTTACGCAGGAATCAGCAGGAACTGAAGGCAGCATAATTTATTTATAATTGACTTAATGGACTTAACCATTGCCTTTCACTCGACACCCGGTATTTATTTCACTCGAATTAATTATATTCACCAATTTGAAGTGGCGTTCTTCCTATCGCTTGATGAATATAAAAATAAAGAAAGGGTTGTTTCCCTTCAGCCGATGTGGATATCAATTTTCAGGGACTTGTCATTCATGTTTTGTTGCCAAATATCAATCAAACGCTAAGTGTGTTTACACATTCGGGAAACTTGACAGACGACAGGTAGACACGGGGTTAAAAGTATTTATAAATTATTGTATTAACTCATAATAAATGGTATTGTCTTCCCATTTGAGTCTCTGCGTAAATATAGAAAGCATGAAACAAAAAAAATGGCATTCACTCGATGGCAAATGGCTGAGCTGCCCACGCCAGGTGTCAAGGCAACGCGTCGTATACGCAATTCTTTTAGCTTTTCTTTTGTCTGATTGCCAGGCGAGAAGAAACTCATGTCTATGGCTTTAGACTTAGCTTAGCACGCGCCCTTCAAGTTCTGCCCCTCATTTCATCCATAATGTCTGGTCTCCGGCTGGCCGATAAGAAAGTCAAACTTTAAAACATATCATGGACCTGCCCAACTTAATCTCGTGTGGCAAATGTTTTGACGCAATTTCGCCCAGCACATTTTCCATTTACATACATTTGTCTAACTTTTGGCATTCGGAATGGGGCGGATCCAAAAAGGTTGATGGGGCAGCAGCTGACATTCCCTCACCAGAGACTGGCTGCGTCTTCATTGTTTTGCAAACTGTTTTACAGGTGCTACAAATTTGAATATAAATACACAAGCAGCCAGCGCGCATGCTGTGTGCAATAATAAAATAAAATGCCATTCAATGCCGCTCCAGCACTGTGGTGTATTTTTTCGAGCTTTAAAGGCAAGTCAAAATTTAATGTCATCTTTAGGAGAAGTTGTGAACTCTTATCGTATTATTTCATCAAGAAAGTCTGCTTGCCACTTTTTTGAATGGTTGAGTATGTGCAATGAATGGATTCGTTTAATAAAGTGCGCACGTTCTGACGAAAGATGTTTCTTGAGAAATTTTAAAAACAAATAATATTGCAGAAATTAAATTAAAAATGGGAACTTATTTGATAGTCTCTTTAAGCAATTTATTTATTTATTATATATTTAATATATTTTATACCTATAGAACTTTCAGACTTAACCCCTTACTTTAAAATTCGCCAAGAATTTCTTCTCAATGGGCCACAGTGCCTTGGCAGCCACGTTGAAAAGACGAGTCGGCATTTTTGGCCAATGGGGACCATGCCAAGGGGCCGCAAATTTTGTAGACACACACTCACACCCATTTGCCACTACCTCGCTGGCTGCAACTTTTCAATTTGCTCGCCTCGACTATTTACAATTTTGGGGAAAGCAAAACGAAACACGGGTGGAAAATATTTTGAGACAGCCGAACGAGCCTCGATATCCAGTTTCTTGGCTACCATTTCGAATTTGCGTGTGTTTCGGTGTCTGCTTTTCAGTCGACGACGTGCGACAATGCTGTCATTTAGATTTACATTTAGTGGCTACTTAAAAGACTGTAGCGCCTTAAGTGGATTTTCAGAGTCTGATCGCTGCTATCCGACAATGGTTTTCGGATTGTCAATTAGTCTGCTGTTGGCACAATCAAAAGTATCGAATAGGAGACATGCGCAAGCATAATGAAAATAATCCCAGCCATTTTTCCCAATACAATCCCACTGGCAATTATCCTTTGGACACGAGTCACGCTCCATAAAACTGAAATGAAATACTAAACTTAGGTCGTTATGACGCTGATTGCCATGAACTGCAAGTGCATACGGAGAAAGGCACCGCATGCAACGTCCCAGCCATAAACATAAGGCGGAAAAGTGGAAAAAAAAGAATGACCACGGTGGAGTCTTGGGGTGGACCTTGTGTTTTACTGGCCAGGATGGAGTGACCTAATAAAGTTTATGCCGTTTGCCTTTTGTCGCTGCCATATTTTTCGCTGTGAAATCAATTTTTCATTTTGAGGCAGCATGACGACGCCATTTTCCCCTCCCAGGACAATATATGCTCGGCAATTGTCATGGAGGACATTGAAAGTGACTCCGGAGCAGACAGTGTAATGGTTTATATAATGCCGTCCAAAACTGAACAACAACATAACATAAATATGCTGCAAGTGGCTCCCGAAGAACAAAAGCCAGATGCTTTCGACTTTTATGACTCATACGCAACGTTGCACAAAAGTTCGTCCAAAAACAAACTGCAGCAAACAAAAGAAAGTCCTTTGCCAAGTTGGCAACTGAGATTTGCGAGACACAGATAGCACTCAACTGAAGGATCCGAATCTGAATACGAAACTCATGCTGGGACCTTAAAGGCTTAATACTAAGTCCTTGATCCGTTGGTAATCCTGATTTTCTGAGATAAGCTAGCACTGGTGGCAGGATTCACAAATGTCAATTAAAAAACTTGTTTTGTTCAGGCCCTAAAAATGACTTCAATTACATTTGCTGAGAATTATTTCACTTGCTTTAGATTTTCTAACAATTTCTCCTGTCATAGTCGCGTTCCAACCATCCAAGTATACCCTCCTGCATTTCGAACTCGATGTCCGTGTAATCCAATGCCATCAAAGCCACGCGGTGAAACGGATGCTGCTTCTCCGGCGGGATCTCTCGATTATAGAGTCCACCTCGTGGAAGAGCTGCGCATCAGTTTACCTCGAGTCACCTCGAATTTGGAACCCACAATGTTCTCCGGAGGCATTTTCGGCTCCTGAGTTCTTGGTGGGAAGGATGGCTCCTGTTTGAGGAGTCGCAGGATTAAAAGGGGTCCTTTGCGACTCAGTTGTTTTAGCCAATTCCAGGAGTGGTCCTTTTTGCAAAGGCACAAAGTCATATTTTCAACCAAGTTTGACTTTGCAAAGAATGTTGTCCTTGCAAGTATACACTTACTTATACCTTTTAAAAACACATTGATATATTCGATTTTCAAATTAAATCTTTTCAGCTTGTCAATTGTTTTTTAACTGAAAAGCTTAACTTCTTGTAAATGAATTTTCTGAGAACACTTAAACTTATTTGTACAAAACACGTTTTCGCTCTTACGCTACAGACTGCTCATTTTTCGCAGTATACTTAATTCAGGTTCATTGTTGATAAACTTTCTGTCGAAATATCGGAATCCTCTTGAACGCTTCTCTGATTTATTCACAAATTGAATGCAGCTCGACGGCTTAGGCGTCAATTCTAGAACAAAATGCCAACGGCAGTATCCTGAGTCGATTCGGGCGCCAAGAAAAGTGTTGGCTCAACTGACAGCTTACTCAAAATATGTCAATCAAATTCAGCTTTCGCTTTCCTCTTCGCCGCAAAGGTTAGGCCACATATAATGCCAAGAATCCAGATCTGAGTCTAGAGTGAAGCCGCCTACCGACTAGACACTTTTCTGGCTATTTTGCATGCAAATTAAATGCGCATTAACAGCAGCCTGAAACTTTAATACCGAGACGAACTTATGCAAAGCTCAAATGGGTTGATTTGCCAGTCAAAATACTTCAAAGCTTCTTGAGCCATTTACATATGTAAATATCGGGCAAACTCAGCTAACGGGCTTCCCTACTAACAATCGTCGAGTTTATGGAGTAATTACTGTTTTTAATTGTTTCTTGGGGGTCAGTTTCATACTTAGTTATATACAACTTTTAGTTCGATTTTCATGTCTCAACATATTTCATATTTCTGTAGAATATTACAGCCCTCTCACATGATAATTATACATTTACAAAAACATGCGGCATGTGGTGCCGCTCATCTTCCTCCCCCTCGCCTGAAAAAGCCCAGGAAAATGGCAACTAACCCGCTGAGCAGCTGTGCCTGACCAAATTGAATGTGTCAGATGGAAAAGAAGCGACCCAGACGGGTGTTTTTCATATAAATCATTGGCCAAATAGTTGCGTGCTCGCATTAGTGGGCCAAATACCTGGCTGCGGCGAACAAAAGTTTTTGCACATTTTAAAGGAGAACTTATTTGCGAATTTCGGGCACGTCGTTCGAGGGCTGCCCTCAAAGTTGCGGCTAATCAATTTAAAGTTGCAGCCAAAGAGCAACGAACATGGACAGATGGATCCCAGACTCAGGCACATATGCATGCATAAATTTTCGAGAGGCCGCATCAAAGTTGAGCAGCTCCTTTGTTTGCCACCGGCGACGTGACAATGCCATTTTTGGTTTAAATGTCTATTGTTGCCTGCTAATTGCTCGAGTTCCTGTCCCTAGGGTTCAAATCGTGTGCCAGTCTCATCTATTCAATTAGGAACACGTTCTTGGCATGACTTCGCACACGCTTGGTGTCATAAATCAACCCAAATCACTGAACTTAGTTGAGGGGTTAAGCCAAAATGGGTCACGCCTAAATATCCCAATTAAATGGTTTATTTATAGAACAAAAAAATAGAAATTTATTTTTTAAATTAGTATAAAATTCGTATTGGTAAGAGCACTAGTTGCTTTCAAAAGCTAAAACGGCTTCTAATGGCGTCCCTTTGAGTACTTATCCAACTGGGAAGTAATAAAATATGTTAGGCTTATTGCCCTACAGTATCAGCCCGGTGGTATTATCTTACAAGCCATTACTAATTTCCAAGGAATCAGGACGACCGAGATACCATACCCAAGCACCAGTCACCCCTGGCGTATGCGCGATATTAATAACAGGCCGAAAATCCGGCACCTGCTGGGTACCGAAATTTACACACAGAAGCCATGTTAACTGAGGCAAATATTTTCGTATTTTGCTGGGAAAGTACTTAAAGCATTTATTACGCAGCTTTTCATTTCGGATTTATGGGTTTTTAAGCAGCACCCGCTGGCTGAGGCCATATATTTTAAGATATATACACTTTTAAGCACACTTTTAATTTTCGCTGTTAATTTCCCCCTATTTCAGGCGATGCCAGACTGAGGCGCAATCATGCTGCACTTAAGGCTATTCGATAGCTCACTCTACTACACCCTGGCCTCCGCCTCCGAATCCTCGGGGCTGGCGTCCTCCACCTCCACGGAAAGGTCGTTCAATGGCACCCAGGGGGCGGGGGGCGTGGCCGCTGGCGGCGAGTCCCTAACGCCAACCGACGTGGCTGCAGTTAATCTGACATATTTCACACCTGCGATATCACACGTGATGCTGGCGCCAACAACGATAGCAACCACGACAGCCTCGGCCACAATGGTCCAGATCCAGACGACAGCGGCGCCAAGTCACGACTTGGAGACGGGCGGCAACTCCACATCCAGCGACCCCGGCGAATTTGACAATTTAAATTCGTTCTACTTTTATGAGGTGGGTGTGAACCAAATAAAAAAATGAAGAAACGGAAAAAAGTACGAAAATATTCGCACACAAACTAATTTATTTATTGAATTTGAAGCCACAGCTGTACTACTCGCATGCAATTTTGAATTTTAACTTTTGAACAGTAGTACAATAAGTGGCAATTTGTAATACATGTTTTATTCCGCAAAATGCGATTTAAAAATTTAAATTCATTTCACGTTTGGGGAAAGAGGTTTTATTCTTTCGTGGGTATTAGGTGGCAGGGGATACCTTTTTAAATACGAATTAAAATGATTTACGTTGCGGAATGAGTTTTATGGTGGTTGAATATTAATGATGGAGCCAAAAGAATTTGAGATTTTTCTTCCAAAATGCAATTGGCCTTTGAAAAATGGCACTTAAATCCAAACTTTGTTGATCGCTGCCAAATGCCTTGCGTTGTAATAAGTGCTGCACATTTACTAAGAAATACCGATTTTCACACTTCGGACAAGTTTACTTCCTATCAATTTAAAAATAAACAATTTCAATTCGATTCACTTTTATGAGGTGGGTGCGAAAAAATAGAAAGAGTATTGGCCATTTATGCGATTTATTTATTGTGTATGAAAGGCGCAGCTGTGCGATTTGATTTCCATCTTAATCGACTCACTGCAAACAAAATGTATCTACATTACTCCTTATATTTTAGTGTTATATGTACAATATAAAAACCATTAAATGCTGGCAAAAAATGTTTTCTATATAATGCAAAAGCAGAAAGGATCTTTGGAGAGCAAAAAAAATAAAATACTTATTTTTCCCAGAAGCTGCAGCATTTTTCTCTGTAGTTCCTAGCCGAATTCAAACAAAGGATAACTGCGTGGAAAGGGTCACAAAGTCACAGCTGCCGACGCTGCTTGTTGCTTGACGGTACAATTTTCAATTTGCTACAATTTTCCCTTTTCGCAATGGAAAAGCAACGAACTGGGCAAACTTCATTTCAGGCTGACAAGTCAACCAGCCAAGTCGCAGAAAAAACAATAAAACGCCAAATGTCATTTGGCAGTTTGAAATTAAGAAAACCCAAGAAGAGGCGAAAGTTTCTGCCGGCGTGAAGGATTTGCATATTTTTTTTTTATTTTTTTGAGCGTGGCTTGGTAACAGAACACTCTTTATCAATGAGGGGCAATCAATCAGAGGGTCCAGCAGATCGTGACAACAACTTCGATTAAACTAAACTTCCGTTCGTCCTTCTGCCTCTCTCCCCCGCTAAAGAATGCCATAAAGAGCACACCATGAATGTAATGAAATTTCCATACGCACCATCGTATAAATCACACCATTGTTGGAACGGAAGTATCCCTCAGCCGAGCCAATTTCCAGTCAGCCAAGTTTAAACGCGCCAATCACTCAAAGTGTGAGTGTGCGTGTGTGTGTGTGCGTGCGTATGTGCGTGCCATAAATTCGGGCTTATTTAAATGAGTCCTTTTGCAGGACTCGGAACCACAGTGAAGAGGAGTCGCGTTCGGGATTTTAGGAGCCGCAGCACCATATGGCATCTTGGTTGACAAAGAGCGATGTTAAGGGTTTTGTCTCCCCGCCTGAGCAACCGATGTCACAATAACATCACGGCAACTAAGTCTTATTGATTCGCTGTTTGCATAGTTGGTTTCTGGTAATAAAAATATTATATTCATATTTTGGTACTATACAGCTGTATTCTAAGTAAACAGTTGTGTAGTATGTTCGTTCATAATCCATAACATAAATATTATCCTGCCTACATGTTAACAATTTATTATAATATTCCTAATTTAATCAAATAGTATGAACTTTCAAAGTTGTATTTGAGGATTATTTTAATGTGGTTCATTCTCGATGCCTAGATAGAATTTGTCTGAAACAATCCGGTCTAAATAAAATAACCAAAAATATATGTATGTATTCTTCGACTCTATTTAGTTTTACCCTTATTAACAAGCCTTTGACAACTCGCAGCAAATGAAAAATAAATAAAAAATATTTTACATGGGTCTGATTCAGTTCAAAACGAAAGTTGCTTTTGGTAATCTGTCACACAGAAGGCGTCAGAAAAAAATGTGAAGATAAAAGCGGTGGCATAAAAAGGTCGCTGAACTGGCAACATTTTTCTTAATGCCGTGAGAATCCCGAATGTTTGTATGTTTTTTTTTTTTGGGTGCTGGATCCCAGGCGTAAAGGGGTCTCATATGATTTGCAATTCAAATGGCTTAGTTAGGGATTTGGGCTGACCAGCGGTCATCCGTGGCGCAATTGTGATTGGTTTTTCCCATTGCCAAAGTCTCACGAAATCCCCTGTTAACACTATTAAATCATGTTTAAGTTGATCAGTGAATTCGAAATCTCACCTTAAAGTTGAGGGTTCGGACATTAAGTCCGCTTGGCCCAGATATGCCAATTACAAGTGCATGGGGATGGGTCAGCTGGAAGGTTGGCCAATGTCACACTGTTGACCATGGCCAACTGCGCATTGCTGTCCAATAAACGAGAATGCGGATCTGGGGGCATTAGACGACGCAAATAAACGGAATCGAACGAATTTTCCGACTCAAAGCCACTTTCCCTGAAAGAATCGACAACATTGCGCCATTTTATGTTTGTTTGCTGGCCGGAGGAAACGATGGCATATTATGCAGCCGCACATTTTGTTTGGACATTGAGGGAGATTGGTGCGCGTGCGAGGAAAATATTACATCTGCGATAGTCCTTGGCTTATCCTTCACACATCGCATCTTAGCTTATTACTCTATAATTACATATGCTCTAATGAGACCCCCGCAATTTCCAAGGCACCCACGTTCTGATTTTCCTACGTATGAAGTGGCACTATATCTAATTTTAGTCCGGACCTCATGTGGTTCGTGTACACATACATACATAAATATTAATATTACACAATTTATCTCAAACAATGATGACCCTGATGAGCGGGCTAATGTGGCCATCAAAGGACAAAATTAATTGCCATTTTCTAGGGTGACAGCACAAATATTTGCCAAAAAAAAAAAAAAAGAAACCTACACTGCCTGTTTGCCAATTTAATAATAGTGGCTAAATTGGCCTTCCCAAAAAGGGTGTATGCGTGTGAACACAAAGTTTTTTGTATAAAATCATATTTAGACCTTAAACAAAGGTTTTTAGGAGATTAAGCTTAAATTTTAAGCGTTAAATTCTGCCGTTTAAAAAGGCTTTCCTGCCAGCAACATTTTGGCCCACACCGCAATTTCCTTTGCTTTGGCAAATATTATTCTGTGAAAGAGCGTCAATTCCAAGAACTCATTAATCTAGCGTAAAAATGTGTCTTAAGCTTATTTGCTAAGGAAAATTAAGCATGTGAAGGCTGCGGAACGGCGAGACTTGACGCATGTAAAATATAGGACACATGTCCTTGTCGGCGTCTGGGTTCTGAACCGAACCTGTTTCTGATTCAGCAAGGTTAAACACTTAGTGGCCACAAAGCGGCGTCATTAACAGACTGGCTGAGCCCCTTTTTCCCACTTAACGCACAGTTTTTACCATTTTTCCCGCTTTTTTAAGCAATTTAATTTGCCTTTGTCAAGTTCGTTGGCGGCTTGCGAAAATAAATTTACCCAAGGAATGGAGCTCAGCTGAGCTGCTTGTTTATGGTACCGGGCTTTGAGTGTTTGCCCAGCCCTTGAGGCAGTAAATAAACATATGTGCGAACTGAACTGCTTTTTGCTGCTCCCACCAAGTCGAGGTGTAATTATACTTGCCGAGCTTTAATGCAAATTAAAGCATAATTCCAGGCGGCTGACACGCGTGGCTGGGCTTAATTACACACTGTTGACACAACAAAATGCCCACAAGGCCATCAAGTGCTTGAGTGGCCAATGGGCCAATGGCCAATGGGCTGCCCTCAAATGTGACCATGGGGACCGAGCGTCGCTTACTTGGCTAAAAATGAGTTAACAACATTATTTGCCCATTGGCCAGCCTATGCGACCACTGTGGCTCTTCCAACATCAATTTTATTAAGGCAGGGCGGTCAGGATGCCTGGATGGCAGTATGGCCGCAGGTCCTTGATGACTTCTGTCGCTCGCTGTGCCTCCTCGAATCCTTGGGCCTAGCTCATAAAATACGTTTTGACAAGAGTTTTATCTGGCACGTCGCCTGTTAGTTGGATGTGTCATAGCGATTTATAAGGATTTGTTACCACCAGGAATAACCAGTGACAGCTGCAGTGAGAGAAAAACAGATGAAATGGCTTCAGCCTTTTCTGGAGAAATATTGATAATCCGCTTAGACTGGAGTTATGCATGCATTATATAATAAAAACAAAAAGCATTCAGTAAGCCTGCGTCACATTTTATCGCCTAAATGTAAACCGATAAAGAACCTTGAACATCAAGGAAATTATGTATACCATTCCTTTTTCTCAGTGTGCCATTTCCCGTTTTGTGTTTGCGTTCGATAAAATATGAGAATTGTATTTCATTTGGCATTGAAAGTCAATGCACTTCCGCCACTTTAATCTAACCGTAATGAGGTCGCCGGACAGGTTTGTTGACACTTCAGCTTCGCCGATTTCTGGCAGCTCATCAAGCGTTCACCGACACCAAAAATTCACAGGCTGCTAGTAGTTCAGATCTCAGGTTCAATATCGAGTTCAGTGTACCGTCTTTGAATGGTGGTATTTACGAAAAGACTCTTCAAATTCCCCAAAGTGTCACTTGACCAACAAAATCAATAAGCATCTTCAGCCAACTAATTGTTATAATTTGCCTGCTCGGCATCGAAAGTCTGCCAGAATTTGAGCCAGCTCGTCAGGCAATAAACTTATGCGAAACAATGAAAGTGTTAATTTCACAAATATTTTGCAGTAAAAACGAGGGTGGAAGATGGATGGACGGATGAGGAGTTGACTTAATGAGTGTTCAAGTTAATTGTTGGTTTATTTGTCACGCTCGAACTTTGAACTCGGCACAACAATTAAAAGGGGAGTCTGCCTCGGAAACTTTTAGTACCCTCTCCCGCCATCATGGGTTGACTTTTATGGCCAGGCAATAAACAGCAAATCAATAAAGCCAGGAGAGAGTTGCCAGAAGCGATGCTTTTGTGAAAGAGTGAAAGCCATTTACATATGAGCTATATTTTCCTGGAAAATCTACCAAAGAGGAAGCAGAGTGCTGGAAATAATAGGAAAGGCCAAAAGGCACTCAAAAATTGGTTCAAAGTTTTTATTACAAAGACTTCTTCGTGCCTTTCGTAAGCCGTAAAAAATCAAATAAAATGTAAACTTCCCCTTATGGACGGGAAAACCTTTTTACTGTCCATAATCAATCTTTGCGGCTGTCCTCTTGGGAGAGTTAACCGCTATAAATAACCACAGGACCAAAACGCCCAAGTCTGGCCAAATCCAATGCCACGCCCCAGTCGTGTCTGCACATAATTTGTGAAATAAAATACTTGCTGGCGAGGCGAAAACCCCAAATTGAAACCAAATTAAATTGCAATAAATCAACATGGCGTTAATAGCGTTCCTCCAACTGATAAACATTA
Organism: Drosophila melanogaster; assembly: GCF_000001215.4. Lineage (NCBI taxonomy): Eukaryota > Metazoa > Arthropoda > Insecta > Diptera > Drosophilidae > Drosophila > Drosophila melanogaster. Next base: position 25,935,720 of record NT_033777.3, on the reverse strand, counting down.
AGTGGGCGTCGTCATGGGAGATCGCCATCACCATCGCCATACTCGAAATCGAAGTAAACAACAGAGGGGGAAAACCTATCCACATGTGGGTTTTGGTTAGGTGCCTTGCTGCTATTTGTGCTTCCTTTTTAACGTCTAATTGATTTGTTTTCCCCGCTGTGCCGAGTCGGAATTTGGGGAGCTTCATCTGCTTCCACGAATCACCCAATCCAACCTTTGGCATCGATTTCAAGCTGCTGTTTGTTTTCCATGACTCCCAGTTACAAGTATTCCTGCAATCAGCGAGGCGCAAACAAAGCCCAGGGCCATTCCTGTTACAGATTGCTGACAAATGTATGCTTTATAACTACAGTGGAACTTCCATAAATCGATCCACCATCAAACAACAAGAAAATTATACTTATTATTCAGTTTTAAAATTCATAGTACTTAAATGTGAGTACAGTTTATGCAATTTATTATTTAATTGTTAGAGATAGGAAAAATAATGGCCACCTTTGACCGTTTTTAAAAACCATCCCTAGCTCATCCTATTGTCCCACAAAAACTTGAATTATGGAATCTGAACTGTATTTGCGTTTAGCCCGGGGGATTGCTCTCATAGGAAAACAAGAACATGCCCAAAACAATATTACAAAAGAAACGGACAGACCCGCATTTATCACAACAGATAAGTGCGCACATATCCTTGTGGCTTATTTCCCATTGCCCCATTCCTCATAGCTTTGTAATCATTCTCCGGAAGTGAACTTAATGACTGACATCAAGCGACATTTTGTGCAACAATAAGCTGCGACGATAAGAGCCCGAACAATGGGGCGTTGCTGTCTGCGGGGTGTATCACCTCCCGCATACTCGAAAAAAAATTTAATTTCATTTTCATAAGCAGCAAAACGCCACTCACTTCCGTTGACAGCCCGCAACACACATAAAATGGCTCGCAAAAAACGTCTACATATTTTCAAGAGAAAACGGAATAGTGCTGGTGGCAATGCTGGGTGAAAAGCCCGCAACTACATTTTCGCATCATTACAATTTGCATGCATAAGCAGTAAGAGCTGCTGCACACAATAAATTTTGCATAGCCCAAGTCAATTACAGCTCCACTGCCACTGCTACTGCTGCTGCTGCTCGGTGGCCACACTGCGTATGAGCAATGCAAGGCGGCAACCCAAAAAAGCAGGGTACGTAACACACGACTGCATTTGGGTTACAAAAAAAAACACACCGAGACGAAGGGTGGCACTTAAAAAACACTAAAAAAAAGGAGATCGCACCCAAAAAAAATACGATTGTGTAAATTATGCAAATCGTAAAAGCGCTGAAATCCGCGCCTAAGGGACCAGATGACCCCCCCGGCCAGATAATTGCAGTAGAATGTTTGGAGTTTTACGACACTAAGCCGCATGAAAATGCGGATTGGATGCCGGGAAAATCCCCCGAAGCGGAGAACATTCATCTTCAGCTCCATCGCCATCTGGTTTTGTGCAAGTGCGCGAAATGCGCTTAATGAGAAAATGCAAAAGGCGACAAACCAACAGCGAAATTATGCTCAGTAAATAGTTAAAGTGCGGCAGTCTCGGAAAAAGTGTCAGCACGCAGAGTGAATGAAATAGAAAGTAGAAAGTGGAAAGTGGATGGAGTGATGGGTATATCCTCCGGCTGAGACTGAGCTATTTACATAGCCTGGCAAGTACAAGTAGGTCAACATCCCACAACGCACCGAAGTATGCAATGAATTGTGCGGCACTTTAAGTGAAATTAAGTTACGAGTAAATAGCTGAAAAGTGTGGTTAAAAATAGGGAAAAACTAAATTGAAATTATTCTTGTTAATGTTAAGTTAGAGGTATACGAAAAATTATCTCGGCGCTTATTTAGTGCCTTATAAGCACGTCTTCAAATATTTAGCAGGGAATGACCTTTAAAACTTTACCTCTTAGCTTTCACTTCAAGCGCACTGAATTTGCCTGATCTGGGACTAAACAAAATAAGGAAACGTTCCCCCTCATAAAATCAAGTTTTAGTTGAAATTCACTTAAAGAATTCCTCGAATTTTTCTGGGTTCTTACTTGTAATATACTCCAACTAGGGGTAGCACATATACATATGTATGTCAGACGGCAGGCAGACACACCTAAAGAAAAACACAATTTCTTTCGCCATCGCGAGTGAGACCGAATACGCCACATCAAAGGACGGGAAGTACACGCCAAAAAAGCTTCAAAGTGGCAAGACACGATGTATTTTTGATGGGTGGAGGTGGAGGTGATGGGATTGCTGGATAGGGGAGGAGACACGGCAGCGGTGCAGTCGATGGGCACCGTCATTTACGCAATGTCGATAAAATTGGCACAAACATCCTCGATTTCAGCAGGCACTTTACGATTGGCTCTGTCATTCGCAGGTTGAACGACGTCGAGATGTCGAGAGATGCCAAACAGCTTCCGTGTGTTTACATCATGTAATATTCTCTGTGTTTTACAGTGCACACAACCCGTTTACAAAATTAATTAAGAGCCATGTTTATTTCTTGTTGATTTTTGGCTTTACACCTGGTCCGTTTTTCGCATGAATTTTATCTATCAAAACTGTACAGCTAACTCAAATTTAATTCGCAATTAAATTAATTAATTCTATAGCACGAAACAAATTTGCAATCTTGTTAACGTAAAGTACAACACGTGGTATTTGTTTTTAATTAAAAGTAATACACGTAATCTTTGGTTTGAATAGTAACCGACCATGCCAGGTTTGATGAAAACAAATGCATTGAAAGTGGATTTATACAAGGCTAAAGTCTAAGAAGGATTTAAATACAAAAATATTTTTGCCACTGCGAATATCCTTTTATAAGTCCTAAATAATCATACGTCAACAAGTTTATCGGCTAGTTTGTATTCGTAAGTTATCTTTATGACATTTGCTGTTTCCACTAAAGTAGTTTCAGAATAAACTTGAAGGCAGAACTCTGCCAAGGCGTGTAAAAGTCGCGTCCTGATGCCTTTTTCTACGTGAGCAATGTCAAATGTGACACACACAAACACAGGCACATTATCCGACAATGTGTGTGTGTGTGCATAAATGATTAAGTGCGTGCTTGCATTTGGCTTGCACATCACGTATACGCCATGCATTTTTGCCTTTGACACAAAGCGCTTTATAATGCCAGCTCACACACACATACATACGCTTACGCTTGAGCAGTAAGACATTTACTGTTGCATTTGATTCGCATTTCACATTTATAGTGAAGCACTTTTTCAATCAAAGATTTCCATTGTATTTATAAATTACGCTTGAGTATTCCACTTAGATTCAATTTTCAAAGCGTATTAGAGAAATCGAAATTGCAACAAAAAATTTACTTTTAAAGTGTTAGCACTTTAACACCAATTTTAATCAAGTGGTTTCATTTATAGCCTAACTGTAGTCCTCATTTGCTAAATTTTAAACTTAAATTGGATTTAATAGCTGTGCAAACATCGCAAATTACGTGTGGTTTACCCAAACGAACTAGTAACACTTGCTGGGAATTTAGCTGAACCTACATTTATACCCGTTCTTGCTAACTTTATGTGCGAAATCCCTCAACGCGAACAACCGCAGCAATTTGCATAACAGAACATGGCAGCACACAATTATTCGACTTGACACCTTCGGAATGGGTTAGTGCCAACAGAATCAGGTCTTACTTTAAATGGAATCAAATCCAACCACCAAGTGCGACTCTACCATGTAGAGTACGTATATACAGTACACCGTTCCCGACGGTGTGAAAAAAGCGGAAAAATAACAAAAAGGAGCTCAGCTGCAGTTGCAACAAAATCAGAAATAACAATTCTGGCGACTTGTTCTTGCTCGAAAGTCCGGAGTCGGGAGTCGTGAGCACTTGACTGCCTGCCAGACAGTAGCCTTCCACGTCTGACAGTCGACCATCTTTGCCAACTTGTCCGATCTGCTTCCTCATGGTGCTGCTGCATTTCCGGCTGCCGGGCATTCTTCTTCTTCCCCCATCGACCAGTGCTTGCTTAAATTCCCTGAATTCCTGCGGCGGAAGGGGCAGGAAATGCCATTTGTTGTAGTCAAAGTTGGAGTTAAAGCCGATACATCAACAATACAAACTTACATTTTCCACCTCTTTGCTTTGCAATAGCTTTAAACAAATGTTGGCCCAAACTTTGTAGTTGAGAGTTTCTATTTTGGTTAGTCTTTTGGATTGCTGTTGTGCAGAGGAAGTTCTAGCAAAGTTAGACAACAGGCTTCTAATGATGTCTATGGACATTAGGTGAGCTGCTCGTTTAGCTAAAAACTTTTCAGCACTGAAAAAGTTCTTTACCAATTTTAAAGTGGATTCTTGCATAATTTGTACGTCTTCAATTAATTGGGTGCAGAATTTTTGATAGAAAAAATTCCTCAGAATTATAATTACGTTTTATTCTGTATATCACTAGGAAGGAAAAGACATCGGTATCGTTAAGTTGTAGAAACAAGTTGTAGTTTGAACAGAACCAACTATTCTGAGGAGTGCCTTGAATTTATGAGTTCGCCAGACAAATGAAGTTGTCTGCAGACGCATATTAAAGTGCTTACTTAGTGACTGACAGGCAGTGTCTAGTTAAAATCTGGCTTCACTTTCGACGCCCAGTTGCCTGTCAACTTATCTGCTGACCACACAAATAAAACGATTTGGCATGGCTACTTAATGCCCTGTCCCTCAGCTCATTTGGCAGAAGATGGCGATGGCCAGACAAGGATAACAGGATACATGTATACATCGAAAGGGGGGATGGCAGGACATGTGTCTGATGCTTATGTGTTAATTATCGCCGGCCCCAAGGGAAACCCTACTCAAGCGATAAATGGCTGGGAAAAATATTCAAATTTATGCCTGACTTGACTTTTGGTACGTATCACAAATGCCTATGTTGTTTATGCAAATTGCCAAGCCCGCACTCACACACACAAACTAGCGAGCACTGGCATGTTGGCCATAACTTCCGCCAACCGCAGCAGATTCTCCGCATCCCATTTCTGGCCAGGGGGGGGAGGGTATAATTTGTTTTGCATAGTTCTAGGCGCGTGCTTGTATTTATTGTTTCTCTGTTTGCCTCTGGCTTACAAAATTACACCTGAAAAAATGGATATGAATTATTTAATAAAATTCGTTTAAGCCGCCTAAACACATTTTAGCTGTTAAGACGTATTTCGTTTATTTGTATTCTTCACAGATATTCAATATTTTGCCTCAATAATTATCCATTATTGTAATTAGATAACTTATTTTATTTGTGTCCAGTGCAGTCCAACCGTGTCTTTGTTTTCCTTTTGTCTGGTCATCAAGGCTGGCTGCGCCTGCTTTATCTGTTATTTTTGCCAACACACTTAATTCGGCCCTCGCAAAGGTTATCTAAACATCAGTTCGGCTCAACTCATATTTATGTTTTGGCTTTTAATTTATTTATATACCGAACGCATTTCCATTGCAACAACAGTCCTCTGACCTATCTATCTGTTACTTTTTATAGCCGCCTTTGGAGCAACTAGCTTAATTTATGTTCGACTCATTTGATTAATGTGTTTTGTTGGTCCGAAAATTTACGAGTCACTAGCGTAACTATTTGAGGCTTGGCCTTTGGTTCTTTTTGTTTTATTTTTTTTTTTCTTGCCAAAAATTTATCGACTCGTTTAGTAGGTCACTTGTCAGTGGGGCTAAAAGATTACTAAGACTCATTCTGCTAATCTCTTATTAGCCAAAGCTATACATACTTGGCTTAAATTGAGTTGTCCATCGGGTAGTTGAGGATAAATTCTGAAACCAGTTTAACATCCATTATGTTAGCCAGTTGGTCTTTATTAGCTCTACGCTCCACGTTTTCATAACCGACCGCAATTATGTTGGCAAATCTTTGGCAATTTTTCATATTTTCTACACCCACGCTCCCGAATTTCCACTCAACAGTTTGTCAACAGCATGTACACACAGCTCGTTTTGGCCGTAATGCCGGGCTTTTATTAATTTCAATTTTGTGTCAACATCAACGCCAAATATGCACGGACAAGAGGGAAAGATTTAAGCCAGCTGATGACAAAATGTTTGGCCATTAGGCGAATTAAAGGGCAGTCCTTAGCAGTGTCCTTTGGTTTTGGCTTTGGTTATAGGACAGTTCATAAACCGGCAGCGACCAACCATTGTGTCTGAAAAGCCGCACCGACCACTATAAAAACCATGATTGATGTGCTCGGCTTGACCCAAATGCATGTTTTTATGCCAAAATAATACGCTCTCATATCCTACCAGCTCAAGTGTCCTTCTCCAACATATATATAAATATATGTATGAATTTTTATAGCAGGAATAGTGTCCAGGCTACAGAACAATATGCTTTGGCAGAGTTCGTTGACCTGGGAAACTTTCTGCTAATGCTTTTTATCTAACCATTTGCCGGCTGAGCACTCTGTGCTTATACGTAATATGGAATTTAATTTTACTTTATGCAACTTCTTCGGAGCCAAAACACTCAGGCACAATGTAATCGCTATTAATGAATGCCCTGAAAAGTGCGAAGGAAACGCAAACAAACAAGCAGACAAACAAAACACATTTCCACATCTACACACAGACACAATCAAAATGCCACACGAAAAACCCACACACTCTAAAACACAAATGGAACTACATGCGTAAAAACTTAAGCCAGCAAAGAAACAACAAAGTCAACAATGGTGGCCATGTGCCATATGCTCCGTGTCCTCAGCTTGGATGCTTTTTAAATATGAGCTACGAAAATAGAAGTTGATTAAGCTTATGGCGAAAGTATTGCAGACTCTTAAGTATCCTATAAAAGCAGACTATCCTTTGTCGCCGCTATTTTCGATATTGAATGGATTTTGCTAATCCATGACAATCACTGCTGGTTGAGTTTCTGAGTCTCAGCGGAAGTCCAAAATATGTGCAATTAAATTAATAATATATTTTATTTACAGTATATATTTATAAAATTACCTATTTTTAATTTTTAAATTTAATTTTAAAGGAATATCGATTTCTAACTCTAGTTTGTTTTTGCATGGAAATTAACTTTAAATACAGTACAGTGTACATTGGGACCACCTTCTCTGTATTGAAATAGAGTCCGCAGGATATACTATATTTTGTGCAGGACTGCCGCGAAGTTCTTGTAGCCATGAACTGATTTATAAGCGCAGTTGCCGTTGGCCGTTACAAATGCAACAATGGGTGTGGGGCGTGGAAATGGCTCCTTTTCTTGTGAAGCGAAATTAATTTCCCATTGCCTTTGTTTGTGGCCACCCATTTGTCTTTGTTGCTGCATTTTACGATTCGCAGGCAGCGGTTGAGATTTGTCAGCACGGTCGATTTAGTGGGATTAAAGCCATGAACCACGAGCCCCAAAGCCGCACAAAGTGCACTTAAAGTCGCTAGGAGGGGCTCTTCTGGGTTAAGGAAAGCGGATACCATCATTTTGCAGCGCGTGGCTCTCCAGTGCCAAGTGGATTCTATTGTTATGGCTGTGCCACTTAATAATCAGACATAATAGTTTGCGGCAGATAAAGTTGCTCCATAGCTCCAAGTGAGCGGCAACAGGTGCTCTGCAAGAATTGCCTTTTAATGAGGATTTACGGTTGCTGTGGCGGGTCAAAATCCCCATTCCTGCCCAGCTCTGCGTTCTTATCCTGTATCCTTTGCCTTCGGCTTGTGCGTTAAACTCTTTTTTCCTTTGGCTGAAATTAAATTTCGCACTTTTAATGTTCTCCCAGCAAAAAAAAAGCAATTTCCTTGAGGTGCAAAGCCAAATTGAAAAAGGCATAATGACTTGCCAAAAAAGGCACACAGACACACACGTAAAAATGGTGGAAAAGTAAGCAAAAAAAAGGCAACCAGAAATGGTCGATCATTAAAAAAGGCTTACAATGTGCCGTTTATTACATTTTTATGGCGCCCACAGCATGGGACATAATAAAAATCTAAAGCTGTCTAAAGGAAATCTGACAAAAGTTATTTTGTGTTAAAAAGAGTAGGAAAATTTATTACTCTTATATTTTTTATGCATCCGTCAATATGGTGCGGATATCATATATATCATTTTTAGTGCTAAATAAACCAATATATACACCTAAATGTTCAATAATGATTCATCTAAAGCGATACCTATGACTTTTCTAGAGCAAACGATTTTACTAGCGTTGAGTGTAAAATACATGAATCTGTAAAGGCAAATATTTTCGATGACTTCTTGGTTTAAAAAAAGGCAGACACGTGCGAAAATTTTCAAGCAGAAATGCTGCTGAGCCAACATCAAATGGGAAAAAGTTTTGCAACGCGTGAAGAGTTCCTACTGCCTTAACTTTACTTTCTAGAGAGTCATTCTAGAAAATTGCACTCGAGGTGGAGGGCTCAAATCCGATAAAGGCTTAAAGGAAACGAGCCAAGTCATTTTCTGGTAAAACATCAAAATCAAAGTCCGGATGGAGAGATGTAAAAATGTTGACTCCTGACAAATGAAGGCAGCCACATTTAATAATGAACGCGACACCGGCAAATAATGAAAAACGGTACTGTGCGAAAAATGAGTACAAATAGCCGTTTTGCTCGTTTCTTGATTTATGCGCCAATTTGCGCAACATGATGAACTGGCTTGCCAGACGGCGCTACCAGCGCCCAAAAGTCGCCGGAACAAAATATCTTCATATATATACTATATATATATATCTTTCTATATATACAACTCGCACTTAGGCCGCAACAAAAATAAAGCAGACAAAAAGTGAATACTGCAAGTTTGGTATGGACAAAAAGTTGTAGAATAAGGTGGGGCGTCTTCAGTCTGAGCGCAGTTCCAAGGACGAAGCCTGTCAGGATTTCAGCTTTTTTTTCGGGACAAGTTTACTTGGCCTGCCCTTAAGTAAGTCCGCATCAACATCGGTGTTGGCGTCAGACTGCAAGACCCCGAGGCCATAATTCAAACTTAACTTCAATAGACGTGGGCATAGGGGGAGATGCCTTGAGAGCAAATTTAATTTGCAGCAAAAAACTTTGTAGATACCATGAAGAGATCATTAGTCATATTAGCATATATGCGATATTCTGCTATATAAACTGCATGCGGGCGTATAAAGAATATTTCATTTTCTTCGGCAATAAGCTAGAACTAGCAGAACTACTCACTGTCATATCTGCACTTCACACTGTTTAAAATATTTTTAAAATAATAACAGTTCAGTTAAAAAAGTAAAAGTAATAAGGGTTCATTATTCTTTATCTACTAGTTTTCTATATAAGAATTGTTACAATTTTAGATTTGAGTGCTATGAATTGAATTTCGAATGCCTGGAGTATAAGTTCTATAAATTAAATACCAAGCCACGCATTTTGAGCTGTGAAACTGCCTTAAAAGTCGAAAGAAATATTTTTCGAAGTGCAGGTCCTTCATCTTGGCAGCAATTTCCTGCTGGAATAACGGTGGCTGTCTGTCTTCCATCACGTCTGGGTGTGTGGGTGAGCGTCCACGGGTGTTTGAGTGCAGGATGTCGTGTTGTCCTAGTCTTGTTAGTACTGAACTGGAAGAAGCAAACTTCCGCCGGCACATCCTGCCCGCCGCACCAACCAGCTTGAATTCATAGCTCTATCATTTTTATGGCTATTTAAAGAGCCATAAACAAGGCGTGTGTGTGTGTGTGTGCTTGGATGGCATTAAATTGAGTTTTATGCGTGATTTCCGTGCTTAACACTTTGTTGACAATGAACTTGATAGGCGTTTAATGAAATGTGACCACACTTTGTTCTTTGCACTCTTCCAGACCGAACAGTTTGCTGTGCTCTGGATCCTGTTCACCGTCATCGTTCTGGGCAATTCAGCTGTTCTGTTCGTGATGTTCATCAACAAGAATCGCAAGTCGCGGATGAACTACTTCATTAAACAGCTGGCATTGGCAGGTGAGTTTTGGGATTGGGACTGACCTCTTCCCTTGCTTCTAATGCCCAGTCCATTATTTCCAGATCTGTGCGTGGGACTGCTCAACGTCCTCACCGACATCATATGGCGCATCACGATTTCGTGGCGGGCAGGCAACCTGGCCTGCAAGGCCATCCGCTTCTCGCAGGTCTGCGTCACATACTCGTCCACCTACGTGCTGGTGGCCATGAGCATCGACAGATACGATGCCATCACACACCCCATGAACTTCTCAAAGTCGTGTAAGTTAAGTCGTCGTATGAAAAGTTTTCTAATTGCCAAATGTTGTTAGCCAAAGATGAGCGCTGTTTGTGGCTTCTGCTTACACTGCTTGGATAATTTAGTTCGGGAATTAACCAAAAAAAATATACAAATTTAAGTTAAATTAGAAATATATTTCACTTAAATATATATTTAAATTTTATGCTTTTAGGGAAAAGAGCCCGTCACCTGGTGGCTGGCGCATGGCTCATCTCGGCGTTGTTTTCGCTTCCCATCCTGGTTTTGTACGAGGAGAAGCTCATCCAAGGACATCCGCAATGCTGGATTGAGTTGGGTTCACCGATCGCCTGGCAGGTGTACATGAGCCTGGTGTCGGCCACTCTATTTGCCATTCCTGCGCTGATCATATCTGCCTGCTATGCGATCATCGTAAAGACGATTTGGGCAAAGGGTTCCATTTTTGTACCCACGGGTAAGATATCTTCTGGCTATGCATATTGCCAAATCGGAGTTCCCAAAAATAATTTTATTTTATTTGTTAATTATATTTTAACAGAACGTGCTGGTTTTGGAGCTGCACCTGCCAGGAGGGCCAGCTCGAGGGGCATTATTCCACGGGCAAAGGTCAAAACGGTCAAGATGACATTGACCATCGTGTTTGTGTTCATCATCTGCTGGTCGCCGTATATCATCTTCGATCTGCTGCAGGTCTTTGGCCAGATTCCACACTCACAGACCAACATTGCCATCGCCACCTTCATCCAAAGTCTGGCACCGCTGAACTCGGCGGCGAATCCACTAATCTATTGCCTCTTCTCATCGCAGGTCTTTCGCACATTAAGGTATGTTAAGATTTCATGTTAAAAAATCTTACACATTTTCTTATGCTTTAATTTACTTACTTTGATATTTTTATTTTTATTATATTTCCAGTCGCTTTCCGCCTTTTAAGTGGTTCACATGCTGCTGCAAGTCATACCGCAACAACTCGCAGCAAAACCGCTGCCACACGGTTGGTCGTCGGCTTCACAACAGTTGCGATTCGATGAGGACACTGACCACTTCGTTGACGGTTTCCCGAAGGTCCACCAACAAGACGAACGCCCGTGTGGTAATCTGCGAACGTCCCACCAAGGTGGTTACCGTGCCAGCCATGTCGGAGGTATGATAGCTGGCCCACACCAGCCGGAAAAGATCCGCGTTCTCGATTCATGGTCCCACGTCCTTTAGCGACGCGGAGTTTCTCTAAAGGGGAACACGGACATCCTGTGAAGGCACCAGAGGCTTAGACAATAAGTTCGATAGTTATACCAGGCATGGGTAAAGCCAAATGTATGTTTCTAGTCGTAAGTACGCCAAGTCTACGCTACGAATTTCAAACCTATTTCTACTTCGCAATCTATAGTTAAGATAACATTTATACGGCATTTAATTAACTCTAAAATTAAAAATCTAAAGTGTCAAAATGGGTAATTGAATCTATTCAAGATTTTGATTTTTATTAAATTTTAACTAAAGAACCCATTATAATTTGATATTGGTACAAAGGTTTTATATTTCCAAAAAACTTACCTGAAACATTTAATTAGGCATTTTTGCAATCAACTTTAAACTGGAGAAATTAATTTAAGTATATGGTATCCTAATGAAATAAGTGTTTCGAAAACTATTAAGATTTTTTGTCCACCACTCAGAACCTAGGTTTCAATCCATTAGTAGCTCGGTTTAGTTATATTCTCTTAAACAGACTGATTTTACTTGTATGTGAATCGCGGCCATTTATCAGAAATTTAAAATGCATTTCTTTCCAGTCCTAACTAGCTATTAAGGCCATTTAAATTCCAACTCATCCGTGTATATAGCCACTCGTAATGGTGGATAAACATGCCCAAGCATCTTAAACCAAAACCCATTAAGCATAAGTAGACCATAAGAGTTAATAGAGCATAACGTTGTAGTCAATTTGGTTTAAGCTAATATTTATTTCATAATTATGTGTGAAAGCAGAATAAAGGCAACGACTTCAAGAATGTCCCGCATTTTCATTCATTTTCCTGGCACGCGCTGGAAAATCCACTTTTCAGTTCGCCCCACTGAACAATGGGCACAAGGACGTTTTTTCGCCACCACACCATTTATAATTGTTGCGATGATGTGGTATTGTCTGTGGCCTCCACTGACGTCACTGTTGGAAAGTCAACATCACAAATAAATTGAGCGACAAACCGGGCAGACAATGAAAACATATTGGTTGCTGTGGGCTCTGCAAACAGCCAAAGGTTATGTGCTTTACTCTTATTGTCTGCAAATGGCAATTTTAACATGCCAACTCTGGATATTCATACTGTTTATGTTTGTTTTGAGGCTGGTTAAATTCATGATACGCATCAACCCTTGCGAATTCACTTGCTCCACTTCCTGACTGACATTTAATCGGTTGGGCGAGCAGATGGAAACTATGGTTACTTAATGGGATGGTTGGCAAATAAATTCATTTCAGGTCCTTTCGCACAAATACTTTTCCCTGTCGGCCATCCGCCTCATTGGACTCGACGGAGGAGGAAAAATCCATTAAGAAGCTTACTTCGGATGGCGGACAGTTGCAAAATTTTTGCAATTATGATTTTGCAATTTAATTATTAACTTTTAATTGAATTGCTATTAGCGAGTTAGTAAACAATGCCGAAGTCTTGCGAAAAAAAATTTATGGAAAATTATTTACTTAATTGGTATTCATTCTTATTTACCATGGATTTTATAATAAAAAATGTTGATTTTGTGAAACAAGTACAAAACGAAGATAAATAAATATAGTTGAACAATAAATTATGCAAATAGGAAGATATAACAATTGTTTTATAGCAATCCCATTTTGGATTTATCTTTCAAAATAAATATCTGAAAAAAAACAAGCTATTTAATTTCAAAAGAGCTTACATCCACATGATGCGAAGGCAAAGATTTCATTACAATAACATGAGCCGCCAATTTTAAATCGATCTACATCCTAAAAATTCGTCAAAAAAGTCATGTTTCCAAATTACTGCTTTACGAAATCGGCCAGACAGTCGGGCTATGATGTTTTGAAAAGAAAGGTAGTACGGCATTCCTCTCCCTCAGTGACGTCAGCCGGCAGGAGAAGGACTCGCCATCGAACGGAGCGCCAACGGAATATATCCAAGTCGAGCTCTTTGCGGGACAAGGATTCGTCCTCCAAAAGCGTAGGATTCCGGGAAACACCCGTGATTTGTTCGAGTGAAAAAGACACTCGCAATTCTGGTGGCGACGATAGAAAAACGGATAAAATGACCTCCAGTCCCAGCAACGATCCCAATCGCGATCTGCAGGAATCCTTTGCCGACTTCTTTAGCATCATTCACGATAATGTCCTGGAATCGGTACAGGATGCTGTGCGGCGAATGGTGTCCAAGAGCTTTGAGCAATCCGTGGCCAAAATGGAACGACTGTCGAAGGACCTACAGAATCAGGAGGCGATGCTCAATAAAATCTATCACGATGTCACCAACAGTAAGTTCGGTTAAAAATTTTTATTAAATAAAAATCAATTATTATAATGTAAGAAGCGTAGTAAACTGTTATATCACAACTTCACCGATGTCCTTTAGAAATTGCCGCTCAGAGTGAAGCGAGCTTGAACCAATTCAAATTCGTTACCCAAATGCTCATCGACAACCAAACCGTGCACTACAGAGCGCTCAATCAAGCGAAGGCGAACAAACAGCGGCGCAAGGAAGAGCAAGATCTGGAAAGGGACCGGAAGTTGGAACGAGAACGGAAGCGGATGTGCACTTGCAAGGAGGTGCGAAATGCACGGGTTCGTAAAAGTAGAAGTTCCAGTGTGGACCTCTCGAAAAGAAGCACTGGTGGCGAGGCAAAGGAACGAGTGCCGAAAGCCCCGCAACATCAATTGTGCCAACAGCAGGTGCCATTGGTTTATCATTTGTACAATTCCAGTACGGATCAGGAGTCTACCGCCAGGAGCAATCAGGTGTCCCGGTCGTCTTCAAGGCATGCAACTGCTCCTGATCTCCCAAGACAATCCACTTCTTACAGCATGCCAGACCTTTCCGGCCGTACTTCCCCCAATCCTACGCGGTTTAATCAGAACCAACATGCTTCAAAAGTCTCTAGAAGCAGCTCATCTAGATCTTCTAACCACAGACAGGATAATATTGTCTGCCTTCCGGCCATGACCTATCCACCTTACGTCCGCAATTGTCCAATTCCCCGGCAAAAGTTAATTCGCAAAACTGGTCAGAATAAAGGCAAATAGAAGTAGTCTTTTATGCAGCCCCTGAAACAAAAATCTGTTAAGACTCCCAATTGCATTGCACGTATATAGGAATCAAATGAATTGGGAACCCTTTTCGTGTTTTGCAATTGGTAGTCTTAGCAGCCAAAGCAAATTGAGACATCAATTTTATAGTAAAAATTTTAATAAAAACAAACAGTTTTAATTAATCTAAAATGAATGCAAGCTACTGCTGTATTTATTTACACTTTTTTAAGCCTCTTAAGCTTTTATTTACCTTTTAGGAACAAACAAAATCTCTATCGAATTATTAGGAAATATGTTGATGTATGAACTAATTCATACTTATCAATAGGAACAAAACTGTTAAGCAATGGTAACAGCAACTGCATTGCTCAACAAATCGCTTAATCGGAACTTTCACTGAGTTTTGGTACCTCAACTTTCTTGAGCTCCACGCTCTGATAGTAATTGTTTTTTCGCAAGTAGCGTTGAACAACTGGTGCCAGAAGATTCTCATCAACGTTCTTGATATCCTGACGTCCGTAGACGAAAGTAGCCAAGTTTGAAGTTATAATTGTAAGTAGGGCTCCCAACATAGCGTATAACAGGAATGACATGTGATATATAGATGATCCACTGTGAGGTTCGCTATTAAAAAAGATGTTTAATAAATATAAAAGTTTTTACCGGAAACACGAAATGTACTTACTATTCTAAAGTGGAGTTTAAGTAACGATTCATATCGAAATCATAGTCACAATTGTCCACGGAAACTGGCAGCTTGGTGTGTCGGAAGGAACCTGTTATGTTGGCAATTTGAGCATTAACCGCTATCCAGGCCATGGTCAAAAAGGAGGCAACGCTGCCTATGAAAACGCACTGCAAATAAAAAAATGTTATGTTAAATATCATAATATTTAAAGGTGTATTCTTACCTTTTCGCCCACCCATGGCATTAGCATTCCCACCGTGAAAATGCCCAACATCGGTCCATATAAACTTGACTGAAGTGTCGCCGACAATTGCAGTACCATGCCCAGCTTTTCAACCACGTAGACCATAAAAATTGAGCTTATGCCAAAGGTTACCACCACCACTCGCATGGTCAGAGCCACGTGGTTCTCCTTCATCGATTTTCCCATGCGCGGCCTAACAAAGTCCTCCAGGATAACAGCGGCCAGAGAGTTGAGGAGGGTGGATAACGAGCTCAAGGCCGCGCTAAACACAGCTGAGACAAAGAGTCCTGGCAGACCAGGCACAACCCCCAGCACCCGCATCACTAGCAGGGGAACCAGCTGGTCCCGACGTCCTGCAAGCTAAACGAAAACTGTCATATGAAATGCCGAACCAATATACAAACTATGAACTTACTCCTGTAGACATGGGATCGCAATCATAATAGGTGGCATAGCACACCAATCCCACATAGACGCATCCCATGTAGAGCAGTACCAGTCCAATGGAGAATGTGAAGAGGGTCTGTTTGATGGCTTTCAGGGATGGCAAGGACATAAAACGTTGAACTGTTGCCTGGTTGATCGAGGTGCTTTGCAACTTAAAGAAAGTTCCACCAACAAACACGGAGAAAACACTCAGTCGAACTGTGGGATCCAAACTCCATCTAGGGCATATGCAAATGCATTAGAGGATGTTAAATATTTCTCATTTTCCACTTACTCCGGGGTATTTAGGCGTCCGCCCTCTTGATTAATCCTCCACACAGTTCCAAATCCACCTAAATCCAAGGTTCCCTTGATCATGATCACAATCAAGGATCCATACATAATAACGCTCTGAACCACATCTGTGTAGACCACGCCCTTAATTCCGCCCACGCAGGTGTAGAAAGTACAAATGATGACCACTATTGGAGTGATGATATGAATACCAATTCCGGACACTTGATTGAAGGTCAAAGCGGGAACATAAACGGCAATGGGAAGCCAAATAATCTAAGATAGTAAAATCATATAAGTTAAGATTTTTTTTGTGTTTTTTACTTGTACTTACCGCTTTGAGAACAAATAAGCTAGCTCCAAACAATCGCATTCGCCGGCTAAAACGCCTCTCAAAATACTGAAAGAGTGAGTGTGTATAAGTAAGGATTCGTCAAGAATTGCTGATCATAGAACAGACCCAGTTGAAGGCTGATTATAATAGTTAGCTAAAAAAAATCAAACTTAAGCATTCGATTAAGATTAGGTACAAAACAGATTCATATAACTAAAAAGAAACTACGATGTTTTGGTTTTGCAAAGGCGGTAAATGTATTTACGGGATTATAGTAAAATATAATTATTATCCCTAAGCCTTTTCAAGGCTGCTCCAATTTGAGCTGAGTTTCCGACTCGTGAAGATTAAAATTGTTTTTCTCTTCACTGGCCACACTTTCGTATTTTCCATACCAGAATTTCCGCAGGACAGGGCTGATAAGTTCCTTATCCACCACTCGCGGATCTTGTCGTCCGAAATAGAGAGTGGCCAGCAGAGATCCAAGTACAGTACCCACAGAACCAACTGCGGTGTACCACAAAAATGAGATCTCATGAATGCCATGACTGGTAGATTCAGTTGGGGTTCTGTATAGAAAGAAATACTTTAGGTAAACAAAGGTCCAATACAATTTAACCACGTGGAACAAGTACATACGCCGTGGTTGTGGCATTCCAATTCGCAGGTAGATCAAAAGTATAGTCACAGTCTTGTATGGAAACTGGTTTTGCTGGAAAAGTGAGAGATCCTGTGAAAATGGCAATTTGAGCCCGCACCACAATGTAGGCAGTAAAACTAGAGGCGCAGGAGATTCCTGTGAGAAGACTCTAAAAATATATGTACATATTTTCTTTAGTATTTTCCCTTCAATTAATTTAAGTTCAATCAAACCTCTGTCTTAACAAATGGCAGTAGCATGCCCACACTAAAGGCTCCAAGGAGTGGGCCACAAGTTATGGCCGCCACTGTTGAGGATAGCTGCATGACCAGGCCAAGTCTCTGGACAATCGGTACACTGGCCATCGAGATCAGGCCAAAAGATATGACCACTCCTCTCAACAAATAGGCGGTTTGCCGTTCGGTCAACGGCTTCTTCCTAAAGGGTTCCACAAAGTCTGTGAGTATCACTCCGGAAAGAGAGTTCAGAGCCGTAGAAAGTGAACTTAGGGCGGCACTGAAAACTCCAGCTACAAATAGTCCAACCAGACCGGGAATATGGCCAACGTTTTTGACCACATAGAGGGGTATGACTTGATCCTTGGCACGAGCTAACTGCAATGAGAACATAAGATAGTAATATAATCGACACATTGGGATTTTATTTTATCTTACCCCCGTTGTAATGGGATCGCAATGATAGAACTCAGCAAATGCCAGCAATCCGATATAAACGCACATCAACATCACAAACATAAAGCCAATTAGTGATAGAACTAAAGCCTTCTTTACGTCCTTATTGTTGGGCAAAGTTAAGTAACGCTGGACAATAGCCTGATTTATACCATTTGCCTGCAATTTGAACAGGGCGCCACCAACAAACAAGGCAAATACGCCCATTCTTGCAGTTGGATCAAAGGTCATGCTAAAGTTTATTTATTTAATTAAAATATATATTTAAGTACTATATGAGAAGTACTTACTCTGGACCCACCAGGCGATCGTACTGACGATTATGATCCAGAACAACGCTCAAGCCACCCAAATCCAAAGTGCCCTTTATGATGACTATGAGCATGGATCCGATCATTACGGTGCCCTGAATGACATCCGTCCACACAACACCCTTAATTCCACCCTGGAAAAGATGTAAGTAATCACACTTTGTAATATGGGACTTCCTTGACGATATTACTTACCACGCTGGTGTATAGAATACAAATAAAACTTGTCACGGGCACAATCTTGCTGACACTTATCCCGGAAACTAGCCAACAAGTATAATATATATAAAATAGAATAAAATGATATCTCAAGAATTATAGTTACCTTGATTTAGCGTCAGAGCCGGGACATATATGCAAATGGGTTGCCACAAGATCTTAAAATATTATTTTAAAATAATCTACCACTATTTTCTTGCTAATTAACTCACATTCATCACCACAAAGAGGCAGGAACCAAAGATCCGAACTCGTCGATCGAAACGTCTTTCGAAGTACTAAGATAAACGAATTCAAACAGAAACAAGAACGAAATTTTATACATATGATTCATGGTTATTTACAGGATGCATTTAATAAATGAAACATGCTTGGACACATTCATAAATAATTAATTTAAAAACAGATTTGCAGAACAGAGAGTACATGTTTTATTGACAACGCTTATTGGGACTCAATTTCGTCCTTGCGCTTAAAGAGATCCTGCATTTTAACAGCCTCATAGTTTTTATTGGGCAAAAAACGCCGCATACAGGGCGTAATCAAGGCTGGATCCATTTTATTGAGATCCTCCCAACCGAAAACGAATCCAGCCAACACTGAAACCACAGTGCAAATAAACCCGCCCAATGCTGTATACCACAGGAATGACAAGTGATAGATGTTTCGCTCCGAAGGTCTAAAATATACAATACAATTATATTAATTAGCTGAACTAAGATTTCCCATACTTACCTGTACTCGTGGATTGTTTCGTGAACTGTTTGATTATCGAAATCATAGTCACAGCCATCCACCGATACGGGAAGTTTGGGATAACGAATCTCTCCATGCATTTGAGCCAACTGCGCCTTGATACAAATCCACGACAATACCAAAAAGGACACTACACTGCCCAGGAGAACGCTCTGCAAAGTTATTAAACATTATTAAATAAATTAAATATAAGAAATCATAAGACTTACCTTTCCTTTTACCCAAGGCAAACCCACGCCCATGCAATAAATGCCCAATAAAGGACCCATCGAAACCGCCGCTGTGCTCGTAGCCAGTGGAACCACTTGTCCCAGCTTCTCCACGACGTTGACCATTCCCAGGCAGCAAAATCCGCAAACAACGACAATTGCCCGCAACCAAAAAGCCGTCTGGCGCTCGGTCATCGGTACTTTCAGCAAGGGTCTTACGATATCCTGAGTAATGACACATGCCAGCGAGTTGAGACCCGTGGAAAGTGAGCTCAGGGCAGCGCTGAATACGCCAGACACAAAGAGTCCTGGTAATCCAGGTAAAGAGCCCAGCGTTCGCATCATTAGCAGAGATGGCAGTTGGTCGACGGCAGCCGCTAACTGACACATAAATATTGTAAGTAAATATTAGTATGGACTAAATTTGACGACTGACAAAATGTTTTTAATATTTTTTAATTACCTTAGTACTTATGGGATCACAGTCGTGATAGACGGCATAGGACACCAGGCCCATGTAACTGCAGCAGCTGAGTAGGAAGATGAGGAGCACTGTGAAAACCAGCATACATCGCTTGGCATGCTCATAACTCGGGAGGGATAGGAATCGCTGAATGGACACTTGGTTGACATCCGAGGACTGGATCTTATGCAGAGTGCCACCCAAAATCACGGACAACATGGACAATCGCACTGTGGGGTCCCAAGTCAACCTGTCGGTTGGAAATATAAAAAAAAAATAAGAAAATTAATCATCCGTAGACATACTCCGGTGCATTAAGACGTCCGCCATCTTCATTGCGTTGCAGAACCACGCCCAGTCCGCCCACATCGAAGGTGCCCTTGACGCAAACCGCCAAAATGGAACCAAACATAACAAAGCTCTGAATGACATCTGTCCAAACGACGGCCTTAAGTCCGCCCTGAAATGAAGAAAGTCTTTCAGATAGGCCTCAAAATGTTAGCCAAATTTAATTAAGCCTCACCACACACGTGTAGAAAGTGCAGATAGTGCACACAATGGGCGTAATTACATGGATGCCAGTGCCAGTCACTGAAATATGTTAATATTTGGAAGATATACACCTCAACAAACTTAGATTAAGTTATAATTTAAACTAGAGAAATGAAGATAGTTATTCAATGCGTGTTATATAGTATTGGTATACTCCCATTTTCCTTAGTGCATGTATAAGCAACCAGTTAATGAAAATTATTATGCTTAATCGAAAATCAAACTCACCTTGATTGTAGGTGATGGCCGGTACATAAAGCGCAACAGGAAGCCAGAGCATCTGTGGGATGTACCAAATAAATGTGAATATACTTAAGCTAAATGCTTTTCCACTCACCGTGCCCACAATAAATAGAACCGAGCCCAAATTGCGTATGCCAGCGCCATAGCGCAATTGAAAGTACTAAAGGTTCAAAATGAGTTAGTTGGTTAGAATTTACATATTAATTATAAAATTAACAAAGAATTTGTATTCATGCTAAAATGAGCAGTGGTAGCTGGTATTTACAGGCCTTGCAAGGGAAATTCCTAACTTAACTAAACAAAACTTGAAGTGCTGCTTATTAATGTATTTTATTTGAAAGTACATGGCATGGAACTACTTTCTACGTCTTCGCATTGAAACTCTTCAAGGTATTCTCGTCCAGCTTAACGCTGGAATAGCTGCTCTTTTGGAATCTGCGAATGCAAGGTGACAACAACTCAATATCCACATCATCGGCCGTATTGCGACCAAAGACGAAGCCAGCCAGGTGGGCGGTAATCACGCCCACCGCGGCTCCCATAACGCTATAGAACATAAAGGAGACGTGGTACAGCTCCTGCGCGAAACTGAGCGATCTGTGGAAATAACATTAGGAGTTCACCTTTATACTAAACTTGCATTTAGAAAAACTTACCCAGATTCAGTCAAGGGAATGGTCACGTTGGCAGGAGTCACCAGGTCGCGATCAAACTCATAATCACAGCCTTCTACGCTAACTGGTTTGCTTTCGAATTGCATTTCGCCGGAATTAATGGCCAATTGTGCAGATAGGCACAGCCAACCCATGAAGAAGAAGGAGCAAAGGGATCCCACTATGGCGCTCTAAAATTAGTTAAACATTTTAAACTAATAAGATAAAGATATTCTAGAACTGATACCTTTGAGTTGATGCTTGGGCACAGAAGGCCCATAACGAAAAGAGCCAGCAAGGGACCCTGTACCACCGATCCAACGGTCATGGAAAGCTGCATTACATGGGAGCCCATCTGCTCCACAACAAAAACCAGGGCCACACTCATGACTCCAATTAAAACCGTACAAACACGCATGATAACAGCAGTTTGGTGTTCCGTAAGCGGCTTCCTCGTCAAGGGCCTGATGTAATCCTCTAGGAAAACAGCGGCTAGGGAATTCATGCCCGTGGACAGAGAACTGAGGGCGGCACTAAACACTCCGGCCACAAACATGCCGGGAACTCCGGGAAATGCGCTCATGGATTGCACCACGAGCAGGGGAACCAATTGATCCTTGGCCACCGCCAACTGTAAGTAACTTTCAGGATTAGTAACAATATGCATGGTTTTCTAATAAATACCCACCTTCGTGGTCAATGGATCACAGTCGTAGTAGGTTGCGGATAGCAGGAGGCCGTTGTACATGCAGATGGCCATCAGAAGAACCAATCCGGAAATGAAGAGGAACGAGCACTGGGCCATCTGCTTTAATCCGGGCAGTGACAGGTATCGCTGGGTGATGATCTGATTGCATCCGAGGTTATACGAGTTGTGTGCCACGTTGCCCACCATCATTGCCAACATGGACATTCGCACCTTGGGATCCAGCGTCAATCTGTTTCGAAAATGTACCATATTATACCATATAGACCAGCGAGCGGAGCCCATGCACCACACATCCTGGCAGGATTACATGCCATGTGTGGTACCTGCCCTAGTAAACAGTTTTCACCCACTCAGGCCACTCCATGCGTCCGGTGTCGAAATTCCGCTGAATAACCACGCCCAATCCGCCCAAATCGACGGTGCCCTTGATGATGACGAAGAAAATGGCTCCCACCATAATCACGGTTTGGATCACATCTGTCCAGACAACGGCCTTCAGTCCGCCGGCTGCTGTGTAGAATATGCAGACGAGGCACACGATTGGCGTGATGACATGTATATTTATTCCAGTTACTGGAAAAGTGCACAAAAGTCAGCACGTGGCGCTCGATTTGACGGAGCCTCTATGTTCTGGGTATAAAGTGGGCTTAAACTATATTCAAAACAATAAAGAATGCAGTTGCAACGAACTTTTAACATTTACATATATGACTTGTCAAGAACCCATAAAACTTAAAGCAACCCAAAGACAAAAATAATTAACTTCAAACCAAAATACTTAGGCTATGGTAGTGTAAGTCATTGAAGCTTTATTTTTAAGAACGTAATTGAATGGCTAACTTTCCTAAACGAAAGGTCTGGTATTTACATTTGATCAATCTTATGGGTAAGTCAAGAAATTAAGTGGCAATTAAGTATTTCTTTTTAACCATTTAAGTACCTTTTAAAACTTAAGTTTTTAGAGTGAAACGGAATCGAAATATAAGAAAATTGAATGGATTAGTAAATTAAACATAGGTTAGTCAAAGAATGCTCTATGGTTTCTCATCAGAACTCCTTAAGGAGTTCTCATTTAAATTTACGCTGGAATATTTCGACTTGTGGAATCTGCGTATGCAGGGTGATAGCAAATCGTCTTCCACGTCGCCGGGCTTATTGCGACCAAATATGAAGCCGGCTAAATGGCCCACAATCACACTCAATATTCCCCCCATTACAGTATAAAACATGAAGGATATGTGGTATAACTGCTCGGCGAAACTAAGGGACCTGTGGGATTAGGCTTCTATGATGAGAACCGAATAGAAAAGATTTTGGCGATTAAGGATATCGCAAACTTACGCGGATTCTCCACTATGAAGAGTGGCATTTGCAGATGTCAGCAGAGAACGGTCGAACTCATAATCGCAGCCTTCCACGCTGACTGGCTTTTCCTCGGGATGAATTTCCCCAGAGTTAATGGCAATTTGGGCCGAAATACTAAGCCAACCCATGAAGAAGAAGCCAAAAATTGATCCCGTGATTGCGCTCTTAAACAAAATGATTATTTGTTAACTTTCATCCTAACAACTTTGAAGGAGGAGGGAAAACTCACTTTTGAGTTGATGCTTGGGCACAGCAGACCCATCGAAAACAGACCAAGAAGCGGACCTTGGACCACTGAACCAATGGCGATGCCGAGTTGCAACACATGGGAGCTCATCCGCTCGACCACAAAGACCAGGGCCACACTGATAATGCCAATTATTACCGTACAAAGTCGCACGGTGACACCGGTCTGATGTTCCGTAAGGGGTTTCTTCGCAAGGGGCTTAATGTAATCCTCCAGGAAAACAGCAGATAGGGAATTCATACCCGTGGACAAAGAACTGAGGGCGGCACTAAACACTCCGGCCACAAACATGCCGGCAATTCCAGGAAATGAGCTCATGGATTGCACCACGAGCAAGGGAACCAATTGATCCTTGGCCACTGCCAACTGGAATTTAAATCTAAGTTATAAGCATACCATACCCATAGTGACCGGAATACTAGCGAGCTTAAACTCAAAAATCGCTATAAATTATATTCTATATATAGTTGAAACGATAAGCGGAGTTTAAAATCGTGTTTTTCCATTTAATGGATAATAGTTCCCAACCTTTGTTGTTAGCGGATCGCAATCGTAGTACGTTGCGAACAGAAGGAGTCCATTGTACAAACAGAGTGAAAACAATAGAACCAATCCGACAATAAAAATGAATGATGTATGAGCCATCTGTTTTACACCAGGAAGGGACATGTATCGCTGGATCATCATTTGATTGCAGCCAAACTGGTAGCAATTGTGGCCAACACATCCGACCATCAAGGCCAACATGGACATGCGAACTTTGGGATCGAGTGTAAATCTGTTTTAAAATTACTTTCATTTAATATATGTCGAGACCCTTAATTAGTTTTTACCCACTCAGGCCACTCGATTCGGCCGCTGTCGAAATTCCGCTGAATAACCACGCCCAGTCCGCCCACATCCAGGGTGCCCTTTATGATGACAAAGATAACCGCACCTATCATAATGACGGTTTGGATCACATCTGTCCAGACAACGGCCTTCAGCCCCCCAGCCGTTGTATAAAATATACAGACGAGGCATACGATTGGAGTGATGACGTGGATATTTATTCCAGTAACTGGAAAAATAATTTAACCTTTACTGGGTGGAACTAAGAGCCCGGATTAATAAGATTACAATTATCCCATTGTAATATCTATGTAGGGTTCTTGACAATAAGTACGTATTATAGACCATTAAATTTCATATTTGTTCTTTAAGGTCCCTTTAAAACTTGTACCCCTTTTACTTCGATGCTCTAAGATAATCTTACCTTGATTAAAAGCCAGCGCTGGCACATAGATGACGATGGGCAGCCAGATAAGCTAAGAAAAAAAAAACACTTAGCATCAAAATTGCTTTAAAAGTATTCCTTCAGGATCTGAAGGAACGTAACGATTTTCTCTTCACTTGTAATTGGATTAGACTTACATTTGCACCCGTGAAGAAGGCGGATCCCAGCAGACGAACAGATTTGTTAAAGCGCATCTCGAAATACTGTAAATATTTTTTTCCCAATGGTTTGTTGTCTTTCGTTTAACACACAGTAAGGATTGCTCAAATATACACACACACCCACTGCCACACGCAGTGGTCTCGTAAATGTGTGTGTGCGGCAACGCGGCGCATACATAATCGACTATTACTCATACGACATGTAGCCAACACCAACTTATAAACTACGACTATCCGTTTGTCAGCTCGTACAATTGGTATTGTTCGGGCTTATTGTAGCTGTCTTTGTGCGCCACAACCTCGTGCATGCAAATAAACAGCCATACAAAGAGTTCTTACAGCTGGTTGCATACCGATTTTGTCCCGTGTTTTTTTTTTTCGTACCGAACATGTACTCCCTGCTCGCAGTTGGGCTTTGGCCTTACTTACACATTAACATGCCGTCGAATATCAAAAGATTCCAAATTCGTATACTCAAACCAATAGAATTAATGCGTAACATGCAGTTCAATAGGTAAACACACACAATATACTTGGATTGGACAACGTTCGGCTTACCTCATAGGTGGATGTCAGCTGGAGATTGCAGAATACAGGCAGGAATATATACCACGAAATAGCTCCCGAAATGGCCAGGGTCACCAGAATGAAGGCGTACTGCGTGCCATATACATAGATTTCCGTTGATGTTCCCAGAAGCGAGATTCCAGACACGAAGCTAAAAGTGAAATACCAACAATTAGTTCACGCTAATTATGTCTTAAGCTTAAAGTTCAGCTAATTGCCAGTCGATTGATCAAGATCTATTTTCGCCCCGCCAAAGTTTTTTTTTTTCATCTTTGCCATCCCGCAAAGCAAACTTGAACAAAATTTTTTAATTCAATTAAGTTATGGTCACTTAGTCGTTGGTCAAAGTTATAACGAAGGTAGGCCAACTTTTGTAAAATAAATTTAACGTAATCGATTGGCGAAGGTTAAGGGCATTATGGCACCATATTGAATCTTAAAAGTTTGTTTGCTATGAATGGTAAAGATAATATTTTGGTATTATATATTAAGCATGTGTGCTGCTGCTATGAATTTAATCCAATCCGAAACAAATGATGTCTAGTCGCATTTGGCGGAGAAAACTTTTTCCTTGCCCTGCATTTGGTAATCTGATTTTAATGATTAATGTCCATAACAATCATCATTTCAATTTTGGCCGCAAAACAAAATGAATTGCCACCATCGGTACAGAAAGTTGACGGCCGAGAGAAAAATGCCATTAAAAGTTGATAACAAGCGACGTTAAAGTATGCAGACACACACACAACAAAACAATTTGTTTTACAAAAAATTGAAAAAATCAGCAAGGAACAAAGGGCGTTTTATAGAAAGAAAAAAAATTATGCCATGTAATTGTAATTCAAGGCACGTTGGCTGAATTTGTTGCAAAAAGCAAACGACAACAAATAGAATGCCATAACAATAAAAGGCTCACGAAACAATTGTCATTGGGCAAGGCAAATGACCAAGAGCACGGCCAGGATTTCGGGGAACAGGACCTGTCGGCCTGGTCATTAATGCGTCGAGCACACGGCTAAGACAAAGGGACCGCACCCTTCGAAAGGTGCTTGACCAAAATGTGTCAAATACAAGGCACCCCACTCCGCAGGACCAAGGTCACTTGGCCGTCCGAACAGCAAAAGAAAAAGTAATTTGGGCAAATTATTTGAGTTTGCGGCCGAGCACAAGTTTAAATAACTTCAATCCGGCTTAGACACAGTGAGCTGCTAAGTTGTATTTATATGCCAGATATATTTACTCGCAAAGTTCCGCAAGCCATTTCAATATCAGCACAAACCAAAGGCATCCAACCAACCAACATAACACCAAGGCACTCATCATCCATTGACCCTGACAATGAATATTGTTTACGCAATGCCCTGTCCGGAGTCGGAAACTTTTAAATAAAATGCTTCACTGTTTGCCCTTGCCAAACAATTCGCCAGACAATGCTGGGCTGGGCCAGATTATCTATTTTGCCTAGATTACGTATACGCACGTTTGGCCAATGGCATGGAATAAGGCGAACTGACTGAAAGTATTTTGATTGATCTGCCTGGGCTTGGCTTAGCCCATTACGATAATTTGTGCAAATATTAGCCGCATTCAAGCGAATGCATAGCATTCAATTTTTGCGGATTATGCCGGCTTAAAGCGGGATCGCTCAATAAATTTGCAAGCTTCCTTCCTGTCACACTTTCATTTAGGATGCTCAACCTTCTCTGCGGCCGTGTCAAAAGTAATTAGGCAGGTCTGCACAGCGAAAAATAATGGCAAAAAAGTATCCTTATTTTGATCAGCTTCTTTTCTCCTGGAGCTGAACTCATTTTTTTAAATTTAAATTAACAAAATATAGTTAGATCCGTATTTTCTTTTTGAAACCCTGCCAAATGTATTCAAATTGTTTCCCGTGCACATCCCGTTGGCCAGCCAGGATTAAATTCTCCGGGCCAATTTACCATTTGCATATACATATATATACCCCAGCCGAAGCTGTAACTCACCTGGCCACAAGTGACAGCGCGACCGGAAACACTTTCATTTGCCGTCCGCCCACCAGGTAGTCCAGCGCCTCCGAGCCACGCCTCTCCTCGACGCCCGCCGCCCCACCGCCGTCCTTGCCGGCCAGCTTCTGTTTCTTTTGCTTCTTTTCGATAAAGCCGAAATAGAAGCCGATAACGGCGCAGACCGCCAACATGGCGATGAAGACCAAGTAATCAACAATACCGAAATGCTGCAGGGCCTGGCTTAAATCCTTCACGCTGAGTTTCTCCTCACCATCCTCCAGGGATGGGGATGCTGATTGAGTGGGAGTGGGCGTGGGAGTGTAGGCGAAAGTGGTCGAGGTAGTGGGTGTGCTACTACTCGTTGAAATGGTGGAAGTGGCGCCAGTTGTGGAGCTAGTTGAGACCGTGCTGCTAATTACGGCCACTGTCTTCGCAATCGCATTGGCCACCGTTGTGGTGGTTTTGGCCACTACATCCTCCACGGGGGAGTTTACCCCCAGCGCCACGGGATCGGCAGTGGTTGACATTATTTCCGGCACCGCAAGTTGCTTTTATGTAGTTTATTTTTATGGACTTCCAGCCGCGTCACTTTAATGTGTCCGGCTTTGATTACTTTTGCATTAGTTTAACACGAGCACAATCACTGTGAATTAAATTCGACTTTGCGTTTAGTATGGTTCGTTTTTACGAATAGAAGGCCACTTCCGACTTAAAGGGCTTTTTTTAAAGATAATCACTCGAAAGTTTCTAGCTTCTCAATCGCAAGGTAATTAAAAAATAGTTGAATGTTAAATAAAATCAAAACTCGCTTTCTTTACAGAGAAATAAAAAAAAATTATTAATAAAATGAAATTTTTTTAAATCTTTAGAACGCAAGTGTCGCAGACGTATTCAAGGTCAACGGATTCTATCACAATAGCTCTTATTAATGTAAATGTGTACTTTATCAAAAGCTATACAAAATTGTTTTAATTGCAATCAGAAATTGAAGTCGGGCAAAGCACTTCTAAAAGTATAGTTTGATATTAACAAGTCTCTTTTAAGACGATATATAACGCACACGCTCTCGAGATCCTTGAGTTTCGGATTCAGGACAATTCCAATTCGATTTGGATGAGAGCACACACAAGTGTTTGATCCAAATCACCGCCGAGCACTGAACTAATTTTCCGCCGCAAGCTGCGTTAGAAATCTCCGGAGATCTTATCCAAGTCAGCATCATCGTCACATTGGCCGATCGTAATTCACGCAAATCTTGTAAGAGTGTGGGCAGAGGCTTTGTGTAAAGCTTTATCGCCTAAATTGCCAGGGGCATGTCGGATCTGGATAGATAAGCGCACATATGTGCACACCCCCCATTCGGTGTGTGATGGTGTGTATCTCTGGCCAGCCCAAGATCTGCCAGATAGTAAATTACTTTCTTTGTACGCGGACGTGTCGCGTCGGTGGCTTTATTGCCTGGCGCGATGCTGTATATAAAAATGCATATCCCTTGGAATGGATTTTACAACTTTAAAAAAGAAAAAGGGTAAATTTCCACGATAATACGCTTAGCTCGCTGACTCAAACGGGCTGCTACTGGTTTTAGATAAAAATTGAATGGTGATGTGGATTTTTTCCAGAGGTAACACGGTTATCAGGCGTTGGGGCGTGAGCCAAATCGCTGTGTCCGCCGGAGATTAAACAGGAATACTAAATATTTACCAAATGCGATCAGTCAAGGTTAAAACGTGACACATGCGTGATGTACATGGGCCTATAAATTAATACTAAATTCCCTAAGCGCCTGCCCATGTCGAGCATGAATTTCACCAATGCTGGCATCCATTTCGCAGTAATTTGATTTCTAGAATCGAATTTACGAAAATGTCCAACCAAGTGTGCTGGCATGGCCATATCCGATCGGCAATGACTAGCAGGCAAATCAAGTTAAAGTTCAGCACAATAAATAAATACATAGAAACAGCCGAAAAGCGAGTCAGATGTGTACGCCATTTTATTGGATTTAATGCACATTAATGGGCGCACAATGGCAATGATATCATCGCTGGAATTGTGCGCCAATTACTCGATTGCACTTGCACAAAGGCTATCATTTCCAGCGAAATATGTTGTAAGGTATTGTACTATAATATATATATAGCCAGCACACCAACTAATTGATTTTTGACAATCATTTGCAGCAATTACTTACGTCTGCTGCAGGGTCGAATGTAGGAGGTAAATTCAATTTGCAGAAACCTACAAAACGCACACAACGTGACTTCGGCTTTTCGGTAATCTTTTACGGAGCTAATTCCCTGTAAGGAAGGATAGCCTTCAAAAAACGAAGGGGGCAGCAGTAAGAGCTCTCTATTATTAGGTGTAGTGCAAAAAGGACAGCTTAAAATATGAGCAAAAGTCAAAAAAATAATAATAATTAGGTACAAATGAATTAGCTGGAAATATAAACTTTGTAAATAAAAGCCCTGAATTAATCGAAATAACGTTGCATAGTGCAGATTAGTAGTCTATACTAATTCATGTTATAGTAACGCTTCCCCATTTTGTGAATACTTATATTCAGACATGTTCTATAAAAAGATATAGTCTGACGTACTAGCTACCAGACGGAAACCAATAGTAAGATAATAAAGATTAAAAAAAGGGATGAACAATGTAACCGTAGCCATAAAGCAAAAGATAAAATCCGATTTAAATTCGTGTGTAAAGTACTTATGTGTGAAATTTAGGAGCCAAACTAACTCATAGATAGTGGCCAGTGTCAGCCGCAATATAAAACCAGGCCACTGTAACTGTGGCGCTGGAAAAAAAGAAAAACAGAAAACAAAAAGCAAAACAAATGCCACAAAGTGCGGCAAAAATTTAATTATTTTTATACGACCGACGAGCAAAGTGAAAACCAGGCGAAAATGAAAAACCGACTTTGGCTCAGTTTTTCTTGTGTGCTTTTTCATTTCTATACCCAGTATTTAAAAAGCTTAGGGGTAAACTAAATTTCGGAACAGTTAACACCATATATATTTCCTATATAGCCAATATAGCCTATTTTATTTAGTTATTTTATTAGTTTGCCTATCTTTTCCTTTACCTTAGACCAAGTATACCCAATTTACCCTTTAGTAAGTATCTTAAAGTCGCAACCTCCTCCTTTTCTTATATCTTTATAGTTGTTGTGTGTGTTTTTCGATGTGCACACTTGAGCCAATTTAACGCTTCCGTGTGTTTTTTACTTGCCACGCCTCGTTGACTAAGTGCTAAAGAACATTTCGCGGAGGAAAAAATACTTTAATTTCTACCTAAATGCCGAAAACACAATTCCAAAATTAGCACACTGCCATGTAAACTTCAATTAATCTAGTTAAGTAATCGCATTCGTATTTCTTGGCAGACTGAACTATTCAGTGCCATTGATTACACGGCCCACAAATTAAGACCAATTAAATCAAATCCAAATTCGGATCCAGGGAGTATCCATCGCCCACGCAAGTCGTGGCCTTGAACTTGCCAGCTACCAGCATCCATTAGCCAGAAGCCAGACTCTGTTTTAATATCTTGCTCTGCCTTTTTTTTTTTTAGATATCCACCCGGGCCCATTTATGCCCAGACGAAAGCCCAGAAATCAACTTGGCCCTTGGGGGAGTTGCGATGATGCCAAGAACCATGAAATGGGAATGAAAAGCTTGAATATGCATTATTCCTTCGGCTGGCCGGCTATCAACTGGCAATCAGAAGTTGGCCGAGTGGAAAAATCAAATGTATTTCTCTGTTCGAATGTGTGAAGAGGCCGGGGGGAATGAAAAGCGATTGTGGTTACAAGGAAAAGCGTCTGAAAAGTTGGCCATCCATAAGCTAAAGTTCGTAAAGAGTTAAGCTGCACATCTTATCGTCCGAACTTGTTTCTGTATTTATTTTAATATCGGCTTTCGTTTGTTGAAGTCGATTAAACTATATGCAACGATATATAGGTTGTAAGTATTTTTTAATATTTTCTCTCTGTAAATAACTTTTGGTTAAATGTGACTAGCTTATGTGTAAACTTAAAATAAATCCGACTACCGCAGGTATAAGGTATATTAGAGATTAGGGAACCTATTTATCACGTGCCAATGTTCTTTAACTCGTATTCCATCATGATGTCAATTACTGGCTCGTTGATATATTTACGAACCTCCCAGTTCAGGGCGAAATCCCCATGATTCCATTCCGTATCCGCCATGCGGTGCATAACCTTATTGGGCAATCTTTCGGCTATTTGCTCGACATCCTCCACAGCGGCGAGATTGTCACTATCGGCATACCACATGTGCACCAAGGAATTGATCAACTCTACAGGATACTCTGGAGGTTCCTGAGTTCCGTAGACTTCTAGATTCTTCTTGGTGCCATGATCAAATAGACGGAAGTAACCCGATTGCTGTTCCTGTAGGTAGTGCAACATTTGGTCGGTGGAACAGCCTGCAGGATGGGTGGCCATACCTTCCGGCATAGCAGTCTAATGATTTTACAATTATTAGAATTTATTTTACTTTTTTTTTTTGCAAAATAATACTCACCATATTCACACGACCTCCTGCATAAAGTTTCTCCATGGCACTTTCACACACTGGACGCAACATAAAGTCCGGTTGGCAGATATTAAAGAATATGGCCATGAGGAACTCATTATGAGGCAAAAACTCCTGTGATCCAAAAAGCACCGAATATGTGTTCCTATGACCCAAATATGGACCCACAGAACGCACTAATCCGCTGGACAAGTTTTTCATTATAGCCACCGGGGCAAACATGTGAGCGGTTTTGATCTTATCGTTATATTCGGGAATCCAAGACATTAGTGCAAAAAATACCGTTGTACCCTGCGAATGTCCAACATAATGGATGGCATCCTGGCCCTGACCATTCTCCGTGCTAAGGGCGTAGTCAATAATGGCGGTTATGTCGTAGATGCCGATCTCATGCCAACTGAATTTCCAGAAATTTGGATGATCCGGGGAGAGCGTCGTGTGATTTCTCGAATAGGAAGTTCCACGAGCATTGCCCATCCAAACATCGAATCCCGCATCCGCCAGTAAATATGGCAGACCATCATTGGGTCCTTGCAAAATCCAGGCATCCGAACAGCTCGTCAATCCGTGTTGAAGAAGGACAATGGGTCGCTTTTCGTTCTGGTTCTGCAACTTGTGGGAGTAGGGGATTCGGAAAACTCCCAGGATGTAACCATCTTCGGTAACTATGTGATGGTGCTCCGAAGGATATCCGTGAGCGGCAGTGCGGTCAGCCTAAGGTCGGCAAATATAATTAAATACTAATTAAATTTCATTAAATTCTAATTTAAATCAAACTGACCGTTGTTATCTTACTCTTGAGGCTAATGTGAGCCTCTGGATTGTCATACAGTTTGTAGAAATCAATCGGTCCATCTATGGCCGCGGAGTAAACTCCCACGGCAAGAGCAACCAGGACAAGTAAACTTCCCGTGAATCGGTTCATTCTATGTACTTATGTCCTCGATGGTCCGATGTGTACTGACTGTTGGTAAACACATGACTTTCAGCTTTTGTAGAAGTTCCTGGGTGGTTTAGTTTCAAGTAGCTCTTACTATCGGTGCTTTGATAATATATATTTAGACTGTCAAGATAATCCACAAATAACAGAAAGTGCTAATCTAAAAGTAATAAACAGAACGAAATAAATACTCAAATAGTTAATAGTTAGAACATTTATATTTCATGAATTTCGGCAAATTATAAAACATAAAATTCTGAATGAACAATAAATTACCTATTTTAAAAGTTATTTAGTTTGACGTATTCAAAAACGACGTGCCTCATTAATTCTAGCTTATCAACTATTTAGCCACTTGACCAGTCCAGAAAATCTAAAAAAAAGTGTGCCCCCTTCAAAGGTTTAAGATTAAGAAACCACTTTTAGATTTAAAAAGCAGTAGTCGTATATTTTATAACCCAAACTTGTTAATGGGGAAGTTACTTTTACTAAGAAAAATCGAGTGATTTCTTATGATTTGAGTAAGCATGTATGTGTACATTAAGTATGAATGAAATAAATGTCGAGCTTGAGGTGCAAATCTGTTCAATGCTAAAGAGTTATACATCCGTTTATGATATGATATGATAGGATCAACCGAAGTGGACCTAGATTAAAACTAAGTTAAGTTAAGCACCAGGACAATGTCCGTATCACTTCCCCTCGTACTCGTTTAGAATGGCTACAATCGGATCATTGATATATTGGCGCACCTCCCAGTTGAGAGCGAAGTCCATATGATCCCATAGTGGATCCTCCATATGGTGCATCACCTTGTTGGGCAGCGTTTCCGCCACCCTCAGGACATCCTCAACTGCGGCCATCTCATCGCTGTCCGAATACCACAGATGCATCTCAGCCGTGATTAGCTCAGTTGGGTAATCCTCTGGGGCTTCCGTTCCATAGACCTTCATATTCTTTTTGGTGCCAAAATCGAACTGCCGGAAATGTCCCGATTGATGCTCCTGCATGTAGTGCAGGATTTGATCCGTGGAAACACCAGCAGGCATCACTCCAGAAGTCAACGCAGAGGCGGTCTTTTTGGTAAATAGATAATATGAATAAATAAATACATAAATAAGAAAGGAATTCGATGTACTCACCGAATTAGTTCTTCCTTCCTCAGTAGTTGTTTCATTACTGCTGCTGCAAAAGCTGTAAACAATCGATTCCGGAAGACAAACACTGTACATCAGAGCCAGGACGAAATCGTTGTGGGGCAAGAATTCTTGAGAACAGAAGAGGGTCGAGTAGATATTGTTAAAACCGAGGTAAGGAGACAAGGTGTTGACCATAACATCGTCCATGTGATCCATAAATGCCACAGGAGCCAGCATGTGAGCCGTCTTGATCTTGTCGTTATATTCCGGTCTTGAGGACAGCAGCACAAACATAACCGTGGTGCCTTGGGAGTGTCCTATGTAGTGGATACCCTTCTGATCCTGTCCGTTCTCCGTGGACAGGGTATAGTCAATAGCTGCGGCAATATCAAAGTATCCAATCTCGTGCCAACTGAAGCGCCAGAAGTCCGGATGACTTGTCAGACGAGAGGTATGGTTTTTCGAGTATCTGTTTCCACGAGCATTGCCCAGCCAAACATCGTATCCAGCATCGGAGAGCAGGAAAGGAAGTCCATCATCCGGTCCCAAGCTTGGCCAAAAGTCGGAGCTGGCAAAAAGACCGTGTTGAATGAAAGCAATGGGCCTCTTTTCTTGCTGGTTTTGGATATTGTGCGAGTATGGAATTCGGAAGAGGCTGATAATGTAGCCATCTTCAGTGGTCACATAGTGTCGCTCAACTGGATAACCATGTTCCTCGATGAAATGGATCTGCAGAGAGCATATATTTAATACAATAATCTAAAGAAAGGTGAGTCAAACATACCGTGTCGGGACCATTGGTCAAGGATAAGTGTGCATCGGGATTATTGAACAATTCATAGAAGTTTGGGACCTCTGCAGGATCATTGGAAAAAGGAGCAGACTGGACAACTGTCCCCACGAATATGCCCACGAAGGCACAAATGACAGCGATGTGTGATCTATACATTTTGCGACTCAACTGGTGAAAATTTTCTGATAACCATTCCCTTATAAACAGTTTAGTCAAGCACTTTAGTTAAGTACTTAATTTGATACGAGCCGATCAACTACATAAGCCAATTAAAAAGGAATAAACTTAAGTGGGGTCGGAACATAAGAAACATTATCGGATAGTAAAATAAGAATCCATATATCCCTGTTGATGAGGCACATGGGGGATTTCCGCGCGAGCTTAGAACCTACTTAACTTGTGTACAGGAAAGTTTCAATTT
This sequence comes from Drosophila melanogaster, assembly GCF_000001215.4. Taxonomy (NCBI): domain Eukaryota; kingdom Metazoa; phylum Arthropoda; class Insecta; order Diptera; family Drosophilidae; genus Drosophila; species Drosophila melanogaster. The sequence goes on along the minus strand of NT_033777.3, from coordinate 25,900,328 downwards.
CTCCATCACTAATACTAGTGATAAAAACGGTTTTTTCGAGTGCCAAGTGGTATTCTTGAGTTTTCGCGTGTATGCTCGACACTTTTTGCTCTCAAGATTAATTATCGTACAACCTCCGACAGTTAATTTAGTTATAAGTTACCAAGAGTTAATATTATGTAAATCTAACTAAATCCAATCTTATCTTCAACGGATGCAACTTAGACATCTCCAAGTAGACTCACTTCAATGTTGAAAAGCTCAATCAGATTTATACTTCACTTCATTCAAATTCAAATAATTCGATAGATGTCAGCCGACTTTTGTAATCAAAACCCAATTTTCCCCAGTAACAAGTAGAGGCCGTAAAATATACAACTACCGCTCTTAAAATCTATAAATGGGGCTTAATAACCAAAACAACGCCCCCATTTGATGGGGGTAAATTCTCCATTTTGATTATCAATACATTTTGAAGTGCCTCTGGCCGATAAGTTAAGGCAAAGCGATTAGTTCTTGAATTAACAAGCTTTTGCGTAAAGGAAACCTTTTATTTGATTAACTGGAACTTGAGGAGGTTACAGATAAAAAAGGGAAGTACAATTAGTAACTTTAATCACCAATTTATTTGTTGAATAATTAGTTAATAAATAAAAATGATATAAATAATCTGTAAACTCTATTTGGCAAAATCAGGTCACCCAGATACATAAAGTGGGCATTTTAAGTGGGCGGAATGATTATATTAAAAATAAATACTCAACAGCGCACACGTGCCGGAATGTTTTTCATCTGATGATCCTCACCGATCTTCAGCACCGCCACCATTCCTTGGACGGCGTGTGCTTCAACATGGCAATGATATAGCCAAAATCCAGGATTGTTTGAGATGAATCGAACTATTATGTATCCCTGTCCAGGAATTTGCACAGTATCCTTGGCAACGGCAGCGCTGTCTTCCGATAAACGAGGAAGACGTCCTCTGCGATCCAGCTCCTGAATCTATAAGAACAGAACAAGGATAACGTATTTCTAGAAGACCCTTCGTAAATCTACAATCTCTACTCACATTGCGCAAATCGTTGAGATTACCCAGCACTCCTTGGCCCACCAAACGGAATGTAAATCCGTGTATGTGGAAGGGATGTGTGCTGTCCAAATAATTGGCTACAACCATCTCCAGAGGACGATAGGCCGGAAGCCTCATTACATTAACACACTCGCAAAGCTCACGCTCACAATTTCGTCCTTCTGCGGCCAGGGAGCTCTTGTTGCAGAAGTATCTATCGTCCTGGTAGAGATGCCTGCCCTGCAACAGTGATATTCCCGGCGAATTGTACGAAATATCACTGATTTGAAAGAGTACCTCTCCGTTTGGCGCTGTTCTCGAACCGAAACTGGAGTAATGGGTCAAGAACTTGGTGTAACGAGTCCAGGGCACAGGATCCACGGATCGCAACGCCACGGTACCAACATTGTTATCCTTATCTAAGGATTGGCGAAGTGACGATATGGCCGTGGAATTTGCAGGCTTAAATCGGAAATCGTTGACCAGGATTAGATCCTCATCTGCAGCCCTGCTACTTGGCTTATCCAGGATATCACCCTGTGGCAACTCAGAGCGAGCAGATCCGCGGTAACTGAGCACGGCTCCTTGATAAATATTTCGATTCTCACACTGCTCATAGCCTTTGATCCTGATCCAATAGTTTTTCTTGTACTGATTAGCTTCCAAAACGAAATCAAATCGCTCCGCGGAGGTCAAGAAGAAACCATCTGCCAGCACGGGTTCAATGTCATTACCATCGGTGCTGATCATCAAGAGCCTGTGCTGTTCGATGGAGAACTCCACAGGACAATTGGCTATTCCGTTCAGGATAACTCGCATCCTATAGCGATAGCCTGGAGTAACTCGAAGTCGTTCATACCGATGACGGTTATCATTGTCGGGCAATTGGCTGAGATGATTGCGACCCTTTCCGTTCACCAGAATATTCCGTACATCCTGCAGGTTGTATTCGTAGAATATATCCTGGATCATAAGGGTGTGCTCCACAAGATCATAATCATAAAGCTGTGAATGCTGATTCTCCTGACTGGTTTGGCGCACTACAAAGGCACCAGCCACTCCGAATCCCCGCTGCCAACCCACATGGCTGTGGTACCACAACGAACCACTTCGATCCACTTTGAATTCGTGGCGCTGAACCTCACCGGGCTGCAAAGGATACTGGGTAATGAAGGGTGCTCCATCCATTTCGGGAGTTCTATGCATATGCACTCCATGCCAGTGCATCGTTGTTGGCTCACTTAGATAATTCAACACATCCACGACAACAGTATCGTTTTCGCAGAGCTCTATGGAAGGTCCAGGAACCATGCGATTAACAGCCATCACTGGATTTGCCACTCCATCGCCATAAATACAATGCTCCGAAGCACAGGCCCTCTCATCGAACTGGCATCTCTGGCACTCCGGTCCGAGTCGCTGGTAATTGTGCACCACCAGTTGGTAGTAGCAGTTCTGCGATTGGCCCTGCTGGCAAACTCTTCTGCAGGGATGACGATCAAAGTCCCCAAAGTTGGCCAACTCCATCTGGCTGTAGTCGTTCTTCAGATCCAACGCGGGTGTACCCTTTGTGGTTTTATTTCGCATCCAGGCAAACGAGGGCCATTCGAACTTGGCCTGCGGGAAATCGTCCTTGGAGGACTCACATTGAGACGGGTTTGAAGCGAAAATCAGTAGTACTATCAGCACCAGGCTGGCAAAACTTTTACTTTCGCGTTTGGACATCGCGAACCGCCACGGGCAACTGGCCACTCGATTCGCGGGCAGCCGACGAAGAAAGTTTTGGCCCATTGGGCGACCCAGACCTTTGCGCATGCGCCGCACGTAATGGCCATTAAAGCTGAGCTGAATTCGATAAGCTCGAAAATAATATTGAGCGATCAAGTTGAAATAACCCAACAGTTTGGCCACTTATAAGACTCTGGCTGTAATTTAAATAAATATTATAATACCATAAATATATTTCGAATTGATGAAAAATAGGCCACTGATGCTTTTCATAACAACTATGCCGAAAAATATGATTTGAAAGCACTATATATATGTTTGAGCTCGCAATGAAGCATACAGATTTAAGTGAACATAACATAGTAAAACAAGATGATTGGACACTGATCACTGACTCTGATCAAAGCCTCAATTGAGTAACTACAAATTATTTATTAAAGGAATGATATAATTACAAGTTAAATCTCTGGATTTTCCATTGCAGGTGGTGCTGGTGCAGCTGTTGCCATACCTGATGAACTGGCGGCTGTGCTCATAATACTTATAACCCCACAGGCGATGGCAGGACCCAGTGAATTCTCCTCGTTCTGATAGGCCAGGGGATTTGGCATGGCTTGCAGGGAGGAGGAAAATACCTCTGCATTTAGGGCAGTATTCAGATCGATTGCTTTGCTGTGTATCACTATGGAACGCCCAACGATCCCATTGATGCCAAACAATTGCAGGTAAATGCTCTGAAAGACCGCCGAGATGCTGCCATCATCCTTGGTGTCCACATTACCGAGCTGTACAACTCCAAAGGCTTAATTAAATCACATAAAATTTAAAATCATTTCCACTGGATCTTACAAAGTTATTGGGAAACTGTCCACCGGTGGACTTGCAACCATCGCTGAGATCGCCAAAGGTGTGAATATGCAGGGCATGTTTACCGGGTGGCAATCCAGTCACATTGATCGTCACCCTAATGTCCGAGTTGTAGGGCAGCTGCACAAAGGATATCATTCCGGCCACGCCCGCTCCTTCGCCATCGCCCATCAGTTTTGCACCCGCCTGCCATTGAGGCACCAACTGCTGGAAAATATAAATCAAATATAATAAATATTATAGTATAAAAATCAAGATCAAACTGCTTAAACAATTCAAATGTTGGGGTAAAAAGTGTATGGCTTGCAAAAAAGAGAATAGTTATATGCAATTAGCATTTCACATCATTATAAAATTAAATGGCAGTTGCAAAAAATGTGCGAGTGGGGGAAATACACATTCTTTCATTGAAATTGAATCTGCACAATATAATGTAATTCTATGGCTGGAGCACAAAAGAAATCTAAACGCTTAGTTAAATGACTGTGTAATTTACAAATTATGACGGGGTCATAAAGTTTAATTTGAAAACCATAAATACTCACATAGGTGTATCCCAAATACGACGGCTGAGGAGGCAGCAGAGGTCCCAAAAGGCCAGCGGCTCCTGGAATGCCGACAGGACCACCCAGCGGAACCGTCAGGCGCTCATAGCGCTTCACTTTGGTGCCGGAAACGACTTTAATGCCATCATCGAAGCGGGTCATATTCACCGGACGCAGTCGATCCAACAGATTTTGTGCACTGCCAGGCGCAAAAATGCCGCCATAACCAATTACCAACGCCAATATCAGTTTAATGAGCATTCTAAACTGGTTAAGTTAGGACTCGAATGTGAGAAACTTGCGACCTCACCGTTCTGGGGCTTCGGTTGAACTGATCCAAGCGCCCGACTCGGCTCATCCATGATGACTTCGACATGGTTTTCACGCCGATTGACCACGTTAATTGTCACCGGCCTGCGGATCGCAGTGGTGGCGATATATAGACAGATATATAGCCGGCACATTTGATGACTAGATTGGAAGCTAATGGCAATCGAGTGTCGCGTGTGTCTGGGTCTGATGCCTGGTTACCTGCCACATGGGCGTACTTCTTGCGGGGATTGAGGGCAAGATCACAATCCCATTATTGAGACGTTCAGAAGCGGTTGACAGTTCAATAATATCGAAGCATAGGTAAGCTATTATAATTATATTACCACAAATTGGAACAAAGTACTGATGAATTTATAATATAGTATATATGCGTTGACGGTCTATAACTAAAGTTTAACTAGATCATCGTTAAAGTGTATATCTAGTATGCAATATTTTGTAACAAAGCGTTGACAGTAATGTACTCTATTGAATATTTAATTTTTAAATTAAACAAATGGTAATACCAAATATACGTCACAAACTATATAATATAATGCTGTAATAATAATTCATTAGACTTAGTCCGTTGCCCTCATTATCTATCTGATTAATTTGACTATAATGTGAACCTAAAATGGCTAATCACGAACACATTGAAAGTGAAACACCTAACCCAGATTCCCAAAAAGCGAAATCGACACGCGAGATTTGCTGGCAAATAGATGGCATATTTAGTTTATTTTATAAATACCTGCCCATTTGCAATAATTAACAAATTCGTTAAATTTCGCAATAAATTAAACTGGGGTATGCGTGCGATTAAAGACATGTAATGTTAGTAGTTTACAAGAGGATCAGTCGTTTATGGTCTACATTTTTGGGAATTAGGGATCATCGGTAGCCGCCACGGTATCCTCCGCGACCGCCTCCACCTCCTCTGCCTCGTCCTCCTCCATCACGTCCTCCTCCATCACGTCCTCCTCCATCACGTCCTCCACCATCACGGCCGCCTTGTGGATTCCAGCCTGTACCCTGCACACGGCCACTCCCGCTGATCCATTGCTGATCATTTCTATCGCTGCGGTCACGTTGTTCGTAACTTTGGTTTTGATGTTGCTGCTGCTGCTGCTGAGGCTGCTGCCAGTTGCCACCTCCACCTCCTCCTCCACCTCCTCTTCCTCCACCGAAGCCGCCACCGCCGCCGCCGCCCCTGCCTCCTCTGAAATTACCTCCTCCACCGCGTCCGCCACCTGGAGGACCACTAGCCCTTTGCTGCTGCCACGAGGGCATCTCTGGTGGCGGAGGAGCATGCTCATTGGCCCTGCCTCCGCGATCGGGTACCCGACCAATCACATGCTTTTGGATTTTGGAAGCCGTATTCTTTCTCACATTCGCTGAGCTTGTCTTCTCAATGATGGCCAGATCTGAGCGAGCTGCCAACAGGGCGACCAAGTCGGTTTGCTTTCCGCCCACTTTAAACTGATCCAGCTCCCTCATCTTGCGATTGAATCGATCCATGATCTCATTGGAGCGCTGACGCATAGACTCCGACCACTGAAAGCTTTGTACAGTGGCCTCCAGACGCGTGGACATCATCTGCCTGCGCAAATTGTACTCCGCCTCCAGTTCTCGGTGCAGGGTCTCCAACAATTGCCATTGTGCATCAGTCAAGGGCTTCTTAAGCTTCAACAGCGGTTCGCTGAGCACTTGGGGATTGGTTTTTTTAATGGCCTGCTCCAAGCGGGGAGTTATCTTCTCGAAAAGCATCTTGGTATTGATGTTCTTAGGCACTTCGCCCAGCTGAAGATCCTTGGCTAAGTTTTCGACAACCTGTTGGACATTCGTGTCCACCTTCGATCGTTTGCAGGGTGGACCCACGGGCTGGGCCTTCAGAACCATTTTGGTGGTCATCAGTTCGGATGTGAGGTACTCCAGCAGCTGCACCAGTGCCATACGGCTCTTGAATCGCTGCTCTATGGGTCCCTGCACCAGCTCGCGGTACGGGCAGCCAAGTTCCGTGAGTAGCAGAGACAGCTCGAAGGAAAAGTCTTTGTTAAGGGCTTTGCCCTGATTCACCCGCTCATCGGTTTTCCGCAAAATGTGCAATTCGTGGGCGAGCCAAAGAACCACCTCTTGCATGTCTGGACTTTCAATACCCGCGTCCAGGGCACGACTCAGATTTTCCTGCTTTTGGCAGTGCCCTTGGAAGGACAGCGCCTTCAGGGAATCCACCAAATACAGTTCCAGATCTTCCATATCCTTCGAGAGTTTCAGCTTTTCCTCGAATTGTCAACTTTTTGCCTCTCACCGGCGTGGCAATGTGACCATTGCTTTGTGGGTCGGAAATATCAAAAACTTTTCCAAAGCCAACCTGCCAACTTGTCAAAATAGCGCTGCGAGGTTAGCACGGGCACATACCATGCAAATATTTTGAAAAACATTTTTCGTTACCTTATTTCAAACGAATTTATATATAATATAAAGACTTGGTAAAAGTAATTAAAATAACCACTTTAAAACCCAAAGCCCAAATGAAAGAAGACCGACGTTGGTTTACTTTTACATAACTTCATTTATTGTAGTTTACCAATTTCAATATATATTTATGTATATATAATTTATATTTATAAGTATGGTATATATGTATGTATTTTTGTTTTGTAAAGCAGGAAGTTTTAGGATTCGCATGAGTCGCACCTTTGGTGCCCACAAAAATCGTACAATTTTCTTTTGCGTTTTTTTTTTTTTAGGTTCTTCTTTTCTATACATACAACATTGATGTACTTAAAATGAACACACACATTTAGCTATATAATGTATACATAATAATGTTCAGTTACTTCATGTCTTCCAAAAGAGGTACTAACTAAAATAGAAACAAGTGAATCAAGAAAGCAAAGAACGCACATTGATGCGAAAAAAAACACAATTTTCCTCTCCTTTAGGACAATGATTAAAATGGCACAAAAGTAAAGTTCCGCTGGTTAAGCCGCGAAATGCAGTTGATGATCGATCGCGCGGACTTAGGTGAAGCTGTACTGATTATCGACGGCCCGTCCGGTGCACTCGGCTCCTCCACTGGATCCCGATCCGCCTCCTGCTCCGCCGCTGTTGCTGCCGCCATCGCTGGGATGCCGGTTGCCGGAGGAACCCGCCTGATGGTGGGCAGCTGCCTGAAGGGAGGCGTTCGAAGCCCGCAGATGTGGCTGGTCCAGGAAATTCTGGGCCGGTGGCGGTGATCCGTGCACTGTTAGCGTTGTGGGATCCAAATGGAAATAGACTTGCTCCGGAAAATAGACGTGTGTTGGCTCCTGTGGCAGTTCGATTTCATTTGTCTTTAGGCGAACACTCAAATTCATGGTAATCACTTCGTTGCACTGTTGGAAGAGTATTTAAAATAAAGTTTAGTTAGTCTGGAGACTTTTTCGGGGCGGTCTGGGGTGTGTGGTGAAACATGAAGCATGCGACAATCAAATCAAACTAAACACGAACTAACTAAAATACAACATATTTACTTGAAACAAAGGGTTCCAAAATTCATTTATCCGGTTTTGAAATATGCAAGTTATAATTTAGAATTTTAGCTTCATTGATTGATTAAAGTTACTATTGGAATCAATCTTTGGATTTTTAAAACAAAATGTAAGTTAGTTACTAAGCTCTAGATTCATCAGTTCACAGTTCAAGCCCCATCCCAGTTGATATGAAATGATAACAACTTAATTGAAATCAAAGTAAAATAAAAAACCATCACTGACACTGAATTGACTCCAAAATTTTGGCTATCTCACATGTCTCGGCGACGGATGGCCACCGCCAGCAGCTCCCGATGCAGTTCCTCCCGCCGCATTCGATGCCGTCGATGAACCCTGACCATTATCGTAGCCATTGCCGTTCCCATTGCCATTCCCATTTGTCGAAAGATCGTTGAGTTGTCCTGAGTCATGATTTGCTGCCGTCGTCGGGTCATTCAGTCTGCTGTGTGAGTGCACCCATTCGGTAAGAGTCACATCCGAAGTGCCGCCCGATTCCAGTGGTATCGGGTTGTGGCGGAAGTGTTCGAGCATTTCCTGGATCGAGGGAAACCACAGGTGCTGCACCCGACACTGACCCTTCTCCGAAATGGTGAGCCGCAAATGCTTGGCTCGTCCTTGGAAGTTAAAGGTCAGAACGAACTCGCCGCGGCGCGTTTCGCTCTGTCGCACCAAAAAGTATCCATGTCCGGCTGCATCCGAATGGAGTACCATTCTGGCAGCTTCTGATCGCGTCAGTGTGCCGTGGAACCAGGGAAACACGCTCATCTCAGCCGTCAGATCCGCCACATCTGCATCATTTTCCGTGCCCTCGATGCCATCGAAGTTGCTTGAGGCGGACAGGCGCTGTTCACCTCGATGGGGTCTTACAGGTATGTCAGGTGGCCCGGAGGTCGGTGAGGTGCCCAATTCGTTGATGACATTTAGTTCGCTGGCAGAAGTGGCTCCTCCCTGGCCCAAAGCACTGTCTGCAGACAGCGATGAGGTGAGCGGAGCTCCACCTCCCACCAGATTGCCATTCGAGCCGCGCTGCTGCTGGTACTGCGGATTCTGAATCCCACCAATGGGATTGGGACTCGGAAGTGTCGGCGATGTTTGCATGGCGGACGCCATAACACCATCCGACTCGATCGTTGGCTGCTGAGTGGGTGGCGTTCGCATGCAGTACCGTATTGTGGCTAGCCAACTCCGCATCTCCTCCGCGCTCTCCGCCTCAATCACATACTCCATGTTGTTGTCTGCCTTGAGGACGAATGTGTTCAGCCTGTCCGGCATCTCAAGTGCCGTTGTTTCGCGAGCCTCCGAGATGAGGAAACAAAAGACTCCACTGCGCGGCTTAGTCGCCTTGTGCGGCGTGTAAAACTCTAGCATGTAGCCACCCACGGCCTTGACCAGTACAAGTCGACACTTCTCCCACTTTTGGGAGCCCGTCGGTTGATCCAGACTTTCCGGCGTCAGGTTGTTCACTGTGCCCTCCTTCCGGCACTCCACAACGATCTTGGCCAGCTTCGTCTTGCTCTGCTTGCCGCTGCCACCGCTGCCATCCAAGTCATCCGAGTTCTTGTGGAAGAAGGCCTGCAGCAAAGAGATCTTTGACAGTTAAAACAAGTGGTGACAATATAGCCGGAGTTTCCGACTATAAAACATCCTGGCACTGAAAAGCTTTTTAATCAATGTGAAATACTTCATGATCTGCAAAATTGAAAGAAAGACTTGCATAATTGACAGCATGTTCTGATAATCATGACGTATTCAACAAATCAAATAGAAGATAATAATACCACTTCAGTGAGGTCTAATCGGACTTATGGACAGAATGCAAAGAATGCTAAAGTGAATGCTTTTATCTGCATACTTTTAGTTCGTGATTCGTGACCTTCTTAATGGGTATTATCGGACAGAAAACAACAATCATGTCTAAAAAAAAAGTATAAGCATCAAGTGTGGCCTCGAAATAATCAAAAATCAATCTATTCAATGATTTCGAGAGGATTTGAGAAGAGCATCAACTCACCTTGCCCTTGCGCAGTCCTTTGAATGATAGTCGTCTTAATAGAGACTTTGAGAGCAGTTTTGGCACCTCGTGCTCCTCCTCGAAGTCCAGCGAGCCCGCACCTGATTTAAGAGTGCTCCTCCGCTTGAAGAACTCCGTGTCGTAGTGCGCCGAAAAGGATTCCACAAATTTCTGAGCAAAGCTGCGATGCTGGATGTTCCTCGCCTCCTCCGGCGGCAGATTGCCATTAATGTACGTGATGCACGCCTTGGCGAAATCCGAGGCAGCCACTCTGGCGTGTCGTTCGCAGAACTCCTCCCAACTGGTTCCACCGTATGCATACGAAGACACTCCCATGGCGTTGCCCGTGCCAATTGGTGCGGGTATCAGGTCACTTCCTGCTGCTGCTGCCGCTGCCGCCGATGAAGTTCCCAGGCTGTGATGACTGCTGGCCGACGTGGGCCCAATGTAACCGCCAGCGCTGAAGGCGCTCGTATTCGCTCCTGTGCTATTGCCACCCATTTGGCCAGGTGGTTGCCAGTTCCGCTGGTCCAGGTCCTCCTCCTGCTCCTGCTGCCGCTGCCTCTGCCGGTTCCGGTTCAGTTTGCCACACGAGTTACCCAGCTGGAGTCCGTTTCAAAAGCGCTGAAATGTTAGACAAACAATGCGATCGCGGTTTAGTCGAGTTACTTCGCAAAAACAGCGATCATTGCTGATCGCTTTGAAGAATACAAAAGCATTTATAGTTTAGTTGTTATATGTATTATATATTGGGCCGATGTGCAACGATCTATTTCTATTCTCTGACTCACAGGATTAAGGTTTTCAACGAGTTGGGGGAATTTTGGCAACTTTAATTCTAGAAAACTTGATAAGAATTAAGTGCTGACCAAAACAAAACAATAAAAAGTTAGCTTTGCTTGCTATTTAAACACAATATTGATTTTACAAGCCTGTTTATTGAGTTATTTAACAGCCTGACTTATTGATGGCGCAAAATGGTATATTTTCTTAAAACACGGGTATGCAATGTATATAATGATAAGCGCCCAGACTTAAGCACATATTTTTGTTCATAACAATGTACACTGAAGAATTTTGCATTTATGTAATGAATATTTACGCATGTTTGCACATTACATTAAGTAACACGCATTTTCAGTGCCACAATTAATCCTTTTTCTCGGCAATTAAAAGTAAACGAAAACAAACTTGCGGCGTAGCCCACACACACCCACTCACACAAATGCGAGGGCAGACACACACACCCACACAGCGGCGCGGTGGTGAAAAATTTCCCACAGGAATTTCCACGCCTACGTCACATCGCAATATGCGCGTGGAACACGCTTATAATATAATCAAAAATACTATTGAATTTGCCACTCGACACATGTAAATAACTCACTTTGCGGTTTAAGTATTATCTAAATGCTCGGCATCTTTTTTATGCTTTTATTTTTCTACACAAAGTGCATGATATCTCGCTCACACGCACACACACACAAACACACGCACATCCGCTCAAAATATTCTTTTGCGTTGTTTTGTTGTTGCGAGCAAAAGGAAGTGGCGAGTTAGTCAATAACTGAAGTGCACATACACTTGTTTGTTGTTAATTCGTAATCATTGGTTGCCAGTTCCGCTTGAGCTACCGTCTGGTTGCAATATTATTTATCACTGATTTGTTTGTGTTTTTTGCGATTTAAAACGAAAAAACCTCGACCGTGAAAATTAGAGCCGGACGAAAATCGATATGCATAGTATATATCTATCGATATTTGTTGTATCGATGTTCTTTCTGGAACGTAACCCCGCTAAATGGAGGTGTGTACTCGCTAACATGAATTTACCCGCTAAGTTGTGACCGCTCGCCACAGAAAACCCGATTACCGCAAGGTTGTAAACTTTGGTAAGCAAAATGGTGGGAAACTTAGGAATATTTTGGCGCCAACATTTAAATGTAAGGTTTCAAAAAAGATCTACCTACTACATTACAAAAAGCGTACATGCTTCCAATTTTTGTAAAAAACGCTTATAGGCAATGTTGTTTTAAATCTCACATTTTTATTGTTTCTATACGTTTCGAAATTGCATTTACTTAAAATTAATATGTAACTATCGTTTCCATATGCATACAGTATTTATTTATTTTTAGCTGCGTTAATAGTAAATAATTAAAATTCTTGAAACTTAATTTTGTGAAACACACGCAGTGCAACAGTTGTCGTCTAGCATTATTAATTGATTTATTGTTTGCAACGAACACATGCATTTTGGCAAAACATCATTATGGTTGTGAAGATGTGTGGGAAACATTGGGTGACAAAACGAAAAAATCGAAGGACGGAAATGAGCGTGTGAAACGGAAACGGATCTCGATTAAATGTGTATGAAGGCGAGCTTACTAACTATTATTTGTTGCATGGTGGTTTGTTATTATTACACATAACTTAAGTATTTACAGAACGTACTGCCCGGAACAGATTTCGAGTGGATGATGTATGATTGAAATTCGAATCTCAAACTGTCTTCTTGCTAGTCTTTTCGCTATGGTTTACAGAGTTATTAGTAATGCCTATTAGTTAGTAACTAATATTTCGCTTGACCTTTGTTCTACTCGCTAGTTATCTGCATGATTGGAGACATTAAAGCCAATTTGAATGAACTCTCGTATGAAGTATATATATATGTGAATATATAAAACCTTTCCGCTTAGGCTAAAAACTATAATTACTCGGTTTTTGCTTTTATTTCACTATGAAAACGAGGATCACCTAACTTAAAACGAAACTTAGTTAAGTTGAGTTAAAAAATACATACTCAATACGTTATTTAAGAGACAAACGTTAGTATTAGATCTTATGTGTGTGTGTTCTTCACATTGTATGCTGTTGGTTTTTTGTTTTTCTTTGCTTTTAGATAGAGTACACTCAGACTTCCAGTTGTTTTGATGGTTGTTGCGCGATAAACGGCTCGCTCCACATGCGCCGCAGGTCGCCCTGCAACAAGTAACAAAACATTACAGATATCGACCAAATTCGGAACTATTCGAGCATGGAGTATACCTTCAGATACGCCATCAGCAAGAGCGGCAATAACGTAAAGGGCACTAGATACAGCAGCGCCGGCTGGGCCGCCTTAAAGACCTCGGAGCTGACCGTCGCCGTTAGCAGGCCCAAGAAATAACTGCAATGTAATGGAAATTAGTATTTATATATATTTTTATAAGTAAGCAATTTTTCGTATACTCAAACATTCCATTTATTCAACAACTTACCCCAATAAGGAACAATGAAAGTATGTCAACCGGGAGCCAACTCCTCTGGGTGGTGACAATGTGGGATCCGATGTGACGCCCTGCGCCTTCTTGTACGCATCATACCGCAAGACGAAGCACAGCAACAGGCCCGGCATCACCACATCACCCAGGCCCAGCATAGAGAAGTGACCGGTATTGTGCAGGCTGGGAAAAACAAGCTTTCCGGGCAGATTCAGCTTTGGTGTGTCCCGCACAATGCCACCCAGATGCAACTTTCTGGCCACGATGCCCACGGGATTATCGGCGGGTCGCGTCGCCACCTTGACCATCACGTTGGTGCTGAAGATGTACGAGGAGAGGAATACCCAGAAGACGTCGTAGATGAGCAGGCCGGTCAACAGCAGCGTGGACACCTTCAAGCTGGGCAGACGCACAAACGCTATGAATGCCACACACAGGCCCATGCCCATTGCTATAAAAAAAAGGGGTAAAACTTTGTTACAGGAAACTCTTTCGTACTTTTTCACATCGTTTCTTACCATCCATTAGCAGCCAGTGGCCAGTGAGCACCCATATGCACACAATCGATACCGAAAGCGTAAAGCTGAAGAGCTCCGCGGCTGTGAAGCGACCGCAGAATCCGAAGGAGAATCGCTTTCCATCTGTGCATGGCCTGATGATGTACTGGCACATGGGCAGCAGCAGAAAGGCCAGCGCCACGGTGGCTATAACTGTGGAGAGAGATTTCAAATTATTGAATAAAGCAAAAAATTCGTCATGTTTTGAATAAGTATGCAAGCTGAATGGTTCTGATGGCTTTTATCGCTTTCGAGTTGAAAATTAAAAGAAGTATGAGTTTATCAGCGCATAAATTTATAATTAAAAAGCTTGAATGTGATTCGAAGAGTAGCTTGTGACTGCGTTACTGCATTGTGTGGATCCCTTTTATTAAATATTTTTGAAGGAAACCATAAGCAGATAAACGGGTAGAAATATATATAATTTAACCACACTTACTCGCTGTGCAGACGGCGAAGAGCAGCTGCATCGAGTCGAAGAAGAAGAACATGATGAGCAGTGAGATGGAAGCTCCGAGGGGCAAACAGAGGGCATGCATCGTGTCCAGAGTGGCGAATTTATCCGCTGTGAAATACAGATCTGAAACTTATAAAACATTCCTTATGCTTTTAGATCCATTTCACACATACTTGGTTCCTTCTCGACGGGCTCGCCGGTAAGAAGATTGGTCATCGATTCATTTCGCTTCTTCTGCTCCCGCTCGCGGGCCTCCTGCTCGATGTTTAAGGAGCGAAAGCTGCCGTAGACTATCAGCAGCATCGATATGAGGCAGGTAGAGACCCGAGACGAGTCCATTACGCTTGAGACCGTCCAGTGGAGTTCGCGGTATTCTCCACCGCCAGCTGCCGCTGCACCGCCTCCAAGTTGGCCGGCTCCAACAGTTTGAGCTCCCAGACCGCCACCGGCTCCACCGTGCGACATGCTCGCTCCGGTTCCTCCGGATGCGACTTCAATCTATATCGCAGATATAGTTTCAGATATCACTTGTAGTCGCCAGTCGGCTGGCTTCTTCGCTTATCGGTCGTCCTGCGCTGGATTTATCGCGTTCTTATGTCAGCTGCACCGCTTCAATCCAAACTGAAATGAAAAGTATTTTGGTTAGGCATATTGATTTAACGATAAGTATTTTGTTTGCCGACCTTATCGCACGTAACCCCGTATACTTTTTTACCTTCTTCAGGTTATTTGGACAACTGCGATTAGGCTATTCGGAGCACACACTCACTCCCAAGGTTTATTTTCCACGATGTCGCCTTAAGTCGAGCGCGGAAACCTTGGGGTCAACTTTCACGCGCCTCACGAATTAGGTAATGAAAGCAAATTAGAACGCCATACACACTCTAAAAAGTGAAGTACAATTTAGAATCGTCAGCAGCCCGAAATTCATTTTAAGCACCAGAAAGTACTTGATCTTAAGAAACTTGAGACATGCAGCAGGGCTATGTGCACATTTATTGTATCCACAAGATACATATCTTAAAATGAGAAATTTGTATACGCTTATAAATTGAACATCATTTAAACTAATGGATAGAAAACTAATAAATGTTTATATATGACATTCATAAACTGCAAATGTCATTCCTGCATTTTTAATTTGTTTATTATAGCTTTTTTTTTTTAAATATTAATGAATATATCACACTCCTGTAACTGACCCCCTATTTCAAGGCAATAAACTATGTAATGAAAATAAAACTCAGAAACTGCGGAAAACGCAATGTTGTTTTTGGAAGAATGTTTACCTTTACACTTTTAAAAATAGCGGTAAAAACGCGTCCAGACATATCATATAAACATACACATGTATGGACTCTGTCTATATATAGAAATTATATTTTATTTCCCCATTTCTTATTTAAAGCTACAAATGCACCTTTCCTTTCTAGACATTGAGTGAAGAAACAGAGAAAAATATTATACCACATCATTTTGAAAGTTAATTTTATTAAAATAATTATCAAAAACGTTCATCATAAATTTCCATATTTCACAAATAGATATCTCTAAAACAATAAGAAACGTTTTTTTTTAAATTGAACACGTTTTGTTTTCTGTGTAGGGAAATTATAATAACAACAACCGGTGTGAGAAAATAACAGATTGTCCGCATGGGATTTACAGGCAGCAATAACAACAATTAACAGACAAGAAGAAGGCCGTAAAAAGCAGTTAAAATTGGAATAAATTATAAAAGCGTTACCCAGTTTTCCACGATGCCAGTTTTCCATTGTTATTGCCACCAATTCTATAGTATTTTCACACACACAACGCACTCATACACCCACGCAGGGTTGTTGCACTTGGCAAATGGAAATGTAAAGGCGCTGTTATTAGAGCGGCGCTCTGCTAACTCGCTAATGACAATAGGGAGACAGAGCGGGATAGTTGCGAATGACAATAAGAGAGACAAAGCGGGACAGTTGGCAACTTCCTTGGTCGGTGTTGTTGTTGCTTCAATCATGTCGCTTTTGTTGCTATTGTTGCATGTTGCCAAGTGCCGTTGCTCGCACTAATTTATGTTGACTGTTGGCAAATGTAGGTGCATGTGTATTGGTGTCTCTTTTCATGTTTGTGTGCGGAATGTAAATGATTGAAATTCGTACATATGTACATATGTATGTAATAATGTATAAATGAAGCGATGGCCAAATTTATAGGGATTCTTTAAAGCTCCGAAATCAAGAAATATACAAAATGTCACGTATTTTTACAGGTTAATTAAAACTTGTTTGAGCCCAAATAACCCACATTTCTTCTCATTTTATATTTGAAAACAGGTTTAATCCATTTTAACTACGCTTTGCTTAGTGCTTTAAATAATCCTGATATAGAATTCAATATTCATGTCTTTCAAAAATTGAGTTTAAAAGTTTCTGTTAATTAATTAACAATTGTTACACAACTGTATCTGTGTCTGTACATTTCATTTTGCATTTGAATTAGTGTTGTTCATTTAATTTTTCTCGTCTCCCACAGTTTCTATCTCCCTCTTTCACCTCCTAGATGCAACAAATTAAGTTTCCCACACATTGCAATTTCAAGAGGGCGACAAAATGGAGAGGGGAGATGGAAAACTGTTAACGAGCGCTAATTAAAATGAAATTATGTGGCGGGTGTAAAGTTACAGTATCCAAAGTTGACACAATTTTCACAGTTTAAAGCGGTTATCGAAAATGAGCTACATAATTAGCCAAAATCATTGAGAAAACGCCGCTCGCATCACTCACGCATAAACTTACATATGCGCACACACACACGCAAACACTTTCTAATTTGAAACGCCCCAAAGTGGGGAACAAAAACAAAATAAAAGAAGTACCAAGCAATTGGCTTCGCTGTAACTGCCCACGACGAATGTGAAAGTGAAATTGGCGAAGATACAGCATTCGCAGTGGCCAAGGGGCGAGGGGTATACCTCTAACATAGAAGAGAGTGGACTTTAAACATAAATATTTACCGCTACCTTCTACACAGTAGTTTATTTCGTGAGAAAGAAACACAATATAAGGGTAGCTTTTAGAAAAGCTGTACTTTTTTCTATTAAAACTTTTCAAAATATTAAATGAAACCGTATATATTATTATTCACATTTTTATTAGGATTTCTAGCAAGCTACTACATATTACTAATCCAATCTTGCTTGTAAACGTTTGCTAATATAATTATATTTACGTTGAAAACAGTGAAATGCGCTACATTAGCACCGCCGACGGGGGAACCAATTAAGTTTTTAAGTGCACTGAACGCGGAAAGCATAAAAACAAGTGCGTAAAGTGGGCGCAACGTTTTTCGTTTATTATGCAAAAAGAGGGGGGGGGAGGTAGGGGCTTTACTTTGGCAAAGACTGGCTTGCAGCGCTTGAGAAATTTTCAGTACGACTAAAGCTTAGGCTGCGCTTTAAGGTTTTTTCCTCGTTTTTCCATTTCGTGTTTGGTTACACTCCACTTCGTTCCACTTCATTCCATTTCCATTCCACAAAACTCCAACTTCGCTCCACTGCGTAACAAAATTACAAGACACACTCACACAAACTTGCAACAAGCCGACAACAACAACAACAGCAATAAGGGAAGGGGGGAAATTGTCATGTTTCTGATTTCAATGCAATCGAAATATATATTGAAAAACGTATGTGGTGCACTCGATACTCCCCAAAAAAGTTGGGGGACTTTTCGCTTACTTTGCCTTCACATTCACATTCGCGTTTGGCTGTATTTTCCTTGGTTTTTGTTTTTCCCTTTGCACCGATGTTCGTTTTCGCGATAAAAAGGTGTCTGCTACATTTTCACGCGCCTTTCATTTGCCTGCGAGCCGCTTTTCATGCATATTTCCACGATCTTCGGCGGTCGCTGCACTTAAACGTTAGACAGCCATTTTGCATTTGTTTCTATTAGTAACTATTGCGGAGGAGAAACAACAACGAATTAAACATTTCACGCTTTAGGCCATTTTCGCCTGCGCGAACAGTGTGACCGTTTCGCAGAAGAATGAACAAAGCATGAACTATTAAGGTCACATTTCAAACTGTTTACATTTACAGATTTAAATATTTTGGGAAAATCATAGCCAAAGTAAATCAAAAACCTGGAATATCCTAATTTTCAATTACCCACTTTCATAGTAATAATTAAATAGACATGTTAAAATAATGTAAACAACCACAAATTTATACTTTAAAATGAAATCTACTTTAAATATGGTGATTATAGCTGAAACATTGGGGATAATAGTTAGTTAGAATATCTAAATTTTTAATTTTTAACTTTCATAATAACAATCAAAAGGTTATTTGAACATTATGTAAACACTGAAACTAAATTACTTTTAACATTCAAGTGAAGTTTTTATTTTATTGGGAAAATTGGCAATAGAACTTATCCAAAATATCGATAGGCCACTTTGGTTTGCGTATAGGCTGCAAATCCAAGCAGGTTGCAAGCCATGCTAAGCCTCATCAAAGTTATTCAACCACTTCTTTGGTATCTTCTAAGGGTCACCACTTTTCGGTTTTTAGCCTTTCTATACCCGCTGGTATATTTGAACGGCCGAGCTAATGGTCGCACTGATACAAGAATTTTACGTTGGACGGACGCCTCGATGCACAAATAAAATTTTTAAAACAAATCGGGTGCAACGGCCAATCGCGCAAACAGTGGCTCAAATCGGTGGATTTTAGCACGGGAAATTTTAAAAAAATTTGAAAAATATAGTACAATCGAGCGGGTGTTTTGAAAAAGTGCAAAAGGTCGAAAAGTGCAGGCGACACTGCAGTTCGGGGTTCCTTGGAAAAAGAGCATCTCCAAGTGGTTGAAAAACCAGTTAAATTGCAGCTACTTTTTAAGGAGTTACCTATTTAAGAATATCAATCCGCGCCATGGGTCTCAACGGCTGCTGTTCGTGCGTCAAATATCTGATGGTCCTTATAAACATTTTATTCTGGGTATGTAGATTCCAGCAGCAGCAGCAACAACAACAATGCGAGATTCGGTTCTCTCCCATCACAACAACAACTGGAACACACGGACCTCCTTTTCGCGCGCGTGTGTGTGGGTGTTGCGTGAGCGAATGTGTGTGTGTTGTGTATTCCCTACGCCCCTCTTTCTCACGCTTGGCGCGCGGGCGGAGGGAGGAGCCGTGCGCACGCTCTTTGGAGTCCTACCGCTCTTTCAGTCCCTCTTTCCACTCTCTCGATCCCAGAGGTGCCCAAAACATAAGTTGAAACTTATTTAAGTACGGCTTGAAATATTTAATCGAAAAGGAAGTAAAAAATATAAATAAATAAATAATAAAATAAATATAATAATATATTAACTTAAATATTTTTTTTTTAATGAGCGGGCTTAAAAACATTAAATGGACAAGATTATATAAATATTCAAGTACGCGGTTAATTAAAAACATTAATAGAAGGGTTTTTCTTTTTGAAATTAAACAAATCGGTTTTGTTTGTTATGAACTATTTGACTTTAAATTATTTTCTACCATTTATAACTTCAAAACTTCAACTGGCTTTTAAAAGCGACATCACTGTATCTCTCCATCTCCCGCTCGCACTCCCTACCGCTCTGCTCGTACTCCCGCATAAAAACAATAGAAGTTCCGTTGTGGGAGGGGACACACACACACACAGACAGATAAACATTTAAGCATCTCCATTCCCACCTCCCACTGTTTTCTTTTCCCTCCACATGTTTGTTCAGTTGTTTTTCTTTTGCTTCTGTCTCTTCCTGTCTCTCTTTTTTTGTTTTATTATTTTTATAACGTATACGTGCCGTTGATATTTTTACAAACTTCGGTTGGCTTAATTCGGTAAAAAAGGACCTCTCCTCACCCCAAAAAAAAGGGTTTTACTTTCTTTGGCCAACTTATCTGCTTGTTGTTTTACGCAATTTTCGACTTTCAACATAGCCTCGTTAGGCTTTCAATTGTTTCCATTCAATTACTATCTGCCACAGCGATTGTTTGCGTTTGTTTTGAGTTTCCTTGAGTTTTTCTTGGGGTTTCCTCTTGTCTTCCGCGGCTTGCGAAATCAGTTTCGCTTTTCCTTTGGGCAACAAATTTAAAATTTTGATTCTTATGCGGGCTGATTTCTAATTTTTTTTTCGTTCGTTTGTTGATTGTTGCTGCCTTTTTTCGATTTCTGTCTATAGTATTTATTAGTCAAAAGCTATTTTCGAATACGGGCGAGGAACAACACAAACTTACGCGTCCGTTCAGTTTTTCGTTGTTGTACACAGAAAGAAAATACTGATGCCTAGCCAAGTTTCGTGTTTGGAAACTTTCGAATACCTTTCAATTATTTTTCGTTTATTGTATATATGTCATGTAAAAAAAATTAAAATTAACCGATCCCAATAAGATTATATCCAATAATTGGTTTCTGTGTAATGTTCCTTGATCTGTGATGTTTTAGTATTCATCGTTGTTGTTGTTGGATGCACAGTGGTGTGTTTGATTTCAGTGGAGGAACAATGAGCGATAGAAATTGTGATGTGTTTGTGATGCAGTTCGTTTCACTAATCGTTTGAACTATTTTTAGAGCGATTTATGGATGAAAGTGCGTCAGATATTATTTTATATAAGACTTTTTATACATTGTTTTGAGGCTATTCTTAGCCAGGGCATGTTATCAATTACCCCACAAAGCCATAATAAATTTAATAATAGTATTTTTATATAACTTCGCAAAAAATGACCACTGTCCGATTAGTTTTGAATCTCGCTCTCCACTGTGCATCGATTTCCAAACATTTCCATTTTCATCGTCGCCGTGGGGCATCGTGATCAAACGCCACGATCTCTGAGGACGCTGACGCTCCAATGGGGCCGATATCCCACATCCAAGATGCTGGGGGAGGCCTATGCCATAAGCGTCTAAAATGCTAAACGGCCGGCGCTGTCGTCATTGAAGTTGACAGTGACCAAAACTGAAAGATTTCCAAATATTCGGTCGACCATCTGACAATCCTATCCTGTCCACCCACTAAAAAAACCATTTATTTCAGCACAGTCAGACTTCCATAGTGCAGAATTCTTAAATTCCTGAAAAAAATGTAATCTTTTGCTGTGAATAAAATAATATTTAAAAATATTTCTCCAAGTAACGAAGCTGGCCTGTATCTATTTTCAATTCGCTGTGACATGTCACATCTACATACTTAATTCGCTGTGCTATTTTTCACTCAATTATTCATGAGTGGCGCTTCATTCATTTTTCAGTTTGTATTTTCAGCTTATGGCTGATGCATGATGGCTGTTGGCTGCGATTTGCCATCGATGCGGTTAATTGTGGGACAAAACTGTGACTGGACATGCAATGCAAGCCCAGCTGCCTTTTGGCCCCATTTTATTTTTTTTTTTGCAATTTAGCAGCAGTAAAATGCTCTCTCGTTTTCCGCTTTCGACGCCTCGGCTCTGAAAACTGGGTCAACGAAGGACTCTGTACATTTATTGGCCCATTCGGCAGGATTTTTGTTTGTTTGTCCTGGACACGCGACATAGTGTCAGATGTGTAAAAATATATGTGTGTGAAAACGTTCGGGGAATCGTAAAAATTCCAACAAACAGAGCTACAAACAAGGCGTGGATTCAGTTCGTTCAGGGATAATGGGACTGATTCAAAACGAGGTCAACTTTTGTTCCCTAAAAGGATAAGGGAATTGAGGTTTATCCAAAGTAGTATATACATACACATACTTTATAAGAGCTCTAGGAATAAACCTCTTCTTCAGAAACATTTTTTTTTTTAATTCAACACATGAACAAATTCAAGATTATGTTACTGATCCATACCCGAAAACCTGACCTGGAAAAATAAGTAAAATCTATGCAAACAAGGGCTTCTGGTTACAATGTACTTACTCAATAAACTGCCCTCGAATGGGGCAACATTGTATTACGTTTCCATGAGTAGTTTTTCCGTTAGCTGCACACATGCACATTCATGAACTTTAGGGCCAGCATATCGTGCACTTTGTGGCACACTTTTTGTCTCGCTCACTTTATGGCAGCTCTCTCTTTCGTGGACCACCCACATAAAAGCCGGTCTCCGCTTCTCTTATATTTCATAAGATTTTCATGAAATTTACGAGACTTCCTCATGCTTTTTCATCCGTTTTTCCTGGGCGCCAAAAACTGTATCTTATATTTTGCTGTATCTTTAAGTTAAATAGATATTTGCTTATTGCGAGATCCACTGCGTAATCTTATCGGAAAGCACTGATGCTCTTGGCAATTACAAAAGCTTGCGGGCTGAGAAAAAATACGAGATAAGAAGTGTTTTGTATTTGGAAATGCTTCTCAGTTAGCCATCGGTTCTTAAGTGGTTCTAAATTTACATATTTCCCATGTAATATGTGCACTTGTTTACATCTCTTGATTAGCTCTCATCGCACACTCAATTTCCCTGCGATGAATAATTTTGCTGAATAATTAATGAACTTGCATAGACACCTCGACCAACCCATTAAGTCATTACCTCTATATTAGATTCTCTTACTCATTGCACGAGCGGAACAACATTTTTCTGGTGGATGGATTGGCAATAGCAAGTTTAGTGTTTAATATCTGGGTAGGAAAATTTAAGAAGAAATACATTACCGGAATTCTTTTAGCGGAAATCCAAAGAAAAGTTCATATTTCGTTTGCTGATAACCCGAGAAGTGAGATAACACGAGCTCGCAATTCTCATATTCTCGCTTGGGATCAATGTCTTGCCACTTCTATATGTATATACATACAGTATGTCTTGGCGATGAAGGCCAAAATTTAACTTTAAACCAAATTTTATCGCATCATTGATTTTCAAACTTAATGGGCCTTTTCTTATCGGGTTTTGAAAGTTCGGAGCTCAAAAAGCTGCCTTTGAATCTGTATACTGGATAGAATTACTGATTTTTTTTTTAACAAATTGAATGGAATGGGGAAAATTGTAATTTGTACTTGGTTTCTGTTTACTGCCTTTAATTAAATTAAAAGAAGCGCAACAGCAGTTGCTATGTATATAGTCTGCGTCCAACTAAGCTGACATCATATGTATGAAACTATAGAAGTTTAAAGCAAGGCGAAACTGGGCGGGGCAGTCTCCCACTTTAATTGCCGCCTTGCCGCCAGATGGCGTCATTGACGCGTGTGCCCAGCGTGAGATGGATGCAACAATTTGAGAATTACAGCGAAAATGTGTAAAAATAGGTAATGCTCTACTATATTTTGTATTCTTTTCGCTTGCAGCTCATCGGACTGACCATCGTGGTGACCTCCGTTTGGATGCTGACGGATCCCACATTTATGCTGTCGATGACACAGAACTACAATCATTATCACATAGCCCTGTATGTTTTCCTCGCCATCGGCATACTGATCACATTGGGCGCATTCTTTGGCTGTTGCGGAGTCTGTCGTGAGTCGCAATGTCTGCTGGTTTCGGTAAGTGAAAAGTAATATCATAACCAGTGTCTGGGAATTCCAATTAAAATGCATGCAAATGTGTGGCCCACACGGTTCCGCTCATATGATTGCAACGGAGGTTCGCCCACAATGTCTTGGCAGTTTGGCAAAACGATGCACTTGCCAAAATAATTTTATACCTAACTAAATTGGACTGTGAATACAGAAAATTTATCCAATAGTATTGCCATTTAAAGTACTTATTAAATATATATAACAGAAAGTATATCTTATACATATAAATGATGTAAAGAAAACAAAAGTTGCACTTAATTGGAGTTCCTTATTGCGAGTGCAAACATATCTGTCTTAAATCGCAACCAGTTTATTTACTCAACGCCCACGGGCCGGACTCCGTCATTCATAAATCTGAAATTCTCTTGCAGTTCTTCTGTGTCATACTCATCGTGATGGTGGCACAAATTGCAGCCGGAGCATGGGCCTTCCACAACAAAGACAAGCTGGATGACATCGTGCGGGCGGCTGTCAAGTCGTCAGTCCAGGAGGAGTACGGCCAGTCCACGATGAGTTCGCGCACCGTCACCTTTGATACGCTGCAAAAGAATGTAAGTACTTGGACATACCCACCACGTCGTCGGAAAAACGATTTATGCGAACTTTCCTGATCTGTTTCAGTTGAAATGCTGCGGCGCCGATGGACCTGGAGATTGGGCCACGAGTCGGTTTAATAATGTGGATCGCACAAATATTGTGGAGATCGCCGTGTCTTCCATGAATGTCTTCTATAACATACCCGAGTCCTGCTGCAAGGATAATCTAAAGGATAATGAGTGTGAGCTGTCCAGACGCCTGAAATTTGGTGGCCCATTGAACAACGCCATTTATCAGCAGGTAATGCCAATGACCAACCAAAGAGTTTTTCGATTCCGTGAGTCATATGAATTTTACCAGAAAAGATCGTTTTTCGATTCAGTGAATTTCCAAAAAATCATCAAAACTCAATTGATAGGTGTGCCCGAATCATAATTTCTTGGCCTACCGATCGCTATCGCCGCCTGGCCATAAAAACTAATAATCCTTTTTTTCTGCGGTCTGAAAGCATTGGGTTAATAAACATTCACGCCCGCCAATGCTGAGACGATAAAAACGTATTAATTAATATTGATATTCAACACGCATCTCAAACTTCTGTCTGCCAGTCTGGTTGGGTAGTAGATCCAGAGATTGCGAGCTGTAAACAAACTGAATGAAAATCGAGCTGACTTTTACACAAACCGATTAATGAGTTTCATATTAAACGTCTCTTGCAGGGCTGCGTGGACAAGCTGATTGAAATCATCTACGAGAACTGGGTCACCATTTTCGCCGTCACCGCCGCTGTCATTCTGCTGGAGCTGCTGTCCCTGACTTTCGCCCTGAGCCTCTGCTGCGCGGTGAGGAATCAGCACTACAAGGCCTGAGAATTACAGAATTCCCATAGGGAAATTACGGACGATGAGAAGTACTAACAAACCAAATCGAAACGGATGCATAGCGAGCGTTATCACTGAAGACGTGCGAATGGGGAAAAGCATTTAGCAGCGAAGGCTAGCGAGATAATGTACGATGTTCCCTGGTCAATACTTTAACAACACTACTGACGACAGAAACAACACACTTTTGTAGTACTTTTAACAACAAGACAAGCGAAAACAACACGAGACAGATGAGCAATTGTATTAGAGATGAGGCAACCATTTGGAATTTGTAAAACGTTTTTAAAGCACAATCCACAGGAGCCTCAGAAGCGACTTTATATATGAACTTGATATGCCAGGAGAGCAAAAACATAAAACTCTTTTTTAACAGAATATTTCTACCACAAAAAACACAGACAGTAAACTTCATATATGTACGAACAACATAAGCAGCTCCATAATACTTAGCCTAGCGAAACAATTTTGAATTCATAGATACATACTATATATTAAATATATAGATCAAAGCATAAGCACAAAAGTATAATGTTAAATGCCAAAAACAAATGGGAAAATGTAAAAAAGAAATCATGTACATTTCTCTTACGATTTGTTTCCTCCCATAAGACTTTTGAATCGATTACTTTTTTTTTTTGATGTTGCCATTTTTGTATGCTAACACAATGCCAAAAGAAAGAGATATGAAATCATATAGACGTATGATGTAACATATGATTATAGCATTCCACAAGAATGAGAATGATTGACAGATTTTTGTTCTGGTTAAAACGCATTGCCATCCAAAGACCCAGCCGAAAATATATTTTCAAATCACTTCTGAACCTTGTGCAAAATGTTGTGCTAAAATCGAATACCATTCAATTTGTAGAGCTTCGCGAAATTAAATGCCAAATATTTTATGTATTTACAAAATTGTAATTTAATTTATTTATGATCTATTTATTTGAGCATAAGCTAGGAGCAAAAGCAAAACGTTAGGAAATTATATGTAAGTGTTGGCCATTCTGTTGACAAACAGCATTCTGTATATTTACTCCTCAAACGATCCCCAAACAGTATAATGGTCAATATGATCGTACGTCTATCTTAAACAGATGTTTGTGTACCCTTGCAGATATAATTATTGATTGTAAGAACTGCAAGGATATATAGATAAGTTCGTGTGATTGTTGACCATGCTGTGAGTTCGAAACCTTTAAAATCACCCACACTTGAAACGAATTTTGTCGAATCCAACTTACCTGCATCGAAATAATTTTTGATTTTTCCCTCCTTGTGTCAGGGGAACTTATTTATATGGGAAACCGTTGAAGCAGCACAAAATGTTAAATGAATAGTACACACGAACGAAACAAAAAGTCTCTATATTTACATTGTATTTTTACCATACACCATAAACTAATTGAAGGATATATATTTTTTGTAACATTTTCATTTTATTGTTGTTATATGTGAATTTTGTTGTTAGTTAAGCGTAGCCTGAACGTCACACTTTGTACCCCTTCACAACGTTTAAATAAATTAAATCTACAAAAATCAACATAAGGACAAAATTATATTAAATTTACAAAGCAATTTGCAATAAATATATATTGTATTTAAATTTACACATTAACGTAAAATATTTATTTTAACATTTCTTAGTAAGTAGTTACGAGCGGAATTTCATGGAGTTGAAACACATATACATTAATAATAAAGTTTTAGGCTAAGAATTAAACCTCATACGTTCATCTGTTGGATTTGTAGCAAATCATTGGAATATTTAGGAAATAAAATCTTCAAAATTTAATGTTCTCTAAATATTAAGCAGAATTGAACGTAGCTAAATATTTATAGCATAAAACTACATCAGCATCTAAAATCAAAACCAAAATAAGTAAACGCATCTACTCTTCAAACAAAGATACAATCAACTCAGCATCTTCATAACGTACGGAAATTACGTAGTTTGTATGAAATAAAAATGCACATTTAGCAAGGCATCTAACATGAAAACGGAAAAGTTAAGCAATATTAACGATGCTCAAGATCTGTATTTAACACCATAATACCAACAAAGAAGGTTCAGATAATACTAAATCATTATGGATAATTGAAATAAATTATAGAGAACCGCAGCATACAAACTGATATTTCAAATAAATAAACATACAATAAATCCAAAATTTTAGTTTTATTTTATTTATGGTTGGAGTATTCGTAAAAAATAGTGATTTCTGGCGGGAACTTCTACTACCAGAGTATCGTTTATCTGCAATTCGAGGATCCAGACTGTAGCGTTCAATCTTGTTTTTATTTAGTTAATATTTAGCCCGCCTAATAAAAAGACGAAATACATAATTAAAGTGTTATTTTTATTAAAATTGTTTATCTCTTTTACTTTGTACCCAATTTTTTTGTTGGGCTTGTTTTTAAATGTGTTTTCTTGGTTTTCATTTTAAGTGGCATGAAAACTGGTTTGTTGTTTTATTAAATTGTATGTCTTATTATCAGACTAAAACTGAAGTACAACACAATTTTAAATAAAATATTCGAGAACTTAAGCCGTAATGTGATTTACCAAAATTAAATTCCATTATGTATTTTCTAAGTAGACAATACTTAACTATAGGTACATTTTAGTGGTTTTAGATAAAAACACATTTTTAGGTTCTTTTAAGAAAAGCTATCCATTAATGTTAATTTGAAATGTTTACAACAAATAGCTTTACTTTAAGAATAATAAATAGTTAAGGGCAATATCAGCATCTTTGGTGAATAATAATAAAATAATGAATTTTTCGCAAATGGTTTTGTAGTCATTTTATAGATTAATTATTGTAGGTGTTTTATATAAGTAATCGCTTAAAGAGCTTACTATAATTTACTTATAAACAATCCAAATCACTAACCACGTTTTCTTTGTTAATTAATTTGTTGTTATTTGTTATTATTATTGGGATAGCGCAAACCATTTATATTGTTAACAAAAGGTTTAAGATTCCATCATGTTCTATGGAATCTTGGCTAAAAAATTATTATCGTAATTTACATTTACTATAGGTACATTTGGATTAAATTTATTTTTAACGAAATACGAATTAAACGTTGTTTTAAAAATAAGTTACACCACTTTAGTTACACCTATTATGTTCTAGAATCGGAAACTGATACCATCTAGCTAGTACAAATTAAACGTCGATTTCGACATAGCTTTTGGATAATCTAGATAGTTATCTTTTCGGACATTTAGCAGCTAAAACCGATTTCTAAACATTATCTTCCAATTCGACTGGTTAAATAAATATTCTTTAGTTTAATATTAAAGTTTTTAACATTAGTATAAGCGTTTCAATTTCATTATTTATTATGTTGACTAGTTAGACACATAGCTTTCCTCAATTCGAATGATAGATTAATATCAATTTGTTGCTTTTTTGTAATTTTTTTTTTTATTTTTGGACAGTGTACGCTCATATTGCATAGATCGTTTCTTAAGAGTTAGAAATCGTGGGTGGTTTAACGAGTAGGTCGCATAGGTATTTGTTTAGACAAGAATACTTTTATATTCAACAAAATGTTCTTGTTCAACACATTTACTAATGCTAAGATTATTTGATGATGGAATCGCTTTAAATGGCTTTGCCGTTTTGATGGGAGTATCTTTAACTGATCGTTTCGTTTTATATTTGAACCCTGTCTGAAAAATGGTGGAAGAATCCTTGCCTGGTTAGTATGCTTAAGAATGTAAAATATTTTTATGCTTAACCAAGTTGTAGGCTTGCTGAAGCTCCGATTCAACCTAAATTAAATTATGGTTGAATCTTTATAAAGCCCCTACGTGTAATAATTACGGTTGGCATAGTTTTCAAAGACCAACATTTAGATATTTCTCGTCTAAAACACAGTTAACACATTTCAAACGACACCTGATAAGTTGAGTATTTAAATTAAAAGCTTGTGACGTCATTAAACCACTGATTCCTGATTTTCATTTCATTTCCTAGTGTCCTTCGCTTAAGGCTTTTTATACAGAAAAATGTTTTTGTTTAAAGCAACAATGGAAGAACAATGTGTAGAACTAAAAGCGGAAATAGGAAATATCAAACCACATTGATTGTCTTGTCTTGTTCATGCACAATTAAGCATTCAATGTATTTATAAAAACGTTCGCTTTTCATTATTATTTTATTATTACATTTTCATTTCGCTGCACAAGTTTTCTACATTCCCAAGGACATTCCTTTTGAAGTTTTTTGGGAAATGATGAAATGAGTGTACAAAATATGGGGACACCACGAAAAACCGGGCAAAGCGTCGCGTGCTTGTGTGTAAATATGTTTTGGCAAGTGTAATTTAATAAAAATGTAATTTAATTGAAGAGTCATGTCGAGAATTGCATTTATCATTAAAAAATCAACACGACCTTGTATAAATATTAAATCAAGCGTAATTGTCAAGTGCTATTTATATATCGGTGGTTGGTCGGGCACACAAAACCCAGGCTTTATTTATTCATCTGTTTATGTAGTATCTATTTTTTTTTTGCCGTTTTAAACCAATATGGCTGGGCGATAGCTTTATTGAGACAAATTGTAAATTCAATTAGTTGATGCAAAACAATAACACACACATTAAAACATATGGGGCTAATAGAACTATCCACAATCTGAATTAATTTAATTTATACTGCAATTCGCGTATTGGACAGCAAAGCAAAAAAGGATTAAACAGTTAGGATCTTTTAAAACAATTAAATCGAAAATATGACTATCAAGGTGAACTAAGGAAATACCCTTTGTTTGGTAACTTTTCATTTAGCTAAGTGTAAATTTATACTTTAGTATTCTATTATTTGTTATGCGTAATTGTAGTAAAGTAAATCGTGTTGAGAGCTCGGTTTCTCTTGTTGTCGGTATACCAATTCCATTCCTGAATCAAACATTTGGTTTGGTGGTTTAGTTTAGTTCTGTTGTCGAAATCAATTTCATTTACACATATATCATATCATACATGTACATATTTATATAGTAAATACATATATATAAGACCAATTCGCTTTTCACGGCAGGATTAAATTCATAATATGCTCAAAAAATTACATATTCTTTATATTCAATCTTAGTCGACCTCTTCGTTAGTTATATAATAACACACTCATAAAGTTTAAAGATTTCTTCCTTCGATATTTGCCTAAACTAATTTTAATTACTAATATGTTTCATTTCCTCGTTTTCCATCAATTTCACTGGTGTTTTTCAAGCTTGCTTGGGGTTCTCCCCCCTCCTTTTTTTTTTGTAATATTTTTGTAATTTTTTTTAGGGTTGTCACTTCCTTAGAGTTGCTTATTGCACTTATAGATCTATAAGAGATATTATAGTCCTGGAATTGCGTAGCCCTGGCTCTAGCTCCCCCTCTTGTCATCAAAGGTCGTTGTCGAACATTTGCAGCGATCGAGTTACCAAGTCGTCCTTCAGGCAGGCCTCCAAAAACTCCTCTATCGTTATAATGCCATCTTGGTTCAAGTCCAGTTTGCGAAACACACGATCAACCTGAATAATAAAAGATCAAACACACAATGAGTTACTAAAAGACTCTTTAAATAGCATACATAAATTTTTTAAAGACACCAAAATATCCTTATTACTGATCAATTAAATTAAGTTATAGCCCCCTTACTCTCATTTCCGTTTATTACTCTTATAAATTTCGTTGACTGACACAAAGCCATTTTCAATTTAATCGCTCATTTCAATTTCAGCGACTTTTCATTGGCATTTTCGTTTAAGTATTATCCGCGGGAAAAAGTGAAACCTTCATCATTAAGTAAAATATCCGCTGCTGTTTCCGCACATGAATGCATCCGTTTTTCCCTGCTCGCTTTTTCACCAACCGTTGCCGTTGCAATTTCGATTCCCGACTTATGCATTTCGTATGTATGCGCATACTTCTGTGTGTGCTCCCAATCATAATTACTCATACGCACTGTGCGCCCGACTAACGTCAGCGGATGCTGCACGTTTCATGAAGTGTGGCTTTTGCATAAAGAATGAAGCATACAAATCTGCGCCAGAGGAAGTGCGATGAATATGCAAATAGACATTTCAACAGAATGGCCTAGAACATAATGCTCATTGCGGATAAGCAGAGATTTTCTTTTGTACCTCGAACAAGTTGATTAAAGTCTAGCATCGATTGTTAAAGGCCGTACTAGCCGAGTATCAAGGTCGAGACTTGTACTTACTATAGTTTAGGCCAAGATTTTTTAAAGAAACTTTTATATTTAATATATGCTAGCTTACCTGATCCCTCGCCTTGCGATCGTCCTCAGGTTGATGTGGTCTCCGACCCATAAGCTCGTGAATGGCCAAAATAATTTCACTCAGTTCGCCGCGACTGATCCTTCCGTCGCCGTTCAGATCGTACAACTTGAAGGTCCAACGCAGACGCTCATATACAGAACCTCTCAGCAAGGTCGACAAGGTGACCAGTAAATCCTGATAAACATTGAAACGTATAAATATACGTAATACTGTGTAGATGTTAATATAATGAGAAATAATTACCCGAAAACTAATGGCGCCATTGCAATTAACATCGAACGCTTTGAACACATAATGAGCGTATAAACTTGAATCTGTATAAATAGAACATAAGCAAAGTAGGCGTGTCAGGGTGATTTTTTTTTTAACGGTTTCTGGCTATTTGGGTATTTTGGCATTTCGGTCGCAGATGCTGCAAGGACGAAATGCTCGCTTAAATGGCGCTTTATGACGCGCTACTATAAAAAGGAAAAGCATAAGACCTTAGCGACAGCACCCGCACACACAGACACACCCCAAAATGGGCGACATTTATCCACACACAAATACTTACTGCCATGTGGAAAGAATTTGGCGTAGATATCCTTAAAACAATCCTCGTGTACCACGCCCTCGGGGCATTCCTGCGAAAAAAATGAAAATGAAATCGCAATGAAAGTAAGTGTTTGCTCGGTTAATAAAGAAAAAGGCAAATGTAGGGACAGTGAGTTCCAAAAGGGCAAAAAGGATTAGCAAGACCTTTGATATCATTTAATTAAAAGTAATGCAGTAGTCGAATAAAAAAAGCTATGCTCTACTTTCGTGCTTATCATTTGCTAAATTAAAAAGTTTGGAATTCCATATATTTCCTAACGAAATCCAAAGTACAAGTCACCAGCCAACGAAACTCATCAATAAGGTAAACTACCAGCGAGCAGCCAAATATCACAAAGGCAAACTATCAATGGGGCAAACTGTCAATAAGGCGAGCTCTCTGGCTCAAACTATCCATTTACTTGACCCCGGAGCTCATCTCTTGTTGACCCACATATTGAAACTTTTTCGCTGAGTTGGCCTTTTTCCGCACTCTTTGGTGTAAAAGTGCTTGGACACACAATCGCTTGAAAGGAGCGAATTCACGAATTCATTTGCAATGAAATTCAAAACGCGTGTGCATTAAAATGACAGACATTTAAGTAGCTCTCGTTTTTACATCGCAGCTGGTCAATGAGTTGTTCTTGGCATACAAAGAACTATATTTTTAAAAAGTGCTAAAATAATAGTATATTTGGAACCCATTGACATCCAACATCAATTTGATTTCCTACCGTTTTGAATCCTCTGTACATGACGCGGATTTCCTGTTTGGTGAACTTGGTCTGCCGGCACAGATCCTCGAGGGCAACGGGAATGGGCTTAGGCACTCGTGTGTGTTCCAACTCATAGACCACCTCCTCGATGGGACTCTCCGGTGGTGAGGCCATGGCGGTTGCTTGATTATTGTTGACTGTTAGCGGGTTTTTAATTAATATCGGTGCTGATTATGATTGGCGGCTTAATATCAATTTGCATTTGAGGTGCTCGGTTTTTAGGGACGCGACAGCGAACTCATTATGCCTAAAATTCGCTGTGAGTATTCAATTTCTTTGTGCTTTTTTATGGGCTCTCAACCTTTTCAGTGGCTGCTGCTCCTAATCCCTTTCGGCGTATCCTTTTTTTTCCCGTTTTTGGTGGTTTTTGGTTACGGTTTCCTTTGCGCCATTCTACTAAGTTGCTAATGAGGCTACCAATGCTAAAACGAAATGGAAAATAGAAAGCAGGTGAGATTGATACACAGCGAATAATATTGCGAAAATTATACATTTCATCTTAAAAATGTAGAAAATGGCGGAGTCTTTAAATTTAAATGCTTAGGCATATACATTTTAAGCCTGCGCAATTTAAAAATGCTGCCGTACGACTTTTAAAATACACCCACAAATTATAAATATTTTTTCCTGTCCACATAAATCAGTGCTGAAAGTCGGGGCAAGGACACTTGCAGCTGCCGGAAGCGCAACTCGTAGCCGCAGCTACACCTGCATATAATGGCGTCGAGTATACGCCCTGTTGACTCGCGCCGCCTGAGGCAACATGCAAATGAAGATTATTATTGCGTACCATAAATCAAAGGCGAATCGAGTTATGCGCGCACTTTGGTGCACTTGCAGCACCTTTATTTCTGCCGCAAGAAATGGGCGCTGGGTGTGGTGATTTTTGGGGGCGTGGCAATGCTGTTGGCCAGATGAAATTAATGAGCACTCAACATGCAAATGAATGGAATGCGAACTCATTCTGACTGTCGTATTGATTCGTTTCGAACGCACAAACACTATGCAAATCAGCTTAGGTTGTTATTGAAGTGTAATTAGAGGTTATAAGAAAGTAAATAAACTTTAAGCGATTATAGGAAATGGTCTTAAAATCTATGTTCTTTAAAGCTTTTCCGTTCGTATCTTAGTTGAACATATTTCTTGTCTAATTCCCATTTGACTATTCGATTACGTTTATTGCGCATTCATCATAATAAAACCAATTCGTAAATCCAATCCCATAAATCCACAAATTGAATTCTCTCGCAATGACTCGCCTGCATCAGCTTAAATCAAATCTTTGGCGAACTTTTTGCTCTTCTCTCTGACAAATTTCAACAGCACTTCAATATTTATCAGCGAAAAGTCAAAAAGTGTGTGCTGCGGACTATTTCCACTCTATTTCCATTTTGCATTTCCATTCTATTTGCGCCCACACTCACATAACACACAGGCAGGACTCTTGTTAGCTTAGGGAGGAAAAGCGGCGCGGCAGGGGGTTTTCCATTTCCGACGTCACGGTTATTTTTCAGCTGGAATTGATTAAGCGGCAGCTAGCCGAAAAACGGGGTCACTGCGAAAGGAAATAGCTTTGACAGTTTTAATCCAAGTAAAAGTATTTATATTTCTTTTGCACAGCTCCAAGTACGTCGTAACTTTTTCTATTTCTTTTCAATGATACTCATCATATATTATTTATACATTCATCTAAATGCTAAGTGTTGCGCTATCGCCTACTGTTATATGTATAAAGTTAGAAATGAATAAAGCTAACCAAAATATTTACTTCATTATGTACCTTCTTTAAGCAGTTTTAACCTAACCGTAGAAACGCAGTTGCCAAAATCAGAATTCGCTAAATCTGCTTGGCAAAACTTCCAATGCGATACTTAATTTCCCAGTAGCTTTAGGGCTTTCAGGCTCCTCCGAACTTTCTTGTTGAATACATTAATAATTTATAAATCGCCAAAGTAAGTCTTAAATATTTATGCGGCCAAAGTAAGAGTGGAATCAATAACTTTAACCCGACGGAGCCGTGAAAATGTGCTGAGTGAGCTCTTTAAGCCAAGAGCAACTGCTAAATGTTGCCTGCCATTAGCATAAATAGCATTAAAAGCGAAGAGAGCCATAAAACCGAATACAATGTCATACTTAGCTGCTCGAGCTGCAGCCAACTAATTTCATGACTCTATTTTGCACAAATCTCTGTGGCCCAGTCGGTGGGAAATGTGGAGGAATATTGGGGGGAAAATGTGGAATAAATGAGGGTAGGGCGGAGCATGCAATTGCCAGCATTTTACAACATTTGAAATCATGTTGGAGTCACGCCTTTAGCACGGTCAGGATTTCCTCACATGCACTTAACGAAAATATATACCCACACTAGAGCACTTAAAAGTTTTTTAAACGCTTCAACCAAGACCGTAATTAGTATTGGATTAAAGGAAAAGCAGTAATTGCTTAAGACATACGTTTAAAAATGAATGTTCACACCAGCGTAATTTTTCTAAGTGTCACATTCCTTTTAGCACACCACACACACCAGCACATGCAGATTTTAAATGCAGTTTTGGTGAGGCCTGTATGCGTTTGTGGGTGGATGTGTGCCTGTGCATGTAAAATGTTTGTCAAATATCACGTATACGACATGTGCTTCCGGCAAAGAGCGCACGAACACCCTCGAACAGACGGCCAACCGAGCGGGTCGAGTCGAAGCCATTCATTGCCAGGACGAAGCTAATTAAATATTAAACCAGGTCATAGTGTAAACGTAATAATGGGAAAATCCCTATTAGCCAATTGCCAATTGCAAATACGAACACGAAATACTTTCGCACACAGAGGCCACAAGACACTGAAGTGCACTCAAGTCCGCTGGGAATGGGATATGCAAATTTTCTTGCCAAGAACGGTATGTTTATTCATTTGTCTAATTGTGTTGTTCTTGTTGCTGCCAAGATACGGGGAATTGCGACGGACTTTTAGGGGGCTTTGCGGGTCCTGGTTCCCGTGGTTCTGTGTGGCATGTCAGGACTTAAACTTATAAATGGCAACGACAACAGCAGCAGTAGCAGCAGCAGCTTTCGAGGCAAGGACAAGGCTTGGCCTGGCCAGAACCAGAACCAGAACCAGCTTGCATGCAGTCATGCAATGCCACTCGAATGATGGAAAAGAAAGCTAAAACTAAAACTAAAACTGAAACTAAACAAGAACGCACGCCAGGCCTCCCACTCTGCTAAACTGAAATTGTCAACAGTGGTTTATGTATTTATACAAAATAATATTTGAATTTGCTTTCAACGAGGGTATTTGTATAATAAATACAATTTTGCAGCTGCAGAGATGCTCCTAATGATTTGCAGTGAGCAAATAAAACGAATATTAAATTTAGCAAGAAAACATGCCACAAACTCACCAAGCAGCCACAAAATTTAAACGCAATTTAAAATGAAAAATCCAGTTAAATTCACATGCCAAAGCATAAATTCACCATTAATTGATATCTCCTAAGTCAGGTAAATTTGTACAAATATCTATCGATTATTGAAATTTGTTATTCTCTTGGTTATCTCTCGGCATTTTTCACAGCTACAATTAAGCCATAACAATTTCAATCTGACATGTTTGTGTGCTTTCCTTAATTGCTAAAATTTATTTCAAGCTCTGGTTTTAAATCGCAATGACACTGTGCGGCTTTCATGTCTCCAAACAGGTTCCATTGTCATTTCCTGCTGGTTTCATGCCACTTTCACGGACAACCCAGACAATATGGCACGATGAGAGGAGTGGCAAGCTCGAAAGGCAACGATATGATAGGAACTCCAGGACCGAACCGATTCAGCACGCAACCAAGAAAACCACAGAGCCACTAGAAATTCGAGAGCATTATTAAATTGCGAATATATTCACGGCATATCTGGGTATGTATATCATTCTTTTTGGGCCAATTGCCGTGCTGCAGACTACAACAATTGAATTTTTTTGCCTAAGCTTTGGCTGGCACTCGCCCATAAGATTGGTGGGCAAATCTCGTTGCGCCTACAAAAGACAATAAATCAACGCCAATTATATGCCATTTTTTACTCCCTTTTCCGGCTTTTTCGTGGCTTTTCACCAAGGCAAGTGATGACGACAGCTGATGAAGGGCTTTCAATCCGGCTTTTGGCCAGGTCCAAGGCCAAATCAGGCCACAATGTTGAATGAGAAAATAATGAAGTACGTTTCCCGTGAGGAATATTCGCGTGTACTCCACCCAAAATGCATTTGCATTACCATTACGCTATCCTAATTATTGGCTGATCAATTGTGGGCAGTTTGATGTTGACGTCGTGTGCCTTCTGGGCATTGCAGTTTATGGCCTAATTGTTTTGCAAACTCTAATTATTCAACCTGATTGCACTGAACAAGACACCCAAGTTATTGGTTTGCAGGCCGATGTATGGTTTATGATAATTATTTATTTATTGCTAAATTGTTTTCTCACATGAACACGTTGACAAATAGTGTCACAAAATAGTGTTAGATCAAAAATAGTTTACTGCTAATTTCTGATTTCACTCTAAATGAATAATTGATGATGTAATTGAAGCGAAAGACTAGGGAAAGTGTCTACTCATGTTAAATATCAATTTATTTATAAATTTTATCTTGTACAAATCAGACAGCATGACGCATAATTAAAGTTGGTAATTGTGCCAAACTATATTCTGCCGATTGCCAAGAGATAGGAACTTGGCCCTGATCCAACATACAAATACATACGAATGGCCTATCAGCGAGTTATGAGATAGTCAAAAGGAAGTCATTATTCACTATGAGGATGCAACAACGTGCTTTTGAGCTCTATTAGATTCGCACTGCATAAACTTGGCTTTAACCCCACCATTTGACATTCACTTTGAGATTCGCTAATAGGGGAGCTTGGGGAAATCAGCTAAAAGCTAAAAGTGTTGATGAAAATCCCCTCCCACTTAGCAGTTAGTTTTCGGTTGTTAATGGAAACGAGTGCGATAATTTAAGAGGGTATTTTCCAGCTGGCAGCCACAACATCATCCCAGATAAGCCCGGCCAGCTGAATGCTCAAGGCAGCAATAACAAACGACTCCCAGGAGCAACGAAAAGCAGCGTGCAGCATATGGTTTTCGCTCTCAGTTTGCAATAATTTTTTAGTTAAACATAAGAGAGAGAGAAGCAATTTGGGCAAAGCATTTTCATCTATCTAGAATCAACAAAGGAGCAAACCCAGCTCCGGGCCATTATTAGTCGCTCCTGATGCTCTAATCGCACTTCCGGCACGCGACACGTAATTGCCGGCACCTGGATATCGTTAGGGGTATATATTATAAAGAGTACCCGAACTTGTGGGTAAAGCCATTACCATTTGGGATATAAATAGGAAATAACGTGAAATGTTGCTTAAATAGATGTTAATCATAGCGGAAGTAACTATTTAAATTTATTTTTAGAAGTAGTATCTGGGATACTTTAGTTTCAGTATGTGTAGCTAGTATTCTCTGAAGAAATCGTACATAATAATTGAGTGAATTTCTGATAAATTGTGCTCGAAAAATGCCTATGAAAAACAACATTTTTATAGCTGCACCAATGTTTGTACACTTTTGACTTAAGTCACATCTGAAAAAAGCCTTTCAAGCGTGACTGCAGCAAAATGGTGAAGTGCTGAAGCTGAAGTGGTCTCATCCAAAATAGAGTAGCAATCACAGATGAGCAATTCCTGCACTTAAAGTCGGCTGGAATGATAAACTTAACCATGAACTGTATACATTTCGAGTGTTAGGGCCACTTGGATTCAGTCGAGCATTAGATGGCAATCAGCTCAGGATACACACATGTCTAGATTCTGAGGGTTGAGGGAAATTGTGATGGCGGAAGCTTGTTACTGACAATCTCTGGTGCAATCAGTATTCATTAATTTGGCAGCCGTTAGGACTTACTAAAAATGCAATCTATGGCAGCAAGCAGAAATTTTAGAGACTTCTATGCAAACTGGCAGGCAAGCAATAAAAAAGTTTCCACGCTGCACTTCCGGGTATGGGGAAAGTTTTACTAACTCCCTCGTCCAGAAAATGCAGTTATTTTTGGCAATGGCCAACAAGAAACTGACTTCATTGTTGGCCAGGCCAACAAAAAGCCTTGTAAGGAAACTGCCAAAATAGTTGCAACGACTTCAAAATGGGGAGTAGTTGGGTATTCACAATTTGGTATTCAACTGTGCGAAATTCTGAACAATAAGTCGTTACATCGGCGCGCACACACACACAGATCTGTAAAGAGAGCCACGGATATTCGAGGATATTTCCACCCGCTAACCCTGTTGGCCCCCGGAACTTCCGGTTCGGCGATATGCGCCAACTTGCAGACAATCATTCGGTCTGTGGCTGTGCCCTTTTCTTGGCCAAAATGGCAAAAGCTTAGCGGGCTTTGGCAAAGCTATAAATATGCCGAGATATGTTCATGAACTTATTGCTGCGTGGGTGTATGAGCCGCGAGTCTTGCCAGGATTGGTTTAATTTATGAGCTGACTTAATTTATTTCCGCCAAGGACAAGTCAAATTCGATCGAAACAAGTTAAATTGGCTTACACAACATAATTGCTTAGAAGTGGCATAATTTGTCTCCTTATATCCGTTAAACTTGTCAAAAAGTAGTCGAAATTTTTGTGATTCATTTTTAGATACTTCTACTTGCCAACTCTTAAAACATTACGAATATTCAGAACTATAGTTACCCGCCGCACTCAAAAACCAATTACATATTTGGGAATTTGTTTTCTCAACTTAACGTTGTTCTGCGAAAAATCCACTACATAACAAACTTTTTTTCTTCTTCCTCAACATTTGTTGTTCGCCATGGACATGAAAATCTACAAGAACAATATACCGACCAAATAATATAAAAATGTTGCCAAAAACAAGAACAACGGGCCACAAGAGCAACAAAAACAATGGCAATGGCAATAAAAAGAAACATTCAACTCTCGCAACTCATACAACTTGTCAGAAAACAGAGAGAGAAAGTGAAAAGCGTGGAAACTGCCCAAATTGGGGGGAAAATTCCGAAAAGTATGCAATATTTTTTTCCAGTTGGTCCTTCAACTTTTCGTGGCTCGTTGCTGACTTGGCAGGCCCGACATAGTAATTAATGCCTGTAAGTGGTCCGCGTGGGTGGCTGAGCATAGTTGTTGCCACTCTTTTTAATAGGCTACTTCAAAAAACCTAGTGTATGATTTAACTATGGAAGGAATGTTTATTATAGTATGGTTATACGAAAAAAAGATTTGTTTCAAGAATGGAATCATTTTGTTTTTATAGATAGAGAAATACCGGGTATGTGATAGTCGAGACCTGCACGAGCTATCTACTCATCAGCAGAGTGCTTGGACTTGGCTTGTTAATTGCATGTTACCAACATATGTTCGCTTGTAAATGTGGATTTCCGCCCATCCCCCAGTGGGGCAATTAAAAAATGTTACCAAAATGCTCGGCTGCAAAGACATTTAACTTTTCTGAAATTGCGGGTAATTTCGTTTCGTTTCGTTCTTTTCTTTCTTGCTTTCCATCGGATGTTTGTAACACATGGCGTATGTGTGTTACGGCTACAGGCGCTAACTTTCGGACAAACTTTGCTCTTATCAGCTGGTGATAAAAATATAAGAGGGAAACAAAGAAAGAAAAAAATTGGAAAAACCTCCGTAAAATGAATGTTCGTATGGGATGAATGGGGATGTGCAAGTTTTATAGACACATCTGGCGGTTGGCTATATAAATTTCAAGTTTGTTGCTGTTTGAAAGCTAAACGATTCCTTTTTTTCCTAGCTGTTGCATATGTGTGTATGTAGCACACCCGATGCCTGCACACGCATGTTTTATGGCTTTAACCATGGGAGGAGGAGTATTTTTTTCCACGATAAGTTGACCATTAATGGTCGCCAAATGCTAGCAAATTGATGTTCACGCTGGGAATGGCTTGCGGTTGCCTTTGGTGGCATAAAATGCTTACATATACATATTTAAAGCCCTTTAAATGGTTCGTGGTTATATTATGTACGAAGAAAATATAACACAATAATATTTAACGCAAATGTATGGTTTCACTTAAAAAAAGTTAAATGCGAACAACACTTTTGGTATTTTATTATAATATTCTTTGGTAACTTGATACTTGTGTGGCCTTTGGTGCAAGTTACTTAACTGAAAGTCAGTTCGTTTGAACAGGCTTAATTATTCAACGAGGTCTGGACGTTTGGCGATTGTCACGCCCTTTGCTCATTACTCACTTAGGCCAAGACAATATCATTCGATTGGGCCAGTAATTACCAGTGTCATTGAATGGCCCACACATCTAACACCCAAAGTGATTAGGCACTTTATAGCCGAAAAGCGTTGAATCACTTTGCAGCTCACAGCTGCGGTTCTCGTTTGGTATTGCCTTGCGTGTCTTTGCGTTTTCCTTAGAGTTTCCTTTTGGCCAAGGCCAAGGTGTTTTGACCTTTAACCGGTAAGTAATAGTGCCCAGATGTGCTGCACAAAATGTTTAAATTTAACATATATCATCTACCAATATTTATTTTGTGTGCTGTCATCGATGCTCATTCCAATAATTGAATATTTGAATGATCAGCCATTATATGGCGTCCACTCACCAGGTTTTTATTATATTTTATTTTATTTTTTACAGTTTCCAAGTTCATTTTTTCAATGTTGGCTCGTGTGAATTTTATTTATAACTTTTCTATTTACAGTTTCGTGTAGCATACATCCCGGCGACCGCCCCTTTGCCCCGCATTCACCCACTTGCAAAACAACAGCAGCCACTTTTATGTAGGCTCTGTACCTGTATCTGTGTGTGCGCCGTGTGTGTGAGTGGGGATGTCTCTGTGTGTGGATGAATGAAACTAGAGCGCACCTTGATTCTATTTTTAAATGCCACACAAAACAACAATTGTCGCTTAGTTGCGCGTTAAGTGTTTTTCATCCAGCTTCCCGCGACCAAGTTCATTTTATTCTTAGGATGCAGATGCAGCTTTTCTCGGCTAGAAGCACTTAAAATAGTTGGCCAGGGATTATATAAATAGATGACAGCGAATTTAGTTTGGCAAGGACCTTGTCGTGTAAAATCGCTTAAAATATATATATTAAATCTCCATATATTTGATTAATTACATAATGTGATTTACACTACTTGAAGTTACTTTTCAAATCGGTGAAATTAGATTACAATATGACCAAATCAATCACGAATCAATGTCGCACGAGTTGGAAAACTATGCCAAGTTGACTTTTTAATCGGCTTGTGCATCTAAATGGAATTGGCATTTATTTTATGGTTTATTGCCAAGCGGCACGATAGTTGCTTTTGTTGCTTATCAATTGTTGCGCACAACTTTTGTTTGTTTGTTTCCTTTTAACAGCTTGTCACGGATTAAATGACACGGAAATTGGGTTGAATAATGGGAATTTTTAATGACGCAATTTAAACGCCATGTAAAAAGAGTTTTACCACTTCTGGGAATAATTCATTTTGTAATATTGTTAAAGAAAATAAAACAAACAAATCGTATACTCAAGGAATATGTTAGTATATTCGATTCTCACCCATATATTACCGCAATGCTAAAAAATAACATATGTAAAGCTTCACTATTTTGGAAAATTATAAACAAGTTGTCGACACTTCTGCCAAAAGTTAAAAATATGTATGAACAATTTAATATATTTTCACAGTGCCGTAAACAGTAAACAATTGCAGCCAGGTGCGTCTTCAAACACAGATTCTTATTTGTTTAAATAAATATGAAAATTAACATTTCAATAGTAAATCGAAGCCTCACATCCAATTTTAAATATAATCTCACAAAAATACTCTTTGATGCGTTTTTTAAACATTTTCATTATTTTCCTCAATTATTGAATGAAAAACCTGGCACAGCTCAAACTTCAAATAGAGCCCATAAATATTTTCCATAATTTTGCGAAAAATAAACAAAATATTCCAGACTGTTTTTTCGCATTTTTCAAGGTGAGTGTGTGAATTTTCACTAGCCTGCGTGTGTGTGTGTGTGGGTGCCTCTGCGAAAATGCGATGGTGTGCGTGCGTGCGACTTTGGCGCCTAGTCAAATAAATCGCATGCGATTAAAATTTTATACAAATAGCTTTAGAAGCGTGCGTTTTGCTTTGTTGTGTTTCATTTGCCGTGCCATTTCCACCTTTTCACTGTTTGTTTTCCATTTTTTTTTTTTCATTTCTAGTCTTAAGCTGCGTTGTTTTTGGTTTTTTTATGGGGGCATGGCGTCAGTTAAATGAGTTGTTGTTTATAGTTCTTGAGCATGTGTGCGAAAAATTTGCATTTGTAGCGTAACGCTTTTGTTTACTTTGTAGGTTAGTTTGTTGGCCCATTGACTTATATACACACACTCGGCTAAAATATAACATATATATTTACCTTCGATGCCTTTTGATGGTGACGGCAGCAGCGGCGGCGGCGGCGGCAGCAGCGGCGTTGACGAAGAAAGCGGCGAAAGCAGACGGAGAAATTGGCCAAAACGGAGATGAGGGAGGTAGGAGGAGTTGGT
Source organism: Drosophila melanogaster (assembly GCF_000001215.4). NCBI lineage: Eukaryota > Metazoa > Arthropoda > Insecta > Diptera > Drosophilidae > Drosophila > Drosophila melanogaster. The sequence goes on along the minus strand of NT_033777.3, from coordinate 25,856,843 downwards.
GATGGCTGATGGTTGAGATGGGTGGTAGTGGGCGGTTGGGTGGTGGTGGGTGGTATTAACCTCAAAGCATGTCAGCAAACAGCTCCTCGAAAGCACTTGACTTGACTCCTTTCGATATTTATATTTTCCTGCCCTCCTTTGCGTGCCTCGTTTTAATTTGTTAATGATTTGGGCTTATTCATTTATTTGCATTATTTGGCGCTCACTCTTCCTAACTCTGCTTATTTGGTGTTATGTTACATTTTAGCAAAACTTGCGGTCCTGTCTCAACGATTGTTGTTGCTGTGCGGAAAATGCCAAGCAGCAAATGTAGCACGAGCAGCAGCAGCGGAAAAAGAAACAAGAGGAAAAACTGTATCTTTTAGATCCGGGCATATCCTTTATCTCGAACAGCGACTGCGACGCTGGCTGAGGCAGCAGCTGTAGCTGTAGCTGGAAAATTTCCTCCAACTTGTTTGTCTAACTCTCGCGTTGCTTTTCAAAACGATGTTTTAGCATTTAAGTTAAATTTAAAGCTGCAAGCTGCAATGATACAGCAGCAACAATCGTTTCCATATATAAAATCCAGCAAAAGAAGAACTCGATAGCAGCAAAAACCGCGCAGCGTTTTCCCCGTTTACCGTTTCGCCGTCAGACACACACTTTTCCCACAAATAAAGCCAGAAACCGTTCGACGCGCGCACGCGAGTGTCCTATACACAACTGATTACAGGACTGCGAAAATGGAAAATGTTTGCCAGCAGCGACGCTTCGGCATTCGGTTTTCCCTCGCTCGGAAAATCTCCGGCTATCGCAGCCAGGCTTCTGTTGCCGAAATATCCGGAGCCACTCCGCCGGAGACGGAGAGCGAGTTCGCCGGAGAGTGGGTGCGCACTCACTTGGGTTGCGGGCGGCACATAGGGTATAGCATAGCCCTCGGCGGTTACAGTGGACTAAGTAGCCACATAACGCATATAATTAGTTTGAATTGTAATAATATTGGAAGAGCTGTTTTAAATGGCAAATATATTTACTTGACTGACAACGTGGCGTATGAGTAATTTTTAAAATATGTTACTAATGAAAGACAGCCTGTTTGTGACATTTAAATTCATGACAACTATTATTATATTGTATATTATAATAAAATAATTATTATTTTATTATAAATGATTTTGGATAAGAGAAGGAAATATTTATTTACAAAATCTAGAAATTGTTGAATTTATATCTCGCACATAAGAAGTACTGCTGAAAGCATCTTTAAGATAGTTATGAATCTTCCAACACCCTTGAAAGTAGCCCACTGTGCAAGCAACACTCATATTCCTCATTCATCTTGCTCAGCCCGCACAATTGGCTGCCAAAAGTATTGCCACACCAGTGTCGGCGACTTCGTCCTTTCACTTGAACGCCAAAAGTGAGGCAGTCTGGCAGCCTCTACTTTTCTGGTCCTGGTCCCCAGTGAGGGTCTTCTTCTGTTACGCTGCTGTTATCCTGCAGACCGCGAGGGTCCTGAGAAATGACACCCATGAGTTCAGGATGAATACGACGCCACGACAGCCAACCAATCCTCCATTTCGCACATATGTACATATGTACATACATCGCACATACCTATAGTGTACATATGTATGTACATATGCTCGTCTGTTGGACATTTGCACTGTTTTTTTTATACCAACGAACGGACGCGTAGGGTTTACAGCCAAATGACAAGTGCTTAGTGTTTTGCATATGCGTGTGTGCGTACACTGAGAAAAATTTAGTTTTATTTTTTTGATCTTTTATTCGTATATAATTCTCATAAATAACTCGAAATTATTTTATTTCACATATCTTACAAACTAAATGTATATTATTAAAAAATAAACACATTTCTATTAAGTTGATGAAAAATTTTTCAGTGCTGGATTTAGCGGCTTGATACCCCCATTCTCATTATTCAAGCTGGAAAATGGGCAGCTCGGGGATGGGGACAAGTGTTTGAAGCACTTGGCGCACGCTTGAGCGGCTTTCAAATTTAGCGTATTAACTCATTAAATGTTCAAAAGCTCATTGCCTGCGAAATGTGCACACATTTCTGTGAATGCGAGCGAGGGTGTGAAATATGCACAAGTATGACACTTTGGCACCGAGGGGAAGACAGTTTTAATACCGCTTAATGGGCAATCGGGCGGAAGAAGCTTGAAATAAATAGAATTCCCTATACTCCTAACAATATCAAAATTTTTAATTAAATTTCTAATGACCATGGAAGAACGCTCGGGGACCTAACAATATAGGGTACAGTACATAAAACATGCTGTGAAAAAAGGGGTAAAAACAGTTGTTGCCTTGAGAGCTGGCATAATTAGTCCTTCTTTCGTATGCACCTCTTTATGCAATTTAAATTAATTTGTGTAATTATTTTAGTGACTTAACTGGCCTTATTTCAACACCCTCGCCCGCACCGAGTGACCGCTGGCAGCAGTTGGCGTTACGCATACGCCACGTTGCATGCGTCTTAAATATTTGATGGCGGAAATCTGGGGCCCGGCAAAAATGACAGCTGCGTGTTGAAAATAATTAAGGCGCAATTATAATGACCCTGGCCACGAACCGCAGGCACTCACCACTCATCACCACCGTTGAAGCCACCCCCATCCGTTCGCCTGTTGGCATTGCAATGTGTTGCATGCAACACTAGACTTTGTGGCGTCGCCAACAATGACGAAAGCAATCCATGGCCATCGAGCTTGTGCGCTCTGGCAGTTTCCCATTCCACTCCACTTATGCAAATTGATGCGAAATGTGGGCTAAGATTTATGCTTAAATCTTTTGGAAGGACATTCTGCAAATATTTACCCAAAGAAATAATTTTAATATTCTTATTCTGTTTGCAGGAAACACGTTTTACTCAATTTGTTGTTGAACAGCAATACACGATCACCGACGACATCCTTTAAATAAATACAATATACAAAGTACAATAAATAACTAGTACAAAATTCGGACCATGTAGGTTTGTAATTGATGACGTTTTTCAGTTGAGACATGGATGACACAAAATGCTTTGCAGGGAAGGCTTGGTGGCCGCCCGAGATTTGGAGATGGGACTATAGGCGAACAGTCAGTAGTTTAGTTGGCATTGGCATCGATTAGGGGAGGCACTTCGGATATATCAACAAGTGACTTTGCGGTGATAGCGTCGCCATCACCTACGAGCTCCTGGGTGTCTGTCGCAATGTCAACGGTCTGCTCCTTTTCGTTCTTAACGTTTGAGGCATCACCCGCTGCCTCTAGCTCGGCCTTTGACTCCGTTGCGGCTGATTCCTGAACGCCGTTCGCCTCACCGTTCGTTGTGGATGCTGCAGCTTCCGCCGCCGCTGCAGCTGCTGCCTTTGCCTTGGACTTTTTCTCCTTCTTGCGTATATTCTTCTTGGCATTGTTCGCCTGACGCTGCTCCTCGGCCTTCTTCTTTTCCTCAATGGAAGTCTTCGATTCATTCGTCGTTAGCAGCTTCATTTGGTTCTGCAGATTTGCCAATGTTTGCTTCAGTTCCGCACAATTGCGAGACATCATTTCCATTTTAACATTTTCAGCACTAACTGGCTTGACGTTTACTGGCTCTGGTTCAGGAGGCAACTGCGGCAGGGCGGGTATTTCGATCTCGTGATCCCGCAGGCACTTGTGCAGTGTTGTCCTCTCCAGCTGTAGAGCACGCAGTAGCTTCTGCAGCTGCTGTATTTGCTTCTGCAGGCGCTCTGAGTGCTGCGTCTGCAGACTCTTTTCTGTGGCTAAATCGATCACCATGGCATTAGCTTTCTCGTACTTTTGCCGCCAGCCCAGCGCCTCCTTCTCGATCTTCTTAGTGTGCTTGGACATCTTCTCAAGCTCCACCTTGTAGCTGCCGAAAACCTCATTGGACTTCTGCAGCGACTGCTGGAAGTCATCGTACTTGGCGGTGTATATGTTCAGTTGCTCCTTCAGTTGGTGCTCCCGATCGGTGAGATCCTTTATGGCACGTTGCGCTTGCATCAGTTTCTCCAGGCCAATCTGGTTTTCCCTGAAAGAAATGTGGAGTTTAGATATTTTTCGTGTGGATTAAGCTTTGACTAAATCATATCAAGTGAAGAGCAAACCGAGTAATATGAATTATATGCTAGCCACTCAGCTGTCCTCAATCAAAACCAGTAATCTCAGCGAGTTTGTTAAATAAAAACTTGTTTTCTAATGTGTGACCATCTATGGTCCGTTTATCGCGAGATGCAGAGAAGCGCCGGATGACCCGGCATGTTGTGCACATACTTGCTCAATATCTCCTTTTCCATGGCAGCCTCCACCTGGCATTTTTGCAGCTTGGCCTGGTGCAGCTGGGCCTCCAACTGAACCTGTTCATTGAGCTTCTCCAGGTGCTGCTCCCTCGTTTGGTACTGCTCGGCCAGCAGCTTTAACCTAAAACGGGAGACCAGATGGTTAGGGAAAATCGGAAAACAGAGAACGTGCGTGTGCAGTGGCTATATTTAGAACGCGGATCCCCGCAGCGTTGCGGCGATGCTTACTTCTTGGTCATCTCGATGTTGTAATCGCGCAGCTTGATGTTCTCCTCGTTGTTCTTGGCCAGCGACTTTTGGACATCGTTCAGGGAGCTTTGGAACTTTGTCTGGCTCTCCTTGCGCCGCTCCTCCTCCACTTTGATTTGCAGCAGGCTCTCGTTCTTTACGGACTTTATGATGCGCTGCTGTTCGCGGCACACCTCCTGCAGCTTGTCTCGCATCAGGACGCTCTTGTTAAGATCCCGCTGAACCTGCTCCTTCTCCCTCTGCTGCGACTCCATTTGGCGCTGCAGGACACGCAGTTCCGCCGTCAGCCGGCTTACATTCTTTTCGCTGTCCACATGGCGTTGCAGCAGAAGTTTCACCTTCTCCTCGGCGGAGGGGCATTCGTCAAGGGATTTCATGACCTAAAATAGATATAATTCCGCCTTAAATTTTGTCTATTTATTCCCGTTTCCATGGATTCTGGCAGTCTATGGAAATAGGGTTTGGTTCTGGCTTTTGGCCATCACGCGCTCTTACCAACTCCTCCAACTTCTGGTCGCGCTGCTTCTCCTCGCGCGCCACTTTTTTCGCCTTGCTTAGCTTCTCCATGGTCTATTCAAAAATCGGTGCTATATTTAACTTGTATTCTATTCCTCTTTCGAATTTTGACTATATTTGTTGTTGTTGCTTTGCTTATATTTATAAAACAGTGAGACAGTTTCGTTTTCCGGCAAATACACTGAAAAGCGGTGAGAAGTAATGTTACGTTTTTATTTCGCATCCAACTGGTCACACTGAATTTACGATGCTGCCGGAGCGTCAGCCGGCTTCTTTTTCCACAAAACCTTTTAAAGTGGCAAAAACTTATAGGAGTCCAAAAATATTTGATAGTGTGTCAAACCAAAAAAATGGTTTTACACATGCTTGTTGGCGCCGAAAAACATTTGAATTATAGTCTTGCGTGCAACAGCCCACTGTTATGAGTTAACAGCACCATGTTTCAGGGTACCGAAATCTACCGCCAGGTGCTGCAAATTGCGGATTGCAAGTGCAGCCCTCGCTTTACAGTTATTCCCGCCACCACAAGATCAATTGGAAATTTCACAATTTGCCAAATTTATTACCAAATTGGTCGTTTTAAACACGTAACATGTCGGAAAGAGAAGAAGAATCGATTGCATACTTGATGGAAAATGGCATTTTCCCTCGACTTCTGGAGATTTTAAAGCAAATGGTGGATATCGATCCGTTGCCATCGGACCCTCTGATGCACATTTTGCATTTTCTGGGCTGTCCGCTAATTCCGCAGGTTAGAGTTGAAATTTTAACAATATTTTAAATAAAATCGTATATGCTTGCATCCATTTTGTATGTGCAGGCCCAAATGAAGGCCCTGGAGCGGAAAGTGTCGCGTGCCCATGATGAGCTGCGCCATTTGCGCCGTTTGATCATCGATTTGGATGCCTTGGATCAGCTTTACGATGGCGAAAACGAAGTGGAGGAGTATGTGGGCAATGTGGAGGAAGCCGTCTCATCATCGAGCGAAGATTCCATGGTGGAGAGCATTGAGACTACGATGGACTCCACGAAACCGGAGCTTGGGCTATGTACACCGATGTCATCGCTCAAGGATTCAAATCCTTCAAATCCATAGATCGCACAGTATCGAATCACATTTGTCGTTGAGCCTTTATTATGTACTGGATACATATCTTTGGCAACTGCATGTGAGTTTTGGATGCATATTTCTATTACATTTTGTTTATTCGACGCAATGTGAGATGTAACCTCGACTTTTTATCAAGTGAACGTATAACATTGTATTGTGTACATGCCATACTTATCCATTAAAAATTGTTGACCAGCATGATGTATGGAAAATGTTTTGTTCCTTTTCATATTAAAAATACTCAATGGATTTCTCTTAAAACTAAACAAATGATGTCTTATAATACAAACACATAACTATCGAATACCTTATTATCTTATTATTATCAAGTATAATTTAAATTTTTAAAAGAACTTGTTAAAATTGAATCAGTTCGATGAGGTTGATCTTCTTTATCATCTCCCCATGTGCACAGTTGATTAAAACAAGGCTCCTGTTTTGACCCATTTCGAGTTGAGTGCCATTAAACCTCTCAACCTGTGGGAAATCAATAACTAATATATGCTACATGGTTTGCCGGCAATATCTAGGGCCAAATAAAACAACATTTCAATTAAGTTCAACATGGTGAGGTGTGTAGCTGCTGTTTGGCAGCAAAACGGGGAAATTTAATTTGCGACTGACGTCATAGATTATAAAATAAAGGTTGCAATTTAATTTAAGGTTCAGGGGATTAGTTTGTTCATAATTATTGGCTTGCGAAAAGCTGCTAATTAGGTCGGGCCTTTAGTAAAATGCAGTGAATTAATACATATTTGGATTTGTGCTCAAATGCATTTCAAATAACGCGATGTAATATAAAATAAATTAGTTGACGCACGTTAGTGTTTAATTATTTAAGTTTGGCGCTTTTGCCTAGTTGAATATTCTCGTATTCCTTTAAAACAATTCTTTTGCAAAAGTATAACATAAATGTAAATAATACTTTAAGTAATACAGTTTAAATTTCCATGGAAACTTAAATCATACATACATACATCATGTATAAAATATGTTAAAGGTTATTCATATGTGAAAAGCACTTTTCACATGAATTTAAACATTTTTACGACAAAGCCAATAATACTTTCGTTTTTATGCTGCACTCTTGCATATTTAATGCACCTTTTCTTGCGTTAAATTTAACACGTGTGGAGCAGCCTGTAGAAGCAGGCAGCTCAATGATTTACACCGTATATTTGTCACAGTGCGATAAATCCATCTAATCCCCCGACATATGCATGTCCGGCTTGACAAATAAACTGCAGCAGGGCTTACATAAATATTACTCCCAAAAAAGAAAACATATTTTGCCACATAAAATAAACATGAACTTTTCTGAGGCGGGGCGGAGCGGAAACGGGGCGTGGCCGAGCAGCAGCTGCTTTTAATTGCTTTTGCTGGTTTTTCGAACGTTTTTGCAACTTTTTAGTTGACATTGAATAATCGCTGCGGAAATTGTCGCTTAACGGCAAATTGTGGTAAAAGCAGAGTGGACTCAGCTTGATAATTGATTGGAGCTCTTTAAAATTGTTTGTTTGACCGCTGCTGCAGGGCATTTCCCTGTTTTTTTTTTTATCTCCTCTCCGCCGTTTAATCTGTCCACGCGTGCCGACTGCAAAGTGGCCAACGGCCTGCTCTTCTTGTTTTTTTTTTTTTTGGCCAAATCTGCATGTCAGTTGGTTGGGAACGTACAACTTTGGCCACGTAAAATACGAGACCCCTCGTGCTCTCAGCCACAGGCCAAACCCATGCAAAACAAACAGGAGACGGAATCAAATGAAGTGCAGTATGCCAAGTTGGCTTCAAAGGACTGCAGGCGATCATTGAAAAATCGCGAGAGGGACTACACGAATTTCGCAAAATCCTTAATAGCTTATATAAAGCTAAAAATTGTTTTACGTTTATATGGCAACTGTAATTAATTGAAAAGAAATTTTAAGCAGACTTTTTTAAAAATTTGCTTTTTTAGGCACAGCTGGGAATGTAAATAATGTTTTTTTTTTGTTTATTTTATAGTAAATGCAATATTTATTCCCCTCCAGGGTGCCTAAAGGCCATTATAATCTTGCAATAAAAAAGCTTTGCATGTCATCAGGAATTTAATTTAACTTTCCACGTTTATCAGAAATTAATGGTTCACTACAATTTGTAAAACCTGATTATAGCATATATTTTATATTATATATGTATAAAAATGTATATCTTTGGTAAAAATTTGAATGCATTACGACATTCTGTGAGAACTGCATATTGAATGAATTTCCACGGGAAAATGTATCGGGATGTGGAAAATGTATGGAAAGGGTGGCAAGGAGCAGCTCTGCGCCGCTTCAATTTCATGTCGAGTAAATTTTAATTTACTGCTCTTTTGTGACCGCATGCAAGCCAACCAAACTTTGGGTTACTGGGGAGCTTTTTTCGACATTTTTTTTTTTGCTTTTTTGGGTGCTTGTTTGTGTGAGTTTGTTTTTTGGCTTGTTGGTCAAATGATATATCCGTATCCGGTCGGTTGGACGGTCCATTCGGCCCGAGGCCAGATGTGAAATTTTTAAAGCCAGCGGATCGCCGAGCTGCCATTAGTTTTAATGACCGCAAAAGGCAACCGAGAACAAAAAATAGAAAGTGCTGCAAAAACAAAAAAAAAAAAAAACAAAAACAAAACAGAGGGCGAAATAAAAATTCAGCTATTGCCGGCAGGCTAATTGCAGCCTGTCTGAGTGGGCGGAGGGCCGCGTGGGGGCGTGTCAAATCTCAAAACTATGCTTCATTAGCCAAGCTGCTAACTCTATTTGCCTAATGGGCCGCAGCCCACCAGAAAATGAAAATAAATGCAAGAAATTTCTGCCATAAAACGTGCACGGCTTAAACAACGAAACGAATTGAAAATTCCAAACACAACAATTAAAAAGCAATTAACTATGCAAATTTAGCTCTGTTAATGAGCCGGAAAGTGTATATACACATATATCTTGAGTATTTTTCGTGGGTGTTTCCCGTTTGGGGCGAACGGAAAATAACCGGCCAGCATCTGACCCAAATACATCAATGTCTGGGAAATGTTTTGGCCAAATGCCTCACTCTCACACTCACGTACGAAAGCATTTTATCATTTTCTGTCATTTTTCATGCCACGAAAAAAGGGTTAAACAATTTTTATATGTCAACAAGAATAATTTCTGACACTAACACGGCAACAAAGCGAGGCAACTTGGCTTGGATTTCTAGGAATGTGGGACAAAAGGCATTTGTAGTATTAATAATGACAACGAGAAGAACAACGCAGAACTGGTCGCGATACAAACTAAAACAAACAAGACAACAAAGTGTCACAAATGTCAACAAAAAGTGTAGCAAAAAAAGGAGGCAACTTGGAAATTAATACTTCACACCTGCACAGGTGTAAAGTGGCATAAGTGCAACAACATATATGCTACGTGGCATTATCCTTGGTCATACAGTGCTGAGATACAATTGGCCAAGATGGTTGTATCTATTGTTAAATAGATATTATATTACATATTCAGTAAGATTAGGTATTTTCTTTTGGTGTTATAAACTAGACAAATGATTCAACTAAGTACATAATATATGTATGTAATTATAAATCAAATTGTGTTCTTTAAATAAAGAGATTCCTTCTAGGCACTATATATTCATTTAATTGCAAACGGGATAAAACCAACCCCTGGCTACAATTTGTTAACTTAATTTGCAGCACTTGAGAGTTCTGTAGAGTCGATAGTATTTCATCTTAAGGCATCCCTTCCTCGGTGGGGATTTCAAGTTTAACAAATAAATAAGCAAATTTTCTTACAAAGCAGCTGAAAGACTTGGCAAGTAAAACAATGCCAGCTGAAAAGCAAAATGGGGGAAGCCAACAAAGAAGTCCCCGCCTTCATTGTATTAAGTTCCTAAGCGAAATAAATATGCTGTGAGCTATAAAATTGCAACGTTTATCAAGGCATTTGCACTGCTGAGCATGCCAATGGCAGAACTAAACTACTTAGCGATGACCTTCACAGATCCTATGACACCCGCCACCCCCAAGTGCACTCAGAGAAAGGGGAGATATATTTTCGCAATATTTTAAGAAGAAATCAGTTAAATATTCTAGCATAAAATTGAAGGAAGAACTTCTCTGATTTTATAAAATACATATATTTAGTTTGTATGTATATATAGTTGTGCCCATTATTTATCCCGAGTGTTAAGCTAATTCTCCATCAAATCAATGCCAACCACCCCATTTCCCAGCATGTTGCACGGCAACAGCCTGGCTTAGCGTCCAGAATCATAATTAATACCAATTAAATGGTCTTAGGTCTGCTCTGTGAGGTCGATCATTGAATGCTTATTACGCATACGCCTCGTGGCCGTGGAAGTTTACAAATTTATTGCGTAACCATGACAAAGGCGAAACTTTTTTAATTGCAAGAAGTGAGTGGAAATATTGGCGGCCAGATAAGCCATGAGGGATTGAGGAAAGCCTCTAATTATTCGGCATAACGCTTCATTAGAAAACCGCGTTAGGAAAATGGCCTCTTAGTCTGTCGCCGCCGCCTGATGAATGACTTAATCACCCAGAAAAGCGCCACACAAATCAACGGGCCCAACGAGATCCCACTTTTGTTGTCCAAGAACTTTTTCCTGGCCAAAGCAACTCCGCTCAAAATTAATGGATCAAATCAAACGAGCAAAAAGCAGACACCACTTCGGCCTCAAAGTCCAGTTGAGGTTGAGTTCGCAGCCATGGCCTTTAATAATGACTAGATTTGTGTGGGCTGCATACAAAATTAGCGGAAAGTCGCCATTCCATCGCATCGCACTGCCTCCAACTTTAAGTTTGATGGTCGGAGCTCATTTATTTTCCTCTGGACGAACATTTCATGGCTTTCGCGGGCCTGGGTTCCCATTCTTACTACTTTGTTTCGCATCTACCCTGTCCGAGGTTAAAGTGGTTAAGAAACACGGAATGTACCTGAAAGTAAATGTAATAAATAATTCTATTCATTATATATAACTGTTATATATTAACTAAAGAACAATATCAATACAAAAAAAATATTAAGGTGATAGAGTATTTGATGTTTTGAATGGCAAGCCGATTCGGTGTGTCTTTTAATTTAAAGGCAGGCGAAATTGCAAAAATATTAACTTCCTGTTCAGCCGACAAACAAGCAGCCGCGAAGTCGGGTCATCAAGATTTTAAAACTTCATTTTTGTGGCACACTCTGTGGCGTGGCTTAAAAATTATGGCTTCCATTTTTGGCCCAGGTCGGTGGCTTTAATTAAGCCAGGCGAAACTAAAGTTTCCGTCAGTTTTCCTTGGGTTCGAGTTCAGAAATGCACACGGAAAATGCGCTGAATTGGCATAAAATGTAATAATAATTTCGCAGCATCTTCTTGGGATTTCTGGGATGGGGGATGGGGGATTGGGGTCTGGGGCTACGGGGATCGTGTCTGTGTAAAGGAAACAGCTGTTTCCGCAGGGAAAACCAGGAACGGTTGGGGTTAGTCGGCTGGGGAGTGGGATAATATTCGGAAAAGCCTTTGTGGCATTGCGCGAATAAGCGTGTGGCGCAATTTGCTATTCATTTGAGTTTTCAGCTGGTTGCCTGCTTGTTTCCCGCTGCCGTCCATAAACTGCAAGAGATTATGAAAAGTGCGCTTTTGGCCACTTCCTTGTGCTGCCACAGAATGAAAAAAAAAAAAAAGAAAATAATATTTGGCTTTATATTTTCGCGCTACCCGCTTTTCTTCTGCCGGTATTGTTGTGAGCGTGGCCACCGCCACAATAATAATCATAATGCAAATACGTGCTGCATTCCGGGGCGCTCATTCGTAAAATTTCAATGTGCCACAGCGTTCATTTCGCTGTGCAATCATTGTTGGAATTTAATCAACTCTCCTTTGCAAGTTTCATTTAAATTTTAGATTATGTTTTTCGGCGCACAATATAAAGGTGTGCGTTCAATTTGATGCGAATTATGATTTGGCTGGTACGCAGATGTTTGTCATCATCTATGCCAATATATGCATACAATAAAATGTAATAGCTTAATAATGCAAACAAATACTATAGCTTTATAAGGTGTTTTTCGTTCAATGTATCTTATTTTAAATTCTAAAACAATAGTGGTAGCAGCATTTCTGTAGGCATTTATTTTATTTATGTTTCAAGAGATTTATTTCGAGTTATTTTCTCCTTCACTTCACTTCAAATCATCTTGCTGCCACGAAGTCCTTTTTGTGATCAAGAGCAAGTCAGACTTTCGCTTTTTCTCATTTCCAGAGCTTAGCAAAAGCCAAAGGATTTCAGCCCAGAGAGCTTTCCTTGGGTGTTTATACTCTGCCTGCTGCCAAGTACAACCAGAAGCTTGAAAACTATTACAATAATTTTTATATTTATTTATGAGCTCAAGGACCAAGAGTCCCAAGTCCTGTGATGTTGTCGCTTCTGCGTTACATTTTTAAAAATACATTTCTATGCCTGCATTCCGGCGAGAACAGAACTTTTCAGCTTAGTAAGCATTACTTGAACTTTACTCGGCGTTAGTTTTTTGTTTTTGGGTCCAGTGAGGAATTCCGGTCACGTGACTGTCATTGGATATCGAAAACTACGTACTTCCCATTGGGAATACCGTAGGACTAACGAGCGTGACAAATGCAAATGAAGTAACTGAGCCAAATTACATGTTGACCCTGTTGTGGACATAACACAGGCGAGAAGTTAAGAGCCCGAAACGAAAAGGGAAAAATCTAATCAAGTATTTTGATTGCTTTAGTAATTGTTATGAATATAAGTGCAAACCGGGGATTTCCCGGGACATTTACAGAATTAAAATGGGTTAAAAGGGGAGAATAACACGTTTATCCTTGTGTTGATGTGTTTTTTGAAACAATTAAATAGTTGCTGGATGGTACATCCAATTATTTATATGCTAAAAAGCCATCTACATATTAAATGTAAATGTATATATAAACAAATAAATTTAATTTTTATTTTATTAAGTTTCTATAAATAGAGTAAGATCGAAAAATGTAACTATTAATTTTATCAAACTGAAACTAGCCGACTTTAAATTCAAAGAGTTGTGAGATTTGCCCAGCCAACGAGTTGTAAATGAATGGGTTTCCTTGCCTTTTCCAAATTTTTTTGCAATTTTTCACATGCCATTTTTTTTGTATTTTGTTTTTGGGCTGACTGTCGTGTGGCCCCAAGGGACCGCTGCAGTTGCAAATGCTTGAAATTACATTTTTCGCATTAATAAAAATGAAATAAAAATAAAAACGCAGCTCCTCCTGTGCACGAAATATGCAAATGTGCCGCGTGCAGTGCAGCAGATAAAACTGAGCATGAGACTCATATGTGAGCTTTGGTCCTTTTTCTACATATCAGTTTGTTTTTTTTCCATTTTTGGCTGGTTGGATTGGAGTTTTGGGTGACACCCCATAATGTGAAGCAGCTGTTGCAGGCAGTGCCAAAAGTCACCATAAATTCGGGCATTAGTTGCCTACACTTCTGTTTGCCCAATCCATAGTCCGCTGGCCTCTGAAATGTTTTGAATTCATATATATATATATATCTAAGGTATAAATAAATTGGAAAATTGCGCTGTGCATAAATAAAGCTTAAATTTAATGATGCGAAAATATTTATTCAAAACTTGAAAGCGCCGCGAGATATCCTCGAAAATGCTAATAATGCTCTGTCTGAAATTGCCTCCGGCTATTTACTTTGGCTTTATTTGGAAACAATTAATTAGTTCTTCGTGGCGATATGACAACAAAAATGAGTGTAGGAATTTGAATGGCCCTCGGAATTTATCATAAATATTTCAACAGACAATTAGTTCACCCGAGTATGAATCAAAAATATAATTCGCTTTATTACATTTTAAGCAGATTCAGATTTCTCTCTGCTCGGCTGATCCGATTTTCTCTTTGCGGATACGTTAATGTTTTAAAAAGCTAATTCAATTAGCTTTCTCCATTTGAGGAATTTACTATGATAATTTCGAAAGTATTGTCTAAAATTACTAAATATATATTACATTAAAATGACTTACTACGGCTTATGTATTTAATCGAAACTTATACCTAACTCTATGAAGTTAATAATTAATTAAAACAATTCCCCCGCTGCTGCAAATGACCTGGGACAGTGAATTTTGGCCAGTGTGGTGTAGGCACAGTTCGACTTCGTTTTCACTTTCCATCCCTTTGAGAATTTGTTCCAAACATGAATCACCGGAGATTTGGATACTCTTTTCATGGTTACGTTATGTCTGTTGGGCTGAAAGAAATCCTTCCATTGCAGCCAGGAAATGGCATAGAATGCATTTGCATCGAAGACCTTGAAGCCATTGCAGCGTTTCGGATTGTTAATCACTGACTTGATATTATCTGTATTGCACTGCTTTTTGACCACTCGGGTTATGACCCCGGGTCCATTGGTGCCCCATTTATTCGCATTGTAGTTGGCCTCCAGATCCCGCAGACACATGGTGGCAATCTTATGGCCCAAACCGCCGGGGGACATCTTCATGACACCACAGGCCACAGATATGTTGCTCTCAGCGCCCGTGAAGTTCGGTGGCAACTTCTCCAGGTTCTGCTGAACCACAACATCGAGATCCAGGTAAAGACCGCCATACTTGTATAGGCTAACATAACGCAGAAGATCCGAGACGTGTGGAAAAAGAAATTTCGATTTGAATAGTTTTCCGCTTTTTAGCCATTTTGCGATTGGAGTTCCGGCTGCATAGCGCCACAAATTGAGATGCCTCAGTCTTATGTTCTTGTAGTTATGCAAAGCCCTTGTAAAATCCCAAATAAGAAGACTTTACTCGTTGAGTTTTTGTAAGAAACTGATTTTATTTGGAAATATCTTCGGTTTAAATAGGTGACATGAGAATCGCATCTTAAAGTAAATGGCCTACGCAGAGGCCTAAGTAAATAGTCCCCGCCTTATCGAGGTCCCACGCTCGGGCACATCTGCCTATCTTGAGCGGCGAGGACCTTATCTGTGGTCTCCCACTAAGGGACTATTTTAGGAGGCGGGGAACGATCTCAAGTGACTGACTCATGTAGTGTGCACTTAAATTACATGTTTTTGAGCAATGCACCCATGTCGCCTTAGATAACAAAATCCTAAATATAATTTATCGCTCTCGATTCATTTACATAAGATATGAACGGAGCCCAAAATTGTAAGTCTTTAAATATATTCGTGTTCATGTGTGAACATTCTGCCAAAGGGCCAGCAAGCTGAGATGTACATTAGTATATTAGTTGCATTTATAACAGTAGTGGACTGTATTTATTTGATATATGTTCATTTATTTTGCAACTAAGATTTCAATGGGCCTAGTTTTTCTGGCTTTTAATTTTATTGGATTACAATTATGGTTTATATTATTTTTAATTCAACAATTTGTACTCAATTAACTTATTTTAAACATTTTGCTTTTTCTATGTAGAAGTACATTTTCTATTAAACAACGATATAGTGGACTGTATATTTTTATTTGTTATATTATTTTATTGTTTATTTACTATTGATATTTATAGTACTGGCAACGGACCTGCAAAGGTTATTGCTTGCATTCTTTGTTGCACAGCACATTTCCGTATGAAATATATTATTAATACTATCATTAGTATTAAAGCAATAATTAATCCAGCATGTCCGGAAATATGATGGAAATGTAAATCTTTCAATTTTTGATGGTTCTCTTTCATAAATTTAATTTCATTATTCAATCGTTCAAATTCCTCAGTATGATTTAATATTGATAGTTTCAGCGGATCCCAAATAATCTTCGGCGCTTCACTAACTTCTCCTATATAAGGTGTTGATAATAATTCTTCACTTTCGGACTGAATGTTATGGTGGGCAACTAGAATTTTATCGTCGGTTCTTGCCGTACAATATGGCGCAATGCTTAAAACTCCTTGCTGAGGCAAATCAAACAATTCAATTTGAGAGCCAGTACATTGCAGACGGACTTTTGAATTCGCAGGAACCTTAAACAACCAACTACTTTTCTTTTCTAACTCTACCCAGTAACTTTTAGAGTCGACTACTGTTTTATAGATGCAGTTCGCCGCTTTATCTGGCTTTAGAGGCTGAATCTCACATGCATTATCATTCGCTGAATTCCAGGGCCAACTTCCTTTGCATATTCTCTTATTTAGTTGCCATTTCTGACATTGATTTAATGTGGCTTCCGTCATTATGTGATAGGAATCTATCTCAAAATTATAAATTAAATATTCGGACGTTGTATGCACCATTATTATCCGATCTTCATTTCGAATTGGCACCGGAATAAGCCTGAACAATTTGGATGGATGCCTGCTAAACAGAGGCACTTTTGCACTAATGATCAATTTATCGTCGATGAATAAACCCCTGGCTGTTAACAGTGTATACACCTCCTTAAGTTCCGTACCTGACCGTTTTCCTGGAATTACTAGGTTCTCCGAAAGACTCTGCTGAATTTTGGCAATTTCTTTTTTAAGCTGATTTGGCCTGAGAATATTTGTATTTAGCCTACCGTGATTAATATCAATCAACAGGCTTATAATGCCTGCTTGAATTTTTTCGCCTTCTTCAATCAATGAGTGTAGCTGTTTCGTAATCATAAAGAATTTTATTGATTCCTTATAAACATAATAATTTTCTTTAAGAACTTCTGTCATGTTCTCAATTCTTATTTGCATACTTCTAAAATTGGAGTTAACATCTTCTGTTGTTCTCTTTAATAGATTAGAAGTTGAATCAACCACAGATGTTTGTTTTTGAATTAGTTTATCAAGGTTGTTCTGGTTATCTAACAAATTCTTCATATTTTCTTCTAATTGCTCTCTATCATCTTCATCCATTATACCAAATAAAATATGATACAAGGAACCCATAAATTCGAAAGGAGCACGCTTGCTTCTAGATCTAGACTGTATCATAAACAATTTATTGTTTTCTTCAAGTTCCGATAACTGACTTTGCATATTATCTAAGACTAGACTACATTGCTCTTCAAAGCTATGAAGTCTTTCGCAAACTTTCCTCATACTTTGTATAAGCGCATTACCCTTTGTTAACATTTTAAAATATGGATCCATTTTATAATAGATAACCAAATTCCAAGAAGTACTCACAATCTCAACATCTCCTAGCGGGTCTAGATATATTGCTGAGGTTTTATTTATTTTGTCTATAGAATATCTTGGTGCTATATCTTTAGGTAATGCGCTAGAAACTTGACAACTTAACACAAACAACAACATTGCCATAATGATTCCGATCTTGGACATTCCCGATGTCGCTCTAGTTCGTCTTTTTGGCTCTTGGTCAGCCTCATTTTTGTCAACAGACTTTATTCCTTCCAAGGGACAAATTTTAGTAATGGGTCTAGTGATATATCCTTCCTGCATCTTTACTTTAGCCACTCGGACCTTATCATCATTCCCCTTATGCACCTTTTCCACCTTTCCTAAAGGCCATCTTGCAGGATGACAATTCTCATCCTTTAATAAAACTATTTGCCCTTCTTCTATATTAGGAATTTCCTTTTTCCATTTATTCCTTTGCTGGAGCGTATGCAAATATTCACTTTTCCACTTAACCCAGAAATCTTTCTTCATTTTTTGGATAAGTCTCCACCTATCCAAATTTCCGATTTTTTCATCTTCCATTGGTTCGACTATTTCTAAAGGTGGTCTTCCAATTAAAAAATGACCTGGTGTTAAAACTTCTTGTTGGTCCTTCTCACTAACTATAGTGTATAATGGCCTTGAATTTAAGCATGCTTCTATTTGACATAAAAGAGTTGACATTTCTTCGTAAGTCAAAATAGTGTCGCCGATTATACGCTTTAAATGGTATTTCATTGACTTAACTCCAGCTTCCCAAATACCTCCGAAGTGAGGTCCTGCCGGGGGAATAAAATGCCAATCAATCCTGTCCTTTTCAAGCTGCGCTGCAATCGTTATATTTTCTTGTATTGCATTAAATAACTCTTGATCTAATTTTCTTGCAGCTCCTACAAAATTTGTTCCGTTGTCTGAATAGATATTGGAACATTTTCCCCGTCTAGCAATAAATCTTCTGAGTGCTGCTAAAAATGCGTCTGAAGTTAGATCGCTTACCATTTCTAAGTGTATGGCTTTGGTGGCCATGCAAACGAATACAGCAACGTATCCTTTAAATGTTTTTTGGCCACGATTTTTTGAACATTTAACATAATAAGGACCTGCGTAATCTATTCCAGTATTAAGAAACGGGAATGTCATCGTCACTCTATATTTTGGCAAGTTACCCATTATTTGCTGAGCTGTATTTTGTTTATACCTTGCACACGTTACACATTCTCTTAAATACTTTTTCAACGAATTTTTCAACCCGAAAATCCAATACTTTCTTTGGATATAGTTTCGCATTAGGTTTATCCCTCCATGCAATGTTTCCTTATGAGCATTTTTTATTAATAAGCTTGTTAGGTGGCATTTTTCTAAAATGATTGGATGTTTAACATTAAATTCTGCATTGGAATTTTGCAATCTTCCTCCAACTCTTAGAACCCCATCCTTGTCCAAAAATGGATTCAATGACAATATTTTATTATTTGTCTTGATTTCCTTTTTGATTTTAAGGCACTTTATCTCTTGCCTAAACTGGTATTCTTGTTGTTTCTTAATAACAACTGTTTCCGCTATTCTTATCTCCTTTACTGAAATAATTGATGAATAGGCTTTATTTCTTGTTTTCATCTGCACGAATCTATTTATGTATGCTATTATACGTATAAGTTTTTCTATACTGGAATACCTTTCTATTAATTCGTAAATAGGATCATCTATTTTGTCATTTAATACCGTATTTATTAAGACAGGTTCTTCTACAGACTGCTGCCGAGGCCAAAGTTCTTTTGGGTCTGCTAGCCATTTCGGACCTTTCCACCAAAAATCACAGTTGATCAACTGGTTAGAATCCACTCCCCTGGATGCTAAATCTGCTGGATTATCCTCTGACTTAACATGATTCCATTCAGTATTTTTTAATTTCCGAATGTCATCCGTTCTTCTTTTTATAAATTTGATCTTACTTTGACCACTGTTAATCCATGCTAAGGTAATCGTGGAATCACTCCAAGCATAGATCTCCATTATATTGTCAATTGATCCTTTTAGTCTTTGGATTAATTCACTAAGCAGGTGAGCTGCACACAGCTCGAGTTTGGGAATTGTCTTCCTATTTTTTATAGGGTTGACTCTACTTTTGCTAGCTATTATATTAACATGAGGTCCTACTTTAGCATAGACTACTGCAGCATATGCTTTTTCGGAGGCGTCCGCAAATCCGTGAATCTGAATGACTGAAGAACTGTTTGAATTAATCCACCTTGGGATTCGAATATTCTCTAACAATAATAAATTTTCTTTATATTTTTCCCAATAATTTTTATCTTCTATGGATAATTCCTGATCCCATTCACTTTTATTTATCCAAAGTTTTTGAATAAAAAGTTTTCCTGAAACCGTGACTGGTGCCAACCATCCTAACGGATCAAATATTTTTGCTAGCGTTGATAACACAACGCGCTTATTTATATTTTTTGATTCATCATTACAATTTACGCTGAACTTAAATAAATCCTTTTGAGGTTCCCATTTTAGTCCTAAAGTTTTAACACATTCATTTTCGATAATATTGAGAACCTTATTGTCCCCTGTGTCCTCCACAGTGGTTAATATTTTGGAATTGTTGGAAATCCATTTCCTTAAGTTGAATCCAACTTTCTGCAATTCATGGGGAATTAATGTTATTAATTTATTAGCTTCTTCTACCGAATCAGCTCCAGTCATTAGGTCATCCATATAGAAATCATTCCTAATTATTGCACTAATAACTTGGTTTTTACATTTATCTGCAATATCTACCAGAACCCTGGTAGCCAAATATGGTGCAGATGCAGTTCCGTAAGTGACTGTGGTTAATTTATATGTTTTAATTTTTTCTTTTGGAGAATTTCTCCATAAAATATATTGATATTTTTGATCATTATTATCTATTTTAATTTGTCGGTACATCTTTTCAATGTCTGCCGAAACAACAAATTCCCATTTTCTCCATTTAATAATAATGTCAAAAATATCTTTTTGAACTCGTGGCCCAACCCACATTATGTCGTTCAAACTTTTGTTATTCGTAGTTTTTGCTGAAGCATCAAAAACTACTCTCAATTTGGTCGTAAGGCTTGAATCTCTAATCACTGCCTGGTGCGGTAAAAAATATTTGCCTTCATCACTCACTTCAATCATGTGTCCTAAATCCATGTATTCATTCATGAATTTAGTGTAGTCAACCTTAAGTTTTTCATTTCTTTTTAGTTTTTTCTCCAGATTCATGTAACGAGCTATCGCTTGTTTCTTTGAATCTCCTAAGGTGACATCCTCCTTGAATGGAATTGACACAATGTATCGCCCATCTGAATCTTTTTTTGTCGTTTTGATAAATTTATTTTCACAGATTTCAGACTCGATATCATCTTTTTCTTCTTCTTCCACTTCCCAGTAGCGATCTAACTCTTTTATTTCTATTGTTGTGGCTACAATGGTTTCTTTTCCTTTGGATTTTTTACATCCAGAAACTATCCACCCGAAATCAGTTTTTTGCCCAAGGAGACCGTCTATTTTTATAACTCCATTTTGCAGAATGTGAGTATATACGTCTGCTCCAATGATTAAATCAATGCGACCCGGTTTATTAAAATCGGGGTCGGCTAATTTAAAGTTCTTCCATTTTTTCTGATCAACATTAATCGTGTTGACTGGAAGTGCCTTCATAAGTTTTGGGAGAATAATTGCTTCAATTTCTAAATTTTTCGGAGAATTTCTTATCGAAATAACCGCTTTGTGCTTGGAGATGCACGTTCCTGTGGAAGATACTCCACTTATTTCAGTATGAGACCGAAATTTTTTCAATTTTAGAATCTGTGCAGACTCTTCTGAAATAATTGTGCTTTGAGAGCCACTATCAATCAATGCTCTTAATTGTTCAAAGCCTCCATACCTCGACTTTACTTGAATCAAGGCCGTGGCCAACAAGGCTTGACCTGTTGTTCTACACGTATTCACTTTTTCTGGATTATGACCTGCAAAGTGAAGTAACGTGTGGTGAGGTTTACGACAAGTCGAACAAAGCTGCTCGCTTATACATTTTTTACCAAACGGATGCCTCAGACATCTTAGGCAAATCCCATTTTTTCTTACCCAGTCAGACCGTTCTGCTGGATTCATTATTTTAAATTTATGGCATTGAATTAAATAATGCCCTGGTAGTTTGCAATATGCACAATTGTCACTATAATTTTTATTCTTGTTATTATTAATCATTTTCTTTACAGGTTTTACTTCCTGTGAGAATGATGATATAGAATTGAGCCTTTGCTCTAAAAAGTCCATGACATCAGAAAGTGCCTGTATTTCTTTTGTCTTTTTAACATGGCTTTCATATAAATTGAGTGATTCTTTATTGAATTTCCGAAGAATTATGTGAGCGAAAATTGCATCCACATCTTCTGGTAATTGTGCCTTTAATTTTATAATATAAATTGACTCGTTAATCGTGTCAATAAATGTCTTTATTTGCTTATTGGATTCTAAATTTAAATTTGGCATATCCATAAGCCTATTCATATGATCTGAGAATATGTTTCTTTTATTCTCATATCGCTTGGTCAAAAACTCCCAAGTGGCTTCATAATTTTCTCCAGAGCCGAGCAGTAAATGAGTAACCACATTTCTGGCTTCTCCTTTTAATGCTGACTTTAGATAATTAAATTTGAGAGAAGGACTGAGATCCTCTCTCACATGTATGAGCTCTGTAAAGAGTTCATTAAAAAGATCCCATTCTTTGGAATCACCAAAGAAGGTGGGAATCTGTATTTTAGGCAGGGTTGGTAACTCCTCCGCCTTAACAACCGTCGACATTTCAG
The DNA here is from genome assembly GCF_000001215.4 of Drosophila melanogaster. Classification (NCBI taxonomy): domain Eukaryota; kingdom Metazoa; phylum Arthropoda; class Insecta; order Diptera; family Drosophilidae; genus Drosophila; species Drosophila melanogaster. The sequence continues at coordinate 25,834,689 of NT_033777.3, read as the reverse complement.
CTTTATTTATTGTGCCACTGAGTCGACTATTAATGGCTGTAAGAATATTTTGTTTGTCAAATTCAAGTTCGCTAATTTCTTCTTCGAATAGCGAACTCTCAAAATGACTATTCACCTGTTCAATCAGGTTATCTATTTTATGCCATAAAAATTCAATTTTATTTTTCCTTATTTTAAGGAAATCTGGACTACTGTCTATTAGTTTAGACGTATCTTCTAGATATACTCGAAATTGGCCAACATTATTACGAAATGCCTGCTCTACTTTTAAAGCGTTGTTTTGTGCTATACCCTCTTTTTCAGGGTGACCACGCATTTCAAGGTTTAATGTAGGGGGAGGGTTTGATTTAGGGACAGTGTTTGATTTAGGGAAAGTGTTTTCTACCGACTCGCCCTTAATTTTTTCATTTTTATTTTTAATTTTTTCTAACACCATCATTATTAAATCATACTGCTTCGCGTTAAAATATTCATGATCGACAACGCCGATCTTTAACAAATTGCTATGATTAGCAATGAAACATTTTTGAAGCTCATTTAATTTTAGAATTTCTACATCTGTTAATGTTGGTTTTACTTCCAACTTTCTAATTTCCAAAATAATTTCGGACTGCTTCTTAAGGAATTGAATAGTCTTTTCTGACATCATTTTGAAAATTTTTTGTAATTTCTTAATATATATAGTACGTGTATATGTATTTTATATGTATTTATATATATATGTGTGTTTGGATAAACAGAAAATTCTTGTTTTGACTTAGCTGATGTCGTTGTTGTTGCTGCTGCTGTTGCTGCTGTTGTTGCTGCTGTTGCTACTGCTGTTGCTGCTTCTGCTGCTGCTGTTGTTGCTGCTTCTGCTGCTGGTAGAGGCTCCTTTGAATTTGACTTCCTTCTCTTCTTTAAGGCTCCGTCGATGTTTAAAGATGATTTTTTTTTTTTTTTTTTTTTTTTTTTTTTTTTTTTTTGGCACGTTTTATTATTTTTGTAGTCCAGTCAGATTTTTTGTTTTTTAGCCATTTATTTCGGCATTTATGCTCTTTTGGCATATACACTGCACTCTATTTATGAGCTGATTTAATGCTATTAGAGCATTTATAAGGCACTGTTTTCAGGCACTTTTTATTTAATTTATGCTCTTATGGCATATACACTGCACTCTATTTATGAGCTGATTTAATGCTATTAGAGCATTTATAAGGCACTTTTGTTATGCACTTTTTAATTCCACAATTGCTGATGTATGGCCTCAAGCACGCCTTACCACAATTTATAATGGTACACAAAGCAACCTTTAGCTATAGACTATAAGGTGCTTGTTTTAAAACATAAAAGATTCTTTTGTATCTTTTGCTTTTTATATTTATACTCTGTTCCTTACCTTTGGTAGGGGGAAACAAGAGTCACTTATTTTTGCTACCTTTAGCTGTAAGATGCTTAAAGGAGCTGGCCTTTCTCTGAGTTCCTTACCTTTGGTAGGGGGAAACTGCAGAGTCGATTAAAGGCTCGATTGACCAAATGTAAAATCCCAAATAAGAAGACTTTACTCGTTGAGTTTTTGTAAGAAACTGATTTTATTTGGAAATATCTTCGGTTTAAATAGGTGACATGAGAATCGCATCTTAAAGTAAATGGCCTACGCAGAGGCCTAAGTAAATAGTCCCCGCCTTATCGAGGTCCCACGCTCGGGCACATCTGCCTATCTTGAGCGGCGAGGACCTTATCTGTGGTCTCCCACTAAGGGACTATTTTAGGAGGCGGGGAACGATCTCAAGTGACTGACTCATGTAGTGTGCACTTAAATTACATGTTTTTGAGCAATGCACCCATGTCGCCTTAGATAACAAAATCCTAAATATAATTTATCGCTCTCGATTCATTTACATAAGATATGAACGGAGCCCAAAATTGTAAGTCTTTAAATATATTCGTGTTCATGTGTGAACAGCCCTGATCAGCGGATCTCCACTTGATGGGCGATGAGTGGCGCCGGCAAAAAGTACAAATACAGTGAGGCCTGGATTGTGAAGGGCGGCCGATTCAATGGCACAGGCCTCCCGTGCCGTCAATTGGACCACAGAGCTCTTTTCTATCCGCTTGAAATTCGTGGTTTCATGGAAGAATATATTTTGTCCACGACTTGGCTGCTTTTTGGCCTTAAGAACATCGAGCAGGGGTATGACTGGAATTTTCTTAGAAACCTTGTCCAATTTGAACTTGGATTGGTTGGCCACCGACTTGGCTGCCTTTTTGGCTAAGGAATTCTGCACGTGCTTTTTATTCTTAGCCTTGCTATCGATGAGATTTGCTTTCTTCGTCGAATTCGTTAGTTCTGTTTGTGCTTTCGGGTAAGCATGATTGTATGCTATCCATTTGTAGGTTAATACGATGCTGAGAATCAGGAGCAGAGAACCTACAACGATTAAAGTTCGTGACACTTTCATTATGAGATTTTTAGACTGCACTTCAACGTCGTAGCTTACGGTTAACTAACAGCCAAATTCGTTTCACTTCACACACGAAATTGTGATTGTAACAGCAATATGCAAGAAAAAAATATTTTGTATGATATTTTGAAAGCTTATGCTCTATATTTTAAGTAACTTATGCTTGGGTTCCACTTAATTCCTTTTTTTATATATCAGCATAATCAAACACATGCCAATGATAATTACATTATTTTCCTCGAATGAACCACGTATAATAAGGTCAAGCGTGTCGAATTTGAAGATTTGTTTCACTTGGCGATCTTTTTTGCCTATATAAGCGGTCTTGCATTTCCTCATTTCTTTTAAATTGACTTCCAACTGGCCGATATGAAGTTCCTAGCTCTTTTCGTCACTTTGCTGGTTGTTCTGGCTTTGGTTAGCGCCCAAAAGAGCCAGAATACAAATCACAACGTCATCGTCATCGGTGCCAAGAAGCCAGGAGCTGCACCTGCCGCAGCAGCTGCTGCTGCTCCTGCCGCACCTCCTGCCGCAGCTCCTGCCGCAGCTCCAGCTGCTCCTGAAGCAGGACTCGCAGATGCTCCAGCCGAAAGTTAAATATTATGAGTCAGAGGTTATTTTCTTCTAATAAAATGGATCGCTAATCACAATATATGTTTATGAGAGTGTTTAATCTATGTATTACAATATTAAACTACATGGACTGACTTTTGAAACCCCAACCAGACATGGGAGTAGATAGTAACCAGACCACTGCTGTCATAGATCCTTCTGAAACAGGTGTGATTATGAATTGGAATTCAAACAACAAAAAGGTATCTTCGGTTCAGTAAATTTCATTTACGTTTCCCAATATTGTTGGGAAAATAATAATTTTATTTTAACTGACTATTGTTATCACGACAAGTCATTGAGAACTGTGGTAGATAGTAACCAGACAACTGCTTTCTCATATCCTTCTGAAACAGGTGTGATTATGAATTTGAATTCAAGAAGAAACTTTTTTTTTCGGCTTAGTAAATTTCATTGGCGTGCTTTTTAAAAATGCTTGCTAAAGACTAATACTAATTTTATGAAATCAAGAAAGATTTCTATCGCCGTGCCAGGTAAGTTCAGATTATATAAATGTTTGTCAGATTGACAAAAGGAATCAAGTGTTATTTAAATTGTAATCGGTCTATTATGTCTCGGGTTTAAGGAATTAGTTCCACTTCTTTTTCTTTCATCGTGCAATTAATTTCAAATTGTCTGGCATTTAGATTAGTATCGCTTACGCAACCCAGGCCTTATAAGAAGAGCACTCCCCTAGCTTGTCATTACTTCCAATTCCAACTGGCCGACATGAAGATCACCTCTGCACTTGTTCTGCTCTTTGCCGGTGTGGCTTTCGCCCAATCTGCGGATCCGAACACCAACGAAAACAAGAATGTGATCCACATCAATAGTCCCAGCGCCGCAAAGTAAATGAGCTTTTGATAATTGCAGGCACAGAATTCAATAAAACATTTACTTAATTGTTTGCATGTAATAGCAATGGCCTATTTATTTTATTTTAAGTTGAAATATTAAATCTATTTTAGTATACAAGAATATACCATATATATTTTTTCATAAACCTTTTGTTCGAAGCTTTGTTTGGCCAAAACTTATTAATGGTCATGGCTTTTACGACTAGTCACAATCTGACAGTATATCAGATGTTTTTGCCTAATTATATTAAATATAAATTTTAATATATATATTTTATGCTAAAAACGCAAGTGTTTCAAAAAGCGCTGATACCGAAACCAAAGGTGCCAATGCCAAATGTACCAAAACCAAATGTACCAAAACCAAATGTAGCAAAACCAATTTTACCAAATGTAATATTCAAAAGATTTGATTTTCGTACGACCGAAAGAAAAATGATTTAACGATATTAAAATTGGCCACCGTTTAAAAGAATTAAACGATTCGCTTGGCTTATGCAACACTTGGCTTATAAACTATATAAAAACCGGGTCTGTGTTTTATTTCTATTCTCTTCTGATAGACATGAAGTTCCTTGCGGGTTATTTTTTGCTGCTTATTGGCTTCGCTGTGGCCCAAAAAGATGCTGATTCCAATGTGAATCATAATGTAATAAATATTAATTAAACAACATTCTATGTTGTGAGAAAAAGAATAAAAGATTCTATAAAATGTGAACTTATTATGTTTTTTATTTATTTGTTATCGTTTAATTTGTGTACAAGCTAATTATTTTATTCTCAAATTAATGTATATTAAAAAGCATTGATCAAGGATTTAAATATATAGTATATTTGGAATAAACTGGAGATATAAAATATAATTGTCCTGGTATTGGATCGATAATCGGTTGATAAATCCGAAGCAGTAGAGAAATATGTTTTGGTCATATACTAGGTTATATAACCCCTATTGTAATAAACCATTTCGAATATCTATAACATATTTTCCTTTAACCAATTCAATTTGTTATGCCAATTAACGATTTCATCTCATGTTATTTAAAGCAACTACAAAGAATATCAATCGTTAGCATTCACCAAGTTGTAAAGATGCACGGAACGCACTTTTTGATCCTGCTTCTGTTGTGTGGAGTCCTGGGATCTAACGGTGTGACGCCCGACATTAAAAACGTGGCAAAGGCCGAAAGAAATATGCACAACATGTTGCGTTGTTTAAAGAAGAACGAGCCAATAGTTAAGTCCAGGATTTTAACCTTGCCGCCTAACTGTAATCAATATGTTAGCGCGGTCGTCGAGACTTGGAAACCGGAAGGAGTGTAAAAAGCCTCATCATAGAGAATTTTATAATAATAGTAAAGATAATGCCCAATTAAAACCTAGACCAAAAAGTGCGATTAAATGTTTGAAATATGTGCTACAAAATGTATTTAAAATATAAACGTAGTTAGTAAGCAGCTTTACATTACAAACTAGATTGCTATGGCTTCATGTTTTGCCAGTTAGGTGTAGAAAGTTTATATTTTATTTCTCTTTCTTTTTTCATGGCGGCATAGGGAGTTGTCCACATATACGAGTATCTGTATTCAACAAACTTTTTATTGTTGTTTCAAGTGGCATTGTTGTTCCAGTTGCTGCCATAGGTAACTACGTGCTAAGAAATGTATAGCGAGCTGCACAGGCACAATATATATTATACAATATATACTCGCTCTGAAGGCGATAGGGATTCATGGAGGAGGAGGCTGCCAGACAATGGCTGGCGCCCACGTCTCCATGGACGCATTCTAATAAAAAGCAAGCACAGAGAATGCCGTTCTGTGTTGCCGTTTTCGCCATTGGCTCGAATGTATCCAGAGTTTCTTCATATTCCTGCCATAGTTCGTTATTCCCATACCCTTCAACAGAGATGGGCAAAGTTTTTCTAGTGTTTCAACATTTACAAGAAAGAACTACCACTGATTTAGCCAGATATAACATATTACAACTATATATGTGATATTTTTGAATTGTCTGTACGTTATTTTTATATAGCCCTACCATGAAGGAATACATAATATATTCCTAATTCGTTTCTCATCACTAACTGGCTTTCTGGAAATCCTTCTCCACAGCTGAACTCCTGCCGTTGTGCTCGAGTTTTTAGGCTTTTTTGTTACTTGGGCAACATTTGAGTTATAAATGCCGCACTACTTGAATGAATCTCCTGGGCGTAATAGTTTTCAAATGGCTTTACGTATATGACTGTCTTCTCTCTTCCTTTCAGAGATTCGTTTCAGTCTTTGTGGCAAACGTATCGCACACAAGTGGCTCGCTGTCTTTGGGCCAAAAGCGCTTGCCAATGCGAAAAATGGCCCAATGAATCTGGCGAGAGTAAGTTGTTGCTGGCCAGCAAATTTGCCGTTTTATGCCATTCAGTGGACGAGACTACTTCAAGCCCATAAATAATTAAAGTTCGACTTATTTCCGATTTAATGGCAACCAAAAATTGGAAACGAAAGTTGATTGGGATTTTGTTGTTAGACGATTGCTGGCTAAGCAAATGATACAAATTCATAAACTATGCCAACTAACGAATTTGTGTTCATTGTGTTTCGGAAGAATTTTATGTTCAAAAGAATGTTCAACTATATTAATAAGGCTACCCAGTACTACTGTTTAATACATTTTTTTTATTTACTATACGTCTCTCCTTACTTTGGTCTTTGATTTGTATCAAGGCTTCGACAAATTTATAAATTTCTTGGCCTACGGAAGTCGCTTTTCAAACAGTCAATTGCCCTTGATTATGTGCCTGGCTTTTATCACAGTAATGAGACCGAGACGGCCCAAAGCCCAAGCAAATAAATCAATTTTTCTCGTTTCCGGTCAATTAGTGGCGTGCGATGGTTTGCAAAGGTTGTGAAGTTAAACTAATCGCCTGATTCTATGAAGAGAGCAAACAGGGGGCAAGTGAAATGTTTACATTTCTGCTTCGGTTCATTGCTATTTATTCTTTTTCTTTATCTTTTCCTTTCAACTTGTTGCAGTTTCCTTGTGCCTTGCACTGAGTTGGCACCCTTGGCTGGCCAGTTGCTTTTTGAAGACACTCGGGCGTATTAGCAATGTTAATGTTCATGGCCCTATGTCCCATATTAAATGCTAATTCGCATACGGCACACGATCCCAAATGGAGTACTCCACTCCGGCATTTTTTCCCCTCGTTTTTTGATAGAGGACACGGTTACGCTACATGACATTTACAAGTTATTATTATGCAAAGGACACGCTGCGGAGTCTCTTTTCCGTTACCCCTCCACCCTGCCCACATCGCTGCCATCCGCTTTTCTTTGCTCATATGTTGCAAAATCTGCTGTGGCGTTGGGAAATTTGCATTTATTCATGGCATAAATAAAGCATCCGCAGCGTGGACGGTATGCCGAAAAAAGGGATATATTTAATCTGGTCACCCCGCCCAGGCAAAGAGCTTGCGTGCTTCGTTCGGCAAAATCATGACAGCACTTCGTGGGCATCTGGATGGGGATGTGAATGGGGATGGGGATTTGGACGGGGATGGGATGGGTATGTCGATGTGTTTTATTTATAATTTATTTGCCGGAAAGTGCAGCTTACGAGGGCGAGGCAAACACCTGCCGTTGACGGCCGCAGGTGCAGCCGCAAAAGTGACGCAAATTTTGTTTGGCCAACGCTCTTCTCTATAACAATTACATGCATTTAAAATCTGGTTTCGGTTTAGAGATTCGCGGTTAGGCTTCCTCGCCAGTTTTCGACATTTGGATGAGGGATGTACAAAATATTAAGCTCTCTGAATAAGTAATCAAGATTTAATTAAAGGAAACTACATTTTTTGGGTAAGGTGTGTATAGAAGATATATTTAAGATTTTTGGTAAATTCTATTATAAGTTTGTATTGCAACTTCATAGGTATTTCTGCATCCCTGGCTAAATCAGCATGTTGAGCAGTTTATTCTGTGGCCTGAACATCACTGATTTGCATGTGCACGGCTTAAATCCCAGATTAAATTGCTGATAGTAGCGAGTTGCGAATTACGTTCCAATTTGTTAATGGGTCTAATCAACGTGTTTTGTTGACAGCAACACCCGTAACTATTGGAAGCCCCCATTATTGGGCTCTAAAATCATTAGCAAGAAAATAAGGTCACAAACGTATATATTTTATTTGCCCACAAACCTCAAAATACACGTGGGCCAGCTGGTTCCTTGCACAGCTCTCAACCCCACAACCGGAACATAATAATCCCATAATGCGGAGTTAGAGGAGCGTAAAATTAGCCCCAAACCGATGTGGGTGTTTCCCCTCCTTGTGCATGCATAATAGAGTATGAAAGTGAGGGGAGCCATAAAGTGAAGCTCAGAGAAGCACCAATGTGCAAACTTATACGATTTCAAAATTTAAATTTAAAAAAAAAATTGTAACCTAACTTGAATGCCTTGCCTTGGCTGCATTGTTTGCTGAAAGCGACAGTTGGCCACGTGTTGTCCTGTACTCATTACCCTTTATGCCCTTCACTCATTGTTTTTCGCCCGTTACACTTTTCCTTATCCCCGAATGCGTCTCCTTTGAGGCGGTTTATTTTTCCGGAAAAGCGTGATCTTTTGTATGGGCACCGATTCCTTTTCCATTAGCACTTTAATATTTAATGACTTCTGTTTATCGCACATAATTGAATTCTGTGCTGTGGTCTGGGGCCTTCGAAGCTTTTTCTGCAGATGGCCTTTATTATTTGCCTTTGGCTTATTGCTCATTATATTATTATCTTTTGTTTGTAATATCCGTAATATGGCTTGAGCCCCGCCATTTTTATGAGGCATCATTATTTCGGTTTTTTTCTTTCTTATAAATAATGCAAAGGAAAATCTCTTCTCTCGCATTCGTTCTCTTCGGCGTAATTCTCAATCAGAATTCAGACACACATGGCCTGGCATGATTTTCTTTATAGGTCTCTTGCTTCTTGCCAGCTTCCTCCGCTTCTCCCCTGATGATTATCACTTTCAGTTCGTTAGTAAAAGTTACTGCGCCCTTTTCAGTTTCCTCTTGGCCAACGGAGGGCATAACCAAAAATTTAATTAATGTATTTTCTTCGTGTTTTCGCATATTCATGCCTCAAAAATTCGGTGCATGTGTGGCACGTTTTGCTCATTAGCCATTTAGGTGGTATAAATATGCATTAAACCATCTCGCCGAATCCTTCCTATCCCGAGACGTTAGTTACGATTTATGGCCAAGACATGAAATGGACAAAAAACTCACACACACGCTCTCTCCCAGGAAATCTGTAGCGAAAATTCAAGTGCAAGGCAAATTTAAGGAAGCCGGGGGGCCAAGGACAGTGGCCTTTTGTCCTAATGAAAAGACAACAAAATGCGAAGGATAAACGACTGGAGAGAAAGCACCAAGGTTGTTTTCTTTCACTCCTCCAAAGCTTGGCCAAAAAGCTTTGTGCCGCAATTGTCGAAATATACATTTGACAGTTAAATAATTGGCAGTAAACATGGGCTCTAGCCCGGAAAAAATGCTCAAAATTTAACCTGCATAAATTAAACGAAAAATTGTTGTATCAAAAGGGACAAAATCCGTCCACATTTATTTATTATGCGGTGACCCGGAAGAAAATATAAATAATAAAGCAAAAGAGTTCTGTTGAAAGCCAAAAGCGGAAAAGGAAAAGGTATAAGCCGCCCACAGCCATAATTCAAATTTGTATAAAAATGTTAGCTATTTCTAGAGCGCTGTGGAAACCACAAAATGGCCAGCGACACGCCGCCCCAGTTAACTTTGCCTTCAAACATCATTTGTCAGGGCGAGCACACAAGGCCAAAAGGGAAAATGGCACGAAAGGAAATAACTACCAAGGCAGAGGCGAATTTTCACGGCTCTTTAAGCGCCCAGACTTCGATACAAAAATGTGTTTTGCTTATTAGATGAGCCGGGCAACCCTGGCAATCCATCAGCCGTGCAGCAACACTGACGCCGCCCTGACGTTGATTGCCCACCCGCTGCTCCCCTCACATAAGTGAAAGATCACACCAAAGCAATCTAATCCGGTGCCGGGCAAATTGTCCAATGCTTTTTGTGTTGTGTCTTGTGGTTGACAGGCGGGCGAACATTTTGACAGCTACCCAAAACCAGAGGAAAAATGGAAAAGTGGCATACACCAGAGATGCAATTCGCTTGGGTTTGGTTGTTCTCCAAATCCTCTCTTGACCAGTTGCCTTTCCTGGCCAATAATTTTCTACAATTATTGAAAGTTCTGGTGTTGCAAATGGTATGTTATAAAATTCTTGAGATAATACGACAATTTCAAATGAATTTAACAACTTTCGGATATTAGTTTTGATTCGATTTCGTATCAGCATCTCTGTTTAAGCCAAGCTGTAGCTGTGAGCAGACTCCGAAATGTATGCTATGGTTTTTGCTATACTTTTTGTATTCCACCTAATCAAATGCATGTGTGGACGCCGTGAGGTAGTTGCTGCAGAACCCCATAAAGTGCACACGTGTGGATGAGAAGTCGCAAATGCCATTCCCAGAGTTCACAGTTCATGCGAAGCCTTGACATGTTTAGCATAAATTTTGCTGATGACCTCAATTTCGGCTTAAAGGCAAAAGCCGAAAATATGCTGCTGCTTATCCGTCCAGAAGACCAGAGCAATTAATGGCAAGCATTTGCCAGGGCATTTTAATAAAATGATTAAAACTTATTTGCCAGCTGACAGCTCAATTTGTGACCTCTGGCTCAAAGGCATTTTCCATCAGGCTGACCTTTCAGTTTCCCGCACTTCGGGGACCAACCTTCGACCTGTGAGCTCTTAATTTGCCCCTCGGGCGGATAACTGGCGGCAGTCGGCGCCATAAATAAGCCCCAGACCCATGCAATTATGCGCTTGAGCTGTCATTGCAGTGGCCCTGCTCGTTGGTGTGAAAATTGCATATTGGCATAAATTAATCAGCAGCAACAACGCCTGCGATTGCGAGGCCATCAGCTGGCCATGATTGCACCGGGCCAAGCCAGTCCGTCCACGTGTACCAGTGTCCCATCTGAATGGCATACTCACGGCTCCATGGGACGGACACCTGCAGGCTTTTGCTCCCGCTGCACCGGAATTAATATACATACGCACCCAGCCGAGCTGCGAAATGTGGATAAGAAATTCGTATTGACGACAGATTGAGTTGTGCTTGATTTGAATCAATCAGAGAGTTAATCACGCTTGCAGCTCAATATGAATATATGATTGATACAATTACGTTTGAAGTCCTAACTAGAGCCATAATTGCATTGGCTTGTATGATTTGTATTTCTTTTCGATTTAGATTTACTAACGTAAAATCGAAATAACTATGAATATAAATGCTTGGTATCCATGAGGTTGGATTTTCCAGATGAATTAATTTTAATTTAAAATTGTTTATAGTTTGTGCGTTTTCTACTTTTTTGTATTGTACAATAATACAACTCATTTGAAAATTTTTTTGCGTCTGAAATAATGTTTATTAAATCTGTCTTAATAGCTTAATCAATGCGCACGCTTTCGCATGTTTGGTTTGTTTACAATTCACAGATCGTATATTTTTTTCCAGATGAAAAATCAACTTTGTTTAAAGGGTAAACAATGCAGTATTTAATGGCGTTGATGAGCACAATTTTATTTGAAGGTCGGAAATATTTAATTGAAATATATTTAATGATAAAACATATTGGGATATTTAGCCTAATCTCGTTTATCTTACAATATTACAAAAATATGTAGGTACAGAAATCGTTTTTTTGTGTGCACATGACAATATTTAAACAAAATATTTTTATCGCAGCTCTCACTCTTCTTCAGTGGCCAATATAGGAGATATTCCTTGACCAATTTCAATTTCCCCTTTGACGACAGTTACACTACGGCAGCTTGCTCTTCAATTTGCGGCTGGCTCAGCTTAATTGATTCGCTTTAAGGCTGGAACAAAAAACTAGTTGCAGTAGGCAAAAAGCAAAACTTTGCCCCAACTGAAAGAAAACGGCAGACAATTAAGCCATGGGCTTTACTCTATACGTGTGTTGTGTGTGTGTGTGTGTGTGAGAAAGGGTGGAATTTTCCGGCGATGGGTAAAAGTCGGGGAAATTGAGAACTGCAGCAATTACTTACTCGAAATCTGTTGGGCGAATGGGTCCTGGGGTCTCGAGTCCCGACTCTTGTGGCTGCGGCGTGAAAGTGAAATACTTTGCCAAGGACTTTGCCATTGTTGCGGTTTGGCTGCTGCATCTGTTGTTTGTGCAAAAAGATTGTGCCATCTTCCCCGGCCACTGCCAGTTATCGTGAACTGTGTCAAGCGTTTGGTTTGGTTTCGTTTTGATTTGCAATTTTAATGGACTTCTTTTTTGTCAGAGTGCAAATTGCGTAAGGTTCTTCCGGAGTTTCGGTTGCTGCGGCTTTAATTTATAATTACAACAATGCCACCGAAAGTGGCTGGCACTTAAAACCCTTTTACCCCTCGCAAAAAAAAACGGTCATTTCGAAATGAACATCGAATTAACAATTTTAAAACGAGGCGTGGAAATTACATTGGTTACGTACACAAAAAAGTGCATAAAGCCGGCTATGGAAAAAAACAAACATAAAAATCACTTAAAAATGTGTGAGAAATTAATTGCAGTTTCGACTCGAAATGATAACCACAAACAAAAGCGCAGAATTGTCGATTTTATTGTGTGGTCAGAATCGAAAAAAAATAACAATTGGCCGGAAAAAAGCGCAGCTCAACCAGTTGAAATTATTTGAGACAGTGTGATGCAGATATTTTGATGATATATGAGATATATGAAACTAAAAAAAAGCAATGTTTACATTTGAAGTGTTCAGTACAACAAACAATTCAATGAACTGGTTGTTTGTTTGTAAAATATAGCAACGTTTTTCTGACATGGGTAAATGATATAAATGGTTTTAAGCTCAAGGCAATCTTACATAAGCTGACAAATTTTGGGCTTAGTCTTTGTTTTACTTCATCGCACGTAGGAGATTTAGGAGCAATTCAACATTGTTTATTTATGGTATCAGTGAGGCAGCGAAGGTAATTTGAGTTAACCAAACATCCAGGCCACGTTTATGCAAACGATTTCGAATCAATTTGGCCGCAAATGTTTTTAAATGTCTCGATGCCATTAGATGGCTGCCATTTCTGCGACCTTTCGGCATCGTTTGGCATTCCGCCAAGAAGTGGCTGTCAAGTCAAGTTCCTGTCTTTTAAGCGCTTGCCGTGCAATCACTCAAAGTTGTTCGCATTTGTATAAACACTTCTAATCCTAATGCCATGCAAGCTGCAGCCGCCCGAGTGCTGAGACCTAAGTCCTGAGTCCTGAGTCCTTCGTCGTTTAAACATCCGGTTGCTGCCCCTGCCACAGGTCCTGCTCCTGGCTACTTACAGTCAATTGCCCCACCCGCCGGCCTTTCGAAGTTGAAGTGACATCGCCAAACTGACAGACAGCCAACAGAGTGGTGTGTGCCGCACAACTCCTGCGCCTCATCAACGCAACTGGTCTGTGGTGGGGCAAATGTTGCGTGCCAGGACAGCGTTTCCTTTTTCCTTTTGGCCCCTCCACTCAGCTGCGATTTCGTCAAACAAACGTCGAGTGGGCTGAATGGATCACGCACACAACAGCCATGCATGTCATTCATTCTCAGCCTCCGCAGGACTCAAGTTCGAAGCAATCATACTCAAGTTACATTATTGATTATCATTATTGTTATTCCTGTGGCAAAAAAAAACTACTTCAAAGTTTTCATTCAAATCATGGCCAATTAAAACAAGTTATCACTATACAAACACCACCATTTAATTGAATAGAGCAGTTAGTTATCTATGTTGATTTAATTTTAAGCAAGTTTTGCTCCGTGAAAGGAGCTGGCGGACATCCTGGCCAAGGAGCTGTGGAAGCTGGATGCTGTGGAAGCGCTTAGGGTGTCAGTCAGCGTGTCAGTTGTGCGGCATTTCATTGGTTTTGGCTCCTACACGATGGTCTCGGCCCCAAAGTTGCGGACAATTGACAGCCGGGCAGGTCCCTTCCAGAAAGTGTCCTTTGTCTCTGTCTTTAATTTCGACCACCGTGCCAGGACTTGTCTTAAAGTCAGCAACTAGCCCGATTTTTGCCCATTAGCTGGCCTTCAGTTGCAGCTGCTGCTGTTGCAGCTATTTGTTGGCTGCTCATTAAAAACTTTTTGGGCCAGCGACAAAAATTTGATTAAGTCTGACAAACTGGGGTTAATTTAATGACATGGCTATACTCCATCTCAAACTTCTTTAGTGGCAAGCATGTGAAAGTAAAGGTCATTGCTACAAAGTAGTGTATGTAACTATAATTTCTACACTTAATATACTAGCCCTTATTAGTGTGTGGTTTGAAAAGCATAGCGACTTTGCCCCAGTGTCCTTCCTTTAGTCTCGATTTTTTATGAAAAACTTTTGCAAAATAATTCCAGTTAGGGGTCGGAATTCGCTCTCAACTGTCGAGCTCGCACTGAAATTACAATGCACTCGAAGTGCCTTCGGTGGGCGGGGCAGTTGGGTGTTTCGGATGGTAGTTGGAGTACTTGTCCCCTAAACTGGCGCACTTTGCATAAATTTCAACTTGAAGCATTGCACTTACTTGACACATTTCGTTTACCCAGACCGAACCATCCAGCCAACCATCCATGACTAACCTTTCGACCCGCTCACCTCATTCAACTTTGTTGTTGTTCATTTGGGATGAGGAAAAAGAAAGTTTTGTCTTTTGGTCTCTGGTTCTAGCAACAATTTACCGTTAAAAGCTCAACATTGTTACACTGGTTTTTCACTTTTCACTAAGTACCGGGTTTGTGTTACCCATAAAAAAAAGAGGTGAGTTGCACGAGAAGAATACAGCCGCGGGTGGCACGAGATCCGCCCAAGTGCGTTGAGTAATCTGCTCAAGTTTTGCCGGCGTCTTTTGTGCAACGTGCGAAGTTTGTCACTCCGTCAGTGAAATGGCAAAGGGAACACAGCAACACTTTGTCCATGTTCAGTGCCATGCCGCACCCATCTCCACTCACTCACCTTTCGTAATCCACTTTCCTGTAGAGACATCAGCATACACCTGGCGAAGGCGGGAGATCTAAGGCTGCCCCGGGGGGCGGGGCAGTTGTCGTGTCAACACAAGTTTTGCATTTGGCGATGTGTTTTTCCTCGGTATGTCCCTTTTTTTCTTGGTTTTTTTTCTCACTATTTTTGTTTGCACCCTGCAAGTTGTTAAATGAGTTTTCATAGTTTTTCGTGGGTGGTAAATGCATACCCTTTTGCTGTCTCTGTTTGCGGAAAATTAATATTTTTCCCTTATCCCATTTCACTCGCTATAAAGTTCACCATTGCCACTGGGGTGCATTTGCTTAGCGTCAAAGTTTTCTGTTATAGCGGATTTTTATTAAAACCCCAGGAAGAAGTAACATTTTCCGAGCGAAAGTTTCAAACAAAATGGAAGTTATACTTACCAGAGGGACTCTCAATTTATTAGGGGTAGAATATCTTAGTAACATGTGTTTAATATAGTATACGTATGGGACTGGAGAAAAAGTTATTATTCCCTCATATCAATTTACAATAGAGCTCTAAATGTGTGCAGAGATAAATTCATTTTATGAAACTACGATTTGTTTGGTTTTCCGTAAGGGATCTACCGGTAAGTGGTCAATTAATCAACGCATTTATAAACTTTAATCAAGCTAATAGCCATCACCGGAACAACATTGGCAATAATTAATCAGTGGAAATATAATAACCGTCATTAAACTAAACAAACACATTGCGCCATTCACAGTTCGCTGTTCGCAGCAATTTCAATATGCAAACGGGTGTACATAACACTTAACCCATGATACCCCACCTGAATACATTTCCAATTAACTGGGGGGAGCTACCACTTTGCCCAACTTCCGGTGGCGGGGCATGCCGTTTGGTAAATAACAATGCCCCTGCAAATGTTTAATGATATGAAATTAATGCGTAAATATCCGAGGCTTCTTTGCCATTAAAGTGAATAGTAAATGGGATACAATTTCCCGGGTGGAACCGAACCAACGGGAATTTTCACAGCTGCGGTGGTCGCCGTCAGGTGAAAATGTAAATGATATGCCATGATATCGGCCTCAAGCTGAGAGGAATAAATTGACTCTTTGACTATTCAAAGTATTTTTCGGTTCTGACAGTTTGCCTGTGGAGTTTTGCAACATTTGTATTTGTTCAAAAGTCAATTTAAGACCCAAAAAAAAAATGATGGCATTGTCGGTATTCATTTGCATGCCACTCGCACAACTTGAAGAGCCCGAGAAATGAGGATAAATTCACAAATTATGTTGTTCCTCGAGATTTTTACGGTCCTTGCCACACACACACACACACACACCCACTTAACGCCCATTTGCCACATCGAACTCAACCATAAATACAATATTCCCGCAACTTTTCGGGAAAACAACAACAGATTTGATTTTACTCAGTTTCGGTTTCGTTGCGAGGCCGAAAATTTTTATTGTCCAGCAATAAAAGGCTGTGGAAAAGCTGGGCAAAAGCGACGGAATACGCATGAAATTTGATTTGCTTCATTGAATTGATTTCATTTCATTTGTTTTGATTTGTTTCCCCCGAAAAACGCAAGGACGCAAATTGGAAACCGGACCCCGGATAACAAAAACTGGCACCATCTGAATTGGTGTATTCGAGTACCGAAATGAATACATTTCGGTTCACTTCGAGGCGTGTCCGGGGGGCAGGCATTTGGATTTTGATTCGGATGCGGATTCCTATTCCTATTCGTATTCGGATGAGGGGGCGTGGCATTGTGGTTTATGCTGATACTGTTGACTGACATCGGGGTTCTGGGCCTGACTTTTAGTAGTAGTTTATTTAGTTGTTGGAACGATCAACACTTGCCAGATTGCTTTGGCATTAAAGTGTCAGCAAATATTTCGGATTCTGGTTGGCTGTATAGAGTGGAATGTTGGGTCTGGCATCTGGCAGCTGAATGTCCGGAGTTGGGGAAATGGTCCTGTTCCGGTGATGATTCGGCCACATGCGGTTTAATGCCCCCTAAAAGCCTTGACTCTGGTCACCATTCAGAGAAACGCAATAGCTGAATCGAAATGAAAGAGCGAAATATGCGAAATTTAATTTAAACTAGAAATCTATTTTTAAATATATATTTTTAAAACTAGCCCACTAACCTAGAACTGCGAGCTCTATAAACAAAGTAAGCTAATTTGTAAAAATGTAGGAAATATTCTTGCAGTGTAACAAAAGAGTAGGCTTGACTAAGTCCCACGGTAAGAAAGACAAAACCTGCCTCTCAATTGAACCCTTTTAGTGAGCTTGTCAACGACGGATGGCGCAGCTCTTAAAACGTATCCAAACTATAAATTGGGTAGTTATTTGGGCTCAGTTTCCTATCCAAGATACATTGTATTGAGCCAGATCATAAGCCGAAATGGCGATAGCTACCATCGATTGCTACTTGATGGCTGATAACTCTTGTCTCAAGTACCAATCGCTTGTTTTCCCTCGGGGCATTCGTGTCCAAATGGACGCCACAAATAACCAAAAATCCGCATCGTTACTTTAACCGCTCCCCAATGAGCATTTTACGGGTGGAAACCTTTGGCTTTCCAGCCAACTTTCACGATATCCCAACTGATGACCCAATTAATACGGTGACAAGCAACATTTATTTATTGCCATTTCTGCTTATGTAAGTAAACTTTTGCAAGCGAGCGAGAATCGAAAAACTTTAAACTTAATGTTCTTGGCAATGTTCTTTGTCAATTCCCCAAAGAGAATACCGAAACTAATCATTATTGAAAACGTGTGGTGAAAACTTTAGTAATGCCCCCTATTGTGTCACGCCTTTTTCCACTGTCACTGTGACCGCAAAAAAAGGAAAGAAAAATGTGAAAACAAAAAAAAAGAGCCAAAAGTTATAACAAAATAGCTTTGGTCAAATTGTTTTACAAGCCAATTGGGTTTCGTGTCCCTTTTTGGCTCTGTCATTTTGCCTTTTTGGAGTTCGCTTCGATTGGCGTTGCCAAATCCCCCAGGCGTTTGGCAGAGAAAGTTCCAATGTGCCCACACTTTTCACTCGAAACATGGTCTCATGCTGCTGATAAACTTTAAAATAAAGTCCGGAATTTGGTCCTTTTAATACATTTTTTTTTTAAACTATTTTAGCAAAATAATATGTATTTTACAGGGCACATCAATTAGAAAATATAGCTTTACCCTGCTCATTATACTCCCATCCCTCCACCTGTCCTTTAACTTCTGGATCTTGGAGATTTCCTGGCTGGTCGTGATTGTGCAGCATTTGTTGCTGCTGCTGCTGCTGCTGCCCAAAAGTTCCACCGATGTCCTCCTCGTAGGATCTTCGGTCCCTTACAGCCTTGTTCCTTGCTTCGTTGGCGGCACAGGCAGCCCTGTAGGCGGCCTTCCTCGTGTTGGTATAGTCCAGTTTGGCGGAGCGCAGCTGCTGCATCAGCATCTCTGCTCTCTGGCGAGCGGTTTCCACCAGCTGGTTCTTTTCGCACAACTCCTGCTGGGCACCGGATGCAGCTGCCTCAGCATTGCTCACTGCCTCCTCGGCAACTTTTACTGAGCTCCGAAGCGATTGCAACAGCGTTTGACATTGCTTCGCTGTGGCAACAGCGACATTGACATTTGTCTGAAATTTAGCATATCATAATAGAATTGGTAATAAAAGGGGGTTTAGCACATACCTGTGAACCAACCAGTGAGTAGGTTTCCTCCTGCACAATAATCTCCGCCTCGTGCACCTCGTCCTGCAGCTGCTCCATAAGTTGTTGTTTCCCCGCCAGCGCCGCCTCAGCGGCCTTGGCCGCAGCAATGGCTTTCTCGGCCAGCTGGTGTTTCACCTGGCGGGCAGCAGCCAGAGCAGCTGGTGCCTGAGTGTCCGACGCCTTCTTGGCCTCCTGGGCAGCCTTCTGGGCAATATTCGAGGCGGTCTGCTTGGAGTTGCCTTGTCTTATGCCCATGGTGAGGTCCGCGGACTGGTCCAGAAGCTGGGATCTGGACTGCTGCTGGTTCTGCGGGCAACTCGAATGACGTTGGTAGCAGGCTGCAAGGCTGGACGAGATCATGAGCAGGTGATAGAGAAGGATGTGGCACAGGAGCCGTGGCAAGGCAATGCGCATAATTATGTGAACCTTCAAAGTTGCTGCCAAGTTTGCCTTTTCAACTCAAGGCTCGAACATTTTTACATTTCAAGTAGTTCCGCTAAGCCAACGTGGCAAGCGTTCTAGGGAATAAAATGTTTAACAAAGTTTTTTTGTTAGAGAAACTCTGGGTAACGGGGACGCATAACTTTTCCGCGCAATTTAACTTAACGTTCACGAGTTTCTCATTTTTATTTTCTTTTGTACCTTATTCACTTAGTTTTTTTTTTCTCAGCCGTCGCTTTTCCTTGACATGAAAAGTAGACTAACAATGCATGTGGCAACAATTTTTTTTTTCGGCCGGTTGTTGAACAAGAATTAATTGGGTCGTCAAAGTCCTTCAGCCCCGATAAGCTTCCAGCCTTATCGGAATGGCAGGGAAAATCAAGAAGGAAAAAACTGGGAAAACCCAAGACGATTGCTCGGGTCATTTGTGCGTTGATCTGTTAATCCGAAAAGGGTTTTTGCCGGCTTCCCATGACGAAAGCCCCGACATTTCCTACCATTTGATTGAGGACCCGAAAAAGCTGCGCCATTAAGCGGGCAAGTTTGTTACGGCCAACATAAGAGGCCATGGCTAGAGCCACTAGGCGTATGCGTAATAAAATCAACAACTTTAAATTTGAGCCCCCACACACGCACACACATTTCTCTCTCAATTAGAGATAACAGATAACTTTAACTGCTTAAACTGTGTATATATGTGGCCAGGACCACAGTCCAAATTTGACCAGAGTGCGGTTGTTTACCAAAGTCGTCCCCTGGCGCAAAAGTCCGTATTTCGGCCAGGACACACTCTCGGCCTTGTTCATGGACCTCGTCACTTGCATTCGCCTTTTTGCGTATTCAAGTGCCTGTGCGGAAGTGTTCCATACCAATACCCACTGCCCCATCCTACGCACATACCGACTCCACTCAAAAATGACACTCCAAGTGCGGAACGTGGGCGGCAAACCGCATAAAAAAAGTATCCTAGAAGAAATTCATATGCATGCCAGCAGAATGCTTTCTTTTTGCCATACACTTAAAAAAAAATTGTGTGCAAGATAAAAATATTAGAATATGTATGCATATGCATATGTAATGCATTAAATGCATTAATCTTACGAACTATGAATATCGCAATAACGAGTTTGTCTCAAAGTAAAGTCAATATCAGTGTTTCCAAGTGTATGGATCAACCAAAACGGAGTTGAAATAGCCTCATAAAAAACCGAAGGCATAGTTTCTGTGAGAAATATGATGTCTTAAAGGCTGGAGAATGAAAACAAACACATCAATTTTCTGAATGTCTGGTCTTTGCGAAAAACACATAGATCAAACTCAAAGAGAGCTCCCTTGTATACGATGTGTTTTCTTTCTTATTTCTGATTTACTTGCCACTCAAATATCCTTCTTCGATATTGCAGAGCCCACTGCCCCGTCGCCGACACCATCGGATGAACCGTCTAGGGAGGGAGGTCCTGCCCACAAATTCAATTTCCTCTGCAGCCAGTCCATCGAACATGTCCTGTGCCTGCTGCTAACTGAAAACTGAAGCTGAAAACCAACTCGTCTATGCGGCGAGGTGGCGAAGTGCCGATGTCGTTCTGGTGTTTGAACCGCATATAGACATATATATTTGCCAGCTCTCGAGTATATATAATATTTATGCCACTGTAAGTGCTTATTGATGTCAGATCTGAAATTGGAATCTGCTTGGGCTTTTGTTCTTATTCCATGCGAATGCACATTGAAGTTAAGGTCTCGATTCGATTCGATTCGATGCAATGCGATGCAATGCGATGCGATGCTCGATGTTTTGCGGACTCTCAATTAAGCAAGTTGACATTTTGACATGTCTGAACTGAAACCGAAACTTGTTCAAAAAATTGAAAATTCATACATGCGCGTACACAACACACACGAAATATTTATAAAGTCAGACACAAGCCCCAAAGACCCCAAGAGGTTGCTTCCAGCAAGGAGTACGAGCCGGGCCCGCTGAGGCCACAGTAAAATTTAATTTTAATGCATAAGCAAATTGAATTTAAGCAACAGGAAAATTGTTCGTCTGGCCACAAAGGTGCCGCATGTGGAAGCAAAAACCACTTGCCAGGGAAACGAAAAGGCGGACTAAAACCACGTCGAGTGTTTCATGCTGAAAGTTTTCACCTGAAGAAGGCGAGGCGAAAATTCCTTAAACCAACCACAATTACCGAAATGGGGTGCCTTCATCAAACATTTTTAAGAGCAGGACATGCTTGAAAAATTCTCGGTCTCCGAATTAGGCAAAGGAAAAACTAGCACACCGCAAAAATATAATTGAAATAATTGGGGGCGTATTAAAAAGTGTTCGAAAATAGTTAGACCGCAGAGAAGTGTAAATTGTATTTTTTGAAGAGAAATACACGATTTTTTTTATGCAGTGACCCCAAATATTTTTATTTCATTTAAAGTAGCTGTACTACTTCTGGCTTATCATCCATACGAATTCCTCGTAGTTGATCATGCCATCCCCATCAAAATCAGCCTCGCGAATCATCTCATCGATCTCCTCGTCGGTGACCTTTTCGCCCAGATTGATCATCACAAAGCGAAGCTCAGCTGGTGATATAAAGCCATCGCCATCACGATCAAAAATCTTGAATGCCTCACGCATTTCCTCCTCAGTGTCAGTTTCCCGCATTTGCTTGGCCATTATACCGCAGAACTCAGTGAAGTTCAGTTGGCCATTGTTGTTGTTCTCGGCCTCAGCTATCAAATCTTGCAACTCGGCCTCCGTTGGATTCTGGCCCAAGGTGCGCATCAATGTGCCCAGCTCACGGGTGGCGATCTTGCCGGTTCCCTCCTTGTCGAACTGGACAAAGGCATCCTTGAACTCGGCAATCTGCTCCTCCGTTAGTTCGGACATCTTGATAAATTTTCAAAGATTTTCGGTAT
Source organism: Drosophila melanogaster (assembly GCF_000001215.4). NCBI lineage: Eukaryota > Metazoa > Arthropoda > Insecta > Diptera > Drosophilidae > Drosophila > Drosophila melanogaster. The sequence continues at coordinate 25,812,614 of NT_033777.3, read as the reverse complement.
TTATCGAGATATTTTTAAATGCTTGCAGAGCTATAGACTGTTGGAATTTACGAAAGGGAATGAGCCGAAACTGTTTTGATGATACTGATACTGACAGGTCGGGTTCCCAACCCCTAAAGCCTGCTTTTTCCTTATGTAGTGGACATCATTCTGACAAATCGCACATAGTCTATATTGCCTTCCAAATCAGAATTTGCATCACGGATGATCTCCTCCACCTCATCATCCGTCAATTGCTCCCCCATGTTCTGCATTATGTGACGAAATTCCGATTCAGATATTAAGCCGGTTCCTTCTTTGTCAAAGACTCTGAATGCAGCTATAATTTCATCCTCGGTAGACATGTTTGCGTACCTCTGAGACATGATGTGAAGGAAATCGCTGAGATATAACTCACCGGATCCATCAGCATCGATCTCGGCCTGAATTTCCTGCAATTCCATATCACTGGGATAGTGGGCCACAGACAGCATTAGTTGCCTGAGATTTGTTATAGGAATAACCTTAGTGTCTTGGTCGTCAAACAGGGAAAAGGCAATCTCCAAATCCTTGACCTGTTCTTCGGTCAGATTGTGGGTGCGAATGGTCCGTTCCTCTGGCGGCGGAGTAAGGAATTCGAAATCCATGGCCAAAGGAAGGGGTTGGGGGTGGGAAAATTTTGGGGTCACTGAACACTCACTACAAATTTTCGACAAACTTTAGTTCACAACTTCATATTTATAATTTAATAACAAGAAAAGCCTACTCTTGTTATCATTTTATCTATTGTATATTGGCTTTTTTTTTTTTTTAAAGAATAGTCCAAACTGGTGGTATCCGATATTTCAAGATCTTCGATTCCATTGGCCATGCTTTTGAAATTTATTGATTAGATCTACAATCGGTTATGTTTTTTATTTTTCAAAGAGAGTGTTACGTCTCCATCATCATGGTCACAAAGCGAACGTAGTCGATTTTCAGTTCCGTGTTGGCGTCGGCATCACGTATCATTTCCTCGATCTCGTCCTCTTCCATTTCATCGCCATATTCAGTCATTATCTGACGGAACTCATTCTCGTGTATAAAGCCAGATCCATCTTTGTCGAAGACTTTGAAAGCGAGGATAACTTCATCTTCGACGGTCAAATTCTCGTACCGTTTCGACATGATGTATAGGAAATCACTGAGATAAAGCTCGCCGGATCCATCCGTATCAATTTCGGTTATATAATCCTGTATCTCGTTTTCCGGCGGGTTGTGGGCCACGGCTCGCAGGCAATCTCTCAATAACTTGATCGGAATGACCTTGGCATTATCGTCGTCGAAGAGGGCGAAGGCCGCCTCACAATCCTTGAGCTGTTCATCATTCAGCGTGTGGGTATGAACTGTTCGTACCTCCGGAGGTGGACTACTGAAATCAAAGTCATCCATGGCAAATTGTAAGTATACCTTGGGCTAAAATTTGGATTTCCCGAAAAGATGAATTTTAAAATTTAGTTTTTCGAAAATAGTTGTGTTTAAATATTGTCTTTTCATTGACAGTTTTCCATTTAGACTGAAATTGTGGAAAATTCAAGGCATTGACAACAAAAGATTACTAGTTAGTTTTTTAAAATTTTTTTTTTGTTAGTTGCCCCACGCTCTTTTCTGACATGGTTCTTAAACTCATTTTCAGTAAGATAAATTTGTGAAATGGAAAAAACTACAACTGCTCCGTGATGCAGTAACACCGCAGTAAAATATAGCAGGATTTAACAATTAAATTTGCAACAATTTTCCGAATAATGTTTTCATAGCCTCTGGCTACCGCTTCGAGCAATGTGGCTGTTGAAAAGCATGGGTAATTACATTTTTAATTAAATGCGTCGCAGTTTGTTCTGTTTTTATATTATTTTTATTTTTGTTGGTGCATTTATACAACTGTTCAGTATTTTTTCTGCTCAGCCATTTGCTGCCATCGTTGGTCTCTTGGGTCATAAAATGTTTTTTGTGTTTGTATTTTTTTTTTTTTTATTGAGCATTACGGGCAAATAGGGAAATTATCCAATGCAAAATTTCGAGCAATTTGCATAATTTGGGAGCGGAGAAGGCGAGAACCAAACTGCACAAACCCATGTCCCTGGCCATCAACCTTTCTCACACGTGCTCCTCCCAGTGGAGCGAACAATGGGGGCTTCTTGGTAATGAGAAGCAAATCCTGGCCACGAAGGACACAAAGGATTTAGGATTGGGGCCAAAGTTGAGCCACACAACAAGGCACTGTCAAGCATTTCTCTGCATAGATTAGAGAGGACTTTTCGGGCCAGAGATGCGGGATTATATATTTGTATGGAAAACAATAGTTCCAAGTATTACTTAGCAGGTAATATATTAATTAGGGCTACTAACTAAATAAATAAAAGTTGTTTGCGTTAAAGGAGAGTAAAAACAATTTGCTTAAAATAATTGGCAGATTTGTAGATCTCCCAACTAATAAATTCTATTCTGATGACCACATGTGTATATGTTTATACGATTGTCTGGTAAATGCAGCTCAGAATATGTTTGTTGTTTGACTTTAATCAGGCATAAACAGGACGATATAGCAACAGCCGAGCCGCAATCGAAATGGCAACAGACCTTTGGGGGATTTGGATAATTTGCATTTCTGTAGTGGGACAGGACACACATGCAAAGGGTTTTCATGTGCAAATCCCTTTATGCCAGTTTTGGAACCACAACTTCATATAGTATTACGTATATTCGCTCGGGTAAGTAGTATTCGTATTATTTTGAATGGAGAATGCAGATGAATTTCTTGTATTCAGCTAGATCAGTTGGAAAATTAGATATTTGGAACAGTTGTACAAATAAAACTTACATTTATTTTACGTCTCTACTACGTTGTAATATTGAAACCCAACTCAATACAATGATTAATGGAGAAGTAATAGATGATTGACGCATGGATGCACGGAATACCAATCTGATACTGACATGCGACGTTTCAATTAAGCATATAAAGGCTGGGTCTGGCCAATGACCACACAATGGATGCCTTTGGAATCCAATTGGCAGACGGACGTCCAGCAGCTGGATATCGCAAATATGGAGCCCAGTCGACCAGTTGCAAAGTAATGCCATTCAATAACCGCGGGTTGCAATTCGAGTCGCAGATTTGTCTATGCCAAAGCGTTTTCAGTATGGGAATCCGGGACGGAGCTCAGTAGCAAGTGCATCTATGTGAATGAATTATAGCCACCGGTTGCAATCAGTTGTGGCCCACAATGAACGGAGGCATTTGTGAGAAATGAATGCCGGATTGAATTGCCTTTTTGTTTCCGGTTTCAATCTTGTGCGTTGCAGCTGTCGCTTTTCATCGGGGGCCAACATGAAGTCCGACTTCTAGAGGTCCTTGTTTATGGATATCAGCCCGCTTTTCACCTTGGGCATTGTATGGTCTATATATACCCAGAGTCAGCGCCTGGGCAAACAATGTACTTAAGCCAGACGGCAAAGGAAAAAGCGTAGAACAAACCTGGCTCCTTGGGATCCCTGGGATCCTTGGCATCCCATTGCCTCTCCTGTTTGTTTCTATTTCACTTTGATGGCACGTGCGTGGAGTGGTTTTCAGACCAGGTGAGGTGGATGGCGGAGGTGGGTGGATTAAACTGGAGTGGAAACGCAAATATGCAAGTCAATAGCAGAATGTTGCCCCGAGGTGAAGTGACAAGGTGACGACTGGGAGTACAACAAGTAAAAGCCACAGGAAAAGCGTCTTTAAATCGAAAGTAAAAGTAAATTTATTGACTACGTCCTCGATCTATACTACAAGCAAACCCAATAGTCATTTACTCTTTAAACTACATACAACATTTTTAAGTCCCTTATCCCGATTTATTATTAAAGTTATATCTTTAAGTATATTAAAGAGCTTAATAAACAATTCAAATGGAAAATAAACTGAGGATGCAGATATTTTTTGTTTTATTCAATTTTAAGGAGTAAAGAATTTTACAACTTGGTAAACATACGCATTCCCCTGTTTTGTTTCTTTCGCTCTTATTATGCTAAAAGCATCTGCCAGGCTGCAACTAATCCGAAAACTTAAAATCCAATCTGGAATATAACTTTGTTTGACTTTTGCTTGCCGCCTCGTATTTTCCCCCATTTTCTAAGATTTTCTTTGTTTGCTTTTGTGGCGCAAATTGCATTTTGTGGGTGTCAACAAACGCAGCGCTCTGGACCGACTTCACTTGGCCAGGACAGCATGAAACATGATTAAATTACTCATACGCCTCGTGTGTGTGCTTGGACAACAACTTCTATGGCTATTTTGTTTTAGCTGTTGTTGCGCTTGCACTCATTTAGTTAATTAAGTTTTACAACAGCTTGCCACATGCCCACCACTCGTCCGCCCCTTTAATTAGTTTTTAATTATTTCAGAGTTGAGCGTTTTCCAAAAATTTCCCGGTAAGCTTTTGGCCCAAAACAACAACTACAACAGCAATAACAACAATGGATGGATCCCCGTGTTGGACTTTAGCTCAGAGTTTGCTTTGAGTTTGAGTTTTAGTTAATTTTATTTGTATTTTGCAAGTATTTCTACGCCCCCTACAAAAAGGGAAGTGGGGCTTTTGTTCATTTAGCACATTATTTCTACACGCTTTGTTTTTACTGCAGTTGGTTTGTTTGTTGGCTCGTTTGTTTTGGGCCGGCTAAAGTTTTGTGCAAGCCCATTAGCCTAATAGCCCAAACAGAAGTCACTGTCAACCTCTGTTTATTTATATAGTATAATTAACTTTTGTTGCATGTGAATACGGTCAGGGTATATATTTCTATGGCACATCGTGTTTAACTAGATACTTATATTCTATTAATGGGGATTTAAATAAATAGTCTCTTAACCTACACCTATTATAACGAAAATTCTTGAATAATATCAAAAGTTATATCATACCAATTAAATTTTGATTTAGTTTCCTGCTCTTAAATTTATTTTATAGTTTGAAAACATATTCTGCTTTCCGACCAGAACCCCACGTTGCTTTAAATAAAGTAATCTGTGTGGAAATTGCGAATATTACTCAGAATGAACATGGTTTTTGCCTTTTTATAGTTCGGTCGGTTATCAGCATAAAACTGATTGAAATGGGACAGCAAACATTTCACTTTATCAACTTGTGCATATTTAAGCATGCTCCTGTAACCGAGTCTGTGTTTGTGTCTGTGAAAATTGGCTCAAACGAAGCCCTGATGCTGGGCAAAATGCAAAGGGAATTGTGGGGGACACGGCCTAGAACAAATATTTACACGGCTCGTTGTATGGCATTTGCCATAAACTACCGTAAAACAATAAAATTCGCAATAAACCAAATGGAAAGCGGCAACTGCCGGCTCATGTGAAATGCATGCAAAGCAACAACGCAAACAAAAGCCACAATGCCGAGCAATTCAACAACAAAGCCAAACGAAACGAAACGAAACGTTTTTCATAACTTAAATTGCAAAATGCAGCAAGGGGTTATGAGTAAAAAAAAAAAAAAAAAAAAACGCTGAGAAAATAAAAGAGTGCTACTGGCTGAAACGTCAACAGAACAGTTTGGAACAAAGCCGTAAAACAATAGCTAAAGACGGAAAGAAAGACTTGACTGGGATATATCCTGCAAAAAAAAAAAAAAAAACAAAGCAATTTAATTTGCAGGATCTGTGAGCAGATATGCCCTATCGCCTTTATTACTTCCAATTCATCCAAACACTCAGCACCAGCCATATAAACTTGAATATCTTTATTATATTCTGAAATAGTGGCAACTGAACTTCTGAATTCATGCTGTCATTGTTTTCCACTTTCTTTTTCGATTGCCTTATAATTGGATCATTTTCAAATGGATCTTCCTTCCTATCATTATTTATCGAGGCTTGAGTGCAAGTTCCTTCGTCCGAATCCGTATCATCCTTCCAGAGATCGGATGTTTCTGCGCCGCAGTCAGCTGGGAAAATTCGTTTCTTGTTTACAAATTAGAGTTTAAGCAAAAAAAATAATTTAAAAATCAAACTCAATACATTATTTTTTTTGTTTATTAGGTATTATTTCAGCAATTTAACACACAAACTTGCACTTACCAACTGCCTGATGCTGAAAGGAAAATCCACAGAGTACTAGAAAAGTCAATACAGCTAACGACATGACTATCTTAAACAAACTGTGTGACTTGGATATATCTGAGTTCTACTTATAGATTTTTACTGCATACATACATATAATTCGTTAGGCTTGCGGTTGGGACTAGAAATAATTGTAATGCCACGGTTTTCTAGTTGAAGTAAACTTTTTTCCAACTTTCTGTAAACTGCATAATCTTGTTAGCCTTCCGCCTGGCAACACTCTATTTTTAGCTGCTCATCTTGATGCTGATTTATCTGTAATCCAACTTACGTTTCAGCCACTTAAGGCCACAATCTGCCTTTTGCCACTTAGCAACTTGCCTGACCCCCGTCGGTGGCTTTGTAGCAAACTTAGTTCAATAAAGTTCGCCCTTGTCTGGAGCCTTGTGCTTTGATCATCGCATCACATGCGTCTAAAGTGGCTTTCTCTCTCCCCTGAGAGCACTTTTAAGGCCTTTTTATGCCATCACAACTGGGGTAACATATCCCGACTTAGCGGCTTTTTTCCGGCAAACTCTTTGAAGTGAGATTTGGTTTGGATTGAAGCAGCATCCCCATCGAAATAAGCAACTGTATCAGCTGTTTATATTTAGGTCTGGTAATTTATTGCCTGTCGGCCTGCTGGTCAGTTCGGTTGATAAACGGCCTTAGCCGTTGGCCAGCAATTCTCTCTTTCATTTGGCTGCCTATTTCGACATTTGGTAATTTGCCTTTGTGCAAAAATACACAGGAAAATACATCCAAATACATTGTATTCAAAAACAGAATACTGGAAAAGCGCCACAAAGGTTTGTCAAAATCTTACGAACCAGCAAGGTATTTTGGTTCAGGAAGCCTGAATAACTGTCTTTTTGCCATGCATACATTTAAATACTTTTATAATTATTTTGAAAATCTCGCTTTGCATATTTTATTTTATTTGTGTATGATTTGTAGTTACTTTCTCTCTGTGCAAGCTAGCCATGTGAAACTCGCTTGCCTCTGCAGAAATAAAAGCCATGAAGGTCTCACTCTATAAGTAGGAAGTTGTTAGTTGCTCGCAACATGAGAAACAGCAGCAAGTGCAACAGCAACACCAGCAGCAACATCCAACTTGTAGTGCACTCGTTGTTGCTGTTGTCGAGTGCACGTCGCCGTATGCAATTATCACCCGAAAAAATACTAGAGGGCCAAGAGGGCTCCTGCTGGTCACAGGTAGGAAAAATAAAAAGGGGGGCAAAAAGGTGAAACTACTAGCTACAAATTCTGCCAACATTATGTGCTCAAAATGTAAATGTCATTTGTGTGCCGAGCATGGGGCACGAGCAACGACAGCAGCAACAACCGTTGCACAAGTGTTGCAACATTTGAGAAATGTGTGTTGCCAGTGAAGTGGCATCAGCACAGCCAGCACAACCAGGACACGGTCCAAAGACCACTTGCCCACACTCCATGAATAAATGTTAAAATACAATCGAGAGCCGTAAATTCTGAGCAGTCATCAGCTGAAATAGGTGTAAGAAAATGCAAAGGCGAGCGAAGCCCAGGAATGAAAGGGCCAACACAAAGCAGAAATGGGAAAACGAGAAAATTCCATCCGCAGGGAACAATGGACCCGGGAAATGTCTGTCACTAGACAGGAGAATGAAAAAATGCAAAGGACGAAGGCCTAATTGGTATAATAAAATGTCATAAGACGAGAGAGCAATGCAGCAGGTTCAGGCATCAATAATTCGCCGGGGACAATGGGAATTACTCTATGATGATGTCCCCTGATGGGCCGATTCCAATTGATTGCAGCCACTATCCCCATTGATTTGGCCCCGATTAGACAGCTCCACTGAGGTAATTCTGCCCAACGAGACAAAGAGATTTCAATCAATTAAAGATAATTTCACAACAGCTACAGCTAGCTACACTTTCTTCCAACATCTCACTTGACAGGCAACCTAATGGGATGGGATTAGTGAGGAATGTTGTGAATGGACACACAGATACCCAGTAGGAAACAAGTTATACATATCTCGTAGGTATTTTTAGTGAAATTATTGTACGACCACTTGCCATACAAGATACCCATAAAACACTAGGTATGTTTACAAAAAAAACCAGAAAAGATTGCTCTAAACTGGCAGGAGCCACTAAAACCCGATGCCACGCCCCCAACCGCCCATATATCAACTGTCGATGGCTATAAAGCTTCGCATCCTCGCATCTGCTGGTGCTCCATTCCTCCAGCGCGAGTGTACAATCAACAAAATTAGTTTCATTTGGGCAAATGGCATGGCTAGCAGTCGCAGCATTTCGACCCACATAACAAACTTGGCTTAGATAGGAATTTAGAGGGCCGCAGTGTACGTTGAGAAATTGCAAACTGAAGCCTCCTTTTATATATAGTATATATCCCTGCTTTTGATGGCTCACCTCGCTTTTGATCTTCCCCGACTGCTGATAAATGATAAGATGCCGGAGCTAAAATGCTGAAAAGTGTGGAAAATGGCGCCGCAGGTGTGCGCCCATCATCCGTTTCATCGAGCTACTTCAAGCGTGCTGGTAAAAAGTGGTATACTAATTAAAAACTTCTCTCAATCTTTAAGTAAGAAAATTAAATTCAAGGGAAACCCTCAATGAATGGCGGCTCGCCATTGCCAATTAGCGGAAAAATATAGAAAAAAAGTAGAGTTCGGTGAAAACCGTCTAACCTGTAGACCACCCACCGCCTGGTATCCTGGGAAAACAGGACGACGCTCCGTAAACTAAGGGAAATCGGTTAGCGAGAAAGGAGAAAATGTCTGTCAACCCACAGCCATAAATTATGGCCAGCTGCTGGCTGCTGCTGGCAATTTATAAATCTGTTTATTGTAACATCCGGTGACTTGCGCGCCCGTAATTTATGTATCTGGAATCTAGTTAAGTCCGCTGAAAAGCAGCTAATGAGCGTCCGATTGCAGCTCAGATGGGCTAAAGAATATATTTGCATAAAAAACCAAATTACTATATGTGCCCCCCGGCCAATAACTATATAACTTGTGTCTTTTTTTCGCTTTCGTGTTTACACAAAGTTTTCCGTTGGCTACGTTTTGGTCAACTGGCTGTCAATATTTTATTGGCTGCATTTCGTTTTTATATTGCATCTCATGCAAGGACATAAAGTGGGGGCGCATATATGTACATATATACATATAAAGCTACGAAATCGCAGAAACGAATTTTTCGCAGAACCGACCAAATGTGCAATTTAATTTATGTCATGCAAAAACGGTTGAAAAAGCAAGAAAATTCCATAATACTCGTACATATACTTTGCGCAATGACGCGATGAAAGGACATAAAGATGATCATGATCATGATCATCATGGTGGGGTTAACATCAAAATAGCTATATTTTTAAATTCATTTTTTTAGTTATAAGTTGACTGTAATGTTACTTATGTTTATTATTAAACAGTACCAAACGCCGAAACACTGCTAATACGAGCTTTCCAAACATTTCCCCTTTTCCATTTTCCTCAATTTTCCGTCTGTTTCCGTTTTCTGTTTACGTTTGCTCGCTAATTGTATATTTTCCCGTATTTAAATGAAATATGTCTTCTCATACCCATTATTCCCGCTTTTTTAATCCATTTTATTTATTTTTTTTGGTCCGTTTTGTTCCTTCAACTTTCCGGGTTTTCTTTCGGCTTGCATTATCTTCTTCTAGTTCTCGGCTTTTGTGCGAGTGCATAGCCACTTCGATGTCCCTCGTTTTCTGAGTCCTGCGTCCTTGGTTTCCATCAACACTCTCATCATTTCTTTTGTTTTGGAATTTCCCTTTTTTTTAATGTATTTTTAGTCATGTCATTCAGTAGGGTTCTTCCTTATCACCCATTCCACCCGACCCTACATTTTTTATGTCCTCCCCCCATTGTCCTTTTTTGGATGTTAAAAAAAAATAGGAGGAAAGAACTGGAGCACTTTTATATGACGGTACCCCGGCTGCAGCTCTGTTTTACATTGGCATACATATTTGCATTTTTTCGAATGCTTTACAACCCTTTAACCCTCCGTTCCGCTCCGCTCCGTACTCTTTCTCTTTCCTCAGATCCTGCTGTTTGTTTTAATTTCTTTGGACCGAGTTTTATTCCTGGTTGCCCCATTTTTTCATTTGTCAAATGGGCGGGGTTTCGATGACAGCATTGCAAAACTCCATTTCAGCCCCGCCCACCGAAGTTGCATTTCAATTGAATTGTCAGCGTTTTGCACTGAAAAATGTGTCATAAAATGTTGGCTCGTTAGGCATTCAATTTGTAGGAATTTTATTTTTCGGCCTCCGTAAAGTTTTTGTAAATGAAAATTTCAATTTGCTGATTAAGTATTCCCACTGTATGTTGCCGATACAAACAATAGTGATGTTATGCAAATTCAGTTAATCCCCTTTTTTTATGTTTCATATGACTCATAAATGAATTAGTTGTCTAAATGTAAACAATAGTTTCAACAGTTTTATTAAGTTCTTGGTCCGCTTTTGTTTGTGGTTTTTATTTCCTCAATTTTTTTGCAATTGCCCTTCAAACCCATACACAGCTCAATTAATTTATAATTTAACTGCACATTGTGCGGTTTAATTATGCTCATTATTGAGTCATCGCCGGCATTGTTCGCCGCCTGTCATGAAAGTTGGTCGGATTGGTGTTACAGCAGAAATAATTAATGTTTTCATTGGCAGAGTAGTGGTAAGTGGTAAGAGTGACTATATGTCAGCTATTGGCCAACTTTTCCGGGCGAAACTTTCAAGCAATTGAACAGCGACCAAACTTCCACACAAATCCCAAGTGCAGCTGTCAAATCTTCCCCTTCGAAAAATCGACAGCAAAAATGCTATCTCGAAAAAAGAAGGCACAAAAAAAAAAACGACGGCAAACCAAGTGTCAAGTTGAAATAAACTTTAAGACACACTTGACATATTGCCAGTTGCTCGCTTCCAGCTCACAACATAATTTTCCATTAGTTGGATAACTAGCAGAGGACATGGATGCCCGAAAAAGCTGAACTGACACTTGGTGGTTTTACTAGCGTTGGCTGCCTGGCACATAAATAAGTTAATAAGCGTCAGCTGAAAAATTGTCCGTGCCAGGTGATTTTGCCAGCTTCATCATGGCTAAGACGCAGACAAGTGGCGACCAGAGGCGAGTTGGCTAATCGAGGATGGCGAAAATTGTATCCTCAGCAAAACGTTATTTTCCACCTGCTCTCAGCCAGCGACTGTCAATTTCAGATCTATGAATTTAAGATTTCATTGTAGCTGCGTATTGAATAATTTCACAGGAAAATTGAGATCCAAGATTGTGATTTAAGATTTAAGGGAAGATAGATAGTGAATGAACGAGATATTGATTGCGTAAGACAAGTATGGATTTTATCTATATTTCAATACATTCATAAGTTTGTAAAGCAAGCATATTAAATATAAGTTCATAACCTGAACGCTTTAATGGGTGACTTACTAAATCAAGGCTGTCCATCAATCATATTTTCCCCGTGACATTGATATCTTAAAGCCGCGCTTTAAGTGACATGCCAATGGAAATCATTTGGAAATTTCAAACAATTGTCAGATGTAAAACAGTTATTCATGCACCGAAGCGGACATGGCCCACGCACACATACGCACTCGGTGGCATAAATCACACAAGTATTTGTGCATTTCCGGTCAGCGCACGGATGTTCCGGTGATCAATTTTCAAATGCGCTGTGTCAGTTTGGTTCAGACCCCTTTCGCTTCGGTTTCAGAGTCCTAGAACCACCCCAGCCCAACCGCTCAGCCGGACTCGAAAGCCGGACAACTGAACAACTGGACAGCAACTGCTCAACCTGTCGTAGAATCCTCGCCATCCACTTGGCTACCATTTTTGCGGCTGCCCGCTCGGCAAGTTGTGCGCTTGCAAAATTGAAATACAAATTCACAGTTTTTGCATATTTGCCTGTCCGGCGGAACGGACATTTCCTGGATCCTAACTAACCTACCCCTTCGGTTTTTTCTGACTTGCATGTTACGTGGCTTTTATTTGTGAATTTTAAGCACAATTTTGTTTTTCCCTCTGCGCTATAGTGAATATCTCTTTTTTTATTCGCCTTGCAATTTGTGCGCTCAGGGGATTACTTTTTTTCTACCTCGTTTTCGATTCTCTGACTGTGCAATTTGTAGTCCGGTTTTTTTTTTGTCTATCGACTTCGATTTTCAGGGGAAAACCGCAGACATTAGGGCTGTGGGTAAAAGCTTTACAAAATTTATGGCAATCATTGTTGTGGAAATTATAAGCAAATAAATGCAAATATCAAGAGCGAAACTCATTTGGCAATAATTGAGCAAATGAATTATGCAACGAGTTTCGGCATTTAATAGACATCAGTATCGCTTACTTTCCGGGATATTGCACTGAAAAAAGTTATGTCAAGTAGAAATAATGTAATAAAGAACAGGTGAATAAAATTAAAAAAAGCAAAACCGTAGTGTGTTATAAGTAGAGATTTCCTTGTGATAATATACTTTCTTAAGTTTTGCTAAACTTCTTGTTAAGTGGTTAAATTTCGCTGAGTGTTCGTATGCTCCGCACACAATTTCTGACAATTTCCGTTCGCAGCTGTCGGAAAGTTTAGCGAACTAATTGCGATGCCTCCGCCCATCGGCCGATTCTCGATGCTTTCCTTGTCTAATAATGAAATTAATTAACGGTTAATCAAATTGGCAACTAGAAGCAGTTGGCCAACTGCCATTGGAGCAACAGAGCCTTCGCAAGTCGTTGGCAAATTGTTTAGCTCAACTTAATTAGCCTCATTTTGGCCATTTGCTATTTTTAGTTGCTTTTAAAATGTTTGCCAACATCTTGGGCGTGGATGCCGGTAGTGGAATGTGTGTCAGCAGTTCCATTTGAGTTGACTAAATGACAATTTTCCCGGCAACCATTTAGTTAAAGTTCCGCCCTCATTTTTTCAAGCCCACCGGCGGCTCAGTGCCATTTGCCTGATCACCTCTGTCATTGTGCCAAATGAACCTTTTGTTTGCCCGCCAGCCGTTGCATACGGGGAGTTGCAACAATTTGCCTGACAATTGTTTAATTATGCAGGACAAACATTAAGCAAAGTGCTGGTGGAGAACTGCAAGTGAACTTTGCATAGTTTCCCAAGGCATTTGGCCAACAAAGGGAAAAGGTAAATAACACTTTTGGCTGGCCTCCGGCGAGACACAGAAGCAGACGACGCAGACGCATTCCTCATTCCATCAGCGCCTTTTTCCACTTCTCCACCGGCCAAAAGGAGCAAACTTGGCACTAAGGAACTTGCTCAGATTTATTTCAATGCTTTCCAAGCCCGAGGCAACGAGCAGCCAGCAAGGACCTTCGGCAGGACGAAGGAGACGTGCATAAGTTCGCTGCAAAACTATGTCAGTCAGCTGCTGAATTTTCCCTCAACGATTCTCAGCACTTCCCTTGCCAAGTCTGCCTTTATTCGGGCTAAGCGCAAAGAAAAACACATAATAAGTAAAGTGTTTGGGGAAGGGAAGCGGAAATTTATGTTATTTCACCAAGTGGTTGCATACAAAAAGCGAAGCTTGAAATAAGTAAAACATAAGTCAGCAAATAACAAGAACGCAATGACCAACCTATTGACATACTTTAAAATGCGGGTAAATATGTGGATAACTGAAAACTGCTAACTTTACCTTTTTCTTTTCCTAAAAAAATATTATTAGAAAAATATTATTTTATTTACCTTTTTATTAATTATTTGAAAATGACATTCATTGCTTAAAGTGTATCCAGAAAGATACTAGCGTTTTTTTTTTGGCACGGAAGATAGTTTTTTATGAAGCTAAAAATTGACTTAAAGTTGCATTCCTTGTTTGCTGCTGGAAGCGCTCTCATATCTGGCAAACATTTAATTTGCAACAGGAGCCGCGTGACGAGATCCTGGCTGTTTCCTCTGCAGGATGATGGGTCCCTTGGCTTTCGCTCAACTCATTTGCATGCAACATGACAACAACATTGAGTCCCTATGACTCGCTGCTTATAAATTTACTGGCGCTATCACAACCATTCTGCCACTGGCACTCACTCCACTGTTGGCCATCCCAATGGGGATTCAGAATTAAATCCAACACCATGGATCCGCCAAAAAAATTTGCATCTGCAGATGAAGTTACATTTTTTTTTCCCGACAAATTTATTCTTATTTTTTTTGGTTGCTTTGCGATTTTGACAGCGGACAAAGGAATTGCCTTTTAATTAGGCAACTGTCAACAGTTTTCAGGGCGTTTTCCTCTGGAACTTCAGGCCTCTCAAACTTCTATCAAAATCTCATTAGCACAACGCGTGGCACAAACCACAAAATGGCTTCTGTGAGTTTTCGGCCTGTGTGTGTGTGTGTGTGAATATGTGTGTGTATGCGTTCTGGATTCTCTGTACTCCATACCCGGTACTCTGTTTTCTGTGGTATCGGTTGGTTTCGCTGTGTGTATTTATTTAGCCGAAAATTGCCGAAGTATCAAAACAGGCCAGCCCGTCGAAAGTTGGAGGGCAAAAAAACTTTTTTTAATTAGTTTGCCTGCCATTTTATTGTTCAACCTTTCCTCATTTCTTTTCCCCTTCCTCGCGCACACACACACATACACATTCAGTTGCCTGTAATTTGGCATCTAATTGCATTAACCAAAGAGAACAAAGTTCGGCCAGGTGTCAGTTGCAATATTGCATTACTCATTCGCCCCGTTCACCCAATCTAGTTTGCTTGTGAATAATTCTCATATTGCCTTTTCGTGTGCGTTTTGCTGGATTTTGGTTGATCGTTGTAGTAGCTCTAGTTTTGTTGATATTTAAAACGAGTAATCAACGTCAGTCGTGTTGGAAAATTGAACTGTTGGCCACTGGATGCCAGAAACTAACAATGCAGAGAACAGGATTGTTTAAATTTTCGGTATGCCAATTAGGATTGAATTCAAAACGTATTATAACAAAACTAATTAAATATTAGCATAGATCTTTTACATATTGTACTACATTTTTAAATGGATCACCAAGTTTTCTGTGTTTTATCGAATATTTTCAGATAACTTTAAGCCAAACACTTAAAAATTAAATTCGCCCTTCTCGCGCTGATGCTTATCTCTTTGAAGGCACGTCTGCTCTGGTTTTGGATAAAAAAAAAATTAAATGCGGCAGTAACAACAATTTCAGTTCAGTGGGGTTGGCGGCTGGGGGGTCAGGGGTCGAAGGTCGCATCCCCTTGGGCCATGCGGCTGTGGGAACAGCGCAATTTGCGAGCCACAAAATGTCTAAGGTAATCACTAACCGCAAATGGTTGTTGTTTCTGCTCTTTGCTCCGCTTGTTGTATTATTATTGTGCATTATACGGAAATTGACAATGAAATTTTCCTCTTATTGTTGCTACCAACTTGAAAATAGCAAAAAAAAGGAAAACAGGCAAAGGGCCCGCACAAAATTCGACTTCGAATGCCAATTGAGAATTTAATAAAAGAACAAAAAAAAAAGAGGCGGAGAATGGCAATGAAAATGGAAGATACAGCCAGAAAACTTGGAATTGTTGTGCACAAGTGCCGGTTAAATATTTTAGGCAAATGCCTCAACCTCTGAGCCCCAAACTCCGTTCGGGCCTCAAAGAATCTGACGAGTTGCCGGGCCAAAATAAATCAGCTGGGGCGTAGGCACTTGAGTTGATTTATGGCAATGACTGCTGGGGGCAGAAGCCTCATCATGGCGTAGAATCATCAGGTTAGGTGATTCCACTTTTCCAAATTGCCTCGAGCCCCGTTTTGGAGCTTCCTCAGACATTGACAATATCTATGCAACTCGAAAAACAAATTTTGAAGTGTAATTTTAGGAATGACATGTACACATACGCCTTATAAATATGCACAAAATTATATAAAACCTTTTGTATTATTTAGTTGAAATTTGTGCTAGTTTTTAATCCTCAGTGTGCCTAAAAAATGAAGGAAAACCCTTATTTGTTTATTTTAAAGTTGAAGACTTAACGCCTTTCAGTTCTCAGACACAGCCAATTTTCGACTCAACTGCAGTTCATCATTCAACTTGAAAGTTACAGACTCGACCAGTTTGTCAGTCAAGCAATGCAACATTTCGTCAATCTCAGGCTCGTTTTCTTGTTGCCACTTCAAGCCTAAAATTGTCTTTGATATTCAGTAACCGATTCTGCAGTGGCTTCGTTTTTCCCACTCAGGCTCATATTCCATTTTGCTGCTCACCTTTTTCTCAACAATTTGGCTACTTGGCCTGCCCGCATTTTAATTACACACTCATTAAAAAAATACAACGAAACAAAATTAATTCTCGCAAGAGTCTAAAAAGGTGGCCCAAATAAGTGTACAAGCTGTCGGCACGTGGACAAACTTGAGTTGAAGTGGAATCGATGATAACTGGGGTAGTCACGAATTTTAAATGCACTATTTGAATATAATAAAAGCTTGAACAACCTGTTTCTAAATTATTAAAGCCTTGAGGAAAAATTATATAAGTGCAGGCTATAAGAATGGTAGTTTTAGACTTTTAAAAGACCTGATCAAAATGTAGAAGTACTCTTAGGAAGAGCAAACAATATATTTATGGCCGCAATTAAAGGTAAATGTCTTTGGTGGGCCACCTGAAAGTAGGCAGCACATTTTAATGAGCCTTGTGTCCCCGAAGACAGAGTCAAATATAATTAAAACAGTGAGTTGTGGACCGATTCCGGTGGCCAGAGGCATTGGGAAATTGTGTCGGCCAGCCACTTTAACTTTTATGGGATGAAATAATGGTAAGTTGGATATTTTGAGTGCTAATATTAAGGTTGGTAGCGTAAAAGCGGAACCCTTTTTCGCAGTCGGCTTCAAACATGGAAAAATTTCATTAGTCTAATGTGTTGCATGTCACATCAATGTCAGGCGTTGCACTATGTGCAAACTGCATGTGGCAAATGTGAAAATCCCAAACAAGCTGGATGCAGATGGCCAGGACATCCCGGAGCCACGGATATGTAGACCGGGTTGAGTGTCGTCTGTTTCTGTTTGTGGCTGTCGCTCAGGATTCTTCTCAGCTTGTTGTCGCTGTAGTAAAAACAGGCGAAACCAACAGCTTCACCTGCTGCTCCCCTACCATTTCTTTCGGGTAGGGGGAACCCCTATTCTTGTAACCATACGTCTTCGTCATTTCATTGCAGTTGTCAACCCAACAATGCAATGCAAAGTGCCACAACCTCCTACCTCCGACAGCGTGATGCATTGTTGTGCTACATTTGTCATACCGTGTAGTGCAGGGTGTTATGTGCGTCCTTTACGAGTATCGTTTATAAATTCAGTATTTAATAGTTACATTAGTAATATTGATTTCTTTCCAAGCTAAGCGAAATTAGAACACTTGTGACACGTTTATTTAAACTCACTTTAGGTATATAACCTTAAGGTCTTCCATACTTTACTTATATTCACTATGTTTTTCTAGGTTCTTGTATCATTAAATTGCTTATAGAGCAGACAGGCAGGATTCGGTGGATTACACACATATATATAGGGAGCGGAACCACCTTCAGTCTGCGGAGCACACGAAATCCCAGAAATTGAAGCCAGAATGAAAGCCAGATATAGATTCATCTTGGTTATGAGATGGTGGATTAGTTTATAGTACTCTTATGGCTAGACATTTAAAAAATTGAGAATGCATGCAAATCTTATTTGAAATGGTTGTTAAGGGAAATAACTGTCTAAATTAATATTATACGAAACATATCTGCATTTATAAAATGTTAGTCTAAATCTTACACAATTTTACACTTCTCGTTGCGAAATAAAACTAGTTGCTCATCCGAAAATCAAAATATAATTTTAGCTTTTAGTTAAAGTATTTTATTTTGATCCATTTATTGCTGCCACGTTTCGACGCTAACTGACTCAAAACAATTTCGGTGCACACGTGTTTTGGCTGCCATGACGGAATTAAAACCAAAACCAATTGAGATGCGGGGAAAATGGAGGAAATGGCCGCAACTAAAACAAAGGTGCCTGCAGTTTTGGATTAGAATATCTGATATCTGGGTGAGTTCGGCACCGAATCCCTGTTGTCTTTATGGAGCCACGTGCTCGCTTGGCCGGCAGCCGATGCTCACTGGCCGGGAAATTCATGGCCACTTAAATGCTGTAAAATGGACCAAGCTGCCGGCACTAAAAACCAAAAGTTGCTCTACCAAAACTTTAGTTTGGCTTTCATAGACACACAGGCGCACACACCTTGGTCGCTTTTATGGCTCAGAATTTTTTCTTTTTGTGCTTCTCGACATAATTTTTTCTGTTTGGGTCAGTCATAAAAAGTTAAAGTTGAACTTTTTCTAGCCGAACGGGTAGCTAGCGGTAAATCAGTTTTTATTGTGCATAAATTAAAAATGTTCAATTAAAAGCAGATGAAAGAAGAAGTTTCTTGTTGGTTTTCTAGTCAGGAACACGTGGCTGGTGGCTCAATTTGAGAACAGTTTTTCCTGGCAAACTTTTTCGGTCTTTCGTCATCAAAAGACTAAAAGTATAACAAACTTTCGAACATAGATCAAATGGTTGCACAACAAAATTTAGTTACGCAAATACGTTAAAATTGCGTGGATATCGAAATTAAGAACATATGGCTGGCGCACATGTCGTATGTGGAATATTCAAGGCACAACGAATTGCCCCAGCAATTATTTATACATTTGTTGCCGATTAATGCATAATTATTTTCAATAATTAACACAATAAAAAAAAACATTGAATTCTGCTTCGAATTACAATTGGTCTTTTTTCATCCTGATTCATTTGTGCTGCCATAATCAGTTGCAAACACATTACGCTTTTTATTATCTTCATTAATAATGCAGGTCGAAATCCAACTCGGGCACTTAATTTTGTTTATTCGCGTTCATTAAACGTGTTAAGCTTAAAATGACTGCCATTTGTTGATTAACAAAAGGAGTGCTTGATCTGTGATATTTGAACAACACGAAAACGGATATCGTCTGATAAATATAAAAAAATGTGCGTGTTGTTAGAGTTAAAATAATTATAGCGCTAAATAATTTTGAAGAATTTTAAATTGCTATCTTTTACGAACTCAATTTCATATAAAACGTTGTCAAATTTGATAATTAGAATTTTGTTGAAAAACTCATTCAATATTCGTTTTCTAAAGCTGTCTTACACTTTTTGACATTTTCGAGTCGAAACTAACAAACTATAAAATTCCAACTGAATATCTGTCAACGAAACGAATGCATGTCCACAAGGCGATGAAAATCAATTTGCAATGCAGCGTACCAGCAAAAAAGCCGATGGCAAAAGGAAAAATATCCAGAGACACATGCCAAGGCGCACAGCCTTTGCATCTGAATCTGAATCTGCCTCTGCATCTGCATCTGCATCTGCATCTGAATCTGAATCGGATGGAATCAAGGAGCAGGAATCAGCGAGCAGAAGGAATGCCAAGCAATGCAAATAGCTCTAAATGCATTTGACGATGCTGTGATTTGATTTCGATATCCACCCATCCTCGCTGTGTGTGGATGTGGGTGTCTATGTAGACTTTCCATTTCTGTTCGCGAGCGTAAGTTTTTGCTCCGGGTTTTCGCCAGTTTTCCCAAAGCCAACCTGATTATAATTCGAACGCATCGACTTCTGGCATTGGCAAAAATGTCATTCGAAAGTTGGAAAACTCGAATCTGCTGCCTGCCTGCCAGCATCCGCTTCCGTTTAATCATTTTGCTCGCTGTTGTTATGCCGTTGGCCTGATTGCCGTCGTTCACTTAGCTGATTGCAGTAGCTATCAAAAATTCGCTGCGACAACGTGTCGTATGCGTGATATTATGCCAGGTCGTGCTCATTCGCACTTGTCTCACTAGCATCTTCATTCATATTGTGCGCTGCACTGAGAGAAATGCAGCACAGCACTGTTATCATGTCAAACCATTTTTAGAAAATAAGAAACCGTGAATGGTATCATGAGTTGTTTCTAGTTTTACCTCTAGTATTTTTAATCCCAAAAATTTGTTGAGTGCATCAAATGAAAAAGAAACAATAAAAAGTGAGGAACCTGAGGAAAAACTTTGTTAATTTTCGAGCAGCTCACGCAATAAAGCAAGCGCAGGCAGCGCATCACGTGCGCATTTAAGTTGCAAGTTACAACGGCAACGTGCCGCTTCCAAAGATACACAGATACCGCACAACCGGCACAAGTACAAATACACACACACACACACAGCCTAGAGATACTCACTCACACCGGGACAAAAACAGGACTAGTTAGCTCATGTCAGTGTAAATTTTACACACAGGCAAAACCTGATGCCGCATACAAAAACCCAAGGCTCTCCGCTCCTCACCTTTTTGCGGTTTATATTCAAGCGCGCGTGTGCAATAAAAAGATATACACCCATTCGGGTGTATACCCAGCATAACGGAAGTCGAGGCAAGTTTTTGGCATCCACGGCGGATGCAGGACCAGGAGGCGCAAGGCAGGAGGCAGGTGGCTCCACAACGGTTGGTGGCAGTCGGGCAGTGGGAGAACACATAGCTGGCTGCGCTGCATAATCAGGCAAAGGCGACGGCGACAACGACAACATTTATCAAATGAAATGCACGTGCCAAGCGTTTGCCTGGCCCGCTTCCGTGTGGCAACCCGTTCGGATGGGATAAGGTCCTTCGAGGTGCCACAGCTCCGGAACTGGCTTGTGCACGAGGGGCGGCAGAGAAGTTGTGCGAAGCTGCAATATATTCACGGGGTGTTTGTGAAAACTCTCGGGACTTGACAGCATCACTAAATCAAATTAAACACATGAATTTGTTTATGGCAAAGATCTAATAATAAAAATGTATTAATCACATGGGTACAAGACGTCTTAGTAAATATCAATTGTTTGGAGGGAAGAATTATTGAAAATTCAATTTATTTCAAATTCAAACTTATCTATTTAATTTGTCTCCCCTCGATCTGAAAGTATATATTTTCTTGCTTATGTATGCTCATTTATTGTATGAGTATTTATTATCAAAATCAGCTGTCAAGTGCACTGTATTTCCGTAATTATAAATGAGCAAACTTTCTGGCTTTGGTTTCTTTTTAGTGAATTAAATGAGAGGTGATATGGCTATGAATGGGTAAATTGTTTTTTGTTAAAGTTTTTCACCGTACGCAATATTTAGATTTAGAGAGATTTAAGTTCTACATTTGTAAATTTGTCCTAGAACTGACTTTTATGACGCATACGAACTCGTAAATAACGGAAAGGGATCATAAAATGTCTTTAAAACTCGATTATAATCCCTTCGACAAGCAGCGACGTCTGCCTCCCTTTTTGGCGTTCCTCCAGAAATTGCATTCTGCTGTCGTGGCAGGATCTGCACCTTGCAACCAAGTGGCTGCCACTGTTGCCACTGCTCCTTCAGCTGCTTAAGTGCCATGCATTGAGATTGAGTTGTTTTCCTTGTAGCCACAACCCCACTTCGCATCGAGGCGCATTCCACTCGAGAAAATCGATGATGTCTTGGGTGCTTTTGTTTTTGCAGCCGCACTGCAACTTGAAAATGTTTTGATAAACTATCTCTCTGGCTATGCAAAGAAGGGAAAAGTGCAGGAAAATTGAATAAAAAGACGGTAGCGGCAACTTTAATCTGCAACAAATGCAGCAACAATGCCAATGCCACTAGCAGCAGCCGTAGCAGTTGTCAAAACGTTGCTGGGGAATGGAGGCAACAAACTTTTTGGCCAACTGTCGAAAAACAAGCGAGATAAAATTGGTAAAACAATTGTCAATGCGTCAATTTGAATGGATTCCAGATACAGCAGAAGATGCAGCCTCAGAAGATAAAAACATCAACAAAAACAAGTGTCGAAAGTTTGGCCAAGAAACTTTACCAAGGCAATGCACAAAAATGGTCTAAGTATAGAACGATTCTGTAAACCTAATTTGGATGAAAGTAGTCCTTGAACCAAAAATCTGTAAATACATCGACAAAACAGTGTGAGCTCTTCAACTGGCAACAATTTACAATATGAACTGCATATTTCTTATGTGCTCCCTGCTTGGCATCTCTTTCGGTAAGTGGTCTTGAGCACTTTAATTAACCCTCCACAAACCCAACTCAAACCCTAACTAATCCGAGTAGCTATAGTGATCGAGGCCAACTGTCTGCGGGGTACAGGCCACATGTGGCAGCAGAAGCCACCCACCAGCACAAACAGTTGCAATCGACCGTTATCTCTGGCTAGAAATGGAACATCAATGGGAAAACGAGCAACGTCTGCAGTCGACATTCCAGTAGCTACAATGGGAGCACCAGGTCCGGAGGTTGAAGCAACCTTAGCTGCTCCTCCTGCGGTGTTTCTGGCCAACTACGTCTATGAGTGCGCCATTCGTCGCACTGCAAACAGTTGCAGCAGACCACCAGGGTCGGAGCCGGAATCGAAGCCGGAACTTGAATCCGGACCGGAGGTGCCTAAGCCCCGAACTGTGACACTGGCAGCCGGCGAACTGGAAGGGTTCGGGCCAACTGAGTGAAAGGGGTTTTGCATGCGATTAGACCAGCTGATGGGACGGGTGATGTTAGCCCGGTTTTTTACATATATATACACTGGCATATATTTCGTACGGCAATAAAGTTAGGCAAAACAAGTTGGGAAACTCGTGAGATTAGTTTAGGTATGTTCTTTTAACGGAATAGCTAAAGTTTCGATACTAATTTGTTAATGGATAACCTCGAGATTGGCTTTCTGGCACTTGCCATTGAACTGGGCTTTTTCAAAGCGGTATGGCTATAACTAAATCAATCCCCATCTGTGTTTTCCAAGCAAACATCTGTTTGCATTTATGAGTTTTTTTTTTTTAAACCGAAAATATAAACAAAGTGACTGTAATCGCAGTCACAGAAAGTGTGCTTATATTGCGATAAGACATGCAATTATTATTCAGTTGTAAACTGAAAGCTTTTGAGTTATCAGTGGCTGCTGCTAATCTGTGTAGCTAAGTTTAACAATTTTAGTCTGATTAGGGCAGTCATGGCAGCTTGGCTCACAGCTGAATACCTGGAAGCGGCACTGCGTCGGTATTACCAGAACAACGAACTTCGAGTGGAATCGATGGTTATAAATCCCGCTTTAGGGAAAGGAGAAAACTATGGTGCTATCCTAACACGCATACACCTTGTGTACAGCAGCATAGTCGAGGAACATCTGATTGCCAAGACTGTTCTAGAGTATGAAGACGCGGAGACGAAAATGAAGAAAGCCCCATATGATATTTACAATCGGGAACTGGAGATTTACGAGCAAGTGTTACCAAAATTGCAGGAACTAGCCGGCGAGCAACTATGTCCTAAAATACTACACATCGATCGTCAAAGAGGAGCACTCATAATGGAAGATCTGAGCTACAAGGGATTTGTGATGGCCCCGAGACTTCAGAGATTGGATGAGCAGCATGTGAGTTTGGTTCTTAGGAAGTTGGCCAAAATGCAGGCAGCATCAGCGGTTTTGGAGAACAATCTTTTGGAAAATAACTTCTCTCTCACTGAATACGATAAAGGCTTCTTCAATAGGTATACAGAAAGCTTTAGTGCCTACTTTCTGGGCTGCCTCAAGTCCTGTGCCAATTACCTTAAAACTCAGGCGGGTTATGAACACCACGCAAAACTATTAGACGAACTGGCTCCCTATTATATGGGACTAGGACTCCGCTGTTTTAAGCAAGAGCAAACGCACATTAATGTCCTTACCCACGGCGACTTGTGGACAAACAACATGATGTTCAAATACGAGGCGGGCGTGCCGAGCGATGTCCTTCTGATTGACTTTCAGTACGCCTTCTGGGGTTCGCCCACCCTGGACATCCATCATCTGCTCAACACGTCGGCTGTGGAGCAAGTGCGGAGTGAGCTGCAAATGAAGATGAGAGGTGTCTATCACGATGTCTTCGTGGGGGAGCTGCAGAGACTTGGCTTCAAAGGTCAAAGGTTGCCCAGTCGAAAGCAGTTTCACCTGGAGTCAGAGCAAAAACGATTTTACGGTGGGTAAACTTAATTTCTAAGAGATTAGCAAATGAATATGCAAACAAAATATATATACTTCCAAGTCTTTCGTACTTTTTTTTTTTTTTGAAATAAATAAAGTGATAATCTATATTCCTTAAGCCGTTCATTGTGGCCTGCTGCTGCTACCTGTGCTGCTAAACACCGATGAAACTGATGCGGATTTCGCCGCCCTACTTTCGGATCAGCCGCGTGGAATGGATATGAAAAGGCGGCTGTATCTCAACCCTGGCATCCAGGACTCTATTAAGCAAATGGTGAAGCATTTCGAGCTGGAAGGGCTCCTGGATCCGTGGCAATACGAAGGCCTCTGAAGCTGGTGGAAGCGGATTTTCCGCTTTTTTCATAAACTCCCCCATTAGACATTTCAATTAGACGAGCTAATAAACATAAAACATGGCAGCCACAGCCGCAGGCATTTTAAAGCCAGCCGTCAGAGGCTTTTGAATTATGAACCGAGTTGGTACTCGTGGAAAAATATAAGGAGAAAAAGGCCGAAACGAAAATACATTCAGTTGGCCTAGACAAAAGCGCAACACATTTAGCTGCTGCGAAATGGAAAAATGGAAGGTCGGAGGCGACGAATGGAAGGGCGAGGATAGTTACACACATTTTTTTGAATTGTTTAGCATTTTGAATGAGTGAATGAATGGAAGCCATGCAAAGCTGTGAGTGCGTGTCTGCCGCAGAAAATGAGTCTGAAAAGAAATGGAAAATGTGAATTTTGATGTGGATAAACGAAAAGTCGGACTAAATGGGGTATTCTGCGCGTGCTCCTGGCCTTTGCTTAATTAAAACTTTGGCGCGAAATGGTGGGCCAAGCTGTTGGAAAATCACCAAATTATGACGTGTCTGCCGCTGGCGTTGCTTTATTCACAACTGCATTAAAGCTGAGTGCAATTAGGCTAAGCTATGCCATTTAGCCCGGCCTGCGCCAAAAACTAGGCAACCGTTTATTATACTTAATGGAGGAAGAGGAAAAACAGAGGTAATTTCTATAAGAAAAAAAAGAACGGAGCTGATTCAAAAATATAAATTTTTAAATTTTCTATACAAGATACCATTTTGCGGCTTTTACCTTAATTTAAGGTCGTTTTTGTAATGCAAACAAAAAAAAAATCGACTGGCATTTAGAAAGCCGGCGGCGTTACACAATTTTGATTGACAATTAGATACATACATTAAATTCTCATTTGTGCAAAATGGCCGCCCAGGTAAGTCAGGTGCAGCGGTTCTTCAACGGCTACAAGCAGGACATTAACCGATCACTGCGCGATGCGTCCAAGCCGTGGACCAAAGCCTTTGATAGCCTGGAAGAGAAGACCGGTGTGGAGAGGGTGAATATTTTCGTGGGTAGTATTTTGTTTTGCGCTTTCTACCTGGTCTTTGGCTGGTGCGCTCAGCTATTGTGCAACATCATTGGGGTTCTTTACCCTGCTTACATTTCCATCCATGGCATCGAGTCCAGTACGAAGCAGGACGACATCAGGTGGCTGATCTACTGGGTCACTTTTGGCATCTTCACTGTGATTGAATTCTATCCAAGTCTGCTAACTTCGATGATTCCCTTCTACTGGCTGTTGAAGTGTACTTTCCTCATCTGGTGCATGCTGCCCACCGAACGGAATGGTTCTACCCTTATCTACCACAAGCTGGTCCGACCATACTTCCTGAAGCTTCACGATCCCGTCGACATGATGTCCGCTGGAGTGCCAAAGGACGACTAGGACAAACATTTGCGTTAACTCCATGCATTTGGTTTACGGTCTGCAAAACAACCTCACCTCGTATCGGATACATTTCGCAATAAATTTTAATGATGTATTCATTTTGTTGTTGGAAGGAGCACCAGTGGTCGCTGAATCCTAAAAAATCTATCCTGGTTAAAGGTAAAAATGAAATCTCACCACTTGCGCGGCTGCTTTTGTGGACTCGAATTTAAACTCGAAGAGGTATTCCGGCTCAGAACGGCACTTCCATCCTTTAAGTGACATTCGAAAAGAAATTATATATTTTGGAAGTTTCACAGTGATAATGTATGGGGAAAATCTGAATAAAAGTCTAGAAAGTCTATGCCTAATGCAAGCCATTTACCGATTGTGTGCCATTTTGTAGGTGTGCTTGTGTGTGTGTACCTCCTTGTGTGTATGAGTTTGATATCTCACTGAGAGACGTCCTCGAATGCGAAATAAATGTTGCGCGTAAAAAGCATCCCGATGCCACACATATTTTGTCGCTGCTCATTGTTCTTTTTCCGGTTCTTACTCGAGTCAATTTCAGCTTTTTTTTATGTGCCAGTGCATGTTTGTCAAATATATTTACAGAATAATAAACATGCTGGAAAAATGGCAAGTTATGCAACTCGAAAGAATGCATCAATAACATTTGAAATATTTTACATTGCGTTATAATAATTTTTAATAAATATTGTTTTGCATATTTTGAACTTATCACTTAAATTGCTTTCAATATTTTATTCGCTTACATGAATACTCACTTGAAAAAGGTGCAAATATGGTTTATATTTAATGGAACCGTGAGTACTAACTGGATAGCATAGTTTTTTCACTATTGCCTTTAGTTAAATTTTGCAATGTGTAATGTTTTTTTTAAATGAAAATACGAGCTTGTTGCATTTTCCTCACTTTAAAATGCCAGCATGTAAACATGCTGAATTTTTTATAGAAACTGTTTTTACGTTTAACCCATGAGCTTTATGTGATATCATTTTTACGTACGATTGCATTATCCTGACTGGCAGAGTGGGAATTTTGTATTTACCTTGTTTAATTGTATTTTTGCTGAAATGACAAGTTCAGGCTGAAAAACTTTCTATGCCAGAGAGCCAAAATTTGATTCTAGCCATTCCATAGATTAAAACTTTGGTTTGCCCTGAGCACAACTGGGGAAAAAAGAAACAAAATGAAAATCAAAGTTTGCTTGCCGCTGGAGGGGTGGAGTGAAAATATTAAAATTGCTGTCCAGCCATGGCCAGGATTTATTTTCTTAATCCAAATAATGTCAAAAAGCCACAAACAGGCGACAGCCACATAAAACAACTTAGCAAATGAGCACACACACACACACACTCGCATGAGGGGAAAACCCGAAGAAAAATGTAATTTATTGTTATTACGAAAATAAATAAGAAAGGCAAGAGCACAGCAAGCACCGAAATGAATCTGTGGGCTGGAGGAGGCGTGGCCACGCCCACCTCGCACACAAATACACATAAACACACACCCAGATTCATGTGGCAATGCTGCAATGCTGAAATTGTGGCAAATAAAAGCGAAGAAATTAAGCAACTGACCGCTGGCAAATAAACCTGAAAAAACTGGAACACAGACGAAGAAAAAGCACAAGAAATGGCAAAGGCAGCCATTTTATATGTCATTACATTGTAAATAAAGTATTGTTTATTTCTGGACGTATTTGTGCGTGTGTGCGTATGTTTAGTGAACTATAACAAGTGGATTTATGTGAAGTCGAACTTGTGCCAATACCACATTTACTTAATAACCCAGCAGCCAAACTCAGGTCAGGATTTATTTGTCACCGGTTGGGCGGAAAACAACTTATTTGGTATTAGCAAACTGATTTTTCGAATTTCGGGGAAGTAGCTTTTAATCCAATCAACTCGATACCACACACAGAAAGTCAGAAAAAAGGACAGTGGCAAATATTTTTCCACAAATTGCATAACTTCATCAGTTGCAATTTCAACCGCTTGGAACATTGTAATTCATATTTAGCTTACAACTTCCCCCTGCCGCTCTGTACAGCAAGACCGGAAAATTTCAATTTATCTGCATCCAGCTCAGCCATCGAGTTGATTTCGCCCGGCCGGACAACCCTTCGGGTCAAGTGTGAGTAATTACCGCAGTTAGGCCGATCCGGCCGAAAGGAACCTGAGCAGGCAAATGAAATTTCCATGAGTCCAAGAGCCAAGCTTTAAAAATAGCTGCCTCCAGGGGAAAATGGGAAAAGCGCTTGTTTTCCCATGTATTTTCTGCTGCTCAGTTGAGCATGTGCTCTGCGTAAGTGTGTGTGTGAGCAGGAGGTC
This sequence comes from Drosophila melanogaster, assembly GCF_000001215.4. NCBI lineage: Eukaryota > Metazoa > Arthropoda > Insecta > Diptera > Drosophilidae > Drosophila > Drosophila melanogaster. The sequence goes on along the minus strand of NT_033777.3, from coordinate 25,784,358 downwards.
AGGCAACACTTGACTAAACATTTTCATTTCGGCCAAGGGTGGCCAGAAGTCAATGAATTTTGCCACATGGCGTATGCTTGATGTTGCGTGTTGTGTTTTTCTGGCCCCAAATGATTTCATTAAGTGCGAACAACAACACGCTGCGAAATCAATAAATCGAATTTCCAATGCTTCGAATATCAATACCAGTATATATAGTAAAAGACGCATTTCTAATTAAGATTTACGTTTAGAACCATTTGATTTCTTCAAAGATGTTAAAGTATATTATAGAAATTTAATACTACCCAAACACGCCTATGAAGTTTAATTGCCATGAAAATCGAATTATCATTTTAATTATAATCAAATATTGTTGAAGCAATAAGTGATTTTCCCATGCCGGACAAAGTCAAAAGTTGTGACCTCTTGAGGGAAAGGGCGGCGTCAATGACACACGGAATGCGACATACATTTCGAGCAAAAATGTAATTTATTCAGTGCTGGAAGCTGAAAGCTGAAGCCGAAACAAAGACACTGCCACGCCCCAACAAAGCCCACATAATGAAAGACAAACAAAGCATTCTTTTAGGCGCCGCTGCAGCTGTTTGACATGGATAGCTGTCTTCGGCTGTGTCCGTGTCTCTGGGCGTGTCAAAGTTCAAAGGACGTGGCGTAAGAATTAAAACGGATTAGTTGAGCAACGATACAGGGAACGACCAGCCAACGGCCCCGATCCATCATCTTGGCACCAAGGGGTTAATGTCCTAATTGCATTAACGGTGTGCGTCCAAGTCTCGAGCTAAATCCATTTTCCAGACAGTTATTGAGAACTTATTAGCCTGCAGGCCAGGAAAGTTGTGTAACCAGCAAGGACACTTCGATATAACATGTAAGTAAGTCTACATTTTGTCAATCGAGTGGAATTTAGATTAATTTGATATTTACTAAATAAATGGCTACTGAATCCAATTGCTCTATTTAAAATGGATTTTAATTGCTGCCAGATATCTGCAGGATATAATTAGAAAATGTGAAATGGCTGTAGAATTAATAATTGAAATGCCTATATTGGTTTACAATCGCTGTAACAAGTATGCCACCTGAAGGAACTCTAAGAGCACTGGTCAGTAAACAAATTCCTTCAAAGAGAAGAATTTCTTTTTCTCTCAGAGAGAGAGAGAGAGAGAGAGAGAGAGAGAGAGTTAGAGAGAGCGTATGTGTTTTTCCATTCTCACTGGTTCTCTCTGCAAAAAAGCTTAGTCTTACAGCTTTTAGCTCTCTCCGCTCAAAGGATGCTGGGCAGAAAGGGCTCAAGCTCTGGCCGCATGAGTCCTGTCATTGAGTCCTTATTGAGTTAAGCACTCTTCACACTTGATATCCTTTGGCATTGCTATGCGTTGTTGTGTGTGTGCTATCCCACTTCGCTTAAATTTCATTTTCCTATGTCTTCAGCATTAGCCAGCACATTCATTCTATCTTTGCCAACAATTTTGTTTTTGTTGCCACTTCATTTTGGCCCAATGAGAGCAAAAAGAACCTTCACAGCCCGTTTGCCTTTGTTTTTTATCTTGCTGTTTGCCCTGCCTTGGATTACCCGTTTGCCTTCTGCACCTTATCTCTGCCCCTTTATTTTTTGCTCATCTCTTGGATCTGTTTTTGTTTTTATTGAACAGCGCTTTCATTGTTTGATTTTTGTCAACGCTTCCCTGGCTGGGCTTCACTTTGCTTACATAAGTGCTGGTTCTTTGGTCCTGCTAACTTGGCCAAGATGGTTTCGCTCGAGGATTGTGTGCCATTTGTTTCTGTATCCTGCGTGTTTGATTCTTTTTTTCTTGTTATTTGGCTTAGCCAGTGGCCATTGTTCATTTCTCGGTTAGTTGGTCTTTTACTTGCCTGGCTTAGTTATCCTGCCAAATGATTTTAGCCGTCTTTAGCCGGGTTTATCATTTCAATTAGTCAGAGAGCATTGCTTAAAGTGCTTTGCCTGTCCTGCTAGTCCTGCCGACTTAATCCACGTGCTAATGCCTTGCGTTTGAATTATTAGGGTAATATTTAATTGACATTTTCCGAGTTCAAAGTCAGGGTAGCTACTTTATTATTTCTACCTAGGCTTAGCTGCTCAACGTGCCGGGACTTTGTTGTGTCGCCATTGATACGCTAATTACCAGCGATAATTTATCAAACACTGCGCACACATGCTCACACGTTCGCCAAACTGCTAAAAATTCAGCTGCAGTGGCAAAAATTGCTACTTAATTATCGCATCCTTTGTGCCACACCCATCCCTTCCCTCTGCAATCCTGCGCCATCCATCCTTGGCTCATCCTCGTCGTCAATGTCACGACTGCATGCCGTCGTTTTCCCCTCAATTGGGGTAACTTTACAATTAACTACTAATTGCTCATACGCCACGTTGCCCGGATAGAACAAAGTCAGGTGTGCGTGGCGGCAGCCGTTTCTCCTCCCCTTCCCACCCCTTGTATTTTTCTTTGCACGCCTTTTCCTCTAATTATCCGCGTTGTCACCCACCTGACAGCGTTGTTGTTGTCGACATCGCTGTCTGGCATTTACTGAATTAAGTTTTAAATTTTTATTAAATGCCTTAGCGCATTTTTCGTCCCCGGCATTCATCTACTGTAATTAGTTTTTAATTGCTTTTCAGTAAGAGTAGCGCGGATGCGAGACTACGACCCAAACGTAAATAGTTCACGACTCTTTTAAGGATTTTCCCATCTCGGCCATTTTCACAAGTTTTATGCGCCATCCAGCTGGGGCAAAGTCAATCAGCAATTGGGTCTGATCCACATTCACATAAACGGCTTGTTCGGAAAATGCCATGAAAAATATGCGAACAAAAAAATGAAAATATCCCCCAGCAGACGAAGGCTGCTGGGATAAAAAGGAAAGTAATCACAAAACTTTCGCAATAAATCTATGAAAATAATGAAAAACCCAAAGTGCTAGCCGGCATTCTCCCTCACTATTAGGTTTTCAATATTTCACACATATGGGAAGATGTCAATATGGATATATATAGGTGGCCCAAGAGGTCAGGACGACAGTAAAACACTCTCAGTTCAGGACTAACAAAAAGGGGCGATGATTGGATAGAAATAAGGATATGCATAGAATTATTATTTTAATTATTTATAAGTGATCTAACGTTGTTATGGATAATTATACTGACTCCTGTTCAATACCATTTTGGGCTTAATTAAATTGTGAATAGTAGAAAAGCATTTGCTGCAGACTCTTCTGTCGCAACTCTAATTTATCAGTTTACAAGTATTTTGCATGCTAATATTCAATCACTGAAGTCCGTATTAATCAAACCAGAGCTCAAATTCCTATAATTTGTATGCGTGTAAACAAATTATGCTCTGCCAACTTTTGGTATCAGGTAGCTTTAATCACATAAGGTAAATACTTTACGCCCACAGAGTATCAATCATCAGACATTGTATCCGAAAAGGTCCTGCACACAAACACAGGCCATGTTCGTTCCAATTTTTGCACACAAGCACGCTATGCTGCCACCAAACCCAAACTCACCTCATGCAAATTGCAAACACATGTCGAAGGCGCAAAACATTGACATGCAAAATGAAAAATTTATGAAAACGAAAATGAAACAACAACATGAGCAGCGAAAAATATGTCGCGACCGGCTACAAAAACGAAGTAACCCAAAAAAAAAAAAAAAAAAAAATAATAATAAATAAAACATATTTTGCAAAGGCGAAATGAAAAAAAGTAAAATTTTCGTTTCGTTTACGTGAAACTTCCAACTCATTTCGCCCAAATGACAAGCCATTTTGTGTGGCAAGTGCCAAATATTTTACATGCCATACAGGCACACATATTTTGGCACCGAGGCAACTCAACAAAATGGAGTTCTCGTAGAAAAGCATCCACTGCGAACGAGCAGAACAGCTGGCTCGCTTTTGCGAAATCACTCATACGCAACGTTGCCGCCGAGCATTGAACAGCTTCAATTGCCGTTTGATGGTTCATTACAATTTTGCTTGCTGCATTGGCTCGGAGCAATCGAGCACAATAAATCGAGACCAGGTGCCAACCGAGCATTCTGATGCAATATCTTCAGAGCAGCATAAAGGTTTTTGGGCAGAAAGCATCCCATTTGCCAGGGGCACATATGTTAATTTAATGTTTTGCCGCAAGCTTAGATAAATAGCAAAATAAATTAAAGTGTGCAACCTGGCCTGCACAGTAATTGCTGAGTATGGTTGAGACTGAAAGGGATCTTAACCTAAAAAAAGAATATTCTCAACGTAGAATAATATTAATGGCATACCTGGCACACGTGCGCCAGTACTTACAATCATTACTTATCCTGAAATGGCAAAACATTAAATGGAGTACTAAGAAGGCAATTCTATAAGCTTGTGACATTCGAAATTGCTCAGATTTTGTGTTCCTGCTAAAATTTTGAATCCTCTGTAAGTTAATTCCTCTGAGTATAAAGTGAATGGGAGCACTAGTATATTATTCAGTACAATCATAGTCATTTTTTTTAGCTAAACAATATTTTAATTGCAACGTCATAAAAAATATACTCAACATTGTTCATACCACGCGGTATTTCCCCGTCGATTATATGTGGATAGACACACTTTCATCTGGCTTTTCACGCAGGTGCTTTCCTGGCTTGAGACACGCACATATCTAATTTTACACATTTTCCAAACTCAATTACATTCCAAGAAGTCGCGCCGTGAGATCTGGCAGATATGGGCTAATGGGGGAAAGTTATGTGGGTTGCCCCTACCAGGTAATTGCTTGCAAATTACACAGTAATACTCCCGACCTTCCCAGGGAAATAAAAACGAGGGGAGACAAAATGTGCAAACTCCTAACTGCGAAAAACTTTGCGGCACAGCTGTCTGTAGTTGAGAGTCTCCGCTCGTAATGAAATCAAACAAAGACACCGAATGCGAGCTGACTGCCATGGGGGCAAAGCATCTTAAATTAGCAGCAAAACTCGGCAATTATGCGAGAACTTGGCCAAAAGCAGTTGCCAACTCCGCAAGCCATTCTCATTTTTTGTATGCCCCTCCACCTACACCAAGCAAATGCTAATGACTCGTAGTGCCCACAGAAAGTCAAAGAAAGAGCTAAGCGAAAGTGGGGGAAAGTCAAGCCACAGGTTGACTGACAAACACATCGACGGCGCCGAGTGGCTGCCGGAAATGGCTGCGTCGAATAGCAGCACAAAATGGCTGTTTGTTTGCTTCCGGTCTAGGCCAAAGACGGCAAACACATTTAGCCACGAAGTGAGGAAAGTCCCGCCCCGCCCCATCGTACATATTTTATGCAAACGAAAAGCAAACTGCCACTCTACTTTACGGCAAAAAGAAAAACCACCTCAATAGGTGTGCCATACACCTCAGTGAACTTAAAATGAAAAACCGCGTCCTCACCAGCTTTCCCACCCGACCAGGCCACATTCAAAATGCTTAGTTCATATTAATAATTCATAAAAATTTATGCGAAATAGACAACATTCGTTCCTGCGGTCTAAACCTGGCCGACAGCTGCCATTTTGCGGTCGCTGGGCTGATGAAGTCGACTTAACCCAGCTGTTTCCTACATGTATTTGATATGCATTCCTCGTTGTTTTTATTCTGCTCTTTGTTTATACAACATACAGCTGCTGCAAAATACCATATTTTGCCATGCTGATGCCCTTTTTCCCTCCATTGTTTTTTTTATTTCAATTTATTTTCTGCTTATAAGCTTGCTTTATAAGCAAGGTTTTGCCTATACTGCTTTGAAAATGAAGTAAAAATTTGAGAAACTTTTAGGTGAAAACATTCCATAAGCCAAATCTTTTGAATTGTAGAATTCACTTAGAAGCGCCACTTAAATAAAAATTTTCTGCCTTCACAAATGACGCCAGCAATTATAAAACGTAATTTCGCAATAATCCGCTTAAAAAGGAAAAGAAATTGAATTTGAAACCACCCACCAAAGTACACATACATACAATGCCAGATTTTTACAATTCAGTGGGTGATGCGATTATGTCAGTTAGATACATATTTCCAAATCAAGGCAGTTCTGGTGCCCAAAGTCTATTAAAAATAATTTATTTGATAAATTTAACAATACGTCTGTCATTTATAAATGCTTCGATTTCGAGTTTTATTAAGATCTACTTGCGGTTGGAGTAGAAGAATGTGTTTTCGAGCCGAGGAAGGGTTTCATCGTCACTTTCAACTACATCGCATAAAAGTTATGGGCCTACTTCATCCGTTTTGTGCAATATTTTTACTCTGTCTGATTGGATTGCTGTTTGTCTATGAATTATGCTACGTTTTGCCGCAAATAACTGATCCCCATGGTATATGGCACAAATTGTGTTGGTTTATGGGAATTTATACAGTCATCAATATATTGGGCAACTGGTGGCTCGGCTGTATGACCAATACCTCAGTCGATAGCTTAGTTCTGGAAAGACAGTATCCTGTGGCAGGTGAGGCTCACCTGTGGCACTACTGCTCCACATGCCAAAAGCTGGTGCCACCGAGGTCCTGGCACTGTAGTTTGTGCAACATTTGCATTCTGAAGCGGGATCACCACTGCACCTTCTTTGCCAGTTGCATTGGCCATAAAAATCAGAGGTATTTCCTTGCCTTCTTGTTTCACCTGAGCTTTGGCAGCGGACAGGCGCTCGTCTACAATGGCATTTTGAATTGGACAAACAAGGCCTTTTTGGTCGTCGATCCTTTGTTGCTAATGTTCCAGGATACAACCCAAGATGCTGATTTCAAATGGAAGTACACAATCGCCAACCTTTTCAAACTGAATTTATTTCTTTTTGGCGTCCCCCTCTTCATGTTCGTCTTTCAAATGATAATGGTATATCGGAATAGTACATGCTATAAGATGCTCGATCGCAGCTATGATGTTGGTTGGAGAAGAAATTTTGATATGGTCTTGGGAAAACGGCGCTTCTGGATTTTTTTCTCTCCAACGATCTCAAGTCCTCTTCCTACCGATGGCACTCAGTGGTTCCAGAAGCAGACAGTGTAAATTTTGTTTGTAAAAACTTTGAATATAAGATAGCGAATAAATTCTATTATAATATGTCGGGTTGGCGTTTCTTCTTCTGTGATGTAAATGTTTCTATTTAGTCTATAATTTACAACAGAAGTTTTCAAAATCCTAAAAAATGTGCTACGTGAATAGATTTTGCCATTACTTTGCCAATCGCTACCCGAAGAACTTTGTGAGGATAGTGCATCCACTTTCGATAGTTTTCGTCCTGTGCAGCACAGCTTTCTTCTTCTCACTGCAGATGTTTTACATTGCGCCCAAAGTGTTTGGCGACATTGCTTACAAGCTCTACTGGATATTGGTCACCTTCATAACGCACAACATACTTGGTAACATGCTGGCCTGCTATATGACTAGCTCATCGGTAAACACCTTGTCCAAGGACTCCCGATGCCCGAATCCAGAGGATGAGCCCCTGTGGCACTATTGCGAATCGTGTAAAAAGCTGAGATCGCCACGATCCTGGCACTGCGTTTTGTGCAACACCTGCATTTTGAGACGGGACCACCACTGTATATTCACGGGCACTTGCATTGGACACAATAATCAACGCTTTTTCTTCTGGTTCACATTTTATTTAACGCTCGGCTTAGTCACAAGCTTTGCAACATTTTGTATGTTTATCCTGCAGAATGGCGGTAACTTCATGAGTCTCTCGTCTGTGATTTTTAATTTAATAACTAGGACTTTTTTCCAAAATTATACTGGCAATACTTTTGAGACCATTGCCTTCCTCTTGAATATAAGCGCCAGCTATATGCCTGCCTTTATGTTGGCATATCAAATGCAGATTTTAAGCCAAAACTCTACCTACTATAATATTTTTGATTGCACCTACGATCTGGGTTTCCGAAAGAACTGCCAGACAATAATGGGCCAACGAGGACTTTGGACTTTTATATCGCCCTTGCTGAAGAGTCCTTTGCCCCATGACGGTGCACATTGGCAGATGAAGCAGTCTCACTAAATTAATAGACGTATTACTAAATTATTGAAAAATATATATCGATTTTAACAAGCCAATCATAACTTATTTTCATCTAATGTCAAGTTGTGGAAAATACGGTGTTGTATTCAAAATCCTACAATCATGTGTATCGTAAATGATTGGTGCCGCGAATATGCCAATCTCTATCCTAAGAAGGCCGTGAGCATAGGACATCCTTTGTCAGTGATTTTTTTACTGGTGAGCACGGTTTTTTTCTTCACGCTGCAGGTCTTTTATGTGGCCCCCGATGTGCATGATGGTTTTATGTATAAGTTCTTTGTGATATCAGCGATTTTTACAACATACAATATCCTGGGAAACTTGCTGGCCTGCTACCGTACAAGCTCAGCAGTGAAAAGTCTGCCTCAGGAGCGGCAAATTCCGAAACCGGGAACGGAGCACCTGTGGCATTATTGCGATATCTGTCAGAAACTGATGCCTCCACGATCCTGGCACTGTGCACTGTGTAAATGCTGCATTTTGAAGCGAGACCACCACTGCATCTTCGCAGCCACTTGCATCGGACACAATAATCACCGATATTTCTTCTGGCTTACATTCTATTTGGCATTTGGGATTTTCATGAGCATGGCAACCCTATTTGTTGATGTGGGAAGGAGCTTTTATCTTTTGCACAGAATGAAGGCTGGTTTTGGAAACACAGTAAAATCTTTAAGTTACTTTCGGTACGTGTGCTTGATTCTCAATATATTTGCCCTCGGATTCCCTGCCCTCATGTTGAGATTTCAAGTGCAGATTCTAAAGTTAAACTCAACGTACTATCAAATTTCCAGTCGCCATCACGATTTGGGTTTCCGAAATAACTGCCAGCTTATTATGGGTCAGCGAGGACTCTGGACTTTTATATCTCCCTCGCTGAGAAGTCCTTTGCCGCATGATGGAACTCACTGGAAAATTAAGCAATGTTTTTAAAGAAAATTTTTACGTAATGCTTAACTCGTCAACATCAAATCAGAAAACACAAGCTTACACTCTGAATTATATATAATTTTAAAATCGGAAAATTATGTGTTTGATATGGGCCTGCACCAAGTACTTGGCGCGTCGAAATCCAAAGATATTCGTTCGAATCTCCCATCCGACCGCAGTACTATTCGTAATCGTGACAACGATCTTTTTTGTGGTCCTGCAAATGTTTTACGTGGTACCCCAATTGTTTGATGTTCAAGGATTCATGTACAAGCTCGGCTGGCTAGTGGCAATCTTTATAACATATAATATCTTTGGCAATATGCTTGCGTGTCATATCACAAGCACTTCGGTGGAGAGCCTGCCAAAGGATCGGCAAATTCCGGAGCCGGAAGAGGAGCACCAGTGGCATTACTGCGATGTTTGTGAAAAACTAATGCCTCCAAGATCCTGGCACTGTATATTGTGCAAGTGCTGCATTCTGAAGCGGGACCGCCACTGCATTTTCACTGCCAGTTGCGTCGGACACAATAATCAGAGATACTTTTTCTGGTTCACCCTCTTCATGGCTTTGGGAACTGGTGTGGCCTTGGCTACCCATATTATTGCCACCCTAAAGTATTTTAGCTATTCGGACCTGATATTCCTAAATATCCCTAGGGATAACTTACCTCCATTTTGGCTGGTCATCACTCTTATACTAAACACCTACGTATTTGCAGCCCCTGTATCTTCGGTGCTTATGCAATTATCTGTACTTAAAAATAATGGCACTTTGCATAAGTTTTACAGTGATACCTACGATCTGGGCTTGTGGGAGAATTTCAAGCTGATTTTGGGCGGAAAAGGCTTTTGGACTTTCCTCTCACCCACCGTTAAGAGTCCTCTGCCCCATGATGGTGCCCAGTGGAAGATCAAACGGTACGACATCAGCAAGTTTAAAAATTTTAACTATATTGAAACTGACATGATATACCACCTTTTGTATTTTAATCATAGTGTTCAGCATCATTCACCAAAATTACAGTTTCTCCGTGTATCCGATTGATGAAAATTTCTCATGTATTTGTACAGCTTCGGGGCATCATGCAATCACAAGTTCAAATGCAGACCATCAACATCCCAAGACGCGTGGGGGCCATCAAATCCTGGACAGATATCATGGGAGTATCCATAAATGTCTGCATAATCTTGTTTTTCTACTTCTTCGAAGCTTTCTACGTAATGCCACAGTTTTTGGGATTGTTTGGACAGGCGGTTCATTTTTTAGTCACCACTTGGATTGTCTACAATATTCTGGAAAACTTAAGGCTGTGCGTCACGACGTTGAACACTGTGGACTCTTTGCCGCCGCAAATGCAGCAGCCAATGAAAGGTGAAGAGCACCTGTGGCATTTTTGCAAAATATGCCAAAGGAATGTACCGCCAAGGTCCTGGCACTGCAACATCTGTGATGCGTGCATTCTGAAACGCGATCACCACTGCAATTTTGTGGGCAACTGCGTGGGACACAATAATCAGCGATATTTCATATGGTTCTCATTTTACGCGGCCATCGGTAGCGCAGTGGCCTTATTTGATAACTTCATGTTGGCCCATAAGCACGGTGTTGGATTTTTTGATTTAGTCAAAGCCAATTACATTATTTTTAATGCTTACATGAATCCTGGTAGAAAAGAATTAGTGATATTCTATCGAATAGTCAGTGTCTTAGGTGTCAACATATTCGCCGTTCTCTTTCCAGCAGCACTGTTTTGCACCCAAGTAGTGACGGTCATCAAAAACTCAGTAATGCACGATTATTCTGATCGAACCTATGACCTTGGATTAGGGAATAATTTGACCCTGATCCTGGGAAGTCGGCGATTATGGACTTGCCTATCGCCAAATATCAAAAGTCCCCTGCCCCACAATGGCACCCGATGGAAATCGAAGCGTGCCGTCTAGTCCAAATTTGATATCATCTATCTATTCTTGACCATTAAGATTATATTCTATTTCCGTTATGTTGTATTTGTCGCTAAATAAAGAATGTAATAGACTATAAATAACACGGACAATTTTCTTAGTTCAAAAATAAACGTGTAAAGGTGTACAGTGACTTTATATCTATGTATAAAAATTGAATGCAGACAAAACACAAAACAAAAACAATTCGCCTAGATAGAAGTCCTTAATTCAAGCCATAAACGCCCTACATTTGCATATCTCTCCGCCCACGAAAATTGCTGAGAAGTACATCCTGCCCAACGAAATCAACCTCAAATCTGTCCATGGCTTGTGACACCTTCTGCCGCAAGTCGAAAACACTTGTCAAGTGTCGAAAAAAGCTGAAATCCGTTTTGAAAAATGAAAGCGGCTAGAACAACAGCTCGGTCGGTATAGACAATTCATGGGAGTCCAGGGGGCTGGGAAATGGTAGAATTAATGACGGCGCATGCCAGTGACATGCCCCAAAACATGGAATCAAAGTCCATGAGTGGGCGTTTCCGTGTTTCGGTGCATGAAAAATGTTCGAGGTGCGAAATCTGCTGCGAGGTCTAAACAACATAATTGCCAAATAAAAAAGTCGCCGCCGGCTCAAACCGCCTGACCATTAATCAAAACTGGCTGAAAAATGAACAAAACCATTCGAGAGGAGCCATGGAACAGATGCCTTTGGCCGTGAGCGGGATTCCCGCCCGGGGTCCACTGAGAAATGGCATTGTCAACACTTTTTGGCCAATCGGAAAAGGCGGTGATTCTCCGTTAGCGACATTTGTTCCGGCAATCGCTTATTGCGACGGTCATATCTAAGTTCACGATTCCGATTCTCATTCCGCCTTCGCCTCCTGCGGACAACTGATGTCTGATGACCTCTGATTCCTGATTGCAGCGCTCTCAATTGAGCAACTTCCTCCCAAAAAAATAAAACTAGTAGGGCAGGAGAAAAATAACAGCTGATACGTGTGCCTGGCCTTAAAGATCTAACCAAGACCGCAAAGCAGTTTACCACACAATTCTGAAGTCCGGTAATCATACGCCGCATTGTCTACAGACCAAGAGTGGGAATTTCAGGAGTGGAGCCAGTCCTGGCATCTGTTGTGGATATTTGAATGTGCCGTCAACAAGGTCCATGGAATACGTTGGCATTTCAGCAAGCGGAATGGGTTCAGATATTCGATGTGGGTTTGGGGAACTTTAACTGCGGGCCCAACTCCAATAGAGAAATGGAACTAAGTCCTTTGGTCCTCAGACACAGATAGCAACCACTGCCAGAAGCCGGGTTGGCCGACTGTATCCTGTCCCTCAACACAAACGCTAAAACTCATCATAGTCCTGTGTGCAGGACTAAAATTTACCGCTAGGCATTTGCCAACAACGTGCGAGTGCTCAAAGGACAAAGGGGTTTTTTTTAGGTTGGGGTTGGTGTGAGTAAAGCTGGAATGACACAGGATCATGGGGGTCATTGTAATCATAACGGCGTCTCTCCTCGCAAAAGAAGACTTTCCCAAAGTCTGCTAAAGGGTGCCTTAAATACTCGCTGCATAAGCAATTCTAAACAATTTCTTATGGAAATTAAATCATTTCAGCCCTGACCAGTAACAATTTTAATCCCATGTTCGCCGAATTTTTGGCAGTCCAGCGAAAGCAATCGAGTGAAGCGATTTTTTTCTGCAGATTTCGCAAAGAATTTTCTCTGCTCGCTGAGACGTTGGCTTCGCTGCCGCTGCTCTGCCACGGATCTGATTTCTCTCTGCTCTTCCGCTGCTTTTCCTCTGCTTTTCTGCTGCTTTTCCCCTGTTTTTCCTTTTGCTTTTCCGCTGCTTTTTTGGATGATGGACAAATGGCATTGCCAAGTGAGCAACTAAGCAGCGACAGTTTTTATGATTTTTCGGTTGGGACGCGTTTTCCTTTTGTTTGTTTTGCAATTATTTCCCCTGCCGGTAAAAGTGGACTCTAATGTTACTATAGCCGTCTCTTTCACTGCTGCCTTTGATGTTAACTCACCCCAATTTTCCACAGTGCTACAATTGTCGCATTCTTTGTTATTCTCTGGACGGGGGCATACGAATGAGTTTTTCATATTTTCTTTGAAATTCGAGAACTTGTGTTTGGTGGCATTTCCAACATTTGCATACATTTCATGTGGCTTGCACTTAGTTTCATGTACAAAGTACATATATGTTTCACTGCTTCTCTGGGTCTTTGGGTAATTTCATTTGCACGAAGTGGCTCACCTATTGCCATTCAGTATTTCTTGCCTTTATTTGCATTTTCCTGTGCCGTGACCCCTTGATATTATTCCTTCCACCCATTTATTTGCCCGACACTTCACACGATGCCACTTTCCCATTTCACAGTTTCCACATTCCACTTTCCACCACCCCCTCGCACGTACGCACATTCAGTTTCCCACCCCCTTTGTGCTTCTCTTTGCGGTCATTTAACTGATGTTTCTATCTCGTCCAGACTTCCTTTGTCTCCGTCTCGCTTTCTCCATTGCCCCATCTCACTTGCTCTTGGCCTGCGGCTTTTTCCCGGGCAGCAAACGGCAAATGCTGAAATCGTGCGAAAAATTAAATAAATGACCAGCTCGATTTGCCCATTGCCATTTCGGATCGGGTTCGCCTTTATTTCCATCTTATTTATGGCTTTAATGTGCTATAATTCTGCATTGATTTCCATTTACCTTTGAAATTTATAGCCCAAGGGCACCTGAGCAGATTTAGCTGCTTGAATATTTGATATTTTCTTTAAGGAGGGTATCAATCGAAGCTTGGCCCCATTTCATTTATGACTTTATTGGCTAAATTCCGAGACCCGCTGAATATTGAAATGGATTTGATCACATGAATGGTTTATTTTAGGTAAAAGGTACCAGACATTCGATAGTTTCGACTTTTCCACATATACATACATACGTTGCCATTTCCTTATCCCTTTCGCACTTTTCAAGCATCTCGTTTTGCATTCAGAAGCAAATTGGCCAACAACCTTGCAGCTTGTAGTCCGAAATTGCCTTTCATTGCGTCAATTCCATCAGCAATTTCCGCGCCAATTAAAAAATTGTTGCAACTGGCCGTTTTCGTTTTCTGGCCCTTGGCATTATTCGCCACTTTTCCATGCCGAGCACGCACTGAATTGGGCGGAGAAATGGTGGGAAAATTCCAAAAGGGTGGGCGGAAAATGCGTGGGTGGTGCGATTTTCAGGCGAGGAATTGCGAATGAGCTTCATCGGGATCGCCGTTCTTTCTTTTTGTTGTTCATCATAAATAAATACTGTTAATTTTTCAATTGTTCGCTTGGGCGCTTAACGCCCCCCGCTTTCCCGCCCTCGTTTTCCCGCCCCTCACCAACAACAACGAGACACGTGCAATGCCATGCACATAATGGAGGCTTTCCCCGGAAAAATTCTGCTTGCAAAATCCGATTCACCATATGCCGGAGTCAAAATATGTGCTGTCCGGAAGTTTTGGGCTACGTGGTGACGGAGATTGACAGACGAGACAATCACTACACTAAAGTAACTCTACTAAATATTAAAAAAATGTTTTTTTTTTTCAAAAAGGCAAAGAAATAATATAAATAATAAATCCTTATTGTTGCCTTAGACGTTTTCTATGTGAATTAAGCTGAGTTATACATAAAAAATGAAATGAAAATATTTTTTTTTTATAAATGCTGTTTTGTTTAAAAATAAAAATTAATTATAAAGCGCGAATATTAACAATAACTTTCTATAACATGAGTATAGAAATATTAAACAATTCGTTCTGTGTATGAGCAATAAAGTTGACAGTTTTCCATCAGACGGCGACGTGACAGCTTGGAGAAGGAAAAGAGCTGAGGGCCAAGGATCGAGGAGCCCGAATTGCGGAGGAGGACGGCGGAAGAAGTCCCGGAGGGCACGTGGTGTTGTCTGGACGACGGAAAAGTTGGAACCGGCGTCGCAACCGGATATAAAGCAGTTTTGGCTGTTTGCTGGAATGTCCTGTCCTAATATGCAATATACAATATCCAAATATGCCACACACGCACACACATACACATGCCAGCAACAGCTGTCACACTGGGAGGTTGATCTCCTTCTCGCGCTTATCGCTCCAGAACGGAACTTGATGAGCAAAAGCCATTTTAATTTTAAACGCTCCCGCCTCGACTTAATATAAATCTGTCAGCCATGACAAGGCACATCTGTCAGTTCCCCCCACCAATTGGAATGCCTAATCGAAGTAAATTGAATCACATAAACGCGGCAATGCGCCCGAAGGATCTAGAAAACAGGATAGGGAGCAGCGACCTTATCGAGGTCCTTGTGCGCACAGGAAGTGAAAGCTGTTCGGTTGAAAGGGAATGGGTCAATGATTAGCCTTCGGCTAAAGTGACACGCTGAAAAGGATGAAAGGTTTGGGTTTATATGGAAAATATTCGGGAAACTGAAGGCTTAACCGGAAACTCACGAATTCACTTAACTCATACATAACTCATACTGTTGTAAATTTATGCAACTTGACAACTTGCTTATTATTATCAAAAGCTGTTCTTAAATTCTTTTTAAATATATCTTAATATGTTTGGACAATGAATTAGATATACTTTATATTAAGCATATGGTATGCAGTAGGCACTTTCCTTTTAGCATTTGTGAAAGCACAATAAAGGACTTTAAGCTATTAAGCTGCAAGAAGCTTAACTGTTCGCTGCACACATGTATGCATACAATTGCATTACAAAAATAAATCAAAGGGCATTACAACATATCCAATCAATGGTCGGTATATCTCACTCCAATAAAAGCGAAAAACCATTTAAATAATATCGCACTCGTTCTGGTAATCCGCAAATGAAAATTAGCCCTGGCCAAAAAAGAAACAATTTGCATATTTAACAAATAAAATTATCAAATGAAATAATCGAAATGCAAATAACCACACAATTTTTGGTTTAAATATTGGTCGTTTCGTGTCATTGTTTTATGTTCGCACTTTATTTTGCAGCCATTTGGATGGAGGAGTAATTAATTAGTTCACAAATCCCTTTGACCTTTGGCGGAGGTCGTGTCTTGAGCAGAATCTACCCTTTCCCCTCATTTTCCATCCCCTACACCAACACAGACACTCGAACAAAATGTATCTGCTTTCCAAGAGGTGGAGAAATTAATTTACGAGGTGAAACTTATTTGCGAAACCCTTTTTGCGCTCTAACGGTTCAGTGGGGTGGGTGGTGGGTGTTGGCTTGAAGGCCATCGGGCGGCGGCAGTCCATTGAAGCGTTTAAATTGCTGTCAACAAAAGGCAAACAAATAAATAAAAGCCAACAGCCGAGGGCTGCGTGGGCGGTAGACGTGGACTGCAAAGTGACAAAGTGGGCGGACCGCACGACAAATATGTCTACAAATGGACGACAACCAAGGGAGATGGACATGGCAGGGGGTGCTGGAGGGACACACAGGCAGTTCTGGCCAAAATTAACGGATTGGGGCGCCCCTGAAAGGAAGACCCTCAAATGACCCAAAACAGCCAAGACGAAACGTGCGCCAAGTGAAATGATTAACACATTCTGAAAACCTGCGGGGCCCACAGTGAACAAAACTTGTCTGTGCTACAGGATTTTCATTTGCAATTTACAGAGAATTACTACAACAAATAATAAATATAATATTACATATTACACGTATAGAAATTAACATGTTTACAGTTTATGACAACTGCTTTCTCTCTGTGTAGAATAAAGCTTTGCTGGAATGTTGATAACTAAGATCTCTTGAGTGTCGAAGTGACTGCGCTGTTTCAGCTAACACGCAGAATATGCAAGCCACTAACCGCAGATAGCGAAGGACTTTAATTACAAGCTAGTTGGGGGAAATGGGAAATTCCTACCGCCCAAGGTCAATGGGAAATTGGTGAGCAGCATCAATCGAGCAGCTCTGAGTGCGCCCAGCTCCATCCGTCCGACAAACATGACAGGCACTCAAATGGCATATAAGCACGGAAGGATTCGAAGGATGGGAGAACGGAAGTGGGATAGGATTGGAAAACACACGGAGGACACGAAAAGAAAATGGTTGCAAAGGTTGCCCAAGACGAAAGGATAAACTGAATATATGCATCGCCAGACTTTCGCTTGTGTTAATACTCTTTTGAAATAGAAGTTGTGAGGTTCGGATAATCAATAAAATGTTTTATGTAAAAAACCGACAATTTTTTCTTCATGAACCGAAAACAATTTTACAATTTTTACCAATTAAGTGCAGGCCAATTCTTTACATTGTAACCTACCCAATCTCATCCCAAAGTGGAAGTACTCTTGCTCTTAATCGTCTTGAAATTCTCTCAGCACAAAAATGGCAAACATGTGGCAAGGCCATCCCAGGTGGGCGGTGGTTGTACCTTTTTTTTATGGGTTTTCGGCCAAGGACTCTGCAATCGAGTTAACCGACGACTATAAATAGACGAGCATCGGGCATACATGCAAATGGCCAACGAAAAAAAAGGCGAACGCAAAAAGCGGAATCCACTCATCAATAATGCATTCCGCATTGAATCAGATACAACATCAGATTGAGATACAAAGGCAGATGGAGATTGGAGATGACGATGGCGATGGGCAACGGAAAGTTGACATCGATATGTCAACTAATCCGGCAGCACTTTCGTTTGGCGACCTGAGGTCACCTCTTCGCCGTTCACCTCCCCCACTTGCCGAGCTGGGTCCAATTGCCCAGTTTTCTCCTTTCGCCGAGTGCCGGCAGGACATAATCGCTTGTTGATCCTTTATAAATACCAGGCGAGGACAGCAGCTGCCGCAACATCCTGCCGAAAGTGAGTGACTGTGGGACTGAGTGGCTGAGTGTCGGGCCAGCGGGTGACATAATCAAATCAATAATTTATGAGTCCACTTCACTGTAAGCGGATTTACATTGGCCAACACTTGGTCGAGCTCCCTGGGGGATCAGAAACTTTTTGGCCACTTGGCGCTGAAAGGGAATCGTCAACTGATATCAATTAGGTGGAAAGTGATAAGTTCTCTGTTTGTTTGTCTATTTGCCTAACTTTTGACTGGTCGTTTGGGATGGGGCAGGACGACTACTTAGAAGGGCTGATAATAATGGTGCGCACACTCTGTTCAACTGTGGACAATAGTACCAGGACACCAGACACCACCAGAAAAGGATAACAGAAGCAAGCTGTTACCGTGAGGGGAAATAATTGCAAAACAAACAAGAGAAATGCGGGATGAAACCGAAAAATCATAAAAACTGTCGCTGCTTAGTTGCTCACTTGGCGATGCCATTTGTCCATCATCCAAAAGCAGCGGAAAAGCAGAGGAAAAGCTGCGGGAAAGCAGCACTGCTGCAGAGCAGCAACGTCGCAGTCAGCGTCTCAGCGAAGAATATCAAGAAAAGCCGCTCCACTCGATTGCTTTTGTTCGTCTGCCAAAGGCGATGAGTATATATAAATGGTATAGGGCTTAATATTGGCAATGGTTAGGAAAGTATTTCGAATTGCCAGCTTCACATTACTAAGATATTATGCAGCATGCACCCTGTACGATTTGCCCATTATACGATTTGACTAATTTGGCGCCCTTTCAGTGCACTTTTTCGTCCTGTTTCGGGAAGTCTCAACCGGAGGGCAGGGCCACCGTTATGATTACAATGACCTCCATGATCCCGACCAGTAGTCGCGTGTCATTTCAGTTCCCTTTTTTCCCCACCCCAAAAGCCCCTTTGTCCTTTGAACACTCGCACGTTGTTGGCAAATGCTTAGCGGTAAATTTTCGTCCTGCACACAGGAGCAGTGTGAGCACGACGATGTGGTTGAGGGACAGCAGACTACTGGCTCCTGGCAGTGGTTGCTATCTGTATCCGAGGACGCACTCACCTCCCCCATTCCACCCGCTCCTTTGGAGATAGGCCCGCAGTTTAAAGTTCCTCTATCCCATCATACCCAGTGTCGTTCCTCTGATATGAAAACGTTTTCCATGGACCCTGTTGATGGCACATTCAAATATCCACAACAGATGCTGTGACACATGCCTCCGCCTCTGCATACCACCAAATTCGTAGGCCCAGGACAATGCGGCGTATGATTATTTGACTGCTAATGCGAGGGAAGTCCTCGCTTTTCGGCTGGTTTGTGGTCTTGGTTAGTTCTTTGTGTTCATCGTGTGGCAGCCACAGCTTTTTGAAGCCCTCCTACCTTAAAGAAAAACTGCTGGCCTGGCAAACGTGGGTAGGTAGCAGCTGCTGATGTACGTTTTTCCCCATCGAACGGTCAACGGAAGTGGACCAATTGAGTGCGCTGCAATCAGAGTTAAGGGTTTGAGGAAAAAGGGGCAAAAGGAGAAGTAAGAGGAAATCAAGTTAGTACATAGCTTTGCTTAGATATACGTCATCATCAAAACATGTTGAGATTTATTTAAACTAAACGTTAAGCTTAAAGAAACAAGAACTAGCCGGTGTTTTAAAATCTAAAATAAAGCGCAGAGCACACAGATTTTATAGCCACTCATTTATTCTATGTAATCAACTAACTTCTCTAAAGTGATCTCCCGCAAATGCTTGGGTAGACAATTGAATTCATCATACGCCACGTTGGCCGCAACCTTTTCGCACGGTTGCCAAAGGGGCGTGCTACGTATGTGGGCCACAGCACACACAATGCATGCCACAAATACCAGCAGAACGCCCAGAACATACAGTGAACACTTTAGATGAATTAAAAAAAAAAAATCATTATAGCCACAAAAATGTATATATTTTGAGATAGTATAGGAAACTGAATGCTTACACATAGTTGAAAATTTAAAAATCCGTTGCCATTAGCGAGTAACCACTGCCAATTCATATATGTACTTATTTTTAACGATTTATGGTTGAAAATATTTTGTCCTGCTTATTGAAATTCAAAAGGGATAAACTGCTGACTTCTCCTCCCGTCGCCACGCCAATGTCCTCTGGCAACACTACAAATAGTTGGGTGAGTGGAAAGTAGCAGAAGCGACCAGACCAAGTCGCCGCGGGGCAAAGCAAATATACTACCAACAAATACCAGCCAGCAAAAGCCAACAGCCGACACTTGGCCAGGACTTAGTACTACTGGTGCACAAGGGGAAAATGTATTATACTACTTTTTGGAAAGGAAACAAGAAAAATAACATTGCTAAATAAATAATAAATAATGAACATTAAACAATGGCTGTACATGTACAAAAACCAATAATTGTGTTTACTTTCAATGAACCTTTAGTTTTAGGAATGACCCATATACGATTTCAAAAACTTACCACAGACTTGTTAATACAAAGTATCTTTTGGATACAAATGCATCTCAGCAGTACAAAAGTATCTTTCAGCTAATAAGTTACATAACTTTCGCTCAGTGTACCTACTCCTTTTGCTTCTGTTACTACTTTTGATTTTGCTGGTGGTGCTGCTTGTATGGTTGTTGCTGCCCTGCAGCGACCGCAACGCCTCCTGCCGCAACTTTTGCTGCCACACTATAAATATAACATTAATTTTTATGTTTTCATATTTAGCAACGCTTCGCTGGGCAGACAAACACACACACACATAGTCGAATACCCCGAAGCAGTAGCGCCCATAAAGATATGGCCATTGAATGACGTTTATGAGCGATAACGCTGACGTCGCCGCTGCGCAACACTCACTGTTAAGCGGTTAGCAGTGGCTTAACAGCGCTTTTCCAGCAGCATCCACAACTGTTTCGTTTGGTGGGAAAACCTCTGCTAATGCGCCGCGGTCGCTGCGACTGCGACGCCGGCTGTGGCAGAGGCTGCTGCGTCGGCGACTTCTATTGTCATTTGGCACATGTGAAATTTACCGTTACTTCTTCGCTCATTCATTCGCTGTTTACATTCGGATTCGAAGACTTTTTCCAATCGCGCGCGACTTTCGAAAATATATTCCATTTGAATTTTCGATAACATCCGCGCCACTGTTACTTCCATACGATCATAGAAAAATATATTTGCTTGTTAAAATTTTCACAAAGTATTTAAAAAGTGAGAATATATGTAAAAATGTTGAAAAACTATTTCTAAAATTCTTATCTAAGAAAAAAAGCATGTAAAAAGAAACGCGTGGAAAACTTTTCGTTTCTACCTAATGCGTTTGACGTTTTTTTAATCAAACTCACTGCACTATGTTAATTAGCCAAATATGGTAATAGGTAATTAAAGCAACCCCCTATGGGGTGATGTGATTGGAAATGGTAAAGAGACAGACACTTCATATCCACTACACAAAAAAAACCAACGACGAACTTTCAGAACCGCGTCGATAGTCGAGTGGATCGGAACCAACAAAGTGTTAAGAAATAAAATAATGAAGATACAATGCATAATATGAACTGTGAAGTGCAAGGACCACACAAAGTGTTCATAACGCAAACAAAATAATAATCAGTGTATATCAGTGCAAACAATACTAACGAATTCCCTGGAAAATCGCAGCAAAGTTCAATTAGACCTACCACAAATGAGGTGTAGACGCCACCGAGTTGAGATCTTCAGACATTGTCTATACGTAGACCAAATCGAGACTTTTGCCATAACAACAGCAAACATTGGGTCATGTAATTCCCAACTGCTCGTATAATGCCCTGGTGTTGAAAGTGTAGAAAGGGCGTATGGAATTTGGGCTTAATTTGATAAAGACTTAAGTCAGAATTTCCGCTTTGGAATTACTCGATCAATGCACTTAAAATATTAATTTAGTTCAAGTGGAACTACAGTCTTACCTAATTATCATGAATTTTCAATAAATACGACAACTTTTATGATCGTTTATTTCTAAAACTAATTAGTTTTTTATGTTGCGATGGTTATTAATATTTCTGCTCGCTTAATTCGATTTTTTTAAAATATTTCTTATATTTAAATTATATAGCCAAGGGACTCCTGTTTCGGTATCCGAAAATAGCGATTACAGTCAGGCCACTTAAAGATTAAAGAACACTGATCATTATCTGGCCAAGCGATAGTTGATAGATGGGCTGGCCCTTCACGCCTGCCAAAACCACAATAGACACATATGTATGTATTGGTGTATATATATATGTACATATGTTTTCCTAAACTCACACTCGACAAAACTTGAACACACGGCACGGGGCTGCAGGGCGATAAAATGCAGTGTCAATTGAAGTGCTTGATTAGGCGATTTGCGAGCGATTCGCCAGCGATTTCCAACGCCTGCAATTAGAGACGGCGGCGCACTGCAAAATATACAGAATGGTTGGCAGGGGCGTTGGTTTGGTGGGGGTTTTCCGACGGCTCTGTCATTCACAAGCATCGCGGGGTGGTGCTTGAAAAATGATTTACACGCGCAAATCATAAATTATGCCCATTTCAAGTGGACCGTTACGCCGGAGAATCCATGACAAATGCAGATGACGCCCAAGCACCGATGACGATGGTGATTGCAATGCAATCTAATGGCTGATATGATGGTGATTGTGATTGCGGGTTTGATTGAGATTTCCATTGGTACTGGGATGCTGCTAGTGCCGATAATTGTTTTGAAGATGACGCATTTTAAATGACTGACCCTAACCGAACCCATTGTCCGCTGGCTGCGATTTTTCACCGCCTCTTATCATCGACGTCAGTCAACGCAACTCTAACCAAGCCAAAAGCCAATGAAATCAAATCCACGACACTCCAGTTCAATTTCGAATTTCACACCACTTTCAATCGGACCCACACCTGGTTTGATTGAAAGCGGCGACACTTTCAATGCTAATGAGCTGCGATTCCGTTTACCAATCGCCGAAAGGCATTTCAGTTCGCATCGGTCTTCGCTGGGCATCACACCGTAAAACCTTCCGGGTCCCAAAAAAAAATCAAAAGAATTAAGTATATTCAAAATACCTATTTGATACCTGGATATAGTTTCGGTGGGCCCATGCAGAACGTCACGACTGTCGTACGATTATCGGCACAATTCTCACGTCCGGTTGTCCAGCTTAATTAAAAAATATCTTTGTTTTTCGCACTGATAAACGCGGTGGCAACGCAAAAAGGAAGTCTAGATACATACAGTCTGAAAAACGTATTTTCGTACAGTACGATGTTTAAAAGTGATCTCTGTGTGCTGATTGTGATCTCCTTGGCGTTTTCCTTACATTCAGGTTGGTACTGTAGAAAATAGGATTTTTTCCGAGGTCTGAAACTGCTCTTAATTCGGAGCCCTTAACCACTTATTTTTAATTAGACTTTAATATCAGATTGAATAATTGGCTGACCAATTACATGTACATCTAAGTACACTTTGTGCGATTACCCTATATAACCTTTGTTGGTTCGCAAACATCATTCTCAAGTTAGCACTTGAGTCCTTCTTTTTCTTTCTCAGGGGATATTTGCCCAACTTGAGTATAAAATAACAAAACGTATTTTTAAATTAAAGTGGATTCTTGGCATTACGACAAGATAATTATCACTACTTATTCAATATATTTCCACGGAATTCTGTCTAGTTGTGAAATCAGTCGCAATATTCCGAAAGTAGTATGATCCCTTATCATAAAAAATACTTTAATTTCTAAGGCGTAGGTTTATAACTTAAGAAATGATTGATCGATTCTTAATAGCTGGGATTCGTTAGCATGTTGCTTTTGTTTTTTAAATAAATTATCTCAGTTGAAGAAGCATTTAAAATTCTTGTAGTTTTTAAACAATGCTTCTGTAATAGTTGTATCTATAGATCGCCCAACGATTCCTTGCCCAATCTATCCATTCACATCAACGTACGCTCCATTGATCACTGATCAACTGGTTTGCCTTAAGAGCACCTTGTACGTTAGTAATCTTTTGGGGAGCTAAGAGTGGAATACAGCATCGATTAAATTCAGAGAGTGCTCCGATCTGCCAGATCACTCTTTATGTATCTCTTCGACGGGGTCTGGTCAGTTTCTTGTCAGTTTTGATAAGGCCACCTTAAGACGGTGCAAAAACAAGCACAATCGCAAACGACAGTTACTCTCGGCTCTCGAATTAAAATCGCTGGCGATTCGCTTAAATTTGCAGGCCAATTCTCTAAGCGAATTCAGTTGAAAAAGGCGCGTTGTGCGAAACGGGCATCACAGTTTTTTGCGGTTTATTTTCAACTTAAAAACCAAATAAAAAACACAAAAGAAACAAACAAAGCGAAATAAAAACAAACCTCATGTAATTCAAACATTCTACAGATTTAAATGCAATGATCTGTTTCTGAAATAAATTTGGAAAGACGCGATTAGCACGTGCCGCACATTCGCAGACACCTTGAAAATACCGCAAAAATAAATCAAAATAAAAGGCAAAACTGATAAGAGTTTATTTATCCGGGCGATTTGACGCGTGCTAGCTACAAATATCGGCAACAACAATATTTAATTAATTTATTTGCGCGATCGGAGGGGGCGTGGCCGTCCGCTCAACTAAATTTTAAATTATACTTCGGCTTTATTAATTGCCAACGTCAACAGAAACGTTTTTGTTTCTCTATAAAAATTAAGGGAAAACTTGTTTTTCTTGCTAATATACAATTATTATCAAATATTTTACTTATCGTTTATAATTTCCATATTTTACTCAAAATAAATGTTATTTCTCGTTAAGTACATATATAATTATTTTCAAAGTTTAATATATAAATGAATTTTCTGTGTAATTTTATGCGTTGCTTTTTTTCTCTCTTCGCATTTTTCGGTGATTTTGTTGTTGTCCGATATTTTTGCTTAAATTTTTTTTTTTCGGCCTTTTCGGTTTTTGTATTTTTTTTTAGCTACGTCGCGTTTTTGTGTGTCGCACGATTTTCAACCAGTTTCTTCAGTCTTCTCATCTCGAAATAAGAAATGTGAAGAGAGACGAAAGTAAAAGAGAATTGGCCGGATCGTGTGTTTATTTTATTTTTTGGCTGGCAAGCGATTCTTCCAATGTTTTTGCGTTAATGCTTGCGTTTATTTTTACGTTGACGCTGGTTCTTTTGGCCATTTCTCTGATTAGATAATCTCTGGCGAAGATCTCACGCTTCCTGCTTAGATAATCTATTCAACCAGGGTCACCAGAAATCACCCCACTTAATTTTCCCCTATCGAATACAGTGTCTATACAAACCTTGTAAGATCGAAGTGATAAAAGTGTGAAAAAAGCATTAAACAGACAGCATAAATTAAAGCAAAAGAAGAGTGAAGGCAAGCAAAATACCGTACCATGGCCATAGAGTCACGCTCTACGAGCACTGCAAGTGAAACCACAAAAACCGCCATAAAATCAACCACAAGCTCAAAATCTCCAGTAACATTCGGTAATCTCGGCGAGAAAAGACGCGCCGAACAGCTGTTCCGCTGCGCATGCGCCAACTTCAATCTCCTGCTCCTGACTTTAATGCTCGGATTCGGCAAATGCTGCACTGCCACGCCCACGCCGCTGAACACGCCCTCAACGAACACGCCCACCTCGGCAGTTAGCCCACATAATCCACAAACGCTGGACGAGAGCGGATCGCTGAGCAAGGTGATCGATGGCAAAGCCTTCATCAACATGGGATTCAAGTTCCTCAACGTTTCCGGAAAGATTGGCACACCCCTCGGCATAGGTGAGAAATGCATTGGCTGATTGAAAAAACCGGCGAAAATAGCGAAAAACCAGAAAAAAAGATCGCACAAGGGGGGGCACAAAGTGCGATGTTTGTTTATAGCCTAGCTTGTGCTAATTTTAGACCACAGATGTCGTCGAGGTTGAAGTCGAAAATGAAGTTTGGATACCCTGGCTTGGGGTATATATAAAATGATTCATTTAATCTTTTCAACTTGATGCCTATTTACAAATATGTAAAATGAAAAAAAATTTGTATTAATAACTGCGTTGTAGAACAAAGTAAAGTACTTAGCTTGAGCTGATAACTTAAAATTAAAGCGCGTGCAATCGAATTACAATTTAATCGTTAAAGAATTATCAACCAATGCTAAGAAGCTTTTCATTAAACTTTATTAAGCTGATAGTGTTTGAGTATTTAGTTATTAAATTATCCCCAAGCCATTGAGCAATGTAAACGATTATTTCAAAATATTACATTATCTTCGCAACTCCAAGCAATCCTCTTTGAATGGAAAGTAAGCAGTTTTGACTTATATGAGTCAATAATAACATTTAAGATATATGGCCTTTCCATTATACTGCTTAATTTATAATCATCACAATCTTGGTCACAAGGGTATCACCTGCATGTCGAGTCATTCAAATGGCTTTGCTCACTTCACACTTCGTGCACTTAAAATGGGCTCAGTTAAAAAGATACAGATACAAGCACTAATGCAGTTGCAGATACAGATACAAAAGTGCACCTTCCACTTGTTGCACACACACAGACGGTATGCGGACCTACTGTTACCGTGGTATCGAAATAGCCGAGAATTTTTTATCCACTTCCGCATTGATTTCCGCCTGGCTGACCATCGAGAATCTGTATCTTCTAATGGCTAAGCGATAGGAAAAGCGTTTGGCGTCTATCTGTGACGTTATTTTGTGGCGCGGGGCATTCCAATCATAAATCTAACTTTAAATCTAGCCACCTGTTTTGGCCAATATGGATTTACGTTTAGTGCTAGCCCCGAACTGGGGATTATCTTATCGGTCAATTTTACGATTTGTTTTTATGCATTTTTCGACCGCCGGGATTTCGCGACTTGAAGATAAGTGGACAATAAAGGGCAGTCAGACAATAGAAATTTCCTTCTATAAATCAAGAATTAATGGATTGATAGTGCAAGGAGCTTTGAATTGGTGCCATAAGTCATTCAAATGATCTTGAAAACATATAGATAAAAGAATATGAAGTGTGAAAACTACGATTGTTATAAATTAATATTTAATTTTTAAGACGTATTAGAGCAGTTATCCTAACCAAAATAATTTATTTTTATTGTTCACACATTTTGGTTTGAAACTATTTTTAAATAGCTAAATTTTTTAAGCAGTTCGCACTTTTGAAAATCAATCAACATATTGAGTGCCAAAAAATAGTCTTAAGGCTAAATCTGCCACATTTACTTGCATTTTTGTACTTTGCTCTTGGGAATCTTGGACTTTGCTCTATATATTATAAATTGTTGACAAAAAAAAACACACATTTTCTTAAACATCTCACAAAAAAACAAGGCGCATTTCAGAGATATTTGTATCAGAAATTGACGTAGTTCAGAAAATCGGTGCGCCATCCTACTGCGATGCCTAATTTAAATTTAAATATAATTTTTTTTTTTTTGGCTTTTCAGTATGCAGTGTACTAGGAAAATTCACATAAATATAGACCGAGTCGAGCCCCCAATTCTCAGTCGATTTGCGTTGTAATGCTGCCCATCAAGGGGCATTATCTCTTTGATATTCTCTTTTTCCCTGCTGACTTATTGTTAATTCCATTTGATTTTTCACGCTTGAAAGTTGCTGTCAGATAAATTAACATATGCTTGATATGATATATGTACATATGTATGTTTGTTTGTGCATATGTATATGTTCGCATCTATATGCGATGTGGCAAGGTCGCCGAAGAGAGGCAGAAGTTGATTCAATTTTTATTCGTACGCCCCATTTCGATTCAGTTTTTAATTTATTCGCTGTGCCAACAGATTTCTCTAGCATATAGAACTAGCTGGTGCCAGAACCGATGGCAAACAAACAATAACAAATTAATAGTGGGCGTGCTCATCTTACGTAGAGAGAATGTTGATGCAGTTTAATTGTTTTGTTTGCTTACTGTAAACATGTTTTGATTGATTCAACTATTCTTGGGAAATTGTTGATGCATCAAATCATTCTCTATACGGGCCGCATCCCCCAGGAATCACGTGTTTTGTCATTCCATGTATAACATTAAATTCATTCAGGCAATTATCAATTATCAGGTAATCCATTAACCTTGATTTTGACGCAATCGGGGCGCTGAGTTTATCAAAGGCTGTGCTCCCAGTTGAATTAATATTAATTAGTGTTAAATCGGGGAAAAAGAAAATAATGAACTGATTTCGTTTTTTTCCCAGCAATTAACACCTTGCTCAACCAATATAGTCATATCAGTTTTTCCCACAGTTATGATTACTTCTTAGTCTAATATGACCATGTGATAAGGGCTTATCAGCAATTTTTTGGCACGCTGTGTCTATTGCTTTTTATTTTTGTTTTTGTTATATACTAAAAAATAATCGTATGATGATGACAACTTGCAGTTTCTGATTTTCGAGCGGCGAAGTGAAGTTTATTGGGTTAAGCCAACCGGATTGTGTGTGGACTTGTTTTCGCCTCTACGATTAACAAAATCATTAGCTATGCTAAGCAGTTTGCCTATCGATATGGTTTATTTATTCATAGTCTCGTATTGTGTGTGAAGTTTGGCCGAAGTTGGCGGCAGACAGGCTGTTGTTGCCCATAATGGTGATATTGATCTGGTTTTTCGATCTGTGGGGTGTGTCCGCCTCATTACGGAAACTCGGTAATCAATAACCACCGACTGGTTCAATTTAGTCAAACTCAATAGGTTTAGATTGTGACAAGAAAGCAAAGGAACTTAATTGATAGGTGGCAACCGGCTGGAAAATCTATTAGTGGGTTAATTGATGTGCAAACTGACGGTTTAAATCACTTTTCAAGGATGTTTTCTGAATTCATCTTGAGTTTTCTAGCAAAGTTTAGCAAAATTCTTCCAAGAAAAACCCTTATCAATCTCAAGCTATGCTAATTTATTTAAAGGCGCGTTCAGGGTCACAATTTATAAGTACTTATTTCTGTTTGCCTATTTCTACTCGTAGAACCTCCATATTATTATTTTTTCATTATCCTATTCAAAATCCTTCTGTGAGCCGCAAGCTAATATTTATTTTTGTACTTTTTCATTCAAACACCCGCCGCATAAGGCAAAGGAACTCATTCATCGTCATGCTTGACGTCATTTGGAATTATTTCAACGAAATTCCCCCATCTGCCCCATAAATACATATATGCATGCATTTGCTCGAATTATAATTTGCCATTTTGTTGACTGTCATCATGTATAATTGAAAACAATTCCCGACCAGCCAGCGCGGCGACATGAAATCGAATTGATTTGACCTTATTGATTGACGGCTGCAAATCGGAGATATCCCATTGTTTATTTTGCCACACGCACGGCTCCACTTCAATATTGCCTCCTTCATTATTATCGCTTTTTGCTGGCCCTCTGTTTGTTCAATGGCAATCTATTAAATTCATTTTTTTCATGTGTCACATTTTG
Organism: Drosophila melanogaster; assembly: GCF_000001215.4. Taxonomy (NCBI): domain Eukaryota; kingdom Metazoa; phylum Arthropoda; class Insecta; order Diptera; family Drosophilidae; genus Drosophila; species Drosophila melanogaster. The sequence goes on along the minus strand of NT_033777.3, from coordinate 25,755,119 downwards.
TTTTACGTTCTTACACTAAGAAAATGAAGAAATAGTCCACCAAAAAGGCATAAGTCAATTTAAAAAAATAATGAAATAAAATTTATCCTAAGTATTATATACTTATATGAACGCTTTCCCATTATTAATTTTTTTTTTGAGCTACATATTACATTATAATAAACATTCGCTATTTTTCTCTGTGTAAAACTGTTGACATTCCTTGGGTTTTCTGGCCGTCTGTCTGATGGCTTGTTTCGTTCCGAATATGTGTATTGCATATTTTCAAGGGCTCCTATGTTTTGGATTTTCCGGGGAGGAGGCAAAAAACTTTGTGATCCATTTTGTTTGAGGCTTTTCTGTTGATTAAAAGCTCCACAGCCATTTCCCTCCATTTTATCGTTTAGTATGCAAATTACTTGTCACACTCACACATATGTAGGCAAGCGGATATATATCTGTCTGTGTCTGCAGCTGATTGTTTTTGAAGTTTTTAGCCCTAATCAATTTGAGCCTTTGTTATTTTTCCTTTAATGAGAAAAGTTTGCTCTGTGCATGAGTGGCCCGTTGAGCCAGTAAGTCCGTTACTCGGAGTCCCTATAATTGGCTTAAAGCGCTTGTTTGCCCATCTAAATCAGCTCTGTTTATGTTGCAGGCCAATCCCTGGAGGCCAAGTGCGATGAGAAGCAGTTCCAGTGCCACAGCGGCGACTGCATACCCATTCGATTCGTTTGCGACGGCGATGCGGACTGCAAGGATCACAGCGATGAGCAGATTAAGGAGTGCAAGTTTATAGGTGAGTTGCACTGATAAATATTTTAACTGGTAATATATTTTCATAAAATCTATATATATATTAATGACAATGGTTTTCAGTAAGTTAGTAAGGAGTAAATTTTAGATTAAGCAATAGTATCATATTGTAGGCATCCATTAAAGATGTAGCAATAATTTTGGGTGGGTAGCTCCATTATGATTGCAATCAAATAAGCGAATCACTTGCAATCGTAATTTGGCCGCCGTTTTTGATTGCATACTTCCAGGCGGTCGTTGAAACAGAGCGCCCACAATGGCGTCCGCGTAATTAGGCATGGTCAGCATTTGGTCATTTGTCGGTTTTCCTTTTGTTTGAATCAAACCTGAAACTGCCATCGAAATGGAAACCGAAACTAGTTTGCAACATTTACGCATCGCAATTGTCGCTGACTGGTGACCAAAAACTGTGCCATGGCATTCCCTCGCCGCGAGTATCTTTGTATCTGTGCATTGGCGAGCGCTTTGTATCTGCAACGCACTTAGCATTTAGCTGACTGCAACATGCCGCTCTGTTGCATCAGCAATTTTTTTGTGCCACTGTCTGCCGCTTTATCATCTCGCCTCGCACGAGACTTTTGCGACTTATGGCGGCCCAATGATCGTAAAAGGAAACTATGTGAGGTCGTTTGCTCTGCTTGCGGTTGTTTATCTCCCAACTTTAACCATCCAACTAGTGCCAGCCACCGAAAACTGAGCAATCGAAATGAGTGCATCCATTTTGGGATTTTTGCGGCGCATAATGCAATGCCCTTATGTAACTCGCTGCTAGGGGCGAAATGCAGCACCCAGGAGAGAAATTGATAATGAGCAGCAGGATGGGGCAGGAAAAAAATTGCATTTCTGTTGAACTTGGGGGAATTCGATAAGAGTGAGCTTGGATTTCCCAAAGAATGCCACGCGTAATTATGCAAAATGCTATAAACGGAACTGCATTATCTCAGTTTATTTATGTTACTGCGACATTCAAATAGTTTTGTGGTGCAGCGCAAAATGCGTCAAGGGGGTAGGTTATTAGGTTTGCCTTGCAAAATAGTTAAATACAAAAAACTAAATAAAATAATTATATTCGAATTTTTTAGTTTTCTGTATCAAAAGGATACGTATCCTTCTAGGACTCATCCTGTAATGACTCCAAGTTCACACTCATAACAATAATCGAGAGTGACTCAAATGTTTCACTCATTTCAAATCCACTCAAATCCAACTCGAGTCGGATTTTTGCACTCGACTCGCTGAGTTTTGGCAAGCTTTCGATTTCTCGGCTGCTGCGGAGGCTGCAAACAACTTTGGGCGGAATTGTTTTTAAGGATAGCCGCTCTGCAACCAACCACTCAGTTGGCGGCGAACCTCTCAACCAAACGGATGTAAACGCGCAAAAGTGTGAAAGGACTGCCTCCTTAGCTGAAAGGGGAATTTGCATATAAATATATATATATATACTATATATAAACATAAAAAATACGGGGAAGCCCGAAAACTCAAAGAAACGTGTGAAAAGCCAGGCAGCGAAAGTGTGCCAAGTGTGTAAGTGTGTGTCAAAATGAAAGGATATAAAGCCATGAAAGGATAAACAAATTCAGCGAAAATATTTAAGGCTAATCGGACGACGACCAGACGTAGTCTGCGCTGCCAAGATTCGTTTTATCTCTGACAAACCGCCAGCAGCAGGACATGGAAATCCTGGGTGCCACCAAGCACCCCAAAGGATGTGCCAAAGAAGCCCTGTGCTCCTCGTCTTGTCCGGGCCAGACTTATCCTCAAAGTCAATCGGTGACAGTTGATGGGGCTCACATCCATAAGCCCCCAACAAAACAGCCGCTCCTCTTGCCATTTATCATTTAGTTGAACATTAAATGAGTTTCCGCCATTTGGCCCGACGTCTGACCCCAAAAATGGATTATCATGTTTACAATTCGTATGTCTGTTTGTCCGCTCTGCTCGTAATGAACTTGAAATGTGCTGCTCGAGGGCAATTTTTGTTTGCGGAAATTATGCAATCAATTTGTGCAAGTTGGCTGGACACCACTTAAATATGTCACCCGAGAGTCCTGGCTGGAAATTGTCGTGTTTTGTTTGTCAATCATAAACGAGAGTCTTGGCCAATCGAAGTGCTCATCGCCTAATCTTCTGCAGCTCCTCAAGGAAAGCACATTGTGAAAGTCGCGGGAAAAAACTACGGAAAATGGGGCGCATTTGGTGTTTACTCTTCGTTAGCAGTTTGCTGCACACTCAGAGCCAAAGTTTTCGCGTTCTGGCTATAAATGGTATGAAAATTATGTTGATTATTTCGTTTGGTCCGAATTTAATGGTCAAACATAATATTTGCGTTGACACTATTATAAATTAAGTGAACTGTTTATTTATGGACATTAAATAACTAAAATACCTAAAATAATCGCAGAAATATACGCCATACTAGAGTTATTTAAATAGAAACTATACGCATAGACGAAACATAATTTATGCATATCATGCATAATTCCAGCTTATTTGCCAAAATGAGTAGTGCTAAATAAATAAACTAAGAGCTCGATGGATTTTAAAATCCAAACAATTTAATTTCATATATTCCAGTATATGTACTGTCACTACGACTAAATATTAAGTACTCTTTAAAAGTCTGTAGTGTTGCTATCATGTCCTTTTATCAGCCTTCTTTAAGAGACCCAAAACGAAACTGTTGAAAAGCTGAAGAACACTCGGTTTAACTAGTCCAAGTTCGGCGGGAAACTTTTAACTATTATCAGGTGGAAAACTTTTCGACACCTTTTAACTTAAATTAAACACACCAAAATCCCAATCATCTGGATTTACAGAAATCCCGAGTTCTCCTCTGCAGTTTTTTTTGCCAGTTTTCCGCATTTCCCGGAGCCCGTATCCTTTATACAGGATTCCGGCTATGCCTCGCATGCAACAGAATATTTTTGCAAGCGGCGCTTAACATTTGCATACAAATTGGCTGAGAGCAGAGAGACTGAGCGGGAAAATACACGGAAACATCAACTGCCAAAGGCCAAAGTTTTTTAATCAACTGAAAAGCCGTTTAAACTTAGTTAAAAAATAAATTATGCCGCAAAATGCTGCATGACAGCGCAACTTTCCTATTTCTTCCATTTTTTTTATTTATGCCAATTTTGTCTTTTTTTTGGGGGGGGGGATGGCCTGTTAAAATGCAATCAATGAAGGATTCGCCCTGTCATGTCAGACATGATGCAAAAAGTGCTGTAATTTGATTTTTAATTGGAGACCGAGGCGACATCCCAGTTTAATATGAGCGGACCAGTAGATATTACCAATTTACCCGCTGGGCACAATTCCCAGAAAATAATGTCACATATTAGCAAAAACGAAACGCAAAGAATAACAACATAAAACCGAATCGACAATCATTGAACCAAAAGTGGGCGTGGGGAAAATGTTTTTCACTCCCCTGCACTTGTTTCCTTTCATTCGATTTTATACTTTTTATTCTCGCTCGGGTCACACATGTGGCCAATTTTTATTGTTCACTGAATGTGTATTTATATTTGCCTTTTTTGTTTTGCCATTTTTTATTTTATTTTTTTTTTTTTAACAAATATTGGCGCACATCAAAGTTTTGTTTTGCGCCAGTTGCCTGCGCACACAAACAATTTTTTTGTTGCCACATTTCGTTGGAATTCATAAAAAGTTTAGAAAAGTAATCATATAAAATGTTATTGATATGGCCAACACAGGCCTGACAAGCATAAAAATTGATTAAACTTTACAGGCCCAAATAAACGCATTTCCTTTGGTGCTGGCCAAGATTTGCATAATCAACAGCAATTCTCAAAGGCCACAAGGCATTTTCCAATCATTTACACCAAAAATATTCCCAATTCCATTTTATAGTGATCGTAAAAATAGCCCAAAAGTGCCCGAAGAATTTGTTAAATGCCAGGACTTTCTCCTTCCAAGAAAAAGTTTTGTGGCAAGGAAAATTTCTAATTGCCATGGCTGTTTGGCGAAAGTATGCAATAGAATTTTGTGACTGCAGAGCGGTGGAAAAAATCGCTGCGTTTCATAGCAACAAGTCAGCGGAATCTAAAACCGAATAATCCGATTACAAGCCATACACGTACTCCATATATATGTATATATATATATATATATATATATGTTTATACATATATGTATCTGTGTACACGCGCGGTGTAAAATAAAAATGACACATTTTTGCTGCCCCTTGGAGTGGCATTGAAAAGCCATTGCAGCGCTCTTTTTGTTTGTGCTTGTGGGGTATTTTCCCTGCTCAGCACGTGCTCAAGTGCGTGTAAATAAATATGTGTGTGGCAGTGTGTGTGTTTATAAACAGGGCGTGTGGGCGTGGCCACACATACATACATATACTCACAAACACGCGCATACTTCTGAGTGGCCCCCATTTCCTCTGCTGTTTGTTTGGCTTTTGTTTTTGATACGGGTCGCCTGCAGAGTTCAAAGCCAGGCAAACATACAACTGCGGTCGAAGTAAAACATACTTCTCGCAACAAAAATTCTTCAAATTTCAAATGTTTTTGTGTGTCAATTATGCCTATTTAAATAGGGCTATTCAAAGTCAATCAAGTCAAACCGCCATTTGACTTTATATGGTTAATTGCTGAATTAAAACAAAAAGGCGCTTTTGCCAGCTCTGTCAGAGTTTGAACAGTTAATTTTTGCAAAGTTTTTTGTTTAATATCCTACTAAACCTACTTTTAGAAAATATGTATATGTAGAAAAAGCTCTGCCAACTCAGCTTAAGTTTAAGTTTGGTTTTAATCCACTCACCAACTACTTACTAAACCAAATTAAGTTAGTTTTACATTGATGAGCAGTATATAAAGTACCTCAAAATAAATCACTTTAGTCTATTTATTTCAACTGCAACATCAGAGTAACCATGATTTAATCGGATTTTTCTGCTTTTCGCAGAGGCCACTTGCTCGTCGGACCAATTCCGTTGCGGGAATGGCAACTGCATACCGAACAAATGGCGCTGCGATCAGGAGAGCGATTGTGCCGATGGCTCCGATGAAGCCAACGAATTGTGCAGTAAGTATTGCGCCGCTACCTGGCGATGAAGTCCTTTGAATCCACGTATACGGATACGGGGAATCCCGTGGAGAATTTCGCCAGTCATTTAGCTAACCGACGACTATTTCGATTGTGTGTGTTTAGTGAACGCCTGTCCCAACAACGAGTTCAAATGCCAAACGGTCGACCAGTGCATTCCGCGCAGCTGGCTCTGCGATGGCAGCAACGATTGCCGCGACAAGTCCGATGAGGCGCACTGCAGTAAGCTTAGAACTAGAACCACTACGTCCTTGCAATCGATACGAAACAAAGCAATAACAAATACCACACACTGCCCACCCACCCACTGTGTGCCGTTTAATCGCTTTCACTAACCAACTTGCCGCATAACTCATACGCACCCTTAATGGAGTGGCGCGCTTGCATAATTTTCGCAACAATTTTCGCCCCTCCCCCCCATTGTGCTTAGAAGTTTAATCAAGTCATTGAGAGTGAGAGTGCTGAGTGTGTGTATGCTGTACGTATGCATGTGTTTGTGTGCTTGTGTGTTGGTGCGAGTGCGCGGGTGTATTGTGTACTCATTCCCAGCGGCTCTTGACAACAAGTATACGACGCGTTGTCGCTGGGGCACGGCAATATCGCATGAAATTCGTTTAATACCCACCCGCAGACAAGTGTGCTGCTGCCACAGGATGCCTGTCGCTTTCAGGGTTCAAGTACAGTCGAGCTTCTACAAGAGCAACTTGATTTGTTCTTAAATAAAATAGCGTTAGGACTTGTAAGCTCCTTGCCAGGAGACTTTACCTTTTGTTAGGCACATGTAGAAATGTTTTACTTTAGTAAAGTTCTGATGTACTAAAAGGTGTCACTGCATTAAATACGTTGCTAGATATGTTCGAAAGCCAAATATTTGGCAATGTTTCCCCTATGTATATGTTAGCGATAAATCAATGGTTAAACATGGCGTATGCGTGATGTGTCGAAAGTAATGACAACTACAATCCGATGCTTTCTCTTCCCTTTCGCCCATCTTTAATAAACGCTGCACATCGATATCGTTAGGAGCTCGAACCTGTTCACCGGATGAATATGCCTGCAAGAGTGGCGAGGGGCAATGTGTTCCTTTGGCCTGGATGTGCGACCAGAGCAAGGACTGCAGCGATGGCTCCGACGAGCACAACTGCAGTAAGAATTATCCACCAGTCTTTCCTTCTTTAAGTTGGAGTAGAGAAATTCTTCTTGTTCCATCTGAAATTCCTACAATCTGTCTTTAGTTAACTGCATTTTTTACCAAGCTTCTTAAAAATGCTTATTTTAATTTAGATTTCTTAGAATTTTTTCCTCTACCTCAAGTGTTTTATATATTTGTTTTCTACCCACTGGAGCAGTTTAAATTTATCTATATTTACTTGCTTCGATTCAACTTTAGTTAAGACAAATGCATTGAGTTCTAGTTAAGGTTTCCCTGGATGTACAAATACAATTTTAGTAGCTGCCTTCCGCATTCAACTGGCATCTGAGCTAGCCCCATTCACCCTCTGAAAACTAAACCTCATTGCTAACTTACTCCAACTATTGAGGCAACCGCACTTCATTTGGCTTTTGGTTTTTAGTTGCCTGCCATTCGAGCTTTCAGCTTACTGTGGCAAGGATTCCGATGACCCCGAATGGAGTGCGGATAATCATTTCTTACTGTACTTAGAATCCAGATGTGGGAAAACGGTAGAATAACACTGCATTCGTATTTGATTTGTGTATGTTTATTTTCTTTGTTAGAAAGTTCAATTAAAAGGTTCCACATCATTTGAAAATATATTTTATTGTTTACTTGTGCATTTCTTGGAAGTTTCTCGTTTTACGAAGTGCATCGTAACTTCAACTTACCTAAACTTCATTTTCCAGCTCTAGCCCCACGCCATAAAGTAACTCCCATTTCCAACCCATCATAACTTCCCAGTCACTTCATTTTGGCTTTGAGTTCTATTGTTTGCCTCGTATTTGTTGCAACTCCCTTTGTGGCGAGTTAAGCCTAAATATTTTTGATAAATTCGCAGACCAGACCTGTCGTGCCGACGAGTTCACCTGCGGCAATGGACGGTGCATCCAGAAGCGATGGAAGTGCGACCACGACGACGACTGCGGCGATGGATCCGACGAGAAGGAGTGCCCAGTGGTGCCCTGCGACTCCGTGGCGGAGCACACCTGCACGAATGGAGCCTGCATCGCCAAGCGGTGGGTCTGCGACGGTGATCCGGACTGCTCCGATGGCTCCGATGAGCGGGTGAGTGAATAATGCCAGCCATAAATTTCCATTCCTTGCTAGTCCGCAGAGAAACTTACCCTTATCCTTACTCAAACCGAGACCCAGACACAAAACCCTGCCCCTGCCTTTGAAACATCCTTTCGTTTTTTGGTGCTCGCCTAAGCCACATGAATTATGGCCATGTTGGGCATAACTCAGCGCCCTGCCAGCTTTGGCAGCTTTTGTTGTCAACGCATGGCACGCATAAAATTGCATTTTTGCATGCTCAGGGGGTGCATAATTTCCCCTGTGTGCGGCCATTTCCCCCCCCCCCCCCCCTTGCATACTTTTCCGCAGGAGAACTTGCCAAACTGAGGGCCGGAAACTTTGCCTGGTTCCGCAGCCTAACCCTCGTTTTATTTTGCACCTTTCCCACAAAAGGAAAATGTCAGCAATTTAAGCTATTTAAGTTGAAGTGCATCCTGGACTCCTCAGCAGTATTGTTCGAATACTTTTGCGCAAATTACTCTTGAATAAAATAAATTAAAGTGATATCAGCACATTCAATAACTTACACGAAGAAGTATTTAAATTAATGGAATGTTTCATATTGAACAACACTTATAAAAACTTCTCGTTTCTTTTTATTTCAGTCCTGTGCGAATGTGACCAAGACGACCACGCCCTGCTTATCGCACGAATACCAGTGCAAGGATCGCATCACCTGCCTGCATCACAGCTGGCTCTGCGATGGTGACCGCGACTGTCCCGATGGCGACGATGAGCACACAGCCAACTGCAAGAACGTCACCTGCCGGGCGGACCAGTTCCAGTGCGGCGATCGCAGCTGCATTCCAGGACATCTCACCTGCAACGGCGACAAGGACTGCGCCGATGGCAGCGACGAACGGGATTGCGGATTGAGTCTGAGTCTGGGGATCAACCAAGGAGGATGCAACGCAACCAGCGAATTCGACTGCGGTGGAGGTCAGTGCGTTCCACTCTCGAAGGTCTGCGACAAGAGGAAGGATTGTCCGGATGGCGAGGACGAGCCGGCAGGAAAGTGCGGGATAAACGAGTGCGCCTCGAAGAACGGAGGCTGCATGCACCAGTGCATCGATCTGAAGGTGGGCCACCACTGCGAATGCCACGAGGGTTACAAGTTGTCTCCGGACAAGCGGAACTGCCAGGATATCAATGAGTGCGAAGTTCCCGGAAAGTGCTCTCAGATATGCGTGAACGAAATAGGAGGCTTCAAGTGTGAGTGCGAAGCGGGCTACATGAGGGATCCCAAAAATCACACCAGATGCAAGGCCAGCGAGGGACACGCCTCCCTGCTCCTGGCCAGACGCCATGACATCCGCAAGATAGCACTCGACCACATGGAAATGACCTCCATTGTGAATAGTACAAAGGCAGCCACTGCCCTGGACTTTGTGTTCCGCACGGGTATGATCTTCTGGAGCGATGTGACCACCCAGAGTATATATAAAGCACCGATTGATGAGGGAAACGAAAAGACGGTAGTGTTGACTAAATCCTCGGTGACCTCGGATGGCCTGGCTGTCGATTGGATCTATAACCATGTCTACTTTACGGACACCCACAAGTGCACCATCGAACTGACCAACTTCGAGGGCAGCATGGGTAAGGTCCTGGTAAAGGACTCCCTGGACATTCCTCGTTCAATTGCTTTGGATCCCATTGAGGGCTGGATGTACTGGTCCGACTGGGGCGCCTCTCCGCGCATCGAAAGGGCGGGTATGGATGGCTCCCACCGCACCACCATCATCAGCTATGACGTCAAGTGGCCCAATGGTATCACCTTAGACCTGGTTAAGAAACGCATCTACTGGGTAGATGGCAAGCTTAACGTTATCTCGTCGGCGAACTATGATGGCTCGCAAAGGAGCCAGGTGCTCTACTCCGGCGAATACCTGCGACATCCCTTCTCGATCACCACCTTCGAGGACAATGTCTACTGGACCGACTGGGACAAACAGGCCGTCTTCAAGGCGAACAAGTTCACCGGGGAGGATGTGGAGCCCGTTACAGCAATGCATATGGTAAGTTGCTTTGGATGATGATAATAACTTATAAGTGAAACCGCAAACGCTCCTTCAAAACCTATACTTATAGATTAATTATTAATTTTCTTTACAGCTCCAGCATCCAATGGTGGTGCACGTGTACCATCCTTACCGCCAGCCGGATGGCGTGAATCACTGCCAGTCGGTGAATGGCCACTGTTCTCATCTCTGCCTGCCAGCTCCCAGGATCAATGAGAGGAGTCCTCGCATATCCTGCGCCTGTCCCACCGGTCTGAAGCTGATGGTCGATGGCCTCATGTGCGTCGAGGATCGTAAGTACTCGAGAACTTTTAGTAACTCTTTAGCCATTTTGCTTTTAACTTAACCAGCATGGCTTTGATTATGATTTTATGCTTACTAATTAACCCCCAAACCCGATTACCCAATCCGGCATGACTTGCATCCGCATGTAGCACTTTATTTGCCTCCAGTCACGAGACCCCCGCGAGCCCGCAAAACGAAACCGAGGCCAAAATCCCCGAGGAGGCGGCTGCCCACGGGTGTCCAGGTGGGACATGCTGACATTCGGATTGAAATTAACGATGATCTCCAGCTGAGCACCAGGCTACCCCTGTTGCCCACGACTTTCGGTAGGAGTGACCAACTCGTTATGTGTCATGTCCTTATGTGTCCTTTTGTGGTCCACCCTAAAAAGGGGTCCACCCCATCTAAGTGGTGTGCCCATTTTGTCCTCGAAAGTCATTTTTGTTTTTGTTGTTCTTTGTTCCACATTTAAATATATGTTTAATACATTATAAAAAAGTCTAACAATTTCTTTGAATGCTCAAAGAATAATTTTATCACGTTTGCCACACATATATTTATTGTAATTGTTTTGTCATACATAAAAATAAGTGGATTTGTCAATTTGTCTTCAACTTAAAGTTGAAGAAATATCCCGATAAATATGTTAAGCTGATTTAAATTTATTTTGACACGCCAATCATTCAAAGATGTCCCAAAAAACACATTCGACTTGCACACACATTACCGTCGCTCAACTTTAGATTTTTAACTGACAAAACGGAAGCGACGAAAACTTAATCAGCGCTACGTCAACGTAAATTTTGATTAATAAGACTCTCGAGCAGCTTGATAGTTATCCTTTCGGATGGGTTGACAACCCAGCGACTTCCTCTCAATTTATAAGTTCGACGTCTACCCTGTCACTGTTTTTTTCTCGATTCACGCACTGTTTATCAACACTTTCGTGGGATTCTGATTCAGATTTATTGCAAGCGTATTAATCAAACTGCTCCCCAAGATCCGCACGCCACCAGAGCCCCTTTTGTGCGGATGCAGCCAACCCACAACATTGGCTTTGTCATGGCCCACATTAATCATCATCAGGAGCTCGGAAGAGGTATATACCCATATATCCTTGACAGTTTCATAAATGCCAACGCAGTTGAGCCACTTGCATTGCCGCCAACCGCAAGTAGGCCCTCGCCTGGCACAACACTGCAATTGAAACCTCTAAAGAGAAGCCATCAAGCACCACCCCAAAACCGGCATCCCATCCTGTTCCATCATCCCCAGCCGCAAAGTATGAGGTTAATATCGGTGGTTTCGAGTGACGCCTCCACCCAGAGGAGTGTTTGCTTTAAAGTGCGGCTCAACTTAATGTTGATAACTTTTAATGTTTTGACTAGGAAACTGAAAGAAGTCCACCCGCGACGCCTGACAAAAATCCCATTAAATGCGCTGCGCAAACGATGTCATTAGGTTACCATTCCCATTCCCATTGCCATTTTCATTCCCAATCTAAGTCGGCGGCAGGCCGCTTCTTTCGCATAAAAGTTAGCGCCATCAAAGGCGCGAGCGCGTTTAAGTGTTTATTTGCGCCTAAATGCGCACTTTGAGCGATTTGATTGAAAATTCCTTCGCTGCTGTGGAGAATGGAGGATTTGAGGGGGATTCTAAGCGGCTTGGATTTTGATGTTGATTCCCTTTTTTTTGCTCTGCTTCTTTATTGCAATGATTTCCGTTTGCCTTTTTATACAGTTTTCCCTTTTGTTTATCATTGCCGAAGGTGAAGTAGCGTTTAAGCCCTGTCATAGTGCGACAAAATCTGTATTAAAGGGTTGGAAAAATGTCGTAGTTGTTCAAAACATTAAATTTAGCATGCTATGAAAAGGATTGTTTTAGATCCTGATTTAATTCGCTTTTAATGTTGTGTGTCAATTATTAAGAATTTTTGAACTTTTTGTAGCATGTTCACAGTTTCAACTATTTCAATTTATTTGTTAGCTCTAAAAATTTGTTAATAACGTATGTTGTTTTTATTGTTACATATTTCATAACACGTTTGAATATGTTTATAAACTAATATAAGTTTGTGGCAGTTGTGTTCATATTTGTTCGATCGTTTTTTGTTCATCTATTATTTTATTGAAAATTTGTCTAATTCCGACTTAATTTTTTCCGCAGTTGCCGACCAGCGTCCAGTGAAAAACCATACTCAAATCGAAAAGACCACAACGCCCAGTGAGCAGCCGGATTCCGGCTTTATTGCACTGGTGGTCATAGCCAGTCTTAGTGGATTCGCTGTCCTGCTATCGGTGGTAAGTTGATTGGGCAGAGATGTGGCGACGTTCGGGGTATTCAATTAACTAATCAATTTATGTGGTGCCCTGACAGCTCCTGCTCATTGGCTACCGCTACTGCAGCAAGCGACGCATCAACTCGATGAACTTCGAGAACCCCATCTACCGCAAGACCACCACCACAGAGGATCACTTCAGTTTGCGCAAAAATCTGCCGGCGCGGATCTACGACCACACCAGTGTCATGGATGAGGAGGTGGGTCTCCAATTATTAATTACCATAAAAATCCAAGTATAATGATAAGCATTGGGTTTAACACACCCGCAAATGATTTAATTTCCCTTCCATAATATTAATCGGTATACTTATTATAATTTATCTTAATTTATCTTGCAGTACTCACCCGTCATAGGCATATCCTCGTATTAGATTGATTCCTCTGGAATCGTGTGAAATGTGGATTGGATGATTGTTGCGCTTGGTCGCTGGGAAAATTAGATGACCAATGCTAACTCGAGACCCGCGGCAGAAACACACACGCCTGAAGACTGAGCAACTCTGTGTATTGTGTAAATTAATTATTTTAAAATTTTAAGGCACGGCAAGGACGGCGGGTCACCTTGGAGCGCATCCTTAAAGGATGCTGTACAAAATACTATGTCGCAGAGTTCTATCACAAATAAACAAAAGAAAAACAAAACAGAAATAGTTACGAGAAACGTAAAAGGAAACGAGAAATCTAATTGCTAATTATAAATTACATAGTTCCAAACTGTATATAGCTGTAAGTGTGCATTATTTTTAAATGACGCAACTTAATATTACTATACGTAAACATGACAAAGAGATCATTGTGCTTATGGTCTACTATTAGAGCAAGTTGAGAAATTATATTTCTGTTGTCAAGGAGCAGAGTCGTTTTATTATATTAAAATTATTACTGCATACGTATTAGCCTTTTGTTAACTGTATTTGTTAAGTGTACATACATATGTATATGTTTCCCCACTAAAAAGAAAATATGATGAATAATAAACTCAGAACATACTTATGTGTAGCGTACTCCTGTGATATAATTACATGACTTTGTGGATGGGATTTTAATTTGATTGATTTCAAAGTGTGAGTGGTAAGTTGCCAGCTATTTTTCCAGTTTTTATTTCCAACATTGTCCAATTTACAATTTTTTGCTGAATTTGTAGCATTTCGTTTCATCTTCAGATGCACAGCTGTTAAAAATGCACATATATTTCTGTTCCTTGAAGAAATCTCAATTGGAAATGTACCGAAGGGGAATAATTCATCAAAGCTTGATGATTTTACACTTTGATGATATCCAGACTTGCTAAAAGCCCATCGTGTTTCTCAAGCATCTTTGTTATTCAAATGGAAACCATGTTATGAATTGAAATGCAGAGGTACAGGTGCTGTCAATAGATCAATTTCCGCTACAGTAAATGGTTTAACATTTATTGACCAATTGTGATTTACGTGTGTCTATGCTACAAAGCCCATTACTAGTTTCAATCGAAGCCTTGACTGATTGACCCGGGCCAACAAACAATTTAGACCTGTAATTTTAGAAATTGCTACCTCACTAATTGGATGCCGAAACGACAAATAGTGGAACACACCTCCAAAATAGATTGATACACGTTCTAAGAGAGCGGCCGAAGAGAGAACCACCTGTTAGCTCTGATTCAATGTCAGCTTATTTGCGCACTGGTAGCTTTGTCTTCTCTTTGTGTTGGAGATCGAGGCTTTTGATTTTCAACGCTTTGGGGCTCCCCCCGATGATGACGTCGACACTCTCTTTTCTCTTCGCAGGTGTGATATGGTACGCGTGGCGATCGTCGGTTCGTTGCCGAACGAAAGACGAGCACTGCCGAAGTTTCTAAGACGGTTCCATTGGTCCGCTCACTTCGGAAGCGATATTCCGGCAGTTTGTACTCGCAGTGCGTGTCGCTAGGTCGTCGCTGGTCGCTTATCGCTCATACGCCCCATGCTTTGGATATAACTTCACCGTTAAACCGAGAAATTTCGGAATGCGAAAAAAGTTTCGGAAAGCAAAAGTTCAAAGCAAATAAAAAAAAGTTCAAGCCGGGGCTTTAAGGCCAGCTCATCGCATTTGTCGAGCGGAAATAAGTGTTAATTAAAAAAAAATGTATGAATCTATTTTGGCCGAACGTTACGTCAATATGTCATGTGAAAAAACAGCATAAATTTTAGTCCAACATGTGTTTTGCCATTCAATAAAGTAAATACAAGATTTGAACAACCAGAACCCATTCCGAGCTGGAATAATGGTGTCAATGGGTAGTGGCTGCGCATGACTTACCAGGCTTACCTGGCTTATCAACCGTTATACCGCTGATAGCAGATATATCCAAATAAAAAATTATTTTAATGTTTTAAAATGAGTGAGAGGGACAGCATAAGGGGCTAACCCTCGCTTTGACCAAAGGCGTCGCCCTTAGCTTGCAGTTTTATGTGTGTATTTCGTGTTTTCTGTGCTCTTATGCTGTTTTTTCGCAACATCGTATGTTTCTTTTTCCCTTCATCGCCTTTTCCGCATGTTTATCGTACCTATGCCTTACACTCTCATCCCGATACAGTCGATTCATTCTCTCACTTTTGTGAACGTTTTTTTGGCAAACGTTGCGTGTATTCGCCTAAACTTATTATTTAATGGACGTGTATAAATAAGTTGGCAAATCGAACCAGAGTGAAAAGCGTGTGTGACCCACTGAGCCTAAAGTGCAATTTCTACCGTATATATATTCTAGCAGCTGCAAAAGATGGCCACAACCTGCATGCCGCATTTCACGGAATATTTTCAAACCACCACCCAGTCAGAGTTAACAACAAATGAAAGTGCCAACAGCAGAAGCAGCAGCAGCAGCAGTGGCTGTAGAGAACCGTCCAAAACCAGTGGCTTCTTCTACAGCGCCAGCACACATTACCAGAGCAAAGTGCAGCAGCTAATCAGCTTCAGCTTCACCTCATCGTTCCACCTGCTCTTCATCACCTGCATACTGAGCATCAGCAAATTCTGCAATGCGGCGGCGGTAAATGCCGCCCATGTGACCGCTGCCACGCCCACTGCCAGCGAGATAATGCACAATCTGAGCGGATCGGCGCTGCTAGAGCGTCTGAAAGCCAGTACTCTGGGACCCACCCTCGATCAGCTGAAGCATCTGGCTCCTGCGGCAGCCAACAGCATTAGTCCTGGTACAGGATCTGGCATGGGAATCGGGATGGGACACTTTGGCAGTTCCATTAATTCGGTGCTAAACGGAAATCCTTTAAAGTTCTTGAATGTGTCAGGAAAAATCGGCACTCCTTTGGACATATGTAAGTTTTTACAAGCCCATAAAAATGGTTTATTCCTAGAAGTTCTAAATGCTAGAGGTATTTGTAGTTATAAATCTTTTAGTCACTCTTTTTATCAACTTGTATTTATTTTTATGATTCATGAAAGGCTTAAACATTCATACATATTGCCGGCGAATTATTAGAATTAGTCAACTATTAACATCACGTCACAAATTAAGCTTTCCATCATATCAAAACTAATCATTTTTGTAAGAGTTGCCGTATTTTAAATATCTATTAAAAAGCTATGAATATAAAATTCAAAACTAAAGTGCAGAATAATCAAAATTTAAACTGAAAAATAATTTAAATCACAATATACTTTGCAGCCTTAATTGAGAGTTGTAAACACTTAAGGCTCGTAATCATGGTTCGACTTTGTCGGATCTTCTTCGATTTCTCCGAGTGTAAGGGGATGCGGTGTTTATAGTTGGTGGCTCCAACTCCAACTCTCTCATTTCTGGCGATCATGCCACCAGCCATGTGTACATACGTATGCATACCCCGATTTCCAGTCCGACTCCGATTTTAGCTAAGGCTCCGACTCCGACTGACTCGGCTCAAGTTTTATTTATGTGAATTTTGTTGCCAGCCGAAAGCCAAAGCGTCTGGCAATGCCAGTAAACTGCACTTCCATTTCCATGTCCCAACATTCCACATCGTCATACGATTTCCAGACTGCAGAGCTCTTTCCCTTTTCTCCCCATGCTCCGTGCTCTTTTTTGTCGGCAGAAACCTTTTACTTTCCTCTACAACTCGCCTCTGCTTACACTGTAATAAAAGTTCCACTAAAACTCATGCTTAAAGTGACTAAAGTACCGGGATAAAATCGAGTGTGGCATACTTTTTGGCGTGCTATATATGACATTAAAAAAAAGGGTTCTTTAAAGTTCAGAATTTATGCATTTTCTTTCGGTGTACACTCTTTGCTTGTTCTGCTTCCCCTTATAATTATTCCATTTTATGCTTATTTTTTGTACCGGCCGGCATCGCTACATGAAGCGAATGGAGCGCCACTTGAAGACTTAAACTCCGGCGGCTCTTGTGAAATGTACAGAGAGAATACCGAGAAAGAGAGAAGAGGAGAGAAACCGTGGTAGACGGGGGAGCAGAGAACAAAAAGAGCAACAAGTGGCCGATTCTTGGAGTTTCTTGGCCTTGCACATTGGTCAACGTTTTTTTGTAAATCGATCCGAGCACGTGGCAGATATATGTACATTCTACTCCAACATAAACTGGAAGTAGCTCGACTTATTTATAAACATTTGTTGTTACCAAGCTGATCTCGATATCTATTTTGATTATCCCCCACCCAGAAGTAATTCAAGCACTTTAAAAAATATGGCTTAGCTTTAAAAAAACATAAACAGAAGATTGACTAACGAAGTAATTTTAGCTTCAAACGCGGCTGTTTGTAAATGACATTGAATAAGCAGGCAGTTTACATAAAGGCCTACGTAAAACATTCAAAGAACATTCAAAACATTCAAACATTCAAATTGGTAAGAAAATTGCTGAATAATCAATTATTTGCGCAAATTAAAAGTACAGTGTAGAACCAAAAATACAATAGACCCTGATTAAATATCAGGGCATAGTATCGACCATTTCACCATTGTTAGTCGCTTTTAATCTGAATATTTTAGTCCATCATATCGAAATATGAATAGTTTTTGTTATGTTCGCAGTAAGGGAATAACAAATGGTTGGACTCCAAGCAAGTTTGTTTTTAATCTTCAACGAAACCTTCAACTTGGCTAAAAGCGGAGGGTTAAAACGCTTTGGATTTAAGCCAACGAATGTCAAAGGTAAAAACAAAATTAATAACGCTGGGTCATGATAATAGCCGTAGCTTTAAGGTTAAAAGCAGATGATTGAAAGTGGGACTAGCGAATTATAAACCGTTGCATCAAAAGATAGTTTGCCATCAATCTATGTCAAATTTATTTTCGTGCTTTTAAGTGGTTTCTGGTCGAGAATTATCAACTCCTGTGAGTAAATGCATTTCCGCTGTACTTTTGACAGTTTTAATATAAACCAATAGCTCAGGTGCCAAATAAATCGTGAGACAGGATTTAATACGATTTATAGGTCATGGCATGACAGTAATTTCCGCCCAACTAAACTTGTAGTAAGCCAAAACGAAATCATTGCAAACTACTCGGGAGGACAAAATTGACAACTCTCATTTGGCAGCAAGTTCTGGGCACGTCCTTGACAGCTTTAATGACTGCTTTTAAACTGCGACAACGCAAGTTTCCCAGGCATCGACTTCCTGGCCGAGCTGATTTATTTCAAAATCGAATTTAAACAAGTTTGCAGGCGACGATGGCGAGGAAAAAATCACCCGGCCAGTCCCAACTTGGCCGGGACATTTTTAATTAACTTGGCTAATTACGCCTGGAATTTGCACGTGCTCTCTGGATCCCACTGTCCCCGATACAAACTTGGTCCCTTAACTGGAGTTGGCTGCATTACAGACCGTCTGCCTTAATTACAAAAACATTTGCCATTATGTATAATTATGAGCAACGAAAAAAAAATTATTTTCATTTGTGCTTTTGTTGAAAACTGGTTTCCAACACTAATGGAAGCCAACAAAATGCACTGCAATTGTTCGTGCTCGAGTGACAAAATTCATAAGCGATGCATGCAAAACACAATCTAACTGTGTTAACTGTATCTCAATGCTGGCCTGAAATGAAATGAAATCTGCCAACAAAGTGCGAGGGTCAGACCTTCGTTAGCCTTCTATTTCCCACACAGCCCAGCGAATTTCTCTTCTCAAATTGGTTTTCTATTTTCGGGCATTCAATTAAAATATTACGCATACGCAGCGTTGGCGTGGCGCATTCAATTGCAAAGCAAAAAAGGTGGCGTGATTTGTTGGCTAGCATTAGCTGGGCTGTCAAAAAATTCCCACAATAGATACTAGGAAAGTGCATTCATTAGAAAATCAGCAGAGCATATTCTCGCCCGGCGCTATATCTCACAACAAACAGATGATGACGTTGGCGAAATTCCGAGCGCCTGTAAGGAACATCATTCATTATTAGCAGATAGTACTGAGTCATCTTAATGCCATTTTCGACGCTCATGCGACTTTGGCCAACAGATGTGTGAATAATTGTTATTGTTGTTAATAATGTTGTTTGACTGTTTTGGTCGGCTATGACGTTACCGATCAGGCCACCTTTTTTTCCACATTCAACAAAACTGAAGCCAAATAAGCAGCTACAATAACAAGACACTCGTACTGAAGCATATCGAACGAATTCACTTCTCTTGCCAACATTTAAGAGCCGTTTCAATAGTTTCTCTTATGTTTTTTTTTAACTTTAAAGAGCTCATGTGCTGGTCGGTTTTTTGTTCTTAAGTTCAGAGTTGACGATCCCCTTCGGAGAGGGCAAACTGTGCTGGTCGGTATCCAAAGCGCAGTGCTCACATGATTATACAATTATTATTTGTTGATTATTTTTTATCGTCGTACCAAAGGTGCCCATTTTTATCAGCCCATATGTTATCTCCACAGCAGTGGAAAAAAAATCACACGAAATTATTAAAATTATGAGATAATACGTTATGAGATAAAAGACCTAAGCTACTATGTAATTGCATAGAGTAATTCTGACTCATCAAATCTATTTCATGCACCTTATGAATGACTTGAAAATTTAAAATTAAAACCAACTACGTAGTTATGACTTGCTTTCAGTGATTATAAGATAACAAAATTTATTAATCTTCCGCTTACCTAGGAACTGAATTTATGAGTAAGTCGAAATCTATTTTTGCAATAAAAACTAGTAGGTACCAAACATTGATAAGGCGTCTGCAAAATCGTAGTATTCGTATCTTTTGATAGTGCTGTTTAGTTTTGATTCTGCTCACCCAGAAGGTTATCAGTCTTATTTGAAGTGCCTAGCAGGCGCTTACAGATAGTCAGATAACAAATCTACACGAAATAGTTGTGATTACAAATCGAATACGTATTCAATTCAAAAGTTCTAATATGAAGTTTCTACAACCATTTGGTTGCCATTACAGTTGTTCACACATGAACACGAATATATTTAAAGACTTACAATTTTGGGCTCCGTTCATATCTTATGTAAATGAATCGAGAGCGATAAATTATATTTAGGATTTTGTTATCTAAGGCGCCATGGGTGCATTGCTCAAAAACATGTAATTTAAGTGCACACTACATGAGTCAGTCACTTGAGATCGTTCCCCGCCTCCTAAAATAGTCCCTTAGTGGGAGACCACAGATAAGGTCCTCGCCGCTCAAGATAGGCAGATGTGCCCGAGCGTGGGACCTCGATAAGGCGGGGACTATTTACTTAGGCCTCTGCGTAGGCCATTTACTTTAAGATGCGATTCTCATGTCACCTATTTAAACCGAAGATATTTCCAAATAAAATCAGTTTCTTACAAAAACTCAACGAGTAAAGTCTTCTTATTTGGGATTTTACATTTGGTCAATCGAGCCTTTAATCGACTCTGCAGTTTCCCCCTACCAAAGGTAAGGAACTCAGAGAAAGGCCAGCTCCTTTAAGCATCTTACAGCTAAAGGTAGCAAAAATAAGTGACTCTTGTTTCCCCCTACCAAAGGTAAGGAACAGAGTATAAATATAAAAAGCAAAAGATACAAAAGAATCTTTTATGTTTTAAAACAAGCACCTTATAGTCTATAGCTAAAGGTTGCTTTGTGTACCATTATAAATTGTGGTAAGGCGTGCTTGAGGCCATACATCAGCAATTGTGAAATTAAAAAGTGCATAACAAAAGTGCCTTATAAATGCTCTAATAGCATTAAATCAGCTCATAAATAGAGTGCAGTGTATATGCCATAAGAGCATAAATTAAATAAAAAGTGCCTGAAAACAGTGCCTTATAAATGCTCTAATAGCATTAAATCAGCTCATAAATAGAGTGCAGTGTATATGCCAAAAGAGCATAAATGCCGAAATAAATGGCTAAAAAACAAAAAATCTGACTGGACTACAAAAATAATAAAACGTGCCAAACAAAAAAAAAAAATCATCTTTAAACATCGACGGAGCCTTAAAGAAGAGAAGGAAGTCAAATTCAAAGGAGCCTCTACCAGCAGCAGAAGCAGCAACAACAGCAGCAGCAGAAGCAGCAACAGCAGTAGCAACAGCAGCAACAACAGCAGCAACAGCAGCAGCAACAACAACGACATCAGCTAAGTCAAAACAAGAATTTTCTGTTTATCCAAACACACATATATATATAAATACATATAAAATACATATACACGTACTATATATATTAAGAAATTACAAAAAATTTTCAAAATGATGTCAGAAAAGACTATTCAATTCCTTAAGAAGCAGTCCGAAATTATTTTGGAAATTAGAAAGTTGGAAGTAAAACCAACATTAACAGATGTAGAAATTCTAAAATTAAATGAGCTTCAAAAATGTTTCATTGCTAATCATAGCAATTTGTTAAAGATCGGCGTTGTCGATCATGAATATTTTAACGCGAAGCAGTATGATTTAATAATGATGGTGTTAGAAAAAATTAAAAATAAAAATGAAAAAATTAAGGGCGAGTCGGTAGAAAACACTTTCCCTAAATCAAACACTGTCCCTAAATCAAACCCTCCCCCTACATTAAACCTTGAAATGCGTGGTCACCCTGAAAAAGAGGGTATAGCACAAAACAACGCTTTAAAAGTAGAGCAGGCATTTCGTAATAATGTTGGCCAATTTCGAGTATATCTAGAAGATACGTCTAAACTAATAGACAGTAGTCCAGATTTCCTTAAAATAAGGAAAAATAAAATTGAATTTTTATGGCATAAAATAGATAACCTGATTGAACAGGTGAATAGTCATTTTGAGAGTTCGCTATTCGAAGAAGAAATTAGCGAACTTGAATTTGACAAACAAAATATTCTTACAGCCATTAATAGTCGACTCAGTGGCACAATAAATAAAGCTGAAATGTCGACGGTTGTTAAGGCGGAGGAGTTACCAACCCTGCCTAAAATACAGATTCCCACCTTCTTTGGTGATTCCAAAGAATGGGATCTTTTTAATGAACTCTTTACAGAGCTCATACATGTGAGAGAGGATCTCAGTCCTTCTCTCAAATTTAATTATCTAAAGTCAGCATTAAAAGGAGAAGCCAGAAATGTGGTTACTCATTTACTGCTCGGCTCTGGAGAAAATTATGAAGCCACTTGGGAGTTTTTGACCAAGCGATATGAGAATAAAAGAAACATATTCTCAGATCATATGAATAGGCTTATGGATATGCCAAATTTAAATTTAGAATCCAATAAGCAAATAAAGACATTTATTGACACGATTAACGAGTCAATTTATATTATAAAATTAAAGGCACAATTACCAGAAGATGTGGATGCAATTTTCGCTCACATAATTCTTCGGAAATTCAATAAAGAATCACTCAATTTATATGAAAGCCATGTTAAAAAGACAAAAGAAATACAGGCACTTTCTGATGTCATGGACTTTTTAGAGCAAAGGCTCAATTCTATATCATCATTCTCACAGGAAGTAAAACCTGTAAAGAAAATGATTAATAATAACAAGAATAAAAATTATAGTGACAATTGTGCATATTGCAAACTACCAGGGCATTATTTAATTCAATGCCATAAATTTAAAATAATGAATCCAGCAGAACGGTCTGACTGGGTAAGAAAAAATGGGATTTGCCTAAGATGTCTGAGGCATCCGTTTGGTAAAAAATGTATAAGCGAGCAGCTTTGTTCGACTTGTCGTAAACCTCACCACACGTTACTTCACTTTGCAGGTCATAATCCAGAAAAAGTGAATACGTGTAGAACAACAGGTCAAGCCTTGTTGGCCACGGCCTTGATTCAAGTAAAGTCGAGGTATGGAGGCTTTGAACAATTAAGAGCATTGATTGATAGTGGCTCTCAAAGCACAATTATTTCAGAAGAGTCTGCACAGATTCTAAAATTGAAAAAATTTCGGTCTCATACTGAAATAAGTGGAGTATCTTCCACAGGAACGTGCATCTCCAAGCACAAAGCGGTTATTTCGATAAGAAATTCTCCGAAAAATTTAGAAATTGAAGCAATTATTCTCCCAAAACTTATGAAGGCACTTCCAGTCAACACGATTAATGTTGATCAGAAAAAATGGAAGAACTTTAAATTAGCCGACCCCGATTTTAATAAACCGGGTCGCATTGATTTAATCATTGGAGCAGACGTATATACTCACATTCTGCAAAATGGAGTTATAAAAATAGACGGTCTCCTTGGGCAAAAAACTGATTTCGGGTGGATAGTTTCTGGATGTAAAAAATCCAAAGGAAAAGAAACCATTGTAGCCACAACAATAGAAATAAAAGAGTTAGATCGCTACTGGGAAGTGGAAGAAGAAGAAAAAGATGATATCGAGTCTGAAATCTGTGAAAATAAATTTATCAAAACGACAAAAAAAGATTCAGATGGGCGATACATTGTGTCAATTCCATTCAAGGAGGATGTCACCTTAGGAGATTCAAAGAAACAAGCGATAGCTCGTTACATGAATCTGGAGAAAAAACTAAAAAGAAATGAAAAACTTAAGGTTGACTACACTAAATTCATGAATGAATACATGGATTTAGGACACATGATTGAAGTGAGTGATGAAGGCAAATATTTTTTACCGCACCAGGCAGTGATTAGAGATTCAAGCCTTACGACCAAATTGAGAGTAGTTTTTGATGCTTCAGCAAAAACTACGAATAACAAAAGTTTGAACGACATAATGTGGGTTGGGCCACGAGTTCAAAAAGATATTTTTGACATTATTATTAAATGGAGAAAATGGGAATTTGTTGTTTCGGCAGACATTGAAAAGATGTACCGACAAATTAAAATAGATAATAATGATCAAAAATATCAATATATTTTATGGAGAAATTCTCCAAAAGAAAAAATTAAAACATATAAATTAACCACAGTCACTTACGGAACTGCATCTGCACCATATTTGGCTACCAGGGTTCTGGTAGATATTGCAGATAAATGTAAAAACCAAGTTATTAGTGCAATAATTAGGAATGATTTCTATATGGATGACCTAATGACTGGAGCTGATTCGGTAGAAGAAGCTAATAAATTAATAACATTAATTCCCCATGAATTGCAGAAAGTTGGATTCAACTTAAGGAAATGGATTTCCAACAATTCCAAAATATTAACCACTGTGGAGGACACAGGGGACAATAAGGTTCTCAATATTATCGAAAATGAATGTGTTAAAACTTTAGGACTAAAATGGGAACCTCAAAAGGATTTATTTAAGTTCAGCGTAAATTGTAATGATGAATCAAAAAATATAAATAAGCGCGTTGTGTTATCAACGCTAGCAAAAATATTTGATCCGTTAGGATGGTTGGCACCAGTCACGGTTTCAGGAAAACTTTTTATTCAAAAACTTTGGATAAATAAAAGTGAATGGGATCAGGAATTATCCATAGAAGATAAAAATTATTGGGAAAAATATAAAGAAAATTTATTATTGTTAGAGAATATTCGAATCCCAAGGTGGATTAATTCAAACAGTTCTTCAGTCATTCAGATTCACGGATTTGCGGACGCCTCCGAAAAAGCATATGCTGCAGTAGTCTATGCTAAAGTAGGACCTCATGTTAATATAATAGCTAGCAAAAGTAGAGTCAACCCTATAAAAAATAGGAAGACAATTCCCAAACTCGAGCTGTGTGCAGCTCACCTGCTTAGTGAATTAATCCAAAGACTAAAAGGATCAATTGACAATATAATGGAGATCTATGCTTGGAGTGATTCCACGATTACCTTAGCATGGATTAACAGTGGTCAAAGTAAGATCAAATTTATAAAAAGAAGAACGGATGACATTCGGAAATTAAAAAATACTGAATGGAATCATGTTAAGTCAGAGGATAATCCAGCAGATTTAGCATCCAGGGGAGTGGATTCTAACCAGTTGATCAACTGTGATTTTTGGTGGAAAGGTCCGAAATGGCTAGCAGACCCAAAAGAACTTTGGCCTCGGCAGCAGTCTGTAGAAGAACCTGTCTTAATAAATACGGTATTAAATGACAAAATAGATGATCCTATTTACGAATTAATAGAAAGGTATTCCAGTATAGAAAAACTTATACGTATAATAGCATACATAAATAGATTCGTGCAGATGAAAACAAGAAATAAAGCCTATTCATCAATTATTTCAGTAAAGGAGATAAGAATAGCGGAAACAGTTGTTATTAAGAAACAACAAGAATACCAGTTTAGGCAAGAGATAAAGTGCCTTAAAATCAAAAAGGAAATCAAGACAAATAATAAAATATTGTCATTGAATCCATTTTTGGACAAGGATGGGGTTCTAAGAGTTGGAGGAAGATTGCAAAATTCCAATGCAGAATTTAATGTTAAACATCCAATCATTTTAGAAAAATGCCACCTAACAAGCTTATTAATAAAAAATGCTCATAAGGAAACATTGCATGGAGGGATAAACCTAATGCGAAACTATATCCAAAGAAAGTATTGGATTTTCGGGTTGAAAAATTCGTTGAAAAAGTATTTAAGAGAATGTGTAACGTGTGCAAGGTATAAACAAAATACAGCTCAGCAAATAATGGGTAACTTGCCAAAATATAGAGTGACGATGACATTCCCGTTTCTTAATACTGGAATAGATTACGCAGGTCCTTATTATGTTAAATGTTCAAAAAATCGTGGCCAAAAAACATTTAAAGGATACGTTGCTGTATTCGTTTGCATGGCCACCAAAGCCATACACTTAGAAATGGTAAGCGATCTAACTTCAGACGCATTTTTAGCAGCACTCAGAAGATTTATTGCTAGACGGGGAAAATGTTCCAATATCTATTCAGACAACGGAACAAATTTTGTAGGAGCTGCAAGAAAATTAGATCAAGAGTTATTTAATGCAATACAAGAAAATATAACGATTGCAGCGCAGCTTGAAAAGGACAGGATTGATTGGCATTTTATTCCCCCGGCAGGACCTCACTTCGGAGGTATTTGGGAAGCTGGAGTTAAGTCAATGAAATACCATTTAAAGCGTATAATCGGCGACACTATTTTGACTTACGAAGAAATGTCAACTCTTTTATGTCAAATAGAAGCATGCTTAAATTCAAGGCCATTATACACTATAGTTAGTGAGAAGGACCAACAAGAAGTTTTAACACCAGGTCATTTTTTAATTGGAAGACCACCTTTAGAAATAGTCGAACCAATGGAAGATGAAAAAATCGGAAATTTGGATAGGTGGAGACTTATCCAAAAAATGAAGAAAGATTTCTGGGTTAAGTGGAAAAGTGAATATTTGCATACGCTCCAGCAAAGGAATAAATGGAAAAAGGAAATTCCTAATATAGAAGAAGGGCAAATAGTTTTATTAAAGGATGAGAATTGTCATCCTGCAAGATGGCCTTTAGGAAAGGTGGAAAAGGTGCATAAGGGGAATGATGATAAGGTCCGAGTGGCTAAAGTAAAGATGCAGGAAGGATATATCACTAGACCCATTACTAAAATTTGTCCCTTGGAAGGAATAAAGTCTGTTGACAAAAATGAGGCTGACCAAGAGCCAAAAAGACGAACTAGAGCGACATCGGGAATGTCCAAGATCGGAATCATTATGGCAATGTTGTTGTTTGTGTTAAGTTGTCAAGTTTCTAGCGCATTACCTAAAGATATAGCACCAAGATATTCTATAGACAAAATAAATAAAACCTCAGCAATATATCTAGACCCGCTAGGAGATGTTGAGATTGTGAGTACTTCTTGGAATTTGGTTATCTATTATAAAATGGATCCATATTTTAAAATGTTAACAAAGGGTAATGCGCTTATACAAAGTATGAGGAAAGTTTGCGAAAGACTTCATAGCTTTGAAGAGCAATGTAGTCTAGTCTTAGATAATATGCAAAGTCAGTTATCGGAACTTGAAGAAAACAATAAATTGTTTATGATACAGTCTAGATCTAGAAGCAAGCGTGCTCCTTTCGAATTTATGGGTTCCTTGTATCATATTTTATTTGGTATAATGGATGAAGATGATAGAGAGCAATTAGAAGAAAATATGAAGAATTTGTTAGATAACCAGAACAACCTTGATAAACTAATTCAAAAACAAACATCTGTGGTTGATTCAACTTCTAATCTATTAAAGAGAACAACAGAAGATGTTAACTCCAATTTTAGAAGTATGCAAATAAGAATTGAGAACATGACAGAAGTTCTTAAAGAAAATTATTATGTTTATAAGGAATCAATAAAATTCTTTATGATTACGAAACAGCTACACTCATTGATTGAAGAAGGCGAAAAAATTCAAGCAGGCATTATAAGCCTGTTGATTGATATTAATCACGGTAGGCTAAATACAAATATTCTCAGGCCAAATCAGCTTAAAAAAGAAATTGCCAAAATTCAGCAGAGTCTTTCGGAGAACCTAGTAATTCCAGGAAAACGGTCAGGTACGGAACTTAAGGAGGTGTATACACTGTTAACAGCCAGGGGTTTATTCATCGACGATAAATTGATCATTAGTGCAAAAGTGCCTCTGTTTAGCAGGCATCCATCCAAATTGTTCAGGCTTATTCCGGTGCCAATTCGAAATGAAGATCGGATAATAATGGTGCATACAACGTCCGAATATTTAATTTATAATTTTGAGATAGATTCCTATCACATAATGACGGAAGCCACATTAAATCAATGTCAGAAATGGCAACTAAATAAGAGAATATGCAAAGGAAGTTGGCCCTGGAATTCAGCGAATGATAATGCATGTGAGATTCAGCCTCTAAAGCCAGATAAAGCGGCGAACTGCATCTATAAAACAGTAGTCGACTCTAAAAGTTACTGGGTAGAGTTAGAAAAGAAAAGTAGTTGGTTGTTTAAGGTTCCTGCGAATTCAAAAGTCCGTCTGCAATGTACTGGCTCTCAAATTGAATTGTTTGATTTGCCTCAGCAAGGAGTTTTAAGCATTGCGCCATATTGTACGGCAAGAACCGACGATAAAATTCTAGTTGCCCACCATAACATTCAGTCCGAAAGTGAAGAATTATTATCAACACCTTATATAGGAGAAGTTAGTGAAGCGCCGAAGATTATTTGGGATCCGCTGAAACTATCAATATTAAATCATACTGAGGAATTTGAACGATTGAATAATGAAATTAAATTTATGAAAGAGAACCATCAAAAATTGAAAGATTTACATTTCCATCATATTTCCGGACATGCTGGATTAATTATTGCTTTAATACTAATGATAGTATTAATAATATATTTCATACGGAAATGTGCTGTGCAACAAAGAATGCAAGCAATAACCTTTGCAGGTCCGTTGCCAGTACTATAAATATCAATAGTAAATAAACAATAAAATAATATAACAAATAAAAATATACAGTCCACTATATCGTTGTTTAATAGAAAATGTACTTCTACATAGAAAAAGCAAAATGTTTAAAATAAGTTAATTGAGTACAAATTGTTGAATTAAAAATAATATAAACCATAATTGTAATCCAATAAAATTAAAAGCCAGAAAAACTAGGCCCATTGAAATCTTAGTTGCAAAATAAATGAACATATATCAAATAAATACAGTCCACTACTGTTATAAATGCAACTAATATACTAATGTACATCTCAGCTTGCTGGCCCTTTGGCAGAATGTTCACACATGAACACGAATATATTTAAAGACTTACAATTTTGGGCTCCGTTCATATCTTATGTAAATGAATCGAGAGCGATAAATTATATTTAGGATTTTGTTATCTAAGGCGCCATGGGTGCATTGCTCAAAAACATGTAATTTAAGTGCACACTACATGAGTCAGTCACTTGAGATCGTTCCCCGCCTCCTAAAATAGTCCCTTAGTGGGAGACCACAGATAAGGTCCTCGCCGCTCAAGATAGGCAGATGTGCCCGAGCGTGGGACCTCGATAAGGCGGGGACTATTTACTTAGGCCTCTGCGTAGGCCATTTACTTTAAGATGCGATTCTCATGTCACCTATTTAAACCGAAGATATTTCCAAATAAAATCAGTTTCTTACAAAAACTCAACGAGTAAAGTCTTCTTATTTGGGATTTTACAACAGTAGTAAAAAGAACGTTAAATTAAATCTATTTAAAATACTTGGAAAAATAATTAAAACCTATTTGTCACTTTTGACCCGAAACAACAGCTTAGAAACAGTTAATAAAATTAGGAATTACAGATAGGAAATCTAAGTGATTTGTTAGCACCTAACTAAGCAGCTGACCCCTATTAATGAACTTAAAGTAGTAAGATTAAATTAACTACATGAATTTCAACAAACAATGTTTTAAGACACAATTAAGTAGGCACGAGGCATAATAAAAACTTACATTTACGCAATTATAAGCAATTGAATTTGGTTACCCAGTCTGCCCATCCTTCAATACCTTTTACTAGTCAGTAAAAACCGATTGAACTTTTTGAACCAATGCGTAAAACAGTGTTATCACTTTGAACTGCTGTTTAGGTGCAAAGTTCTCGCTATCAAAATTGGCTGGTTTCACATTTTATCTAAAGTGGAAATATTTCGGTTAATTTGCGTAATGCCATACTGTTATTGCGGTGTAGTTGACCATGGTCGAATCGGTGATTAATCACCGACTATTAATAGGATTGCAGTTGTAATCAAATCGGATGGTCGACGGGGGTGGGTTAGGCACAATCGCCGACAACCTTTCGGGCTATTAATAAAACATTTATATTGATTTGAACTCTGATTGACTTTTGCGCTGATTTCTGTTTATTATTTCGCCCTCTTGGCTAACCAAGACAGCCCTCCTGTCATGCTGCCTTTGCTGTCATTGAATTAATGGTGCGAGATTTTCATGTGAAATATACTCTTGACCAGCATTTTCTTTCCTGATTGATTCCTGCTCCAAGTAAAATAAAACTGTTCAATGAACTTCGCATTAAGCATTTAATTGGCCAGTTGCCTCTGCGTTGGACGGACATTCGTGATTCTGTCAATCAAATTGGCGGCTATTGCCCACGGAGGCAGCTGCTCCATGTACGCAGTCTTTGTGGAGCACACCGCAAATTATTGCCCCACTGATTTAATTTGTATTAAATAGATGGCTGTGAGAATTGGGTGAAATGCCCTGGAAATAAATGCCTGGAGAGGATAACTATAGGATTTTTCCGAAAAACATTAAATTAAATATCAAAGAAATTCGTTTTGAGCATGTACTGTTATTCAATGTTCAACAGAGAGGAGAAAATATCAAGTTACATCTGTACTATGTTTTTCTATGATTTCTTTGAGTATTTAAAACGTAATCAAAAATTCCGTTAGCAGAATGATTTTTCATTTTATTAAGAAAGTCGATTTAAATGCATTAAGCTGTACAAAAGTATTCGCTTGCTTACCTTTGTGCATAAAAATAAGCTGGCTTCACAGTTGAAAACGATGAGAATAAATTTGAGAAAATAATTTGTGGGTGTCCATTAACCAATTGCCAGCTATAAAATGCATTTGCTAGAAATGCAAAATAAATGGCTTGGAGATGTATACATTTCTTTTTGGTTTATAATCCAAGCTCTGTCAAATGAATTGGATGGGGCATTCTCTTTTAATATTTATTTCAATTAAGCTACTAAACGACTCACTTAAAATGCAAATTGCATTGCACATTTACATACAGATTTGTCTACAAAAGCAATTGCAATTTCTGAGCACCAAACAAGTGCAACCCTACACACACACACACACACACACAAACAAACACGTACGACAGGAGCAAACAAAACTCTTTTCATAAATTCAAAATGTGTGTGCACATTTTTAATAATTTACGGGGACTAATAAAAAATATTCATCCAGCAAAAGAATGAAAAGCTGCAGCTAAAGGCAGGAAGAAAATGAAGAGTTGAATACATTTTTTTGGCAAATAAATACACATGCTTGCATAAGGAAAAGGCAAAATGCACTGGCAAGCTTAAAGCAAGAGCCAAAAATACAATCAGCGAAAAATTTGAGGCGATGGAAGTTGGAATTTGAAGCCAGCATGTCTTGAAATTCCCATGATAATGAACCACTAACACACTCGTCAAATGCGTGTCACTCGGGTTCTCTCTCTGTGTGTGTGTGTGTGAGCGTGTGTGTTAGTCCTTTTGGACATGTGTGCGTGCCGAGGGCAATGCATGGCAGGTCTGATTTCGTAATTAAATGCGTGTGTGTCAAAAGGAGTGGACCAATGTGAGCTAAATTGGAAATTCTAAACAAAATGTGTCCTATATTTTCACCAGCTAACCAAAAAACTACATACAGAAAAGCTTTCAACACAATTTTCATAAAAATAACTCATACGACCAGTCGACCAGTTCAACATTCTGTTCTACGCATAAGTTTTCTAATAATGCTGAATGTTGTTAGATAAATCTGGGAAAAGTGAAAAACCCGAGCAATTGTTCTGAAGAAATAAGTAGCTTGCATACAGAATTCACATTTGCGGAAATTCTTTATACATATATAATATTTGTTAATACAATAATATATCCAACTGGATCCTATGTCTTTTGCCTACAGTTTAGGTCCACTCTTAGGAGATTCTGTGCGTGTTCGTGACTTTTTGGGTGAGCTCGTGCGTGATTGTGACGGTGCCTGAGCAATTGTCAATTTGTGTTAAATGCGCGCAATTAAACGGTAAATGCTACGCGAATAGACCGTCTCACACACACAAGCGCACACACACCGAGACACTTTAACATAATGACGTCACATTAACGGAAGTCGGTTGGCTTTAGCATATTTGCTATGCTCGATACTAGCATACTAGCATATATACGTGCATATGCTAATCGGTCCAAAGACACAGAAAATGAAAGACAGATTAGGGCGGCCGAGTAAAATGTCAAGTGGCCCGTAAAACGATTGATGAAGCCATCACATCCGAAACTTTCCAACTAGCTGCCATCAAATTCTCGCTTATTAATTTCCCCCGAAAACTTTTCGCCTTTCATTTGGGGTCCTTTTGCGGTCCGCCACAAGAACATAGACCGCAGAAACACCCACTTGGCCACTTTTATATACATAGACATGTGTAAGCCTCGCCCTTCGGCTGGATTTCATTATTTACAAGTTTTTGTTTATTGTCAAGTCTCGGCTTTCATTAAAAAGGGTTTTAAGGCTTGTCAACAAACGCCTTTTCTCCACAATTTCCCCCTCCCTTTTCGACCGAGCATCGCTATCTCGCTTCCTCAGTGTGTGCTTAACGAGCCAAAGTTTTCAACTTAAATTTTAGTTATGAATTTTATTAGGCCCTCCCATTGGGACGTACAAACTCCAAGCACTGGTCGCCGACGTCTCCCGTTTCCGTTTAATTATAGTCTGCGGCTAACCCGAGGATTTCAACTTAATTAATTAATATGCATTTGATTTTGCAGCTCTCGGTCTGAGCAACTACTGCGATGAGAAGCAGTTCCAGTGCTCCACCGGCGAATGTATCCCCATACGGTTCGTGTGCGATGGCTCCTCGGATTGCCCGGACCACAGTGATGAGCGGCTGGAGGAGTGCAAGTTTACAGGTGAGTGCACAGCACGAAAAATCCCATTAAAATGCAGGAATAAATTACTCTGATTTGACGCGAAATGGATTTGTTATAATTGTAAATTAGCGTTTAAGCACTGACTGGCATTCGATTGTTTTAAAAGCTTATCTAATTTCGAAATGTGTATCGCTGAATTGAAAGTATTTGTTCGAGTGTGTAAATCAATAGCACTGACATTTTCCATCTGTAAATGAAATAACCTGCAAGTTTCAGTTGAACTTTGATTTTTTTTGTTAGCAACTCGACCCTGCGAGTTCATCATGGTGCTTCCTGCATTTGTGCACAAATAAATCACCCGAAATTCTATAGAGCTCTTCTGCCCTTGCCATTCTCCATTTCCATTCCTTACAATTTTTATCTTTCCGGCTCTGATTAGGCCTTCACTTTAGCTGTTGTCTTATTCAAATACACTCGAAAGGTTGCACAAAACCTCGCACTTGAAAGAAATCAACAGCCATAGCCGCAAAATGTATTTGCAGCCCGGTTTTTTTTTTTGGCTGTATCTTTTGCTGCTGGAGCCGTTTTAAAGGAAAGAAGAAAGTTTTGCCCCAAGCTGATGTTGCTTTTTCATCTTATTTATTTTGCTATATATGTGTGGCCATGGGCAAGAACACGGACACGAAGTATCTACAAAGTCAAGCGCTAGCTCCGCAATTGGGTTTGGTTAAGGGATCGGGATTTAATGGATGGACGTAGGTCCTGGTCCTGAAAGCCCAGCTGTTGCCTGCGAACTACGTGCGCTCTCGCTCTAATCTGTTGTCAGTCATTTGTAGTTTTTCAATTTAGAAATGTCACAGAACTAACCATTTACTTCGCTCTGCGTGTGCTGTTTGCCTCGTATTGGTTTTGGTGTTTTTGTGTTTTTCAGCTTTTGTGTGTTGGCCGTTTGTTTGGCTTCGCTGTTGAGTAAGTAACAACTGGCTGTTTATTTAGTGTCATGTAGGCAGGACTAGAGCTTCCCCAAATCCCCATGACTCACCGAGCTTATTTTCATTTAATTTTTACACTCTGCGTGTATGTGTGGTATTTTTTATTAGCCTCTCTACATTTAATTTAAGTTTGGTTAGCAGACCAGTCTGTTTCGATCCACGGTTCGTTGGTTTTGTTTGGCCTGGGGCTTCCCGAAAATTTTAGCATTGCCTACTTTCGGGCAGCAGTGCTTAAAACACTGCCAGCCGTAAATATTGGGCACGGACTTGCGTTTGGGGCTTAGTCTTTAAGCACAGAAACCAGCTGAGCCGCAATTATATATAGTATAGAGGGTCTTAAGCACACGCCTGATAAATTACCACCAACCCAGTTCCAGTTGCATTCGAGTTGAGTCTAATTGGAGGCACTGCAAGCAAGTCAAGTGCAATTTAACTAAACCATTGCATCAGCTTTTGGGTGATAAACTGAACTGCATTCAAACTGCTCAAACCAAATGGATGTAATCACTTAAAGAATGAAAAGCTTATTGAAACTTGATTGCTCCAAGTATTCAATAAGACTTGTGGTACGAAATCTTCATCCCCATCACCAACACAAATATGTAAATATTCTACAAATATTCTGATGAACTTAACTTTTTAACTCATTTGTCAAATTTTTAAAGATAATGTACATGGAAGTACAATGTATAAATGTACGTTTCTATATTTGCAGTTTTCGATTATAATAATGTTAATAATCAAATCACTGCCAAATTAAGCATTTTTTCAGATATATATATTTATACTTTGAAAAAAAAATTGTTTGTTTCAATTAAAGGTCGTTTATATGCGCCTTAAACTTTTTATCAACCGAACGAACAGTCGAGAAACAACAAATAATGCGTATCCCACAACAAGGAAATCCAGATTAAACTTGACCTAAAACTTATATTGAAGTATAAGTTCTACACAAAGCCAGTTCAGCCGGATCTCTAGCTAATAATCTAGGAGAGTGCAGTAGACATACCTTATCAGTGAACTTATAGTTCTAGTGAACTAGCAAGGCGTCACTGAACACATTTGAGATTATTTATTAGTGGCATAGGGTCATTAGGTTTGGGTATTTTTCTTGTTTTGACAAATTACAATTAAATTGCGCACAAAAATATAGATTCACTTGCTAAGCTAATTCAATTGAAATGCCTGCGAGTCCTAAACTCATTCGCTTGAGTGAGAGTTAATTGTGAGTGGAAGCTTTGAGTGGAACTCTTATCAATCCGAGTGCAAGCTTCTGTCGCGCGGAGTCTGCGAAATACTGGATGCCAGTACATCTGTTCCGCATCCGACGAGGACCAAACGCGATTCAGTTTGCTTCGAGCTCTGCAAAGAAACGGACGTGTGTGCTCTCCGGCCAGGATAACTGAGATTTCAGGACTCCGAGGCGGCAAACATAAAATCAGTTTCGTAAAAGTCAAGGCGAGAGGCATATAAAAAATAAAGTGCAAAATTCTTCAAGTACACAGTGATTTGTAATTAAATATTTTAAGAAAATAAATACATTTCAACAAATTCATTAAAATAAATTTAAATAAAAGCAGTTATCGGCCAGCAAAAATCAATGGCAAGGCCAAATTGTGCCGACAAACGCTGGCAGACAGATTGAAAACAGTTAGCTGGCGTCTCTTTGGCGGTAACATCAAAAGGCAGCAACAGCAGCTTTTCCCCCCAAACGCAAGCTTTTCCGCAGGATAACTCTCTCTGTGTGTGTGCGTGTGTTTTTCCTTTTCCGTTTTTTGTGTTTTTTTTTCACGCTTCTGCGCGCCACTTTTTATTACATTTTCATTTAGACCTCTCTTTTTGGCAGAATCTCTTACAAACGCTCTTCAGGGTCTGGCATAATTCTGTTGAGATTCAGCAAAGATTTGGCCTTTGTTTTGCATTGCATTGCATGAACTTGACACCGAATCCGAATGCAAACACTTTAAAATGCAGAGGAATCTGGAATTGCTGTCCAGCTTAATCATAATTAATCTTCACACATTACTCGCACTTTAATCTGTTATAATTGGTTTTAATATTTATTAATTTTCATTTGGAATTCCCGGTTGTGTGAGAGTTTGTGAGCGTCATAATTCCTGTCGGCATGTCAAAGTAAAAAATTGCTATTAAATGTAAACACTCAACTCGGCTTAACTCAACTCCCCTTAAAATACAAAAAAAACTGCTTCATGCGAGGATTCGGTGAAGTTCTGCAAACGCATCCGCATTAATAATAATTCAACAAAAATATGACAAGCGTTAAATACGTGGAAAACTGTGAAAGGGGGCTGCATAAAGCATAATTAAGAACTTTACCATGTGAAAACATTTAAGTACATAAAGTAAACACATGAAGTGCAACATTTACTACACTTTCATAAAATTCAACTATTCATCTTTAAAATGCGTGGCTAAACAAGTAAACAAAGTATCTGTTTTTAAAATAGCAGAAAACCTTACAAAACAAGCGCAATCCATTAAAATAGTTATAAACCAAACAATTAACCATTGGAATTGCACACAATATTTACAAATATTTTAAAGCAAGTCCATTGAAAAAAAGACAGTAAATAAATTCAGTTTCCACGCTTGAGAGGAAAAACTTTAGTGACTTCGTTGAATATGATACCAATTAAAATGACATTTTCGCCAGAATAAATTCGCATATTATTTGTGAGCGGAAAACAGTTGACTACTTTTGAGTTACTGCCACTGCTGTTAACCGTTCTGATGCTGTGATGATGTTGCCTGTTGCCATTTTTGCTGGCAGACCACTTGACTGCCATTTAAAATAATTATGATTACACGTTCGCAACAGAGAGCCCAGTGCAAACATTCGCGCGACGACAAACCCGAATAAACAGTAATTTAATTTAATAATTCAGCGGAGCACTTAGGCAAGAACATTATCACACTGCCGTGCAGTGTACAGTAGAGCCTCCAAAGAACCAACATGGGACCAATATGCCGCATCCTGGGCTGCTCCTTTCTGCTGCTCATCGCCGGATTAGTGCCGCACCATGCCTCCAGAGTCGTCGGATTGGGTATGATGGGGAAATCTGTTATGGTTGTGGAATGATAATTCCCGCAAATCAGATTAGCAACCAGATTAAAATAGGGAATACGC
Source organism: Drosophila melanogaster (assembly GCF_000001215.4). NCBI lineage: Eukaryota > Metazoa > Arthropoda > Insecta > Diptera > Drosophilidae > Drosophila > Drosophila melanogaster. Next base: position 25,718,314 of record NT_033777.3, on the reverse strand, counting down.
TGGTTTTCGCTTAATATAGTTTTTAATTGCCGATCTCGAACAATGGGTAATCTTCTGTTTCAAACAATACGCCTAAATAAATCGACATTCGTAACCTTTTTTATAATAATGAAATTAATAAAACGTACATACAATATTTTTAAGAACGATACGCCTACCACATACGATTATACACTTAAGCCTGACATCATTGCAAGTATTCCAAGTACAGTAAATGTCACTTGTCCATTATCTTAATAATGTAAATTCCCATGAAACAGAAAAAAGCCCAATCAGGAAATGTTCGGTCAAAGTTTTTCGCTATCAAGGCGCGGACCCATTAACCGCTTCAAGTGAATTTCAATTTACTGTTATTGTCTGTGCGACGTAATCGCTGAGTGGGTGTTATCCCTTATGCATGGGCGTGGCACAGTAGGTGGGCAAAAATCAATGGCAATTCCACAGAGATGACAAAAAATAATGTCTTAGGAGGCAGTAAATAAATAAATAACTTATAGGCAACTAAACTGGGGATGGCCATTAACAACAGAGCTGATCGAAGACATCGAAGAGGAGCGCTAAGTGCCCCGCTTCCTTGGCGTTGCTCATACGCCGTGTTGCCAGCATACACCGCTTTACCCATACGCCGCGTAAACAGCCAGAGACAAAGGACGAAAGACGCCGTAGACGCTTCCCGACTTTTAAACAGCTTTTATACCATGTGGTGCTGGATGCCATACATATTGGTCATGGGTATGCTAGTGCTCGATATCGAGGGCATAAATATTCATGCAGCACATTTGGAAAAAGCAGACAGCTGATAAGCCTGCCACCCACCCAAGGAATAAAAATCGAGAAAAATATGTGACGAAGCAGGAGCTGAATCCTCTATATATGTGTGTATTTTCTGTGCGCCGAGTGCGGTCTTTAGATAACTTCAGTCACATATCCTTGGCCTTGTTCCTTGCCCCCCAATCCGTGTCCTTTCCGGAAAGCCATAAATTATGTATTCCGCACATTTTTAAGCGCAGCAATCCATCGAATTGGCTGTATCCTAAGTTGGCCAGGAATTCACAGAAATGGGAATTACTTTTCGAATACTTCACAGAGCCATCTATTCTTCTTTTTCCATTCCGCGAATCAATTTGTTTGCGTCGCTTCCCGGAACAAGTTTATTTAACATATAAATGGGCAAACATTTAAAGTGCGATTACACTGTCCAAAATTTAGCAACAGTTGCCAAGCCATATGTAACACAAAACTTTGCCTCATTAGAGCGACTCGCGTCTGTTCTGGGAATGATTTATGATGCCGACATTGTCTCATGTACACCAGACCAAAAACAAACCCTTAGCCGCCCCATTTGCCTGTTCCTTTTTTTTTATTGAAATACTTGAGGCGGAGTACAACTTCAATAAAGTGGAAAAAGGTGCCATAAACAAGGAGCGGCGAGCCTTTTTTTTACGACACAACCCGCTGTGTGCGGAAGCAGATACTTGTCTAAACAAAGGCCGAAAATAAATAAATAAAAAAAACCGGATGGGGAAAACAATTGTAAACTGTGAAAAAGGAAAATCCCCTTAAATGTGGCACAAATTTTTCATTTATTTATTGAGACGAGACAAGCGGACAATGGGCAGTGAGAGATGAGGGTTAGGTGGAGTTTGGGGAGAAGTGAAATTCACTTTCGCATTTCTCGTATACTTTTTGTTTTCGCTTGCCTTTCGCCGTTTAAATGAATCGGACAATTCAATTTATGCTCTGCCAGACAGACAAACTTCATTAGGACATCTTTTTGCCCCGGAACCCAAGAATCAATAAAAGTAATTCCATGTTATATTTCTATCTGTGCGTCTGTGTCTTTGTTTTTCTATAAATGTGAATATTAGATTTGAAAAGTGTTTAGACAACTTAATTCATGCAGTAATTTATAGAATATATTTGAACAAAGGGCACTCGAATGGATATTGGAAAACGGCAAATATCAAAAAACTTTTAATGCGCCAAATCGATGAATGACCGCAAAAACTTTTCCTCCATTTTCCGTGGACACTTCCCAAGTACAAGGCAACTTTTCTAGCACTAAGCTTTTGGCCTGTAAATGAGCTTGGGGACTGTTGTCCTGGAGGAGGAGGAGCAGAAGAAGGACCTGCATTGTTACCAAACTTTGTCGAGGTTAGTTCCCGGTGTCTGTATGGAAAGTTTTCGATGTATTTGCTTTGGCTTAAGTCGGCTGACTTTGTCACTTTTGTTGTCGCCAGTTGGGAACCTCAATTTGTGATAGCCCCCACACTGGAGTTTAATAAATATTGGCGAGCATTCAAATAGACGCCACCAGGTGTGTCATTCATTATCGCACGACGTGTCGTCAGATTTTCTCCCCTCGGCGAAAGGACTTTAAATGAATTGCACAATCTGCAGTGGGGGTGTCGGTTTCCCGCGTACACCAATGCTAAGGGGAATTAAGAGCCTGTCTGGCAGTAACACCACACTTTCCCGCCCACTTGAAACACCCAGAATATCCCATATCTTTTGCTTCATGTTGTCGCGACGCGGCAGACTGTAAATAATGAAGTTTGCATCTGGGTGGCAAGTGGCAAAGCAGCTGCAAAAAGTGCTTTTAGGCACGGGAACAAAAAATGCATACATTTATTTAGATATATGCGTAATCCAACTTATATTCAACACACATATATAATCTTTTGGCGAAAGGTCAACAGCGAAAATTTGTGAATATGGTATTCAGGCATAAAAAATGACCATTCCAAAAATGTTGAAAGCATAAAATAACGATTTAGGTCCCTTACGAATTATTTGCTTTCTTCTTTTGTAAATACAAATCATTAATAAATCAATAAGATTATGTTCTAGGTTTATTACTTTTTTTTATTTTATTTATCATCAATTTTCTCACCGTGTAATAAAGCAAAACAAATTGCTTGTAAAAAATGTCTATTTGTGCATTAGCTCAGAATAATGTCCTTAATTCTGTGTGTAATATTCTGGCGATGACAGACTATTTATGGTTTCATAAATAAATCATTCATATATTTACTTTTAGCATAAAAGAATTGTAGAAAAATTGGAAATGCACTTGAATGAACACTACACCAAGCCACAATTCGACTATAAATACTTAATCATTCCCTTTCGAATTCCGTTGATGCGTTAGCTCATTAAGCCCAGGCTAAATCAAACCGAAACCAGACTATAACCCACACCAGACCCCGGGAAACTAATCCCCCGACTAAACCCAATTTTAATGTTCTTTTTTGGGCGCTAAATGCCGCTGTCTAGGTAAATACGAACCAGAACGTTTTCGCCATTCAAGCTCACTGTTTCCATTTCCCAGTTTTCCCAGTTTCGCCGTTTTCCCGGATCCCCAAACGCAAAACGCAAAACGTGATGCGCATTTTTCGCACTGCGGCGGCTGTATGACTGAGTCCCCTGGGTTTTGGCTTCCACTCCGGGTGGCTGTTTCGGTTTGAGGTTACCGGGAACTACCGGAGTTTGGGATTGCCACAAAAGTTGCGCTTAAGTTTATGGCAAACGACTCCCGGCCGTGTGGGGGTAAAACTTCACCCAGCGGAGGAGCCAAGGATCCCCTTAAAGTGATGTCAAACCGAATGCAGATGTCATTCAGAGGAATTCGTTTGAATTAAGCGCCAAATTGTCTGCACTCTTGTACAAGCTCTCAAAAGGTGCAAAGTAAACACTTAGGAAAAAATTCACAAATCTGAAAACATTCTACATAAATTACAATTAAAAATCCTTAGACTACATGTTTGAAGTTTTGCATAGATATAAGCTAATTATATAAAATGTTATTCCAATTTTACAGCCTTAATTGCCATTTTACGGCTGTTAAGAAATAGATAACCACTTCAAACAGTAGCATTCATCACATTCCCCTGTCAATTGGCTAACAAGCCAAAGCTAACGTGATCAGGAATTTCCTTTTATCTCGTAATTGCATTACCATCACTCAGCCAGCCAAATAAATTGTTTTCCTTGCAACGAAGCATCCTGAAATAATAGGAATATCCTTTAGTCCTTTAAAAGAAACATCTAAGCGAGTAAAGTCATAAAATAAAGTAAGCATAAAATGGCAGAAAAACTATTTCAACTAAAGCATAAAACAAAAGCTAAAGCGGAAGCCGCAGGAACATAAAAATCACATTTATTTTTGACACACTTAACCATTCGAGCATTAAAAGTTTGAAAGCCATGCTCTGCATAAATGTGTGCATATATATGTACGTTTAGAAACATTTATATCTAGTTATGGGGTGGGGGAGGGGGGGGGGAATATTCTATCGAAGCCATTATCTTCGACAGTTATGTAAAATTGATTTCGAACATTTACTCTTGCAGAATCAACTTGCAGCCAGGAACAATTCCGCTGCGGCAACGGAAAGTGCATTCCGCGAAGATGGGTCTGCGATCGGGAAAACGACTGCGCCGATGGAAGCGATGAATCGACGTCCCAGTGCCGTAAGTGTCGGTTAATATCTTTGATATAAGCAGTAGATATCGGACTATATGCGATTGAAAACGTAATTGAATCGAGCAAGTGTGGCTAACCAAAAGGAATCAAATTTTAAATGGATTTAATTATGTCTAAGAGTTTTTTTTTTTTTTGAAATCCTAATAACCCAAAAAAATGATAATTTGCTCAGGGGGCCTGTGTTCCTCCTTGATGTTCATGTGTAAAAATGGTGAGCAGTGTATACACCGGGAATTCATGTGCGATGGCGACCAGGACTGTCGCGACGGATCCGACGAATTGGAATGTGGCAGTAAGCTAAAAAGAATGAATTATTCCATCTCACATTTGCATACTAACTGGAGGATTTGTCCATCACTAAAACGAGCGAAAAAGCAGAGTCACTTAATCGAAATTTAAATGCATGGAAGACAGTTGCCGGCCTCTGAGATCTCGGGAGGACTTTATGACTTGCCAGGGACTGACCAGGACATAAATTAATGTCACCTCTTGTGGACAATATCGCGACGTGACCATCGGCGGAACTAATTTGTATTTATGCATTAGGCTCACTTCGGCTCACTTTTCCGTTTTGGGTGTAGTTTCCGCTTTTTACACACTTTATTCCTCGCATTTCTCTTGCTGCCGAGCAACTTGTTTAGTGGTTTATTGTCTGTGACACAATTTTCCAACTATATAAAGAGGAGAGTGCCTGGCGGAGAAGAGCAGGGAAAATGTTTTTATGTCGGACGGAATTTCAGCGCTGTAATTGAAAAAATGATGCGATTTTTATGATGTTATCCTTGATGAAAATAAAAACCGGTAATCAAAAGCCGAACGCAGCGCCAAATTGAGCCTGTGGTTTATACGCGGGGAGTCGTGGCTCAGTGGTCGGCTACCAGGATGTACAGTGGTCGCCAAAATACTAGGGCTTCAAAATGTATCTAATATTTGGAGTGTTTTCATTTATATTTCTAAAAGTAAATTGCACATTTACATACATTGCAAATATAATTTTAGATCCTTATAACAACATTTTAAATTCAAGTATATATTGTGTATATTTCCATGTTCACAACTGTATGTTGTACGAGCATAAAGCTACGTCTGCTCATGTGAATGGATATGTTCGCCTTTTTATGACTTTTATGTGCTTTAAAATTGTCATCAAACCTTGTTGACATTTTCGCTCTTACTCAGTTACCCTTGTGAATCTTAATTTAACTTGTTTTTTTTTTCGGTAAAAAAAAGTTCAGCTCACTGCTGTGGATTTCTCGGTATAAAAGTGCTATTTTCAGTAATGGTGCCCGCCCCGTTTATTTAATTCCATTTAACACTCCACTCGGACTCTTCATATCTTTGTTTACCATTATGGGAAAAGCTCGGCTGGCCATCTCACAATGCGACCAAGGGTGGATAGTTGAATAATAAACAAAACGCAAACTGCCCCACAAAGGCATTAAGCTTCATTGGCTTTCAAGTGCCCGAGAGTTGGAGGCGGAGACGGGCGGCGTGGCCACTGCACTCGACCAGGACATGTCTTGTACATGGTCTAAAAAGCATTTTAAATAAAATTAAAATCAAATTGCAAGTATATGGGTTTTGGCGTCAGATAACAAGAAAATGCTATTGAATACAATGCCAATGTTCTGCCAGGATGTGTGTGCGTTGAGGAAGGAGAGCCAGAGCCGAGCATCCTCGGCGGTCCATTGACTGTGACCCCACGATAGCAAATTGATTCTGCCAGGACTCACAAAAGCCGAAGCCGAGATGGAAGCTGTGTCCCTATGGACACACAAGAATGAAACGTCCATTCAGCCAAGTAGTTACCTTCGAATGGATAAAATGGAAAGTTATATGTATATATACATACATATAGTTAGTTATATGGAAGGACCCCAGGCGAATATTTTCCTCACCAGCGATGGAGAATTTAATGAAGCCATAAATCATGGTCGGCGAAATGATATTGGATAATTGAATTTATATCAGGTGCATGGTGTGCGGAGCAAACGAAATAATCGAAAAGTATTTTCAACTGAATATGAACGATGCTTAACAGAAAATGATTTTAATGCTGGAGCTGCCATTTAATTATGAAAAATGTAAATGAAAGTCAACTGATCCAATAATTTTGAGGAAACCATATTCCCTGAAATGTAATTCACTGCAGTGCACTGGACACCCAATGGAGCAATTATAAAATAAAGCTAGAACTGCTACTATAGATTTAATGGACATTTATGAAAGATATTCAAATATAGGTGTAGCGTATAAATAAACCAATTAATTGATTAAATTTACTAGACAAATTGCTTTGAACTTATACTTACAATTTAAATTGCATTTTCGGGGCTGAAAAAGCGTCATTTTATTTATTTATAAAATAGCTAAATATAAAAATAAGTTACCTAATATTTTGTTAAATATTTCCGAAGCATCCTAGCAATTTCAGTAAATATTCAGCAGGCGAACGACGAATAATTTCTGTAAGCTGGTCACAGTAAATTCCAATTACAGGCATATCACGCATACGACCCGTTGTACATGCTAAGCAACCGCCAAAATGGCGAATACCAAGAAGAGAATAATAATAAATTAATTTATTTGCAACGATGTCAGAAATTTCCGCCGTACGCCGTGCACGTGTAAACGGTAAACAAATAGACGGAATGAAGCAAGTATGAAAAACAGAGGAGAGGAAAGGCAGGCGGAGATAGACAAAACGCCAAAAAGCATATTCAAATGTGTGGCTCAAGCATAAGATTTTATTGCTAGCACGCACACACACACACACACACAGAGAGTCACCGCGGCAATGTATGTATGTACATAATCATATCAGGGAAAATCACTCCCACACGCACTCACGGCGTGAAACAAAGGGCCGTGTGGTAGGCAATGAAATGGAGAAAGAAAGCGAAAGAAAGCCCAAAAGCGAGGCGCCAAGAACTGGCATACTAATACGCATTAAGGGTTAAACACAAGCGTTTTAATGCGCCAGTGTGTGTGCGTGTCTGTGAGTCTATGTGTCTATGTGTCTATGTGTGGTTGTGTTGTCAGCTTTGTTTAATGTCCGTTCCTTTGGCAAGGATAACTTCAATGGAACTTCCCGAGTGTGAGTGTGTGCGATAATTGCTTTAATGCATACGCATGTGTGCGTTTTAACTTTATGGAGTGTTGGCTGATAATGTCTTAATTACTGCCTAGATAAAATGCCAACTGTTTAGCCCCCGAATGGTTGTTGGTTGTGCCAGTGTGGTGTGTGTGTGTGTGTTGGCATGACAACTATGTTTATTACTTGGAGAACGGTTGCTGTCCCACTCCCTCTTATATGGCAGCTGCTTATAAACTTAATTACAGGACATCCCTCGCTTGCCTTTAAGGATCGTTTCCTATCTCATCAAGACCAAGTCCCATTAGCTAGGCAGTTAGTGGTTTTTTTCCGGCACCCTTTGTGATTATAGCCTTGAAGTAGGTGCTCGGGATTTTATTAAATTTTTTACCCGTTGTGGGTAATATTTGCAAAACAAGACTCTATATACCATTATTTGATATATTTAATAAAACAAAAAGGATTTTTCAAAATGCAATCGAAAATTTTCTTCTTCTAGGAATTACTGAATTATGAACAAAGCACACTATAGATTGCCTCTCGATGTATCTTTAAATTACGTATTTCCATGATCTTGATCTTTTTAGGAAGCCACACATGTTCGCCCGAGGAGTTTGCCTGCAAGTCGGGCGAGGGCGAGTGCATTCCCTTGTCCTGGATGTGCGATCAGAACAAAGATTGTCGCGATGGAAGCGATGAGGCGCAGTGCAGTAAGCCATAACCGAATATTTCCTAGCTCTCTGTTACCTGCTTTGCTTTGCTTGGTGTTGGTTGCCGTAATAATTGAAATTATCGTAGATTTTTCCCTGCTTTCCTTTGGTGTTGGTTGCTTATTTATTTCTAGATACTGTAGTGCACTATTCCCCGTACTTGACTGTGCCATGAACACATGTCCCTGAGACTTGTGTTGTGACATCGTGAAGCTCGTATGCAATAATGTACAAATATTTACGCACACACAGAGGGAACACTTTGGTTTTCTGTGTGTGCGCTGTTTCTGTTGTTGTCACTTTCACATCTCGCCCTTCTCTATATGCTTTCTTTGTTTGTTGGCAATTTTTGTAATGGTGTTGGCTTTTCCCAAGCCTTAAAGAAATGGTCTTTGCGGCTTTAGCTTTTCCTCATCCCATCCATGCTCACACTAATCACAATCATCAAATCCTCCCGCCGATAACCCATAGTGAAATTAAACTAATCATTGGAATGTACTTCGGCAGATAGGACATGTCGCTCCGACGAGTTCACCTGCGGCAATGGACGTTGCATTCAGAATCGCTTCAAGTGCGACGATGACGACGATTGTGGTGACGGATCGGATGAGAAGAACTGCGGGGAAAAGGCGAAATGCGGATCCAATTTCTTCGCTTGCAAAAGTGGACCGTGCATTCCCAATCAATGGGTTTGCGATGGAGATTCAGACTGCAGAAATGGCGAAGATGAAATGGTGAGTTAACTAAAATAAAACACAAGTTGATAACAAGGGAAAACACAGAAACCGTGCAAGCAAGATATATTTATATTTTTGCCGTGTAAAGTCCGGAAATCTTTTCCCCTACCTTCAACTTGCAATGAAAATTGATATGAGCACATTATCAAACCACATACACACAAACATGCACACATACAAATGCCAAGTTGTTTAACAGCCCTCGCATATAAATATGTATTTATATGGAGCAAGCTAGGAAGCATAAATTATGCAAGACGCGAGCATTATTCAAAACTGGCAACGACGACGAGGACCATGTCGGCAACTGTTTCCCATAAACATTTATATGTATGACGCATGGCTTTTGTTGTCCGTAGGGTGGTGCCCGAAATTGCATGGCTCCGAACAGCAATAAAAACAGTGCAGAAACTATCCGAACAGTTCGCAAAAAATACTCTTTTACGAATTTACTGAGAAAATATTTTATAGTAATTCTTTAAAGCAAAAAATCGTATTAAAATTCTTAAACTGTTTGATTGCCAACAAAAAAAAAGGTTAAAATATTTATTATCTTGCATCACAAAAACATCACACAATATCGAAACACAATATAAAAACCAACTTAAAAATTTCACCTTTAAAAATCCGATTAATTAAATTCGTAAAAATAAACGGGCTATTTACACACAAGTACTCCTCTTTACAAAGCGTATAGAATGTGGAAAATGTTTTCTGGCATCTCCTAAAAGTATGCAGTACAAAAAATGCAGGCAATGGCCACAGGGACCTCTATATAAGTGTGCATGTACGTATGCTCTCGTGTGTATGTGTGCGTGCTGGTGCATAAGGGCTTTGCGTGTGCGAGAGTGTGTTTGTGAACCGGGCTTAGCTGCCTGAATATTTGGTTGGCACTTAACAAGAAAAGCAAACTGTTGTAGCAGCAGTAAAGTTAACTTCCTTTATCCTCGCCACGGGTAGAGATTCATCTTTTAAAAGACGACCTTGTGAAAAACTTAAGCATTAAGCTCTGACTTTTAAGCAAACTTAATTTTAAAAGTACCCATTTTATCTATATAATTCATTCACTTTTAGCAAAACTGCACCGTCAGTCTATTGAACTTCTGCCAAGCGGGTGAGTTCCAGTGCTCGGATAGAATCACCTGCCTGCACAAATCGTGGGTTTGCGATGGCGAGGCCGATTGTCCCGATGGCGAGGACGAATCGCAGTCCAACTGCCTAAAAGTGTCCTGTCGTCCGGATCAGTTCCAATGCAACGATCAAAGCTGCATCGCTGGCCATCTGACCTGCAACGGGAAGAGGGACTGTGCGGATGGCAGTGATGAAATTATGTGCGACATTAGTGCGACGCCAAGGACTTGCAATGCAACCACTGAATTCGATTGCGGCGGTGGTCTGTGCATCCCGAATGCCAAGGTCTGCAACCGCAGGAAGGATTGCCCGAATGGCGAGGATGAGCCGGCCGGAAAGTGTGGCATCAACGAGTGCTCCTCGAAGAATGGCGGCTGTATGCACCAGTGTGTGAATCTGGAGGTGGGTTACCGCTGCGAGTGCCACGATGGCTATAAACTGGGCGCCGATCAACACACATGTGTGGACATCGATGAATGTGAGACTCCTGGCATTTGCTCCCAGGTGTGCGTCAACGAGATCGGAGCCTTTAAGTGCGAGTGCGAGGCGGGCTACATGAGACTCCTGAAGAATCACACCAGGTGTAAGGCCAGCGAAGGACATGCCTCGCTACTTCTGGCCAGGCGCCATGACATCCGGAAGATAGCACTGGATCGACCGGAAATGACGTCAATAGTGAATAGTACAAAGGCAGCCACGGCTCTGGACTTCGTGTTCCGCACGGGAATGATCTTCTGGAGCGATGTTGCAACCCAGAGTATTTACAAAGCGCCCATTGATGAGGGTAACGATAGAACGGTGGTGCTGACAAAGTCCTCGGTGACCTCGGATGGCCTGGCTGTCGATTGGATCTATAACCATGTCTACTTTACGGACACCCACAAGTGCACCATCGAACTGACCAACTTCGAGGGCAGCATGGGCAAGGTCCTGGTAAAGGACTCCCTGGACATTCCTCGTTCCATTGCTTTGGATCCCATCGAGGGCTGGATGTACTGGTCCGACTGGGGCGCCTCTCCGCGCATCGAAAGGGCGGGTATGGATGGCACCCACCGCACTGCCATCATCACCTACGATGTTAAGTGGCCAAATGGCATCACATTGGACCTGGTTCAAAAACGCCTTTACTGGGTGGATGGCAAGTTGAACACCATCTCGTCGTCAAACTACGATGGCTCGCAAAGACATCAGGTGCTCTACTCCGGCGAATACCTGCGACATCCCTTCTCGATCACCACCTTCGAGGACTACGTCTACTGGACCGACTGGGATAAGCAAGCCGTCTTCAAGGCCAACAAGTTCAATGGAATGGATGTGGAGCCTGTTACGGCGACGCATATGGTAAGTGTATTTCCCAAATTGTTTCTTTTTAAGATTACATATATCGAGAATTTTGCAATCGTAACTGCTTGCGATGATAGCACACTTCCTATTAAATTTAATACATAACATATCCGGAGGAATGTGACCTTAAGTACAAGTGTCTGATTGCCTGGTATGTAAGTCGTCGCTTGGGAATTATGGTAGATAATTGTGAAACGTTTGAGCTTCTTATCTAAGCTACTCATTCCAAGAAACGAGAAATTAAATACATTTAAAAGAATATATTTGTAAGGATAGATAGAAAAAGTATTTTTATAACCAAAAAACTTTTACCATTTCCAATTCTAGTTGGAACATCCCATGGTGGTGCACGTGTACCATCCTTATCGCCAGCCAGATGGCGTGAATCACTGCCAGTCGGTGAATGGCCACTGTTCTCATCTTTGCCTGCCAGCTCCCAGGATTAACGAGCGGAGTCCTCGCATATCCTGCGCCTGTCCGACAGGCCTGAAATTAATGCCCGACGGGCTAATGTGCGTCGAAGATCGTAAGTAGATTTTACTGTGTCCTTTGGGTATTTTACGGCGGATTTCGTAATTGCATTTGAACATTCCGCCGCGATGGCACCGCTTTGTTGTCCATCTGACCAACGGTGGAAAATCGATGCGTGGAGATGCAGAACGCTTTCCCGCTGCGGTTGCGGCCATTTAAGTGGCCATCTGCACTGCGCTTTTCATTGCATTGCATTTCCAACTTTTCGAATTTCATTATACCTATGAAATAACCCTTTGTTTGTAGTGGGTATCCCAACTGTGCGTCCCACTGCACCGATGCACCGGACAATCGAACAGTCGTCCAACTCAACCACAAAACTACCTCAAGATGGGTACAGTGAAACGCCGGGTATGCGACACTTTTCTACGAAACTTATGGTGGTGGTTTATTTGGATTAAGTAGGGTTCCTGAAAATTTCAATAACGTAAATATTAAAGCAAAATCAATGACGACAGCGTTATTAGCTATATTTATATTATTGAAATTTACGAATCCTGCGAGTTAAAAATTAATAGAAATTGGTGTCGGTTTTATCTAAGCTTCTCTGTTTCATGTACTCTCATGCTTTTATGTCCCTGTGAGCATAAATTTCACCTGTGTTTTTCCATGTTTTAATTTCATTTGACATTTTTTGCGAGAATATTTCAAGCAACACTTACGCGTATATACAGCCATCGTCATCATCATAAATCAACATCAATGATATCGACGTAATCACTCAAAATGCACACGCCAACACACACACACATTTTCACACACGAACTTTAACCCCAATACTCATGCAAAATGCGGAGCGTAAAACATAAATATCGGGCTCACACACAGTGCAAAAACCACAAAAGGGAAGCATTGGTGACATGTTTAATGGCAACAGGACCACCCAGATTCCAACCGACCGATTCCCTCCGCCGACTTAAATCCAACATAGCACTTGCCGGAGCCCGGGACTCTGGGAGTCCCAGGACCAGAAGCAGACCCGGATCCGGGCGAATTTCTCCGTGCAATTTGCGAACTGCTCCCTGACAGACATGACATGGATTCGGATGGGAACGGAACGGAACGGAACCGAATGATGAACGACTGACAACCGCAACGGCAGCAGGGCAGTAGGAGCATGGCAACATTTCAGCGGCAGTCGTCAACAAATCGCCATGAAATTAAATTGTACATAAGCAAAAGCAAGCGAAACACCAACGCATGCGGATTGATATGGAGCATGGCAAATAGTTAAACCAGAAATTCGTCATCCCCACTGCTATCAGCCTCATCCCTTTCATCCTCCTCATCATCGTCATCCTCGTCATCATTATTATCATCACCATCATCATCATAGCGATTCTGATCCTGCCAGCAAATTGGCACTGTCAACACCTCGAACTGTCGACATTGGGCAGAAATGTTTTCATTGGCCGTGTGGCAAAAGTGAGTTACAACCCAACTGGCCTGCGGTTTATCCCTTAAAAATATGTCCCTACACACAGTCCATTTCACTTCGCCATTCCAATGCCAATGTGGGTGTCCAGTGTTGTTGCTATTGACTTGAATTAGAATGATGGGCTCCGCTCCTCTTCTAAATGCTGTATCATTATTTTTAATAATCCCACATTTAGCAAAAGCACTTTGATCATTGATGAATGCGAAATTGTTCAGTCCTCGAATATTAAAAACAAGCCTTAGCGGCACGAAATAAGATATTTTGCCATAGCAACCAGAATTTTTTTTCCTATTTTTCGGGCAACAAATAAGGCCAATAAAGGGTATTTGCTCTGGTTCCTTGGGCATCGAAAAGATACTTGAATTTTTAACGAGAACAAATATGCGTTCTTCTTATTTTTCGAAATATTTTTTTAAGGAGCTTTTGCTGCAATGAATTTGGTTAAAAGAGAAACTTCTTATGCAATTAGAATAGCAAATTAGTTGCCCACAAACGAAATGAAACAAATCCCCTTTATTCTGAGCTCCATTTTTAATCTTACTCGTTGCCAGTCGTTATACTCTTTCGTTTTCCTGCCGGCTTAGAAGTGAAAAGTGGCCAAACTTCCGGGAGCTTTAAAACGTTGTCATGCCTACGGGGTGAAATCAAGTTTCCTGGAAGAGCTTAGCAAGAAGCCCACACAATTGCGCCTAATTACGCCAATTTGAAGAAGTCATAGTGGCGTTCCTTGCCGATGGGCCAAGATGAGGTTGAAGGTCGAGAAATCTGCGCTCTTCTTCTGCTGGCAGAAGATGAAAAAAGCTGCAACACATTTGCGGCCAAAGAATGGCGACAAAGAGGGCTTAAGCAAAGTTTGCCGAGAAGCGCGGGTCAGTAAATAACTATAAACTAGTTAGGGACTATTTCAATTAGATGGTCCAGTCCGGCATAACTGCAATTTCAATTAGCGGTTTGTGCTACTTTCTCTATGGCCATCTTTGCCCACTTCAAATTGCTTAATTAAGCGCAGGCAAAGTTTCGCAAATACCCCAGAGTCCAAGAGAGACATATATAAGCATAGAGCAGGGCAGCGAAATGCCAGGGTGAAATCCAGATGGACAGAGCGCCAGTAACCATAAACTTTGAGCCGTCGAAGTAACGACTGCGTTTTTAATAGCCAGCCACATCACGGCGGGAAAATCGGGTGAAAGCGAGAAAAACTGGGTGAACAGCTGCTGCTCCTTGCAGCATTTTATGACTTTCATTTGCCTGCACCTCGGTCAGTCCGGTCGGGCAAATTGTTATTGTCCGCCTCTAACTTTACTGCATATTGCCTCCGAACTGAAGAATACTAACAGGAAAGCCGCCATTTTGTTTATTTGCCACACCATTTTTGACTTTTCCGACTGCTTTCTTTTTGTTTCTGTTCAAAACTTTGAAACTTTTTTTTATTTGGTCTATCTAATCTGTTTACAACCCCTCTCGGATACCCAAAACAGGTGACGGAACATATTTTATGCGTTTTTATTTCATTTGGGAGTGAAAACGGTGGCACGGCAGCCATTTTGTCGTACTTTTTATGACACTTCCGGTGGCGCGGAATCTAGGGGTTTCGGGTTTTGCGGGTGTTCCGGGGCTTCCGAGCACCTGCTATGTGTTATCCTGAGTTGGAGTTTCGAAATAAATATGAGAGCACATGTGTGGGATTATACAAATGGGCGATGAGGAATAACTCACTCTTATACATCTGCATGTTTTCAGGTCGGTGTGCGTACTTGTGTGTATGTGTGTGTGAAGCACGGAAATTGCATTTTGTATAGATTAGAAGTACGCAATCATATGTGACATTTATAGGCAAGCATTAAACCAGTCGTTAGAGAAGTGGATGGTATATGGCGAATAGAAAATGCAATTTTGTGAAGCACTTTTCCGGTGGAGAAATAAATTAATCTCTTTGAAATAGGTCAAACAATTGGGGAATACGAGTTCCATACATGTATTTTTCTGTTCTAAATATAAATTCAAATAAGAGTACGATTTGTGCTGAGTAAATTTGGAATATTCCCGAAAAATATAAATATATATTTTTTATATCATTTGAATTAATTGATATATTCGGTTTAACAAAGAACAATTGCTGCTTCTACAAATATAGCTCAAAAGCCTGAAAAAGTTGTACAAAAAATTATAAGGCAACAGCTGTCCGGAATTTCATGGCGTCTTTGCCTCGGAAGATATAAACAACCACACACTTAAACCGAAAGAAAATCGTGCAATTAATATGCCAGAACAACGTGCAACTTTTCAGATGTTTGCCCTGCCATTTGACTGTCTGTTAATGCCACGGAAATAAATTTGCAGCTTCTTAACGCGCCTACACCGAAATTCGCCACAAATCGATGCCGTACAGCTGTTGCCCCGCTATCAACTTTTAATGATAATTCGCTGCCACACGCTCTCGAGCGAATCCAAAAGTCCTCCTTGTGGACAATCGTTGAGCAGAAATTAATATCAACAGCAGAAGTGTGTATCCTTGGAGGAGCAGTGGGATTTATACGGCTGGTGGGTGGTGGGGATGCGAAAAAGTTGGGGACCCTCTTAAAAAGCGACCCATATCCTTTGCCAGACGAACGCGCGCGACTCTTGTGCTTAACTTTGTGCGCTTTTTTCTGCTGTTGAACAAATTCTAAACGGAAAAATATGAAAACGAATTATGATGACAGCGGAAAAATCCTACAACTTCCTGCCAGGACAACAGCGAATAGCAAAAGGCAAAAGGCACAAGCCGCCGAATAAAAGCGTACAGCAGCTGACAGCAAAACCAGGGAAACCCCGAAAGCGGAAACATTCGCCACGGGATGTAGTCGTCGTCGACTAAAGCTTCCCTGCTTTTCCTATTGCCGCGCAAACTCACAAAAAGACAACATTTTAATTATATTTGGCCATAGGAATTATCAAATTATGGGTAAAAGCTGAAGAACTGCGGGGGCATATTTTATTAATATTTTGCGAAAATGCCTTTGATATTGGAAATTGTGAAATGTTCGAGGAAGTTCAAATTTTCATCATTAATTGGTGGTAATGGTTTCATTTCTTTCACATTTATTCAGATTGTGCGTACGTGGTGTTTATGTCTCGTTCTATATGTTTTTAGCTCACATTTTCTAATTATTTGACTTTCAATTACTTTTTCTTGCCTATAGTTGAAACAAAAACTGGAAACAACCGCACAGACACATCTAACCAGGTCCACAAATCTGATGCCGAATCAGAAAATGATTACGTCGAAATAGCCTTGCATGTGATTGCCAGTTTAGCGGGCACAGCTTTAGTAGCAAGCGTAAGTTTCGTAAAATAATTACAATCAAGCCATAATGTATTAATATTTAATAATTTCAAAACATAATAGGTCATCTATGTCGTATACCGACGCTGCACGCGCGCCGTGAACTCGATGAACTTCGAGAATCCCGTCTACCACAAGACCACAGAGGACCACTTCAGTCTGGAGAAGAATGGGACGCCACACATTTACGCCGCAGCCAATGACGAGGAGGTAAGCGGGTCGGCCCCACCGATGGCCACGAATCCTAACGATTTTAGCTATGTCAGATTCTAGGAAGTGTTCTAGGCAACTAGTTGCTAAGTTAATGTTGTACATAGGTGACTTAAGTGGTCGTATCATAGTTGTATCTAGTGTTAAGTTGATGCAAATAAGTTTAGGCATAAGTCCCCAAATTGTTGTGAACGTCGTAGCCAAGTTTTCCAATTTGTAAGCCCCTTTAACCGAATTCATTTTTTCAATTACTTTAATCTAAAATGCCGCGAGTAAAACGGAACCGCAGTACCAATTTAGATATTAAAAACGGTAAGTTGTGGTCACAAAATCCATATTAGAACATTATTAGCGTATTGTTTTACATAATTATTGTCTCGTGTGCGCAATTTAATTATCATTTTATTGGCCTTTAATTTAATTTAATTTACCATCGATTTGAGAATGGCAGCGCCCGCTTTGAAATGCGTGCTCTTTGAATTTACTGCCCGTGGGTCTCGCTAATTGCAGAGCTGCAAATGCAATCAAAATATGCATATCAATTGGCCAATTAACTAAAAGGCCAATTAAATGGCGTCAGTGGAGCGTCAAAATATCCCACAGCCCGACAGCTGCCCAACTAAAATATAAAACATAAAGCGACTCACTTTGGCAGCACATTTTACTAAAATGTTTCAATTAAATTAGCGTTTTTTCCACCTTGACGCACTTTCGCAGCTGCTTCGTTGCCAATTTTAATTAAAGCGGTTAATTAATAATTAAATAAAAAATAAGACAAATCCGAGCGGAAACCGACAACAATGCAAAACAATAATTACGCAAAATTAAACAAAATGGCATTAAGAGAGATTTTCCGTGCAGCCTGGCAACTAATAAACAACATCAAAATTTGCATATAAGCAAGCAATTTTGGTGGCTGCAAATTCACAAGCCACAAGCTTAGCGGTCGGCTGTTTTCATTAAGGTTTATAATTAAAGTGTTTGGGGTAAATCTCTTTTTTATTGGCATTTAGTGGTAATTATCATCGGGCAAAAAGTTTATAAAAACCATTTTTTTTCTTATCTAATAGGATTATTTTGATTTATTTTTGATAAGCGGAGATTATCTTTGTTTTTTAAGTACTATGAACAATATTTGCTGATAGATTTATCAATAAGAGAATAAGATTTATTTGATATTATTTATTAAATTTTTTTCCCCTGTTTTTATTATATATGTTTCATACAAGCACGAAATATTTAAACTTTACTAACTAAATATTCTCTTTATGACCCCGTTTAGGCCGTCAACCCCCTCTTCAAATCTGGCACCGAATGTGTTTAGGCCAAAGACAATGTTAGCTGCATATCCTGCTAATTCTGGCCGGCTGACCGCGAGCATCTAAAACTAAAAGCATCTCCTAATAGTAATTCCTTGTTGGACCAAGGCCCAAAAACTGAACTATTGAGTGCAAGTTTTATGTGAGAAATGCGAAGAATATGAAACTTATGTGTAGCAGTAAGAATAGAAGAATGCCAAAAAGAAAATAGAAAAGACAAGAACGACATCAGCATGGGGAAATTGAAAATACTCAACAAATTCAATTTGTTGCCTAGTTTAAAATTTAATTTAAATGTAACAACACTAAACACACGCACACATATACATATACATATACACACTCACACCCATAAACTAATAACAACGTAAAACTTTTCTAGGCGCAACGTTTTGACATCAACTAACGTCGCACCCACCCACACAGACATCAACGCATATCCTTCCACCCACACGTACACCCTCACAAACACACACACACGCAACACACGAACACACACATACACACAGAAGCCCAGAAGAACTCAAAGAAGGAACGAGCCAGGATTCAGAGCCAGAAGTCCAACTTTCCTTTCACGTCCATGAAATCAATTGTAAAAAGTTAAGACATTTCGTTGAAGTTTTGGTACCAAAAGAAACATTTTGTGAAATCGAAAAAAATAGGGATAATAGCTAAACTAAAACTGTTTATAGACCTAACAATTATTGTGATTAGGCATAGAATATTTTTTGTTATCAAGGAATTAATAAAAACAGTTATTATCTTGAAACTAAAGTTTTTAGCACCAAGTTGGATTACTTTTTAGCAAAATATTTGAACAAAATACCCCACTGTAAATATATAAAATGAGATGAACTAAAATATTTAGACAAAATTTATAACGAAAAAAGATAAAAGATTTTTAGAGTACTTGAAATTTTATTACCTAAATATGTTGCTCCGTTTTTCTTTCTTGGGTATTCAAAACAATTTGCTGTGATCAGTTTAAAAGCATTAGACCTGCATTAAATCATCTTATTCGTAGTGATTTTACTATTCTTCATTTATTTAGTGTATAAACAAGCTTTCAATCATTTTAACTTATTTACGAGTTTTACACAACATGAAACAATTTTAATGTGTATTGGCAATTTTTGGTTCCTGTAAAATGTATTTTAATTTAAGCATGAAAAGTATTTGCTTTAATGCTTTTTTGAAACAAAATATTAGCTAACTATAAATGGTATGTGTGAAAATTTGAATAAAGCAGTTTACGCTAGTAACAAAAAAGAATTATATAGAATATTTTAAATTAAAGTTTATTAATAGAAATAAAATGGAATTTGAAAACATGAAATATGAGCCTGTTTTACTTTTAAGTTCAATTACTGCATAGTTGATTACAAATCAACTGACATTCAATGGCATTCGATTAGTTTAACTGAATTATCATTATCAACGTTGATAGGCATACCCGCAAGTCCTACAAGTCGTGGTTACACATTGAGCCTGATTGCCCGAACTTAATAGCCGCAATGCCAACACACAGTTTTGACTTTTGCCGGCTCACAAGCACACACGCACACACACATGGCCACGCAGCCATGAATTATTAAATGCTAATGGACAACTACGGCAATTATTTCGCATGAGAGGGCATCAATACGTAATGAGCTACGTCCGGTTCGAAGTTTGAGATCGAACAGTCATCAATGGGCGTTTTTTGGTTGCTTTTCGGCCAGGATAATCGCCAGTGTGTGCAAGGACAGGTTTTAATTTGATCCCAAAGTCAGCTTATAGAGGCCACCTATGTATATATTTAACAGGCTCCAACTTTTGTTTGCCTAATTTATGGCTGGGAATTATCGGTGTGGGGAAAGTGCGACGCAGCGATTTCCGGCGAATAAATAAGAGTTTTATGCCTCTCGGGGTGTCCTTAATGTTATAATTTATGTAGCGCCCTCGCAAGCAGGACGACATTATTTTTGTTTATTGCCTGCCGGACAGGCGGCTGTCAGCGAAATGTCGGCATATTGTGAGCGGATTTCGGCAGTCGCATCGATTTGAATCGATTAACGTGCTGCACGGCTCACGTTTGCCATGAAAATAAAATGTAAATAAAAGGCGACAGCGATGGCGACGGCGACACATTTGACACACGGCACCGATAACTTTTTCAATTTAGATATGATCCCGAAAGTATGTCGCAAAACGGCTCGGATAATCCCAAATCCAATGGGCCAGGTGGTATCCATGCTGCTTTCCATTAGCAATATGCGACCAAAACCAAATGGCAAAACACTGTTCCTTGGCGCCGCGCAGCTCCCCATTTGCCCCAGCAAAGTGAAATCAACGAGGTGGGGTGCCTTGGGTGGGTTCGGATCCCCCCTTTTGCACATAAAGGCGCACGGAATAAGCGACTCGGTGTGTGCTAGTGTGTGTGCTTGGGGGCGCAGGGTGCCAAAGGATGAAAATCTGCAATTCAGCCGGAACATAGCATACATTTTGTCGTTTTGCCAGCCGCAGGCGGCCACCAAACAAAAACCCACACAACCCGCTCAAAGTCGCGCACTGAGAAAAAGTGCCATTGTGTTTTTAATAGTCTGGGTTTATTTTGTACACTTGGAAGGCTTTAAACTTGTGTTGCATTTCGCTGAGTGTATTTTCGAAAAGCCAATGAGCCTCGGCAGTTGGGCAAAAGAAATAGAACGAGGAAACGTGGCCAGAATTGTGTGTGGCTCGAAGGGATGTGGATGAGGATGTGCATATGGAGTGGGATGCGGGGGTGGAGTGCAACTGAGCGACAACTTTGTGCAACTCCTGATGCAGGAAACATGGCTGTCATTGGTCACGGCGACGCCACTGTACTTTGTTAGCGATGCGCATCCAACGATAACTTTCCCTCTCGGTTTCATTTTTGTCCTTTTATTTCTTTTTTTTTTGACTGCCTCTTGGGCTCGTGTCCTTTGTCAAATGAAACTGGAAATGCAATTGAGTTTCACGTTCGAATGAGATGTGAAATTGTCGTCTAAAATGGTTCTTTTATGAAAGCCAAGCTAGCGGTTTTCATAGTAACAAAGCTTTTTGAACAGATATGGCTTTAAAATTGTACAGAAGGAACCCAGACGGTATTGGGCTCACTTAATCCAACAAAGTAATTACAACACAAGATTATAGATGCTCCACTTAAAGCAAATAAGGAGCTGCGATATACTGCTCTTGCAGCGACTGTACCTGTGTCGCCATTTGGTTATCGAGAGTGGCAAGTGGGGGAACTTTAATTACAGGCCAACTCCACTGGCCACCAGCCCAGCGAATCCATTGCAGCCGAAAGGACCTCGCCATGTTTGCACATTCTTGCAGTTGTTGTTGCTGCTGTTGACGATGCTGTCGTTGTTGTTATTATTGCCACGTTATCCTGGGGCCAATTGCATGGCACATGCACACAAGGTTAGTAGGCAAGTTCACAAGCCAAATATGCTATGCGTATGCCATGGAATGTGGGTGGTGCTGCAGTGGGTGCTGCAGGCGTGCTTTCCATGAGGAGGATGATAAGGTGCAGCAGAATGCACCACTGTAGCCAGTGCGTCTTACACGCAGCAGGACGTTGTTGGCTTGTCGGTCGAGTTGTTTGCACCACGTCCTGAATAATGGATACGTTTCGTGCCACATTGAATGCCCAGCTGTGAGTGACATTGGACGACGAGTCGGGGTTTTTCGGGGGCATGTTTTCGGAATTGTTAATGTAATTACGCCTGAGAGCCCTACGTTTTCACCTTTCAGGTGGCGCCTAATCAAAGGCAAAGTCGATAAGCATGTGGGAGTTTAAAATGGACCCAGACAATTTGCCTAATTGCCGTGCGAGAAACTCAGCTAATCAAGTGACGAATTCCATTGCATACGAGTTTTCCACAAACAACTTTTTACACGGTCGTTGAACATGAATAAAATTCATCAACTTCAAGTCGACAAAAAATCGGAAAAAAAAGAAAAACTTAGAACAGGAGACAACAGAAGGACAACGGGAGGCTGTAAGCCGCTTTTGTTTGCCATGATAAAATGGCTACAAAATGGCGGCAGCTGACTTAACTCTGTGTGTGACTGTGTGTTTATTTGTGTGTGTGTGTGTGTGCGGGGGCGGAGTGTGCATGTGGCACACACTCGAATCCCGAGTCCTTTGGCCTTGGCGCAAAACTGTCGTCTGTCTTCTGCTCTGCGTGTGTGGCTTAAATTTCACTTTTTTATTCGCTGCCCTGGAAAAAGTTGTGCGATTTTCTTCCCTGACCTTGTCCCGGGTAAAATTACTTTCGCGCAAAGGTTGCCGCTCGCTGCAGGGAACATGAAAATTGATGCTGCATCGCAATGTAGAAAAAGTTATTATGGGGCACAAAAAAAAAACGAGTTAATGTGTGGAAGCAAGCAAACTTCTACCATGTAAATTGCAATTTATATTAATTAATGAGCTGCAATTTGTTTATAACTTGGGAAAAACGTTATAATTATGTGCTGATTTGACAAGCTTAAAATATACAATAAATGCCCGTTAAAAGTTTATGTTTTTCTGCTTTTTTTTTCAATATTACCAAAAAAGGGAATTCAAGCCACTGCATAAAGCAAATCCCTTTAAATTATTCCATTTTTTTTTTTTTATTTCATGTAATATGCTTTCGTCGACCACAACTTAATTTCATTTAATTTCTGTACGTCTCTCGGCTTGTTTGCAAATTTTCAACTTGAAACGCCATCGCCAGATGCCGACTGTTCGAGTTCCAGCGCAGCGGGCAGGATTTCTTTTCACTTTTTCCATTACTTAAAGCAAAAGCAAAAGCGAGGGGAAACTGAAAAGTTCACATTGCGGTTGGCAGCAGATTGCACTTTGTATGTGTGTGTGTGTGTTCGCGCGAACGTGTGTGTAAGCGAGTGTGTCCGCCATTTTGTTAACATGCTAACTAGTGTGCGTGACAGGATATGCAATGGCGATGACAGAATAGACAGAAGAAGACATCTGTAAGAAACGAAGTGTTCGGCGATTATTCAGTTCACTAAGACTACCAATATTTAAATAATTAAGAAAAATACACATCATGTTTTGTTAGGTATATTACACATTCTGTTCAAAGCTTTTCGACGTTCACTATTTAATTATTCTAACTCAACGAAACTGAAAATGATTAGTTTACTGAATTGCACAATTGAAATTCGTTCTCCATTTTCGAAATGTAACAAAATAATGGATATGGTGGACGAAAAATTCAATCGACCAAAATGTTATTTAATTAAGTATTATAATTGCTGACAGTGTCCATTGCTTTTGGCAAATAATGCGAAATATTTTTGTTTCGGTCAACCAATTAATGGCGAACAAACAAATCCGAACCCTATTAGAGAGCACATGCGAATGGACGACAAACCAATTCGCAAATCGTGGCGTTGTGCTGCGAAATTAATTAGATCTAATCGAATGCCAGTGGTCTGTCAACATTCGTTTGCCAAAGTTATTGAAGGAACTCCCTAGCAGATGCGCTTAACTCGGCTGTTGCCGCAATACCCTATGCGATTTAAATGAGGGGCATGCTAGAATTATGAAGGATTAATGAAACAATAAGCTTATCATTTAAAATGGAAACTAACTGTATTAAACCCACCTTTTCGTACTATATTATCATCAAACGAAACATTGAGTACAGGGTATATCCCAGTCGAGCCTTTGCCACCCATGATGTTGCTGTGGATTTGAGTGCGTGTGGCAGCCTTTGCAAACAGCAAAAGCAGGCCAAGTCCAGCTTGCGAATGACAGTCAGACAGAAAGGAGGAGATATGGGAAAATGGGGGCGGGGCGGTAGGCTGGCAGGCGGAAACGGCAGGTGAATTGGCAGCCAGCACGTTTAATACCAAAATTGACATTAAATTGCTTGTGACCCGAATTTCAACCCAGTCAGCCAACCGCCCACTGGCACTGTGCGCCCAGCCTCCAGGCTCTGTTATCGACTTTTACGACAATTCCAATAAAGAAACATTGCCGACGTTGTCCTGCCGCTCCTGTCCCATGCTTCTGATCCTGATATTGACAGGGCGCAGAGCGGTGTCACCTGTAGTGAGCGGACGCTTACTCTATACAAAGTGAATTTGCTGTGAATTTATGAAGGATTTGCCGGGATACACTGGCCAGAAGATAATGAAGAACCACAAACGGGGCCACGGGGGAAGTGCGACTGATTGAAAAGTAAAGAAAATAAGTGCAACAAAAATAATTTAAATGAACGAAATAAACTTTTTTGGATTGGTATTTAGTTTGAGAATATTTTAAATTCTTACATTTTCTTGAACAATATATACAGGCAATCAACTGACAGGTGCCAAAAAATGGCACGCACCGCCTGGCAATATTATTTTATTATCATTTTTCCTGACTTACGTACCCAAGATGGGGGGACAAGCACAAGTTGTCAACAATTGGAGGAGCCACCCATCAGCCAACGGATCACCCGGGAGTATTGGCAGCCATTTACCCCGAATGAAGTTGTTGATTATGTTGAATACTGTTACACGTGGCTGTGCATACACTCGTACCTACCTACATCGAATAACATACATACACAATGACGAGAACAGGAGGCATATGCACAGAATGAGCCGGCGATTCTGTATTGGCCCAGTCGGCATGAGTATGAGATTTCCTCGCTGTCGCTGCTCACTTACGTGACGCAAATGCCTAACGTAATTGTCATAACGGCAGCGTCGGGACCACGGGGCGTATGACTATTTTAGCCCACAGAACCCAACAATGTAGTGGGGCTAGTCCCGAGGCAGACGTTGTTAAAGATCTACCAAACAACCCCTGTAAGGGATAAGCGTAGGAACACACTCGAATCGAAGGATGCGGCAAAAAAAGTAAACACAACGAAGCTGAAGTAAAACTAATTTAAAATGACCTTCGACATGTGGGCCAGTCGGCACAATAGTCCGGTCATGTTACAATGTAGTACAATATGTCTCCCTTGATGCGTGGGTTGCCTTTTTCGGCCGCAATGTATTTAACTTTATTCCGGAGGGCGAGGGCAGCTACGAGAGTTGCATGCAGCCGAAGTATTTGTGGACTAGCATGGAAGTAGTAACTTAAATCGATGGTGTTGAGATTGGACAATAAAACCATTTCGTTGGTTAATTATGTGCTCATAAAACTTCGTTTTTGCTATTATATATATATTAAAAAGATTATCAATTTGCTCCAAACTACACGTTCCACCCTCTTGTTTTGTTTTTGTAGCCTACTTTTTGGGGCAAAACAGCAGGGACTGCAGTGCAGCAATTCGCATTCATAGAACAGTGCCTTCTTGAGAACCCCCGCCTGCGGCCAAGACAAAAACAGAATCGCCCGAATCCTGGCTTTAAGACTCATCCAGCTGCCTTTTAGCATTTTTCCATTTCCCATCGTTTTCGGGCTTTTCGCCGAGCGCAGAGCACCGAGTGACCAAACGGATGCCCCCAACCCACATTTTCCGCCCACCGTTTTTGCTTGTCCTATAATTTTTCCTGTTTTCGCCTTACTTTGCGGTGCTTTCCTCGCTGCTTTCCTCTACTTTGCTTGGCCATGCTGGTCTTAGTTATATTTTCCCCATCTTCCTGGTGGCTTGCTTTTCCTATTTTAGTTTTCTAGCCAACAAAACAAATTGAATCACGTTCGCCTAGGAGGAACGTGAGTATTTTATTTTTTCCGTTAAACATTTTCATTTTTCTTGCCCAAAAATGGATGATGAATATACGGCAGACCGAAAACGTTAATACCCTTTGGCTTACATAAGAAAATCTGATAGGATTAGTACTGTTTACGTAAGCTTAATTTTCTGTGCCTTATGACATAGTAAATACATGTTATACTTTACTAAGCAATATTTATTAACCGGTAAATGGAATGCTATATTACTAATTGTGTAAACTTATGGTATCTTGATTATAAATATCTTCATATTCATTATCTTAGTAAACTAAAATACATAAAAAGTTAAAAATCGTTTAAAACACAATGCATTTTCTTCGATTCCCGCTGGTATATATTTTGTTAGAACTATTTTATAGATATCCCAAATAAACACTATTGAAGAGCATTGAATAAAAACAATTTCTACAAAGTCCGATCTGAACTGGGACCTCAGCAATGCAGGACGTTTTCCCCGATAATGATGCCGCTGAGCCATCGCATAGCTTTTACTGCTATTTTCCGACTTGCCGTTGAGTGTTGACCGCTGGAGCATACAAAACACAATCACTTTGTTGCTGTGTGTTTTGTTTTCCACCGTTGTGTTGTTCTGTGTTTATTAAAAAGAGATTGGAGTGCAGAAAGATGCCCAGTTTTGTCATGGATGCCGAAGGACTCCTCTGCCACTGGTGGCCACTTGGGCCTACCGGCCGACCAGCCGACCATCCGACCAAGCCAGCCATTCATCATCATTCCGGGCTGATGATTTTATTTTGATTCCGTAACGTTGGGGGATTACCAGGCTAATGATTTTATTATAGTTTTTTCATACGGCCCTCGTCAAAATTTTGATTGATGGTTTTCCCACTGCCTCCGCAAGCGTTCAGATTGCAGATTCTGGTCTCATTGTCTTGACATTTAAGCGGCTTCATTATATTAAAAGCGAATTAATGTTGTCGCCATGGCAATGCGAGGACTTCAAGTTGAAACAAAATTACGCTTTTATTTCCCATTCGCAAGAATTTCATTTTCAGGCACCAACAGACGAGAGTTTTGCTCCTATTTTTGGCTTGGTGAAATTACATTTTTGTGAAAGCGAGACGAAGTTTCAATGGGCTTCAGAAAATTGTCGACGAATGCTTGAAATCATCAAATTAAGACGAAGTGTTGGCAACTAATTCGAGTTGTAAACTAAACTAAATTGGTTACTAAAGAGATTTTTTAAACATTGCGGAAGTTGAATTTAGTATTTAAAATGTATTAAATAATGTTTTCGAAATTTTTAAAGCCACTTTTAAATCAACCTATTTGGCAATAGCAACATAAAATGTAAATACGCCAATCCTTTGATCCTTCCCTTATCAGTAGCCCTTTCTTAATTTGTGTGTGGTTTCTCCTGCCCCTTTTTCGGCACAACACCTATCATCCTGCGTGAAGGACCCGCATATTATGCCCTATATCCCGGGGTTCCCAGCATCAGATTTTAGGCATAAACTAAAGTGGGTCCCTCGGCGGGAAACCAGGCCGAAACGCCCAACTTCAGCACACTCCCTGGATGCCCGCACATTGCTATAATTACGCGTAACTTTCGACAAGTGTCGCCGGAAAATCGCCAAACGTTCGCATTTCAAGTGCCGCTGTCCAGGCAAAGTTGTCGCTACCCTTGCCATAAAAATTGTAGAAGGGGAATCCCCCGGCAGCTGCGGTTTAATCTTCTTTTAAGTTGCCCGCCCCGCCTCCTTTTTTCATCGGGCAAAAAAAGATGGCGACACCGTAAAGCAAAAGTTTGCCGCCACTTGTGGGTTTATAACTTAGAACAAAGCAAAGTCGGGCCAGGGGGCGTTAGAAAGGGATATGGCACTAGGGGCGTGGCCGTTGGGAGTGGGATGGTCCTGAAACGAGGGCAGTCCTTTGAACAGCTTGGAAATAGTTGGAGTTTTCTGAAAAGTCATTGTTACTCTACTCTGAAGAGCTCCTGCCTTCCCACTTCGCTTTCTGCTCTCTAATTAGTCGTCATTGGCGTGTGATTTGTGGGCGGGCCGTCGAGTATTTTCGAAATTGGAGAAGCAAACTTATTTCCAAAACCTGAACTTCTACTGGCCACAAAACCAAAGTTGTAATTGTGCACAGATTTTTGATTTACCTCAGCATGGAAATTGGATTGCATTCCACTGGGAGAACATAGAGAATTTAATTTCATAGAAAATAATACAATTATTCCATTAGCTACAGAAATGTGGAGGCTATTTAAAGATGAACAGAATAGAAAAACTTGTCTCAGTGTAGAAACACCTTTATTGCGATATGACCCATAACCACACCTGCTGGAGAAAGCTATAAAGAGCGGTCTTTTCTCTCATTAGTAGTTGAACCAATTGCCAGTTCATGTTCAGTTCATATGGTTTATGTTTCGGGCCATGGCGATATAGCTGGCCACAAATGATTTAAAGCCAAATGAGCTGGCCACAATTTATGCTGACCACATTAACCATTCTCGGCCGAGAGAGGGGAAGAGGGTAAAGAGCAAAAGTCCGAGCAAGTATTTAATTAAATTAAGCACAAAGGAAAACACCAAAGTCCGAGAAGTGAGCGGCCAGCTGAAGTTGGCTTCTGTTTTTATGGCCCGGCCTTTAAAGCACTCGTAAATCATTTAAGAAAACGCCAGAGCGGATGGACCGAATAGTATAGAGATGGCCGCTAATGGCCAACGGTTCCTCATTGTCCGAGCCGATCACGCCCGCCAGCCGCTGGAAGCGCATTAAAATAGGCTAAAATGCCCATCGTTCGGCTGCCTTTATGGCCACTTAATGTAAAACAGTTAATTAGCCCCACTCACCCACACACACAAGCACACTCACACCCTCTCACCACCACTCACACACACGTACAGCAAATGTCCAGGCTTAATGCAAAATGGCTGCCATCATTTTGTTTTTTCCAGCCATTTCCTTTCCGTTTTCTTCCGCCATCGCCGCTGACGTTAGCCATCTTCACTAGGAAGCATTTACCAGGTGAAATCAGGGGGCGTTTGGGAGCTGACTGCTGTGAAAGGCGGAAAATTACTTTTGATTAATGAAGCGCAATGAGGCGCGCTGGAAAAAAAACCAATAAAAATTATAAAAAGCAATGAAAGCACACGGGCTAAGGTCGAACATCAAGCTGAAATTCCCTCTTCAAAGGCATAGTTCGCTCGGAAGTGTATTATTTCATATGCCCTATCAGTTTAGAGTGCATTTATATAAGCAATAAAAAGTTTAATGAAGTATCGAACTACAAAAGCATTCAAAGTATAGTTTCTAACTGCTTTTAAAGGCACAATCCAGTTGCAAACTGATATCAATAGTTTTACATTTTTTGCGCCATACCCATTGAAAGGGCATCACAGAAAGTTGTCAATCTCTTCCGCTGTCGCGCATTTTCCGCATTTCCCGCCCTTCCGAAGCTTCCTGTTTATGGCAGACAGCTACTGAGTAGCCCTGAGTGTCATTCGGAAAATCGGGAAAAAGAAAGGAAGGAGGTTTCTCGAAATTAACATGCGGACTGACGGTTGACATGCCATGGACATTATTGGAGCGAACACCTCTGCATGCAGTTCATCATTATGCCGATGCATTGTCTTGCTGCCCGATGGGGGAAAATTCCGTGTAAGTGTCATCGCCTTGTCCCCCGCCCTTTAATTACTGCTCCAACCAGTACGTGACTCATTGCTCCACCCCACAAACAAAGATGATATATTTCTAAAAGCTTGCCCTGGCGAAAATGCAACCTGGCAGTCTTTCATAATTATTTGCCCTGGCTCGTCTTTATTAACCAATGGGAGGGCGTGTCCATTATTATGGCCATTAAACGTGGAACAGATTCGGACTGGCAACTTTCGGGAAAATTCATTAGCCGGCTGATGGGGTCAGGTCATGGTCGAGCCGCTGCCAAAGTTTATATTAAGTAATAAGCGTTAAACGCGGCTTAATTTGCATATCCAAGACGGGTGCCGAGCGGCATTCGCCTGGGTTAAGTGGCAGTGTAATTAAATTTAATCCAATTAAACGACTGACAAGTCCAAAAAAGCTTGCGGTCGGGCTTATTACAATGACTTCGTTAAATTTATACCAAGCCGGGCTTAAAAAAATGAAAGTCGCCGAATTTTCCAAGCCATCTGGTAGTTTGTGAATGTAACCACGTTGAGATCAATTCTTCCGAATAATAAGCAAATAAATAGATGGTGAATGGATATACATTTTTTATTGTATTTACAGATTATCTTTACTATTAATTATCGCTTATTGGCTCAGTTATTTTGTTGGCTTCGCATATGTAAAAGTTCTCTCAAAGGTGCCTGATCTGTTTTGATCTTTTTCTGTACAGAGAAGAGCCTCTCCTGCGAACCGCCGTATTTGGTATTAAAATTCTTTATAGATTCCTGAAGATTTTTCCAATTGTTCTCAACTCTTTTCTTTTCAGTAATATAACCAGTAACAAATTTTTAAACAGTAACTCTGAAAATACTTTTTTTTTCTAAATATGTACTTTTAAAATTTTTGACTAAAAGTTATTCACATTTACAAGAAATTAGGAATTCGTTTGGGGATCAGCTCTTCAGTTAGCTTGAATGCCAGTTCCGACCAAAAAAGCTCTGCATGTTCGTTTCTGATGTCGCTCTTATCTCTACCTGGTTTGTCCTTTAAAGATGATAATTTAAATTATAATACAAGAAATTTCGAAAAGACTTACCGTGCACCTAAGCTATTTTGACAAGCTATTCCAATCAAAACTTAAACAAGAAAAAGTTTCGTATTTTCCATTATTAAGAACTATCCAGCATAAACAGGATATGTTAACTATAAAGTTTTTCTCGTCCGAGAAACTCATATACAATAGAATATAGGGTCCTTTGTGTTTTATGTTGGCGATAAATCTCATTGACGCACAATTACTTTTGAATTATAAGTTTTTTATCTCTCATTCCTATGACCTCAGTATTGCATATAATTTTATAAACATTTGAATAAAAGAAACGTCATTTCATTTTGCAATCACAATTGAATAGTATACACTTTCTTATATAAGGTAAGCATTTCAAAAAAACCGCTCTATGTTGGTTTGGTAGTTTTGGTATATTTAGTTAGCATATTTTGGCACATTTTGTCTATTGCAATCGCTGAAATCGATAGTGCTGTCGCCGTATCAACAGTGTTATCGGAGACGGCTTGTGTAATAAAAACAAAAATTGAATTAAAAATTTCCGTAAATGCAGGGCAGTAACTTGTAATCGAATAAGAATTCAGATTTCGTACTGCACTCAGGTGCCATCAGTGAACAAGGATTTCCGACCAATGGTGCGTGTTTGAGCTGGTGATAACAGATGGCCAAGGGTCGGTGGTCGATCAATTTGGAACCAAGGTTACGAATCTCAATAAATTGAAACTGATTGGGCATTTTGTGTGATTACAGTGCTCGCGAAAGAGTCTGGACTTGAGACAGGGATCGAACGTCAATTAACCTATGCTGCCCGCCATCATTTTCCGGCAGGTGCAGCGCCCACTGCACCATGGAGCCGCCACATTGGAGCACGTTTTGGGAGTCGGCGGAAGCAGCTTCGTGAACTGCCTGAATCGCTATGCGGCCGCCACGGGATTCATTCGGATCTCGTTTCTGGACATTAAGCGGCGCAGGAACTACGAGTTAGCCAGACTTCGCCTCTATGCCGATGAGAAGAAGCAGTCGCTCCATTTGCGCACCTTGCAGGGACGCCATCTCCTGCAGGGTGTCATCGAAAGGAAGAACTTCCTGGTGGATGACATCCGGGAGGCCAGGCACAAAGTCCAGGAGCGGGTGCGCGAGAAGATCGACGAGATACGCGAAGAGCGAGAGAACAT
Organism: Drosophila melanogaster; assembly: GCF_000001215.4. Taxonomy (NCBI): domain Eukaryota; kingdom Metazoa; phylum Arthropoda; class Insecta; order Diptera; family Drosophilidae; genus Drosophila; species Drosophila melanogaster. The sequence continues at coordinate 25,686,441 of NT_033777.3, read as the reverse complement.
TATGACCATACCCAACATGCTGACCATCAGTCGTGCCGTCCTCTCACCCTACATCGGATATGTTATAGTCCAGGGCGATTTCACCCTGGGCATGAGCCTTCTAGCGTTCGCCGGCATCACAGATCTGGTGAGTTTCCCAGGACCACCATTTTCAACGGAATAGATCCTCTAGTATTTAAGAAATGCTGAAAACATGATGTGGTGTGATCTAATGCATTATTTATTGTCTTGTTTTCTGCCCGGTCTGTGTTTTGTTTTCCTCTACATTTATAGTACTTTTTAGAACCAAAATATCTATACATACTCTTGAATTTTTTACCCGAATTGCCCAGACGAAACCAAAAATAGTTCGTGTATCTAAATAACACACACACGTTTAATTCCTGTAAGATACTTAGATAAATTTGAAACATTGAAACTTTCTTGGTAATGACATTTGTTTTTTCCTGTTTCTTTAGTTGGATGGACAGATCGCACGACGGTGGCCTTCGCAGGCGAGCAAGTTCGGTTCCTTCCTGGACCCCATGGCTGATAAGTTGCTGATGGGCTCGCTGGTCATCTCGCTGTGCTACACGGACCTGCTGCCCATGTGGCTCATGGGCATCGTGGTGTTCCGGGATGTCTTTCTTCTAGGAGCTGGATTTGTTATACGCTACATAAGTCTGCCACCGCCGGTAAGTGAAGGATTTACCTACATTTTTGTGGCATTTGTTTATAATCATTTACCTTTCCTCGGCAGAAAACCTTTTCGCGCTACTTCGACGCCACCCATGTTACTGCCCAACTGGAGCCCACGCTGCTCAGCAAGATCAACACGGGCGTCCAGTTGGCCACCATTGGACTGAGCCTGGGAGCTCCCATTTGGAACTATTTGGGTGAGATACAGCAAACACTTTTATCACTACTGATGGATTAATCAATTCTGTATCATCCCATTCCAGATCACCCAGCTTTGCAGGGACTTTGGTATCTGACTGGCCTGACTACGGCTGCCACTGCCCTCAGCTACGTCATGAATCGGCATAATACCTTTAAGATTATCCAAAAAAAGACGTAGGGCCGGGCATTTCCGCTAAATATCTGAGTACTATGAAGGAGTAGTATCTCTCCTTAAGCAATGATTAGTATGTACCATGTTTTCTAAATGATTAACATATTAAATTTAAAAAAATCTATTTTGTTAATAAATTTTAAGTGTTTTTCCACAATTATATGATGTTATGAATTTACAAAGGGAAAATTTAAAATTGTGATAAAAAAAAATACTTGTGCCAGTGTGACCAGATAGTAGGAAACACAGCCATATGGTAGAGTGACCGCCTCAAAAATACCGGAAATGTTGCCACTAAGTATCGATAAAAAGACGACGTTTTGCCATCTCTAAAATCTCCCCTTCTTTTCTTTTCGCCCGTTTCCGGTGAGTGGTGTGTTCCGCGTGTAAATTTTGTTAAATTTTAGCCAAAATATAAATTTCTACGCTGCGGTAGGAATGCGAGTGGCGTGCAATGTACAGGCTATGCCCCCTCAAAATGGATAATGATTTTAAAAGGAGGAAAAATACGGTTTTAGTCCCGTAGAGCAGAAAAAAAAGATTCTATGGTGGCTCTGCCTCCCATCTCTTCTATGAAAAAAACAATATCTGGTTATAACTTACCACATGGTTTAGCCGACTATGACTTCTGAGTTGCATATGATTTGTGTATGCCAGTTTGAATATATTATGTGTGTTAACAGATAATAAGTGAATTCAAGACATCCGGCAAACTAATACTACAATACCAAGCACACAATGACCAAAAACGTGTTGCTTTAAAAACCTATTTTGGTTTACTTGCAGATGATGTTATAAACTCTGCCGCCAAATAGTTATTAAATAATGTTTTGAGATCTGACGATTTTACTAACGTTTTTCCCTTAATTTACAGAGCAAACCGCCAAGATGAGGAAAATCATGAAGCAGGGCAAGATCGTAATCGTCCTTAGCGGACGTTACGCCGGTCGCAAGGCCATCATCGTCAAGACCCACGACGATGGAACCCCGGAGAAGCCCTTCGGACACGCCCTCGTCGCCGGTATCGATCGCTACCCGCGCAAGGTGACCAAGAAGATGGGCAAGAACAAGCTGAAGAAGAAGTCCAAGGTCAAGCCCTTCCTGAAGAGCCTGAACTACAATCATCTGATGCCCACCCGCTACACGGCGCACGACATCAGCTTTGAGAAGCTGTCGCCCAAGGACCTGAAGGATCCCGTAAAGCGCAAGACGCACCGCTTCCAGACCCGCGTCAAGTTCGAGTCCGTCTACAAGGAGGGCAAGAACAAGTGGTTCTTCCAGAAGCTGCGTTTCTAAGCTGCCCATTCGCTACTTGTGGTTACTGGATTTGTCGCTCTTTTTTAAGGTTTAATAAACAAAGAAGTAATTCTGATAAAACTGACCGAAGTGGATCCTGTGCCTTCTTATTAAGTGTGCAAGTGGGACAAACGTGCCTATGGTGATGAAAGTATATAGAATACTTTGAGTAGGAAGTGTACAAGAGGTATTTGGACCCAAGTCATCAACAAATTTCAAAATATAAGGCAAAATATCAAATTCGCTTCTGGATCATTTTAAAATATAGTGCAAATTCCATAGCCTTAACCGCCCGAATCCAAAACATAATAGTTACAGTGTCTTTTTTACTTTTTCCTTTACTAATAAATATTCGAACAGAATAATACATTTTGTTTGAATCAACTTTTCAATATTACAAATCTTTTGGAAAATTTACAATTTAATATCGCTTTGATTGACTACTTGTGGAACTTGCTTGGCTTTTGAAGAGCTCAAAGTGTGTTATTCTTGTTGTTCATGAACTGTTGCCTTAGGGTATTTTGGAAATTAAGTAAAATAAAAGAAAATATACAGCTTTCAGTAGGGAGTTTAAAAGAAAGATTCAGAGTGCAAAAACATTGGATAGGGCCGGCAAGAAAATCTGTGGAATATAAGATAAAACTGGATTAGAATCTTATCAATCGAACCTGGGGATAAATGAAGCTAAAAAATATTTGGAGTTTGTATTACCTGAATTATCACACTTGGACATCGAATGAACACACAATGGACATTTAGCCGGGGTAACATATTTTGTTTGGGTTAAGCAGCGGAATAATTCAACCTCGATTTGATTATACCGATTTTTCTGGGCATCACATTAACGCTGAATGCATTGGCTTTGGGGTACAAGATGTCTCAAATTGGCTTAGTTGTGGGGTTAATAAAATTTTGACTTTTTTTTTTTTTGTATTAGACTTGGTTCGATTTGGTTTATCTTGCTGAATTTGTTAGCAGTTGGTTGAATTCGGTAGTGCGATAGTGCCTAAATTTGGCTAAAATAGTTTCCATGTGGCCTGCGGAGCGGTAAAGCGTTTTTGGATTTTCAGGGAGAGGAGAAAAAACAGAATAATTTTGTTCATTAGAGCTGCACAAGGACAATTTGGTTACACGTTCAAAACGAAAATACTACATACTTGTGTGTACTGAATGTGTGTGGTAGTGTGTTCTACTGGGGCACTACTTAGGACAAATATACAATAGAAAATAGTTCAACGAAGCAATTGCTAAACATAAGTCCAATTTATATAAACAAATTTTAAGTAGCCTCTTATAGGTGACAATCGAGCATGTGTCACCCAAGAAGAAGTACTTAAAACTAAAAGATATAAGGCAACCAAAAAGTTAGTGATTAAGTGAAGTCTGTGGTGTGCTGGTTGGTTAGGACACAGTTAGGCCAATTCGGCAATAACACTTACAGTTCTGCTGAAGTAATCAGTAAGTAATTAAAATAATACAATAACAGCATGAAATTATAATACAAGAAGGCCCGCCTACGCTGGGCCCATCGCGACAGTGAAGTAAAAGGGGACAAGCGATAGATGTTTGTTTGCTTAAAACTTAATAGAAAATACAACACTTGGTTGTGACAGCGAAATAAAAGAACATATAGAACTACTCTAAATGCAGACGATTATTTTACCAATTCACGCGCTTGGCACTCAAGATCTTGAGTATATTCTCAACCACATCGGTACTGGAGTTGGTGCCGCCAATATCTGTAAGAGATTTAGATGATAAAGGTGATTCTGTTTATTGAATAACTACGAGAGACGTGATCACCTGGCGTGCGAATGGCATCGTTGACAATGGTCTGGTAGACGGCCTCCTGAATGACATTGGCGTGCTCCTTGTGGCCCAGATGGTTCAACATATCGATACTGGCACTGATCATGGCCACAGGGTTGGCGATATTCTTGCCGGCAATGGCGGTTCCGGTGTTACGGGTGCCAGGCTCAAAGATGGCGTACTAAAATTATATGACAAAACTGAAAGACTATGGGTTAAGCAAAAGAGAAAGAGACTTACATGGTCACCGTAGTTCCTGCCGGATATGAGGCCAGCTCCGCCCATCAAACCGCAAAGAACATTGGACACGATGGTGCCGTACAGATTGGTCATGTTCATCACGTCGAACTGGTGAGGATTCGACACGGACTGCATGCAGGTGTTGTCGATAATCATGTTGTTGTGCTCCAGTTCGGGATAGTCCTTGTGCACACGGTTGGCAACCTCCAGGAAGAGACCATCGGACAGCTTCATGATGTTGGCCTTGTGAATGGTGGTAACCTTCTTGCGATTGTTTTGGCGGGCGAACTCAAAGGCGTAGCGGGCCACACGCTCGGCATTCTCGACGGTCACCACTTTCATGCTCTCCACAATTCCGGGCACAGACTCATGTTCCAACATGGCGTACTCGCCATCGGTGTTTTGGCGGATGAGCACCACGTCAATGTCGTGATGGCGGGCCGGAATGCCCGGATACGACTTGCAGTGCACCACATTGACGTACAGATCCAGCTCGTTACGGATGGCCACGTTGCGGGAGACTTCGGTCAAGGATTGGGACTTGGTCTCGATGTTGCCCTTGAGTGCCACTCCGTTCCTCTTAATCGATGTGATGGCATAGTCCAGATCATCGTTGCCCTCGGTGGAGGGATCGATGTCGATCACCTCGAAATCGATGGGTGCACCGCAATACCGGAAGATCTCGCGCACATAGCCCATCAGTTCAGGACCAATGCCGCCGCCCGGCAGCATGGTGACGGCATGACGACCTCCGTACTGTGCCGAGGGAATATCGGTGCCCTGTTCACGAAGATATATACGGATGCTATAACCTCAATTGGGGGTGAGCTCCAGAGGTTGCACTCACCGTGACTTTCTTCTGCAGCGCCGATTTGGTGTGGGCCACATCCTCGGTCTTCTCCTTGGTCACCAGCAAGGGATAGCCCTACAATTCGAATCGATAAGTACGATCAATAGGATCTGGCAGGCGCGCATTATGTAATTTGCCTTTGTGGGCCAATTTTCCGGCCGAGAAAACTTACGCGAGTGAGGAACGGCGTCTGCGTCTGCAGCAATCTCTGGGTCAAGCGAAGGGCCATGATTTGATCCTTGGATTATTGTTTTCTACCGCTGCAGTTGGTATTCTACTATCAGTTAAATCACAGCCAATTTTATTCCACTTGGCCAAAACGGTGCTGCTGGCTCTTGCCCAGAACCACGGCTTTTCAGGGTTGTCAAGTAAATGGTATTGGTTTTAAAATAATTACTTTGGTGTAAAAAAAATGTATTATAATTATGTGTTTTTGTGAAAAAGCTAACATTTCAATACCATCCTTTTTTTAAGTAACACTTTTGACCAAATAATATATATCTTACATAGAATATATTTATTTGTTATGGTTTCAGCATCTTGGCAACTCTACACCAAGCAGCTGTTATCTGCAGACCTGCCAGATCAGCAAAAAGCAGCTGACTGTTACGTTAACAACCACATTTTATGTTTTTGTTTACTAAAACAACTTTAGTTAATACTCCGACGGGATGACTTAAAGTGGATGCCCCAACATCATTTCTAGGACATGGCAGCGGAATTGGGTCTGGAATCGGCCGCGGGGTCCGTGGCAATCAAAATGCAAGAGCCGGTCAATAAATTAAAATTTTTCCATGCACTTGTTGTAAGTAGATGAAAATTAAATGAAAAGTTAGTTCTTAAATAATTAGTTTTAGGCAGGAGGAGTGGCTGGAATGGTAGTGGACATAGCGCTGTTTCCCATAGATACAGTGAAGACCCGACTGCAAAGCGAGCTGGGCTTTTGGCGGGCAGGAGGATTCAGGGGCATCTACAAAGGACTCGCTCCTGCGGCTGCAGGAAGTGCTCCCACGGCGGCCCTGTTTTTCTGCACCTACGAGTGCGGAAAGCAGTTCCTTAGTTCGGTCACCCAAACCAAAGATTCACCCTATGTTCACATGGCAGCGGCTTCAGCAGCAGAAGTGGTAGGATTTCATATAAAACTGAGCACCTCGTATTTAGATCTGAAGAATCTCTGTATCCAATAGTTGGCATGCTTGATCCGAGTTCCCGTGGAGATTGCCAAGCAACGCTCCCAAACATTGCAGGGCAACAAACAGTCCGGCCTGCAAATTCTACTGCGTGCCTATCGCACTGAGGGATTGAAACGTGGTCTGTACAGGGGATTTGGTTCCACTATCATGCGGGAGATTCCATTTAGTCTGATACAGTTTCCGCTCTGGGAGTACTTTAAGCTGCAATGGACTCCCCTGACCGGCTTCGATTCCACTCCTTTTTCGGTGGCTCTTTGTGGAGCTGTCGCTGGAGGCATTTCAGCGGGATTAACTACGCCGCTCGATGTGGTCAAAACCCGAATTATGCTGGCTGAAAGGGAGAGTCTCAACCGACGTCGCAGTGCCCGAAGAATTTTGCATGGCATTTACCTGGAGCGAGGCTTCAGCGGGTAATTATTTCCATATTAGACGCAACTCAAGCTGGTCCTAATATTTAAACACAAATTAACTTTACAAAACTATTTATTACATTTATTAATGTACTTCGATGTTACTTTTCAGTCTGTTTGCTGGCTTTGTGCCGCGTGTGCTGTGGATCACACTGGGCGGTGCATTCTTCTTTGGCTTCTACGACCTGACGACGCGAATCCTTGGCGCCACCAGTACGGATCATTAAAATTAGGGTTATTTTCGTTGTACTTGTAGTAGAGGCACGTAGTTTGCAGTAGTAACTAAACCGATGACAACCACCGTTTGAAGACAACGTGGACAATAAAGTGTATGGAAGACTTTTGAGATTCACTAGGCATTGGAGGCGTTATTCGCTCCCTGTGGAAGAAAAAGGGCTGTGATTGTATTGGGACATTGTCACGAGCTCACTGACATCCTGAATGTGGAGGCGACCAGTGAGGAGAGTAGCAGTAGTCCTTTGATCTCCCAGTTCATCTCCGCAGTCCATGGGCACATCGGAATCCTCCTCATCCACATTGATGTATCCACTTCGCGGAGCCTTCCTGCTCTTTAGGCAATCCCAGGAATTCCGACAGCGACTACGTGACATGGCGTAGACCTGTGTACACCCAAATGCATAAATTAAACAAATGTACATCCACTTAAACAAACAGACTGTGGCGATAACGCACCAGTGCAGCCAGAACGAAAATGCCAACGAGCACGGAAATTGGCAGCCATATGTATTGACCGTCGTCCGGATGCAGTATGTCCGGTTCAGGACTAATGGTCGTCTGAGGCTCAAGTAACTTCATCGTTTTCAGGGGATGTACAAAGAAATCACAACAACTACGAAGCAAAAAGTTCTCAAAAATTTCAGCGCTCCCAAGTGCTGCCAGACCTCTCGTGAAATAGGTGGCAACCCTAGCACAGCTATGTTTAGTTTTTCTTCACATTTATGGCTAAGAGCGGGGATTTTCAACTGTAAACAAAGAAGTATTTATTAGGTAATCTGAGTAATCTTTTCAATTTGATCAAAATAAGCTTTGCACAGATGGATCCCCAAACATCAAAAGTATGCCAAACGCTTAATTTTACAATAGCAAGGCGAACTGCAGAAGCTCCCGTGAAGCTTGTATCCCATGAAGTCTCACTTTCAGACAGTACTACTTCTTTGGAGCTGAGCAATTGCTGCCGCTTGTGTTTGGAGGAGCCGTATCCCAACCAAATGCTGGACATGACCGTCATCTATGACCAGGAGGCGGCGCTGAGTTACTACGACTGCTACGAGATCTGCACCAAGGAAGACCTGCGGCAAAATCCCAAAAACGAGCCACGAACCTTGTGCAAACGTTGTGCGGTGGAACTGAAATGGGCCTACGACTTCCACAAGAAAATGGCCATTGCCAATCAGCAGTTGAGGGAGATATTTGTGGCAACCGAAGCCAACACGGAACAGGAAGACGACGTGGAGGATGAGGAGAATGAGGCGGATATGAATGAAGAGTTCCTGATGGAAGAGATTGAGGAGAAGCAGGAAACCCCTATCGACAGCTTAGAGGACATTGTGCCACGCAATCGGCATACGGGAAAATCCAACTGCAAGTTCTGCCACAAGGAGTTCAGGAACCATTCCCGCATGGCCAAGCACCAGATGATTCATTTGGCCAATCGTCCCAACTTTCGTTGCAGCCAGTGCGACCGGGTTTACCTCACAAAGCAGGCGCTGAAAGTTCACGTCGATTCGAAGCACAGGCAGTCTGGAGTCCACTGCGACACATGCGGCAAGGTTTTTGCCATTGCCAAAGCCCTGGAGATTCATAAACGCTATCATAACAGAGACTTTCCCTATTCCTGTGATCTCTGTGATCGTCGTTTCGCACAGCGATCCCATTTGACTGTCCACCAGCAGGTTAAGCACTCTGGATCTCGCTTCATTTGCGAGTTTCCCGGCTGCCAGAAGTCCTTTACCTCATCTTCATCTCTCAGGAATCACGAGTGCACGCATACGGCCATGCCATTTGAGTGCGCCCACTGCCATCAGAGCTATCCAGCTCGTAACAAGTTAGTTATTTTGTTTAAAGTGTACATTATTTGAAAGTAACACTCCTTAATAATTTTTTAGACTACGCATGCACCTGGAGCGTAAGCATAACATGGTGGTGCAGATGGAGGACCTGGAGGAAATGCGAAAGTTTCACATCGTGCGCTCCAAGTTGGTAATGGCAAAGATTTACTCGGACCAGAAAGAATCACACCATGCCAAAAATGATAGCGCTGCTATTTCTAAATAAAAAGTATTTAAAACTATTACCAAAACTTAGATAATAGCTTAATCTTACACTAACTCGCATCCCATTTTAAATTCCGTAAAATTGCCTTACAAATATCACATTCAATTTATTTCACACTTTCATTTGGTTATCTTACACGGACAGGGATAGATATTCACATACATATATAGATTTTCGATATCATAGACAAAATAAATGCTGCTAAATCTGGTGGTATACAAGTTCGATCTGCGCCACAAGAATCCTTCAGTTCGACAGCGTTAGGACCTAATGGCATCTCATCGCGGCTTTGGCAAAGATCGTGAAGTCATCCGGATGCTGAGAGGATCCAGTTGCCGTGCCCGTCGTTGTGGTGGCCACATTTCCATTGCCAGCCTCCGCTCGCTTTCTAGAAGTTATCTTCTTCCAGCCGCGAAGGAAGATTTGATTTCGGTACTTGGGCGTGGTGAAGGTGTACAAGAGAGGATTAACCGCCGAGTTAAGTGGCAGCACAAAGACCACCAACCAGGCGTAGATGTCATCGGAGATATTGTAGTTGAAAAAAACCCAGATCTTCATAACGATGATGGGCACCCAGCACAGGAAGTCGGTCAGCACGATGAAAAAGAATCGCACAGCGAATTCGCAATCCAACAGAGTGAGCGGAGTGGCGCTCCTCGTTCGCCATATCGAAATAAGGAGTGCCGTGTAGAGCATCGCAATCATCACCAGCAGCAGCAGATTGACGCCCAGGAACACGAAAGCCGAGTAAAGCCAGCCCATCGGGAAGGCCTCGTGGATGTGCAATGGAAAGCCTGTTAAGTTTAATTTCGTCACTTGGTAAACTACATTTTATCATAAACATTGTGCTCACAGGTTCCGGAATAGGATCCGTAGTAGGGTAGGGTACTGGTCCGCCACAGGAGCACCGGTGCCACAGCCAAGCCCACGCCCGTAATCCAAATGCAAATCAAAGCCAGCCACATCACCCGATTTCCAATGCTGCGATGGCCGCGAAAGGGATCGGCGATCAAGAGAAACCGCTCCAGCGACATAAAAGCCAGGATAAGCATCGAAACCTCCGAGGAGCTCACGGCCAGCGTTCCAATCAGTGTGCACTGCCACGAGGTTATCCAGTCCAGCACAACCCTAAAAGATTGGGGCGTAACAAATGCCAATCCATCACATTTGACTTACTTGTAATACTCGTTGCGGTAGCGATAGTCCTGCACTCCAATGGTGACCAAATAGAAGCCCATCAGCATATCAGCCAGAGCCAGATTCCGAATCACCATTGTCACAGCCACATTCTCATCGCGGTAGATAAAGCGTCCCCATAGGACTAGCACATTTCCAGCTATTGTCAACGTGGCCATCACCCAGGCGGAGTAACGTAACACTGGTTTGCTCAGAAGATCTTGAAAGGAGCTGACTCCATCGGTGGACGGCTTGCACATTCTCACCCGCGGCGTCATTGAGCAGTAGAAGAATCGATCGTAGATGATGTACGTCAGGTTGCGCATTGAATTGATGGCCTCGAAGTCGATGTGATCATACCGAATTCCCGTGAGATTCAAAAACGATATATTCAGTGGCTCCATTAAACTGCTGCTGATGTGAATCGGCATTAGGGCCAACGAACTTAAATATTGGTGAGAAATTAAATGAAATCATATATTCAAATCAAATTCAATCCCGTTTTAACAACTTCATGATATATTTTGTGATTTTTTAAATTAAAACAAACAAAGTATACTCACAGTGCCTCCAGTCGAGTGTTGTGCAAAAATGTTTCGCCAGATAACTCCTTAATGGGATTACCGACAAGGCGGCTGTAAAAAGAAACGCACGTCTTTGAATTATTCGCAGATTTAACGTTGCTCATACGCCGCGTGGGCCACGCATAATGGCCCTGCATTTGGTGCTGATAAAGCTGACTTTAAAAGGTTAAAATAACAATTTTCAGCTTGGCGCGGCTTTAAGCCAAAGCCACAACAAGTTGGCGGGGGCTTTTGAAAGTCACATAATAAAATCCCCGGCAGCGTAATAACGAAAATTCTTATTTAATAGCTGGCTGAGTATAAATCAGTGCACAAACATTGTCTATCAGTGTGTGGAATAGATGCAACTGGCCGGGGCTTTATGTGCTGGCAGGAAAGGACGCATCATTCATGGCAGACAGGATGCGGCACAGTGGTTCCAAAACCACATTCTTTGTTTAAGAACTCTAAAAGTTTCCTTTCAAACTCTGCGAGAAACAACCGATTTATTGACACACACTACGTGTGGAGAAAGTTATTCGGCTTTATTATTATTATGATGATGTTTTCTCCACCGCTCCACCGTGTCACGTCCATGGGAATCGCAGCAGCTGATGCGAGATCTGAGGAACTGAATCTGATGAAGATGCTTTTGTGGATGTGTGTGAGACAGTGGATACTGACGCTGAGCTCCATTGCTTGCACTTGTCTGGTCAATCAATGCCCGAGCGCCAACTGTTAACAGTTTGTTTTTATGGTTTGTCGCCCAAAGACAATGGCCATGCCCACCACCCACGACCACCCACTCCCACCAAGGAGCCCACCAAGTTGGTAATTGGTGGCTGGCTATAAAGTTGCAGCGCGGGCAAAAGCTTAAACTAAATATTTAACTTGGCCCCAAATTGAGCCGTCGAAAAATGGATCCTACCCGGCGGCCAAATGATTTTTATTATGTAAATTTCTAATTAATTATTGAGGGGCAGGCCTCTTGGATCGAGTGGCCTCATGATTTTGCCAGTGCTTCCAAAAGACCGCACTTAATAACTTCATAAATATCCGGCCAAACCAGACGACACACGAGCACAATTAACATATTTCTCTGGGAGGGCAACAAGTTGCAGTGCCTCGTTTATGGGCCTTCGCCCCAATAAGCCCCAAGTAATGCCCATTGTTCATGGACGAGCACATCCTCCGGTGGCCACATTCACGTGGCCCATTTCGTTGGCCCATCGCAAGTGCGTCAGAATCAAAAGGCCTAAGTAAACGTTGGAGGGCCGGCTGGTGGTCATTGCGCATTTAAGAAAATGACAAATAAATGCCCCCTAGTTGGTTTTTGTGCGCTACGTGCAAGGAGCGAAAAAGCATGGCGGAGAAATATATCTCCAATGATCGAACAGGTTTATCTATACTCTTTTTCCAAAATCCTGGTATAATAAAAATCTAAGAATTACCTTAAGGCTAGCATATACTAATTAAGTTTATATCTAAGTTATGTAACTTCACGTGTAAGAATGTACAAATTATCCAACTTAGCATAGCCTAGCATATTGTTAGTACTTGTATATCCACCTGTTTAACTCATTCAACGCACCCCATTTCGCTCCAAGTGCATATTAACCAAATGAAGCCATTTGCGCTTCCCTTGCAAATGACACGTTTTAGTTGTGGATTCTTTTGGGGCAATGTGCTCCGCAGAGAAACTGCGGCATTTGTTGCACTGCTGTGGGGACAGAGGGCGGTGGGCGGTATCAAGGGATTATATTGACCATAATTAACGTCACGGCCGTGTCCAGTGGACAATGCAGAACTTGTGGGTCTTTAAAGCCAATGGAGCATCCGAATATCTTCGTAATGACCTGTCAGTGGCTCAGTGGCTTGACAGCAGGAATCAAATTAGTGCAGCGATTTCTCAAATATTTTCGCTTTCGTTTGTTTTATGGCCACGTTCCCCTCGCCGAAGCCCCTGGGGTATGCTATACCAAAGACAAAACAAATCAGCAGAAATTGCTGAAGGAAGACAGATACATGAGCAGCATTTAGATGCGTATCCGATAGATACAGATACACGGACACACAGATACGCTGGCCAAAAGGAATTTTCGTGCACTTTATTCAAGTCGATGCACATAATTTATGAAGTATTATTCAAAATAAATAGAAATATTTCAAATATAGTTATGCATATAAAGAAATAAACAATTTAAGCGCAGCAACTCAAAGCTCTTTTCCAAATGAATTAACCCCAATCGATAGTCATTAAGTCGAGCATTTTCTTTCCGTGTTGCTACACTTGGCATACGAGTTGACTGGAATGCTGAGAAATTCCTAGCACGCCAACAAAGGGCAAATTGTTTACATGGCTTGGGGGGTGGATGGGTTGGTGTTTTGGTTAGTAGAAAGATGGTAAGATGGTAAGAGGTGTCATCAACAGGCGTAAAGGATTTGCAGCTCGAATGGGGGAGTGGCAAGATCTAATGAAGCAATGACGATTGGGGAATACCGCCCCAAAGTCGATTTCAATAAACTCCTTCATTATTGGCCAACAACTTGGCCCGGAGTTGGTTACAGTTACTGGCCAAGGCTTTGGCGAAATTGTTTTCACATAAAATACAAATTTATTTGCATTTTTATTTGGTCATAATAATGTTTGTTTATTTGTTGCGCTGCTTGCTGCGGTGGCCAGAAGTCAAAGTCCCAAAAGATACAAAAATGCCAAAGCCAAAGTTCGGTTTCCATTCTGGCCAATCTGGTCAAGAGTGGTATGTGGTATGTGGTGTTTGGTGTATGGTGTATGGTGTGTCCGTTATCATCCTTGATATGCTGATGTATGTATATATGCTGGATGGGTTTTGGTAAATTTATTAAGGCCACAGCTTGATGCTAGACGATGGATGCTGAGCTGTCCGAGACATTTATTGAATGGTTATGAAAGCCAGAAAGCAACATTCGATTCCTATTCCAGCCACACACATTCCACAAGCCGCGCTTAAAGCTCTTACTATTAAATATTGAGCATACGCCATGTTGTCTGAGGCCCCTCAAATTCCTTCCTCAAAGCGTTAAACTATTTGTTTTCGTTTTTTACGACTGCCGTTTATAGATTTCGCCCACTTACTTTACAGTTTGCTATTACTTACATAAAAATAAACAATGACTATAAAGGTTAGATTAGTTGGCCCAAGGGGTAAACTTTTTTATGGAGCGGGCGTGGTCAAGTTCATAAAAATATTTCTATCCTGGCAATTGTTGGGGATTCCTTTGGTTAAGCATCCCAACTGGTGATTATTTATCTGTCTGTGGGCCCAAAAGTTTTCAACTTGAATATTTCATAAACAGAGTGAGACTCGCATTTCGCATATGTAATTGCGCATTAATGAACTGAAAATTAATATCATTGAATATGATTTCGAATCACAAAGCAAATGTCCAGTGGGGTTGGAAATTTCGGGCTTGGCTGCTTGAAATCCTTTGCCAAATTAGGATTTACTTGGGGGGAGCATTCCTGCGGCTTTGTGTTTCGGTGCTGATTCTTTGGCCAGAGCTCGAGTTCATTTACTTCTGTCGCAGCATTATTCGTATTATTATGCTAATTAGCTCTGTGTGCCATAATTCATGCTTAGTGTCGGTGTTAAACTTTCAGAAATCCAGAGTGGAGTTCATCCCAAACCCATTCGGAATACTCACATATCTCGCATATTTGTTAGATTCGCAAAGGCTCGTCCATGGATGTGCGTTATGAGGTTGTGCTGCAGATCCCTGTGAATAAATAGTAAAGAAGAGTAAATACTCAACGAAGTACAAAACTAACTAAGCTAATCCCTCACTAAATATTCTCAATATATATTGTGTAGCTTTTCTTGAACTTTCCATATGCTCCAAATCACCAGATAAATTGCCAACACATATGATGTGATGATGGGCACAAATATTGCGACACAATTTATCCCATCTAAATCTCATCGCTCCCACTCGTTTCCACTGTCTGTAGAGGTTAACACATTTATTTACGTTGGGCAATTTGGGTAACTGATTTATTTTCAGTTAGCAGCAAGGCGTCGGCCACCCAGACGACCCATTGACTTATATTGTCAGCTATTGATGCATAAATTAATGATTATGTATGCTCCGTCAGTCGGGGATTTTAAGGGGGCAAAACCTAGCCTACTCGACATTTAGGAAGACTCCTAAAAAAAATACTTATAAATTCTTGTCGGTGCCTTACGTCTCTTCTGCTCTTCCAAAAGAAAAATAAAATTTATCCATTTATGAGAAGAGTATATCTATCTTCGGCTATCCAGTTCACTTTTTCCGCCTTGTCACTCTTCGTTTAAATATTTGTTTAGCATATGTTATTTGCGTACACAATAAAAGTGCCAATTTATGGTTATTCGTGCATAAATTTCATTGTTTTTGGTTTGCCGGTAAGAAGGTGTCGAAGTATCGAATATCCACCTCAGTGTCATGTCAACAGTGCGTATACGCAATGCTCCATCCATCTTTTCTACTGCCTCAGCAACAATGTAACCCACATAAATCTCTCGAAATAAACAAGTAAAAAAAAGATCCGAGTGAAAACGAACGAAAGCGAAATGCAACGAAGAGTAAAAATTACGCATACGCCCCATAAAATCTAAGTACAACATATTTCAATAGACTTTTCGACACTTGCTGGCATCTTTTGCCATGTTTTTTGTTTTTTTTTTTGTTTTGGGACGAGTGGGTGAATGTTGATTGTTTTACTTACAGCAAATGTAAATTATCCAATTGGGAAAAAGTTTCCTCGCCAATGTATTCGATTCGATTGAAATCCAAATAACTGTAAAAGTAAAGAGATATTTATGCAGGCATCCAACAATCTGGCTAAGCTGTAGGCCTAGTTTGGTTTATATATGTATATTTTCGGATCTGTGTTCAAAGACAGCCCTAAGCTCATTGTGTGTGCTTGTGTGGGCAAGTGAGGAATGTGAGGCCTGGGCAGACGGAAGATAATCAAAGTTGATGCAGGGCAACTAGGATTCTCTTTAAGAATTTATATAAAAATGTTTCTTGGTAATGTGTAGATGTAAGCCTTTGAAGAGAGCTAAAAACTTCAATGTTGCAACCTTAAATCGTGAACTTCAAAACCACTAAAGGACATCAAACGGACACTTTGGTCGCCAAGTGAGTTCAACCACGTTGACAACATTGTGTGAGTCCTTAACAGAATCACCGAGCAGTTGGCTCGGCTTAGGGCCAACCAGCTATCCGCCAGGACACCCAATACTCGAGTAACCCAATGAGCACCACTGCACCAGCAGCTTTTAGCAGCATTTCACGCTTGAATACATCAGCGTAGCTGCTAGTCCTTTCAGTTTTTAATCTAGCAAATAGAAGAGCGAGCGCCCAATTCGATTTACTCACACTTCGTAGAGCGTCGGGATTTTCGGCAGCTGCACATTTCGCAGTGTGAGACGATTCCTGCTCAGCACCAGCCACTCCAATCGTCTAAAGAATCGCAGTTGCTCCACGGGCAGGTGGTGCAGATGGTTATTGACCAAGAACAGCCACTGGAGGCTGTGCAGCCCCAGGAAGACACCGTGCGGCAGGTGGCTAACGTTGTTGTGGCTCAGCTCCAGGCGTTCCAGGTGAAAGAGGCCACTGAAGCTGCCCAGCGGGACACGTGATATGTTGTTGTACTTAAGCGTCCTGAAGGAAGAGGAAAAAATCAGGTTTCTAGACAATTGAACTAATTTACTGACTGCATTGATTTTACTTTACTTAGCAGAGGAATGAAATTTAATCAATCGAAACAAAAGTCATGGTTTAATTTAAATTTTTATAGATATATATAGTTTTACTTACAGCTTCTGCAGACGCGTGAAATTGGCAAAGATATTGTCGCGCAGGGTCAGATTGTTGCGGATGATGATCAGATTGGTGACCTCCGAACTGAGACGCGGAAATCGCCGCAATTTGGCATAGCGACCGCAGTAGAGGATTGTTCCCTGGCCGCACTGACAGGCCTTCGGATATGTGACGATATCTAATGGATTTATATATATAATGTATCAATTTTTCGAGTGCAATTGAGGCGCATTCACTCACCACAAGTCATGTTTAAAGTTAGGCTCTGATTCCTTGGCACCATCGACGTCGTTGAATCCGCACCGCTCGCATTTGAAACGGCGGAGATTAGGCGCTGTTGCTTCTTTTCAATCGCATTACGGACAATCTTGTCGGCAATCTCCTTGCTGCCGTAGAGGAGACCGCACTCCACCGGATTCTCGTCGCTGCTGTCGGCGCAATCGTTCCGACTGTCGCACATCTGGCGCCTTGGAACGCACAGCGTGCCGTTGTCGCAGGCGAAGCTGGCCGCGGGGCAGGGTCCTGGGAAAAGGACGATCCCAAATTAATTATCACTCAAGGACAGCGGAGCATATTGCATGTGAGTTCAACTAGTTTCTCAACAGCATTTTGGGGGAAATCAAAACAAAATCTAGTGATGATTTTAACCAAAATATATATTTCCTAGAGCTGTTAGCCATCAAGCAAACATTTGTGTCTTTGAAACATTTTAATATCTTTTGTTTGTACCTTTTATAATTTCCTAGCCCACACTGCGTATGAGTAATTACTTTAATCTCTGACAAGAAAACTTTAAGCTACAATTGACAACTTAATTGTCATAACCTCCACCCAAAAACTTATATCAGTTTATTGTTAGCATTTTTGTCAACACATGGCAATTAAACTTAATGTGCAAAGTTGACATTGATTTTTGAGAGGTTTGCTTTGTTAGCAATATGCTTTTTCGAGCGTTTAAATCAAGTACATGGACATCGAAATGATTGGCTTAAATAAATTAATGTGCTATTGCAGCTAATTTCACTTCAAAAGTTGAGCTAAGTTTTAACAATTGAATTTTCTTACTCTTGGCCTTAATTTATACCGAGACTTTTTCTGCCTGAATGCCTACAACTTTTTTTTTTGGGTAATTGTCGTAAAACGAAATGACATTCTTGTTTTGCATTTTATCATTTTTACGATTTGTTTGGGTACCATGCGTTGAGAGTCCTTCCGAAAATTGAGCAATTCAAATTACTAGATTATGGAACATAGTTCGTTAGACAAATGAGCAAATAAAACTGGAAGTGGAGCACCTTGAGGAGCTTTTAATCCGATTGCACGGATTGCGTCAGAAACATGTTCTTTGGGTTGCTGGCTCATTTATCTCATAATAACTTTACCCTTTTGCACGATTGCCATGGCACTGTGTAAATAAAGATATTTCAATGTGAATGCTTTTAATTAGACATAAGCTATAGTGCATTCGATTTGATATCTGCATTTAAAGTGAATTGAAATTAATCTTTCATTCGTTAAGCTTTAAGCCAAAATGCATTTCGTTCAAGATAATAGCCATATGATTCACATCAAGCTGCACAAATTTATTTCCTCATATCCTTTTTCACATACATACATACATATTTGTATGTGTAACTTCATTAGGAAGCACTGATTCACACACAAAAGCATTGTGCATTAGGCGAGACTTTCAATTTCATTGTGTCCATGACAAGGCCACATGTTCACACACAAATCCTGGCTCTTTCCTCTTTAAACTTCCTGCTCCGTGGCTGATTTAAACCTAAGCCAGGACAAATTGTATCTGGCAGATAAATAATTTGTCGTGATGCATGTACTCGGAATCCGAGGCGACAAAAGGGCATAAATCAAACATGTTTCGCCCATATTCCATAGATGTGGCATGGCAAATCAATACGCAAATTGGCATAAAAAATATAGCTGTGCGAATTTCTCGATATTGATACTCGTAAAACAAGATAAAAGCCTCGAACGAGGAAGCAAAACATTCAGGACCAAAGGCCCAGAAATATATATTTATACCCATACTTCCATGGATCCATCGATGGATGTGCGAAAATTGTTTTGCGCTCAAGACAAAGTTTGCGCCGTACTCGTATTTATTTTTTTATGGTCAGCCGTTTGTTGTTTTTTGCGCCCCGTTTTTTGTTTCTTGTTGCCTTATTTTTATCGTATTATACAACAAATTACTTTCAAATACTTTTGAGTATAAAATTTATGGCCATTTTGCAGTTTGGAATTTGATTTTGGTTTTTGCTTCAAGCGAAGGAACCCTTTAAGGATACGAAAGTATATATAGAAATTTACAGCAGCTCAAGTTTTAAAAGAACTTTAAGTAGTTTCACAAATTATGCGTATAATAATTGCTAAGATTTTGAACATTCTTGATTCAGAAATTATTTAGGTTTGCGAATGATGGAATTTTGAAAGGACATCACTCTAAGGACTCACCCAAACTCAAGTAGAATATCACGGCGGCCAGCAGAAGGACGACGGTCATCAGACAGAAGCCTACGGCGATGCTCCTGCCGTAGACCATGGCGATTTATCGGTTTGCTCCTGTTTTGCACGCTCGCTTATCTAATTACTTGGCCACCATGGCTGCACTGGCTCCTTGACCGAGTTCATCATTAGGAGCACTCAATTCCCACTCCGGCCACGCCCCCACAAACAACAGCAATAAGAAGAACAACAGCAGCAGGAGCTGATGCGGTGCTGACTCATTGAGTTTTTATATTATTATTTCTTATACCGCTCCGTCTTCTTGTTTTATTTTTGCGTTAATTTCTTGTCACTTCATTTGGCTAATGTTCACAGCTCGCGGAGAAGAGTTTTAAGTGCCAGGATTACACAGCTGATGAAGCGGAAGGAGGATTGGGAGCTGGAGCGGGAGTTCAAAATTAATATTTCGGATGGCAAGTGCTTTCCACTTGGTGGGGTTTCGATTTCAGCGCTGGATAAAATTGATTTGGTGTCCATAAAAAATATATGCATAAAGCGCCATTTTGACAGACGTCGGGCTTAAGTTTCACAGACGGCTTAAAGTTATTGGGGATATAAATTTATTAAAAGTATTATTTCACGCGTCTGAAAGCTGCTATAATAACTAAAATTTGTGATGCAAGAAAAAACCAAGATATAAGTTAAAAGGAAGTCATAAAGATTGGCTATACTTGTTCGCCCCGCTGAGTCTAGCAAATCGAAATGAATAATTTTAGTTGGCTCCAGTCGGAATGGTTCTATTTTTAAGCAGCCACTTGGTTCCCCAATTTATGCAAGACATTAAGCCAAACTCAAGGTTATAGGTTTGCCAAATGTACTACGAAATGGAAGTGCAATATGTGACCGGCATTAGAGGGTCCTTTTCCGAAGCATTTCTTGTCCGGCTGATTAAATTTAGCTTAATTGAGTCGGCGGCAAGGGGGGGGGGGGGTTACATCGCCCAGCGGGGGGGCTCAAGGTCAGCCGGAGACAAATCATAATTTCCGCAAAAGGTCACATTGTCTCGGCGATGCATGATCCCCAAAACAGAGAAACTGGGACTCTCATTATCGCAATCATCGCAATTGAACATCATTTGGTGTGGAAGAGGGCCATAAAAACGGAGCGCTCCTTCGTCCTTTTTGCTGGCGGGCCACTTTAACGCTCTCCCTCGACCACTTTGTCGATTGTGTCAATGCGATAGGATGCCCCCAAAAACGGACCATTCAAATGTATGCTCCTTTGCCTCTTTATTTCCTACGGGCCACTTTCACTGACCCGTTCACTGGGCGACACTTTTTGAAAATTGAAAGTAGCGCGCGCTTCGCCAGGAAGTCTGAGTCGCGAGCGAAGGATATCGACAAGGACAAAAGGACCAAACGCGTTCGAGCACAGCGGCCAACTGAAGCTGGTGGCAGCATGTGTTGCTGATTTTGTTTTTCCCTCCGCACAAGAAAAGCGGCCGAGCAGCTAGCTTCGTGTGGCACAGGACTTCGGGCTGACCGTTGATTTCATTTGCGGAAAATTCGTGGTGTTTCAAAAGACCAAAACCAAATGTAAATACAGACAGTTCGTTTCGAGAAAATCATAAAAATGTATTTATTAGCTAATTAGATGTAATGCAATTACAATTTGTTCTAAATCGTTTTTAGTTTAAATGTAATAGTAATATATAATATTCGATAAATTGCATTTCCGTTGGTGTTTTGTAGTTCACTATCATCATCAGTTTGTGTAAATATTAAATATTGCTAATTAAAAACATAATACATCAAAGCGACTTGTGGGTTGTCTTTTAATTGTACGCTAGCAATTATGTATGTACTAATGCTTGATACCTTTGCAATTGTTAATGCTTCGGTCTTTTGTTTCGATATCCGGTGGCTAAGGCTAAGCACTTTAAAAGTTAAACTTTTCAACAAAGCATTGCTAATTTGTTTTTTTAAAGCTGCGCTAATTGCTAAGTACAATAAGTTTTGTGTAATTCGAATTGTGAATTCTACAATGAATAATTCTGTAGGAGACAAATCACTAAGGGCACTACTTATTCGTTAGAAAGGCGTTTTTAAATTACGATACTCTCGAATTATTGCAACAATTAAAATTCATTGTCAAGTTAACAACTAATGGCGAATTGTAGAGATTGGAAAGGGTTTTTGTTAACACGTAGACTAGCAGCAAAAATTAACCAAAAGTATAGCACACAAAATTAAGATTAGGGCATGTGAATATGGGACTCATTAACTACTATTAAATACAAAGTACAGTGCGGAATGTAGAGTAATAAAACGATTGTGATTTCAAATTTGTAACATATATCATTGCATTGAGAGATCCATAGAGTGTGATTGGAATGTAAACATACTAAAACAACAATCAAGCACGTTAATTATTGTAAATATTTTTAGAATATTGTTTAAAATTGTGATATTCATAAGGAATCCATTTCGTTTCAACTCCATTATGCATTCAAGATATGTTGATCAATTTGTTCCCAAAAACATTATTTTGTTGGAGGAGAAATACGTTTAGAAAAATAGTTCTGGGTATGTGTGACTTAAACCCACACACCATGAGGATTTTTACTGGTTGGAACCGCCGTTTCAAGTTGCCTGGGCGAACCGATGATCCGCCGGCTGCTGCCCTGCTTGTTGGGTCCTTCCAATAGATGCTTGATCTCCTCCGTGGTGGTCACAGTCAGGCTCTGCAAATTCACCTCCTTCATCTCGTTGACCAGCTGCTCCACCTGCCGCTTCTTGTCCGCGATGGCATGCTCGATCATGAGTAGTTCCTTCTTTAAACTATCTGCAGTTTTGTTTGAAGTGTCAGTGTTGTGCAGAGCCTGGTCGATTTCACTCTGAATGCGCTCCATTTCCATCAAGAAGTCTCGCTCCACAGTTTGCCTGAAACAACCAAGAAGTGTGAAAAACTTAAAACAAAGCAAGTAAATTGCTATGCACTCACCTATTGGTCTGCTGTTGATGTTGCTGCTCCAGCTCAATGTCATCCATCAGCAAGCGCATTTTGTTCTTGCATTGTAGCAGCTCTGTTTCGCAATTGGCCAGCTTGGATCGCAGTAGAGCTATTTCTGATTTCAAAGTCTTCTCTTGCTGCTTGACCAATTCGTTTTCCTCTTCCACATACTGCAGAGTCTGGAGCTGTTCGCTTCCTTGCCGAAAGATTTGATCCGCCTTGGAAATCTCACGCGAAATAGCATCCAACTCGTGGGCGTGGTCGCGTTCTTTGCTCTCCAAATAAACTATTTCCGTATCGAACTAAGCAGATAAAACAAAAATAAAATAATAACATTCCAAATCAATTTAGAAACTTGAATATTTGTACCTTTTGCAATTCCATTTGCTGGGCTGTGATCTTCTCCCGCTGAAACTTGATGAGCTGCAGCAAATCGTTATACTGCGTGGTCTGGAACATGGGCTCACCCTCCTCCATGGCCTGGCTATTATTGTTGATGCTATTAGTGTTGTGGCTGCTATGCTGATCGTAGTCGCTGAGAAACGGATTCGTCGAGGAGGAGGCATTGGACATGGTGTCCGCATTGCTGCTGGCCAAACGCTGCCCCTGGCACATGGGGCTGTTTCTCGGGGGTGGCGGGTCACGATATGGTGGTGGGACTAGAGCTCCATTCGCGGAAATCGTCGGCGTTTGCTTGTACAGCTCCGGTGAGTTGTTATTGTTATTAACAATATTGTTATTATTGTTGTAGTACATTTCGTTGGGACTGGAGCGTCGGAGTTCATTGCTGGATTTGCTCAGCTGGCTGTATATATGCTGATTACTGCTGCTGTTATTGTTGTAGAAGTCATTGTAGCCATTTGTAGGTGCGGGTGGATTGCTACCCGTGCTGGTCATGTCCAGCGGATTGGACAGCGATTTCTCATGCTTTGGCACCAGTGGTGCTACATTATTGTTATCCTGCGGTGTCAGCTGCTCCTGTGGTGGACTCGCCGGTGCTCCCATGGCCGTTTGTTGTGACTGCAATTGCTGCTGCTGCGGAATTCCCTTGACGATTCCAATGTTGTCAAACTGCTTGGCATCGTGGCCCCTGAAAGAGACAAGTTTTGTCAGTTGATGGTAGCCGCACAGGTGCATATTTAAACACAGTTTGTTAGCCTATTAACAATTAGGGCTAGGTAAGCGCTTTAAGGGGTAGTTTCCAAACTAACTAGCATATAAAAACCACCCACCCGAAACTTTTTTTCAATTCCTTTGTGCGGTAGCTGAGTTCGACGTTCGACTTTTGCTTTAGCAAAGTGGGCGCTGGCTTATTATTGTTATTGTTGTTCGGCCCCAGCGGCTTTTTTGTTGTTGTCATCACAGCATAGTTGTTATTATTATTATTGTTCTGCTGCTGCTGTTGTTGTTGCTGCTGCTGCTGCTGTGTTTTGTTTTCCGAACGTTGTAATATAAACTGCACATCATTTGCATACTCGCCCCATTTGAGCAGCAGCTTCATTGGATTCTCATTGGGGGCCAGGTGGCGTTCGTTATTGCGCCACCTTTCGATTAAAGTGAATCTGCCCACTTTTCCAGTGGCATGGGCCAAAGCAAAAACCACATCCTGTGGAAAATAAAACGATAATTAGGGCAAACTGACTAGCAAACAGAGCGCATACAGTTCGGGTCACATTAACAGCACTGCAGCAGTGTAAAATGCTTTAACAAGATAATAGTGCTATTATTTTGACCTCTGCTGTAGCTCACATACCTGACATGTGGTGTTCACTGTAACGCCGCAAACTATCCGCTGGATGCCCTCGACCCAAACTTTCAGCTCCATTCCGGCTAATTGTCGTCGAGTCGAGTCTCTAAAGATCGGCCAATTATTTTCGTTTCTTGGTGTTTCTGCTACCAGAAAATTGCTTTCTTGTGCCGCTCCAGCTGGAAATGGGGTTCTACTAATGGTTTTTGGCGCTTGACTGGCGTTCTGCTGTCGCGCAGCCAGCGAAGCGTGTTAGCTGCACTCCGCCTTTCCACTTTTCCGTCTGCTTTTCCCCAACCCCACTTTTCCTCGCCTGTTTTTCTTTTTTGCTTAATTTTCCGATCACAGTTTCTGCTTCTTCTTCACTTGCACTTATTCACAGCAACAACAACAACACGACTGGTTCCATACGCTTGCATGAGTGTTTGCTGGGCGTGCGGGTATGCGCGCGTGTGTGTGTGAGCTAGAAAAATTCTGATTCACTTTTCGGATTTCCGATTTGGTGATTACTTTTGTACTTCCGGCGCGGTAACTCCGTGGTTCTTCACTTTCTAGTAAGCACGATAATCTTGTTGTGAAGCAGCTCCACTGCTTTTGTTTTGATTTCACGGATTTTTAACGGATTTAATCTAAATTTTAAAAGCAAACATTGTTGTTGGCATGGGCATCCAGTCGATGCCAAAAATCGATTGCACCAACAGCCAACCAGGGATGGCCAAACAGGTGTTTTTCAAGCTATCGATAGCAATGCCAATTGGGATTGCATGTTGTTGTAACAGGTACTTGCTATTATTTTAAAAAATTTTTTTGAGATTTTTTCCCTAGTAATAGGCTTATGTGCTTATATTAGGATAATTGAAATTCCTACATGGCCTTTTCTAATTTAAGAATTCTAATTTAAGCTCATAAAAATGATGATCTTAATTTTTGTACCACCAATTGAATATTGTCTATTTGGTTAACAAAAAAAATTGTTTCTTATAACACAATATAGATGCAAACGTCTTTTCGCTTTTCACCAAATAGTGAGTGCACACTGAAGCACAAATTTGTGTAAAACCTTGTGAGAACATAAGCTATTAAATTTAAAAAATATAATTAATGGAAAAGCTTATGTGATTCGAGGACTTCAGTATTTTTTCAGAATGGCTTGCCCCGTCGCCTGGTCACACCGCTTGACTCAACCTGGAATATTCGACCACCCCGCGAACGGTCACTCTTACTCGGTCACAAAACAATGCAATATTTCGCGGAGCAGTGAATTAATCCGGAAATAATCGTCCGTGCCCAGAGCTTTGGAGGCCAAGTACCAGGGAGCTAGTCCCAGAGTTGGTCGCAGTCTCAGTAAAAACGAATCGTAGCCAACCGCGATCCTTGCAACCGTGCTGTGTCGAACCAAAGAAATCCTATTGATTTTGGGTCTGCAATTGTGCATTAAATATTAAGCAAAAACGAGGGCTGGTCGCGTGGCAGCCAGTGGCAAATTGTTGCTCCTGCGGCATAGGCAGGACACCTGGATACAGGATGCGGGCAAGCCAGCGACGGACAACGGCGAGGCTTGTGTAGGACGGGCAGAGCAACTGCTGGAGGAGAGAACTGGACTGGGAGTGGAAAACCCGAAAGCCCACTGAATATTGCGCTTGTTTTTTGTTGCCTATTTTTTTCGGGGCGTGTGTGTGCCAAAGCGTAGCAAACAAGCACAACAATGGCCAACAGCAGCCGAAGTCGGGCCATTTTGAGCGTTAATCTCGATGCGGTCATGGCCAACGATCCGCTGAGGGAGCTCTTCGAGGCCTGCAAAACGGGCGAGATCGCCAAGGTGAAGAAGCTAATAACGCCTCAGACCGTGAACGCCAGGGATACGGCGGGACGCAAATCCACACCATTGCATTTCGCAGCGGGTAAGTGAGATGCGATGCGGTTAGATCCCATCCAAATCCCTTCCAAGGACGGTCTAAAAACGGCAGCCCACCCCACCATTCGCCCAACGAAAGGTTGAAGGACTCGCCCAAACCCCCCGCTGCAGTGCGGATTTGGCCTTGAGCTAGTTGCGCCTGGGTGTGACGGGCGTCATTGTCGTCGCTCTCGGTCGGACACTCGCCTGCTCCAATGGCGTCGAGAGTTGACCTAGTTTCCATGTCGCTTCTGCTTTTGGCTCTGCCTCCTCTTCTGCTTCTGCTTCTCCTTCCACCACCGTTCTATGTGTTCTATATGTTTGGCTTGTTTCCGGAAGACCCCCTCTCAAAAGGGGAATCCCCCGTGCTGCCCCTTTTGCCGCTGCATGTGTGCGTGCGTGCTGCATTTAAGCATTTTCTATTTTCAAAAAAGACTCATACAGCTGCGGTCGAGATAATAGCACTGCATAATTAGCCATTTCAATGAGAGCTTTCACTGTCTCAGCACTGGAAATTGAATGTTTAACACACATATATCATCTGATTAGCTTTGTTTGTTTACACGTAGAATCCCATAGATAAAGGTCTGCAACATATGGTCTGATTGTATAGCTAACCTGTTTCGCAGGGTTTAGTTAGATGCTTGGCCTTTAAATATTAGATTGGGTAAACAAAATAACTCGTGCTAACATATTTATTTTATTTACATTTTTCAACTGTGAGTGATCAAATGATTAATCCTTCGTAATACAAGCATGCATGTTTTTTAACTATTATTTCGACTGCTATTGTGTCTGTTTTTGTGGGGGTGACAGTGATAGTGGGCGGTGGGCGGGGCAGTGGGCAGTGGGGCGACTTGTTGTGGCTGCTGCGTTGTATGCGCCATCCTGCTGACGTCTTTGGCTCAATATTTTCGCGTCTTTTGTTGTGACTTTGGCCTAGTTAGCATTTTATGCATTGCGATTTATTTAGTCAGTCGGCAGCATCGAATCAAAAGTGGAAAGAAACGTCTTTCCCTTCCCCATCCCCCATCCACATTCACCCCTTTCGAACAATACCCCAAAAATGCCATCAAGCTTTTCTAACCGTTTCACTCGACGCCCCTTGCATATCAATTTCGCCTTTTGGCCATTTGTGACTTCTTTTTTTTTTTAAGTTTTGAGCACTTTTTATTATCTGGCGGTGGGTCTTTCTTTCTTTCTATAAACTGGTTTTCCATTATTATGTTCGTCTGTCTTTTTGTCACGTTCTGTGCACAAAAAGTGAGATCTTCGAGGGGTCTGTTATTGTCGGGTGGCGTTTAAGTTATATATATTTTATTGCGGCTGCTTTTCACCTCGTTGAATGTATGACATTTTTGGCCACTCGAAGTTTTACAATACCTGTTGCGGTGGAAACCAAAACGGAGCTCACGTTTCCTCCTTCCTTTCCCGCAATCGTGACACATAGTAAAACGCAATCGCTTTACTTCGCTTCTTTGCGACTATCAGATTTTCTGACATTGGCCCGTTATCATGGCATTTATGTGTGTGTGTGTACATATATATAGTAAATATAGTCGATAAACCCGGAGAGACCTTCCCCTCCATATCTTGGCCATATTCGAGATACTTAAAACATACGTTTATCGCTGGCCAAAAAGTTGTGCAAATTAACCTTCGGGGTGGTAGTTGCAAATCAAGTTGAAATTGCATACATATATCTCAGTTTTTATTCATATATTGTTCACAGTCCCAAGGATCACACTTCCAAGTGGCGAGCAATTGGCGCTTTGACGCTCCAAGTGCAACAGTTGGAATTAAGTTTTCCATTCTATTAATTTTTAATGCAAAACTTTCGTAATTGTTTGCCCACAGAAAAGTGAACGGCACAAACGTTTCGCAAACCACTTTTTGGTGGGTGGCTCAAGCTTTTGTTTGCCCAGATTTGTAATTCGATCCGGTTCTCTTTGCAGTTCATTATAAACGTAGCAATAAGTACGATCATAAACATTTATTTTATGTTGATCATCTCTGGTGTGACCAATTACGGTACCCTATTAAGATGACTCAGATTTCTGGCATTGACAATGCAAAAGTTGCCAAAAGTATGTTTATAAATCGGGGGCTCGGTTGGATCATCACAACTGTCATCCGTTTATATTGATTATTATGCGACTTATTTTGATTATTTATCATTTAATTGTAAGGTTTACTTTCAACTGAACATAAGCTAATGTAAACTTTTTTGAGATTTCCTTGGGCAACAGTTCTGCAAATGCGGAAAACATATCTTTCTTTTCGTATGCCATGGACAAGGTTGAAATCCCCGAAGGCAAGACCTTCTCGCTCATTTGTAGGGCTTTCCCATCGACCAATACATGACATTCATCTAATAACCTATTCGTTTTTATTTTACCAGGTTATGGACGCCGGGAAGTGGTTGAATTCCTGCTGAACAGCGGCGCCTCCATACAGGCGTGTGACGAGGGTGGGCTGCACCCGCTGCACAACTGTTGCTCCTTTGGCCACGCCGAGGTAGTTCGATTGTTGCTGAAGGCAGGTGCCAGTCCAAACACCACCGACAACTGGAACTACACGCCATTGCACGAGGCGGCCAGCAAGGGCAAGGTGGATGTGTGCCTGGCTCTGTTGCAGCATGGCGCAAACCATACGATCCGCAACTCGGAGCAGAAGACACCACTGGAGCTGGCGGACGAGGCGACGCGTCCCGTATTGACCGGCGAATATCGAAAGGATGAGCTGCTTGAAGCCGCACGCTCGGGGGCCGAGGATCGCCTGCTGGCCCTACTCACGCCACTCAATGTCAACTGTCATGCCAGCGATGGACGACGCTCAACGCCGCTCCATCTGGCAGCGGGCTACAATCGGATCGGCATCGTGGAAATTCTGCTGGCCAACGGAGCGGATGTACATGCTAAGGACAAGGGCGGTCTGGTGCCGCTGCACAATGCCTGCTCCTACGGACACTTCGATGTGACCAAGCTGCTTATCCAGGCGGGCGCCAATGTCAACGCCAACGATCTGTGGGCCTTTACGCCGCTCCACGAGGCCGCCTCCAAAAGTCGCGTCGAGGTCTGCAGCCTGCTGCTCAGTCGTGGAGCGGATCCCACCCTCCTAAACTGCCACAGCAAGTCGGCCATCGATGCGGCGCCCACCAGGGAGCTGAGAGAGCGGATTGCCTGTGAGTTATAAGCTGTCTGCGTTTTAAATATCTTAGCTCTAACGTCATTCATATTACTTTTCAGTTGAATACAAGGGTCACTGCCTGCTGGACGCCTGTCGAAAGTGTGATGTGTCCCGTGCCAAGAAGCTGGTATGCGCAGAGATTGTTAACTTCGTGCATCCATATACAGGAGACACTCCGCTCCACCTGGCCGTTGTCAGTCCGGATGGGAAGCGCAAGCAGCTGATGGAACTGCTGACCAGAAAGGGATCCTTGCTGAACGAGAAAAACAAGGCTTTCCTCACGCCCCTGCATTTGGCTGCCGAGCTGCTTCACTACGATGCCATGGAGGTGCTGCTAAAGCAGGGCGCCAAGGTTAATGCATTGGACAGTCTTGGACAAACGCCACTGCATCGGTGCGCCCGTGATGAGCAAGCGGTGCGACTGCTGCTCTCGTACGCAGCGGACACGAATATCGTTTCCCTTGAGGGACTTACGGCCGCTCAATTGGCCTCGGACAGCGTGCTGAAGCTGCTCAAGAATCCTCCGGACAGTGAGACACATTTACTGGAGGCAGCCAAGGCGGGAGATCTGGACACTGTGCGCCGTATAGTGCTCAACAATCCGATTTCGGTCAATTGCCGGGATTTGGACGGACGACATTCCACACCTTTGCACTTTGCTGCTGGGTTTAATAGAGTGCCAGTGGTTCAGTTTCTTTTGGAACACGGCGCCGAGGTTTATGCGGCTGACAAGGGCGGACTGGTGCCCCTGCACAATGCCTGCTCTTATGGGCACTATGAGGTAACCGAACTGCTGGTCAAGCACGGAGCCAATGTAAATGTATCGGATTTGTGGAAGTTTACTCCTCTTCATGAAGCTGCCGCCAAGGGAAAGTATGATATTTGCAAGCTGCTCTTGAAACATGGCGCTGATCCAATGAAGAAGAATCGGGATGGCGCGACACCAGCGGATTTGGTTAAGGAATCTGATCACGATGTTGCAGAGCTGCTGAGAGGACCGTCCGCTCTGCTAGACGCAGCAAAGAAAGGAAACTTGGCACGGGTACAGCGATTGGTTACACCGGAATCCATTAATTGCCGGGACGCGCAGGGCAGGAATTCCACACCACTTCACCTGGCCGCCGGATATAACAACTTTGAGTGTGCCGAGTACCTTCTGGAGAATGGAGCCGATGTTAATGCACAGGACAAGGGGGGACTAATACCTCTGCACAATGCCAGCAGCTATGGGCATTTGGATATTGCGGCACTGCTAATTAAGCACAAGACGGTTGTCAATGCGACAGATAAATGGGGATTCACACCGCTCCACGAGGCTGCACAGAAGGGGCGCACTCAATTGTGCTCGCTCTTGTTGGCCCACGGTGCCGATGCCTATATGAAAAACCAGGAGGGGCAGACGCCCATTGAGTTGGCCACGGCAGATGATGTTAAGTGCTTGCTCCAGGACGCGATGGCCACCTCGTTGAGTCAACAGGCGTTGAGTGCTTCCACGCAATCGCTGACAAGCAGTTCCCCGGCACCAGATGCAACTGCTGCTGCGGCTCCGGGCACATCTTCATCGTCCTCATCCGCAATCCTATCGCCCACCACGGAAACGGTGTTGCTGCCCACCGGTGCCTCCATGATTCTGAGTGTTCCTGTTCCACTTCCACTGTCCAGTAGCACGCGCATCAGTCCCGCCCAAGGAGCAGAGGCCAATGGGGCTGAGGGCTCCTCTTCGGATGATCTACTGCCGGATGCGGATACCATAACAAATGTGTCCGGATTCCTAAGCAGCCAGCAGCTGCATCATCTAATCGAACTGTTCGAGCGCGAACAAATCACCTTGGACATTCTAGCCGAGATGGGCCACGACGATCTCAAGCAGGTGGGCGTCTCCGCCTACGGCTTCCGCCACAAGATACTCAAGGGAATCGCCCAGCTGAGGTCCACCACAGGTGAATATATGAAAACATTTATAAGTTAGTTATATGAAAAATCATTTCATTTCACCCAAGGCATTGGTAACAACGTGAATCTATGCACATTGTTGGTGGACTTGCTGCCGGACGATAAGGAGTTTGTGGCCGTCGAGGAGGAGATGCAGGCCACGATTCGTGAACATCGTGATAATGGACAGGCTGGAGGTTATTTCACTCGATATAACATCATTCGGGTAAGTCTTTACCAAAATGGTAAACCGAATTCCAATCTAAAATATTTGTTTGTCATAAAAACAGGTGCAAAAGGTACAAAATCGAAAGCTGTGGGAGCGTTATGCTCATCGACGGCAAGAGATCGCCGAGGAGAATTTCCTGCAGTCCAACGAGCGTATGCTCTTCCACGGTAGTCCCTTCATCAACGCAATTGTGCAACGCGGATTCGACGAGCGCCACGCCTACATTGGCGGCATGTTTGGGGCTGGCATTTATTTCGCCGAGCATAGCTCGAAAAGCAACCAGTATGTGTACGGAATTGGCGGCGGCATTGGCTGTCCCTCGCACAAGGATAAGTCCTGCTACGTGTGTCCTAGGTAAGGATTTGATAATCATTTTGGGAAGATCTTCCGACTCATTCAACCCTTTCTTCCAAAATTTGCAGACAATTGCTGCTGTGCCGAGTGGCGTTAGGCAAATCCTTCTTGCAATACAGTGCAATGAAGATGGCCCATGCACCGCCGGGACACCACTCGGTGGTGGGCAGACCCTCGGCGGGTGGCTTGCATTTCGCCGAATACGTTGTCTATCGGGGCGAACAGGTAAATTCCATACAATCTTTGCGAGTTCAGTAATGCTACAAGTATGTTATGGTTTTGCAGTCTTATCCGGAGTACTTGATAACCTACCAAATCGTCAAGCCCGATGACAGCAGTAGTGGAACGGAGGATACAAGATGATGGATGCCCTCTGTCGGGTCCACGCCCACAACCACGTCGCCCGCGCTGCACCAGCCGCAAACGCAACAACAACCGCAGCAGCAACAGCAGCAGCAGCCGCAACCACAACAACAGCAGAAGGCACCACTGCCGTTGCCACCGCCACAACAGCAGACCTCAGCTCCAGTTGCCAAGAGGCGGCCGAAACATGCCAAACCATCGCTGCAGTTGCAGTATCAGCCCTATCAGCCCCAGCACCACCCGGTTGTTGCAACCGCCGCTGCTGTGACCACCACCCAACCTTCGCCCGCTGGCGTTTTTGCGCACAGCAATAACAACAATAATACGAGCAGCGGAAATGTGAATAATAACAACAATGACATGTCGCCGGTGTCGAACAGCAATAGCTACTCCTCGGTGGACACCAACCAGACGCTGCTCAACTCGCTGGCCAACCAGCAGCGCAACCATCGACAGCCACAGAATCATCATCATCAGCAGCAGCAGCAGGCGAATCGCAGCCAAAAGTATAGTCAATTTATGATCATCACACCCGCCGTTTCCATAGATCGCGACTTCGAGTACGAGTCGCATTTGGACTTTGAGGATTTCGCCAATGCGGCCCACAACAATGGCAATCTGTTTCGACTTGGATTGCGGCGGAGTGATAGCAGCAGCGACGACAGCGGCCACAGCAGCGATAGCAGCAGTTTCCGCTCGAATTACAATCCCTACTTGCATCACAGTCGCCAGCATTTGCTATCGAAAGGTGGTAATGGTGGTGGCGGCGGTGCTAGTCGTCACTTCTACGCCTTCACCTCGTCGTGGCGCTGGTGCAGTCTTCTGTGCGCCGCCATGCGCTGCTTTGGGGCCGGGGGAGCCGGGCACGGGAATGCTCCGTACAGCAGCTCGCTGCAACATCATCGACTAAGACGCTGTTCGTCGTACAATGCGGAGAATGCCTACGAGCACTTTGCGGCCCCCTTCAAGGCGCGCAAGACGCGCGACCACATGAATAACATCACCTACGAGTTGTGACGGTGGTACGACATGCTGGTGGTTATTGATCTCTATGTCTCCGTTGGCCTCCCGTCTATTTTATTACAATTACTAGCTATAGATGTCGTGTCCTGTGTGTCTCTCTCTCTCTCGTTGTTTATTATATTACTCTATAATATATCACGTAAGGGCGAGCTAGCGAGATGGATTCGTTCGGTTTGGATCGAATTGGATTGGATTCGATTGGGTTAATCAAAAGTGAAGCACAGTTTTTGAGTGATTTTAATTCGAAATACGGAAAATGCGATTCGATTATACGAGGTTACAAGTTCTTTGCCGATGAATGCATTACATTACATTACATTACGCTCGCGCGTTTATTTAAGTGTTTAAGCTTAGTTAATTTAAACAATAATTAAAACTCCAATTAAATTTAAATATACAAATACATATACATCAATCGAAAAATGTTTTTTTTTTCTTTTTAAGCAATATATTATGCGGGTTATTTCATATGTCTCATAACCGGAATTCATTTGTTTTGAATATTTATTATAAATTTAATAATAAGTACAATTGGTTCACTAAAATGGCGCCTTAACATTTTCAGAAGGCAATCAGTGAAGAGCAAGGGTCAAAAACTATATGCGGTATTCTATTTATAATCCGGCCATATGGAGAATGACTCCCAGTCATGGTAGTGATGTATAAATACGTAGGCATATGTTTATTAATTTTGAAACTAGCAATCTGCTTGACATTGAACTTTTAGTTGAACAATTTCAGTCACTACACTTTGTTTTAAAATGAATTTTGCATTTATGATTGCTTGAGAATTGGATGAGAGATGAACTCTTCACCTATGTAACCCAAATTAATTTTTACATCTATAAACGCAATATAAAAATCTTAAACAATGTTTTTTTTTCGTTATCATACTTTTAGTAAACACATTCTAAAATGTATATTATAGAGCCTTATCTACACTGTATTTATTTTATTTCATTTTAGAATGCTAATTTAAACCATCTTCATATTTCATTAAGTAAAGGCTACTTTGGCTTCAATATTAGTTTATTAGCTTTGATCAAAGTAGTTAGTAACGAAAGCTCCATCCTAACGATTATGTCGCTCAATGTTAAAGCTTACTGTCATTTCATTATCTTAAGCTCTCTCTTTTTCCTTTAGTAACGCTACTTTGGGAAAACTATTAGGTGATTAACTTTGAACCCAATAGAGGGTAACGAAAGCTTCGTCGTAACGACTATTGCGTGCGTAGCAGCTAGCTTTTGACCGCCAGCAGATGTGCTTGCAATTTGCAACTGTCAAGTCGACCGACACGTTAAGCTGCGCCTAAAAGTTTAAAATGCAACCGCAACGGAAGAATAATGATGATGAATGCTAAAGTACGCAAATATCTCTCTTTCCCCCTCCCGATTTCCTCTTTTACCGCTGCAGAAAACGCACGCAGGCACATTTCACTGTCAAAAATGCGGCTATAAACCATTTTGGAGCCGCCAGGAGCTGCTGTCGCAAGCATTTATTTTTATTTTCATTTCTCTTGCCACTTATGTTGGCCCGCATTTGGCCATTTCTCAAGTCTTTCGGCCCGCTCCAGTGCGTCTCTTTTTCGGGCCTTAGTTTTTTGGCATTTCCTTCTCTTATTTTTTTTATTTTTTGGCAACATATGCAAGTAATTTGATTAAATTATATAATTACAGGGCCAGACATTCGAGATGGCAAGATGAGTAGACGGCAACACGGTCCTGACTTTGACGAACAGCAGCACGCAAAACGCAGCACAACCGCACCACATTATGGCCATGGTGGTTAGCATTAAGTTAAAGTTAGGCTTAATGGCAAGCTGCTCGCAGCACCGAAAAAAATGGGCGTCATTTTGGAGCTGATACGATCAACATTGATATGTTTGTAGATCGTTTTATAAATTTGTTGCAAGATTAGTGATTAGATCCCACACAAAAACTAATTTAATAAAAAAATCTATGAAGTTATTATTTTTAATTATTTTTACAAATTATTTTGCACTGTGTAGATCGTCGACTGCGACACTCATTGCAGGCCGGGACTAGTGCAATTTGTATTTCGAAAATGCAACAAATAAGCACTGGGCACGGCCTACATCAGGTGACGTTTTAATGTACCACTGCACTCACATCTCGGATGCAATCCGCTCCAAACTCCAAACTGCCCAATCCCCATACCACTCACCTTTCGCGTTCCTTTTGTGGGCCTGGGCCTTATCAATACGCCAAGTCAGCCAACTCCAGCTGGGAAAAGGAAGAGAGGAGCCAGGAATGTCCGAGTGCCACATAAACACTGTAATTACACACACATACACACACTCACTCCCAAATGCGAGAAGCTGTAATTTAATTAAGAAATATAGACGCATTATTAAAGAAAAAGGAGTAAACAAGGGGGCAACGCACATAGAAATGGCCTGGAGGCCCCACCCAGTTTGGTCAAATGGAGATGTGCCTACTCAGACTTCATTTGGCATTAGGCATTCGGCTGTGCCGGCAATTCCGACTGCAGGTTCCAGTTTTCCCGGCACATATTTTCTCGCCATATCCCGGGATGGGAATGATGGTGCGTTGGACGTCCCACAACATCGATCAGCAATCTACGTGGAAACACCTCCAGTGATTCTGGGTGGCCTTTAAGACGGGCGTAAAATTAGGTGGTAGATAGTTTATTAGCATGGTCAGCTATCCATTGCATTATTCATGGCCTACAGTTCAACTGGCTTGAATAGCTCTTCCTCAGTGAAACTATTTCCTTGGGATAGTAATCAAAGTTTAGCTTCAAGGGCCGAAGGTGGAAGCTTTCAGAAGCTTTAGGGTTGGTTCTCGCATACAGAAAGTAATAAAACTTAAGGACCTTTTTGTTTGCTTTAAGTCTGCCAAGGGAAATGGAAATATGTATATGCCCCTTAAAGGGGCAGATTACTATTGTGTAAGATAATGATGGCCCTTATAGAGGTCCGAGTTGCGCAAGGGGAACGCTGACTGAAAGACGCTCACATTCGTGGCGAAGTCATAATTGCGTCTGATCCCACAGACTTATATACATAATGTATATTTGCATTTCAGTTGACGCCTTAATGAAACCATGAAGTGAATTATTGTTTAAAATATGTATGGTCCTTTATGTAGGATTTATAGGATTCTATACCATTACAGATGTGCATCTTACAGATAGAGTATTATGCTCTTGCCGAATCTGAAAATTAATCAATTTGGATTAGTCGACCCGTTCCCCTGCCTTTAAAACAAAGCAAATAAGTGTATTTTTCCATTATGTTAATAAATGAAATGCTTGGATCTTCCACCCCGGTTACTGCGAGGCTAGAAGACTTAAAAGAGTATAATTAAATCATAAATGAATTAATCGAATTTGTCATCAATGCAGCTTTTATGCTATACGCATAGATGTAGACACGCGTGCCAATATCCCTACCCTCAATTTAAAAGTGTAACTTAAATCTACTCGTCCTCCTCCTGCGACTCGCTGCTCTGATCTACCGGATCGACCTCATCCGTCTTTTCTTTGCTGCCGCTGTCCTCGTTGCGAAGCGAGGACTGGACCAATTCGCGGGTGAACTTCTGCACCAAGCGCAAGGCAGTGGCCGCTGGCATATCGCACAGGGAGTGGCACATGAACTCGCCAAATCCCCGGAATTTGGCGTACGCCGGTGGCAAGGGGGCTAGAGGTTGTGTTGGATAGTATCCGGATATCGACAGACTGTCGTCGACTCGGCGTTTCGACGGATGATCGTCCAAGTGCTGTGATCCACGCTTATTGCTCCTCATGGGATTAACAATTGGACTACTGATGATGTACTCCGGCTGGTTTTGGTGTCGTCGGTGATAGCTTTCCGCAAAGTGATTGTAGCCCTTGCCATTGGGCATTTCTCCATTCGTCGAGCGCTGGCTCTTGTTGGCTTCGTCAGAGTTATTCAGGGGAATCCTAAAAAGAAATGATGTCTTGTTATTAGCAAATGTTACGTTAGGCAGCAATGGATCATGGACTTACCCTAACACTGTGGTCACGGGGAGTGCCTGCTCGCAATCGAAGATCTCGGAGTCGTCCTCCAGTTCGTCCTTGATGCTGTTCATATGCCCGTTGCTGTCGCTCCGGCAATCGTCCACCTCGTAGGTCTCCTCATCCTCCTCCTTTACGCTCATGTTCTTAAAGCTGCGCCTGGGCCGTATGTGATCCCCCAGAAACTGGAGGCTTTCGAATAGAGGCCATTGTGAAGACTGTGTGGAAAGGCCATTCTCGACGCGTCGCTTCTCGATGTTATATCGATTCCTTAACGTGGTCATCCGTTCCCTTATACTGGTGGCTACGAATTAAGATGGGAATATGCCTAGAATTATTTCCTGTCATCTCAAACTGGTTTAATCCCCTTGCTCACCATCGTAGCCCAGTTTGTGGGCTATCTGTTCCCATATATGGGCCACATACAGCTTGTCCTTGAACCGCTTGTTTGACCTATCGTACAGCACTGGGTGCGATCGGTATTCCCGGATCAGACCCAGATCAAACTCGCCCGTTTGGGCGTATGTCGCTCGAGGCCGACCACGCCCCTTTGGCAACTGCGGTGGATACAAGTGCGACAGGTTCTCCATTCCTCCTCCAGCCCTGCCATGGTTATTTTCAACAATGAAAGAATTATTATTTTCCATTTAAATGTTATTTTGTGATTTGTTAAAGTTTTGATTTTTCAGTTTTCTCTTTTTTTTTAACTAAAAAGTTATTCAAAGCGAACTGACTTAAAAAACTAAAAAATTAAAAATACATAATACATGAAAACTTGAATGTTCATATTTTTTTACTTTATAACCGCTCTTTTTCTAAAACATAATTAATGCCGCTCAAAGGTCTAAAAAAAGAATCGATCCAGCGAAAGAAAAGAACACAAGAAAGAAGGAATACTTTTGAGGATATACATACACACTTACTTAGTTACCGGTTTTTCAACAAAAGGGAGCATAAACAATTAAAAAACAAAGTCTGGTCGAGCAGAAGAAGACTATTAAACGAAGCATTGGCGTGTGAGAACTACTGAATGTTCGTAAAACTGCTTGAGGTTTTGATGCTGGATGGATCGTATCCTGCATATTATCACTTCGATAAATCGGTGATCTTTTAGGGATACGGATCGATTAAATACAAAGTAAATTAGGTGCTCCCAAAGCAGAATTAAGCGGCATAATAGCTAAGCAACAAAGTAATTGGACTTCGGACAGGTATTACTGCTCACAAAATCAAGGCTAGATAGTAATTAAATTTAACGATAACCGACCGATAAATCTATGCTTTCCATCCCTAATCTGCATCCGCTTTAACGGCGTACATGCATTTTACACAGCCGCAGCCGTTTACATGTATATATACGCGTGCGTAGGTGTGTATATAAAACAAAACTGCATCTTCAGTGCTCTCTGTCTCTCTCTATCGCTCAGTTTTGGTGCTAAGCGAACGACGCGCACTGTCGGCGTCGACGCCAGCAGCGCAATAAAAACAAAGCCAGCGAATACCGTAAAAATATCAAACTACCTAAAAAAAAAAGTACAGAAACGCGCTCGCAACTGCTTGATATTAATTTTAAGCGACGCCAGCTGCGCTGCTCTGCTCACACAGATAAACATAAAGAGTCGCCTTATAAACTTTAAATAAACAATTGCAGACTACCACTAATTTACGCTGTGCGAACGGAATAAATAAATAAAAAAAAAACTGAAGAGAAATAATAAAACTAAAATAAAAAGAAAGCAGACATTACCGAGTAATTGAGAAACTGGTATTATTTTTGGCTGGCTGGCAATATCGAATTAACAAATATCTTAATTTATTTTTATAGATTTACTCACCTCGAGAAATACAATTTAGATTCGCCTCAGGTTGGTTTTAGTGTGTATTTTTATTTTTATACCTATTAAAACGCGCGCTCTTTGCTCTGCGTTGCGCTTGGGCTTGCCTCTGCTTTCTAGCTGGCTATTATGGCTAACTGTAGCTGTGGCTGTTACTTTAAAAAATCAATATAGACGTAAATAAATTAATTAAGATTGCCTGCGCAACACACGACGCTCCGCCAGTGCGATGTTCGCCGCTCTCTTT
This sequence comes from Drosophila melanogaster, assembly GCF_000001215.4. Lineage (NCBI taxonomy): Eukaryota > Metazoa > Arthropoda > Insecta > Diptera > Drosophilidae > Drosophila > Drosophila melanogaster. The sequence goes on along the minus strand of NT_033777.3, from coordinate 25,647,406 downwards.
CGCTCGCGATGCTCTGTCTTTTTGCCTGCACGCACAACTAGTCGCTGTGAGAATATTTTTTAAACTGAAACTGAAAAAATTTTTTATTTTTATATTTTACGAATTACGGACGAGGCAAGCCGCAAGAGAGCGGCACTCACACAGGGACAGGCACTCACACAGACACACAACCGCACGACCACGCGCGCACCAACCCTCTCGCTCACACAGGCGCCGAACCCCATGTAGTAGAGATGCGACCGTGAGGCGATTTCTTTCGCGCGAGACGCCCGACTTTGAACATGCAGTCAACCCAGTTAGCACCACTCTAACTTCTGCTACGTTTGGGTTGTTTTATTGTAGTTTATAGTATTAACTTTTCGTTTTTAATCATTTTAAACTGCATTGCACCATTGGGACACTTTTTATTCATTGCACAGACCATTCAATTGCACATCTCTAGCACACAGCCAACCAGGTGGCAGCGTTTTCGACTCAAATACAAGTGGCAACCACGGTCGGGCATTTTAATAACGGAAAAGGGATGAAAAGTACCAGAATAGCGCGCGCGCTTGGGAAATGTTTAAATATCAAATGTAACTGGGAAGTGTGGGATAATATGAACACGAATTGAAAGCGATTGAGTACACATAAGAACATAGAATAAACAAGAAGCAAACTCACCTGTATATATACTTTTATATAATTAAAATAACACAGATGTTCTGATATTGCGAATTCGAGATCTGAAACAACAGAAAATATTTCATAAGCAAAAATACGAGACATGACTTTAGTAATAATAAATAAATTTTATAGATTTTAGTTGTTTATTACAAACCGCCCATAGGCCGGGACAAGTGCAATGTTTATTCGAAATGCAAAACGTTGACACCTTCCCGTCCTACGGGAAATTCATATTTATATTCGGCTGAAAATCAGATCACGAATATTGAGTTTCAGCAAGTACATGGAACATCTTGATAAACATTCACAAATAATACCATCAACAGGTAGGCAGGTAGGCGAACAATAGGAGCATCGACCAAAGCCCAAAAATCTCGAATTTCAAAAGCAGAGAAACAAAAAATAAGCAGCAGTTCATATTAAATTTCCGCCCCTACTTGAGTGTCCTTTGTGCGGGTCTGCGAAATGCCCAACAATAGTCCTGGGTCCTCGAGGAGTGGGAGTTTCTGATCGCATAGGATCGGGAGCAGGTAAAACTAAACCCTGCACAAAATCAAGCGTTAAATGCCTTTTACTTACGCCTCACATCATTTTGCAAGAGGAAGCTTGTATGTATGTATGTACATATGTGAAAGTATGCTGCGGGGTCCATTAACAGTTGGCTAACATCAACAAAATTTGAAATCCAAAGCGTGACAAATTCGTAGAAACCAGAACCACTCGGAGGCGGGCAGAAAAAATGAACAAATCTGCTGAGCGGAAGAATTGCCAGGGCAGCAAAAAAAAAGAAGTCTACAAAAACACACCCGTGCTACCCCCTTTTTCCAGGCTTTTCCAAAGATTATTTACTGCTCCAACTGTTTGAGAGCCTCAGCTTATTTCGCTTATCTGCCCCAAATGAAAACCAGCATATAAAAATACTAATAATATCTTCTGGGGGGAGTGGAGAAGCGGAGCTTTGCTCGGTATTTGTTTATTTGATCGCTGCTGGCGGCGCTTTTCGTGGCCCAAGATGGCATTAGGTTTTAATGTTGTTCCCTGCGACACAGCAACAAATTCCGCACTGAGCAAGAGCTGCAATAAATTCATATTTATTTATTTTTGTTAGGCAAATACGCCCCCAACGGTTCGAAGACTCTCTTCAGTCCTCGGGCGCTTCTGCCCTAGCCTTCTCCATTCAGCAAACGAAAGGAAAGGCCCAGAAGAGACCCCAAGTCCGAGTCTTGGAGATCGGAGAGCGGAAACGCAAATAGACGCACGATAACAAAAAAAAAAAAAAATACGAGACGAGGCAGTAGAATAAGCATAAAACAGAAACAGCACGGCACATAAATTTGAAATAACTAATAATTCATTGAAAAAGCTGGCAGGGAGGGAATGGGGGAAAAACTGGAGTGGCTCGGCGGTGGGGATCAAGTAATAATATTTGCTCAAGCCAACAGCTGACAAGTCAGCAATAGCACACACTTTTCTCGATATCGCGATCGAAAATCACCGCAGGAATTGAAGGCGCTCGGTTTTAGAAAGAGGAGGCCTTTCGAAAATATACGGTGGGGGCTGGCAATAGACAGACATAATAGCCAGTTTGCAATTCTCCTTGATCTCGCACAAGGTAAATTAATTGCAGAGGTTTCCATTTGGATTTTGGATTTGAATTCAACTAATATAGCGTAATTTTTCATGGCTATTCATTACGTGTGTGTATCGTCTCCTTTTCTAACATTTATTTAAAATGCCCATTTGTCTTTTCTACGGTTTTCTTCTTGCACATCTGCGCTCATTAAGGGCATTCAGAGTTCGTTTCGCTGGCCTTTCTCCTGCACATTTATGATGGCTATTTCTCCGCCTCTGCGAAAGACTTGTAAGCTTTTTCGTTGCCCGTTGGTCTGTTCTAGTTCGAGTAGAATCGTTTTTAATGACTCGAGAGCAGGAGCCGCAGTGCCAAACCAAGCCAAACCAAACCAAACTTAGGAAAGCATCAAAGCCTTCGATGGCAGCCAGGGATAAGTGAACGGGAATGGTCATGGATGGCCATGACTTCCAGACAAAAACCGTTTGCATTTCCCATTGTTGATGTACTTGTTGCTTCTTCGAGAGACAGAGATACAGTGGACGCAACTTAGAATTGATCAAACACCTAAAAATCTCAACATTATCCAAGTAATGTTCGCAATTTCAATTAATTCATGAGGCATTTAAATCTCTAGAGATTTGCGAAAGAATGTGCAATGGTTTACATGTATAAAATATGCAAATAAACCAACTGTGGGCTATTAAAAACAAACTAATCATTTTATAGTCTACAGTTTAACAGCAAATAGAGTTTAGTACAGGAAATAAAAAAGAAATACCTGTTGATGATTTGAGAAAATGATCGTAAAGTCAGCTCAAGAAGATAATATTTATGCTTTTTATTGCAGGCCAATATTTCTGTCTAATTTTTTTTTTCATCATATGTCAAAAAATAAAAATTACTGATGAGAAAATTTCCTCCCATAGAGTTTCCACTGTAGATCGAGCGAGGGCCGCGAATAGAAATAACTGTATTAAATGGGCCCAGGACCAGTGAGAAAGGTCTGCTGCCTGAGAACCGAACCTCCGCTCTTGGCTGTTACAATTTCTAGGCTCCAGCAGCCGAGGCTGTCGGGTCGCCAGACTTGGCCATCGTTTTGGCCATGGTCGAAGGAACCTGTTTTGGGGTCGGAGGGGCCCAGCAGCAGATCGCGCAAAAGGCGTTCCAGAGATGCGGACTGGGCCGTGCCTGGCTGTCTCATCTGTTGTCTATTTGGCAGGCTCCAACTTCTACCAATTGCTGGGGGCCTGTTCGCAAGTGCAACATGTTGCCAGCAACATTTGTTGCCTCGGCAAACACTCACAGATTTGATTTGCTCTTGCTTCCAATTCTTCTAGATTTGCCAAGCCATTTTTTGGTTGGTTTGTTTTTGCAGCAGCCGCCGCTGCAGCAACAGCAAGAGCAGCGTAATCGAAATGCAATTAAGATGCGGCTTCAGAGTGCTGCAGAATTTTTGACTCGCACTCACCAAAGGAGCGAGAACGTGGCTGCAATTTATATTCCCGGACAGATTTTTAGAAAGTAGCAGAGGAGTTATACCCGAGAGTCCAGACCAAAGCCAAAGCCAAGACCAAGATCAAGACCAACCCATAGTGCCATTCGAAAGGCGTTGACGTGGAGAGGTGAGCCCGATCCCGAAATGCGGCTTAGAACGATCTCGGTGGATTGTAGACTCACTCTGTTGGTATTCGTATGTGGCATAATTAAAGGGTTACGCCACGGCCACGCCAATCTTCATTCGATATGTGGCGATCTGTTTGCGTCCCCCCCTGCTTTCTTCACCGCTCTACTGTCAGAATACAGTTCTGTGGAATTGTGTGGCTGATATGCATAACGGTGGTTTAATATGAGTTGGCGCACTAAGAGAGACTGCGCCACAAGTGGGCATGTCTCCGGTGATCCAACCCCTTTTCTATATTCCATCCTTGCACTGGGAAAAAGTCTAATTTAACTTGCAGAAACCAACTATCTCAAAGAAATTGATTCGGAAGTTACGCTTGGTATAAACTGTAGTGAAAATAATTGTAATTGTAGAGTCTGACTAAAGAATTAGGGGAAAAAAAGACGCAAATGAGAGACCGGAACAGCGAACGTTACAATCTGTTTTAAAAACCATGCAAATGGAGAGCGAACTTGATTTTTCAAAATCTTGAACAAATTAGTTTCCTGAAAATACCCTGAATAATTTTTTAAATTTTCCCTCAATGTAAAAGGCTTCTCTTGTAAGTCGAAGCACATTCATTTCGTTGATATCGTTATGGCGTAATATGGGCCACTTCTCCCTGGACGTGTGCAGTCATCAGTCGAAATGGTCGGCCATCAGCGCATCGTTTATTGGGGTTCGCTCCGCGAGTTCTCCAATTGATTGCCCACATCTGTGCAGGCTGAGCTCCAAAAGAATCTTCGCCAGACGCACGAGGATGACCAGAAATTATTGTTCATTGGGAAAACGTGGTTTCGAGTGCTAGTCTCTGTTTAATGGCATCAAACTTTAAAAGCAAGCAAAAAGCCAGTGTCTCAAGGCAAATAACCGCACTCAACTGGAATATTGACTTGATTCCATTACGCTGAATTGCTAAATAATAATTATCTCATTTCATTTGCTACTGGACAGGATTTGCCAACCAAATTCTCACAGCCAACTATCGTTATCTTTTTGCTGGTTAAGTGCGATATCCTGCTTCTCCAAATGAGTGTTTTTTCTCAGCTTTTTCCTCTGACTTTTTCCAAGAACTATGAAATCTCTATTTGTATTTTCATTCATATCGAGAATATGATTTCTTTAAAAAATGATTCACTTATTGTACACTTATAATGCAATTTCCTCTAGGGAACTGTCCTTAGAGAATTGGGATTTAACCGAAACATGGCAGTTAAAAGTTGAAGGCGTACTTGCAATTCCGCATTCAACTATTATACATAAATATACATAAAACTGAACCTTTCGTGATAACCAAGTAAAGCTCGACAGCGCTGTCTTTCACTTTACATTATAGAAGAATGCCAGAGTCGTGTCATAAAATCATACACCTTTTACAGGACGCATAGTGCGTAATCTTTTCATGGCATCTCCACATAAAATTTCTCATTATTTCGCAAATGTGTAACCAAATGTTATTATCCGCTAATTGCCAAATAGTTTGGCGTATCTCGTTAGCAATGGCAGGCAGATTGGCGTCTGAAGACTAGAGTCGGAAGACTGGGCCTGGACGAGGCTACAGCTACAACGGCTCAATTACTCCGCGTCTTCAGTGGCTCACAATCTGGGCGCTGAAGAATCGGGCTTGTTGCCAAGGAGTCTTCGGTCTAATAGCTAATGATCGGCGGTAAATATGCGCCATCTTAATCCCCCCGTCGTACCCTGATCATCAGCATCTTTAAAGTGAACGAAATCCCGAAGACCGAATGGGGCCAAGTTCTCACACAAATTAAAATTGCTATTCTCTTTTTATTTTCGGGCCGCTTCTACGCAAATGTGTAGGGTATGGGTTGCGGCATGGGATGTTCCGAATGGCATCTCATCGAGAAGAATTTAAGCCTCAAATTTCGCAGAGGGGAGACCGAGCTAAGCAAATTTTAAGCTGGTGCTTCATAGTTATATGGGGCATTGCCTATACATGCATGTGTTCATATGTATGTATGTGTATATGTGTAAACAAACGGGTATATGTTTGCCCCCTGTTAGGTATTCGATAGCGCCAATTTGATATGGCGGCCAGGAGCACAAATTAAGTTTCCCAGAAACGAAGAATACTACCTGAACAGCGTAGAATCCCCATTCCATTCTTCTGGCACTGGCAGTAGAGTGTTATCTTCCTTGGCTGCGAGTTTTATGTCTGCTCAGATCGTAAAGCTGTTAGCGACGCTATAAGGAAGAGAATCTCTCAAAAAGAAAGTTGGCAACAACGCAAATAAACTATGTAAAGTGGCTTCTTCAATGGAGAAAGAAGCCAATGCGAATAAGATGTTGCCGCAGGAACTTCATTTTGCTCAGCAGTGTTTTTTAATGCCCCTCAAGATAGTTAAAGGAAATTAATGAGTAGTAAAAGCGAAACGGACGGGCCAAGTTGCCAAAGAGAGTCACTCGATCCAACCACTCAGAGGCCACAAAAGCGAAATCAATATCCAATCATTAATCGTTAACTAATTCCATGAATTCTGCCCGACTTTGGGATCCCGGGTCCAGATTTTTTGGTCAGGTCCGTCTGTATTCGTTCCCATTTACCAAGTTCCAAAAACGCAACCAGACATGCCACACTAAAGACATATATTTATGCCCTGAAAGCAACTTTTGGCGTATTTAGAACAGCAACAACAACAAACAGCGGCAAAAAAACAGAAATATCAAGATAAAAATATTTTTTCGGGCGGCCCTTTGTGGCTCTTCGATGGGACAGTGGCTACACTGCCAAATATTACCCAGTCATAACGGTCAAATAAGATAATTAATAACCTCGCCAAATTTGAATAAATAATTACATATAAATTGAATAGACTGGAACCTTGAAACTATCTTTGCACCTATCAAAGTGATTTTAGTTAAGGTATGTCATGTCAATATTAGTCTTGATTGTTTCCGGTGTATTGGCCCGCCTAAACCAAGTATTTGCTGATTGCGGCTTTGTTGTTGTTATTGTCGTGGCGCGTCTCAAGTCTGGAGTCGTCTCTTTGGGCTCTCTTAAGGGATCTTCTTCTGGGATCTGGGACTTCCTCCCTCCACACACGCGTTTTGAATTCGATTTGCTGATTGCCGTTTGCTTCTTGGCGAGATTTCGATTTCGTCGGCAACAACAGCAACGACGAGCCTCGACCATGAAACAATTTTATATTTTTGTGCAGAAAAAACGAAGATCAATAAAATTTTACCGACAACTGTATTTCGCTCAGACATCGGAGTATAGGGCCCTAAAATTAGTGACCAAATTGTCAAAGTGTGGGCTTTTGGGAGGGGGTGTGGGTCACATTTTTGGTTACAGTAATCAGGACAGAATCGAGCAAAAAGAAATTGAAACTAAGCAGCTGGTAAAAATTTGATCTTAATTTTTTGTGCGCTTCGGTTTTGTAGACTCCGAAAGAGCTACAAAACAAAGTGTTGAAATTTATTTAGGGAATGTGGAGCTTTGTTGCGTTAGAAGGTTATGTTCACTCCATGGGAAACTAATGTGGCAAAAGACAGATTGGGACTGATTGATATGGACTACGATAAATGCTTACATGACCCATGAATTGTTATAATTAATAGTATAGGAAAGAAATGAGTGTATAAATAATATTTCACATCAAGAAAGTAGTTTTACTGCAGCATTTTCCTTGATTTCCTATTATCTACATTTGAGTTGAAAAGGTCCAGAAGTTTTGCCTATCAACTGTGAACTAAAAACACACAAAAAGAAAGTTGCCCCTAGGCCTTGTGCATAATTCTGTAGAAAAGCGAGAAACAAGGAGGCTTTGTAAAAAATGGGGATGAGAAGAGAGGGCGCCGTGTGAGTTCCTGCAGAATCCGCTGCAAGAAAGGTGCTCCAACAACAACAAAAACAAAAATGGCAATTCCCAGAAACGAGAGTGTGTGGGAGGTGGAGAAGGTGAAGATGGAGAATTCTTCCAAAGGAGCAAGAAGAGCAAAGAATAGGGGCCGTCACTAATGAATTTGTATGCAGAGACCGCAATGATTTGGCACAAAAACAAAAGCAACAGTAACGGAAATGCGAGGATTAAGAAAAAAAAGGAAAACGCGGGTCCAACGAACAACATTTTGTGAAATTAGTGCAGACAGTCGAAAAACGCACCTTTTATGTTTTGTAGCCTCTCTTCACATTTTACGATTGCCAGTTGTTTCTTTTTCCATGATTTTTGATTTATGCAAAAGCAATAAAAATTATTATAATGAAGGCGCTGACATGGCTGATGGCCAGAGCAAAAAGCGTGCACTGAGAGAAATAGCTTATACGAATCATCATCAAAGTTCGTCAAAATGATTATTCAATCAATCGGTTTCTTGAAGAAAGTGTGAAGATTTTGAAAAATAAATAAGTTATCCTGGTTTAATATTTAGTTTAAATACTTTTTAAAAACTACAACTGCCATTCTAATTTAAATTAAGATCCTCACATTTTATGTCTGTGTAGGCGAAGAACAGAGTTGGCGACACGTGATGATGGTAGGGATAAGGAGAAGAACTGGGGGCGATGACGATGCTTATGTTCCTTGTCCGTTACTTTAACTTTACTTGCTCTTTCTCCCGCACTGGGGCTCATGTTAAAAAACAAATAAAAGTTCAACAAAAAAGAGCGCGAAGAGAATGAGTCAGAATGTTTGTTTGACTTCTGCACAAAGAATGGCTTCTTATTTCTTTGTGCTTCTGCAAAAGCACATGTAAATAAATCAAAAGGCGACAGGAAAATCGCCATTTTCCCCGCCTATATGCACAATCATTTGGGCGCAAAAAGACTTTTTAGCAGAGCGCTTTAGTTTAACTTCCAACTATTAGCTATTTTGATGGTCAGCATAAATTCTTCACCTTTTTGCCGTAATTATCTGCAGGAGAGAGTCACTCCTCGCGGCTGCGCCCAAAAACGGTTAAACATAAAAAAACTAACGGCAGTTTTATAACGCTGGTCTTGGGAACTTGGGGAGATTACCTTTTGGGAGGCTGCGCCAAAAATGAGCGGAAAATGCCCGCAAAAAGAGTGGGCGCTCAGAGATCCCCGAAGATGATACACAAGCAATCAAAAGAAATGCAACGGCCTCATCGCGCTCCTCATCCTTCTTCTCCTCCTTCCTCCTCTATTCCATCTTCACCCATTTCTTCCTGCACTTGCCGATGCACCGTTACGCGGAGTTGAGCCCGGGTTCAAGATCACCGCACCCAGCCAAATGTTTTTTCTGTTATTTTTTCCTTGATTTTTTCGGGCGCATTCTCCGCCTTGTCTCTTTGCACTTTTACACAGATTCTTTGGGGGATATTTCGTCGGTTTATGATGTTTCTTTTCCTTTAGTTGGTGTTTTTCTATTTTTTTTTTTTTGTGAGGGCACTTGGGACTAACGGTTCTGTTTGGTGAAGTTAACAAATAAAAGTAGCGCGCGCACTCAACTCACCGACAAACAAACACAAGCGCACAAAAATGTTTAACACACCATCGTCGTGCCGGAGGCTCAAGGCTTTAACTTCCTCGATCCGCAGTAACTTGGTCACTTTTTACTTTTATTTCTTTTGATCAGTAGTAGTCAGGAGTTGGAAGGCTCTTTTGAGACACAACCGTCGCCGCCGATGGATTGCGCGCAATTGAATTTCCTCCACAGCGGCGACTCAGCTCGTCGCCTCAACGAAAACGACTTCAGAACTCAGACTCGAATTTCTCTGCCGACGCCGGCAGAAGCAGCGGCTGCAAAAAGGAACGCAGCTCGCAGGGGTGGCAACTTTTAGATACCTACTACCTGCCTTTTAAGGGGCATAGAATGTATAAAGTAACACTTCAAGTCGTGGAGTCTGACGTTAGCTAGACATAAAATATAACAACTTAAGTATACATACATATGTGTATAAATTATACTTTTGTTTAAGGATTTTCATAGTGTATTGGTTTAAATTTAAATGCAGAATAAGATGCATAGCTATATCCTTAGCAACTCGTATGAACTCTCTTACTCTCGAAAAATAAAGGGTACCTCGATCTTTGTTCGCTCTCTGCGCCGAATCGCTTGATACTCTCCCAGAAAGGACCAAAGGTTTCCCTAACAAGGCTTCTGGAATGTCGTAGAACAGGGGGATGTTATGTCATACGAGAAAGAGACTGTCTAAATAAGGATGCAGCCACTGATTTTGAAGGATTTCAAAAGCCTCACCTAATAGATTTTTTTAGGATACTTCTAGAATAATTTATAATATATTTTTAAATTTAAGAGACATATTTAGATATGGAAAGTTCTGCGTAAAGGATACACTTTAAAAGATTTAATGTATATTTATGAAAGCAAATTCATTGCTGACTTACTATAGGTACATATCCCAACATCAGCAATTGTATCCTTCCGAATGCATAGAAGATCCCCTAGAAGCCCAAAAAAGAAGTTTTAACTAAGACTTAAAGCCCAAAAAATGTTGTCCGTCGAGTGAGGCCTTCTGTCAGCTAATGATCGCCCAGAGCAGGCTGGTAAAAGTTGCGAACCTTGGGCCCGGGGACAACTCCATTAGGGCGGCCCACATTCGGTGGCCAGTTGGGTTTACATTTGGTTGGCGAGCAGGTGCATCGGCGGCAAGAGTGCGACCGAGAGTCGCGAGGAAAGTTGCGGCGCGTGGCTAGAGATCGATGAAGAAACCAGAAGACGAAGACCCGCGCTGCCCGCATATCGCGCATCAGGACAATCGCTGAGGCACGAGGCATGTCCGGACACATCTGGAGTGGCACAGAGTCTCATAGTCACACCTTGAGCAGAGCTGATCGCTTAGCTATGAAAAAGATACCATGAAATTTATTACATTTCTTTCAACCAGATCCTTTTTAAGCTTGATCAAAGAACTAAGAACTATAAATCAATTAATGGCATTTAAGATCATTTGTAAGATCAATAACATATTTCGAAAATGAAACCAACAAAGGATTTAAGTTTACTAACTTTTTATTCGGCTTGTAATTGTGCTTTATGCTTATCTTCAATGTGTCTGTACTTATATAATGAGGACGGCTAATATTTCAGCTTTTTTGCAGCGCAGCATAAGAGTCGCAATTTAGCATAAATGAAAACTGAACTGAGATCGCCGATGGCCAGGGCATCATTAAACACATTAACAGACAACAGACGATGGCGATGGCAGGTGATGCCAAACAGAGACAGGTTGGCAAACTGACTGAGTGGCTAAATGACTGACGGTATGACTGACTGACGGACTGAATGACTGACTAACTGAAGGACCGACTAAGAGCGCGGCTGAACGATCCCAATGGCAACTGTACACACAAACGGGCTCGAGTCGTTGGGGACTTTTAATGGGCTTAACCCGTGCCTCGAGGTCTCTTCTCACCGCCGACTCCACCGCACTCCTTTGTTAATTACAAAGGATGTGCCACAGGACAACATCTGCCGAATGCCAATCGATTCCCCAGCCCCTGGATGCTTAACCCCTAAATAAGCAAGCTACATTTTGCATATAAATAAACCCATCTTTGCTTATAGTTACAATGGTTAGATGATATACATACTTACATTTAAAAGTACTGAAAACATACTTTTGTTTATTAATATAACACGATAGGTTTCAAATGTAGTGTATCATAAATTTTCAAGAGGTCAAAGTTTACTTGTTTAGAAACCCCTATCCTTAGTGGGTTAAGCTTTGGTTGTATTCCGCGCAGCTGTACCATCTGTTTCCAGATCCTTCTGATCCTTGCGGCTTACGCACTCTCCTGCTTCTTCTTCTACTTGGTCCCTTCCCATTTCTGCTCCTGTTTGCCTGAATTTTCCATTTCTATTGTCAGGACGAAGGTATCGCAGAACGCAGCCATCGAAGGCCAACTATCCAGCGGCGAAACTAGTTTGCCACCTTTTGCGTCTTTAAGAACCGGTAACGGTACAAAGGTGCTGCCCCTCCCACTTTCCTTTCGCCCATTTGCGAAGCGTTCGAAATGATGTTTTGATATTTTCTCAGTTTTGGGCCCCAAACAAACCATACCAAATGGTCTTATCTCGCCCATTTTGACGAGTGCCTGCCAAAAGGGAAAATCGGGTACTCAGCCATGGCATTTTCTCTCCCCATTACATTATCGTTTACATGCCACCACCCCGATCAGGGGATATATGTATGTATATATGTTTATGTGCCTTTTCCCAGCGATCCCCTCTTCGGTTTGCCCTCTGGTCCATTAAAAAACCGTCGAACGGCTTTATTAATTTGCTGTAATTTGTTTATGTTTTCTAAGCAATTTGTTTTCCACATGCGGAGCTGCCACAGTAGCACCCAAGGGGCAACAAGGGGTTAAGGTTAACTATTGGACATACAAAAATGATCGTTGCAACTTATCACCATTTTCGGATTACCTCATTGTTTGGTATATGAAAAATTTTGCGTACATAAGTTAAGAGGTAGGGATATCCAGAATAGTATAATTGGCTAAATAAGTTAAAAATCAGAGTAACAAGTAGCATTTCTTTAATAAAACTAAAATAAATCACAGATACCGTGTTAGCTAAGTTGTTCGAAATAATTTATTCCAAACAATAAACCACTTTATGGGCTATCGTTAATATAATTTGCATTTCATTTTATTTCCTGTGATTGTGAAATGTCCCTGGCCAACAGCGAAATGCGTAATTTAAAGTGTCAGGGAACACGGCCATAAATGTTGGTCCTCTTGTATGTTTTTAATAAAGTTATAAATCTGAAATCAAAACATAAATGTGACATTGATCTACAACTGCCGAAAGTGGCTGTGTGAACCAATTCTTGTTTCTCGCCAAAATCGGCGAACAGAAGGAGATTTTTCAGCACATTTTTTTATTTTTTTTTGGCAATCGTTTTCCATTGCGTTTCGTCCAGGGAGGCAGATAAACTTTATGACCACAAAAGAGCATCTAAAATAAAGCAAAGCAAATAAAATCGGACAAGAACAGCATGTGAACGATTGCAAATTACAAGCCCAAGCTCAATTCAGCTGGGAAGCATCTTTGCCTGCGTCTTTTGAAGACTGCAGACTGCAAAGTGCAGATACATCCGAGTATCTGGGGATCAGGACCAGGCCATTTCGCTGCTGTTGTCTTGGCCATGTTTTTGGAACGGCAGCTGCTTCTTTCGGCTCTGTCGTCATTACCAAAAGGAAGCTAAAGACAAACGGATATGCGCTGCACATCAAGCAACTGCTTTTTGCTGCCCAGTTTTTTTTTTATTTCGTATTTTTTCGGTGGTTATTGCATTGCTTTTTGGGCTTTTTTGTATCTTGGGCGAAAAATAAATTGTGCGACAGGTGCGACAACGACAGCCGTCGAAGAAGAAGAACAGGCTCAAACACAGAGATGCATCTTTGGGCCAGAAGAGAGTCTTCCACACTGCAAGAAGATATTATACAATTTCCAAAACTGCATTCATTATAAGCTATACGTCTTGTCGTACTTAAAAAAAGGGGAAGAATCATAAATTGTTGCTATTTAGTACTTTGAGAACAAAGAATACTTTCAAGATGCTCGACTTTTTGTGGCAGTGCACCGGAACGATCGTAGCCGCAGGAAGCTTTTTGTGTGGGAGCGAAGCTTTCGCATTGATTCCGTCTTTATGGGTCTGTTGTTTTTCGGCATTTTTACAGCTGCAGCATCGATAATTGCCAACCCATCTTACATGGACCGAAAAGATGGTGATCAGGACCCAAGAATCAGCGGCAGCAGCTGTTACTTCCGCCCGAATGGATTGGAATGGACCGAGCCTGTAAGGGATTCCTCTTCACTTGGCGATCGGCGGCCAGATCCTTGGCGCATTCATCGATCCTTTTTCTAACGCTAATCCTGTAGACGAGCCGCAGACAGAGGATTTGAACTACCTGTACCTGTTTTGGTCCTCTTTACCCGACTGTTTTCAAACTTCAGGCTTTCAGTCTGCATTTCGATCTTTATTTTGATCCGCTGCGGTGATCTACATGCATGAACGAACCCACGATCCTCCTTCGTGGCCTATTGAATTAATGTGCGGCATTAGGCGGACCAACAGGTTTGGCCTAAGCCTTTTCGGGCTGCTCTGCTGGTAGAAATGCATGCATACGTTTGATCCTACGTGGTCTTGAGTTTTCTTGAGTGAAGATCGCGAGGCGCGCTCACGTAGCTAATAGTGTCCTAAATAACAGGTGTGGAGTGATTGGTTCCACTATGATCCTTACACCGATTCCTGGTAGATCACGTAGCTAATTGATGAGGAATAAGTGCGAACGAAGATCTCTACCAAATCCTCGGTACAGTTGTGTTCAGCGGTGCGGAGTGGTCGAAAGGCAAGTAAACAGGGCCAATGGCAGATGTTTGCATATCGCCAAAAGATCGGTCAGCATTTCTTCGTCTCAGCCTCCTTTCCCTTTTTGCTCATATTTTGCATTTCGAAATGCAAACAGTAGAGGAAAGCAGAAATAAAAGCCGAAAGAAAAACAACATTTCGAGCACAATGGCAGGGCAAAGACAAAAGGACACTGGTCCTGCACATCCTGCCGTGATTTACGATCCCAAAAATGATCGATCTCGAGCGGCAAACAAATTTGCTTGCGGCTTAGGCCCAAAAAAAGGACAATAGGCAGCAGCACTAAAACGGATGGATCATCTCGATACATTGGAACCCCTCTGTGGCAAATTGCATTTGCAGGATTCTTGCGCAAGACCGAATTTCACGACTCATTTGAGCCAAGGTGAAAGTATTTTTGATCGATCTCTCGCAATTTGCAATCTTGTCCGTGGTCCGCAATGAAGTTGTTAGCGCGAATAACCCTCCTCGGGCAACTGGCCCATCCATCCGATCGATGGTGTGCAAATTTGGCATTATCACACATATGGCTGCAAAGCGATCTAAGCGCACAATCTTCCAGTAGTGAGGCACTCGAGCATTCAATCTTGATGGATTTGCATTCTCAGCTGGGGGATAAGCCGCCAGATCAGCGGGAACATTGACTTAATAGCGGGATTTATTAGCAAGGCCACTAAACATACGTTATTAAAAGGATTACAACAAATAAGCCAGATGATGATAAAACGTCTTTTAAGTATAAAAAATCTGAGTGACTAGTTTCACATACAGATTCTGTTAGCAATGGAGATTAAGTAGCCCAACTGAGGCGTCAATGAACTTCACCTACGCCTGGAGGTGAAGCTAACCCCATCTCGCAGAGAAGATCTCACCCAATCTTCCACTGAACTCCAATGATCGCCGTTGTTTTACGAGTGCTGATTTATTTGTTTGCAGTGCGATCACCTCTGTTTGTTCAATACAAACAAATGCCAACTTAAACTCGACAAAAATGTAACAGAAATCGTATTTGCAGCGACTTGAAAGCAAATCAAGCGATCGAAAATCGAAATGGTACGCAAAGTTCAAGATCGCCGGTGAGGAGATCCTTTATTTCTTTATTTTATTTTTGGTCCACTCAAGGGCGTTGCATGAGATGATCTGTCGAAATTTATGAGAATTTGCGTGTAAATTAAAATAATAATGAAAAGAAAATGCCGCCAATGAAGTGGGCTTTTGTCTTTGTCGATTTAAAAGACGAAAAAACTTCCGGTTTTTACAAAATTCGATAGTCGTAATTTGATATGTTTATGCGTTTCGGGCGATTGGCATAAACTTGGCGAAAATAAGAGACAACAGCTGCCGTGAGCTTTTCGAATGATCATCGCGATCATCTCGTCCTCATCCCGCTTCCTTTCCATTATATGTTTATTCCCATCCTTTTTGGCCAGTTACAATCGCAGACAATTAAGCGGAAATGCGATCTGAGAAATGAGAAATGTTGCACTGCACCGGATTTAAATGTGAATGCAATGCGGTGGTTCCAGAACGGAGGCATAATTATGCCCACAAAGGCGAAACCAACTGAGGCCTACCCAAATCAAAAACACAACAAGCCAACGTGGAAAAATGCAAAGAAAACGGACCGGGCATCAGGCATCAGGCAACAGGGATCAGGGACAAGGGCAAGGACATGAATAAGGACACGGATAAGGGCAGGGCCAAGGACAGAAACTGGGAAAATCCAGCGTGAGAATCCCTCGACGACGCAATTGAACCAGGACTACGCAACAGACTTTTCTGGTATCCACCAGGAACAGCACCAGGCGTGCACTCAAAGAAATTCAGCACTTAAACTCAAGTAAGGATCTTTAAAAGATCATGGTATTTTAGTAAAGCGTTTTCCAAGTGAAATGTATAGAATAGCATATTTTTTAGTGATAAAATGCATGTATTGTAGGTCTTGGAATTTCCTTTTCTTAAGCATAGTCGCTTTTTTCTTGTGTACCATCCTGCCATCGAACTACCCCATAGATGGAGATGCTGCAAGGGGAGGGGGAGGGGAGGGTGGCGCAGCAGAGCCACCCCATTTCCGCCCTGCCTTTGGCATTGTGCGTTGGGGTTGGGGTTGCATAAATTATACAAAACAATGCTAGCGCACACATGTATGTATGATTCATGCCAGGATCAAATCCCAATGCGTAGTTCGTTCGATTGCTTTTGAAACTAGGTTTTACGCGCTTTTAAGCGATTTTCGGTACAGTTTTTCCAATCCTAGCAGTTGGTGAAGAGCTCAGGTCTTCCATTCTACGCTGATTTGCTTTTACACTGCAAGAAAAATACCTTCTTCTGATAATAATGTAGATTATGTACATATGTAACTTAAAGTAACATAAGTAAGTTAAGAAATTGTATTTAAAAATGTTTATAAGTAAATACTCTCTTCATTTGACAATTATATTTGACAGTTATGAACCAAAGGAACCAAATATAATTGCAGTGCATTTGTGCTTATTTTCTAGTTCAAAATCAACCCCAACTTTTGGAGATCCAGGTTTCGCAATGAGTAAGTCGCAATAAATGTACCAAATTTGAACTTTACCAACTTTTGGGGAAGGAGACGCGAACGGAATGCGCAATTTAATATTTCCTATCCAGAGACAACAGAAGGACGAACAGAAGGATTATGCGCAGATAAATATGAATGGTCGAAAGGAAGTTCGTAATTAAAATACCCTTAGATAATAAATTATTGCACAATGCTGTTTTGAAATTACAAATCAAATGGATTAATCTAAACTTCATATATTTACACTAGCAAAATACAAGTTTGAAACATAACACTCAACTCCTCTGCTCTGCAGGATACCATAATCCCGCCGAAATCAATCAAATTATCGGAAATGAAAAACTTTTTGACTTGGGAAATTTTCGAAATTTTCTTTCACATAACAATTTAATTTGATGCGCCTGGAAGAAAGATATTTTCACAAAAGCACTCGTTAGGAAAGCAATTTTCAATTCATTTCGAAGGGTATTATGATACGCCTAGATTTCGGAATCTTTAATATTCGGGTGATCGGTTGTGTGAATTCTTTGGGGTTGGCCAGGCGTATTTTCGTACATCGAAGGACAACAATGGATACGGATAAGGGATCGTTTTGTGCGGCCCAAGGACAACGAGATCGAGTTCCAGTGCATGCCAGGACACGCCGGGGAAAGTGGAGAGGTACACAATGGGCGGCGGAATTATGAAATAATAATCAAGTAGGGCATAATCATAATGCCGTAACCTTGATGCGAAGGTAAACAATAATTAAGCCAGGCTGCGGGGACCTTCTATACACAAAAAAAAAAATAAAATAAAGAAGGAAGAAATAGGCTCGTTATAGGGGAAAGGAGAGGGTATCCTGCGCCGGGATCGCAATCACAAGCGCACACGTGTTGCTTCCACCCGGACAGAGCTAATCTGCTGACGCATTCAGGACGCCTCGTTCAGGTTCAGGATGGGACATTCGAAATTAAGGAATCTTGGCAGCTGCTCCGACCTCGTCCTCGTCTTCAGCTCCGTCTCTATCCTTCTGCGTCCTTCTTCGATTTCCCTGCGACTTGACTTGCCAGCAGCTGCAGATGCGATCGTTAAGCACACGTGCCAAGGTGAGTCAGCAGGATCTCCACCAGGATCCGAATCCGAACCGGCCAGAGGGATAGGAAACAGGAGCGACAGAGCCCACATATATCTGAAAAGCTGTTATCCTGCAAGCCGCGGCCATTTTCGAAGATTAACCCTATAAAAGCTTAAGCTCTGCCCCATTTATATTGCCAACCCCAAGGCAAATAAATATATGATACCAATGATATTAAGTATTCCTTTATAAAGAAGCAATGCTATATCAATTAGTTATCATATAGAGATACTTGTGCATAACTAAGCACAAAGTAATGAAATTCTCGAATAGCATATTGGCTATTGGCTTGGGAACTATATTACCCGCCCTCCGTGTCCTCAATGGGTTAATTTGTAACCCATCCTCGGATGGCTGATTCCGAGGAGCAGCTGCTGCTGTTGCATGAGTCGATCACGACACTTATCTGTTCGGCGGCTGTTTTGTTTTCGTGCCATCTTGCCACATTGCCACATTGCCAGGACAATTGGCAACCAGTTTGCGCCCTAAGCTTGCGAGTCCTTTGTCCTCGCAAGAAAGCTGCCAGGCAACCAGATCAGATCCCAAACCGACAGCAACCGAACAACAGATGTTTTATTCTTATTCTCGCGTTAAGGAACGTGTTTCCAAACATGATTTATGGCTCGACTGCCTCGCGTTAGAGAGTGTATTGGAATCCTACCGAAATGGAAAGAGACGGAGCATCTTTGCAACGAAAGAGATGGCCAATGCCACATCATTGTTCCCATTGACCAGCTGCCAGGGCGGCGTCTTGGGCTTCCACAGGGCCTCCGCCTCGAAAGACATAGAAAACAGCACAGAAGAACCGGTCCCAAAGACCATGATCCCTATACTATACTATACGATACGATGCGATCGCATCTTTCCAGCTTTGTGTCGTTTTTATGGCGTGTTATGATTTCGTATTACAATTAGCCGGCACAAAAGGCACACGGCTGCCTATTTCTGGGCTGTCAATTGTTTGCATTCTATAAAAACCAGGGGCCCCATAAATTCGCCGGCCATGGCAGCGCATTAAAACTGTCAAAATTGTGCAGTTAAGTAGACATTAGATTGGTTTCGAGTGCCAACGAACTGACTGACTGACTGACTGCTTCATTAGATGGGTTCCTGATGAGCCTTCGCTGAAAAGGTAACACTGACAAAATGTTCACCTAATAAGCAGATACTTTTATCTTATTATTCAATGATTAGCTTTTTAAAATACGCATACATATCTTCTTAAAACATAAAAGATACAGGGGTTACGGGACCGAAGAGCTCTTCTTAAGGATTCTAATAGTATGTTATGCTAACTAGGTATACTGATTTTGTGATATATCAACTCATGAGTATATGAAATATTTCTCTCCGTGCATCCTGATCTTGATCAGTCTGGAATGGGACATGGAAACACACCTCCCGGCAGCACTTAAGACAAATAACTTAAACACCTATCGACAGGAGCCGGCAGCATTCACGATTGCTTCCGAGCTAGACGCATTTTCAATTAGTTTTAAATCACAACTAATTGAATTCATTCCGTAGCTCCAGTTCTGGTCCGGGGATGCGATCGCCATCTGGACAATCTTATCTTAACAGTTATGATGTCCGTGTGGCGGCCGCCTGTTTTGGCATTCTTAGCCAAAATTTATTGACAAAATTTGCAACACAGATTGCGGGCTCCTGGGCGAAGGGAAGCCCCAACCAGGTGAGGCGCCGGAGGAGGAAGCTCCATGACCAGTAGCCCAGTAGGCAGAACCTACCGCTGTCTAATGCTAAATGGCACTTAGCAAAAAGAGTATTAAGAAAAAGATGAATGGAGCTTAACTTCTATTTGAAGTAAAATGTAGAAAATTATTAGTATTATAATATTTATACAAAACATTTTCTGGCTTATCCTTAAAACTTTATGGAAAATGTGGTTACAAAGAACTGATAGTTGTCTGAATATCGGTCTAATTTTTACAAATTTAAGCCCTAAGTGCACACATTTTTCTAAGTGCTTAGGATGGGTTAGGAGACCCACCTTCTGACAGAACCGCTGCCGGCATATGTGAAATCTATGGTCGTGATGCCTGGCTACAAAGTCATAATAAATGGAGCACAGTGCTCCACGTTGGCGGCGCATGCAAAAAAGATCGGGCAGATCGGGCGAAAGGCACCGATTGTCCGGAGATTGCTGGGACAAGTGGCGCTGCCTTAAAATCGCTGAAAAGCAACGACTAAAAATGGGAATCAGGAAGTTTACTTGGAATGGACTTTCTTTTTTTTGTCGTTCCCTTTTTCTTTTTGAAAGTCAAACGGCTGCCGCCCAGTTGCCTGACAGAAGGTGATTGCTGCATAACTGAAGATCGATAGCTCGAAGTCATTCGATAACAGCAGGCGAAATATTTATGGCAAATCAATATATGATATTTAGGTTCTTATTTTTTGCGTTATGGATGTACTTCTATTAAATATTTTATATTTTTAAAAGCTGAAAATATGTTTTTAATATCCGCTGCGAGTAAATTAAAAAGTAAATGTTATCAAGCAGTTCTTTTTTTTCAAATGGTACATTTTTCGCGGTTCACTCGCGACTGCCAGTTGGCAGCTCCTAAGAGCGCGAACATCTGCTGTTGATAGTAAAAAAACGAGTTGGCAGTTTCTAAGGCTCTGCTGGTTCGGAGCGTAAAAAATTAAAATCAATTAAATCCAATCAAAGCGCCCAATAGAAGCTAGAACTGCAGCTGTGGACAGCAGAGAGTCTTCCCGATAACGTCGCAGATAAGAGAAACGCCTCTAACCCCCCGCAGGTGATAAAAAGGTGATAAAGCAAGCGAACTCACATACCGGTTAATAATCGATTAGTAGCCAATTGTTAATTGCAATTAGTTTGTTTATTTCTAGCAGCCGGCAGAATGTGGCGACAGCTCAGCGGAGTCGCACGAACAGGAAGCAGCCTAAGCCTCTGCAGAATGCGAGGATTCTCGGCACTGGTGCAGGATAAGGCCCTGGTGGATGGCGCCTGGGTGGATTCCAGCAATGCAAAGGCGACCTTCGAGGTGCGGAATCCTGCCAATGGTGCTGTCATCGGCAAAGTGCCCAACATGACGGTGGCGGATGCCCAGAAGGCCATAGACGCCGCTAAGCAGGCGTACGAGTCCAAGGAGTGGCGATCCCTGACCGCCAAGGATCGGTCCAACCTGCTCAAGGTGAGTGCCGGGATCACTCGTTATCAGGGGTGCTGATTGTTGACCCCACAGATAAAGACCATCATATAATATGATGGGACTATAGAGTTGGAAAGTTCGACTGTAGGTCATTGTCATTATTTCTTCCTCTGGTCTCCAAGTTACTTCTGCTTATCTAATCTAATCTCGTCTTGCAGAAGTGGCACAAACTGATCGAGCAGCACTCGCAGGAGATAGCCGAGATAATGACGGCCGAGTCGGGCAAGCCGATCAACGAGTCGAAGGGGGAGGTGGCCTACGGAAACGCCTTCGTCGAGTGGTTTGCAGAGGAGGCCCGTCGCATCTACGGCGAAATTGTGCCCAGTGCATCGCCCAATCGCGAAATCATAGTAATGAAGCAGCCCATTGGGGTGGCGGCGCTGATTACGCCCTGGAACTTCCCGATGGCTATGATTACGAGGAAAGCAGGAGCCGCCCTGGCCGCAGGATGTACGGTCGTGGTGAAACCTTCAGAAGACACTCCTCTTACTGCCCTGGCTGTGGCCAAATTGGCAGTGGACGCTGGCATTCCAAAGGGTGTGATAAATGTGGTCACCACAAACAAAGCGGCTCCCATTGGCGATCTCTTCTGCAAGAGTCCCGATGTTAGGGGTATATCCTTCACGGGCTCCACTGAGGTGGGCAAACTGCTGTTCCGGAACTCTGCTGATGGCATCAAAAGGATTTGTCTCGAGCTCGGCGGCAATGCTCCGTTCATTGTCTTCGATTCGGCGGACATTGAAAAAGCAGTGGATGGCGCCATGGCCTCGAAGTTTAGGAATTGCGGACAGACCTGCGTCTCCGCCAATAGATTCTTTGTCCAGGACAGCGTCTACGATAAGTTTGTTGGGCAGCTGAAAAAACGCGTGGAAGCTTTGAAGATCGGAGATGGTCAGGGTTGCGATGTGCAAATCGGACCACTGATCAACGAGATGCAGTTCAACAAAGTCAGTGGCTTTGTGGAGGACGCCAGGTCGAAGAAGGCGAACATTATTCTGGGCGGACAGCCGTTGCCCGACAAGGGATCCCTTTTCTACGCACCCACAATTGTCACAGATGTGCCACCCTCGGCGCAACTCTACTCGGAGGAGGTCTTTGGTCCAGTGGTCTCCATCATACGGTTCCGAGACGAAGAAGAAGCGGTAAAGAAGGCAAACGACACCAGGAGAGGCCTGGCCGGTTACTTCTACAGCGAGAATCTGCAGCAGGTGTTCCGGGTGGCCAAGCGACTGGAGGTTGGCATGGTCGGCGTCAACGAAGGCATCATCTCCGCAGCAGAGGCTCCGTTTGGTGGCGTCAAGGAGTCCGGTGTCGGACGGGAGGGTTCCAAACACGGTATCGACGACTATGTGGACATCAAGTACATTTGCATGGGCAACCTCAAGTACGACTGAAGTCCGATGGAGGGATCACCCCCACTGCTTTCATACGCTGTCTTCCACTAGAATGCGATTGGTTTATTGTTGTCTAATTGTAGAATAACACGCCGCTATATTAATAAATGTGCACAAAGTCTACCTGAAGCTAATAGATAATTTCCCTTTTTTAAAATAGCCCGCCTCACCTTTCGATTAATTGGGATTGGTTAACAATCGCTTTAAATTGACAAGAAACCGATCATAGAGACATCGATATCCGGGAGTAATCGATTTTTCTCCACCTCTGGGCAGACTATCGCCATCCCCACAGCTGTGCGACAGAGACAGAGACAAAATTACAATGCCAAATGACAAAATTGTAAGTAAATTGTTGATAAAAAATTAAAAAGTGCATTTAGGGTGGAAACTAAGCGAATGTCTTATTGGTGAAGTGTGTGCAGTGAAATTGGTCAAGTGTTTCCCTATAGCTACCCACCAAAAAAGCCGGCAAACAATGTCGGTTTTCCAGTTCGCTGGCGTTTGTTGTTGTTGCCTAAATGTATGGAAAATATATTTAAAGTGCATTTCAGCCGGCAAAAGCGAAGCATATAATGCATAATGAACCCATTTGGAAGCACTCCCGGCAGTGCAAATCCACTGCAAGTCCCGAAATGCGGCCAAAGGTGCTGGCGGTGAAATTGAATGGTACCATGACTTGTAGATTTTCCACTGAAAGAGTGCAGTCTAGGCGGCAGTAGGACTGAGGGGAGTGTGCGGGGGTTTTGAGACCAAAAACCGATCCAAAAACCAAATAAATTATTAACAATTGTTGGCTGCAATCCGCCTGGGGGAAATGCATTTGAGGATATTTCTGTCTAATAAAGCAATTTCTGGTTGATAGGGTGCTACACTCAGAAAAATGTCTCTGCGTAAAATTAATTTTTGAAATATATGTTTTGTAAAATAAGAAAACTGCACATACCAGTAAATAGCACAACTTAAAATTTTAAATACAAATTTAATATAATTTTTTTGTTTTAAAACTGCATGCAGCTTGTCTTTCAAAATGCTGTTTTATTTTTTATTTAAAGCTCATACAATTACAGATCCGAATTTACATATACAGGCATTAGTTCTCTTTTTAACTATGCACTCATTTTGGCAACGAATTGCATTTGTTTTTAATTGCGATGCCAGATAAATTTCCGCAGTCAAGTTCGCGCCTTCATGACGTACAGTTCGAAACACTAAGCAAAAAGCCCTACAGGCTTTGGTAGCTAATAGCTACACTTGACAATCCCCCTTACCCAATCTACCACCCACCACCGCCCACACAAGAGCCCACCCAACCGCCCATCACCCAGTGACCCGTCCAGAAAGTCCAGAAAATGGCCTGTGCACCACTGCTGCTCGAGCAATTCATCTACAAGAAGCGCAATTTCGCCTACGCCTTTGTGCGCCATCGTCTGTTTGTGTTATGTAAACAATCGGTTGGATCAGAAATTGCCAAATTCACCTGTCCTAGTACTAATTAGAATCTGTTATTCATTTGTTAATTCCAGCTAATTCGCGTTCAGTCGGCGGAGGGCATCAAACGCATCGAGATCTCGCCCAAGTCAAATCTAAAGCATCTGTACGACAGCGTTCAGAATGCCCTGAAGGTGGATGGATTTGGTCTCTTCAAGGAGCGCAACTTCCTCACAGAGCTGCAGGCAAGTGGCTCCCAGCTGGTGGGGACTTCCTTGAGGCATGGCGACATGGTCTACTTAAAACAGATGGCTGGCACATCATCGCGCGTAAGTTGATCATATAGAGCAGAACGATCGGGGACTAACCTGCATTTTTCACCACTTCTCAGCGCACTAGCACCACTGTCCTGGACAGTCAGGCGTTCAAGACTAGCACCATTAGCAATCCAAACAGCGCTCGTCCATCCTTCAATGTGATCGAAGATGACGTGGACCAGGCTCTGAGCAAGGCTGATGGCACCATTAAGCGCGAACGTGATAGCAAGCTGTAGGCCTTGATTATACAATTAATTGTAAAATTAAACTGATCAACCTATAACTTTTTGTAGGTGCCACCACAATGCCAACGGCCGTTGCGTTCACTGCTCCGCACTGGAGCCCTATGATGAGTCCTATCTGAAGGAGCACAATATCAAGCACTTGTCCTTCCACTCGTACATACGAAAGCAGACATCCGGCATGGATCAGGGCAAGTACTTTGTCTTCGACGACATCAATTGCCGCATCAAGCCGGGATGTCGCGAGCATCCACCATGGCCCAAGGGCATCTGCTCCAAGTGCCAGCCGTCGGCCATTACGCTGAATCGTCAGACATATCGCCACGTGGACAACGTCATGTTCGAGAACACTAAGATCGTGGAGCGCTTCCTCAACTACTGGCGCACCACAGGACACCAGCGCATGGGATATCTGTATGGGACGTACGAGCAGCACACTGATGTTCCGTTGGGCATTCGGGCCAAGGTGGCTGCCATTTATGAGCCGCCACAAGAGTCTACCAGGGATTCGATCAATATTCAGCCGGATGAGTTCGCCGACGATGTGGATGCCGTAGCCAGTGCGCTGGGACTGAAGAAGGTTAGTTAGTTATAGACAGTAGCTATGTAGCATTAGTATTGACTTTTGTGACATTTATAGATTGGTTGGATTTTCACTGATCTCATCACGGACGATGCGAGTATCGGCACTGTCAAACAGATCCGTGGCATCGAGTCGCACTTTATTACGGCCCAGGAGTGCATCACAGCTGGCGAGCTGCAGAATCGACATCCAAATCCGTGTAAATATGCCTCCAATGGCGTCTTCGGCTCTAAGTTTGTGACCATTTGTGTAACAGGTAAGATTCACGATTTAATACTGCTTAATGAACTAGTACCAAAATAGTTTTTAACATTACAGGAGATAAAACCAAACAAGTGCACATGGAAGGCTATGCGGTTTCGGCTCAGTGCATGGCTCTGGTGCGCGATAATTGTCTGATACCCACTAAGGATGCGCCCGAGCTGGGCTACGTGCGTGAATCCACGGACAAGCAGTATGTTCCCGACGTTTTCTATAAGGTAAGTTAGAAAGTCTCCCCCCCATTCAAGCAAAATCAGTTATCGGGCAACCTTTATTGAATTACGTTCACACATTTACACAAACAACTTCCATATTTAGACATCAATACGAATGGGATTTGGTTTTTCAGTTTGATACATGCAAAGAAAATTTGGGTGTCAAGAGCAACGCCAATTCAAACATTTGACATCTAGAGGCTTACATTATCTTGGATTACGTTGATTTATTTATGGAACAACTTCATTATTTTCCTTATCCTTCTCGGTTTGTACTTCTCATCATTGCTCTGGGTTCTCCTTCAAACGTTCATTTTATTTTTCCTATACCTAGGACATTCATAAACAATGTTGTTATTTAGCGCATATTCAATTGTTAAAATAACTTTCTGAGCAACTGCCAAGCCAATCACAATTTTCCAGTTATTACCCTTATTTTTTTTTATTTATTTTTATTTTGCCAAACTGTTTTGTTCTATCTAATGCTTAATTGTGATACGCGTTTTTATTATTTTGGAAAATATAAGATTTCGATTTGATTTTTTTCTTTTCAATTGAAGTTAATCGTTGATTGATTGATTACTTAAAATAATTTAAAGTATAATAAGTCTACAAATTTCGTAAAATTGATTTCGATTTGTTCCTAAAAAGATTCTTTGCCTTCCTTTACATCGCTAAGGTCATATTATTACTTGATTCCCTTATTTTTATGGATGGCTATTCTTGGCGTTCATTATTTCATCCATCACAAACATAGCCTTAGTTATGATCACATCAAATGCATATTTAGACACCGAAAACTATCTCGTTTATTTACTTATTGCTAATAGGTTTATTTCATATTAATTATTAACTTGAATTGACATTAATTACATGTCAGCTATGTATTTGGATTTCACCTTACTCGTGGTTTCAAATTTTTAAGTTTTTATTGTAGCTAATTTACTATATCCAGGTATCGTCGTAGCGCTCCAACGCACATTTAGTGTCGTTTTCCTTAAGCTAAACTTATTTAAATACTCAAGGTCTGTTACAATTTCCACCTTGTCCATGAATCTGAAATGTTTATAGATCATTGATAGTCTTTTTTTTATTTAAAATAGCATCCAAAACGTTTCAATAAGTTGTAAATTGTTTATAAAAATTCTTTCTTTCTTTGTTAAAAAAATTGGCTTCTGTTGCTGAAAATGTCGAGTTTCAAGTGTCTTACATTGATCGTTTATTTTTACAAAATTTATACCAAGATTTGCATTCCAAGAATAAAATAGATATTGGGTGGTGTTGTACATTCAAAGTGTTTAGGAGCTTTCGGTTTGATACTGTTCGATAAGTAGGATTAGCTAATGGATCAGTCGGACTTATTATTGGTTTAAATGATATTCCCCACAATTCCGGATAATGCTCCTAAGGGCCGGGCGTCCTAGAGCATTGCCACTGGCCGCAATTCGGTCCACCAGCTCAATGCCCTGGACAATGAATCCGAAAATGGCGGTGAAGGATCGCATCTCGTTTAGCACCAGCCGAAATTGGCTGCCCACAAATCCACTTCTGTCCTGTCGCCGCTGTCCCCTGCGCATACCAACCGTTCCCCGATGTGCCGGCAATCCCGTTTCGTCTGGCAAAAAGTATCTGCTCTCAAAGGCCGAGTGCCCACCGCGTCCGTTCTGCGATTCAAAGTCGCCGGTGATGATGCTCTCGCCTCCCCAGGCCTGAAAGACAGTGCAGCCACGATAGCCATAGCCCCGCTCGTGCCGCACCAGCGCCCCAAAGTTGTCCGCCATCCGGGGAGCAGCATCAGATCGCACCTCGATTAGGACCCGTCCGGCCAGTTCTCCTGCTATTTCCATGTCCAGAAAGTAGATGGGGTAACAGTGAACGATGGGCTGACGCACAATGCTTACCGATGAACTCGTACCGCCATCCTGTCGATGATGATCATGGCTTTGTTGACCAATTAGCTGCGGCTCCACCGAGTTGACGAGAATCGCATCTGGCTGGTAAATTGAGTGGGTAAGCTGGTGTACTTGCTGCTGCTGCTGCTGCTGTTCCTGTTGCACTTGCTGCGGCTGCTGTTGCAACTGGCGCACCAATTCTCGAAGTCCATATTCCGTGTCTAGAGCAATATAATTGCTTTGGCTGTTTGTACTGCTGCTGCTGTTCGGCGACGAGGAGGATTCGTGTGAACCATCATACGGAGGTTGACTGAGCGTTCGAAACTGCTCGAGTTCGATCTGCTGCACATAATCCAGAAGTTCCACCTCCCGCAGGCTATTATTGAAATGCGGAGGCACCACAGCTCGCCGCGGTTCCGGCAGTAATTCTGGATCCGGTGTCAGATTCCTGTGGCGTGGAGGAATCATTTCGCGCTGCATCTCGCACCAGTAGGCGTACACACAGTAGTTGGTGAGGATGAGCGCCTGCGGTGGCCCCACATTGGCGGGAATAGCACCGGGCCGACGATGACTGCGTAGCCGTGCGATCCTGTTATTCAGAGTCTCAAAGTCCAGGACCTGCATCCCGTTCTCCTGAATTGCGGCTTGCATTCGACATTGAAAGTGCACCTGGTCCAACTGGCGCTCGTATCGCTGCCGCTGTGTGGCCAAGTGGGCGAGCACCTGCAGCATTTTTGCTCCAGTAAGTCTACCGACTCGATGCAGATCCCGCTCGGCTAGTCGATGCCAACCGATCATCGAGGCCGCAACCATGCTAGAATGGTGTTCCAGCATCTCACGCTTCACATGCAACTGAACGCGGTAGCACGCCTCGCACAGCTCGCGTAGTAGATCCATTTCGTGGGTGGCCAACTCTTTGGCATGGACAGCCGTGCTCTTGATCTTCCTCAACTCGGAGTTGAGCAGTTGGCTGATAAGGTCATGGTAATCAACCTGGCGCACCAGGATATGGTCCTGGTGCAATGGGACATCCGAGCAGGCACGGCACAGCAGACGTTGGCAATTGTGACACCACGTGGAGTTCGGCATGGCATGGATGAAACAGTGCTCCGCACTGGTGGCCAGAAAGCTCTCCACGTTGATGTCTTCCACCCAGTTTTTCGATGGGCTGCTGGGTGCTTCTTCAATAGACATTTCAATAGTGCTGCTCCTTTTGTACGAAAAATCCAACATGGCTCTGCCCAGAATCAAAGCTGGCAGCTCACGGAGCAGATACATGATGGTTACGGATTGCGGTAGCTGCTGGCCATCCAGCTGCGTGCGATATCCGCACAAATTGCAAATACACTCGGACGAGTTGTGGTCGGTGTTTCTTTGCACGCACTTCTTGCAGAAGCTGTGCCGGCAGGCGAGCTCCTGGGGCAGAAGGCCGGTGGCCAGATCGTACGGGCGATGGCATAGACCGCAGCTCAGCAGCGATTTCAGCTCCTTTGGCACCTGGATGGACTCCATTTTTGTCAGTACTAAAAAGTATAAAATTTAAACAAAAATACATAGGTATAACACCAATGAAATTTACAAACTTATTAAGCCGACGTACTCTGATCATGTTGGGTTAATCATTTTCAAAAGGAGAAATCTGTATATATAAAGTTACAAATTAGGGAACCCAGTTTAATTTGCTGTCTTGCACAAATCACCCACAGATGTCTCCAACTTTGTTTGCACTTAATTGAGCATCTTGAGCGCCATAAATAAATAAGCAAACTAAACGTAATTGAAAAGTTCCTGTTTTGGCAAATAAATAAATAAGGCCTTTTCACCTACCTACACTCGTTAAAAGTTGAAAGAGACTTTAAATTATTTGACTTGTATGTCTCATCATTGAGTCACAGTTTTGTCGGAAACATCTCTCTGAATTTCCTACTTTGACTCTTGATTTTTAATCCGCAAAAAACTTTGTAAATTTTCAAATTGTTTATACTTGTGCTGTCCTGTGATTAACCTTCCGCTTACACCTTCCCCTCCGAACAAAAAAAAAAAATAAGAAATCAAAGTTGCTACTAAGACTAGGGCCTAATTCTTTGTGCGACCCCTTGAGAAAGTTTTTGCCGTGTGGCAGCTATTGCGACTTTGTTCTAAGCTGTGTAATCAAACTTTGTTTGGCGTGGGACTTCCAACAGTAGAAACCCCAATTTAATAAGTAACAAGCGGTTCGGCGGGGGTCACATCAATTTGGCCTTGGCAACACACAAAACTCTGGCCAGTTGCCAGAGGAAATGGCATCGCATTCGGACAACGTGTTGACCAAAAGCCAAAACTTTGCTCTATTTATGTTGAATATGTTGGCTTGAACTGGGGCTAAACAAATTAATTAATATTCCATAGAGGTAAGTGCGACTGCTGCTTAACCAGATTTTGCACAAATGAGTGGTTTTATTGGGTCAGCAAGGGAACTTTATTTTAGTCTGCTTATATGCACTTAAATGAGCATACATATGTAAGAAGTGTGTGAAATATTACTTTAACTACGTGTCATATGTTATGAAAAATGTGAGCCTATTAATATGGAGCCGAGTACAAAATGTCAAATCACACGTTGAATTAAAGCCCCCATTTTCTGTGCAATTTGTACGGCGTACAAAACAAACAATAACCAACTGGCAAACATTGTTTGCAAAATGAGTTCTGAAGTGACCTTTCGTGCTATTTGTTGTCCTCATTTTCCCTCATTGTGTTACAATACACCTGTCCAAGGTGAAGGCTTCAAACGTTTAGGTTTCCTTGCCCATCTAGAGTTCTATTTCCTTCCATGCCATTGGACGGCGAGGAACACGTTTCTGGCATTTCTTACGCTTATTTTGGTTTCTGTTTATTATTCACTCTTGGTTGTATGTTTGTCTTTCACTTTCACATTCGCCTGCCATTTACTTTCCCCCTTTCTCTCAAAATTATGCAAATTCCTTAAGCTGCCTGCGAATTCGGCTGGCCCCAGCAATTACAGCAGGAACTTCCTTATGCGTTCACACATAAAACATTGCCTACTTTTTGGGGTCGTCTGCCTTTTTTTTCGCACTTTCCGCCAGCGAAGCGAATTTTGAACAGGAAAAAACAAATGCCGTAGCAGACTGACGCACAAATTCATATTTATGTCCTGCTGGAGTGCTGTGTTTAGAATAAAAATGCACAAAATGTGCGCGAAATTCGTTTCGGTAATTGTTTACTAGACGGGAAGTTAAGTTGACAATTTGGCGTAAAAATGTTTCGCCCTTTATTCATGACAATTGTTGATGCCGCAGTTGTGCGTTGCCTTCTATTTTGAACTGGGGGAAAGTAGAGCAAGTGGAAGACAATGACAGATTTCAGTTGGCACCAAGTCCGCAATAAATTAACCGCTCCACGTCCGTCAGTATTATTCAGGCTTAACTCACATTTAGCCACGTTTACACCCATCAAGCCGCAGTTGACACCTTGAATGAACTAATTAGGGAAACTGTGCGTCTGACAAATGTTGCTCCCAAATTCTATTTGCTGGGCTAAAGTCAGCAATTGTCCCTTTATTCTTTTCTTCGTTTGTGTAAGCCTGACTTAATTGGATAACTTTTGCGCAAACCTATTAACTATCAAAGGTCAATGGTGTAAAATTGGACTAAATTGTTGATTAAGTGCAATAATATTGGGTATAAATAGTCAAAATGATTACTGGGCTTTAGAAAAGTTATTTATACTACTTCCGTGGGCGTCTGAACTTGTGATGTTTGTTAACTCTTTAGCTTTGAAACAAATCCGATTTATTTATTAAAATTGCCAACATACATTTATAAAGAGGCCTCTTGAACAATTCCATGTGTGTCGTGTTTTGCCTTGGGGATTTTTCCAAAATCGCCATTTGTCTGAGGTGAAATATATGTACATACGTGGGAATACACTTATGTTTGCCACTTGTTGAAGCCTCTCGCTTAACACATGCAATTCCCCAACGAAATTAAAACTTTTCCACGGCAGATAAAACACCTGGTTGATGTTTAATGCAACTGTTGCTACAGTGGTCTTAATGAATTCTCGGTGAAAAATATTCCTTAGTCAAAGTTTGGCCCATTGATGGTATTCCGGGAAAATCATTTGCAGCGAATCATATGTGCGAAACGCACTGAATAACTGAGAATTTTCCATGCCTCCGTTCGTTTAATCAATTTTCACAACTGCGTCAGCGAATTCGGGCCGAGTATTCGGCTTAAAATCATAAAAAATCGGTGAAGGCAAATCTGCGAATCGATAAGCAATTTGCGGCCTGGTTCGCCTCCGTTTGGCCCACTTCCTTCTCCTTGGACTCATTGTCAGTGCCGCTGGGCGTTGGTCTGGCCCATTGGACATTGTGCTGGCTTTTCGTTTTATGCCTGGGCAATAAAAATTTATTGCGTGCCTGTGTGTCACCTTCGATGTGCAGGCGGGTGGCAGGATGTGGCTGGAGGAGGAGCATGGAGGAGGTCTCCTCTATTCCTGGACAGACTAAACCGCAAATTCCCCTTTGCTAATTGCCATAAGCGGACTAGGGCCTGGACGATAATTGGTTTCTCCACTTTAATGACAGTGCAAACGTGCTGAGAATTTCCCAGCCATATGGTAAAGTGTGCAATTCATATTTTTCAGCCAAGTGGCAATAAGGGGCTGTGCGATTACTGACAGTCTTGCCTTGAAAATGTTTCCCATCGATTCAATGCCAACTTTTCACTTTCTTTGGCTTCCTAAAAATAACTAATGCATTTTAACTTTAAGGGTGTTGAGTTACTTATGTCGCAGCACATTTCAAAGAACCAATTATAATGATGTTATAAAACAGCAAAAGTTGTAGAAAAACTAAGGAATACTAAAGATAATCAAATAGAGCAAGCAAATTGATTTCCGAAAGTTCGTTCAAAGTGGTAAGGAAGAGGTATGGGAAGATATAAGGAAGATATATCTTTACATCTCCTCCTTGACTAGCAAAACATTAATTTAAATGTGTAGATTTTTAGTAGATTTTCTTCAGTTTCCATACATCCTACATACGAGTGTTGCGCGCAGAGTTGACAAATAATTAACATATTTTGGGCGGAAATCGTCCTTTTTTGATTGATGGCCTTTGCCCCGCCGGCCAAAAAGCCTTTCTGGCCGACTTCAATCATGCAAATTAACCTTCAGCATGTCAAATCATGTGCTAATCAAAGCAAAACTTTGATGGATGCGAAATGAAATGTGGCGAGTATCTGACAAATATGCTTCCGTTGAGATATGATAATAAATTTGCGGATTAAGGAAAACCGCAGAGGTCTGTGAGTAATCAAAGGCAATATGGGAGCCATCTTTTAAAAGCGAATATATAGTAATGGATATGCTTTCATATATTTGTTTAGAGAATATAATTCAGACCCAGAATATGCAAATCTTACCATGAGAGTTATGTTTTATTCCTTAAAACTTGCGCACATTACATGGATTTAATGTTACTTTGTTTCACTTAAAAATGCACAGGAACTTGAACGTTTTTACTTGTTATTATAGTGCCTTTGGTTTGTATTTTCATCAATGTCTCAATGTTTCTACCTTGAAAATGCATCAAAAAATATTTCATATCAGTTTCGATTTGTGGTTCGGTTGTTATTGTTGAGTCATTTGTACACTTGCACGTGATGCTACTCCTACTTTTGGGTGCACTTGCAGGAGGTGAAAGCTTTGAATATTTTACTCTCACTCTTGGGACTGATTTTTTTTTTGATATTTGCTGTCTGAAGTTTGGTCTTTTGCCCCACCACCCGTCTTTCCTCCCTATTCGGTTGCACTTCCTGATGAGATGCGCCCTCGTGCTGCTGCTGCTGCTGCTGCTGCTCCTGTTGCTGCTGCTGCTCCTGTTGCTGCTGCTCGTGCTGCTGCTGCTGTATCTGTTGCTGGTGCTGGTGCAGTAGCTGTTGCTGTTGCAGGCGCGACTTGAATGCTGCATTACTAAGCTGCCAACTGCTGGCGGAGGCTCTCAGCGGCGATGGCTTCGTGTGCTGCTGCTGGTAACTGGGCGCCGCACTGGCCAATCCCGCCGAGCTCTCGGCACTGTTGGACGAGAGTGTGGAGGAGGCTACCGCCGTCCAGAACATGGTTTGATAGCTGTCTAATGAGTCTACGCATCGGATGGGGCTGCTCCTTCAGGCCAGGCATGTTAGCCAACATAAGAAAAACTACATGGGTATATTCGGAATACAAATAACCGAGGATGAAACGCGTGCCGTTCGACTATCACCGCTACTCTTAGTTGGGCTCGTCCTGCCCCTTTCGCGATTTGTTGGCAAATGCAGTCTCGACTCGCCAGGAAGTGGCTTTTATACCGCTAGGAGGAGAGAGCTTGCAAAGCTCTCGATGTCCTGGCTGCGGTTCTCTCTCTTTTTGGCTCCTTCCAATGTCAATGTCAAACTGTTTTTCCTCTCGTTTGGGTGTCTTTTCTTGCTTCACAGGGCATGCAAATATTTTTGCATACCTTACTCTGTTACTTCTCGCTACTCCAACATTGTTACACAAGCTTATAAATGGTAAAGTGACCTATATACATGTGGTATTATATTTCGACAAGACAACGAATTATTAAAGTCTTATTATTACTAAATATCGCACTCTGCTAGCTTGCGATATTGTTTTATAGGGCATTCGAATTAAACTTCCACATATTGAGTCAGTTTAAAGCACACAAGTCGTGTGTACCTTTTGTTATTCCTTCGCACAATAGATTCTATATGATCAATTATTTTGTAATTGCTTGTATGACATCTTGCAAACAATCTGATGACAAACTCCAGTGGCTTTGGCTTGGAGGTCGTGTAATTTGGCATTGTCTCAAAAAACCAATCCGATTTCAACCCACATTCAATTGTCCTGCCTTCGGGTTGTTAATTGACAAAAGATTGACAAGTATGCCACTGCAGCATTTTGTCGAATGAGGCACTTGGCTGTAACCCAACTTTAGCTGCAAATTTAATTTGCCACCGCTGACGCAAACGGAAGCGGAAATTCGTAATGCAACACATTTTGAGTGGCTCTGAAAGTTTAACATCGTTAAAGCAGCAGAAGGACCTCGTCCGAAATCCTGCTCAACCTCTATTATGTACGTCCATTGATTTTGTTGGTCCATCTGTTCCATCAGATATTCCACCAACTGCAAACTGCGTTAGGTGTGCACTTTCTGGATAACGTAGCTAATTAACTTATGCATGTTCAGGAAGTGTGAGCAATGTCATTCCAATCGGATGCACTGCTGCTGGGTGGGAAGAAATTGTTGTCATGATGACGCCTCTGTAACGCCCCCGTTCTCCCCTATTCGCCATCCCACGACATGCACAGTCAGCCAGCTTAATTGCGTTTGTCGCGGAACTAAAGCTATAAAGGCAATGGGGGCGTGGCACGTCGCGCCTCAACCTCAAAATCCGTCGGCCTTTTTTCGATTTCATCATCATTTCTCGCTACTAAAGAATTCGATCATTAACCAAAAATAGACTGCAAATGCGTAGAGATAATCACTCATGCATTTCGACATGTGGTTGCCAATTAAAATCGAAATAAACTGAATGTGCTCTCATAACTAGCATAAACTATAGACCTGTGACCTTTCAGAAGTCAGGGGAATGCCGGAACGAGTTTTCATTTTAGCAGCATAGTTTCAGGGATGCAGTGGCTTTGCTGGCTTTGCTGGCTCAGTGAATGCCATGCCGTCTCATCTGGCGACCCTCTGCTCTGCGTCCAAGACCAAAGACGAGAACCGTACCGCCGGCCTTGATGGATGTGGGCAAGGTCATTGCCGAGCTAACAGGTTGCTCGCCAACGAGCTTTTATACAGAGAGAGAGATATAGAGAGGGAGAGAAACAGAACAGAATGTGGGGTAAAAGGAGCAAAGAGCAAATCAGACGTCAGCAAACGTTTTTTGCCTTGCTTTGTGGCCCATATCTAATGTAGGTCACTGGGCCAAGTCTGACTGGGCTTATCTTGGTAAATCCACTTATAACCCGCCGTTCCCTCTTGATTTCTCGCCCCCTCCAGGAGAAGGATCTGTACGGCAACGAGGTGCAGCGGCTGGCTCGCCCCCTGCCCGTGGAGTATTTGCTGGTGGACGTGCCCGCATCCACACCGCTGCAACCCATTTACACCTTCACCGAGTACGACAAGCGCCAGCCATTCCCCATCGAGAACCGCTACATCGATGGCCACCTGCAGGATTTCAATGCACTCAGCTGCTATCTGTCCGCCTGGGGCGAGGAGGAGTTCCTGGAGGCCATCTCCGATTTCCACCTGCTGGTCTACCTGTACAAGATGGACATGCTGCCGCTGCGACAGCACATGGGTCCGCTGCTGGAGGCAGTTCGCACCAAGAACCCCAACCAGGCCGCCCAGTTCAAGGTCGTGGATGTGTGGAAGCTGCTCGAGTCGCTTATCCAGGCCAGTTCCGGCGGCAGTGGGTGAGTGGCCTTCCTCACCCAAAACTTAATCTTACCGTGAAATATTCCTAATTGCTGATTATTCCATTACAGTGGAACCACCAGCTATCCCAGTGGTGGAGCTTCGGCCAGTGCCGGAGCTTCTGGATCGGAGGCAATGGACTTGGACGCCAACACCTGGACATGCAACCACTGCACCTTCATCAACCGCGGCGAGCTAACGTCCTGCGAGATCTGCTCGCTACCCAGATAAGAATCCCAGACACGAAAATTTCCACAATTTGCAGCCTAGATGAACCATTCGAAATTCCGGTGTAAAACAAACTAAAGATTCAATCATACTTACTTACTAGCAGCGACTGGAAAACATGGGTGTCCTGCGAACACACGTACACATGCACACTTAGAGGCGGTTCGTGCGAATGTCGCGCATTCTCTATATGTAATCCTTGTGTAAGAATTTTATAAAATAAAACGAAATGATGGAAGGAAAATTTAATTTATTTTTAAATAAATTTCAATTGTTGTGCACATGTTTGTATGATTTGTTGTCTCTGTTGGCTTGGTAAAAAAAAATTGTTGCATTAAAGTCGGTGTGTCAAACGCAAAGCTTCCATAATGGCATCAAATTCCCTGGGAAAAAGTAAACATTATTTGGATTTGCTCAAATTCGAAGGGTTTTTCATCATAACTTTCTTGAATATCGACTCAATGCCATAAAAATTACCTATTTATGCAGCTTATGATCCCAACTAATAAATTCTGCCATTTACCTGCTGATTTCAACATATAAATTTTTTGTTGAATTTTGCAATTTTGGTAAGGGGTAACATCATGATTTTTTGCGAAAAATGGCAAAAATTTAAGATTTCTAGCTTTGAATGCCATCCGATGGGGAATTTTATTACGAGTCCGACGAGGTATGGCATTCTATGTTTAGATTATTTTTTTAAATTTTGTGAATAAAAAACTGATTATTTTTAAGCAGAATATTGAGATTTGGCAAAAATGCATATTTTACGGAGGGGATTTCATCATAACTTTCTTGAATATCGACACAATGCCATAAAAATTACGTATTTATGCAGCTAATGATCCCAATTAATAAATTCTGCCATTTTACTGCAGATTTGAACATATACATTTTTTGTCGAATTTTGCAATTTTGGTAAGGGGTAACATCATGATTTTATGCTAAAAATGGCAAAAATTTAAGATTTCTAGCTTTGAATGCCATCCGATGGGGAATTTTATTACGAGTCCGACGAGGTATGGCATTCTATGTTTAGATTATTTTTTTAAATTTTGTGAATAAAAAACTGATTATTTTTAAGCAGAATATTGAGATTTGGCAAAAATGCATATTTTACGGAGGGGATTTCATCATAACTTTCTTGAATATCGACACAATGCCATAAAAATTACGTATTTATGCAGCTAATGATCCCAATTAATAAATTCTGCCATTTTCCTGCAGATTTGAACATATACATTTTTTGTCGAATTTTGCAATTTTGGTAAGGGGTAACATCATGATTTTATGCTAAAAATGGCAAAAATTTAAGATTTCTAGCTTTGAATGCCATCCGATGGGGAATTTTATTACGAGTCCGACGAGGTATGGCATTCTATGTTTAGATTATTTTTTTAAATTTTGTGAATAAAAAACTGATTATTTTTAAGCAGAATATTGAGATTTGGCAAAAATGCATATTTTACGGAGGGGATTTCATCATAACTTTCTTGAATATCGACACAATGCCATAAAAATTACGTATTTATGCAGCTAATGATCCCAATTAATAAATTCTGCCATTTTACTGCAGATTTGAACATATACATTTTTTGTCGAATTTTGCAATTTTGGTAAGGGGTAACATCATGATTTTATGCTAAAAATGGCAAAAATTTAAGATTTCTAGCTTTGAATGCCATCCGATGGGGAATTTTATTACGAGTCCGGCGAGGTATGGCATTCTATGTTTAGATTATTTTTTTAAATTTTGTGAATAAAAAACTGATTATTTTTAAGCAGAATATTGAGATTTGGCAAAAATGCATATTTTACGGAGGGGATTTCATCATAACTTTCTTGAATATCGACACGATGCCATAAAAATTACCTATTTATGCAGCTAATGATCCCAACTAATAAATTCTGCCACTTTACTGCAGATTTGAACATATAAATTTTTTTCGAATTTTGCAATTTTCGTAAGGGGTAACATTATGATTTTTAGCGAAAAATGGCAAAAATTTAACATTTCTAGCCTTGAATGCCATCCGATGGGGAATTTTATTTAGAGTCCAACGAGGCATGTAATTCGATTTTTAGACGATCCTACGATCCATTTTTATCAACTTGATTTTTGGACACATTCGAAATTTATGTCAATAGACTTCAGTGTCGTAGTCTCGTTTGTATCAGAAACACAAGTTCGGCAAACACATTACAAAATTTAAAAAAAAAAAATAAAAATTTAGTGTATTGGATTAGCCGATTTGATTAAAATGGCGCTTCGTCTTACGACCATTGCTCTTCTACACCGTGCTCCTTTATTAGTTGTGCCAAAGGTGAGGCTAAATCAGATCAGATTCTCTTTATATGGTAACTCATTCTTAACAATCCGATTCGCAGTTAAAAGCAACACCGCCAACACGCACTCTATTGTTAAGAAGTAAGTAACGCGTTTGTGAAAATCCAGAACAGGATTGCTTATGTGAACACCAATGTCCTTTTGCAGAGAATCTGGTACCGTTTTTAGATGATGATCCTTGTGTGTTCTCAAAGAAAGCCGTCATGCATCATTGGGGGGTAAGTGAATACTACTAGCAAAGACTTACCACTTTTGCCATAAACCTATAAACGGAATTCAAAAGTTGGGGATGGGTGTATATATTATGTTCTATGCTTTAAGTTCCTCTAACGGACTATTAGAGGACTTCTTTGTAGAAGATTCCAGTGGTTAATGAGTGCCAAATGTATATAGAATTCTAAGTTTGTGTATTTGTTTGAAAAAAATCGAAAAAAGTTCAATTTTACCATACTAACTACGCGCAAGATTCATAGATACAAAATAATAATGTTGTGTGTAGGGTGTGAAAAATGCACGGAAATTGATTTTGTTGAAACTACAGAACAAATTATTTTATGTGAAACATTTATTGTGGTATATATGTATATAGTATATATATATATATAATTAATTATATTAATACGCTGCAACATTTAAGATGAGTTTGGTTTGAGTTTCGTGTGGGTCAAACAGCAAATCTTTACGCAAATTTAAGTTTACACATTACCAACGGATGTCTGTTTTTTTGTGTGAATGAGTGTGCATGTATGTACTACGGTCTAATCAAATACTTTATCTATGAATACTTTATATAATATTTGACTTTCAATAATATATTTATACTGCATAAGAAGCGAAGGGCAACCAAGTTTAGAAACGGCAATTCGAAAACTTCTCGACTCGATTTTTTTGTTATATAATTTTGTATTGCACAAACACTGGCAACGTAAAACATTTAATTTTTTTGAGATTAAATACTCTTCATATACGCTACTAATTTCTTTTCTTAAAACGACCAACACAACAACACAGTGTGCATCAGTGTATCTTTAAATTGGTTCATCTTTCAACTCAGCGCTTAGGGTTCTAATGTTAGCTTTTCGGGTCAAGATTGCGCTTAAGGTAGCACATCTTTGAAATACAAATATATATATGTATATATATTTATATGCATCTATTACTTGAGTTCGCCTCAACAGTAACACATCGGTATCAAAGTTATATATGTATGTATATATATTGCTTATATGTTGTCCTCGCTCCAACTAACTACCTACAATATCT
This sequence comes from Drosophila melanogaster, assembly GCF_000001215.4. Classification (NCBI taxonomy): domain Eukaryota; kingdom Metazoa; phylum Arthropoda; class Insecta; order Diptera; family Drosophilidae; genus Drosophila; species Drosophila melanogaster. The sequence goes on along the minus strand of NT_033777.3, from coordinate 25,607,682 downwards.
GACTGTTAATTGTTGAATCATATGATTTACCTTCCAACTTTTAGTTCACACAAATAGGGTATTGTCGCATATATATTTTCTTAAAAAGAGTTCTCTTAGCTCTCAGATATCTTCGTTTATCAAAAACCATGCATTGCCTTCTGTGTGTCTAAGCCTAAGATAAAGCAAAAAAAAGTTGAATCAAATGTAAGAAATGGATACAACTTGTGTATGTACAACTTATGATGAAAGAAATCAAAAGCTGCCATTACTAAAAGCATAAATATTGTACACTAGAACTAAACTAAATTAGGAATTAAATTAAATTTTGAATCGAGAACACCGACTTCCAAATAATAATAATATTTATTAGAAAGCGGAAAAACTAGATGACTAATTCAAATTACTTTGAGCACCGGAGGTATTTAATAAAATTAAATTAAAGTTCGGAATCTACAAAGAATGGAGTAAATTGTATAATTAATATCGATATTGCTAAGTATCAATCATTTACCATTACTATTACGATTACGTGGTACCAAGTTCGAAACGGAGAGTACGTTTTACTAGTACATTTTACAAAGTCTAATATGACGGTGGTTTCTAAGTCAACTATGAACTAATTAGTACCATACGAATGTTGGAGTATTTATGTTTAATTACAGCTAATCTTACGCTAAACATTAACAATACAATATGTTGTACAAACATTTGTTTATTTTTCGTTTTTTTGTGCATTGTACAAGAAAAAATTATTTCGTGCAAACTACTTTCAAATTACAGATATACTTTTCCAGATGTTATTTTACTCGTATGCCACATAGTTCAAATGAAGTACAAACGTTCTAGGTGTAAAATGTTTTTTTTTCACATTTCATTTATTCATTTCAATTCAATTCAAAAAGGGATTTATGCCAAGAAGTATTTCAATAGGAAAATTACACAAAGGGTTCTTCACATTACATTTTCGTCAGCAATTTGTTTGATTTTCGGATTTCACGATTTGGATTCTGGGGATTTTATAGGCTAAAAGAGTAAATACCGTTTACATGTCCTTTGTATATATCGAAAGAATTATATATGGTGTTTCAGTATATATGTTAGTGTCTAAACATCGCTACAAGTATAGAGCGAGAAGTAGAGCGACAGCAGTTACGTGTTACAGTTACAAGATACAGGTGTTGTATATAATATATCTGATTCTCGTTACAGGCTAAATAAATAACCATTTCGGAAATAAATGTATACAAGGTTGGCTGTTATACTTTCTGAACTATGGATACGTTTCTCAGCCCAAGCCAAACTCAATTCAAAGGGTTTCATACTGATTTGCTTATGGCCTAAAAGTTATATCGTTTATATATGTGTATATATATAATATTTATATGAAAACTTATGGCTAACCTTCGTGTTTACCAAATCTTTCAATATAATGCACTTGCTTATCGTTTATATAGTTTGTTTTTATCCTTTCTTGACCATAATTCCAATCTCTGGAGAAACAAATTTACAACAGTTAGTAAGAAGAGCTTTCCACCCGTCTGCGATTTTTTCTTATGAATTAGGTCGAAACGATCTGTAGTTCAGGATCTTAAAAACCAAAAATGAAAACAAGGTTCTAAGCCATTTATTAATCAAATGGGCGATTTCGTTTAAAATTCCTCGTTGCAAAAATTGTACTGATTGATTACGTGTAACAAGTATAGCCAAAAGCTGAGCTCGGTTTGCCCAATGAAGTTGTTTGGAAATCATCGAGGGCTTTGGATTTAAACATAACCGAATTTTATTAACCCTAAAATTTCTGCCGTTGTCACTATTGGTGTAAGAACTTTTTCATGTCAATTAGTTGCTGGAAGACGAGTCTAAGTTATGTTTTCGTTTAGGAAAGTCTTAGCAAGGCTTTCTGCTAAAATTTCGTTAGCGAATTTACTCACCTCAGTATTGGAGTATTTACTTCACAATTTTTTTTTTTATTGTATTTAGCGTTGATAAAAAACCACGTTTGTATCAATTGAACTTGGTGTTGAATTCGTTCGTTTCGATTTTCTCTTCTTTTCTTATCTTTTCAAAATACAGCTCAGTAGAATTGATATGTTACGAGCCAGTAGAAGTAATCATCCTTCCATGCTATATAAGAAAACATGTTCCTTTTTTAAATATATATATTTATATATTTTTTGTTTTTAAGTATATTTGAATTTTTCCTGCTTAACACTTAAATTAGTTACGAATCTGACTTTTGTTGTCTTTGATCTTAGCATTTTGTTAAGCATTTGAAATGAGCAAAAGTAGCCATTCACTGTTTCTTAATAATATGTTATGCATTTAAATATAATTTTAGCAATTGATAAATATATATAGCTTGTTCGTCAAAGTATCTCTTGAATACTTGTACGCATTGCTTCGAAATTATGTAACACCTTGACTTAAGTTTAAGCTTAAATTAATGTTTTCTTAGAGCATTTTCAATGTGATTTATATGTTTTGTTGTTTTTATATTTCCCAGGATTAGTCAAGGGAAATAATTGCTTTTAGATTTTATTGTGTACGTTCGATTTTTGGTTTGCATTTTCACATTTATGGTTGGTTTTTCGCTTCGTACTTACCACCATTTTCATTTGTTTGTAAAGATTTAGTTTGTGCCTATGCACATCAATTGACTAGCTTGTTGAGAGTGTGTTGGTGTGTGTTTGGTTGTATTAGTGTCGGTGTTTTTTTTTTTCATAGCGCTTGGTTGATAAGAAACAATATTGAAACGCCAAACAATAAGCAAGAAGCCAAAAAATGCCAGGTCTCCAAATAAAAATACTTTAAGTAAACTATTTACTTTTGGGTTACACTCTCATAATGTTAGGATCTAATAACCTGATTTCTGAATTTTGCTACAAATTTGGTCCTCATCAGTCACTCAAATCAACAATATTGGATGCACTTGTGCTCGGTTATCTAAAACCATATCCAAAATGAAAACAACTTGCTTGCGCTGTTTTCAAGATTTCGTTGATCGGTTCAACATATTTTCTGGAGAATTCTTCAGCAAACCTCTTTTCGTAAATTCAGTTTGGTTTTCATGGGTAAATCTCGAAAACTTTTGGATCTGACACCATCAAAGTGATATGCGTTGTTTTGTAGCCTTCACAACAACAGTTGATGAAATGTTTACTTGTTTTTTTTTTCCTTCCCTGGTTTTCTCTGGGTATACCAAAAATTCTACTCTAAAGTATGCAATTTGACACATTTTGAGGGACGCCTCAATATACTCGTATAATTGATATATACATATAATATATAATTTTTTGTTTTGGTTTTACTAATTGAATATATCACGGTCTTGCTAAATATCATCGTATATGTTCTATCTGTATATATGCATGTAAATATCTATAAAGTTTTCGCCACTATACATGTATGTAGTTCCGCGAGAGAACCTGTTTCAAAGGCTATCTAATCCAACTATTTCAATTTCTAAAACGCTGCTCGATCCGAATCCAAATCCAAAAGGTTCCATAGGATTGGTTTCCTTGTCGATTGCATAGTATAAGTACTTTTCTCAGTTTGTTAGGTAATTTGGTTTACGAATACTGACACTTGAATGCTGAAACACAGTTGATCTTATTGTCATATGATGTATGTGTGTATGATGTAGGTATGTAAGTAGTTAATGCTAATGTCTTCCTAATGGGGGACTTCAGGAATCTAGGCTGGGATTTCAACTGTGACAGATGATATGAGATTGCCGTTGTATATATAAAGGTTTTACTCAATTGACTACTGTACATGTTTCATCATGCGTTTTGTTTTATAAATGGGTGTATATATCTATTAAAAAGGTTTAATTAACTATGGTTATCTTGGTTATGTTGTATGTCAAAAAGTTGGTTGTAAACCTACAATTATAACGAAATCATAATGCCCAATTCGGAGTGTGTAATGTTGTTACTATATTACAGGAAGTTCTTATGTAGTTTTTGGCCCGACAAAAAATGCTTGAAAACTATTTTTGCACTGAATATTAAAACTCTTGATGAGACTAACCACACCAAAACAAGTCAAAAATACAGATTATATTTTAAAATTCGATGGATGTTTAGGACTGGTTGATAATATATTCAATTTGATGAAAGATTTTGATTTTAAAATTAAATAAATAATTCATTTCATACCATATCAACCAGTCCTTCATTTTGAGCAAATTTTTATTTTAATCACATTGGTAACAAAAAAGTAGATATATGTATATGTATATATTTTATAGAGCTACATATGTTCGATCTGTTTACTATATATCAAAATTAGCAAGCTACTACTTTGGGTATATATCTTTGGTACGAGAATGGGAAATAAAACATTTCATTGGATATAAGATATATCGAATTCACACTGTTGAAACTGTTAAGATTACAAATATCTAAGTAATTCGCCGACACTTTGTCGCTTTGAATGAATATTAAAGCATACGGATAAGTGAACAAAAACTATAAGAGTTATTCCAAAGGAACTACAATGAACATAGGCAACTATGGGAGCATTTTTTGACTTCTTGCTTAATCGGCTAATAGAAATAAATGGAAAATGCAATAATGAAATATATATATTTTTATTTGGTTTCTTTATATAAATAATTTTAATAGAACAAAGTGTGTGTTTGTGTAGTCAGTAAAAAAAGGAATTCGTAAGAATCATCTTGGATTGGCAGGGTAAAATCAACCTTATGCTAAAAGCAATTGTTCTGAGATCGAGATCTGACAGACGAGTTAAAAAAATTATAAATATTAATATGGATAAGTAAATGGCACCATAGCATGTCTGGAATGTGTTAGATTCTTAAGCGTAAATAATAAATAAATAAATTAGTTTCTGCAAATGGAGATGTGGTATTTGAGCCTCGACTTAGGCCCAGCAAATGTAAAATGAATTTGGGTTAATATGCGTTATCTTTGGTATACGAAACAATATTACATTATACTCACCCCCCGAGTCGAAATCGAAAATCTACAGGAATTATAAACAATTCGCCACAATCGTTAACTTTTTGGTATTGGCAAATGCATCGAAATGTAATAAGTTCTACACATGGCTAAGAGGAGTAGATAACAGATAGTAGAGAGAAAGACAGCACAGCACAACAACAGATACAAGTGTGTGGATTACGAGATAATTCAAATCAAATCAAATAATACAGATAAATGTGGTCAAGTATGTACAATCAAATTAATCAAATCATAAGAAAACACAAATGTTTGCTCAACTCATGGCAAAGTTGTTTGTTGTTTTGTTTGTTGGTTTTTATTAAACACAAAAATTACTTCAAATGTTTCATTGTTTTCCATATAATGTGTGGTTTGTGTGGGTGTGTAATGTATATAAACTAGATATTTACATACGCAAAATATTACTTTCCAAATGATAACTAGTAACTAAAATTAAACTTCAAGCATGCAAGCGATTCAAATGAGACAAATACATAACTATCCAGGAGCATCTGCCCCGGGTTTCTTCTTAATTCGATAATTTTCTTGGTTTCAATGGGTGAAGTATTTGCCGAATGCAAAATCAAATGCAAATGCTACAGATAAGGGTAATTACAAAATAATATTAATAACTAAGATTGTGCCATTTAAAACAATAAGCTACAGTAAAGTTATGTTACCTGGTTCATGAGCTGTTTGGATGGTTATGCAAATGAAAGACTTGGTGATTGGGAAATAGGTCGAAGGATCTAAAATATTAGTAGTGCCCTAAGGACTCGTTCTCGGTTGAATATCTTAGGATCTATAAATGAAGCCGGTAGCCTTGAGAACTTGTCGTCACTCGAAAGTATAATAAGAATATGCAAATGCCAAAATGTTCAACAAATGGTTATTTAGTTACTTGCTACAAATGTTTGAGATTGAGTGCAGAATAAACTAGTTATAGAACTAAATCAAAAAAGAGTCGCACACATAAAAGACAACGTTATTTTGGTTTGTTCGTTGTGGTATTTGTAATTGTTATATAATTAAGTACAATAACAGATTTGGGTAGATAGAAGGTAGGAGGATATTGGAGTTTTCGTGTTGGTGAGTTGGTGATGTTCGTTAGTGATTGGTTAACTCTGTTGTTGTATTCTATGCTGGGTGAATTAAATTCGAACTCAACTAAACATCTAAAATAATAGTCTAATATAGGGTTTCATCGCTGATTAAAAAAATAATGAATAGTTCTTTGTCTTGAGCAAAACGTTTTTCTTCGCTGTTTCATTCAATTAATTAATACTGCCCTTGCAGGAGTTTCTCATTCATTTCAGCTGAGTTTAGGGCTCCAAAAAAAAGAACAATTTTTCGAACTTTTTAATTAGTGAGCGCCATTCTTGGTTATACGAGCGTGAGTTAACTTATATGATTCATTCCTTGCTCTTGCATTTTATAAATATGTATGTATATTTATATATACGTTTAGTTTTTATTTGGGTTTATTTTAATTTAGATTTAATGGTTTTCTTTTATGCACTAAAAATTATATATTAACGGCTACATTTAAACGCAATCACAATCGGTGGTTTTTTAATGTGTTTTCCTTTCTTCTTTTGCTTCTCTAACGCTCCGTAATTTTTGCTTTTTGGTTTTAAATTTTGTTTTTCCTTCGCTTTGCTTTGCTTCCGTTTTTGTTCTTTTTTCTCGCTTATATTGCTTATGATTTGTTATATATATATATATTAGTTAGTATTTATCGAACTCGCTCGAGGGCGCCTTAAATATAATACTTAATTTGCCTTCCGTGTATCGGACTACTAACTTAGCCAAACTCAAAGGAAAACCAACTTCGTATGAGTGTTTGTGTGTGGTTCTATGAATATTAATGGATGTGGGGGGCTGCTGTTCACATGTGGTAGTGGTTGTGGGTGTATGGGGGGTGGTTGTGAATGGTGTATGCATGGTGAGAGTGTTTCATTCAAATTACCAAACAAAACTCGCGTCTTAGACGTACATGCCCATGCCGTACATGGTGCTCCAATCGACGCCCTGGAAGCTGGACATGTCCACGTTGGCCAGCGCATAGTTGGAGTAGGCAGCCGCCGGATTGGCAGCAGCGGCGGCGGCGGCAGCAGCGGCATTCAGGGGATTGCCGGCCATTAAGCCAGCTTGCTGAGCGGCAGCGGCCAGGCTGTGGGCTCCAGCGGCACCTGCCCCATTCGCGGCATTGGCCGCCAGGGCGGCAGCCGCTGCTGCCGAGTGCGCCTGCGAAGCGGGATTCGAGACGGCGTTGTGGTGGCTCTGCTGCTGCTGCTGGGCGGCGGCCACATGGGCATTGTGGGTCTGCTGCTGGTGATGATGCTGCTGCTGTTGCTGCTGCTGGTGATGATGGGCAGCGGCGGCCACGCTTTGCGCCTGATGAGCCTGCATCAAGGCGGCGTTGGCAGTGGCGGCGCTGGCGGGGATCGAGTAGGGTGCATATCTATAATGGGGATTAATCAGATGTTAGTTCCGTCTAGATTATCTAGCGCTTTTACTCACCTGACGCTATGCAGCGCAGTCTGCGGATATGTGGTCAACAGCTTGCCGAAGCCAGCCTGATTGGCAATCGAGGCTGCCGCAGCGGCGTTTTGTACTTGAAATGGGTTCTGTGATATGAGGGCGGCCTGCTGGGCGGCAGCGGCTGCTGCCGGGGATTGCAGTAGCTGTGTGGGATTTTGAAGCATGGCCAGTGGGTTCATGGTGGCCACGCCGGCACCACGGGCTCCAATCAGCTGGCCAGGAGCTGTGGGCAGCTGGACGCCGAGGGTGCCCAACATAATGCGCTTCTGGAGAAGCTGAGCAGCCGGTGTGACTGCTTCCTTGGGCTGTGCCTTCTTGCACTCGACCTTCTTGTTCTTGATGGTGTGGAAGTGAATCTCACATACGCGATCGACCACATCCTCATTCTCAAAGGTGACAAATCCGAAGCCACGGTGGCGCTTTGTCTGCTGGTCCATCAACATAACCGTCTCCTCGACGGGTCCGAACTGGCTGAAGTAAGCCTTAACCTCCTCGGCCGAAGTATCCTGTGAGACGCCGCCCACGAAGATCTTCTTGGTCTTGTTGGCCTGACGAGGTCGATTCTTTGGGGTGGCATGCTTGGGATCGATCTTCTTGCCATCGAGTGTGTGAATGGGCACCTTGAGAACCTTCTCCACGGTGCAGGGTTCTTGGAATGTGATGAAACCAAAGCCGCGACTGCGCTGTAGGTGTAAAGTTGAGGTTTGTGTTTTTGTGTGGGTGGGAAAGATAAACAAATAGGGACGGATACATTAGTTATGTGAAGTAATTAGTTTCATAAGAGAGCTTCGGTTAAAGGCGACTAGGTCTAAGTTGCAAATGTTGTAGTTATATAACTAGGATTAATAATCGTAAAATGTCCTACGAAACGTTAGCAAAAGTCCAACAAAGTAAGAATCAATCAAGTCGATCGGAACTCGATCTTCCATAAGTATATAAAAATGATATATAAAGATATATGTAAACACAGATACGGATACAGTTTATATGCATGTATGTAGATGGCTTTATTGACTGAATTGGGCGTGCCATTTTTACGCTTTTTGCTCATCAAATATGCATCGTTTTCACTTTTTTTTTTTTGTTCTTTCGTGGAGTAAACACAAACAAGTTTTAATTAAAATCCAAACAACACAAAATATGTTTCAACTAAAAACTAAAATTCGTCTAAGGATACTTTTGCTGTTTTAACAGAATACCAATATTTATACGCAAGTAGATCGATCGTTATATGGTCATTTGCTAAACTGGAACATACATATATCATAGAAACATTACGAAATATATGCATTCAACATGTTCTCCATACAGATGCGACACCCCTCTAGATCCCAGATATATATGTAGGTACGGGAGGCATAGATTATATATACACGATAACTGGAGGATACCAAAAACATTCGTTCACTTTGCTGTGAATGCGAACTCAAGGATACAAATGTGGCAATTACATATGGTCTATGTGATAGTTAGGCTTGAATAAACAGAGTAGTACGAGTAGTGCGTTTTAGAGCTATAATACAATTGTAGCAATTTTAAATCTACTTGGCACAATATTTGTTTAAAATACCATATTTACGTAAGCTATTAAATATTACTGCTAGTAGTTCTATTGTCAAATATAGCTATAAAACGCACTATTAGAAAAGTTGGGAATGCTTTAGATATGCGTTTTTTTTTAAGTGATTACACTTTCTTTCGATTCGTTTTCTTTCAAGTTAAGTTAAACCCCCTTTTACCATACAATTCGCTTTCATTGGTTAGTTTTGCTTAATAACTACTTAAGAGTTTTTACAAATAATGAGTTGTGACTTTTGTTGGCTTAGTCTAGTTAATTATTTCCGTACCGGTTACATATATTACAGTAATGGGGAATACAATTTTCTCTTAAGCCTAGGGCAAAGAAGAGTCAAATGACTCAGATACAATTTATTGTACATTATTCGAGATAGAAATATAGAGAAACTATGAGACTACCTACCTAAAGAGAAAAGTGTATATTTTCTAGTGTATGATTTAAACCTTTCGCATACGTTTCCTTTAAAAGACGAGCTCTTTTTGTGGGCTGGGATTGGTGGGTTAACACAACTAGCTACTTACATATACCGGGCCTAGGATATTTCCTATGAGTTGAAATCTATAAAGTATGCCGATTTTTGGAAGATCTTCTAATGCGATTACAAAACATGGTAAAAAAAAAAAGAAAATTACGACGCAACACAACAGAAAAAAAATGTTTTCTTGACATATTTAAAAACTACTTAAAATAAAATATGGTTTACTTTGTGGTTGGTTAATTTAAATGATTCGGTATGCGAAATAAAATTAAGAAGCATTAACAACTAAACACATATAAACAGAATGTCGCATAATGGTTATTTATAAGGACTAAAATTTACGGGGTCTCGTAATATGGTAATAAATACGCATGTATTGGGTAAATTATGCTAAGCTAAGGTTCTTATTTATGTTACACAATCAATTCAACAGTTGCCAGGGCGATATTCGAATCCATATTACGCTAAAGTGGGAACATGGGCATTTGGATAGTATTATTGGGGGTAAAGTACGCCTCTTTAGAATATAGTTTTTATTGAGTTCTAGATCTAACAAATGTGTGTAAAAGATATGGCAGGGAAACTCGTTAGTTTAATTTGCTTTTGAGGCTTGCTTGATATCAATGCGTGGAGTTATAAGTTCATTGAATACGTTTTTGTTTTTTTGTTGGGTGAAAAAAGCTAAAGTAAACCAAGTACATAATACGGAGTACGAGTACAAGAACGAGTACATTCAATTAGAGATACGAATACAATTATGCAGCTGTTATTATTGCTCAGAGTTATACGATATACGAGAATTACGATGCGCCAGTGTTGAGTAAATCAAGTACGCTAAACGTTCTCTTTTTTATACAGTAGTTAGAGTACTTGGCGATTGGTTGTTTATTTTGTTTTATTTTTTTTTATGAAATGTACCTAAGCCGTCGCTGGTTCATCATCCTGTGGTTGCAATCGTGGTTGTGGTTACCAGGCCAGGTATTCGCTGCTTCCTCGATCGGCTTCCGGCCTTGTCCTTGACTCGAGATTCCTCACTTTTGGTCGTGGTATTGTGTTCATTAAAATTATGTTATGTTTAGTAGTTTGTACATTTGGTTGACTACATATGACTAGCTATGTATATAATTGACTGATCCTAGGTGCTTATGGACTACAGTACTCCCCAGATCATCGCAAGGATCGTCTTCACAAGCGATCTGCGGACCGAAGACAGTTGGTAAACCAGTTTTCTTCTCGCTTCTGTTGTTTTTCTTCATTCTTTTGTTTGTTTCTTGTTTCTTGTGTACTCTTTTTTTTTTTTTTGGTTCTTTGAAGGGGGGACGGAACAAAGGTGTTTTGTGTGTGTATATCTTTCGGGGTCTTCCTGAGGGGCCAGGACACAACCCCGTTAGTCGATCGCCGCGAATATAACTGCCCTATCATGCAGTCGTAGCAGGCCGACTCATTCCGTAATTGCGCAATTGGCTCGGAAACAACCCCAGGTGCACGTACAGCTATAGAATTTGTCCTGTGCCGCATCCATCCACAGCGAACCCTAGCTGCGGAGGTCGCAGGAACAGCTGCGCCGAGGGAACAGGACTCGGAACAATGCGCCAGCTAGCAGCTGCTGTTTTATGGCCAGAAAGCGGCGCGCGCGCTCTTTTCCGCTGGGGAGCCAGCCACACATTGTATGTAGTCGAATTGAAAGGAGTATGTGCATACATACATACATACATGTGTATGTGTGCCCACTAAATACTAGTATGTGTAGGATGTGTGCATAATGTTTCGCTTATCAAGCGGACAAATTGCTCAAGGCATTAAGCATTACGAAAAAGTCCATTTCCGCTGCAATAACTGCGTTTTCGAGGGAAAAACTACTATCGATACGTAATATATATTTTCTTAGAGAAAAGGTAATCTAAAAGGTGATTTCGAAAGCCATTTGTCTTGTTATCAAAAGAAAGTTCGAATCTACTCGTTTTGGGAACAAATGGCAATCCCCTAGTTCTTCAAGCTATTCAATAGAACTCAGATGGTAACTGAACTGTTGTGCCTCCAAATTCTGTGGAGAACGGTGGCCAATGTGGCCATCATGCGCTTATAAGAAAACTGATACAGCCTGCATACAAATTATGACAGGGAAATTGGTGCTCGAGTGCGTATCTCAATAAACAGTTCCGAGTGGATCAACCCCGGACAAGCTGATCTACATATTAAACCTGATTAAATTAAATTTCAGTTCGGTGGTCCCTTGTCCTCTTCCTTTTCCACCTTCTTCGCCTCCTCCTTTCCGATTTTCTTACTCCGCTTCTTTTGTTTTTGGCACGTAACGCCGAAAGAACTGTAATTCTAAACCTCGGCTGGAAGAAGAAGAGGATGCCAAAAGGGCGACAAAACCTGCAGTTTCTGCAGCTGTGCAAAAGGTAAATCACAAAATGGTAGCTGTAAACCCGAAGGGCAGGGGGATTATGGAGGTACACAATGTGCGATAGATAGATAGATATACATAGTGGTGATGAAAATGAAATTAGAGGATATTTCGGCTTACCTGGGTGACGGGATCCTTCATGATGAGCACATCGGTGACGGTGCCGAACATGTTGAAGTATTCCTTGAGCTTGTCAGACGACGTCTGCCAGCTGAGACCGCCGACAAAGAGTTTGCCGGGTGCCGGATCGGAGCCACTGCCTCCGCTCAGGCTGGGCGTGGATCTGCCAGAGGAGCCGCTCTTGTTGCTGCCACCCATGGCCGCCTGACCGTTGTTCTGTCCCGCTCCGGCGGAGGCGTTTACATTCTCCTTGAGCAGCGCCAGTGCCGCCTGTTGGGCTGGTTCCTGTTTGGGCTGTTCCAGTCCCGGTGTCACCACTACCGCGTTCTGGTTCTGTTGCACCGCCTGCTGGGACTGCTGAGCGGCACTCTTCAAGACTGCCGCTGTGGTCAGGCCACCGCCGATGGCGGCCACACTATTATTGGCTATCGAGGCCACCAGCGCCTGGTGGAGATCGCGATTGTGGTGCGGATCAATCAAGCCCGCTGCTGCGGCGGCGGCTGCTGCGGCCGCGTTCTCCATGGGATTGCTGCGTGCATAAAAGAAACTATCAGCGGTGAGCAGGTGATCCTCGCCAGAAGTGGGTGGCGGTGGCTGCTGGTGGTGCAGCACGGTGGCGCCTTCCTGAAGCGCGTGCATTTCCTGCTTTATCTGAATCTTGAAGGCTTTTTTCTTCGTTTATCAGAATTTGTGTTTAGCTGTTTTCCTTTTGGTTTGCGCGTTTTTATACTCTTTAATTGTTTGTGTTTGTATTTAAAAAAAAATGGTCTATTTCAGCACTTGTGTGGTTTCCAAATAATAAGTATAGACTTTTGTTGTTTGTGGCAATTTTTGGACTGCCTTTCGTCTTTTTTTCGCCACTTGCTTTGACTACGGTTCCCTTTTTTTCGGCTCTACTTTGTTGTTGCCAATGGCAATGATTTTCGTTTTCTGTTTTTTTTTTTTTTGCTGTTCAACAAGCTCGCGAATTATTGCAAAGGGGCAAAGCCATAAATAAATGCCCAAAACTTTGACGGAAATGTTCAAGTAACACGACTCTAAATTTATCCTATTTCGGTCTCGATTTGCTCCTTATTAACTTGCGGTTGCGACTGCGCTGTTTGAAGACTGAAACTTAAATGTTGTTTTCGCTGCTTAGGCGCTGCCGACGTCAGGATTTCGGAAGCAGCGTGGGAAGAGAAATGACAAAAAAGAGGGTTGCCGAGCAGCTGGCAAGTGACAGCTGATTCTTGCAGTTGCTCTGCTAAGTGTGTACGTTTGCCAACACTACAACTAGCTACTTAGCTCTAAAGCGCCATCTACTCCTTTTTATATAAAATTTTTATAAATTTTGCTATTCTCCTACGTCCAAAAATATTCAAAAACAAAAGGTCCGTGGGAATGAGGGAAAGCCAATAAATAAGAGAGTGCAAAGTGATGTCGAGAAGTGTAGCATCCACTTGAAAAGTGTTGGGATATTACGAATTTGAATGATTTACGATAGAGATGACAAACTACTTGAAAATCTATTCTTAACACCTGACATTATATTAATTGCCTCTTAATTATAAGCAATTTAGCTACATTTTCCCAGGCCACTATATCAAGCCCCAGCCGCAGAAATGCGATAAGCGATATAAGTATTGTTTTAATTATTGCAAAAAAGAAAAATAAATACAATTATAGCACATTTGCTAGTTTTCGTGTAAAATACTTTTTGCTATCGCATTTAGTTGCGGTTAGGACTCGAAATGGTTGGTTTTCCAACGATCGCTTACGAATTATTGCGGGTATGGCTCAATATAGTGGTCTGCAAGGATATTTTAATATGTGAAATCCTGCGCCAGACTATTATTTGGGTTCCATTCCACAGGCAGTGCCCATTATTGCGATTTCATTCCTCTCGTTCACCGCCGAAGTGATCACCTGGTTAATTATCGCGTTAACCAGACATGATGTTTCCTACACTGCCAATTCGGCACACTACGAATGCCTCGAGACCCGCAGTAGTCTATATTACCCAGCGAAGTACCTCAAGGTGAGTCCAGTTCATAACCCACTCGGAGCCATCACAAACCATTCTGCCTAACAGTTCATGAGGTTCAATCAAAAGTGCGAGGTCCCACAAGGTTTGATTCAGGCCAATCAAGGTGACACAGCCGGGCCATCATGTATGTATTGTTGCTGTTTAAAAGGACCTATTCATGTAGCTTTTTTAATGACCCAAATAACCGCAAATGTGACCGTGTCTTCCGCAGTTGATGATAAGAAAAAGAAGTAGTCTGAATATCCAATCCGATCTGGTGTAAACTTACACCCTGGTTACTTGATATGCGAATACATAGGGGCTCAAATCGACTTTCATACTTGCTGGCCGGAAGGAAATAAAAGGCCAGGGAAAATACTGTGGCGACTTTAGGTAGGAGACCACAAAAATGCAATAGTCCAGTGAAAAGGAATTCTATGCTCTAACTGCAGGATCTTAATAGGTATTATGTTTGTGTTCTATAAAAAATTTAAAATTAAACATCTATTGTGACAGGCGCTGTGGATCATCAACGACAAGGCTCTATGGATATCCAAGTTTCAGTTTTCTTTTCTTTACAAATGGAGTTGACAACTGAATAAAAAACTAAACCAAAAAAAGCGGATTTTTTCTACAATTTTTTTTTTAGTTTAATGACAATTAATTATGCAGCCCCTATGCGAAGTCACTCTATCACTACTTTATCCCATAGGTCCTTCCGATTCTGTTCATAACACTTGTTGGAGGTATACTTAAGGTTGGCGCCATGATCCGCCTGGCATTGGTGAAGGACGATGTGTTCTTTACCAAGGATTCGGCATACTATATGTACTTGGAGACACGCAAAGGTCCCTGGTACAAGCAAAAGAGTCGTAAGGTAAGTATCTCTATCAAAAGCCTAAAATAGTCGATATATAATTCCTACTTCTTTTACTAAAGTGGGGTGGTCGGGATGAGTATGATATGCCACCAGGATTGCTCTTGGCCAACCAGGGCGATGTTTCTGGTCCTTCATGTAAGTTCACAATCACAAGTTACGATATGTATGTAATCTATATTGATCTCCAAGACAAAGAAAACGAACTAATTTATTAGCTCTAATGATGTACAAGTTTTTAGCGCTTCCCAGAAATTTTTTTTTTAAATGCGATAAAATATTTTTGATTAAAAATACTATTTGGCCGGACCTTTGTTCGCTTTTCTCACTTGCCAATCGCGCAGTCTAGGAGGCGTTGAAAATAATGGTAATTAACACAAATTACGATAGACAAAACCCAACTTAATGACAATTTTCCATTTGTTGCAGTTGAAAATGCCGACAAGCATACAAGTGACGAAGGTCCGGATTTTAAAATCATTGCAGGACATGCAGTGATCACAGGCGTGGCTTTGGGTTTGGCAACAATGTTGTAGAAAGTCGTAGGACGGAGCTGTCCCCTTTTATTGTAGGCTCATGTTTCAGTTTTACTATGATCTGTATTACACAGATGAAAAGGACGACGGCAAGAAAAATGACAAATTCGCTTGGATTGGAGGAGGTGGTGGTCAGATTAGCATTGAAGCGATGTATTTTATAGACTTGACTCTACGTCTTCCATCTGTTCGCTTGGCCTTGAGGTTTCGAATCCGCTGAGGACTTGCTACTAGACTGATGAGTGAGTTCATAGACAAGCTATCAAGGTATTCGAACGGAGCTTTTGGAGTACAGGATACGCGCACTATAATCTGGCTTCAAGGAGATGGATCCTTGCTGTTTTGGTTTAATTGCGAAGAAACATACGTAAGTTATATCTAATTTGGTTAAACGCGTCATTTCATTTCCGACTTTTGACAGCATTTTGCCACGCAATTTTATAAGAGGCGCCACCAAGTGCCGAGTAGCTACTTCTTTCATATGGAAAGTAAAGAGAGGTCCTCGATGTAAAATGTTCTACAGCTATGTAGAATGCAAATGGTGGATGTAAAATTGAGGCCTTTTTTCGTAACTGCCGGATTTGAACCAATTTTTACATCTTTAGCGCCCGAAATCTCCAAGTTAATAAATTTGGCATTGATATTTTTACAATAAAGTAATAAAATAAGGTTTCTATGAAATTAAATGCAATATCTTTTAATGAGACGAAGGGCAAAAAACTGGGTAAAATACAGAACGTACGTTATAAATGAAAGCAATTTGTGGACACAAAAATTGTCCTTCAGGCCAGCTCGACGACAACCGGTTGTATCTAAGTAAAACAAAATAAATAACTCGCTTAGATATGAATATGTTTTGATAATGCCCTTAGCAAATTGCTGTACCTTTTGTGTGGACATCCCCCGAATGTCCTTTCCTTTCATTTTCCTTCCAGCTCATTTTCCATTGCGCCTGCGCCCGACGCCAAAAGCCCAAAAAAGAGGAGAGTTCGGTCGCAAAGAAAAATCCCTAAATAAAAAAATTGGTCGCTGCTTGGGACAATTTTCAGTCTTAAATTGGGACCATGTTTTTTCCTCTTTTTTTTTTTGTGTGCCAAATGGAACGCATGTGTGTGTGTGTGGTGGGCAAATACAAGTCGTGAGTTGCTGCGTTATGTGCGTTATTGATTTTTGGCCCAGGAAATGGGATATAATGCCAGAGGATATGAAATTTATTAAAATAGATTGCAAAATAATTCAATGAAGATGTTGAAAGGCAAACTTTGACGGCAAGGGGTGCGCAAGTGGGTTGGACTTTTCGGGGTGGGTGGACTTTTCTACTGCACGCGTGTATTTGTGTGGCTTTTCCTTCGTCGGTTGTTGAACTTTCCGAAGCGACGTCGTCTGCAGGATTTTTTTTGCCGTGTGAAAGACGTCTGTCAATTTTATGGCTACTGACCCAGAAAAATGGAATGCTAAGGAAACCTTTTTGATGTGGCAGCAGGGCGTCACAAATACAGCAAGGATTTGCTGAGCGCCGAAAGTCGTGCGGGAAAACCCCGAATATGATGTTGGCGATGACATCAGCAGTCGTCGCCGCGATATGTAATTCGATTAGGCGCACTTAACATTCCCCCTCCTCACACAGGGACACCTACACTTCCCCTGCCATGGTGCGCATTTTAATTGCGTCAAATAAACAGCAGGGAAGGTGCTTGGTCACGAGCCATCATCCAACTTTTTATGGCCTCCCTCGGACTGATGGCGCACACATTAAATTAAGCACTCGGAGGAGGTGACTTGATATATTTAGGGACGTAGTAGAAAGACGCAATACACTGGAGAAGCCAGCCAATCTTTAACTAGTTTGTTCAATAAGCACTAGAACTGAAAGTGATATATATAAATAGTGCTGATGGATTTAAATAAATCAGGTTTATGATGTCATCTCCATAAAAATCTGTGCCTGTTGGTGAGTAAAATACTTAATTTTACCCCATATCATATAATATCACTAAAAATTCTATCAAATAAGCATAAACGAACGCAACCTACAATCATCCAATCTATTTCTCAATCGTCATTTAAGGACTCCCTCTAGCTCAAAGCAGCTTGTCAGGACAAAGTAATTTCTAATCCGCAAACGGCCAACCGATGACAAACTGCAATCTGAAAACCGTGGTCGTCTGAGCGTTTTCCCCAGGGCTAAAAATTGCAATGCAATTTGCCGGATCCATTGCCAGGAACAACAATAACAATCGGATGAAAAAACATGAGAATGAACGAAAAACAAATTGCTCCGGCTTTGCTCTTCAAAAGCCGCCCAACAATTTCCCACTCTCTTACCTGTCGTTTGTCCTTTGCCCTGCATTTTCCACCCACACCCTCCCCCCGGCCGAATGCATAAAATTTATGTAGACACAAAACTGCAGTTCGGTGAAAAGCGTGAGAGAGCGAGCGGTATTTTCATTGAGAAAAAGGCCACAAAATGAAAATGACGGCAACTCTTTTCGAGGCAAAAGCATATGGCGCAACTTTATTGTTTTTACATTTGATTTTTCCACAGCCATGGATGGGGGAGAGCTGAGTGGCAGAGCTCGGGAAAATGAAAGGCACTTGCACTGGGCAAAGTGCAGAGGGCTACGGAAAACGCCGCATAAGCTCGGCTCTGGGAAAAGTCTATATATCATATATGTGCGATTTACGGGGTGGGTGGCATTCGTTCATCGTTTCGGAGAACTGGAAGCAGCGAGCGCGGCAGCGACTGGAATGAAACCACCCTCGAATGTGTAGCGTCGACTAATACACCGAGCGAAAATGCGCTGCAGTAAGACGCATTTCCATCGGCGGCATATGCATAAATACCGCTGTGAGCAGGCGAAAAGAGATGGAGCGGTTCGAGTGAAAGGGACGGCTGGTAGCAACCCCCTGAAATCGGGGGAGATATTTTGCAATTGGAATGCGCGCGCAACCCTCGGAAAGCCGACGAAAATCGAGACGATGGTGGCCGCTACCCTGGGCTGCCTTTCAGTCAACTTTGGGTTTCCGTACGTGCAATTTATCCCGGACCGATGACGGATCACACGTACCTCGAAAGCGGGCCACAAACTAACCCAAATCCCTGTTGGATAGTCCCCATCTACTGAGAACACTAGACCCAAGTGAATTGAATAAAGTGCTGCGAAATAAATCACTCCAACTAATTAGGAGATCTAAAAAGGATATATACATATATACCATGAAATCGGACGCTTGCCATTGATATTGTCCTGTCACAGCAGTATTGTAACACTATATTATAGTTTACTGCTGGGTCGGGGCATTAACATTGTTGAGCGTCATTAGCAACGAGCGGCGGACAGGAAAACCTGAGAAAAACGCACGAAAGCGTTCTATTCCGGCTTTGTGGAAAACATACACACATACATGCACGCACGCAGGAGCTCGTCCATTGCGATTGTGTGTGTATATGAGCGACCGGAAAAATCAATTTTCCATTTTTAATTCAAAGCTCACACAGCACAGGACACTCGCACACACACGCACACAACGCACGTGCATGTATATATGAAATGTACTTATATATACGTGTATGTGTGTGTATCGGGCCAAAAAGGGATAAGCAGGATGCTGCAGATTCTGCAGGACAAGCGAGAGGGACTGAGCGTGAGAAAGGGACAGCAGCATCCAGAGAGAGAGAGAGCTAAGAGAGAGATTCCGCATACAGGGATAAATCCCATTTTATGTAGACAAAAGCTGACAAATTAATCAAAATCAGTTAAAAAATTAAACAAAATTATAGTTATTAACCTTGGAAGTAGAGAGTTTGTTGGGACTTTTAGGGACTTCCGACTACTATTTGTATACAAGGCATTTTGAATAGAAGGCCAAAAAATAAGCAACGACCACTCCCTGATTTTTCGTGGAGTTTCTGGGTGGGCTTAAGAAAGGCATTACGGGGGGTGCAGAGGCGTAGCATCCGTTTTTTCCGCCCAGAAAATTGTTGCCAACCCGAAAGGCCGAAAAAGTTCAGAGAAATGTCCAAAAAGTTGCACCAGAATCAGCAGAGCAAAATTCGAGCATCCGAGCATCTTCATCAACAACCCCTAAATATAATCCAAATGCAATGCATTATCTGGGCAAAAGGGGCCGGCATAAGGATACCAAACCAAACAACAAAATCCAAAAGGATGACAAAGAACGATGATGAATTGGGAGATTGAGGGCAGGGCAGGGCAGAGCAGGGACAGCTGAAAAATGGCATTTAAGTGCAGTTCGGCTCGAAAGGTCCTGGGGGGCACCTGGGAATCTCTCGCTAGGGGTGGCTGCTCTCTCTTTCTCTCGAAAATCTCACGTTTCTGCAGTTTGCTGATTATGATGATGATGGCCTAGCTATATGGAACTCAATCCATAAAGAGGGGGTGAGATTCGAAACTTGCCGGCGTGCTATGCACATGCTGTTGCTATTTCATCATTGCCGTTTTGGGCTTATGCCCCTGTCAGCGAGGATCAAAGCAGTTTTGGGCGTTTCTCGGCAGCTGTGCGTCTGTATGCGTGTGTATCTGTGTCCTGTGCCCTGTGTCCTTTGCCTAAATACTTCGAAATTGGCCAAGCGTTTGTTGTGCACATTAAATTGACAACGCTTAGCTGTGCTTGAGGTAGCCAAACTGTTTCTACATGCGAAAAGGGTTCTCAAATCATCCTGTGCATCCTTGTGCCATGATTAAGGATTAAGGGTTGCTGCATTTAATATGCAACGACGGATGTGAAGTGCTTTTGTTTGAAGCGAAAATGTCACAGTTGACATGCAAGCCATGAGTTGGAATACTTAATTCGCAGAGGATTACTCATCTACATTTTACAGCATTTCGAAGGGATTATCTGCATGTTGCATAATGGCTTCATATTAAACATGTTTATTTTTATCCAAATACACAGGATTCTCATAGGAAGAGCACTTGATTAAGGACGATGTCATTTTACCTAAATAAACTTGTCAATGAGTTCATTAATTTTTAGTCATAAATCCTTTCTATGTTGCCTGACAACCTATATATTTAGAGAACCCTCCATTAGCCCCTTTAAATAATTAATTGTCAAAATAAAACAAAAAAAAAAAGAGGAACCAGTTTCAGACACAAAAAACAATAAACGGAAGCTGGCGATAAAAAGTGCGGAAATTACGTTGACCTAAAAATAAAATTGCCAACCAAGTTTGCCGGCATTGCCACCTAGACAAACACATAGAAGGGTACAAGAGAAAAAGAGAGAGAGAGGGAAGGGTACGGAGAGAGAGACGGCAGGATACGCACTTGCACTCATGCACCTCAAAAAACATGAAAAGGTAAACGCTCAACTCACACAAACGCACATGACATCAAAAGAACCGGCAGTGGATTCGTCAGGGATAAGAAGGATATATATGTGGACAAGGGTCCTTTCGAGGCTGGCTGTGCACGTAAATGCGTGGAAGAGCTGAAGAAGCGAAGGGTTAAGGTAAGTGGTTCCCAGTAACCACCGACGACGACACGTCCTCCACCCACAGCCATATGCAAATTGTCGGTGCTTTTGTGAGCTTATTAAGTGCTTGAAAGTGCATTACAAAAAATATACGCCCACACGCAGTGCAGAGGAGGGGATGAACGTTGGACGGGAGGAATGGGGGATCAAGGACCTGCGGCCGGAAAAATGCTTTCAAGTCAACCCACTCGGAAATGAGAACCCGGCAACGGTTGCTCCCTTTTCTCGCTCTCTTACGCCGAATGACAGCATCGAAATGAGCGACTACATAGAGAGAAATTCAAGACCAATATTGTATCTTCCACGAGAAAGAACTAAACTATTAACTAATAATATATATTTGAAAAGAACTTACGATTTACACGATCCAAGATATTTAAAAATTATGGCAACTAGGGGGGTTTCGCTCCTTGAGCATAGCAAACATAATAGCTCCGCCCAACGCACACATGTGGTGCTTACAAAACTTTTCCCGGTTTGGGTGTAATTTGCTAATTAAAAGGTGTGACAAAAGTGGGGCCAGCGCCCCATAAAAAGTCTCAAATTACCGAAAGCATCCTTCAACAAGTAAGTGACAAGGACAGTTGGCCAGGAGTCATAGACCACAACCCAGATGTTTGCTCATTTGCATACAATATCGTCTCAGGTGAAACGGGGAGTCCTGCGTGGAGGAGCAAGAGATGGGTGAAAGCGCCATTGAAGACGCCACTTGAGGATGTCAGGCAAGCCAGACATCGTTGGCAAGTGGCCACTTAGGCGTCTGAAGGACTCTGCAGAGCCGGAAATTCCTCTGGGCTCTCTGTTTCTCTCAAGGAAATTAACAAACAGGATGCTTGTACTTACAACTGGCAATTGGAATCATTTACCAAAAATTCGCGGAGCAGTTGAGAACTTTTAATTATTACAACTAGAGCAATAATTGGCATTTCGGAGGAGAGCACTAGCTAAATTTAAAACAAAAAATATTTAGTGCTTACAAGAAATTTTCAAAAAAATAGTAAGATTTTTTAAAAACCAAGAGGAAATCCTATAGCTTTAAAAGTCTTGAATTAAGGACGTCTATAAAGCTTGTACAAAAGCACAAAACCTTTCGAGCTTAGTCGGAGAGCTTTTTTCTGATGGGGAAGTTCACTTCAATTATGGATAACAGGAATCCAGGACACCTAACAAATCAAAGTCCATAAGCTTTTTAAAAAGCTTTTTGGAGAGCTTTGCTATCCATCGACGGATAAAGGATGCAACTGTTAGCTTTAACAGATGCTGTGCAGAGTTAATACATTAGTTTAACATTTGCATATTTAAATAAATTGAATAAAACAGCATAGAACAGCATTGATTGGAATTTCTGCTCGAAAACCTCTAATGATGAATTTAATAATACAAATTAGAATAGCCACCACTATAGTTCACATTTTAATAAACAATTTGAAGAGGCGCTTCCTTTGCTAGTCATCAAATTTGATGTCAAAAGCCTCACTCAGCCCTAACTGATGTAACAAATTCGTTTATGCCGCTCATTGTTTACCCACAACAGCAACAAAGCCACAAAGTACGTGCATGGGGAATATCAGGCTGAGTCAGCTTCTTTGAGCCGACGCATCCTGCTTATGCTCGCAGGATGCAGTGCGACAAGTGCCACTTGAGAAAATGCTTCTTTTTTAGCGATGGGGCATACCCATCCGCTAGCATGAAGGGTGCACACTCGACTGGTAAATGCTGACACCAAAGACCGGCTCAAGTATTTTGCGGGCAAATAGTCCAGAGGACGGGACACTACACCCATCTACCCATCCACACACACCCGGCATGTGCCCACATCCTTAACCAGTCTGAATATGCTCGTAATAAAAGTCACTCGAGTGACATTTTTGAGCTTGCGGCCATAAAGTAAAAGGCAAACAAAGCTCAGACTGCTGGAGTTCCTTTTTCAGTCGCTGTTTTTAATCGATTATTGTCGCGTTATTGTTTTTTATCCCCCATCTCTGCGATGGCAAACAAATCCTGTCTGAGTGTCGCATTGCAACAACAATGGGCATGCTGCAAAAAATGCAAATGCAGAAGTCCCAGCACAAAAGATTGTACATTGAACTTGTGCCGTATCATCATCATCTCTTCGGGGGCGGAAGTGATTTTACGGGGGGGCGAATTGAAATGTCCTCGCATGCTCCGTGACATCATATTCAATATACGCGCACATAATCCCGATAAGAGCGGGGTCTGAGATATGGTTACCTTCGTTTATCTTTCCCTGCTCCTGAGGCTTTTATTTCTACCCTACATCACGCTGTTCTCGTTGTTTTCGTCACGTTTTGCGATCGGCGATAAACCCAATGGAAAACAGCTATGTCCTGCAGCAGGTCCTTCGTCGTCGTTCTTATTTTCAGGCAAGAAATGCACGCGCCGGATGTCGTTAAAATGGCGACCGCCACTTCCGGTTGGCGGAATTCGCGGAAATATGTGAACTTACCTGGAAAGTAAACAAGAAGAAATGTGCAAATTTTCGATTAGTATGTTTATGCCGCAGGCTTAAGAAAATATTTTTTTGTGGGGAAAACACAATCACAAGATTGAGATACATAGTGTTTTAAATATAAAGAGAATGTTAAATCGAATTGTGGCTTGTTGAAATGTTCTTGCATTCAGTTCAATAGCGTTTCATAAAAGTTGGTAGCACGTGTTAAAACGATTTATTTTATTTATTTTAAATACTTTTGTTATTTCCGTCCGTAATGAACGAGTATTTGTGTTATTTAACTATACATTCAGAAATATTTTAGGCCAGTATATTGACCTATCCCAAAAAAGATTGAACTCCCGTCATCGAGTGCTAAATGGTACAAAAACTTGGTCAGTGGCACAGATTCCTCTCTTGCGCTTCCCCTTCCCATGACCACTTACTACCAGAACTTTTGTTGACCCAACAGATTAACAGCTAATGGGAGGGCACTCTTCCAGTAATTCCCGTCAACTCAGGCATTAACAATTACTTCTCGTTAAGAGAAATCATCGAAGATGAGAGTGAGAAAAAGTGTGAAGTTCTGCATATTAATAAGCCGAAAAATGAAAATGGTCAAAATATTGTGGTAAATGCCTGGCTTTCGTTCAGTACAATTCAGTTCGGAATTCCAGTTCGTCGAGGAAAGATCAGATTTTGAAAATATGGGAAATGTTGGACATTTGGCAGTCGTTTTGCAGGCAGGTGACTATCATCAGCATCATGAACTGCGGGAGCAACAGTAATGTACACGGACAGAAAATATCAGAAAATGTTGTTGTCAATTGATCAAAAACTAAGTGTTGTGTCACTTTTGAGAAAGTTTATGCATAATAAAATCTTTTTTAAGACTTAATTAAACAGTGCTATGAAAATGTGAAAAATCATAAAAAAAACACCTTTTTAAAAATCAATGATTTCTGGTTTTTCTTTGTGTGCCTTACTCATTTGCGGATTGGTCTAGTTGCACAGTTTCGAGACTAATGCATTTTCATTTCGTTGACACCAGTTTGTTTGTGGCTCGCTGCAGCAAAGCTGAAAGCGTCTGATTACAGGCCTGGTTTTGAGGACTATAATGTCGCTGCAGACAACAATCAATTGCAGCAGGAGGAGAAGGTGATGACTATGGCGATGGCGATGACTCCGGCGAAGACGAATCCGAGCCCGAGACCCGCAGTGCAAGTAAAAGTGACAAATGAAGTGGAAAGTGCCCTCAGAATGGGAACAATGATGATGCGGATGAGAAATCGGGGCGGTAAGCGGTTGCAGGCAAACTACTTTGACACACAAATGCCACTGCTGTCGTCTGGCCTAATGAGTCCCGGCCAGCTGCCAATATTGGATGAGCAGCATGGGCGGCAGGAGCAATTGGAGAGGCATTACTTGGCCCACGGGCCCAGTTCGGTTGAACAGCAATTACTCCGCCTGCAGCCGGACTACAAATTGCTGTACAGTGCCGAGCACCACACCTACTTCCACCTGCATACCCTGGTCCCGCAGGACAATGCCAACCGCCAGACAGGACCATTGAAATCCGAGAAGGAATCGCCACATCGCCGGCTATTCCAGCAGGTTGTGGGCAACACGCTGACCGCCGCCTTTGGCCTAAACGTGATGAACAAGGGGGACCAGGAACAGAACCAGCAGTTCACCAGCGAACCGGTGAATCTCTACGATGCCGCCTCGTTGCGCCGGTCTCGCTTCAGTCCCTTCAATCCCACCAGGTGAGTGCAGCCGGATGAAAGCTACCCGACCATTATCTGTGAGTTTTGAGAGCCATTTCGATAGCCAATTTCGGTTTTAAAGGCCCTACGGCCAATGGAAACTTGTTTTATTGTATACAAACGTATTGGGGTTGCACTCAAGAATTATATGATTAAGATATTTCATTCAAAGTTCAAAATAATATATCATACTTTTCAGAATCCTCATTCACGGCTGGTTGGGTAATGAAAATGCTAACATGTACAACGAGCTATTGCCAGCTTACTTTGATCTGAGAAATGGCAACTACAACATCTTCACTGTGGACTGGGGACGTGGAGCCATAGCGGACTACATAACGGCCAGCTATAGGGTCAAGCCGGTGGGTCAGGTTTTGGCCAAGTTCGTGGACTTCCTGCATCAGGAGGCGGGAATGCGTTTCGAGGATCTTCAGCTCGTCGGATTCAGCATGGGCGCACATGTGGCGGGACTGGCAGGCAAACATTTGCAGACCGGTCGCCTTCGGATGATCCGAGCTTTGGATCCGGCTCTACCCTTCTTTCGGTATGCCAAACCAAAGGAGCGGCTGACCGCCGAGGATGCCGACTATGTGGAGGTGCTGCACACCAGTGTGGGCAGCTATGGATTTGATCGACCCGTGGGTCATGTGGATTTCTATGCCAACTGGGGCAGCCAGCAACCAGGTTGCTTTTGGCATGAATGCAGCCATTGGAGGGCATTTATGCTGTTTGCCGAGAGTCTGGCAAGGGATCAGGCAACGGGCTTCTTATCCCAGGGCTGTCCAGCTGCTGAATGGCAGCAGTTGACCCGATTCCATCGCTGCCCAAAGGACACCGGAGTTATGCAGACCATGGGCGGGGATTTGGCCAACGTGTCGGCGGAGTTCTTGGCCCAAAGACAGGGTGTCTATTATTTCCAAACAAACGACCAGCCACCCTATGTTTTAGCGCAAAATGCAAGCTCGAAAAGGGCGGCACACATACAAGAGAACAAGAAATAAAGAGCGAAATGGCTGAGAGAACGTAATGAGCAAAATGCAAGTGCAGTTCGCGTTTTTATTTCTAATTAGTAAGTGCATGTGTACTATACACACTCACGTGTGTGTATTTGTGCTGTCCCATTTCTAAAAGCCGGCTGGCAAAATTAAAAAATGCTGCCATGTGTAAAATGCTTTTCATGCCAGTCGCAGGCAGTAAAAATAGCAAAAAAAAAGGGAGTAAAATTTATGAAAACATCCATGCAGGAAATAGAAGGAAGAACACAAAACCGAGTGTAGTTCAGTCTGGAAAATCAAAAAAATAGGAACCGAAAAATCTTGTCTGCCAGACAGCTCGGAAAATTAAAAATTGCATTCCCTAAAACTTGTATTAAATGTATTTTGTAACTACCACATATAATAAAATTTAACGAAAATGTAGCAAGCCATTTTTGTACTGATCAAGCTGTATCTAAGTTAAGTTTGAAGTGTTAAATAAACAAGCCTAATATAAAAGTTGCGAACAACACCAAGCTGAGTAAAAAAGCTTTGTAAAAACAATGAAAAACTTCTCGTGAGTCCCCCATTAATGTTTCAGCCTGCATGCTGGCATTATAAATTCAAAAACTTGGCTTAGCCGGCAAGTCAAGGCTTAAATGGCCAAGGTAACACGCTCCTGCAAAACATATAGCACACTTTGGGGCATTGAGACCTTGGTTCTGGCCAAATTGTCGCACGGCTGCCGCTAATGTGATTTTTACGCATCATTTGAGTGAGCAGCAGTCCATTGGCCAAAGGGCACAAAAACGTAGAAAACTTGGCAGCTGGCGATGGATGCCATAGAAAATTACGAGAACAAATATTGGCAAAAGCAAGACAAATATGGCGCACAACATTCCCTTGGGTTGATAAAACGAATGAGAGGAACCGCAAGAGTATTTATTTTGAACATTTTTGTAATATGTTAAGTGTATTTGAATTCGTTTTCCGAGAAATTGCATATATAAAATGTGCTCGCTGAAACTTCACTGACTTGACATGACTGAGAAAAAGTCTATGAAAATATTTAAATAAATTGTATAAAGCTGGCACAACTTCACAAATTGAAATGTATGTGAAAAGTTTGATGCATTTTCCAGGAGATTTCTTTCTTAACCGCATTTTTCCATTGTAAAAGACGTAAACATATTTTCAAATTATTTATCTGTACTAATTCTATATTTTCTTACCACAAAATAGTTTCTAAATAATTCATTTCAATTCAGATAACTCGGATTACTTTTAACTTAGTTGAGAATCTTTGCACTGAATTTAATATTTTTCCTTCCACTGGCTGCCCAAACCGAATTAGCAATCATTCGTTTCCTTTGCAGCAGCACTAATAATTAAATTAGCTCGAGAGAAGCCAAGATATTCACTTTAAGACTGGGGAATTCAACTTTTTTCCTTGGTTAACTACTCTGATTATTTCCTTCAGGGCAGACAAAAGAATCGAGTGCAAAACGAATCGAATAAAACCCGCCGACTGTTGCCAGTTGTGCACTGCAAAGCAAACTGAAAATGTTCTCAGCCAAATGGAAAAACTACAAAAAAAAAGAAGGCAAAAAAAGATGGCTAATTTGTGTCGCGTCTTCCAGCGAAGGGTTGTAAATCGGGGGGGAAGTGGTTGGATCGTGGGTGATTTGAGGTGGGGTGTCAGAGGAGGTGGAGGTTACTCTGGGAAGCCTATGAAATGTGGCCCGCACTTGAGCCAAAGAGTTGACGCACAAACTGCAGCAACACTGAGCTGAAAACCCGAACGGAAAACTGAGCTGAGCGCTCAGACAATGCATTCCTAATTCCTGCCAGAGGGTGGGAAATTGACGGGAGATGGGTTTGGGAGCCACGCCCACCAGTGCACAGAAAGTAAAAGAATAGTTATAAAAACTTATTGAATATATAGTATGAATAATACAAGCAATGTATGATGATTATCACACACATGCTTTACAACTTCGTTTATTTTCCAAATGACTTAAGACCTTTTCATTTTTAATTTAAAATGTTTTCCGTGTAGTAAGAGTTTTATGCTTGTTCCTTTTTGGAACTGGCAGCACATCAAACCGAACTGAGTGCAGGTCCCCAAGAAGCAGTCATAAAGTGTCGCGTTCCGTGTTTCCGTTCCGGTTGCCTCCCACTTACCACCACCCACATACCCACCTGCCAGCTGAAGCTCACCCCTTAACCCGCCTTGGCTTCCGGCGCACGCACCCAAACGGACGGATAAGTTTGCCAGCTGTTTGTCTCCGGCAGAAAGCGCATACTACTTTGCCCACAAGCAGAACTGCTCTCAGTAATAAGCAGGCGGATTAGCCGCGCTATTCATCTGCTCATCTCAGGGGGTGGGGGGAAGAACCAGGAGCTTTCGCGTCCTGGGAATCTGTCCTGTATTGGCAGCTTAGTACACAAAGCCACCGTCGGAACACTTGGGAAATCTCAAGTGTAGGCCTCTAATACGTCTGAGCCCAGTAATGCCCGCCATCCTCCAACTTAACTATTTAAATCACTTATTCTGCTTATCACTGTGCGCTCTCTTTAGTAAGTAAAGTTTAAAAGTTTAAACACTCGCATCCTCATATGCATAGCTCTTCAAGTTATTAAATTGTGAAACATTTTTGCTATTGTTTTAACCCCAAGAGTTAACCTTGCTTTGTAACTCGCTCCTGAAAAGCTGCAAGTGAAACTAGGGGGAAACGTCCGGCTGAATGGGGCGCAACCAATGTTTGACAAGATTGTGGCCAAAAAAAGTGGAAAACCCCGCATCCATGTGGGTGTGAAAAGATGCCCGACAACAGCAACAGCAGGTGGCCTTGAGAGGTGGAGGTAGAGCTCCGTTGTCAACACACACAGTTGGTGGTCCTCTTGGCTAGGTGACCAACGGAACGTTTATTTAATTGAAAGGTCAGTCGGTAGGATACAGTTGCCTAAACCGTTTTGGGGTGGAGAACCACAACGGCGAACGAAACAAAAGGTTGATTAAAGGCAAAGTGAAGAACACAATGGTAGGTGGAATAGGATTAGTTGCTGGAAAGGATTTCAATGGATGTGGAAATACTTGAGTGTACTAAATTCAGTGAGTCCAGATATAGCCAGCAAGATGACAAAATACGTAGAAATGGTGTAAGCCAGCTAATGAAAAGGAAACAGTTTCAGTATTCACTTAAAATAGCTGCACTTATAAACTGGGTCAACTTATGTTCTCTTGAACATTTCTAAAAAAAACCACTTGGCACCCAAATTGGGCTAACTATCAAATCAAAGTAGCGGGTAACAATTACATCACTTTGCAGACAATGCCGTAGGGAACAAGGACATTTGGCTTTTCGTGGGGCCAGGACGCTGCACTTATATCCAAAACTCGCTCAAACAATTAGCTCAAAAGGTGAGGTTGAGGTCGATAGGTGTGGTGGGGATTTGGGTGTTTGTGACTCACAACGCGGCGTCGTCAACTGAAGCCCTATGAAAAAGTTTCAGTTTTTGCGCAAACAAATTGGATTATTCGATTACGTGTTTGTACAAGCGCAGTGGAATATCGCTCACGGGGGTTGTCGGTGGGACCAAAGGGGCTGAGGTGCGGAAAAGCAGGTGAGTTTCAGGTGGAAGGGGGCTGGGTACAAGGTGGGCTGAGGTTGGATTGTAAAGCGGCCAAGGGAACAAGTTTTTAAGGGCACCTTTGGGGTTCGGTTTCTTTTTTTGCACGTAGGGGTTGCAGTTCTCTTGTTTGATTTTGATTTATTTGGCATTTGTTTGCCAATTGGCAAATGTTTGCCAGTCTATAGAGAGCAGAAATGTAATCTATTATGGATGGGCGGCATCTTTGCTGGCTGGAAAATCGAAATTTGTAATTGGATTTATTATTGCAGAAACTTTTCTATCGATTTTCTAAGGTTTTCAAGGGTTAATACTAATTATTTCGATAACTGATGCTAACTGATAACTAACTATACCCCATACGACTTTAAGCTACTGCATTGTTGCCCCATAAGGGTGCCTAAAAATAAAGTCCAACCAACTGAGCGGCGCCCAAATTGAAAGTCAATATAGTGAACAGTTGGCAAACACCTCGTGCTGCCAGCAACTGAAATTTATTGTTACAAACTGGCTTAATTGCTGGCCAACTGGTGGAAGGGGCTTTTAAAATTCTGCCCAACTCTTTTCTAAGCTTTTATTGAACGTGGAACCTGGGTGTTTTGTGTGTGTGTGTGAGTGTGTGTGGGATGTCTGGGCACTTTGATTGCTTGCTTTTAAAATGAATTTTATATAGTGGCTTTGGCCAGGTGTTTGACATTTGTGCAATATGTGGAGGACGGTGCTCTTATTTATTTTGCTTTTAATTTCTTGTTCGCCATTGAGCGGCCCGCAGCTGTCAGTTTGCCTGTCAGATGGTGCGTATGAGTGATTTTTAATTTAAATTTAAATCAAACGAAAGGAATAACTCAAAAGGCAGCAAGCAAGTAACACATACATCCTTGCTCTAATGAAACTCAAGGCAGCCCGCAGCTAAGAAGAACTCCAAAATCAACAAACTAGTGGCAAAATGGCGCAAAATGGGCGTCCGAGCAAAGTGTGAATCACAAAAGTTTGGGCCACTGGGTGGCTGAGGAACAACATGTGCGAGTTATGTGCAATCGATAAACTCGAGCGGAGCGTATTTTGCTGACGGCTGACAATTAACCCCTTACGTGCCAATTGGTAGCTAAATAAATTAACCCACATACACACAAACACAGGCGCATCGTTGCCAACAACAAAGTCAGCAAAAATCTTGGCATTTTAATTGGCCCTGCCGACGCCTTGAAGTTGGCCATAAAAAAGTTTGCTAACAGTCAACTTCAAAGGCTTTAACGGAAGCATAACCTTAATGCGAAGCGCCTTGAAAGTTGGGTAAACTTGAACAGTTCTGGAAAAGTGAGGTAATTAAATTGGGCCCTTTGTTTACATTTTCCAGAGCACCCTTCTCATGCTTTTCCCGGTAATGAAAATTAATCAAGCATACGCCATGTGTGACATGGGTGAGGGCTTTTGAATGGTCAAAAGTAAGGAAACTTTCAAAATGGCACAATTTAAATATTTATGGTTATTGAAGAAAATGTGTTAGTACTATGACTCCCAGTATTAAAAACGAATGTAAAAATATACAAGAGGATTGCTTACCGGACGAAAACTTTCGATATCCCAATAAAAATATATAAATCGCCCCAGAAAAACCCACACAAAAGTCGGAAAAGTTACTTTACTTGCCATTAAGCTTGACAGTCGATTCAGGGCACTCTTACACTAACATGTGCCAGACGTGCTCGGCTCGTTTCCTTTTGTGTTAAGCAAAGATCCTGGCTATCAACCCACTGGATTTTCCGCCCATCGCCTGACACAATACGTATTGAACGATTCTACATTATAATTCATTGAGCGAGCAACGCGATTTTTGGCATTCCTCAACTGAGCTACAATTCCCCGGAGAGTTGAGTAAAGTGATGTAAAAATGGAGGAAATGGAGGGAAGGGAACCCCCATTACTTTTAACAATGACATTCGGTGACCCCACAATGCCCCTTCCTCCCCATTTCCACCTGCCCCCTCTGAGAGCAAACATTGTGCAAAATGTGCATATGCCAGAGGGCTGCTGTGAGTTTTCCCGAGCTCCACAAACATTCCCCACCGCAATTTTTGTCGTTTGTTGGCATTTTACTTCCCCAGTCTCACTCACTGGCTTTCTCTGTCACTTTTTTATTTACTCTGATTTTTATACATGAGTTTGTATTTCATTTCGTATCATACGCATACTACGGTAACGAACAAAGCACTTGGGGAAAAAAATTAAGCAATTTAAAGCGGGCAGCTTGCAAAAAACATATGCGCGAAGTAAGCAAATAAACCCATCGATTTACACTAATTGTTTGATTGTTTTCACCATGAAATGGTAGTTTAATTGCTGGCACTTTAATCGTTGAAATATTTTAAAAGCTCGACGCGTTTTTCTTTTTTTTGGCTGATAATCCAGCAAGTTGGAAAAAAAAGTGTAGTAAGACTAGAAAAACTATCTTTTCAGCTTATAATATAAAAAGAATTCATTAAAGCGACACATTTAAACATTAGAATAGTAATGACCACTCCAATTTTAAACAAAGTTGAAACCAACTTCAATGTTTCCACTTTCCCTGGGGAGTTTGGCTAAACTTTTGTTTCGGTTTTTATTTTGTATGCCAATTATAAAGGACGTACGAGCTGCCAAAGGCGAGAGTCAAGTTAAAGCGGGGTCTGGGATTTTCGGAAGCCACACGGCCAAAGTTTGATTAAATTTGTATTTGAATTTTTGCTCGTAAAGTTTGCTTTTAAAGTTTCCCCACAGCCCACATAATGAATCGATAATGAATTTAATCCGTGTGTGTGAAAGGATACATTATGGCAGTGAGTCAATCACAATGCAAGTATAATATGATCAGGGCTTAAAGCCTCTGTGGCGGACCCTTTTCTTCCTACTATTATTAAATAATATATGAGCATAATTAAGCGTAAGTCCCACGGCTTACCCGGCATATAGAGAAGTGGCGTTCATCTCCGATACTGACCTGCAAAAGACAAAGAGCAGAGTGGAAAAGAAAACGTGATTATAGTACGGTCAATTATAAGTTTTCAGTTCATCGAGGGTCTAGTACGGGTAAAAGCTAAATATAATGACGAAAAAACAGCAACACGAGCAACAACTTCAACTACGTTTAACTAGGAAATTAAGTTGTCTGTTTATTTATTTATTTATTTTTTTTTTTTTCTTTGCGAGTGAAAGCGAGTCCTGCACCAACAGCTTACGGGCTAAAGTCAATTTTTGCCGTAAATTGCATTTCCCTTCGAGGGTTAGACGATATCCCCGGGCCAAAGAGGCAAGAGTGAGTGGAAAATCCGCACAGCTGATAGGTAAAGCGCAACAAAAGTACCAAGCAAAAAAGGCGGGTATAAAATGTAAAAGCGGAAGTTTAAGTTCTTCCTTTCCAGCGACGGATAAAAGTTGATCAACATCAGGGGTCAGACGGCTGCCTGGCTGGTGTCCATCAAAAACTCGGAGCGAAAGCTGCATAAAACCATATGAAATGCCAAGTTGAAGTGGTAGTTTTCACGGAAATATATCAATCAGTCAAGTCAACAAATGGGTGCAATTCATCAACAGATGTGAATCCAATAATAAACATTATTTTGCTCAAATATTTATCAAGAGAAACTTTACCGAACTAGCAAATGAATAATCACAACTTTCAATTGTGCCACTGGGTATAAACTTTGTGATAGGTACTGGGTAATAAGGTAAATTAATTACTCAAACCTTAATTACTCGAGTCAGATAACAAACTTTATACTTCAAACTTTGCCAAATGTGACTCTCTTCGGCCAGATTTCCACGGCTTAGAGGTCAATCGTTTTTCCAGTACAACCTAAGGCTGTGAAATTGTGTTTGAGATAATCTCTGCACTCTGCTGTGCCTTTACTTTGCTGCAAATCAATATCACACTTTGACACAAGTTTCATTAGAGAACATATTGATCCTGGGAAAGCAGAAGTTATCCTTCGGCTCGACGAGATGAACAAGAATCTGGGGGGCCAAGTGACGAGATGCACGTGCCAAAAGTCTCAAGTTTAGCTGTTGCTGTGGCTACTCACAAAAAATTCGCCCAAGGCGCTTGCAGGAAAAAAAAGGGCGGGCGGAAAAAGGGCGAGGTGGTATGTGAAAAATTGAGGAAAAGCCGAGTGGGATAAGCAAAAAGATGACGACAGCTTGGGCTTGTCATGGTAAACGCGATGTGAGCGTTTGCTTGGCCTTTGGCAAAGTTTCTTATTGCATGCATGTGGTGCAGAAAAAACGGGAAAATGGGGAAAACTGGGTGGTGGCGAGAAATAGTGTTGCATATTTATGTGTGCACCGACCAACGGACCGTTTGAAGGCTTTTGTAATTAAAAAAAGCAAAATCTTCACCCCAACCAAGCACCTGGCCGTCTACAGTGGACATACAATAAGCTGAACTCCAAGCGGTCAATATTTTTATCAAAATTTAATCATTTAATTATAGCTAGAGGTTGATTCTTTATCAATGATTTAAATTGACTAAAAATATTTATTTATATGCATTTCAGTCTTAAATTCATTCTCAAGACTTAGCTGGACTCTACTGTAAATCTTTTGCCTTTTATGTGGATGAGTTTCCATTTTGTAGTGGCGCTGGAAGGGGGCGGTGGGCGTGGGCTGAAGGATGGAAGAGTCGCAACGCTTAAGGATACTTGTGCAAGATTTATGATGTGTTAGTTTTTTTCGAGTGGAGTTCCTCGCCCAACATGCATATGCATATGCTCAAGCATGCAATTTCTGTTTTCCACTGTTTCACACTCGGTTTTTTTTTTGCTGCCCCCACTACTCTCACGCTTTCCTCGCATTTGGCAAATGGCGCTCAATTTTTTAATGAGCGCGCCGGAAATGTGGAAAATGTCTGCGTGTCTGTGTGGGTAAGTATGTGAGTGTGTGTGTGTGTGTGTGTTCGGGTGTAAGCGTATGGGTGTCACTTTGATTTATGAACATCGGCCTGGCATCCGACAGATTTTGTCATTTTCAGCTGTCGCTCTTTGTGGTGGAAAGTGCGCTTTTAGCCGGGCGCAAAAGAAAATTATTTTTAATGGTCACATGAAGGCGTGAAGTGTCCTCCAACTCGTCCTCCCATTTTGGATATTGATACGTAAGCCCTTCGCCGCAGCACTTAAACTGTATTTACGCACATGCGTCCATTAATCAAACAATTTATCAAAACATGTCACTTGACGGCGCTCAGATGAGTGTAATAATGTGCGAATACTCCTACTATTATCGCTCAACCTAACCGGAAGGAACCGACTTGTGGGCTCAGATTGCTGCCATCGTGTTGGGGCTGTCAATCATGATGGCGACAAGGATCGTTTATTGTCCTACTCCCCAGGGCCAATTATCGACAGTCAGGGAAAAATATGTAATCATATACATTGCAAGAAATAGAGCTTTCAATTTAAATATTATTATTATACAGTATGTATATATCCTCAAAGACTCTCAGCCATTTTTGCACATATAAGCAGCTGCACAACCGATGGGGATAGAGCTTACCAGGAGGGGCAACCAGGATTCACCAAGTCGGAAGGAGGTTAATAACAAGGCGTTCACACACTCTCACACAAGCTGGATGGGAAATGTGAAGAGATCTTTAGTGGGGCCACTTTTGTGTGTTCTCACTTACAGCAGGATAATGCAAAGTTTGTGATAATGTTTGAACAAAAAGCGCACGCAAACAAGTCGAACGAAGGACTAGTCGCATAAAAGGATATAACAGTGTAAGCAGGCATTTAACCTCTTACGAGTAGAGCCATCCATCAAAAGATTGGCTTTCACTCTATTGATAGTGCGGCAAATATTTAAAGTGCACGTAAGTGTGTCAATTAGCTTAAGGGGCAATGGATCAAATGACTTACTAGCTTCACTGTTTGTTGTACTAACTTGGAATATATCAAATATGGCAGAGCACTTTTCATTTCAATTTCGAATTTTTAAGCACAGTCACAATTGTAAGGGATACTTTTTACTTAACTTTAATTAGGAATGCTAAGCTGTGTTTTTTCTTGTCTTCACCCACGCATTTTTATGACATCTTCGGAACTGAGAACTTTTCGCTTTTAACCCAACTTTTGGCTTCATTTTCCTAAGAGTATTTGTGGAATGTTTCCAGTCTCTTCTCGTTTCCCGTTTTCCTGGCTGCTTTTCAGTCAACCTTTTTCCGTCAGCTTCGCCGGATGATGCTTCGCATTTTCCTATTTTCCATCTCTCAGC
The DNA here is from genome assembly GCF_000001215.4 of Drosophila melanogaster. Classification (NCBI taxonomy): domain Eukaryota; kingdom Metazoa; phylum Arthropoda; class Insecta; order Diptera; family Drosophilidae; genus Drosophila; species Drosophila melanogaster. The sequence goes on along the minus strand of NT_033777.3, from coordinate 25,571,620 downwards.
ATCCGTTTTGCATAGTGGGGGAAATTTAAAGCGCACTTCTTGAGTCTGCTCAAGAGTTTTCTTCCTACATTTTGGCAATTCTTGTATCGCATTTGGCATGACTGAGTGGGTGTGCGTGCTCCTTACTTATGCATGTGTGTCAAAGCCATGCACAAAAATGAGTAAAAAGTTGCGATGGCATACTTTCGGGATCGCACTCAGACACCCTCATTTTAAATCAGGATTCATTCGTTTTTACGGTCTCTCAGGTTTGTATTTTTTTTTTTTCTTTTTTTGGCTCCCTACTTCTTGTGCCAGCACGCCTCCTTCACATAATTGAATTTTTATGACCCGGGCGACAAGCCGAGGAACAAAGAGGTAAGAAAACGCCGGGAAAAAGTACGAACAATAAACCGAACAGCCATAAAATAACCATAAATCCAAATTTTTGAAAGCGCCTAGGCCGCGTAGCACAATGTTTTTTTATTAGCTGCCATAATCGAAGTTCAGTGTTCGAGGCTCAAAGTTATCCATGTGTCGGCTTACTGCGACCAAACATGCGACATTTTCGATCCGCCATTGCAGCACAAATTGCAACTGCAATTGCAATTCGAGATTTTTATAGTTGCACACAGGAAGAAATGCCGGTATATCATGGATGAATATTTTATATTACTAAAATAAAAATTGTTGAACAAATGGAAATCGTATATAAAGGCTGTAAACAAATATATTCCTTTTGAAGGAACTGTTATCAATGCAAGTATTACACAATTTTTTCTGTTTTCCTTGCGATTTTCGCTTGGGTTTTTTTTTCAGAGCCAGAACTTTAACCGTCTAGCCCGAAAAAGGCATTTCCGGGCAATAAGAGAGCGGCGCGTTGCAATTTCCATTGCACAGCACACAGTGCAATGAACCGGAGACCCGGAGACAACAGTACGGCCAACTTTTTGAACATGGCGTGATTTGCGCCTAAAAGTATGCACCAAACTGCAAGAACAAAGCGGTCCGATAAGCAGGAAGACCAGACAGTCGGAGAGGATTGGAGGTGAAATGCTGGAAGGATCAAGGGCTAGGGACGCAAATGGTCGGTGGAGCACATCCAGACAACGAGACAGATGTCCAACTGACAGCCGCTGGGAAAAAGGCTTTGTTTTGTCCAAAAATGCCCAACGAAATGTCTGGTTTATGTTTCAGATTGTTGCACTTCATTGTGCAGAGACAGCATTATGAATAGGCACAAATGTAAAAAAACATTTTAATCATTATAAGTTTTACGACTTTCTACATTTAAACTTAAACTGCACGTGCTAGCAAACCTTGCATAGTATCCTTTTATCTATACACAGCATCATTCGTAATTTATGCTGCACCCCAACGCTGAGTTTCCGGTTTTAGTAAAAAATGTATTTTCATTTCTCTCAAAGTGGGAAAAATTTATCACGTTGAGTTTTTTGTAGCCTGTTTGTTGCTTAATGTTCAAGTGGCGGCTATCTCTTTCCCGCCAGTTTCCTGTCCCTTTTTCCCTCAGCAAAACTTTTGCCAGTGTGTGCGAGTGGGAATATGTATGTGCATATTTGTCTGTTTTGTGCAGCTTGTTAAATATTTATCTGCCCCTTTTTTTTGGCTTCTCTAACACCAAGCGAAAGGGCAAAGAGCATGTAGAATTTTTCGAGTTTTCATACTAACAAAGCATGTAAATAATATAAACATATATATTAGTAGGCTTGGCCTAAAATAAAAATATTTTTAATTGTTATCAAAGAGTATTTTTAATTCGCCGGACACTAGAATTTCCCCAACCCTGTTGCTATTTTGCCACTTTTGGTATGTTCACGCTATATATTCCGTTTTGATGCGTTTTTTTAATTAGCTGCAATTAAAAATTTAAGTGGCCTTCTCAGACCCGCGAAAAAGCGCATGGTCAAGGAGCTTTAAGTGAGAGTTAAAGCCATGATAGACACATCTGCTGGTGTTTCAGTGAAATTTTATAACTTAATTAACTTGGAGGGCCGCCCGTGGTGAGCTTGTAACTTCTTCAATTTGGACAAAGAAATTTCCATTTCACCAACGAACTGGAATGGGAACTTGAAACTTTGGAAAGTTGTTCTCATTCGGACTCAGCTTTTCGCTGGACTCGGCTAATTGCACTTTCGAGTTTCCAATTATAGTAGGTTAAATATTTATTTAAAGCCAAATTGTGAAGTAAGGTGCAAATGTGAAACGTGGCCGGAGCTCCGTCCACAGAAAATGGAATAACGTGACTGGCTATTTGTGTAACCTGGCCAAGGATTGCCGTGTCTATACTCTCTACCATCCTCTATAGTGTTAAACAATGATGCGGGCAGATCGGGTGGTTTCAGGGGGCTGTATGCCTGGAACAAAAGTTTAATTGAATTTCCTTAACCTGGTCAACTGGGCTGACTGACGTCAAAAGATATATATGTATGTATCTATGTCTTTGAGTTATATCGGTCTGAAATGGGGCTATACAAAAGACTGTTAGCGCAACTTTAATTTAGGGTAGTTACAGCTCAAAATATTATGTGGCAAAATAATATTAATTCATCCGTTTGCTGACACAATATGATGCAAATGTCGGTTAATATGGAAAACACCGCTGCTCTGCTGTTTTGCGGCATTAATGAAGATAAGTATAATCACATTAAGCGGAATCCTGCACATCACGTCCTCGATGTTAACGTTAAGTTAATTGAGCCCATATTAGCTGCCCAGCCTATGCATAAAATGGCCCACAGCAAATGCAAATGGCTATAACGCTATCTGCTTATAGCGTTTTCCGTCAAATTACGCCGCCAATATGAAATGGTTATAGTTATCGTTTATCGCCTCTGGGTCATCGAATCCATCCGCCATGTCCTTGATCGCTCCACTCTGACCCACCCCGTCTATCACTCGCCACCCAATACCGCCCACTTGCAACGTTGCCTGCATATTAAACGCTTGACTTGTGGATGCGCGTATCCGTATCTCGTCTATGTATCTGGAGCTATGCATTTGTATCTGGCTGCGTGTTTTCTCGGTCCGTTTTTGCATCACAAAATTTATTCATAGCTTCCGCTTTCTGACTCATTATCATTGACTTGCCATGGTTTCATGACTCTGTGTGGGCGTGCTTGGCGTATCTGCAAGATACTCGTATAGCTTTAGCTATAGATTGTTGATTTTGTTGTTCGTATATGTATACACTTCATATAACATTTTTTTGAAAATCGTTTTCATATCAAGGACTTTTGCAGAACTTTTTTCGAATTCATCTAACGTCATGGTGCCATTGATTTATCGATTGAAAAACGCATTAAATGCTTAAATCATGAAATTTGCTCATTCGTTATTGCGGAGCAGATTTATTTTGCAACTTGGGTCTGTTTGTCCACTTTCGAATAGATAAACGCATTTAAATTGCAAGGAAGTGCAAACTTTGCCACCGCTGCTAGTAGTTCATGGCTGGTGCCTCGAAAATTTATGTTGACAACGTGCTGGGCCACCACGTCACCACTGCACCACGGCATTACCCCGCCCACCCAAATACCGCCCCACTTTTCTCTCTATTTTCCACGACGCCCAGCTGTGAAAGTCGAATGAAATGACCAAGCCAAACCAGAAAGTGCCGTGCGCTTATTAATGGGTCATGTGTGCAGGGCAAAAGTTTTTCTTAGTCCCTTTAGACACTAGAAAATTAGTTCCATTATAAATAATATCATATATAATATTTAGTTTTATATTTTCAAACCTAAAAGTGGCTAAGAAAAATGTAATTCGAACGTTACTTTTTCATATAGAAGCATTTTTCGATAGCAAGAAAATGTTTTATGTTCTTCAACAACTTAAAATCAAATCTTTTGATTTTGGAGGATTTATGGGTATTATATTATACTTCAAAAAAAAAGAAACAGATTATATGCATCTTAATTTTTTAAGTGTTCTTAGAGCTGCATCGGGAGGAATCATAGGGCATAGAGCACCATAAAGTGGAAAGGGACGAGCATCCTATCTTTCACAACTTGGTCCGAAGAGTTTGCACAGAAAGTTTCACTGGTCTGTTGTGGAAAGTTTTTTTTTTTGTGGGTAGGTATCCCTTTGCACTCTAAGCCTCTTTCACATTCGCTCGCTATCCATTCTTCTGGTCGTAGTTCATTTTTGGTAATTTCCCGCCTTTGGCTAAAGCAAATTATGAGCTTCATTTGCATATTCGCATATCCAACAAAGGGCTGAAATTGAAAACGCGATTTGCACGAATTTACAATCGCAATTTACATAAGCCCTACCCGCGCTCCCTTTGCAAAAGGTGTTGCCGAATGCATAAATCATCGGAGTAAATACACACACACACACACTCTCACGAATCAAGGACAATTGTACAACGGTGCGTATTGTTGATTTGAATTCGAAATTCCATCGCCGAGTGGATCAAAAATGGAAAATGCCGATGTAATTCTAATGAAGACAGCCGTTGATGCTGCTGTCGATTCGCTGCAAACAATAAATTCTGTTTGCCATCGAAGGAGAGGAAATTAAGCCAATATTGCGTATACGCAATGTAGGAAATTAAGTGGTTTGACTTTGGCGAAGTTGAGTTGCTGAGGTACGGGTGTTTAAACAAGGACCAATCTCAGCAGTACAATAACAGTTCTTCATTTAGAGTTTTCATGGAATTTTCCGCGCAAGTGATAAAGTCAACAGAGTGGTAAATTCAGCCTCCGTCATAGTAATTCAATTCCGCGAAATCACCAATTCTACGCAACTTGACCCAAAACGTAGTCAAGTGCAAAACGGGCAATGCTACAGAGGAGATTTAAGCCAACTCAAAAAAAAAAAATAACGAAAAAAAATCCGCTCGGTCCCTGACGTAATTAAACCTTAGGTCCAGGCGGAAGTTGCTAAACAAAAAAAGGAGGAACTGACAAAAAATTTAGGATGCGTCGCTCTACCGTAACAATACACATCCTGTTGCAGGATGGCAGCAGCTCCTCGCTGCTTGTTCGACTGGGAAATTAAAAGTACCACAGCAACACACAGTAACAGAGCTGAAAAACAAGCCGAAAAAAAAAAAATGGGAAGCGAATCAGGTGATTCAGGGCGACAATAATTGGAACAGTAGAACGAAGCCCTTCAAATGTTTTCGCATCTGTGCAATATCGCAGCAATGTGAGCATGGCAGCAGAAACAACGCAGCAGCAACAACGCAACAGCAACAACGATTGCAGCTGCTGCCGCGCCACAATAACCGACTCGCGATGGCGACAGCCGCAGAGCAATTTTAATTGATTGTGGTCTTGAATGGCGAAAGTGTGCTCCCAATCGAGCGGCCGAATTAAGCGTCGAAATTGTGGTGTAAATAGCAGAAAATTCGGTTGGAAAGCCAACCTACTTTGAATCCTAAAGCGTGCTTATATTCCCTTTAATTATAGTTTTAATTATGCGGCTAATAATAGTGTTTTTTAATGATGAGTCAAGTCAAAAAACTATTAAATCGATGGCTGTTACACAAATCCGTTTCCAATTTCCATTTAATTAAGCCCGTAGTTTATGTAGCATACTTTTTCGCGCTGCGATTGCATTCGCAGCCAAAAAGGACACAAATGCCCGCTGCCAGCTTCAATTTCTAAACATAAATTTCAGTGCAATTAATTTCCCGCAGTTCTCATTGTTGTTGTTGCGTGTATCACGCCATTCTATTTTTCCTTCTATTTGTGCTGAACAACTTTTTCCAGTGATGAAATTTTTAGCACCTTGCTTCACGATTTTCCGGCTTGTTTCGTATATCGCATTGCATATCGCGTATCGTTTGTCAGTTTTGGAATGTGGCAAATGTGCTGGACTCACGCATTCCGCCAACATTTTTGAAATCCCTATGCCACGCCCCCGCCGCTTTAGCTGCCCACGCCTGCACTTGGAACAATTTTCCGGCGATTGTTATCGCAAGTCGTTTGTTAAAATTGCACCCGCACTACGCTAAAATACAATGGCTGAAATAATGCTTGCACAATTACATAGACAGATGGCTTAGTTTTCCCCGCTGCCGTTTTTCCATTTCATTTTTTTTCGCTGCCCGCTGCGCTATTATAAATAACAAACTAGAAAATTGTTTATAATTACACATTAGCAGATAAAATATTGCATGTTGCCGATGTTGGCAGCCATTTGCAATGGGCATGTACAATGTGTGTGTGACCAATTTGTTGGCCCGACTTTCGAAACATGGTTCGGGCTTTTTTTCTGGCCGCGGTAATTGTTTCAGTTCCTAGTCCACTCAATTTCTTTTTTTATGATGTGTTATATGGCGCTAAAGTGTTGTCATTATCGTCGATTACGAATGCGATTATATAATAATCGCTTTGTGTTGCGCCCAGAAGCGAAAACCATTACGACAAATTGCAGGTCTGAGGATTTAAAGAGTTTATCCTTACATCGAAATGTTCACTTATGATTGAGAAATAAGTGCAGTTAAGTTATGGCAATTAAATGTTTTACAAACGGCAGATAATTCACTGCTGCCGAATGTTAAATAACTGCATGAATGATTTTCATGTGCAAATAACTCAGATGTGTACACTGTAAGTTTTAAGATGGAATGCACTTTTATTCACATGATCAGACATTTATTGAATGTAATATTTAAGCAGAGTGTTTTCTCTGCGGTAATCGTACGCTCAATTGCTGGCACATTGAAGACATTAAAGGTTCCCTTACTACCCATTTAATGTTTAGCAAATTGTGGAGCAAATTAATACAAAAATACAAGCACGTCCATGTGTGTGTGGGCAATAAAATTATAACAAACATGGACAAGAAAACAATATAATTGCAGCCCAGAGCACAGCAGGCCCATTCAGGATACCACGGTTGGCGAAAGCAGCCAAATGCAACAGGATTATCCTTGGCATCCAACTCTCTCGACCACCAAAAACACCAGAGGGCATTGTTTTGACCATAAATATGTTTCCGTAATATGTTTCTAATTGTGGCGTTCGACAAGAAACATGAGCTACCAGAGATGGTAGGATAAAATGGAAATGCTTTCTCCATCGCTTTAATAACATTTCATCACAATTATTTACTGTACAATATTTAACTGGTTAATGTATTGTACAAAATTATAGTTACAAATTTCTAGGGCTAAGTGTACAGCACATTTTACTAGCACTAAACAAACTAAAGTTTCTACGAGCTGACAGGAAGATAGATAATTTCATGAAATTATAACAACTTCAGCAATAATGGCATGTATACAATAAAAGCCAATTTAACAGATAATCACATGAAATAGCAACTATAATATTTGCTAATTATTACGATTACAGATTGTTATTATTTTTAGCCAATTAAATAGTTTTGGGTATTTAGCACCTTTTTTTTGGAAGAGCACACATACACACCGAATGCAACAACAAACACAATTGAATTAGGCTTTGGGGTTTCATTTGGGGATTGTCCTTATAAAATGGGCAATTGCTGGGTATGGGTGGTTCGATCAGCTGGTTAGAGCTTACCTTGTGGCTGCTGTCAGGCAGGCAAACGCTTTAATGGGTGTCTGAAACCTGAAATATAAAAGAAAACCGGAAAAGAAAAGAAGAAAAGTTCGCCACTGGTAAGCAAATGTTTCAAATCGATCTCGCTTAAGTTGCTCTCACATTATTTGGTATATTTTGTTTTTTTTTTTTTCCTGGTTGGTTATTGAGTAAACACTGGTTATGGGTTTAGAGTTTGTTTGCTTTTTTGTTACTACGAATGGTTGCATCAAAACTAGATATGTATATGGGAGTATAAACGAGTTGAAAACAGTAGTTGTAGTAATAGTAGTAGTTTGTTTTTTGATGGCCGACCACGTATCAATTAAAATGCATGGGTCGTTATTTTGGTGGTTTACTCAAGAGGGATGTGGGTCTGGTGTTTGTAAAATATTTACAAAATGCACAAAACGATTTAATTGCCAGTCAGAGAAGCACGCAGATAATTATTTACATGGGTTTTCGCAAATACTTCTGTGACCTGTCAAGTGGATCATCATTGAATTTGATTCGATTAGGAGCTCATCTGGTTTCTGATTGCATAATTAAAATACGCTTTCAATGTCCACTGTGACAGGTTGAGAAAAATATAAACAAATGCAACCTGAAAAGTGGTTTTATCTATGTCTCCAACAACAACTACGTTTCAAACTATAGGTAATTTACCGATGTCTATGATGTTCAATGCAATATTATTTCGTTTTTATAAATGCGAAAATTATTTTACTATCTTATTACACATACCAAAACCATTTAATCGGGAAAGTTATGTACATAACAACTGGGGACCATGTTAATTAAATGCGCACAAAATTAATAAACCAATGTAAGCCACACTAACAACAAGGACAATGGTGTTGAGGGGAATGGGGAGGTTTACACAGAAAATTCCGATGATGCCAACCAACACGACTCTGATTTACGCAAAATTACCAACTTTGCTCGAATTATTTTTAATTATTAACGGTATGTTTTGGTTATTTATTTAAGCTGCGACAGGAAAAATAATACATAAAATAAACAGAACACGACATAAATTACACAGCACTACGACACACCGGAAGATAAACAATAAATTAAAATACATCAACCAAAAATCATTTGTACACATATGAATTGTTTATTATTTATTTGAAACTACGCTTTGCATGTTTGGGTGATAAAGTTTGGGAGCCGCGGGCGTTTATGTAGTTTTAGAAAAATGTAATTTGTACAATTGGAGCTGAGTCCTATCAATCAATATATAAAATGGCATTATTTATTCATACTAACTCTCTTTTGTTACTTTTACATATTAGCCCTTAAGGTTTAATGCTGCTTATAAAGTCGTTTGTCTGAGTTTGTTTCTTGGAACCCTTGGGATTTTTATTTAGCAACAGCAGCGTTGCGATATTTTAAACCTTAAATTGAAATAAAGTATCCTTTAGCCCCTTTACTTCCCATGGGCTCTTCCTCCTTCACCTTTCACTTGTGTATGTGTGTGTGCTGGCGTTTCTGTTTTCCGCCCACGAATCTAGGCCAAAATGCAAGTTTTGCTCCTCCAGATGTGACACCAAAATGTCAACAAGTCGACGAGGCGTGGAGGCTCCACTGAAAAGGCTAATGAGAGAACGCATCAGGCGGAATTGCCCGAGGGACGTACTCATTTGTAATTAAGAGCAGAGGGCTTTCCTCACCCATATATACTAAAATATATAATATGTAGGATGGAAAAATATCCAGCGCTAATATATAGAGGGAAATGCAGATTTTTAGACACTCCTAATTAAGCTACTTTCGCTTGGCCATTCTAATTAAATACAATTCGGTGGCAAAGTTAAGTGAATATTTGATAAGCCGCCAGAAGGCGAGATATTATGCACACTGGCACCTAAAAGTCTATAGCCAGTGTTCGCTTTGCCCCCAAATGGGGGATATTCAAAACAGACAGCGACAATCGGGCGGAAAGAATCTTTGGCAAATTGTCAAAACAACAGGAACGACAAGGAAAACATTTTTAATTTCCTGCTATAAATTGTATGCAAATGGAATAGATTATCCACTGATAAAAACTTGCACACAAAATGCCACAAAATTCTGTTTTTCAATTTGGATTTTATGATATGTTAATGTTTTAATTTTTTTAGGCGTGGTTGGATGGGGCTGATTGGGTTAAAATGGTTTTTAAAACTACTAAATACGAACACAAAAATGTAGTAGTGAATCGATTACAAGTTGGTAATGTGAAGAGAATTTGGTGGGTTAAGCTTAAAGAGAGAGTATATTCTAGTACATATGGATAGTATATAATTACGCAATTGGTGGATCTACATGGGTTAAGGCTTACACGCACACACAGACACTACGATGGTATCTATGACTATCCCTTAATCACGATGTTTTCGAGCTATTTTTGTCAGACGTCTAGCTTTGTTGCTTACCTGAAAGAAAGAAATTAAGTTAAATTAGTTAAAAATATAGAAAGTTTAATGCTTAAATTAACTTAAAAGTCATATTCAAAACACCTTTCTAGCCATATTTATTAACCTTTACATTAGCACATCTAAATCTTAGATATGCACTACCTTTTTTGCATATACCAACACTCTCTCAACATTTGCATATCCTGAAGCACTTACGCCACACGGCGACCCTGCCCCTCCACGCAAATTGACATTAAAAATGTACACGCAATCCTTTTAATCGATTTAAGCGTGAAGGGCAGGCAAAGGACTGCAAACCGGATGCTCTGGGTTACCAGGTGCTTTATAAAACGTTAGCTAAACGTTTTTGTCGGTTTGTGCATCAAATATGCATATGCAAGTAGCTGTATGTTGAGGGGCTTCCCCGAGATGTCGTGGTTAATTTCCCGGAGTTGCAACATTTTACTGTGGCAGGTGAACAAGTGCCTTAATTGCCATGATAAATTTACTCAAAACTTATTTCACTTACACGATTGATTAACCTATGTAATAAGCAACAGTTTTAAGAATTATTGTGAATATCATTATGCGATATATTTATGTCACACAGTAAAACATTTTCCTCTACGTTTTCATATATAAATATCTTCCAATTAACAATGGCAGTTACCGCAATCTATTTACGCCGTTTGGCATGCGGATTAAAACAAAAAGTTATCCCCTTTTTTGACCAACTTTTTTATGACACAAATCGGATTTAGTAGATTTTTGCGCACCGCATATGTGAGTTTGGGTATCAGCATCTCACTCACTTTCGTTTTGGCCCGTCGCTGAATTTGACAACTTTGGCTGGCCATATAAAAGCCGTTGCAAATGTCGGTCTATTACAATTTTTCGCTTTCAATTTTTGTGGCACGGCTCGCAGAGCTTAACTTATAAATCTGACACTCGGACAGGGAAAGAGCATGGCCCAAATCGATCTATAAAATTCATCGACATGACGAATTGTAACTGGCATGAGTTCCGCCCTCTCTTCAACCACTGCATATTAATGGTATTTTTTTTTTATGTTTATTCTTCGTTAAACTACACCTCTCGGTCACCTTGGGGTTAAAATTCGAGGCCCAGCTCCACTGGAGGCTGGGCAAAAATTTGCATTTTAAATAATTTGCAGCCATCGGTCATATACAGTTTATAAATTATATAGTGTGTGTGCTTTTTTCTCTCTCTCGAAACGGAAACACATTTATAATTGCGCATAAAACCAAAGCCGTTTACAGTTCTTTTGGACGTGGATGGGTGTTTCGCTTTTCCCGCTTGACTTTAATGTTTTAATGATTCACTCACATCGAGCCCCGATATGCATACGTAATTTCCTGCTCGATTTTAACGCCAACTGAGGGACCGACTCTCGACTGACTGTCCATTTTAATGGTGACATTTAATATGCGTTAATTATGCCATTTATGGCCCGTTTCGTTTGGCTTTCGAAGGCATATGCGCTAAATGGTTTGTCGTTAAAAGGCCTCATCCATTTTTATCACACGGCTACCCGAAGTTAAACCCAAATCAAAAGAAATTGTCTTCGACTGCTATTCATTCTTTTGCAATTTAGCTCAAAACATTTGAATAAACTTCGTTTGAGGAAAATATTATGAAGTAAAAGTTTTTAGATTGGCAGGGGGAATCCCTTTTCCACCAGAGCTTATGCAAATTTCTTGGCGCTTGTGACATGTGTATCTCTTTTTCAACTATGACATGCTTATATTTATGCAAAAAATTGTGTCAATGAATCTAACTGCTGTAATAACTTATAAAAGGTTGCATTCCCCTTAAAATCAAGTAATAGTTTGAACTCTAAATAAGGATCTATAAAGTCCTTCCCTTATCGTACACCAATTACAACAGCAATAGTGGCAAATAATCGAAGTCATGGTGGAAATTGAACATATCAGCTATACACACACAGCATATAAGACGACCCCTTGCACAAATAGCAATGGTATAGTCTACTTTATGGGCAAAGCTTTCACGCTGTCGAAGCTCAGAAAATTTTTATCCAATGCTGAGATCTTACAAATACGAAAATAGTTTCATTTTCCCCAAGCACACACACAAATATTTTTATACACACTTATATATACGTAATTCGGGGGATAAGGGAACTGTGGGTCAGACGAAACTTGGTTTTGGGGCAAAAAAAAAAAGCAAAACGGAAACGGAGGGTGTTTGTCTGTGTGTATGTATCCGAGTATCTGTGTATCTGGGTATCCGTGTATCTGTGTGTGAGGGCAGATATGCGAGGCGTTACGAATTGCCGCTGTGCTTTTCTGTTGTCGGTGCTCCCATTGCCATTATATTTGCGGCAGGAGAATAACTGAAACGGCAGTCCCAAGCACAAAAGTTGGCAACAACCGCAGGGGAAGTGCCGAAAACCAAATGTGAACTATAAGTAAAATAAAGCATAAAATCCAGCGGAATTCCCACGAACTGTTGATACTTTGTAGGATTTTTATAAATATTTTAAATTCGAAAGGAGCACATCGATTAAGTTAAAATTAGTCTAGTGACTAAAGCACTGTCGATCATTATCAATTTCTGAAGAATGAATATTTTAATATTCTAAACATACTCGAATGTTTATTCTGTTCCCTTTTTGCCATTTATGTCTGTTGGGTAACCCATCAAAGGAAGGTATATACACGTATGTATGTGTGTTTTTGTCTCAACTTTCAGGACTAGACCCCTCATTAACCTTAACTACGAGGCATTTCTATATGCCACAAAATTCCTATCAAATGACAAACAGAGAACAGGCGTAAACTGTTCAGCCATTAGATGGTGCCCGAAAGCACCAAAAAACGAAAACAAAAAGGGTTTTTCACACACATGGAAAGCGGGGCCGCATTTTGCTACACTGTAAATGTAATATTTTATTGTGTAATAAATACAACAACAAAAACGAAGAAAGAAACACACAAAAATACTAAGTAAAATGGCGCGCTACTTTGCCTTGGCCAAAAACGGATTCATAACATGAAATTGCTTTTCATGATGGGGTGAACATACAAAGAAAATCCGCAGCACATGAGCGCAAAAGGGGGGTTGTGTCTATGTTAATGGTTATATTTTTACTGCATCTACATTTCATAGCTATTACATTTCCTTTCCCTCTCAAAAAAAAAAAAAACAAAATAAGAAATTGGGTTTGCATCATACCAACGCGTCATATTACAACAGAGGTCACGAGTTTCTGCAAATGTGGATATGCGTGTTTCTATAAACAAAATGTATTGCAAGTTGTTAGATGCAGCCAACTTTGCTTATTAAATTTCTTTATTACAAAGTTTAGATTTGTTTTCAAATTGAAAAGCAGAACTTGTAAGACATGCAATCTGGTACTTGTACCGGAAAAATTTAATTAAATGGAAATGCAGCATAGCATTATTTTTGCAAGAAATATTGAAAATACGGGTTATGATTTAGTGAAATTTTTTAAAAGTTATTTTTCAAGTAACTATACCAAACAAGCATAAAATACATCTAATCAAATATTTTTGTTTTGCAATGCCCTTGACTGCTGTCACATTCGTTTGGTTCTGTAAACAAAACATGTGGGAAAATACATTTTCTATTTGGAAATATTTTGCACAAGCATCGTCTAAATACTGGCAAGTCTAAACTAAACAGGAAAGCCAAATAAATTGCCATATTCAATGGTAGATTTATTAAACAGAATTTTATGAAAAACAGAAAAACAAGCTGAGTTACAAAACAAAAATAAAAAATCCTCAACAATTTGCGACTTCCCAAACTAAAAAAAAAAGATTAAAAATATGCCTCCAATTAAAGTGCAGATTGTTGGGGAAAACAAATCCAATTTTCCTAGCTCTTGTCGAGCGACTTTCATTTTCATTGTATTCTGTTGTTGCTTTATAGGAATTACAGTGTTTATTTGTTTCGCATCAAGTTGACTGCACTGTGTCATGCGTTACGGTTGCTTTCATTATTGAGCAAGACAACGGGGCGAATGAGTAACGGCGATAAACACTGTTGCCTCGCTTAACTATGGGCAAACACTTTGCCCACTTAATTGACTATTTGCGGTGGTTTATGGCATCGCATGGCATCGCGCTCTCGCTTTAAACACTTTTAATTAATATTGTTACACACAACTGCACACCGATGCAGGGTGCTGTATGAAAAGTTTAATTGAAATTTAATTACACGTAGCATGTGTGAGGGAAATTGTATAGCATCTGCTACGACGAATCCCTCTTCTTGCGTCTTGGGCCTCCAATCCCGATTCCCGATACCCAATACGCTCCCATTGGGCGAAGGCGTCCATCCAGAGCATCGCCCCACGAACATAAGCCAATTGAGCGTAAACAACAAATTGTTGATTTGTTTTGTTTGCCCCTTTCCGATTTGATTCGACTCAACTCGACTCTCGATTCAATTCGATCCGATGCGATACGGATTGTGTTGGTTTTTGGACGTTGCCACTTGAAATTTTATGCCATTATTTGGCTTTGCGCACGATTGATTGATTGATTGATTTATATGAATGAAACAGACTCGCCGAGTGAAGACTAGATTGCCCCTTTGATTGCCTTACTTTGCCATGGGCTTCGAATGCAAATTATAGATGCTGCGATAACTATAGTCCATAAATATTAAATATATATTGTTTTCACCCCTTTAAACTCGAACTCTTTTCCACGCACCTTTTGTGACCTTCTTGTGTGCAAACATTTTTTATGTTAATACGCTTAGGTGAACAACACTCGCATCGCATCGCATCGCCTCACTGAACTCAACTTCAAACTTCAGCCAATCGAGAGATGAGTCGAGGTGTGCGGAGTTGAACAAAAGGCTTCGCATTTAAACTTGTGATTTATGGAGCATACTACCCTTGGGGCCAGCGAATGATCTCATATATCCATCGCAAACATTATGCGACCTATCATCTATGAAGTTCATTTCGAAATGTGTGTCTAATTCACATTTTGCATTTCGCAGAACTCAGCTGAACAACAGTGTGCATGATTTAATAGATCTTTGTTTCTGAGAAACGCAATTTGTTGCAATTTAATATCTGATGAGACACATCAAATGTGATTCATTTCGAGTAAATTATTAATTTGCCACCCATAATGGAAATTAATTCTTTGAGTGCAACATTTAGAATTCCGCACTGATGATCCAAAACATTAGCTTCAAATTACCCATGCTAATTGAATTTACTATTTAATGCGTACGAGATGGGTAATTTGTTTAATTTACTTATTTCATGCATTAACTTGCAGAAACATGCCCCAAAATATCTCAGTCCTTTTTGGCTAGAAAACAGCATTAATTATCATGCATTATTTGTATTCTGCTTGCAATCATTTTTCACTCCCCATCTCATTTGGGACTTCTTTTATTTTTCCTTGGTTTTTTGTTTTTCAAGGAAAGGAGAGTCGTGTAATTATGTGCCACTAAAGATGGCAACGAAGCAAATGGGGCCAGGCACAAAAAGAATGAAATGGAATATAAGGAAGCCACAGAGCCGCAGAAGCAGGGCGACTTAAAGGCAGTGACATACGAAAAAAAAAAAGGGAATATATAAAGAATCTGGGGGAAATGCGACCAGAAGATGGAGCTCGCAAAGGAACTGGCTGTGGCCGATTCACCTTGAACTCGAAAAATGAACTTATCGAGACTGCTCTCGGTCGTGCTCCCCCCCCCCCCAAAAAAAGGCCCCAACTCCAACTCCTTTCCCATTTTTTTCTCAGTTCCGCCGTCTTACTCGCAGAGACTCCACTCGTTGGGGCGTTGGAGCGTTGTAGCCGGGTGAGTGGAACGAGAGGGGGGGGGGGGGCGACAACCCGCGGAGGCCGAGGAGCAGGAACTGGTAACAGGTAACTGGTAAGGTAACCTGGTGCTCCACACCCGTACAATCGCATACACATGCCTTTGTGCGCCTCCCCGACAGACGGACGGACGTCGAATGGCAGCCAGTTCTGCCTTTTCAGCTGGCTTCCTTCCACTCGTTTGTGATACCCTTCTCGTGAAGAGTCCTCTCAGCTACAGGGCGAGTTGGCAAAGTTCTTGAGAATATATTTTCAAGATAGCTGAGCAAAGTTAAAGAGTGTGACCAGAATCGAAATGGTAGGAGTTGCACTATTCTAAAAACTTACACTATAAAAATATGTGAATATGAATCATAATTGTTGTTTAATTATATAAAATAATAATTAAAATAAATTTCTTTCAAATAATAAAGTCAATCTTTTAGATACTTATTTGTTGAAATTATTTCCAGTGTCTTTCAAGTTTCGGTCTGCACGACTTCCTTTGCAGTTTTTGTTAACATTTTTCAACTGGAAGTTTTGTGCGTGGTTCCTTCGGTTTTTTCGCCTCCACTTTTCCCTACCTAGCTGCTTCCTCTCGTCTTTTTTAGCTGCCTTTAACAGGTTTTCATTTAAAGTTGGCAAAAGCCACTTCTGCGGAAATTGTGTGTGCATGTGTGTGTGATCCTTTAGATTTCACTTGTCAAGGTTAGTCCACTGTGAAAAAAGGTGGCCGGGGGCGGAGGCGACCCAGTTAACGGCCTTGGTTCCTTTTGAGAAAAGCTCTCACATTTATGCCAGCGATTTCCGATTGACTTTATTTCACCTCGCAAGGTGAGAGAAAATTTTTAATTCAATTAACATTCAATTCCTCGCACCGAACAGCCATTGACTCGCCAATAATGAATAATGAAGCCGAAAAAAAAATATATGTGTCTGTATATTGAAATAATATTTATCGTAGCAGGTTCCGCGAGGTGACGACATGGTAACAAGTTACCCAAGGGGAAAGTCTCCACAATGACAGTTTAAATTTGCTTTTAAACGTTTTTATAGCTTCATCTGCACTTAATTGCAGTTTAATTCGCCATAAAGCGATTGCCCAAAAGGGTTTCAGCCAAATTGAAAACGTGCCAAGTATCCTTAAGATGTTGCTCCATGGCATAAAAAAAAACACACAAAAATGTCATCCAGTCTGGCTCCTTGATCTATTCCCTGGATACCGAGCAGATGTTACTCCCAGGTTGTATTTTTTTTTTTTTTTTTTGTTGCCAAAGTTTGTTGACCTGGATTAGGGGGAACGCATGCAAAATGAGTTTATTTGTTCAACTCGAAAAAATGCACGCAACTGCTGTCGCCTTTTGCTTTTCGCTCTCTGAATATTTATTTGCGGAATTGGAGTATGAATAATATTTACGAGTTCATAATGAAAGGCTTTAACCTGAAGTTCAACAGCCGAACGAGGCAAACTCAAACT
Organism: Drosophila melanogaster; assembly: GCF_000001215.4. Lineage (NCBI taxonomy): Eukaryota > Metazoa > Arthropoda > Insecta > Diptera > Drosophilidae > Drosophila > Drosophila melanogaster. The sequence goes on along the minus strand of NT_033777.3, from coordinate 25,554,393 downwards.
GCAATCGCCGCTTGAATTCAAAAAGATGATAAATGGCGTTGACAATATAGGTTTGCCTGCAATACCTGACTGGCCTTGAGTCGATGGAGCAAACTCAATCAAGGTTCTTGCAACGTGATTTACAGCTAAACAAAACCGAAAGCCAACAAGAGCAGTAATAATAATAATAACCATCATAGTCAATGTGGATGGGGCAACTGCATGTTTTGAAGTTTTCGGTTCCCATCATCGCATATGTATGCCCACAAAAATGCATTATTTATGAGCGTAAAATTGTAAGAAAAACGCCAGCACGTTTTGATCGATTGAAAATAAATATTCGAAGAACAAACAAGTGCAGTTTGAATAGAAAGACCATACTCTTCTCAACAAGGTTGTAATTATTTTCTGGACAGAGAAAAAAGACACAAATATATTAAACATTAGAAACCGAAAACTGCAGATACATTTCTAGAGTATCCAAATATCCGCTGGCGCAGCAAAAGAAAAACCCGTAAATATAGATTGCATAATGGCGAAAACATGATGATGATTGGCCATATAAGGCGGCTACTCCTCAAAACCTCTCCGCATTCAATTTATTTATACAGATATCAGATGTGCAACTGTGGCACGAATGAAAACGAGTGGTTCCGCCTTAAAGCAGACATTTTGCGATGTTTGCTGGCAAATCGTTTTTCGGCTTTTATGGAAATCCCATTGCACAATATGGAATATAGTATACCATACCATATCTGCCGTTTGTTATTGTGCAGCTGCGGCTAATAAACATTTGGCGGCATATTAGCCGTGGCAATAAGTAGTCTTTGATTTGCTTTCATTCTTTTTTTTTTTTTGCATTTTATGCCGTTCTGTAACAACGGATAATAAAAGTGCTGGCCAATGGGTTCGGTTTGCTTTCAGCCTTTGTGTTGCTGTGTGCTGCTGAATGCTGATTTCTGCCTTGGCATTGTTTATTTTGCAATCATAATGCCGCAGAACAACAACCAAAGCCCCCCACTTCCACCGCCACCCAGCTACTTGTCTTGCGTACAATGGTATATGCATGTTTCAATTATGGCGCTCAGAAGCCAAAACACCCGCCAACCGATGAACAATAGACTTGGGGCGTGGGCTATGCTACATCTGCAGTGCAAATGGAAATTTATATATGTACATACATCGAGATGGAAAGTACAAAAGGCGCTAGAAAAATGTTTTCCTAATGCATTTTCCACTTTTTTCTCTTTATTTCATACGCTTGCGCCCAGAAGAATAGCAAAATGGCTGCAGACTATGTTATATTTGCTTGTGCCAAAAAACTAACTACATATTTCATTAAACTTAGTTTCTGCTTAAACAGTTTCTAAACAAAAAGTGTAACATTATTCAATAAAATCTTTCGATAAATCTAACTTTACATATACTTTCTTGGTTGCAAACCACTATAAACATTTCAGCACTCTTGACATGGAAACAAGAACAAATGCGAATGCATTTGGCTGAAGATATTAATGTGTCTGCACGAGTGTTGAAAAACAACAATGACTTCACAAAGTATGCTAGAAGAAATCGTTGCCCATCAAGCGAAAGATCGATTTCCAGCTCAATCGATGGGATTTACTTCCATCTTAAGCTGTTTTCGGCACACCTGGCCAAGTCCACCCTCATATCCGCCACAATGGATTGCCTTCTCTTCCAAATAACTGGCCAGGTAAGTCCATTTACGCACGACCTACACAGAGTGTCCGAAAATAGGAATGGGTCAGCCCATGCAAACGGAAGTCATTTATTTCGGCTCACGACATAACAATGAAATTGGCATAACAATTGTTTGGCCAAAGCGGGCGGAGTGAAAAGAAACCGAAGAAAGGCAAAGGAGCCGTTGCAGGAGCAACAAACTCGGCTAAAATCAGACATCATTATGTTGACGTGCGCTAGAGAAAAAATTTATAAAGTTTAAAATGTATTTATTAACATTATGTGGCATATTTTTTTTTTATATATATAAGTACAATATATGAGCTCGTTTCACAACACTTTATTCGTTTGTTAAAGTTTTTAACTCATTTGAATACCCTATTTTTCTCCAAGTGCATTTACATTTATTTCTTTGGCTCACTTCCTGAGCTCCAGCTAGTTGTTATCTAATTTTGCTTAAAAGCCAAAGTCACTCAGAGCGGCCTGGTTTTCAGCATTCCCTTTTTTGTTTCCAACTAAATATTTCCGACTGCAGCAACCGTCATTGTTTGGGCCACAAAAACATAATTGCAATGGGGTGGGGTGAGTGGAAACAGGATGGGTTGGGTCGAAATGAGTTTGGGCACAACAACTATTTCCAGTCATTAATTATGCAAATGTTTTTTAATATTGCTAAAAACCCGAAACTGTCAGAGCCCAAAGGAACTGCAGACTGTCTATTTGTCTAATGGTTTCCAGCAGTAATTTCGATATTGAGGCCATTCAAGGAAGCGCCATTCGGGATTTGATAAGATTAATAATACCAAAGCATTCAAAACATCAATTAACCCACTTAATATCGATTAACTGGCATTCCTTTTGTTTTTGGTGGTACATTAACCTCTAAAGTCAGCGAATTTCGAAGCCAAAACAAAAGCGAAATCCGTAATATGATTCATGCGGACAATATTCGTAATATCTTTGAACAAACCGTGTCTTCGGTTTCATATTTATTTGCATATATAAAAAATATGTTTCTTATTATTTCCCTTTTTTTGTTAATATTGTAATTTATTGCACTCGAAATGCGGGTTGAGGGGGTGTTATGGTCATTAATTCATTTTTGGCCAAGTGAGCGAACCTGAAACTGAATGGTTCGAGTCACATCCGATTTTTACTTTGACTTTTTATATAAACTTATTTTTGATTTACAAAGCTTTGACAATGGCGAAAAAGACGACTTTGATGGCTCTGAACACGACGTCATTGTCGAATCATCATTGCCAGTTTTTTTTTCTAACGAATCTTTTCGTTTGCAAAATATTTAAATTTGGTTTAACACGTTTTTTGTGGACTGCTGACAAGAGGAAATTGAGCGCATTGAATTTTAATTGGTGATTACTTGATTTTGGGAAAAGAAAAAAAATACGGAATGTGGGTGGAGTTTATAATGAAGTTTAAGAATAAGACTGGGTATAAAAAACAGCTTTCAAATATATTTCGATAACTGAAAGATCATTAAAACGCAATGAAAACTTTACAACAATGTTGATTAAAGCTTACAACATATCTCACCAATAATCGCATATTAAGCCATTTTATAAATACTATGTCATAATTTTTACGGAAATTATTACGTTCGACACACTTTTATGCATGCCAAGATGAATTGTGAATAGTGCATGAATGAATGGAGAGTTAACAAAACGATTTTCCTAGCTGTAAAACTGTTGGCACCATTTTCCTACCGTAATTTATGCAACAAAGCGGGACTTCAATGCGGAAAACAAGAAAGTGCATTACCATTTGTAGAAAAAGTCGACAATAAATAACGTATTGCGTATATCTTATGACTTAATCTTAAAGACACCGTTTTATATATAAAAAAAAAAAACCGTCCAGAAATGATAAATGGTGTGAACAAAACTTTAAGATGGGAAACTCTTGACATTTATCAAAATGAACTCTCTTTGGACCCTATATCTCAGCTCAAACTTGTTGACCAAATACAAAAACGAATTATAACTAATAAGCGTGATTAATGCCATTGTTAGGCAAATCATCGGCCACAGGGCAGGCGAAGAAAAATATAGTTTTTATTCGATTTGCCTTCATTACGGGCTTTATGTATATTTTATCTTTCCACGGTTCGATATCGCATTGAGAAAATAAATATCATTGGCTACTTTATACGCCATAGAATGTGCAGACTAGTGAATGGAAAATAAATTTGAAAATTATGCAAATTAGCGCATTAACATTCGTGAGCCAGGCATTTGTTTAATGCTGTCGCTTTTAGTTAATGATAATTCTCCTTTGGGATAAGCCAACCCAAAACCACTTTAATAAGAAAGCCAAAATTGGCAAAATGTAAGGCAGAAAATAAAGCTTGCTGAAAAGGAAAGTATTGAAATATATCGCTGAATTATAAGTTTAAAGTTGAGACATACATGAACATTTTTCATGAATTGGTTTTCAGCAAAAGTTTACTCAGTGAGAAAAAATAACTTTGGCTGCATATGGCGTTGTCAATTAACCCAATTAACTTGATATATGCAAAGCATGCATATATAATTTGTTGGTCCAAAATGCCAACTCCATAACAACAATCAGAGCTGGGCTCAAAAAGAAATTACTTTAGGGTTTTTCTTCAAGTTTTTGTTTTCCATCCAATCATTTGCATAAGATTATCATAAATTATGCTGTGATTTTGTTTATGACAGGTGCGCGTGTTGTGATCTTTGTTGCTACGATTTCGATTTTGATGATTCGGCCTCTGACAAATGTTTTTATTTGGTGTCTGATAGTTTACACTTCCCCGCCTAATTCGGTCTTTTTAGACATTGTGGTTTTGTGTCGGTAAGCCGCAAGATCTTGGATTGATTGAAAGATTACGCAAATGAATGTCAGGTTGTGAGATGATCTGGTTAGGTGTAATTGCCTGGCCTTTGAAGTGTCATTAAACCGAAACTTGGTGGTAGAAAGTTGCCGTCAATCAAAACTAATTAACATTGGGGCGGAAGTAGGGCGGGAACATCTATTTCCTAGCCAAATTGTAAACTGGTGGGGAAATGTAAAAATGTTGGTTGGGGGAAACAAATGGTTTTCGTTTCAGCTGTCTAAGTTGTCTTGGTGATAGCGTCAAAATATTTGAGTACGTCTTCTATTGACAAGGAGAGTTTAGTCTTCAAATGGTCGACAATAGACTGCAATTTGCAGTAATAGTAATAAAACCATAAAGTAATACATTTTGAAATGCACTGAATCTGTGCTTCTTGATATTATTTTTTGACAGATGAAGGCAAAAACCAAGTCAGCTTTGGAACCCATTAAATCAGCTTTCAAGGCAGTTTACTTTCAGATCCAGAGCTATCTTTGACCCATAACTTTCATGGCACCAGCTCGGTTTCAGTCTCTCAGACGAGAATGATGAAAATGGGAATGATGTTGCTTCTGCTCCCTGGAGTATGTTTGGCATTCACTTTATTGCTTCCACTTCACTTTACCCGCACAGCCGCTTGACAACATTTTTCCACCCGTCCTAAACTCACTTTGGAAAAAAAAATCCAGGCTCTTGGCGGTACAAATATTTTATAGTTTTTTCCCTAGCTCAGTTGTGATGGAAGTTATGCGTGCCATAAGCGCCCCCGGCCCGCTCAGCAACTTGCAACCGCCACCATGCACCATGCACCATGCTCCATGCTCCATGCAACCTGCAACCGTTGACAAATGCATCCCCAGTGGGTGGAAAAGTCGGTGGCGAGTGGGTGGTGGCGCTGGAAGCCCGATGGCAGTTGCGGTGGCTCTGACACCGTTTGCAGCTTCACTGGTTTACTTTGCTTTTTTTTTTTTGGGTCAGAGATTGCAATATTTTTGTGTGTTTATTTGCCTTTGGCCGAGGCATTTAAATACAGGTGCTGCCAGGGAAATGTTGCCCAGTTCAGTTGAACATTTTTCAGTCAAATATTGTTCTGTTAAAAGCATAGATTATACAATTATTTATTTCGGGGAACACCGATCATGGATGGAAAGTGGGTGGCTTGGCGCCTGTGTGCGATGGTCAATTTGCTTCTATCTGATGTGAAAATGCCGCAACACTGATTTATGCCACCTCAAGTGCGAGTCTTTGCCCATTTGCACTCTCAAATTTGTACTAACAAATTAAAATTCGTGCGTATTTTCAATATTTTTCATAGTGAGGGCGGCAGAGGAGATGAAAAATTATTTTGCTCACACTTTTCCAAGATTTATCTCACTTGTCATTAGACAAGAGGAAGGGGAAATCGAAGAAGCTTTGGTCGCTCGGTTAACCATGAAAATTGATTGCGACCAGCAGCTGTAGATGGGTCTTCCTCATTTTCTGCGTTTTTTTTTTCTGTTCGGTTTTTAGTGCTTATTCCATTTTCCATTTTCATGTTTTGCCGGAAGCATTATGTGTATTAATATTTTTTTTTTCCTTTGCGTTCAATAACGTTTTGCGTACATGCAGCTTAATATATCAAACGAAGAAAATACAAAAGCAGAAAAGTTGTTTTTTCCTTCGCTTCGCAGCAACAAAGGTGAGTTGATGTATGACACTCGGCTGCTTAAATTAGTTCATTGTTGTCCAAAAGCTGTCAACTGTCAGCTCCTCCTTTTTTTCCCCTACTCAGAACACGCATAGTGAAAATGTACTTATAAATAGCCATAGAGAATATTAAAAAAGTCGAATTTAACGAAAGACTTTAATGCCCATTGAGGATTTAAGCTCTTCTAAGATAGAACGCACAAAATTCAAGGTTCGTGGTTATGTCACTGCAGATTTTACAAATTCTTTAAAATACTTCTTGTCTCGCCCTTTAAATTTGGCAAGTAGTTTCAACTAAATCCCAAATTAACCCACTTAAGATAAAAGGAAAAAGATGCATGCGAAATTAGTAATTGCATTTCTCCATTTTATCAATTAAGAGCTCTACAAAATGTTGCTAACCTACAATTATTCATAAGACCATGAGTGCTTTGAGTTAAAGATTTAAAAGTGTTTGCGAATAAACAATTTAATGCACATTAAATACTTGATAAATGAAAGTAATGTTTGTCACAGACACAGCAAAGCACTTCCCGAATTGAAAAAGCGTCATAATCACTTGTTTTCTTGATTGCAAAGATTGGTTGAGTTTATGAAAATAGCTTCCGCATAACGCCAACATTACGTGACCAGTAATTAAAGTCGAGCATCTTGGGTGACAAACCAATTGAATGCAATCGAAATAAACAAATGGCATTGTGTGCAGAAAACTAAGGAAAAGTAAGGCAGAAATTCATGTGAGGCTAGGCATACCCTTTAATTTTTTTTTAATGCATATTAATCAAAAATTATAACCAATGCTTATAAAACTTTAGGCATTAAATCTTCTGGTTTTTGACTAAACAGCTTTAAATTATCAAAAAAGATACATCGTAAGTTGAGCAGTTCCCCTAGCAATAAATCAAATTGTGGCGCATACAAATACCCTTCCTCGCGGCAAAGCGATCCAATTAAAGTGGAAAATTAATAGCAAATAAATGTGTTTGGGCTGAGCTCGGTCCCAATAAGAAAAGACTTTCCCAGCACTTTCCCCTCATTCGTGAATGCACTTTCAAGTGCACGAACTTATGGCCACTTGAATACTCAAAGAGGGCAAATTGACAACGAGAGGGGTTCCCCGCACTCGAAATGAAACATGATAAACGACATTCACAGCAGCGCATATTTTTCAAGCCGAACGAATGGACAGCAAATTAATTTAAATGCGTTGAACAAATTGTTTTTGGTGGCATTTCATCTGAATTTGGTAACGATTTGTAGTAGCTGCGACGTCATTAACAGCCTTCGGAAATCGCATTCCCAAATCGAATGGAATCCGCCTAGTGAAGACAGCAGCCCACACTTGCCACCAAAATCACAAACCCTCCATTTAGTCGGACTGTGTGTTTGATTTCATTCGATTTGATTCGATATCGTGCGGTTCGTTTGATTGAAAGTCTGTCAGTCAATTGGAAGGAAAGAAAATCTCAGCATCAAAAAAAAAAAAAAAATAGCCGGACAAATATTTAATTGCTCGCCAAAAATGCCCACTGGGGCGCAGAGCAGAGTTGAAAAATTCAAAAATCGATATAAATCTTAGGCAAATAGCAAATATAAATAAGTTTTGAATATGCATGAGCTACTGGCCATATTTGGCCCATAAAAGCATGGCAACTGGTTTACCTTGGCTAAAACGTGGATAAAAGAAAACGGGAACCGAACACGGTATCTATTCCAATTTAAATGGTATTTAATTAATCCATACTTTTACTTTAACCTTTCATCAAATTTGGTATTCTGTGGGTCAAGGTTGTGTTGAAAATTAATCAAGAAGCATTTTGAAAGTTGGTTGGAAAAATAGATTAATCTAGTTATAATGAAATCACACCCTATAACTGATATTATATTAAAACTCTCCAAGTTCATATCTTTTTTCCAGCTTATTTAAATTCCTAAATTCTTCATGGCTGTATTTTATTTATATACTCATTCCAGTCAAACTCGATTTGATGAATTTAGATCGCTCACCTGAAAGAAACCAAAGTAGAAATGGTTTTATTAGTTAAAGGCCCATTAAAACGCTATCAAAAATGCAAATAATGTTATATAACAATAAAAATAGTCTTAAAGGTGGAATACTACTACTACTGATAATAGTTAATTAACTTGGTTTTTTCTTGGTCAAAGCAAATTCAATTTATTCAAAATATTTCATTTCTATATAGATAAATTTGAACTTTTCAAACTTATCAATAAAATCTGCCCTTGTTGAGCAAATATCTTAATTTCAATGTTTCGCCTTTCAGTAAACAACCAGTTCATCAAATTTCAGATCTATGCTCTTAGATTAAAATTAAAGTGGCTTTGTTTTCGGGCATCCAAATGCCAAAGCTAGATTGCCCAACTCATCACTAGCCTCAATTTAATCCCAAACGGCAAACCAGTTAAATGAAAATTTAATACTATTTAGAAAAAAAAAAGGGTTAGCTGGCCGAAACTTACGGCTCTAATTGCACATCAATAAATTGTACATTAATTTTCCTTTGTGGTATTTTCAATTAAAACGTCAACAGAGCAGCTCATTAATTACAAATTTATCGCTAATTTGGCCGTTTGTATAAAATATCTTTAACATAGGTTAACGTGTATGTGTTTGTGTGCCAAACGATTGCGCAAATTCGCTCGCATAACTCAGTGTCAATATTTATGTGAGGTTCAAACATGCGGTTCGCCTACACTCAGAACAAAGCAATAGCACTTTAATTAATACATAAGGCTAGTGCCAGTTGTGGGCGTGTCCGCTCTGAAGAAAAACGCTGGAAAAACGTTCTAGCCACTCAAAATCAATTAAAGATACATTAAAGATAAATATTTATAACCAGAGAACTGGGTTACGAAGTTGACGAACCACTTTTGGCATTGTTCAGCTTTTTTTGCTTTTGTCTTCGCACCGAGAACACATATTAAGGAACCTATTTTTCAAGAAATTGACTGAAGATTTAATACTCTGTTACCATAGTTATATTAAAAAAAAACTACTTCATAATTGAATTGTTTATTTTAAAACAGTTCCTTAAATTTGCCTTTAATACTGATTTTAAACTTGATTGAAGAAAACGTTTGCATATCTACTTATATTATGTATCTGGTCTTATCCACACAACACGTTGCTAAACGTTTCGCCTGAATCATAAAAACTTTAGTGAGCAGGTATATAAATAATGCATAAACGAGACTAGACTCAATCGACTAATTTGACTTTTTGTGACGCATAAAAAAGAAGCTTATACAACAGCGGAATAAATTAAGCAATTTAGTTTGAAGCTCAGAGTTCAATGTTATTTAATTGAAATAACAAAATATTAATGACACTTAATCGAGAACGGATTAACATCTAGCGTTCGGACTCTTAACAGAAATACAATAGCACTTCATTCAGTCGAATTATGCGTATTTCAATTGTCCATTTCACAGCTTCAAACAATTGCAATTCGAGTCACTCAATAATTGGCATTTTATTGTTCAAACTATTCTTTTCCGAAGCGTCGGTGAAATAAATGAGATAAAATGGATTTTCCCTTGCGACCGCATTTCAATTAAACTATCAAACTCAATCAACCGAATCAAAGTAGATTAAGTTTGCATTTATAGTTTCGACTCGATTGACAGTATTAAAAAAGTAATTTACTTAAAAGTCATCACGGTGAAAAGAAATGACAACTTGGCACTCGGATTAGTTTCCGGGTTATCCGGTGTGCATTTTGAATTACAAATAAATTCAATCGTGGACATACCTACATTGTATCCTTTTAAAATGAAACATTGTGGCATTAGTTAATAATACCTATATTCGTATCTTAATAGTCCCACGCACTATTATGCATTGCCTATAAATAGTTATAAACGTATCTCGTATTGCCTGTTTATTTTGCTACCAGTAGTTACCTCAGTAAAGTGATTGCATTATAGCCCCCTCAATAAAGATAAGCGCCCCAAAGTTGAGAGACAGTTGATTGACAAATAAAACTTCACACAAGGTGGCGGAAAACAATCCACACTTGGAGGTGTCGGTGATGGTCTTTAAATATTGAGTGCGTAAATAATAAATATTAATCATTAGAGCCCGCACTCATTGACTTTAATAATTGAATCGAGTCGACTTGAGTCCGGAATAGGCAAAGTAAAACCCGGACCTGGCACGCAACTAAATTTTTTGTGTGCTTTAAAGCTGTCAAAAGTGGTGTCGGATACCTTATAATTTTCAAATTTATACGCGTTACCCTTTTCCACTGGAACACACTCGTATTTTTGGCTAAATGGTTTGGTAATGTTCTAATTACGTGGGCGCGTGTCTGTTTTTTCGTTTTATCGTGCCGCCGAATCAGTTGCTATTATTTATGGGTTGCTGCCTAGGGTTCAGTTGGATGTCAGTTTTGGGACAGTTATTGTTGGGCATGACAATGGTTCATGTTCATATCGGGCATTAGTAGTTGGAACATGTTCTGTATTTGATTACCAGGTTGTGTGGGGCATTTATAATTGCTGTATGTTTTGGTACTTTACTCACCTTGGGTGATAAATGGTATACATATTGGGTGGAATGTTTTCTAACGATGGGTTACTCAACGAGATCAAAATAGAGGAAGTGAAAACAATATTCTGCTTAATAAAACTATCGAAAGGGGCTTTACGAATCTCTCCTTATTAAATACACATAAACGTGATTTTTTGGGGATTCCCCAACATTTATAGTTAAGTTCTTTGAATCCGAAATGTGTCACTGAACTAGTTTAAATGCTATTAAAAAACAGTAATTTTATAATCGTTAAAAACCATTCATATCATACATATCTATCAAATTAACGAGATACTTAAAAATATTTTAAGGCTGGAATTCCGTTGTATTGTTTTGCCTAATAGCCTGCGATTTATTCAACCCACTACAGTTTCTTTTGTATCCGACAGATACATTATTCGCTCGGCAGCAAATAGCTCTCACGTGGCCAAATCCGCCATCAAATGAAATACGAGCCTTAGAGCGAAAAATGGGAGAAAATAGCGCAAACCTCAGACTAAGTCTAGCAAATGCTTAAAGACAATAGCACGCCATGTCACATATCATAAAAAAGTCGGGCCCAACTATTTCCATAAAAATAACAGAATGGGTGGAAAAAAGCACAGTGAGAAAACAAAAGTGAAATTTAATAGGCTGCCACAGTTTACACGCCACCAAAATGAGCTACTTTCGACTCGAATTACAAAACTAAAAGTGCAACATCTGCTGACGAGTGCTGAATTCCCCATGCCATCCATCAAATGCGTGGCGAATGAATCCGAATTACAGGTTTCGTTGATAAATGTACAAACAAACCGAATGCAAACTAAGATTTTCCACTCAATTGCCAGCCAAATGCCAAAGTGCCACGCCAAGCCTTGATTGCAGCATTCAAGCTCTTTGGCGGCTGCCAATCTGAGGACTCACAAAAAACTATCAAAGATAAACGAATACTTCAAACTGTCAACGCTGAAAGCGTGTCGAGTGCCATGGGAAATGAATGAATAAATAAATAAACTATGCTCCGTCCGAGCAGAAGATTATAATTGCTTATGAAAATATTTTTCTGCTTCAGCTGGATCCTTTGAAAATATTTTCCCCACTGCCTTAGCCACCGGATCGAATAACGCCATCTCAGAAATTAACATAACAAAGCTAACAAAAGTTGATTTATTAATTAGCTTCAGAGTCGCACACTTCTGTGCAAATTAAATTCAAATTAAAAGATACATCAACTGCTACAGAAGTAGAACGAAATGGCAGACAAACAATGATATCAATCAAGCTGAAACACATAAAAACAAAACTATATAAACAACATTAACCAATCATGAAGGCAAACTAAAAAATCCAGTTTTTCATGCGCAAGTTCAAATAAATAAAAATTAAAAGAAATACCGACAAAATTGTTTTACACGCGGCCAAAGCACACAAAACATAAATTGTAAATAAAAAATTCGTATAAAAAACTAACAAGTTGTGTTGCACTAATTGATTGTTGAATTTTTGTTCAATTTCGGGATGGCAAAGAAAAAAGCTACAAGCAAACCAATTAGTTGCTTTTATGGGGTCAAGGGTTAACATCGACCACATACTTCTCCATTACAGTAAAGAGAAACAGTAGCCATTGAAATGTTTTCAACAACTCTATGGTCAATCAGGTGAAGTTAAATAAAAACCAGGTCAAATGAAAATATTTTTTACACAAACTTCATAAAACTATACAACTCATTTGCAGTTCGTGTAAACTCATGAATACTCAAAATCAATTACAAATACCTCGGTTTTAATTAAAACACGTACGCATTGTTCTAATTTTGTTTAAGCTTGAAGCTATCAAATTTCACTATTTATTTAACTAAACAGCTTGCATAAATTTACATTAATTAATACGGCAAACTGTGTTGATCTTAAGCAAATATTTATTTATCTTCATAAACCCTATTTGTTTGCAATTTATTGCAATTTAATAATGCACATATTTGTCATAAAATAATGAAAACACAATTTGCATAAACAAATGTGAGACGAGCCGTTCGTCAAATAAAAAATGCCAAATTAAATCATATTAAGCAAACCGACATGATGGAACCCATGTAAATATATGTATATAAAAATACGAATGAATTCCATAGGGCGATGGCAAGTGGGACTCACTCAGATAAAGCCACCAAACTGAACAAAGTGTTGTCAAAAAAAACAAGCGACGGAATAAGAACAACAGTCGAATCCCCATAGAAGATAGGTGGATATGTCAGGATGATGGAGCCCCACTGAACTCCGCCCATTACGTGCCGACAGGGCAATAAATATTTATATATATATACATGTACATATATGTGGGCTCGTATATGAGGGCTTTTGAAAAGCCGTAAGGCATTGAAATTTAAATGCACAACGCATAGCTGCTAAAAGGAAAATGGATGGGGATATCGCAGTGGTATGGGTAAAAACACATGCAAAATGAGTGAGCACACGCAGGAAATGTTGCTACCGCCTGCCACCCCTTTTTTCCGCTCCCCCAAGCTGGAAGTGGACTATGAAAGGTAAGTCAACGCGGCGTATTAGCAATGTAATTTAACCCAAGGGCAGCCATTTCCAGATATAAATGTTTCTCTTTTCCAAATGGCAAATGGTGAATGCAAATTGCGTACATTTTGTAAAATTTATGCCAACATTTGTATTTATTTTTAATTTTATAACCGAATCGATCAAGCGGATTGGTCGATGGCTCCCAAATGGGATTGCTTTCTGATCCTGAGATGTGGTGGCCCACATAATACCCCGCGAGAATTATGTATCTTTACAGTACTAAGCCGTCTTGGGACCCACACAAACACATAAGTTTTAATTATAAGCCTGTCAGGATGCATAAGAAATCCTGCTGGAAAAATAACAGAATAAAAACAAACACGAAGGAAGATTGGCAGCCAGCTGAAGCCTTGGCTCAGGTAGCACTTGGCAAATCCCTCTAAGCACACCATAAGTACTACATAATACGCAATACATACAGGCATATATATATATATATATATATAGGCACTGGAAGAAAACACATATTTATGTATATGGAAAAAAGAAGAAGGGTAAGATGTCTTAACTAAACTGCAATTTTAAATTTAAGTCTAGAGATGTAATACTATTAAATAATTAATTTAATATTTTCCCATCATATATTTGCTAAGCTTTTCGGAAGTTACTCCTATTTTCTTTCTATTTATAGAGAAAATTTCCCCAAAGATTCGGTCCCAAGGATCAAAAAGGAACAGCTGACGTCAGAGCGGCAGACAAAAGCCTTCGCGGCTTAAGCAAAACTTTGTGCTTTGTATGCCCGCCCAACCTGAAAGAAATAAAAACCCATAAAAAGAATGGATAAGCAATTCCGGGGATCAGAAAACTGAAAACTAGCAGAAGCCAAAAGACGAATCAACAAAAAGCTGAAACACATACGGTGGCCGAAACTAAAATAGCAGCTGACAAACAACTGGAGTTCCACTTTACGACTTGTTATGATGCCTAAATATGGCCAACAACAGCGCCAGCAACTGTTACGTTGCGAAATTGCGTCGCCAATAAGTCTGGACACTTTCCCAGGGACTCGGATAGCTCTTCATCCGAGTGGTCTGAAATTTATTTGCTGTTGGCGTTGTTGTCATCAAGTCTGAGCGCCTGAAGTAGGCAAAGAAAAAGGTCCTTTCAAAACGGAAAAAAAGTTCACCGACTGGGGGGAAATACTCAACGCACTTTATTCGGGTTACGAAAACAGATTAATGAAAGTATGATTTTATTAACCATGTAATCTAAACTAACTTAAAATTGATAAATGATTAAAAATAAGTTTTAAATAAATTTTGTTTGCTACACAAGCAAAAATGTTATGACGCATAAAATCTAGGCAAAAACACCAAACATTGCTATGACACGAGTCTAATTTCAACAAAACCAATGGGAATGGCGTGTTTCCCAAACGAAAAAGGACTGCGCGGAGTTTTTCGAGCTCGAAAAAAAAACGGAAAATCCCCCAAAAATCAACCCCTTAGCGACGATGCCGACGAAGACTACGACGCCACACGCAATCCCCCCAATTGGGAGTGCGCCTCCCTCCATCTCCAATTGGGAGCCATCGCAAGCCCCACCGCCCATCCTTGTGCTGATTACCTTGGCGTTCGATGTCGACGCCGTAACAGTTGCCGCTTGGTATTTTGGTATTTTACGAGATTTACGGCGGCGGCGCTGCTCCCAAAATGTATGCTAGCTAATTTTTATTCAAATATACATATATATGAAAGTGCCGGAATGTGTGCTGGTGTGTGTGTGTGTGTGTATTCTTCGCTTTTGGGAATATTTCGTGTGCGCAATAAAAATTAATGGGCTCGTCTGGCGCTTCTGTTATCCTTCGGTTTCGTTTCGGCTCATTCTCTGCCGTTGACGTTGATTTTAGTTTCATTCCCCTGACTCCCTGACTTCAAATGGACTTTTATGACCGGCTCCTTGAGGTTTAAGTGCAGATAGATAGATACGAATACATGGTTACCGATTTCCCAATGTTGAACGTTAATTGCTCTGGTTATGGCGATCCCTGGAGGTTTTTGGCCAAATCACAGGACATGCAAACAGACAAAGCGAATTTCGGGTGTTTTGGTCTTCTGTGTTTTTCGAAATCAATCAATGCACCAGGGGCCTGGCTCCTGGAGCTCCTGGAAAGCCTTTTTGTGTGCCCTATTGACCATCAAATGGTTAACAAAGCCCTCGGGCAGGGACTTCTCCTCTGGCCAAAAACCGAAAATAGTTAAACCCTTTTCTTTTCGGTTTTTACGGCCACCTGAGCAGGTGTGTAGGAAAGCATTTGAACCGGGTTATTATTGAATATTATCCGGTTGCTAACACAGGTTCGGCGCGCGTGATACGGTTTTATGTGCCATAAGACATCTCCGTCATAAATTGTGGTTTGAGGTCGACTTCATATTTAGATTGCACATGCCTCTCGAGCAATATTATGGTTTTAGTTTACAAAACCGTTATAATGGTTAAAAGGGTAGGTTTGTAAATATGATATGATATTTTAAGTATAGTATATTGTTACATAATCTGCACAAAACTGAATCATTTCTTAATTAATAAACTGTGCGAAATCATTTAACTACAATTGGTCGATTATATAATCATAGATCTTAATGCTTCCGAAATAGAGTATGTCATAGTTGGATAATAAAATTGCGTATTTATTTGACATATAAAAACCTGCCACTGCCGCTTTCTAAGCCAAGTGCACACGGCAAACATTTTATGGCTTGTTTATTGTTTAGCAAAAGGCCTTGGAGTGAGGCGGAAAAAGGGGGAGGAAAGAAAAGCTCTGGAAAGGATCAGGCGACTTTTGTATTTATACGCATTTTCTATGCTAAACCAACATCCCCGTACTTATTTGTCGGCTTTTTATGCTTTTGTTGATTCTCTATATATATATTTTTTTTTGTATGTCAACGGAATTTGTTTTTGGTTTATTGTTTATTTTTTGCCCTCACCCATAATCACATATGCTTGTTTTTTTGCCGGTTCCTAGGCAACCCCACTCGGCCAAGTCCTTGGAAAATGGAAATCCTTTAAGTCGGGCGTCAGCAAATGAAGCTAAAAACACGCCAGTCAGGCAAAAGTTTTGACCCGCCACTGCAGCGCAGATACGCGGAGTTGAAACTCATTAAAAAGAACTTAGACAAGGTCCAAGTGGAGAATAAAAAAACAAAATCCATTTAAAACTCACTCGCTGCAACAATAAAATATGGTTGCCAGCCAACTGAGGGCCTTGTAGGCGTGTTTCTTACCGGGCCCGAAGTGCCTTAGGCCATCTAAACTGCGCCAAAAGCCACTCGAAGGCCCGACTTTGGGCCACTCGAGAGTTGCTGCTGTTTTGCGGCTTACAAGTCTCACTGTAGTGGCCATAAGATAGGCTGCCAAGATATGTTGGTGGACCACGGCGTGGGAACCATTCCAAACCACTGCACCACAAAACGATCGAAAAGCTCATGGAAATGTTAAAGGAGTTGAGCCAACATTGATTTTGAAAAACATTAGGTTTTAAGTTCTACACATATATATCTTAATAACTCACGGTCAGTCCGAGAAAGTTTTCACCACTGCAAGCTGCTACTTAATCGAAATTATAAGCAAAAGTAACCTTTACATTCTTTCCCTCCACTCATATTCAGCAAACTTTATGTTTTATCCTGACAGCAACTTGGGCAAAGATTTTGTTTTAGTTTTAAAGCGTTTCTCATTACATGAATGGCAAAGAGCTAAAAGTTTACAAGATTGCGCTACCAAAAAGGGGAAAAACTTGTCGCCGGTCAGGCAGATGTTCTATGTGAAAAATAATAAACTTGCTTGCTAATAAGAAAACTTCGAAGAGCAAAATCTTGCAGCAAACTTCCGAACAAAAGCAGCAGCCGCAATTGCATCAACCAATTTGAGGGAGCGTACAAAAAAAGTATTATCGATGCTGACAGTTCTGCTTTTCGCTTTTCTTTGTGGCCGCGGCCAAGCAAATGGCTTAAAGCAAAGTGACCTTTGTTAAGAGTGTCAACGCCCACACAATGCCACTCATTAGGGCTCTACTTCATTTGACTATCTACATATCCCGGAGACTACGCAAATATATGTTTGTTTTAGCCTCTTTCTTTTTTTTTTTTTTTGTCGACTCTGTCTTATTTTTTGCTCCGTAGTTTCGGCTGCAATTACGCAGCTGGCAAATATTTAGGCAGACAGCAGCCAAAGCTGCTGACAGCTGATGGTCGCCGACGCCTTAATGTCTCTGCGGCAAACAGAAAGAAATAAATAAAAATAATAACTGAAAAATATCAGCCAGCTGACAAACAGTTGGAGGTGCAAACCCGCCCCAGCGACCCATCACGCTACTCAGGCGATCATTAATGGCTGATAAAAGCGAAGAGACCCCCAGACCCGAACACAACCATATATCATTTAAAACGAGAAAAGAAACCTTTTTGATATTTATGTTTGGGTTTGACAAAGTTAAATATTGGGCATACAGTTGGCCATAACTCATTTGGAAAGGGTCAAGTAATGTAATGCAACGAATGGGGGCGAAATTATCCGAAGATATATATTAAAAAAGGTTATTGTACAGTCAAAAATCCTTAAGATGCATAAAAATATGTATGTGTTTAATAAACGCTGTTATTCTTATCTATTCATTTTAGAACCCCCAATTAACGTTTTGCTATGCTAAATTTGTTTAACCCCTAAAGTGAATGAGTTCTCACATAAAGTACTGTAATTCCAAAAAATATTAATTATAACTTAACACTTGAATAGCTTTAAATACAAATCTGTATGCACGCCAGCACAACACTTCGTATACGTAATGTGACCTTAATCGATAGTTCGCATTCGCTTTTGATTTATGTGAATTGCATACCTGCAAAGAGAGGGAAAGAAAAATGGTGGCATTAATTAAATGTTTCAAAGCGGTTTGAGTGTTTTCAAGAGTGCCACGCACTTTGCTAATTAACTAAATGCAGCTATCCTTATACAAGTCCATTACCCGAAAATATACCTTTTTGGCCAATTGAGCTGCTTTCGTGCCCATTACGTCAAGCTGCCAAAATGCCAAAACTGTACACTTTGGAGAGTTTTGCAACATTCTTGGCCACCAATCCCAATGATATGCAAATGAAAATTGACCAATTGACCAAATGCCAGATGGCCAGCTCACCGCATTTCCATTTGGCTTGGTTTCGACATCAAAGATGCAAACTGCAGATGCGGCTACTTTGCACCGGCCTGCTGGACAGGATTAGGCCAAGTGTCCGAGCCTGAGTTGGCAAATCGTAATTGATTCGCTGCTCTCGAAACTGTCAAATCTGTCCTGTTTTGTCCTGCCTGCTCCTTTGCAGCCTGCTCGCTCTGGGACAATTCAATTAAGAATTTTGTGTCTCTGGCCCGCAAGTGTAATTAAATTTTATATTTTTAAATGACCTGCCTAAGCGGCACTGGGGAATGCTGCTCAAATAATTTTACGATGGTAACTCAACTCGAAAGATTTTCTTTGCTCTGAATAATTAAAATGTGATCTCATAACTTTAAGTCTTTGCTTGCAACAAAACTTATTTAAAGCTATAAATATTTTATTTTTCATTGCAGTACTATGAAGAAATAAGATTGATTTGTATACAGCTTAAAATAAATTTGTGATATGTGCTGTGCCTGACTTATACTTATATCGCATAAATATTATTCAAAATTCTTATCGTATACACAAAAGCATTAAAAACTTTTTTTAAAACAATACAGAGCCTGATTTATCTTGGAATGTAATCCCCTTTAAAGCTGAGATCTCGAAGAGCATTCCATTTTCGTTGGTTTATCCAAAATGCCATCCATATTTAAAAGCCCGCCTTACCCTTTTGTTCACCTGGGGGAATTTGCCAAGCAGCCGGGCCAGGTGGGCGGCTGATTGTTCGGCTGGGCGTGGCCGTGGCAGGACATTATGAAAAGACGTCACCTGCCTGGGGGACATTTTGCCTGATTGAGTTCCGTTCTCTCCATTCTGCGCTCCTTTCTCCGCCGGCTGTGAGAGGCTCTTTCTGATGGGGGCTTTGCATATTTAATTAAAATTGTAATTGATTTTGTGTTATGCACGAAATTGTGGGCCAAAATGCGTCTGTTTTTAATTTAATGCCAGCCCAATGTCCCAGTGTGCCTCATAATTTTTCAGCTAGCTGGCACAGAATTGAGCATTCTCTTATGCCCGCCATCGTTGTGGCTTTCCTAATTTGACTTTAGCTACAGAATTTCATGGCAATCTCAGGTGAGATTGGCCTCGTTGCGGTTGGCTAATGGTGGCCAAAAGGAAAAACGGAAAAGGGGTAGAAAAATCGAGGGGTGTTATTACGTCAATGTTTTGCATATGGATGGAAAATGTATGTAATCGCTTGCTCTCTGCCGCTGGTTGCAGCTTAGACTGAGTTTGATATTGATTTTGTCAGACTGTGAAATTTACTTTCATTCTCGGATATTACTCATCCGCCACCGGGGCCCATGCCACAAAACTCCTTTTTTCCGCAACAGCAGCCGAGGCTTTCGTTGGTAGAAATCAATTTTCATGTCGCCTGTCAAAAGCAGGGTTTTCTCTTTTGTGTGTTTGTTTGCGTGGGAAAAGTCAAAGTTTCGGAGATTCGAAGGTGTGTGTAAAAATAGCAGCCAAGTTGCTCTTTTTTGCCCATTTTTTTTTTTTTGGGTTTCATTTCTGTCGCGTCACGATTTGTGAGTTTTCCACTCGAATCCATTTCGTTTATTAATAATTGAAAGAATAGATTTCGGACTACGCCGAGCTGACCCAGTGAGTAAGGCCCAAAAGAAACCCGAAACTAATTAGCTGTGCTATAAATTCTGTTAATTAAACCATTAAGCATAATTACATATCATCTTCCAGCATCTAAACTCACAAATTAAACACGAAATATCCAAAAATACGAATTCACATGACATGGCTTTGGACACCAATGACCTTTCCCATAAAGTATGCAATGATGCATAAAAACAAATACGTAAGCAAAGCAACTAAAATAAAATACAAGATAAATACAGCACAAAAACATATTTGTTTATATTTTACAAAACTAGAAAAGAAGCAACAATAGCAAAAATAACCACACACAAAGGCAAACAACATGGGTATTATCAACAGATTTGGGTTTGGGTTGTTCGCTATGATAAATTGAAAGCCGAAAAAGAGCAACCAACATGTTGATTTTCGGTTGATTTTTCGTACTTTTAGCAGAAAATTGTTTTTTACCGAAGGTTGACATTATTTTTTATGCCAACACTTTGTGGCATTGCTTTTCTAAAATGGCTTATGAGTGCGGGTGTGTCAAATGATTTTGTAAGTGGTTTTAAAAGAGGCTTAACCAACAATCGTCAAGGCTATCAAAGATACCACGAAATAATCCTTAACCTTTTATTAAATTGATGCTTGTCTAGAAAAAGGTTGAATAAATTCATACATGCACATGCAAATAAATTTTATTTCACTCAAAGGCTTTAAAAGCTTAAAATTGAGAGTAAAACACATCTTGCTCAACTTGATCATAATAAAAGGCAAACAGCTTGTGAAATTAAATTTCCATATGAATCACTGAAAGTAAAAACCAGAAACTCCAATCCCCATATAAGTTTATTAAGCCATAAACAAATTCTTTCAACTCCCACACACCGAACCGAAAACGCCGAACATCAATGCATTTATTTTTTGCAGGAAATGAAAGTCACTTTATGTACGCACAGCGAAAAGACCAACGATGTGAAATAATTTATTTAATGTGACATTATTTTTGCCACCAAATAAAGACAACGCAAACGGCGGCCATAACAATAATAACAATAATAAACCGCCAACAGTTTCGGCCAGCTTCCATTTATATAACTCTGCGAGCAGAGTCCAATTGGTCGCCGTTGTAATGCTTAGATTCGATCCGATATACCCTGACATTTTTCATGATCCGAATGATCCAAGCGCAGGAAGAGATTTAGCCCAGGGCAGTGACCAGATTTCAAGATCTCCGACTTATAGACGGGCCAAGAAACAATAACAACCAGGGCAGTTCGCTGCTCCACTCATTTGGTTTTAATTTTGCGCTCGTAAATCGAAATGAAAACGAAACGAAATGGAGAGCTCTGGCCTGCGAGCGGCTCAAACCGGTTGAGTCGTGGCCAACAGATCCAAAGAGCCAAGCCAGGCCAGCCCAACAACTCAACGGCTGCTAACCCACTACAGTGGTACTTCACTAAGGCACACATTTCATTTTGTATCAGTTTCAAGTTTTCTTAAAAGTCTTAGTCTTTATATCCCTGATTGTCTTTATATAAAAATATAAAAAAGTAAAAAAAAAATTATATGTTAGATCTAAAGTTTACAATCTATATGACATTTTAACAGTTTTAATGTATGTAATTTGCCATGATATACTATAGTATATATACTGTATAAGAACAGGATCGTTATTAGATATTATATTTTTTAAAAGCCTTTTTAGATATGGCAACAATTATTTTACGAGCTCGAACATGTCGGCAAACATGTTCAGCAAAATAAAAATTTAAAAGTAACTAACAGAAAAGGTATAATAAAAATCAGATGAAGTTTGTTTAGCGGTTCAATATTTTTTCAAGGGTTTCCTATCAAAGAAAACTTTACTGTGTAAAAAATCTATAAAGCCTGAACCAGCGACCGGAGATACAGATAAAGATCAACTTCAACGTTGTGGCAGACAGCCAGCAACAACAACAACAATGGCAGCGGACACGTTTTGTGGCACAGCCGGTAAAACAAAAACAAAGCAAAAGTCTCAGCGGTAAAAAATACAACAAAAAAAAAAGAAAATAGAGGAAAAAAGTAGAAGTAGACTGGCAGCAAAAACTGAAACCAGAAACCTGAAATTGTAACGCAATCAATGCGAAAAGGGGGCGGCGCCACGCCCCCATCGCCCAGTCGTGCTGAAAATGAAAATCAACACAGCTGGCCGCCTGCAAATACACAGCAAAAAAAAAGGCGTGCAAAGTCATTAATAACGCTATTAACTTAAATAGCTGGCAATATTATTCAAAATGTTCCTTTCATTTTTAAGCGTGGTCTTAATTAATAAGAATTTGTTTTTTTTTTTTGCCGTGCAGAGGCCTGCAAAATGGGGGCTATGAAGGGGCTCATGGGCTTGGTGTTCGGGGTCAGTTGGGGCCAGGCCAGCCATGCCAGTTATAAGTTGCAGCGGTTTTTTCGCTCATTTTATTTTACCCATTTTTCTGTGGCGTTTTGTTTTTCGTTAGATTACCACACGCAATCGGCGGATTACATTTTATTCACACTCCATGGCAGGGGGTGGGAAAAGTGTGAGGGGGTGTTGGTTGGTGAGATATGGGGGAAAGGTGTGGAAACGGGATGCAACTGTCGATATGTCGGAAATTGTCAAAGCACGAAAAAGCGACGACGGCGACACGTAATTTTGCTGCAAAACGATTTTTAGTACGTTCAACTAAGTGCAGTTTTATACACGACGTGGTCCCAAGACTTAGTGAACTTAAGCTTAATGTATATCTTAAAGTTATTTAACAACCTCTAGGCTTAAAATTTTTATAAACAATTTCAATGGAACGTCGTAATTCATGCAAGTTACCTATATTCAGCTGTATTTTTAATTACTTTATTATTAAGCCCTAAGGTCACTGCAATTATAATTACATTCGTAGCGTTAGGCATTCTACTTTAATCGGTTTCTTGGGAATTTGTTGACTATAATTTGAGTAAAGAGCTTGCTAATAAACACCAAATTGCTTTTTGTCTTTTGTAAAAGCCTTGAAAAATATAAGAAATTCACATGCTTATAAATGCAATGAAAAATTTCAATGCTTATGGTTTTAGCAATTTAGCAATTTTCTATTTTGCTCTTACTATAAATTTTGTTACTTTCCATAGAATTTTAAGCTTTCAACATTATTTCATGACCTCATAAAAAGTCAGCTTCCCTGACCAACTTCAAAAGCGAACATTTCGTTGAAACACAATTTTCTGCCGCTTCAATTTGAGAAGCCCCCTCACCACTCACAAACAAAAAAAAAAATAAAACACAAAAAAATCGTATTAAAAGCCAACAGAAAATGGGATTTGACTTGGCGAATGGAGCCACATCGAAAATATAAAAGCAAACAGCCCGGCATTGCCCACTTTTGGAGCGCCTTTGTCTACGTGTTTTCGAGTGCTCGTGTGTTTTTCACGCTAGGCCGAGTTTTTTGGCAATTTTTCCAGCTCCGTCGGCTTTGTTTTGCTTTTTCGTTTGCCATTTACCAATTTCTTTGTTTATGGCCGCAACACGTGTTTTCATTTCAATACACACGCAATGGGGGCTGGGAAAACCGGTGGGTGGGAATGGGCAAGTTTTATGTCTATGTTAATGAAATGGTAATGGACCCTTTTTGCCCGCTGGGGGGGCTCTCTTCCCAGGCTCCACATAATTAAAACTAAAGCCACCATGGCTTTCCAATTGACCAACCAACCAGTCGAAGGTCGTTGACTGTTTACACTTGGAAATGTTTACAGATGCAAAAGGCGATCTACACAACTCAGACTTTAGATAGTTTTCAAGTCCCCAGCAAAAGCCTATCGTCGTCGAGGCATCAAATTTTGATTACCACTGGGTAACATTATTCTCTTCCGCCGAAAAGACTTAACTGGTCGGAAATTAAATAAGCAAATAAAACTTGAGTGGAATACACGATTGCGATTGGGAAGGTTTTCTGTTCCCATAAGAAATCAGTTGATATGGCAGAGTTGGATTCTGCATTTCAGGATATACAAAACTACTCTTTGTATATAATTTTAATTGCAACCTATATTTTATTAGATTCAATCTCGTTACCAATTAGGAAAACAACCAGCCAGCAGTGATCAAGTCAATAGCGGCAAACTTTTCACTTTCACATGAAAAGCCTGAGCTACGGACATCAAAAACAAGTTATTCAGCAACTATCTCAACACAAGGCTGAAATTATGTGGCAATTATGTGAAAGTGATACCCATTGTTGGTTGCTGCAAGTAAAATACTTTGAGGTAAGCAGTTTGATTGGCTTTAATCATGGCAGAGTGTAGGATATAAATTGCATTATAGATGCATCGTTTCCCGAGCATCGAGTGGCGCAAGTAGCACTTCATATAAATATCATCATATTGACCATTGCATTCCAGCACCTGCTGCAAAACATTCAAACGACTGCCAACTCTGAATTGGACCCGAACTAATTGCATTTACCATTTGCCATTGCCTATTGACATCTTTTGGCCAGTTGTCAGTTGGCCATCGATTTCGTTCTCCTCGCGCCATTATACAAGTTTGATTTTGGCCACTATTCATGCCGTTTTGCCAATGGGCCGAGCATGCAAAATAATGTATTTCGCACTCGTTGGCTGAGATGCCTGCAAGCCTCATAAATCCCAATCCGTTCAAGCGAAACGAATAAGATACAATCCGTAGAAAAGGAATACAAAATCACAATTCACCGATGCCAAGTAAGGCGCTCAGTCTGGGCTTGATTTCGCTATAGACCAAGTTCTTTGTTTTCGTTATTCTCGATTTTTTTTATCATTTTTTTTTTTGTTTCTTCCAATTTTCAAGCGTGTGCTTCGATTCGAAGGGAAACTGAAAACTGGTTTTCACTGCTCCACTCTTTCTGCATTTTTCGATTTAACAGATCAGGGGAGGGCGGAGATTTGCTAAGCAGATATCTTCTATTTTTAAGCTCTTCGGTTTCTGAATCTGACACAGTTGAGTGGCGGCGATTGCATAATGGCCAAAAAGAAGATTTCAATTATGATTAGGCCATGGTTAAGTGACTCGATTGATTTCCCACGGAGCCGCAAAAAAGATTCGATTTTATGGCAAGTTCTTGATTATTCTCTGGTTTTGATGGATGTTCCGAGTGTCTTTTGATTGGCTTTCTATCATTTGTTACAGTCAACTTAATGATTTGGAACTAGAGAATATTGTTTTATTAAGGCTTAATTGTGGAATTGTGGTGTCCGTTTGACAAGTTGAATCCAATTGGATTTCGATTGAGTAATACAAATTTTTAATTCTTGTTATCTAATTTTAGCATCATATCCACCGAAACTTTGCCACAGACATTTTCAATGTCAACTCGATTGAATTTACCGAAAAGCCCTGAAGAAAAAGCATTGCCCAACAAGATACATCTTCTTAGTGATAAGCAGACATCTCTGCACGTATTATTTTTCGTAAACTGATGCCGGAAACTCAAAAAAAAATATATAAAAACAAAGCGCGAAAAACACTAGCAGAAGCCCCGGGTTTTGTCACTTATTTATGCATCCGGTCGCCAGAGGAGTATATATACAAGAAATACAAAAAAAAAATAAGTAAGCATATGATGTATACCGGGTATGACATGATAATATGGCTGAGCTGCGATTTTCTCAGCATGAGCTGCACGAAAGTTTCGCGGGAAAGACAAACTTAAAGTGAATTTTACATAAATATTCGCTTGACGGAAAAAAGTTTTACTGGAATTTTATTTGCACTGCGTATGATGAGAGATATCATCGATTACAGAGATATCATTGCAAGGATATTTTATGCATCGAAATAGATACTTTGGCAAACCATTCGTTTCGTCTCATCCAAGCGACTTTTCCTTGACTTGTCGATTAAAACATTTTCCTTGTACTTTTCTCAGTACTTTGCAGACATAATTATCTGAGAATTCTCCCACAAAGACAGTCATCAACCGCAAAAAGGTGAAAAGCAAACGGAACATTTTCCAACTGTCATGCAAATCGGCACGACAAGCAGTCGGCCAAAAGTTGATCTATCCCACAGATACATTCCCATACTGGCTTACGGGATACGGCATTTTTGTGGTGCTTTTGGGTATTGCATGTTTCACAATTTTACGGCTGTTTAGATACTCAAATTGTGCAAAAATTGTGCACAATGGCAAGTGGCTGACTTTCCGTTCCGTTCTTGTCTAGTCTGGTCTGGTCTGGTCTGCATATTTGTTTGCCCAAGCGAAATTGAGTTCGTCTTTGATAGTCCTAATGGTATGAGAATGGACACCATCCTCGTTTGGGTTCGTGATATTTGATTACAAATTATCTATGAAATGGAGGAAAAATACTGCTCAATTCGTTGGTGGTTGGCTCGAGTTCATTGCATTTGACATGCCAAGCCAACTTATTTGTGTGGCCAAAAAATAAAAAATATTAGGCCAACTTTTGGCTTGATAAATTCTATCTAAAATGTCTGCATTGTATTTTATTTTGTTGATTGATTTTGTGTTTTGGCTAGAGTAAGCCATAACGAAATTGGGAATAAAATAAGTAGCAGTTCGATTTAAAAAGAATACTAGTCGCATATCGTATGCAATTTTCAGGAATAAAATACTTGCAGTACTTAAAATATAACACTTAAAATTCATATCTTTAAACTGCATTGAACAAATCGAAACCTTCTCCATCCATTTGATTCATTTTCAGCAGATATTTTTCATCCCCCGCATATGGCGAATCCTAAATCCCAAGCCAACTGAATTGAGATTTATCATCATCAAAATAATTGCACACAGGCGGCGAGCATCAAAGAGTAGAAAAAGATTTCAGGGCGCAGCAGCCTTGAAGCGATAGGTGTATACAGAGAAAAGGTTATTTACGAAAACTATATACGTTCATGACAAAATAAATTGCCATAAAATTTGTGGCTATTGCAAAAACATTTTGCACAGCTTTTAGTGCGATCAACGCGAAAGCCAAAACAGAGATCCAAACAAAATGAAAGCGAAATATATTCATACATACATAGTATTTCAGAAGGTGTAGGTGACAAATCGCATTGGCACCAATAAACTGTATAGAAATGGAAAACTATGTTGCCAAAAGCAACAAATTTGAAATTTAAATATGCATCATAAATAATGTTCAGCGATCGATAAAAGGGGTCGAAATAAATAGAATAGAAATCTAGTCATTCTTCGTGACAACCGCAGAACGCTGGCATATCTTACATGATACAGAAAAAAAAAACACACACACACACATACACACCTCAATAACCGGTCTTGAAAATTGAGCTATTTAAAGTGTAATTATAGGTTTTCTCCTGCGCGTCTAGAATCGAATCCCAGTGCAGTTCGAGTGCGCACACAAACGGGGTCAAAGTATTGCTGCAAATGCCTAACGAAGCACACCCAGATGCCATAATAATGCCACACCCCCCCACCCCCTTACTATCCCCACCCAAGTCGCCTCCACAGACGTCTCAGAAATGCCAATCAATTGATTTCATTGTCTTCAATTTATAACCTATCGATAATATAAATTCCTTCAGTCAGCCAGAAAGCAGCAGTAGCAGCAGCCGCCGTCGAACCCGTTGCGACTTATGATAAATTCATATATCTACTTTTCTATATAAATATATATATATAAAGTGTAGAAGTATATACAAATATGGGTACGTATCTGGGCAATATGAATATATAAACTTGAAATATATCTGTGCGCACTAATGTAACTGATAGATACGCATGCCAATATCAGATACTGTCACAGCACATACATCAAACTCAGATATACTCGGTCATATCTGTACGATGGTATGTATGGTGTGTGGTGTGTGTTGGGTGGTGTGTGCGCTTGCTCTTGACATTAATTATTAGGAATTGTTTTGTCACAGTCATTTGAATGGGTAGAAGGAAGTAGAGAAGCCACGGTTCCATGCGAAATAGTTTCTGTTACTTTCGTTTTGAATACATAAATAGCTAGTGCATAATATTTGCTTATAAAGAATAAGCTATTTAATTATGGAATAAATGCTTTAATTAAGTGTACTTCACAACGCGGGAGCAAGAAACATTTTCCATTCAAGACGATAAACTTGTTACCGCCCCGGGAAAACTTCATCCAAACTTGAGTTTTATCAGACAGATTTTTATGGCCGTTGCCCGGCTACTGGCAGCTAATTTTAAGTAATTGTTAGCCGTAACCTCTAACCAGGCTAACAATAAGCCAAGATCCACCAGCTGGGGGAAAGCACACGCCCCCACAAGAAAGAGAGACGCCTTCGAGAGCCCAGAGCTCGGTCGCACTTTAATTGGCATATCAGGCCATGGGTAGCAAACAATTTTGTACTTTTTATAACCATTTTGTTAGGCCAACTTGCGGCCAGGCCAGGCCAGGCCAGCCAAGTCAGGCAGTCAGCTTTCTTGTGGCCCAACAATGAACTCCCCGAGCGAAAAATTTACAACAATTGTAGTTGGAGAGGTTAATGAACTAAATGCGCAATGGGCCAAACTTATTTACCAGCCAAACGGGCTACTACCAACTCGTCCAAAAATACAAAAGACCAACGAAAAAATAACGTCTAATGAGTCTCATTACCCGTTTCTTGAGAGTTTTATGCGGGACTATATGGCCAGAAGATTGATAGAAAATCGGGGAGCAGCGGAGGAAATGATGGCTTTATTTACTTTGGCTTCGCAATTCAATTTGCTCGTTTATTTCTGTACACTGCAGCATTCTCAATTGACACATTAATGGGAAAGTTTTATTGTGAGCTGGATAAAAACTGCAGGAAATTCACTGCGTTTTTGCCACAAATCAACATTATTAATTTTAACACACGCCAAGTGTGAAAAAAAAATGTACAACATAAACAAAACTATTTCATACATAAAAATTCTTGTTCAATTTGCTTTGGCACATCAGTAATAAAAACAAAAATTTGCAAATATCTTGTCGCTAAATTTCGTTATACAAATGCCTCACAAAAACATTTAACAAATTGACAGCGACAAGCGGTCCGAAAAATGTTTTAAGATTGACCCAGTTGGAAACGAAATTATATCTTTCGGAGGGCGATTGGAAAATGAAATTGATTCTAATTGATTATGAAAATGTAGGACAAGCCTTTGAGTTTAATTGCAATATGTTCTACTTTTTGCGTTAATTAATGCAAGGTGAATTTAGGTGAGTCATGCTAGTTGATCTAAGGGATTGCAAATGTCTCTGGCAATCTTTGAAATTAATCAATCTATTTTTGCTGAATGCGATTCAAAATGAAATCAGTGCGGTTTCCCGTTGCATTGCTGCATTTTTATGGCTGGGAAGAGCATTTGGCATACTGTCGTCTTTAAAACACTCACTTGATGTAAATTCATTTCGTTTTCACTTGAGGCCGCCTTTCTTCGCTCGGTGCTAAAAATCTTGAGAATTTCATGCTCGAAATTTTCTGAAATGTTCCATTTCAAAGGGAAAGGCGCCCTTCGTTTGTGCATAATTTAATGCGGCCCTGCACTTGAGAAAATGCAATTTTCCCCCATTCGTATGGCAAATAACAAACGAACGACTTTTTCTCCGCATATATGTACATATTTACATGTGTGCACATGCATATATTTTACCCATATACATCCTGCAGTTCCACAAATGCATCGCTACTCAAAAACGTCACCCACATGAGTATTTGAATAATTGTCATATTTTGCTTAAGGTAATCAGTCATGTGAAAAAATTGAGCTTTAAATTGTGACAATTCTGTTTTTGTTGAAATTTCAGTGTTAAAATCATCTAGTACTCATGCTCAATACTGGGTGCTGATTCACAGCTGAAAACGTAGTGAATGCGACTCCAAGGCAAGTACATATTTGTACGCATTTGTACATAAGCTGACTGCGTCTTGTACATAAAACGCAAATTTACATATAAGCCTCTTGAAGCTGTATATGTACTTGTATGAAAGAAATTGAGTGAGGACTTGTGGTGCATAAGTCGAGAAATATATGTGCATTTACTGGGAAAAATTCTGAAGAAGTAAACACATGGAATAAATAAATTGCCAAGCACCTAATGATATCATGCCACATAACGGTTGAGTAAGACCAAAATGTAGTCATGGGTTAATATGCAAAACTGAAGATTTATTGAAATATGAAAATAATGAATAAAAAATTCACATATAACAGC
Source organism: Drosophila melanogaster (assembly GCF_000001215.4). Lineage (NCBI taxonomy): Eukaryota > Metazoa > Arthropoda > Insecta > Diptera > Drosophilidae > Drosophila > Drosophila melanogaster. The sequence goes on along the minus strand of NT_033777.3, from coordinate 25,524,102 downwards.
TATTCACTGTACTGCGTTGTGCGTAATCCGGTCATCAAATCACATGCAACTCATTAGGCATTAAACTGTTGATAACCAAAACAAATAATCTATCAAAATTCAAATTGAAAAGCTACCCGAAACACGCACTATCTGCAAATGTATTCGAATCTCTAATCTTGGGCAAAATATTTACGCGGCATTCGTTTCGAGTGCCTTCAACTTTCAAGTTGTGTGATGATGGCTTTTCAATTAAAGTGCATAAACACACGCAGTCTGAACTCGGGATTATTTCCCATCCTTCGGCGTGCAATTCGTGCAAATAATTGAAACACGCCCACATCGTGGAAAACCCATATATCAGAGGGTTGCGGAAAATACTCAAAAGTTGCCGACTGCATAGAGGAAAATTCCATGCCGGCAGCTTGACAGTAAAAGCAAACTAGACAACTTTTACAATTTTATCTGCTGCGAGGAAGAAAAAAACAATCTAGATAAAATCATGAGTGCATTCATTCATTCAGCACTATTCATCCGCAATTTTAAGTGGAATGCGAGCTGCGAACAAATGCTTGCCACATATATCATGTTGCATGCATGCAACTCAATCAAAACCAAATTTATCTAGGAATTTGTACATCACTTTAGTTATAAGTCCAGTTACATAAAGAACTCCCATCAAAATATTCACCAATAATATTGGAATAAAGTTATAATACAATATTTTCTAAATTATTGTACATTTTTTCTCTGCAACCTAAATCGAGTTTATATGGCATTGAAGTCAAGGAACTTTAAGCTGCTTTTTACCAGCACTTTTTTGTGCTGTCTATGTTTTCTTATTTCATTTCGGCTTGTCATGCCCAATCTAAATGAGAGATGAGTGTCCATTCGTACATTTTCTGGCTGGTCAATTTGTTGCGGCCATTCAAAAGGCGAACATGTGAGAACAATTGAATCGAGTCTTACAGTTATAACTGCCAACGCAGTGCGTGTGGGCAGATAAATTACGATGACCGGATAATGAGTTTGTTGGATACGTTCGTAGAAACCCAGAAATAGGAAAAAATGCGAAACTAGCACACAAACTTGGTTTGGCAAACCGACAAACTGTGGTGAAATTTATATTAAAATGTATATGCTTGTTTTAGGAGCAAAGATTTTAAGAGCTAAGATACTTAGATACAAACTCCAAAGTCTGTTTCAACTGTAAAACTGTTCGTAAATATAACAAGAAGATATTTTCCAAGGCCCGTAAAGAGACAAATGATATCCAAAAGAAACCCCGACGAGCAGTCGGATTGGAAAATTCCGGGCCAAAGAAACCCGGCAGATGTAATCAGCTTAAGTAAGTACCCAAAAAGGAGAGCGCTTCGGATACGCAGTTAAATAAATCCGAGATGTGGGTGGTTGGTGCCACTATCATCAATGGTGGTGCTCTGCTCGGTGGGGCACGGTGGTGCGGTGTTGCTACCTTAATAAGAACAGCCGTTGTAGCTGTCAGTCAAAACGCCCCGGCGCAAATCTCTCGGCGAAGTCTTATGAATAATCACTCGGCGGCAGAGTAAAAACTTGGCAAAAGTGCGAGCGTACCAAATAAAACGAAACCAGTGAAGAAAAATGTATTTCAAATGCGCAAAACTAAAATAAATAAAAAAAAAAAGCCAAGCAAATATAAGACCATGAGGAAAATTGTCTTTCAGGCAACATCTTAATAATGCTGGGAAATCGAGGGAAGAAAGCGTAAAAGGGTTGTGGAGAGAGAAAGAGAGAGGGTCGGATAATACTACTCACATGTCTTCTGCCCCGAAAGATTGGCATTTTTAATTTCTAATTCATGTGGCATTTCATTTTTACACGACGGAAAAAAGTGTGGCATTAAATTGTGATACCTCATCAAGCTGGGCACTTAACTAATTCTATTGAGTAGGCACGAAGGTCACTTACCGACCACGTATGCCAGCTTACTTCGAGATAAAGATACAAATTACAAGGGGGATTTCGAGGGGTTTGCCTCGATTAATATGCAAGCAGTGCAGCGAATAAAATATATATAATTGCTGTCTGATTCTTATTTACCGGGCTGTCTGGTGCATAAAAAGCGAATGGAATGATCGACCTGGGTTTTGACTAATTACGGCGGAACTTGAGCGTGGATTAACTTCAATGTCAACTAGAAGTGACAGTGAGTTGCGAAATATTAAGTATACGTTAAATCAAAACCTTTATCCGTTTTTTCACTGAGCCCACTGTAAGACCCTTAGATGTCTATAATTCACAGCCATTTGCGTAGCAAACTGTGCGTAAAAAGCCGAAAATAATTAAGTTAACAATTTGGCTAATTACGCCTGCACTAAATGCAGTTAAAACAACGCACAATTAAGCCGCCAGAACGAGAAGACGAGAGCCAAGAATTTCAATTTCATTTTCAATGCCTCATATTACAGTGGGGCCCGAATACGAGGAAATCAATTTGCCTGCCCAGGCAAAATGTGCGGAGCATCTCGGGTTCTAGTTTTCCCGGGTACGCTGTCATTTGTTTTTCCTGTCAGTGTGTCAAATCGAAAATGTGGCGACGATGTCTGTTTATTTAGCACGTTCTTTGGCTTCTCGCATCTTCCCTCAGATTTCATCTGGTGCAAGTTCAGACAGCCAGCCAAGTTCTTCTTCTGTTTTTTTTTTGCTTGCCACATTTTTTTTTTTCAGTTTGGTACAAGTATTTATAAACGAAACTTGCCTTTCTTGTCATTTATTACTGTCACTTTAAATCCAATCAACGCTTTGTCTATGCTCTCTGACCATCGATGAACGATTTTCGCCGGCGTTTCTGTTTTTCTTTCGATTTTTGGCTCTAGTTTCCATTCTCTGTCAAGTGCCATGGGGATAATTTTAAATTTCATAATCTATTTTGGCATTGCTGGCGAATGAAAATAGGTACACAATTGTTCTTCCAAGCAATTCAATATTGAAAAGTATTGCATAAGCTACAATATCGAAAAAGTGTACCAGCAAAACACTTAAAGAATGCATGATTTTGCCATGTGAATCGGATAATATGAATAGTTTCCCCAAGCATGATTTTGCCATATGAATCGGATAATATGAATAGTTTCCCCAAGCAAAGGAAAAAAAATTGACACACGCCGAGCGAAATAATTATGAGATAATAAATAAAATGCTAATTGAAAAGCAAACACTGAGGAAGCGAAAATTAAAAACTTAAAATTCTTAATTGACTGGCGCCAGACGATCGTTTTTAATATCAAAAGTAAAGCAAGTTCCAATGACTTTGACGAACCTGAATGTCGGCTTTAATTTTTTGTGCCAGTAAAGTTCGCTTTTACCAGCAAGGCTCTTTTTAAAACCGTTTACTCTCATTTTTGTGCCACGAAATGGTTCATTAAAAACGTCACTTAGGGCCAAAGCAGGGCATTAATAAAAACGCCCAAGCCTACAATCATTTATTACCGGGCTCAGGAAAATTACGAAAAAAATACAAATTTACAAAACTTGACAGTGACTCATAATGGAAAAATATCGCGGACATTCTGGAGTGGAATGCAATTCATTAATTTTAATTTATTTGTGAAGGACTTGAAAGTAAGGACAATAAGTTCGCATAATGAGCATAGGCTTAATAACTGTAACTAAGCTATTTATAATTATTTTAGGTTATTTAAAACTGTTCTAAAATATTGACACTTTTTCTTGATTTGTTAACTGTAATAAGAAGCCCAGTACAGACCAAAATGAGCGATATTAACATTCCCAATATAAATATTTGCCTCAATCTCTTATAATAAATGAATGCAATTTACGGACAGCAACTTAGTGAAATTATAGGTTGGAAAATTTACCAGCGTTTCAAACGGAGGCTGAGTGCCTGATGAAAAATTTAAAAAGAAGCAAAGAGCAAAACAATTTTCATAAATATGCCACTGAGGCAAAAGTTGGGAAAAAACTGGGCGAAAAAAAATAACAGAGAGTAAAAACCTCAAAGCGCATTAACGCCTTTAATGGCCTTGAGACGCGCAGAGTTCTTACTTTTCAGCTACACGTAGAAAAAATCTTAGTAGATTGTATCGTTTTCTAGAAACTTTTAATCTTTCACAAAGGCAGAACCAAAAATACTGAAACAATTTAAGATATATATTAATCTACTTTTTCTTAAATAATCCTAAGGGCTTTATAAAGATAACTGTTTATATATCCGTATTGTTGCGCCTAAAAGTATGCAGCAAAGACTCGAAATGAAGCAAGCTGACTTTACGGACTCTGCATACATATAAGAATGTATACAACCAATTTCATCTAATCTCATATCAAAGATAAGTGACAATTAGTTTTCAGTGTAATATCTCAGGCTTTTCCGTCGTGGAAAGTGGAAAACTCACCTTAGATTTGGGACAGCCGCCGCTGCTGCCGCCGCCGCCTGCAGGGGCGGGGGCACGTTGTACGGAAAGGGCAACTTGGCCGCAACCGCCGGATTCTCGAACAGCATTCTCGCACTGTTTTGGGGGTGGTGCTGAGCCTGGTGGTGCTGAATCTGGAGGTGGGTGCTGCTGCCGCCGGGGGGGTTGATGGTGTTGTTGTTGGTGCTTATGTTGAGAGCGGAGTTTCCAAAGCAGTAAATTTTGCTGGTTTTTCGCTTATCCCAAAGACACACGCTGAGAAAATCACTTTAGGTCGCACCAAATACTTTGTTTTTCTTGAGATTTTTTTCTTTTTGCACTTTTCTGTTGACTTTTTGCAACTATTTTGTTAAATATTATGTATTTTATAACCGCACTGAATTATTTTTGTTTTTCTTAGGTAATACTCATTTTAATACCACCAATATTAGATGGCAAGGTTTCAGATTTTCTAGAAAAAAAATTAAGTATTATTAAACTATTGTTATAACATGTTTTATGGATTTTTTCTAAGAATGCATTATGTTATTTTATTAGTAAAAGTATATAGTCATGCAACTTTTTAATGTTTACATTAAATGTATTTGTCAATATTTGTGTTTTCATTGATATTTGTATCTGAAGCGCTTTTCCATTTCCCATAACATTGATTTGCATTATTGTTTATTAATTTTAACAATTTTTTTTGGCTTTCTGGGTTTTCTTTGGCATTTCTTTGTTTTGGCTTTACGCTTTTACTTTCGCTGTTTGGCATTCGCTTTTGCCTTTTGCTTCTCGCCTTTCAATGCTGAATTCTGAATTCTCTTTTGCCATTGCCGGCTTTTTCGACACATACACACACGCCACTGCACACACACACACACTAACACTCAAGAACTCACACACGTGCGTGCCGCTCTCAAAATGGTGATAAAATATTGTTGTTTTTGCCGTTGCGGTTTGATAATATTTCACACACGGCTTTTAATTAAAAACATTTGAGTCTTGGATCGCTTGCATAGTTTTTGTATAGTTCGCTGCCGGTTTTCGTATTAATTTTTCATAAATTTAATCGATTTGCTTGAACAAAAACACATGCACACGCATACAGAAACATAAATTCATGGCATAAAAACAAATTTCTGCGACGTCATTGAATTCGCCGCAAAAGAATATGCGAATATGTGAAAGAGAAATAAAAAACCAAAGAAGCGTCCCTCGACAAAAGAAACAAAAATGTCTTCGAGTTGAGTCACTTACACGCACACACACCAGTACGTTATACACACACTCACACACACTCGCTGGTGCAAATAAACGACGCGTGACGAAAATTACACGGGAAATATTCGCAAAAATCCACGAAATTCGACAATCCTTCCGCTTCGGGCAAGGAATTTTTTTTAACTAACGGTGAAGGAGCGGCTGCGAACTGTTTAAGGCGAGCTCAGCGAATTTCGCCGTGCTGCGCTGAAGCTCTGCCGCTCTCCCTCTCCGCTCGCTCTCCACGCTCTCTCTCTGGATTTTGGGACTCTCTCTGCAGGACGTGAATACTGAGCAGAAAAAGGAGCAACAAAAAAAGCTTGGATGCAACATGCGGCTGAGTCAGTTAATGACGTACCAACCTTTTTTTTTCTCCCCCCTTTTGTGTGTCTTTTATCGCGCCTCTACCGTCATCAAGCTGGTACTCCCCCCATAATCATTTCCGATATGCAGTTCCATGCAGTTTCCCCAGACAATAGGCCTACAATATAGCCATATAGTCGCATATAGCCAGCACACTGAGTCGCCGAACGAGCGTCTTTATAGCCCGCTTTGTTCTCCCCCCAATTTAAAGTGAGCTCTGGAATAGTGGAACACCCTCAACGATAACTCCATTATCTATCCTTCAAACATGGAAATGTTGAAGGTTTTTTAAGCAACTTTGCAGATTTTCATAAAATACGTATTCTTATAAACGTCGAAAAATATGATAAAAAAAAAACAATTAAGAGCTTACTTTGTAGCATGTATGCAACTAAATTCAGTATTTCCAAGTAATTGTTATTTATAGGCTCTAACTTACTGTCATTAAAGTGTAAAGAACAGAAACTATTTTATTTATATTTCGAAAAAAAAACCATGACTTATTTTTGAGCTGTCGTTTTAAACAATTTGCACTTTACTTTATTGGGAAAATCCTAAAATATATTTGTGGGTTACAAAATTGGAGCACTGACTGTACTTGACTTTCTGTGTTTATCTTATATTGTTTGCTCAGCTCGTATTTCTTTTAAAGCTCAGCTCGCAGCTGACGCATTTTGTTGATTTTGAATGCTTAAAACTGAGAAACAAAGAGTAATTGTTTAATTCAGTTGAAGGGAAGGATTGCCAGCTATTTCGCTTTGATTTATGTGAAATTTACAAATCAAATTTATTTCGGTTGGAAAGTGTTCAGTTATCGTATCTGTTGTTTAAGCTTAATTAATTTAATTGTCACATATTCCATGGGATTTTGAACTGTACACGGGCTTATGCGTGTTTATTTCTTTTAAATAACGACAATTTGTTAAATTGTAGTAAAATATTTCATTATCGTTAGTTCCCTAGAGCCATTTCTGATTTTCTTCAAATCTTAGGTCTCCTTTCAGTTCTTATCGTACACAACTCGTTGAGAAATACACAAAACTGAAACGCAAAATTGTTGTTGTTGATAAAACTGAGCTAGTCACCGACAACAACCACAGTAAACATTAACCACAGCTTGTAGTTTGATAATGGATTTTTCTGTTTTAAAAATTGATGGTTTTCTCCAGTGCACAAATGTTCACCAATCTCGAATCGAAATTTGATATAAATTTAATCCATTTGAATTGAATTTTGTATCAATTTATTAGTAAAGCACTTATTTAATTACACATGTTTTATTTAGTCAAATTACTGGGCTTTTTATCTCGAGCTGAGAGTTCATTGTTTTATATTATTTATACACACATATCTTGAACTCGTCTTTTGTATGGATTATCGGTCTCTTAGTCATAGCGAATTAAATTGCTTTATGTTTTGGCATTCATTAGTTAAACATATCATTAGTTAATAAACCATGAAAGTTGATTTTAGATTTAATGATAAATTTTGTTTATAATCTTAATAGCCATGAAATACATATTTTATTTAGCCGCTCAAGTCATTGATTTGAATAAAGCTTGATGGGTTGTGCATGCATGTGTAGAGAGATTTCGAATCGTATTTTTAATTAATTTGCATGCACTGGCATCCGTTTTATGGATGCGGTTTGTTCATTTAGCTTAACAATTTAACACGTAATTTAATTCAGTCATGCAACATGTCAGAAACAGATTTTCTTATTATTGTATTTTCTAGGGGCGACAAATAGGAATTACTTTAAATGCGCGGCAAACAAAATTCAAGCTTTGTTTGTTTGTTTATTTTCCATTAGCCCACTTCGGTTTCGATTTCGATTTTCGGCCCAGTCCAGAATCAAGTTAAGACCTGGCTTTATCTGCATGCACAAACGGAAATCAACGACAAAACGACGACGACACGATGAAAACGAATCCACGAATCGCTCCGCTTCGAATCAACTGGCTGTTGTAACGGTCGCAGGCAAACTGAGTCCGAAAGATACAGATACAAGTACAAGCGGCCCCCGCGGAAAAGTTCTCTCACCGCCTCTCGCTTTTTATACCTCTTCCTCTCTTTGTCGATCTATCTCTCTCGGTTGTTTGTCGTTTGCGGCAAGCATAATAAAATAAAACAAGTGGTCGAGTTTTCCAACTTGCAGATACCCGGTTTTTAGATACAATAAGTTTTAGATACACTAAGCTTAACTTCCCAATGATAAATATAATTTAAAAAATTACTTTAGGAATTTTATTTAAAAAATAGATATAATATAAAATATATTTTAAAATAATACTCTGCAAACGCAATATACTCTGGGAATTTCTGAAGTACAGGGTAATCCAAAAGGAGAGCGGAATCGTTCTCTCTCTTGCGATGCGATGGCAACAACCACCCACAACATAAGCGGTTCACTCGCCCCCACCACACCACCAGCGAAGGAACAAAAACAAGCAAACTCTCTCTCCCATAAACTGAGAGCGCGTTGTTGTTTGCGGCGAAGTCGCTCAAAAAACGCCATTTGGGGAGACAGCAACAACTTTTGGGACTCATACTGTTGTCCCGTTCGCACTCGAGCGCTCTCTAACTTCCGGTCCCGTATGCTGCGACGTAGTGTTGTTGCTGTGGCTTTTTCAGTGGGGAAATGAAAATGAGCATCATTTGGTATTTACTTGGTATTTTTCGGTACTTTAAAATTGTTGCTTAAGTGCAATAAAAAATTTAATTTAATTAATTTGAAGGAAATGCTTGTAATATTGTAATTTTTATTTAACACACACTTTATTATTATTTTACCTTTACCATTTTTATATGATTGTTAAACAACGACTTAATCCCAGTTTATAGCTTATTTTATAGCGTTTTTGTCGCCTGTTGCACCCACCGCAATTACCAAATGTCGGCACGCCCCCGCAAAATTCAAAATTTACACAAATTTTTTGCAAAATCGCAGACGGGCGCTCCCAAATCAGAAGAAAAAAATCTAAAACAATAATTTCAGCGGCTTATTAGACGGCCTAAAAACATCAAAGGCCTACCCATTCCTAAGCAAGATTTCATGAAATTTGCTCCTTTTTTTATTTTCTTTATAATTCACAACAAAACGCGCAACAAGCGCAACGAGTTTTCTGCAATCGAGCAGCTGACGGCGAAAAAGAGTTTTTTTCTGTAATATATTTTCCCTTATTTTGTTTGGTCCATTTTTTCATGTTGGTTCCTTTTTTGTCGGGACACAAGAAACTTGTTTGCAGAGCTTCGGGCGATAAAGAAGGAGAAATATATAACAATAGCAACAGCAACAACAGTGACTGAGGCAGACAGGTCAAAGGAGCAGTTTTTGCCCCTGCCACGCCTCCATTTCGTCTACATCTTAACCGCCCACCGCCTGCCACGCCCCCGCCGAAGCAGCAATAAATTCTGCCAGAAAGCGTCTTCGATTAGTTCGGAAATGGCGAGAGAAGTGACTGAAACGAATAAAAAGAAAATGTTCTTAGAAAAAGTCGTCATACGTCTTCTGGACTAAGAGATACCTCTTAATTCATTATAAAAGATTTTAGAATAAGTTATTGGAATTTAGAATTAAAAACAATTATACAACAATTATAACAACTGAAATATTTTAATACCATACATTTTAGATTATTGACAGTTACCACACTTTTTAATAGATGTAGATTGCCCAAAGACCCCAAGATCCATTCAGGAATACAGGACAACAGGACAAAATAAGCCATTGATCTATATCAATGGCAATATCTAGTCTGCAACTGATGTTCCCAGAGTTTATTACCGCTCAAAGGTAGAAATTTATAGCAAACTGCGCATTCAGCAAATTTGGGTCATAAAAGTAATTAGTGAAATCTGTTCCAGTACAGATTGGTATTTGTGGGTGGATTTTAATTACCGGCCAGAAGTTCATGAAAGTGCCAAGAAGTTTCCCACTACCCCGCCATTGGCTAATTGATTTAGCTTCCGTTTTATTGATCAGCAGAAAGGAGTGAAACCCTTGGCCGGCAGTAAAATCGAACACGTGGGGCCTTCTGGGGTTAAGGGGCAGAGGAGCAGGGTGTTAACCAGCAGCGGGCAACGTCGGTTATTGGCCTAATAATGAAACAGCCATAAAATTAAAAAGCGCTTTCAGAGATTTAGGGCTCAATAGAAGAAATATATGCAGCTTTTATGCAAGAATTATTAGTGAATATTAATGGGTATAAGTTTTTAGGCAATTAATTATTTTACAAATACCTATATACTCATGCCTTAGCCATTACAGTTACCTTTTTTAAATACTAGAATATTCCTTAATTTTATATAGTTATGAACACTTATGAACACTTCTTAAGTGCTTAGTCATACGAGGATGACAACAATTTCATTAATGCTTACGCTAGCAAATTTCAGTGAGGACCCATTCTTCCTCATTCCTCGCCGAGATTAATGTCCTCGGTGAGCCCTTAAGTCCGATTTGAGTCGTTAAAACTACTGCCAGATGAAAATTTTATGACTCTGCCATGGTCTTTGGTCCTATATGGTCCTTGGTGTCCTTGGTGTGCGTGGCATGGTCTTGTAGGTCGGCAAATCACAGTGCTGTTTATGCCCGTTGCTTGCGAATTGTGCACATAACAATTAGGCAGCTTAGGCTTCTCCTGCTTTTGCCATCGAGAAACTGAGAACCCGACTGTATGTATCCAATGCCATAAAAATATCAGGAACACATGTTGCCTGCCGCTGATTTTCTGCAGATTTAAGAGGGGGCAGTTGCTGCATGATATGGGGGCGGACGGCATTATACGGAGGGGCAGGCGAGATGCTGTCGTCTGCCAGGCATGCCACGTCTAGTTAATGAGCACGTTGCATCCGTGGGAAAGAGGCGTACATGCAGGATTTTTGGAAATGGGTTGTTCGTTAGATGATTTCAAAATCTTTCCGAAAATATCTCTATACAATCGGATTACATGTGGAATTTTTTCTCTCGAGAAATATTAGCCGCATCAGTAATTCAAAATTGTATACAACTTCGTGATCAAAAAGTATAAGGAAAGCATATACTTGATTTTATATTTCTTTGAATTCTTTCTAAATATATATATATTTTATATTAAATGTAGAGCACTTAAAATGCCTTTCAAACCGTTTTCCGCCTGAAATGTAGCAGTACAAAAGTATCTTTTTCCCAACAGCCCCAAAGTATGCAACTTTTTTCATTGTCCTTTTATTCCCTGTCTCTTTGAAATTCATTTGCCATATGGGGAAAAGCCATGAAAAAGGAAGAAGTGTGAAAGTAGTTGGGGAACTTTGGCAAAGTGTGGGTGTTGACCTTAACAAGCGTAATATCATCAATCAGTGCACAAATTTGCATTTCATTTTAGCCTATTTCTGGCGAACAAGGCTAACATACTTGCTGCCCCCCCCTTCGTAGCTATCTATATATATATCTGTATCTTGTCACCGATGTCCGCCTGGCGGTGACGCCGCATCAACGCGCTTCATCGGCCAGCGGACTGATATGTAAATCTCATAAATCATGCACACCTGTCGTCGATGGCAGCGACAGTTCAGCTCGGTTTTGCTCAGGTCACTCAGGACGACAAGGACATTGTCAGCAGACCAATGAAGGGTGGGCCAATTGTCCACCATGTCCAGTTTTTGCAGTGGTCAAGCCTTTTGATCGAGCAAATGCACCATCATTTGGGTAGTCTTTCTCGTAAAAATTTACTCTACAGACTGCGTATACAAGAATATATGTATAATTCTACCAGATACGGATTTTAAAATACTTTGTTATATTTAGAAAATATATTACTTTAACAAAAGTGCTGCCATAAGAGTTATGGAAATTTTAAATCGCAAAAAATAGCTACACAGTCCCTAAGCTTCCGTTCCCCAATCTTAAGTTGGCCATTGTAAAAGCGATTCTGGTCGGAACTTGCACTAATTGGTCGGCCACAACACCTGCTGCCGGCTATTTTTAAGGTGGCCTTTTTTAGCCCGGCTCTGAAGAGATGTTCAACTGGCAGTGGGTAAAAACCACAAATTTACATAAATATGCCACAAATCATAGAGCTGCGCCGTTACAGCAACTTGTGGTCCATGTGACAGTGTCTCTGGTTATTATGAATGCATAAAAAGCGCTCATAAGTTCATTTTTTTCAACTACACTTTCATTGCAATTAAAATACCGAAAATAAAAAGGGAACAGAGCTTAAAAAAATATTTGTATACCTAGGCCATAAAAAATACCAAGGAAAATTTATGTGCTGCACATGCCACGCCTGAAACTAAAGGGTTTTCCCTTAAATTTTGCATGATTTTTTTTTTCTTTTTGTATTTTGCGGATTTTTGCGGTGCGAAACGCACGTTGCATAATAATAAAAGTTGGAGTGGAGTGCAAGTTGGGGGTGTGGCACTTTGGGACCTCATGCCACCGCCATCGTGGCAAACTGCTGCAATTGTTTGTCATTAGCAAATGTTGCCTTTTCCGGGGACTTTACGAGCTCATTCCCACACCAAAAATATACTTGTAGGCCTTGTCCTACAGCAGACAAAATTTGTGACTGCGACAGTTTGTCCGGTTGCCCCATTGTCCTCCCACCACCCATTGGAATTTGATACTGCCCCGAAACGAAGGTCTCCTCTCATTTTTAACGCATCATTTAACCATTTTATGTAGGTGCAACATTGCAGCACAAAACACGCCAAAACATAACCTCAGGCTGTTGCCCGAATGAATGACTAAATGTGGGTGGATCCAAGTGAACATGACCGCAAAATATTCGCAAAACTACACGGAACAGTATAGTTCAGAAGCTCAGAAAAGCTGAAATTATGAATATTCATAATATTTGCAAATATATGAACTCTTAAAGAAAAATATTATTTTATTTCCACTATTTTCAATTTTCCATATGTTTGAAAAGGCAGTTTAATCAAAAAAAACCCTCTACTAATTTTGTTCACCTTTACTAATTTTCCATGGTCTCCGCTCGATGGAATTTCATTAAAAGTCCGTTTAACTTTTCACTTTAAACAATTTGTGAACAACACACATCAATTTGAGTGAACTCAAATCAGTTTGCCAAATAAAACCCCACCCCCAACACATCCATTTTCACACCACCTTGGCCCAACCCCTTTAACGCTACCAGTTTTTTATTTGACAAAATAACGAACTTTGTGAATGAGCGTATCCAACAGCTGTATATATATTTTTTAGTCCTTTGGCGTCAAATTAATTTTAGTCGTTGGCGGGATAAGTACTTATTGCACCAGAGGCGACAAAATAAAAGGTACATGGTATGCAATACATCCATCCATTCAACAGTGGTGTCTATAAAGTAAGGCTCGCTTTTAATTTGTGCATTTTTTACACTTACTAAACTGTTCACATAATGAAATGGTAAATTACGGAAAAGTTATGGACTCATTTTGGAGCTCCAATACGCGATGCGAATGGCGATGGAACTTGACTTTATGAGCACATAAAGTTCGCCTGTTGCCACATGAGACTTCGGTCTCATCTCATTAGGGAAACTTTTCCGAGGACCCAGTGAAACGTAAATAGATTTCAACTCAAATTGCATAGGCCCAAGTACAGCTGAGCATTATGGGATGGCATGGACTTTAATAAGAGAACAAAGGCAAAATGCCCTTGACTATCAAATACTCTTGGATTAGTGGGATAATACTCTATAGTCAAAAAAAAAAAAAATATAACAAATTTGGGAATTTTGGGAGATATATATTATGTTTTACAATTTATCCCACTATATAAATGGTAAAAATAGCGAAAAATGTGCGGCAAGTATTTTTGGCAGCGATTATTTGTCGTTTGCTTATCAACGCACTTCCGCATCATTAAATAATTTTATCATTTGCATTATTTTCACTTTCCTAAGCACAGCAGATAATGTTGGCCATAATGATGAAGCTGCTGGGTGGTAGAAGGTTACAAAGTTCACTGGGAAAGTTGTGAGTGGTGGTTGTTCCCAGGCTGAATTAACTAATTTGTAATTTATGCGACACTTCTTGCGGTTAAGTTGATGAGCCATCTTTTTTTAATTAACTCATGCAAAATGATAAAAAAAAAAATTTGGAGTTGGTCCAATTTGAAAACTTTTCGTTTTCGTTAGAAAAGAACTTGAGACATAACATTTAAATGCATGGCTTACATTTTAGTGCAGTTCTCAAGTCTTTTAAGATACAAATCGGAGGCATATATCTTCCACAAAAGGACAGCAACAGAGTTGAGTTCACTTCAGCTACATTACAAACCCATTAAAGTTGCCCAGGGAACACGAAAAAAGTTTCTTATTATTATGGAAATGCAAATGCCAAAAGACATGAGAAGAGCATGGGGTACAAACGATAATGAGGACAAACAGCAGTGGCAGCAACAACTGCCACTTGCAGCTACAATGATAATGTTGCTGGCTGTTGATGACAACAACATCTAGCAACGCCAACTACAACTGCCAGCAACAAACACCAAAGCAATTGCACTGAGAGAAAAGCATGCTAACGCTCTTGTCTTTCTTTGGCAGTGACAGTTCTGCTACTAAAATGTCCTTTAGGACATTAACATGAATTATAGTGATTTTTTTCTTAGTGTAGCTGCAACCTCTACTAACAAACAACGGAAATCAGCCAAAGAATGCGCGCCCCAGTGAAGCATTCCCCTGCTCCTCTTTTTTTTTTTTGTTTTTTCCCCAGCCCTTTGCACATTTTGAGTCCCTGGGAAAAAAGGAACAGCATCTAAACGGTGTCCTCCGTCTGCCAAACCCAGTTCTTTTTTTGCCAGCAAGGATATGCCTGCCGCTGCTCATTTTCGCTACTAAATAAGACAGGCGGCCGCGTCCTCGAACAATATTTTGACATTTCTTCCTCTGTGTCGCGTTTTTTTTTGCGCGATTTTTGCTTAACAATTTCTTTTGCATTTTCGTGCCACAACGCAAGGACTTATTGAAACAAGAAAGAGGGCGAACTCGTTAAAGAAACGTATTATTTTAAAGAGAGAGTCCACCCAAGTACTTGCCCTCCTACATAAATATCATTCTGTATTATTAAAAAAATTCATTACATAAATTAAATAAATAATATAAAAAGTTCGTTCGAAAGATTAATCCTTCCAGACAGCTGCTCACCTATAAAAGTAGAAAACAATCTGCAAAATGGCTTTTCGGTGTGGTTGTATTTTTTGTGAAATGCTCGATTTAGCCGTGAAGAAGCGAAGGAAATCGCAGTCAAGTGAAAATGTCAGCCACTCAAAATGTGTGCGCCATTTCGCATATATAATAAATCAACGTAAACCGAAAAAAAAAAAACACGAAATGAAGAAAGAAATGGAAGAGTGAAATAAGCTGAGCGGAGTTTATTTTAGGTTTAACGATTTGGAAATAACGCCACAAAACAGGACGACAAATTATTTGGCCATCATCTGCAGAACTTTCGCATGGCATTGGCAGATTGGCGAGAGGGTCTGAAAACTTATTAATTTTCACAAAGTCAGCCACACGCAAAGAGCACGCGCACACACACACATACACAAAATTGTGAAAAACTGTGACGTTATGCACATGAGTGAGCAAATAGCAGCAGCCACATCAGCAACCAAAATGCATAGCATACTTTGCTGGGCAATAAGTATTTGAGTTTTTGAAGGGACGCACTATAAGCTGGATTTTTTTTATTTTTTTTTTATTTAATTGACTAGCTGTTATGTTATTAATTTTGGCCACAAAAAGGTACCATTCAGACTATAGTGGAATGGCTGTGAAATGAAATGGTAACATGGTGAGAAAAGATGTTAAAAATATAACAAAGCAACAATAAATATTTGTACGTACTTATTTATTGCCTGTTTTTTGATTTACAAATATTTAAAAAAAATCTTATTTTTTTCTTATTAGCCCTCGAGCAAACGTTTATACTCGATCAGAATTTGCTCCTCCTGATCCAAGGGCAAGTTTAAGTAGTGGTTGTTGTTCTCGGCGAGGTTCTCGTTGAATCTCTTGAAGGCATTGTAAGACTCAATCTCCGACTTGGCCTCGCTAAGGACAGTCTGGAGCAAGTTCACCTTGCTGTTGGATAAGTTTACGAGTGGGGTGGTGCTATTTGCAGTCGCATTAGTTGAGCTCGTAGGTTCTTGAACCTCCAAAACTTTTGTCATGGTTTCAATAACATGAAGTAATTCCGATTCGTTGGGGAAACTTTTCAATAGAAATTTCAGAGATTTATGGAAACTGTTGCCCGTAGTTTCCAAAGCATCTCGAGCGGAAATCTCCGAAAATCCAAGGTGCTGTAGAGTAGTAAGTAACGATTCATCGACAGGAGGAATGGGCGGCAGATTGGCCCTAAGTTCATCTGAATGACGCTGCAGTAGATCCAAACTGCGATCGAGATTATTTTTGGTCCTCTTCAGAGCCTCCACAACCAAACGCCTTTCGTAGCCCATTTCCATGAGCCTAATAATGCTGCGTGGATTGACCCATTCTCCTCCTTGACCGGCGAAAATCATCTCTTGGTTGACTTGCCTCTCGGCAGCCGAGTTCTTTCGCTCCTCACTGATTCTCTCGCTGCGTTCCTGGATATATTGAATGGCCCTATCCACTTGGCCCGCACAGGATCTCAAGGCCAACCTGGCATCCGATTCCTCATAGCCCATTTCAACGAGAGTGCTTAGCTCAGTGTCATTCATCTTGACCTCATACAAGTCCTTTGTCGCCACCTCCAGTTTTTCGTAGGCCTCATCCCGGCGATTTTGGTGAAAGAGGAGCACACCTTGGAGCAGGTGCAGTCTCATGATCAAAGCTCTTTCCGGGCTACTTGGACCCTTAATCGAGAACAATCGAATGAACTGCTCGCCATAGCTCTTGACAAAGCCCCTCTCGCAAATATCCAAACGTCGCTGTGCATCTGGCAGTTGGGTGATGTTCTTCAGGCGCAGATAGCACCAAACAATATCTAGATTGATTAAGGCATAGTTATCCACTCCTTCCAGGAGCTTTGAGTCACATTGGGAGAAGAGTTCATCGGCCTCGAGTAGGATGAGTAGAGCCTCATCGAAGTTCTCCTTATGCATGGCAACTCTGGCCACTTCGTACATGCTCATGGCCATCAATAGGGATCGATTTTCCTCGCGTGGCAAGAAAATTGGACGTCCATCCTGATCCTCCATTTCCATAAAGCGATCTGCATCCGCAACTAACTCCAAGTCCGCACGAATCCTTTGGATACGTTCGTGCAACTCCTGACCTTCATTAGTTCCACCCACAACCACCATGAGGTGCTGATTGGTTTTGAGCCCCTGCGAGGCCAGTGTCTTCTGCCCATTGATGATGCGTCCTCCGGAGATGCATTTCACATGACTGGAATCAACGATATCCAACTTCTTGGCCACCTCAGCTTGCAGATCCGAGCCCAGTCCACCCAGCGAACACTTGATCTCCAGCATTTGCACGGTGCCACCCTTGCTGTCCACACACCGCACATTGAACGTGGCCAATCCGGTGTCATTGAACTCTCGGCGAGCCGCCAGCTTCCGCAAGGCACCATCTTGCAATTCGCCCAAGGCAATTCTGCAGTCCGACACACTGATGCCCAGTTCGCCACTGATGTCCCTGGCCAGGCGGTCCATCTCCGACTCGATGCTGCCCACCTCCTCGAAGTAGTACGGCTCCTCCCACAACTTGATATCACGCTCCCGCAGACGAGCTCGCAGCTTAATGAATATATTGTTTATCTGGGACATGTTTCGTGCTGTCGTGCCCGAATCGAACTAAATAATTTCTAAATTTATGACGAACATTTTCAACTCTGACAGTGCTCTTTCAGTGTTACCTTAACATCTGTTTTTGCTAAATGCTAAAAAATGCTAAATTATTATAAATTCAGAGACGTAAGTTAAATCCCTTTAATTGCAATTTATAATTAATTACAATTAATTTTCCATATCAGTATAAAGCTGTTCAAGAACCCTCTCTAGATACCGATTGTATTTATTAACGAATCTTAATCGAATCGCTTCAGTTCGGCTCATAGTTGGAAATTGAAGTTATCTTATCATAATGAAACAAAATTTATTTTCAATCAAATCACTATATTATTGTTCATAGGTTGTTGGGAACAAAGGCTCGAGAATTGAAATCTAATCTGCTGTAAGCTTAAGAGTTTTTTATTTTTTAATAATAATATATTTACATAGACTCGATGCAGACATCAATGTTGGGCAGAAAAGAGTTAAAGGACGCTGTAACTTTATTGGTGGCATTTACGAAGCAGGAACTGGTATCGGCTGGCAATTTGGCAATCAGTTTTAGGGTTTTATTGATCTTTCGGGTCAGCCTCATGGATGCCTTGAACAATTTCCAGAAGCATTTGGCCGAGTTTTTGATGGACGAGCCCACGGACTTATCCGTGGCACAAAGTTTCGAATGCAGATGCAAAATATCGTCGCAGATTTTGATAATCTCCTTAACGGAGTCCACAATCTTGGCCACATCCTTGGGAATGGCAGTGCCACAGGCATCAATAGCATCCACATAGCTGGTGCATGAACTAAGGATGTTTGTCACCTCCTTGATAATACAGTTGGTGCCTCGAACCGTTTTCAATGCCTTGCGAAGGATTTTAAGGCATGTTCTAATAAAGCCCTGTGCCTCCACATCCATGTAGTCAGTGTCATTGTCCAGTTCATCCAGCAACTGCTCCAATTCCGATTCAAAGTCGAAATCATAGTCGAAGTTCTCGTTCTCCAGCAATTCTATTGCATTGGCCTGAAACAAAGAAATATTTATTATATTTAAGTTAATTTTTTTTTAATTGGCAAATCTTACCCGCGTGGTCAGCAGACAGGTGGCCGAAACCAGAACCAAAAGGCAAACGGTGATGGCTTTCATTTTACTGTCCAATTAATAATATTTTCTCGGCCAGTAGTGAAGATCAGTTTATATACCCGCTGAAAACTACGTCTTATCAGAAATTAATCGAATTGCCCACTCCAACTATCTAATACCTTTTTTTTATACGGCTATCATCTAGAAATGTGTAATCAATCTACCTACCTCAAAAGTACTTATATGTATCTATCTATCAGCACTTATCAGCCACTTAAGATACTTAAAATATACATTTTCGATCGGTTAATTTTCATATTGCTCAATTGAAGTGTTTTAAATGAATACAAATCTGAAATGATTAATTAATTTTCCCATTTAAATGCAAACGAAATGTACGCTCTAAAAATGTCGAATATTTTTCTTGTGGCAATTATCACACAATATCCGTTGATGTCAGTGCGAAATTCACTTGGGCACCCTTAAGAATCGAGGCTCAGAACGAATTAAAAGCCATAAACCGCAGACAAAGAGGAAAAGAACCACAATTGAATGGTGGCTGCCACCAGATTTTCCGGGCACAATAGACGGCAAAAGGAAAAAAATTTGTTGCCATTGTCAGCTTAACGCGCTCGGTTCACTTTGTTCGGGTTATAAATGGTAACGTGTGGTTAAGGGTTAATAACTCCCACTAGGGGTGTGTGGAAAATAAGACACTGCCACCAGGTCCAAGACATTTCCAACATACAAAAGAAAGTTTCCGGCTACCCGCGACAACAGCAAGTGTGGCTGCTAATGAAAAGTGTCGTAAAAGTCTGTAGTAATATCGTTTGTAAGGGTGTTCGGGTGGTCTGTCATTAGGTTAGCTGGGGTCTTTCCAATTTTCCCGGGATGGGATGGCAATATCTCTCCGGGTAATAAAGTAGCTGACTGAGTTCTTTAGGGTCTTTATTTCGTGTCGATTGCGCATCCTTAATTTGTTTTTCCGGAATGGCTTATTTGCTCGGAAAATGCGTTTGTTGAAGTAAGCATCTTAAATCCGCAGATGATTCATTTGGAAAATGGTTGCTGATTTAATAAATATAGTAAATAGAAAAGTAAGCTCTACCTTCTTGAAAGTAGAAGAATAACTAGTTTGTCGTAAATTATTATTCCGAGAAGCTCAGCCTTTCTTTTATACAATTAGAACCGCCCGCCCGGAACTTCACATCCTTCCTTTCCGTTTTCCTGTTCGTAGCCGTCGTCTCCATCGCATCTGCACTTGGCATAAGTTAAATGTCGAGTAAATGTGGCTGACAACCATGATGATGCATCGTAGCCTGCATGCGGCACTTTTTAAGATCCTTGTCCTGTCCTTTTTGTGTCCTGTGTCCTGAGTCCTGAGTCCTGCGTCCTGGGCATGCAGCGTGTATGAAATCAATGACATGTTGTCGGCAAACTTTTCTCGGCACTAAGTGAGTTTTATCCCCCCCTCGGGGCATTAGACTAATATGAACTGATTTACCATCCCCGGCCAAGTTTCGACCAAAAAGTTGACAAGTGACAAGTCACATTGTTGTACATTAAATTAATGAAATCATTCCGCAAGTTTTACAGGTCATGGCCGTGCTCATTGCTCTTCATCTTCGATTACGGGAAACTTGAAGTGTCTGTCCGGATCTGCGGCTCATAAATATTGAGCACATTATGTCAGGAGCAGACAAAAAAAAAAAACAAAGAGAAAAGCAACCGGGGGGCGGAAGGATGCGGGCCTGCAGTCAATTGTTGGTCATCAATCTTTTAAACAAATGCGGTTCAATGGCAGTGACAGCAGCCAAGAGGGTTGAAATGTAATGAAGAAAAGGGAGCGAAATACCGGTGCTGAAAAGCTGACAAAAGGCCAGCAGCCAGATAAAGATGAGTGGTAAAAATCGAGTGGAGCTCAACTGAAACATACCCAATTTGTAAAAAAAAAGTAAATAAAAAAAAAATTGTTTTAAAGCGTTAAATAAAATTCTCCATGGTTCAGCTGGCGGATAACTGAATGAGGTCTCTAGAATTAAGTGAGGCAAACATATTGTTCTTAAAATGTAATCTTTATGAAATTTTGTTATATATATTAAAAGTTATAAAATGATACTTCTGAAGTCTCAGTGGCACTTTACCATTACTTCGGTACTTCTCCTTTGGTTGACACTCGACATGGGAAATGCCGAGCATGTTGCAATTATTGGACATTGGAGAAAATCGGATATCCTTCTGCTCAATAAAAACATATTCGTCCCAGGCAGAAGAAGAGCCAAAGTCTCGCACAAGTTTCATTATACACAAGAGGTGACTATTAGTAATTTGAGAATTTAATTTTTAATTAGTATGTTATTCCTCAGAGCGATCCGAAAGTTATTAGTGCTATTGTACTAACAAACTATGATAAGTCCACGTTTGGAGCCGAGGGAAGTCTGCTCGAAGGTGGCCCAAATAATATCTACTGCTCCATTCGATTGTCGGCAAGAAATAACCATAATATAAACTTTAATCTCAAAATTTATAGTAATAACAACATTTTAGAGTAAACACAAAAGTCTCTTTCTTTACTACTAAGCAAAAATTGTTGTTAACTTTAAAAGCATGCCCAAAAGTGTTAAACTGCTGCTAACTTGATTATTGTTTGTAAGTAAGCGTTACTTTAGACTTTACACATTTTTCGATCGGCTTTAGAATAACCATGTTGCACATCATTTTATTGTGGCACTTGCAGTTTAATAAAAATTTATATAATTAATATTTACATACTGTAAAGTAAGTGATTTTAAAAATATCTGCATATATATTTCTTACTGTGTACTTATACCAAGCAAATTCCTGCAGCAGGACGAGTTCAATGAAGGACAAACCCTCGTCTGGATTTGATGGCCATGGCGGCGACATATTACTTCCTTATTTGTGGGCCGTGCCGCCCGGCGACCTTTCACCTTTCTCCGTCACGCTTCGAAAAAGTGAAACATTAGGCCCAGGAATCGCATTGTGTGTGTGTGGCATAAGTGTGTGTGCGTGTGTTTCGCATTAAAACAATGACGAGGCGAAAACATTTTTAGCGCTGACAGCGAGCCAAACATCCGCCAGATAAAAATGCCCGCGAACAAGCACACAAATTTGATTGAATCAACGGTGGCGCATCGTCCTGTCCTGTCCTGTCCCGTCTATATCCCTCGTCCTGGCCATTGTTTCCCCCCACCACACTACTGATGCAGTGAGTCCTGGCCGCTAGCTAGTCGTTCTGGGATGATAATGATAAGCGCATAAAACCATTAAGTGATTCCACTTAAATGAGCACGTTAGGAGGACTGCGAAGCTTGTTTGGACCGAATTATTCGCTTACTGGCTGATCTACCCTCGCGTACACTTGGCAAAAATTATTTTAGAATATTCTAATTAATATTTTAAATGTGTTTTATAAAAACGGACAATAGTACTAAGCTTGTAGTTAAGGAATATTTTATTTATATCACTTAAAGGTATTCACTTAATTTCATATGATAGATATGGGTTCACTGCAGTCGCATCCACTAATTGAATAGCTCACAAAGGCAAAATCCTCGCTCTGAACCCACGGAAAGTGAATCTATCGAAAAAAGAAACAGGACAATCGAGTTTTTTTTTTCTCTTCCAGCCCGAACAACACGACATGGGAGGTCGGGAAAATGGGGGGAGTGGTCGTAACAGTAACGATGACAGCGATGTCCTTAAACCGCCGGTAAAGCGGAATACGGCTGGTGCAGAGGGTGGCCCAGGTGGGTGGACACAGAGGCAGGGAGCCAGGACTCGGAATTGGAAAGCACAGGACGCCCCGTTCATGTTAAATGGCCAACAAGGTGACAATGCAGATATAATGCTCATAAGCAGCAGGCATAAAGCGACAAACGTGATGCCCACCAACGACCATTATGCTGATGATTTCGCAGGACATTTCGCGATTGATAATGCTCACTTACTGGTGAAAAAAAAAAAACAACAATACTTCGCTTATCGGTTGACTTTACGCACAATATAACAGACAGATGTCAGTGGATGTGCTGAATGATGTCGCGTAATGCGATTAAATGACAAATGAAGGACTTCGATGAAGTGCTACTAAATTACCGAATAACGTTATCAAAAATGTGACCTTCGTTGAGTATATTTCAATTGTTTGATACATTTTATAAGTTAAAAACTCCAATATTATTGATTATATTTCTGATTTTATTTTATTTTTTTCTAATTTCCTAATGAAGTAAAATAAGTCCAAAGGCCACCAACATCTACAAACTGAACTTTGTGCGGCTGACATTAGTTAATTGTCAGCCGCTTCAGTTTGCAAACATGCATTTGGCCAAAAGCCAACAGGGCCAACAAAAAAAGGAGCACAGTGTGGAAAATGCTGTGACAACGATAGTCGACTATCAGCTACTCATTACTCATCATCTCAACTCATTTTTCTTACCTAGCGAACCAGATATATCTGTAGTGAATATGATCTTAAACGCATCCAACTACCGGGTAATTACTTTCCAGCGAATCGAGTATACCCTTTTAATCAGCGAGTAGTGGGTGTAAAAATAGGGAAATGGTAACAATTTAATTAAGTTCTTGGAAGGCAATTTGCGCCAACACTTAAAGTTGTTCCCTCGACTTGTTTTCGTAGTAGCTGCGTTGACTTTTTATGGGTCTATATGCTGTTGCACCTTCGGGTTGCAAGCAACTAACCAGCCAACGGGAAAGTCGGCTGCTAATTACGCAAATGTTTCAACTTTAAAACGGCGATGCCATTTCACGCGCCCTGCGTGTGAAATTTATAAATGTCAACTGCAGGAGCCACCCGCCATCACTTTGCACTTTGTTTTGTCTGTTTAACTTTTGTTCATAGCTGGCTGACTTTTGCTGATTGTGCGACTGGTTGCAAACTGGTGGTAAAATCCACTCGAACCTCCATCTCTGTCCATTTTTTTTCTTTTTCCACCGCACTTGCAATTTGTTATATTTGCTAGTTTTAGAAATTAAAAAAAAATCTCCTTATCCGGAAAAAAGCAAGTGAGTAGGGACTGAAGACATTATGCTCCATGCAAGTGCAACAGTGCGTATGCGTGATGCCATGGCATTTGCAAGGAAATTACATTTATATGCATGAAATTTAAATTGCTGGTGTGCAGACATTTTTTTTTTTTTAATTTTTTTTAGTTTTTTTTTCAGCTAACCAACATTTTCACTATGTTTTTTCCAATTGCATTAAAGAGGTAAAAAATTGAAGTCGACTCAAGATCTGGCCAAAGTTTCCCAATTCAATTGGAAATGTCAGACATCTCAACACACGGCTTTTCCAAGCAGTTATTTCCAAAGGAAGAACACAACAGACTTAGATTTGCAAAAGAGTAAAGCCCACACACACACACACACACACACACTGGCCAATATATAATACACGAGCACACATAAAATTGCATTACAAACACAAATACGGGTAGTGCGCGTACAAAGCTCCGGAACACATTTGGCAGTTACTGTCAGTCAATCTCCATTAAGTCCAACCCCAACACCTTATTGAATTTTATTGTAAATTGGAAAGAAAAAAAATTGCAGCGACTGCAAAAGGCCAAATGGGAGCTGGGAAAAATGGAAAGAACGTGGAGCAAAGATTTGAGGAAAAAAATAGAAAAAAAAAGAAAATTGAAAAGAAAAATAAATGGCTGAAGTTCGAAAGCGTTTGCAGTGGGTAAGAAGTTTTCAATTAATTTGCATAAACGGCCAAACGATTATGTAATTTGTATGCGCCACATAAATTATCACGCAATGCAAATAGTTCTCAAATATGCAACCTCCACACACACACAGAAAGGACTCAAATGAGTTGGAGGTCCTGCGAGAAGGGTTCGGCTTATTAGAAGCGAATGAAATGGCCAACTATCAATAAATTACCAACTGGGGCGTGGTAACTCCAGTGTCCCAAAACCACAAAAGGCGCTCACATTAGAGTTGCAACTCAACTGACTCATATGAACGAGAGAAATAATAAAACTAGCAAAATTAATAATTTAATAATTTAAGTATTTATACTGCCTTTTAGCATGTAAAATGGCATGCTCTTTATGCTCCATTGAAAATTACATATTGGCTTTGTTTGTTATCTTAGCTCAGAGTAATGGATTATTAATAAATATATTTAAATATTAATATTTTTTTTCAATAAAAATTTAAATCACTTAAAACACATTCAACCGGTTGCAAGTAAGATCTCGAGTATGAATCCAACTAGCCTTAAATGACTCAAATAAATGAGTATTTTATATCCAATCTCGTTTGATTTATCAACCACGAACGGAACTAGATCCTTTGGGCGCCTCAGCTCCATTCGTGATGATGCCTTTGACAAATTTTTGGGGCTCTGGCATTTTGGTTGGATAGGTGCTTTGCCAGGGACCGCAAAATTTTATGCACGTTATAAATCACGGCCAAACAACGACGACGACTGCAAAACTGTTCACATTAATTGTTGCAACGTCATTTTCGGGCCTATTGTATTTTGGCCAGCACCACGCCCATCGCCGCCATCCAAATACCCAGCTCCACCTCACATTCGGTGGAACAGGCCAATAAAAGGCGCATTCTCTATGTGCTCCAGACGCCTTTGTGTCACGTGGCAATTTTCGCAAAAAGGAATTCCAACAATGCAGACGTTTTCCCTACAGCAAATAATCACGGGGAAGAAAAAAAAACAGAAAGTCCAACTACATTATACTTTTTTATTTTTTTTTTTGTTATTGTGTTCGGCATAGGCAAATGTTACTTGCTGGGGACCATAAAAAACTGCTGTTTAGTAGCTGGATTTGTGGATTTGTCAAAGGATCGGCGACGAAGCGCGGATACTGAAAATCTGCCACGATTTTTTCTGCCCATATTCGTAATTTCACATTTGCGTCACAAAAGGCCAACGGATATAACTACCGACGGCAAAGGAATGTCGGGATTTTTCCTCCAGCAATATAAAAAAAACACAGCATATTTAAAACGTAAATATAAAACGAAGTACATAGACTTAAACAGCATTATATACTTAACTAAGAAAATCATAGATACTTCTATAAGCTAAACATATGTTTTTTATATAATTATTGCTGCGAGGTAAAAGTAATAGCAGCACATGTGCATATTTACATACCAACTTGCGTATCTTACGGATGCGTATCCATTGTTGGAAGATAATCCCGGCAAATACATAAAATGCAGGCACAAACACTCGAAAGCAAAGTTATGAACTGAGCCGCTGGGGGGCCAGCAGAGCTCCAAAAAACAGCAAAAGGGCGTCGTTAATATTTCAAAAACAGAAACACAACCGAAACGAAACGAAACGAGAACACGACAAACAAATAGCAGCAGGAAATGGAAGATATAGTCTCGAAATACTTGGACAATTGCACGACGAGCCCACACTTGAGTTTTACGGGTCCATTCGGAATAGTAAGGCATATTTGCCGCTTGGTCAGCGATTCCGGACGGAATGGTAAATGGTTAAGTGAGACAAAGCCAACCAGACGAGACGGGGTGAAAGGTCACCTTCGTGTGGCACTGAATTTATGGCCAGCAAGGACACCTTTGGATAATCAGGCTAAGGATACCCTCGAGGACTTCTAAGTTGCGGTCCAACCAGGTGTGCGGTTAGGTTTCGGTTAATCAAGGATTTAGAAGCTTCTGATCGAAATGAAAATACCGTGTGGCAAGTAAAATAGGAATGGGTGTTCAAGATTGGGGGTTGGATGCACATGTTCCTTTCTTGCATCCCAGAGAAATTGATGCCCCAGTGTGAGTTGCGTGTGTGGGCAAATTAATTGTTGACAGCGCGACATCTTCGAAGCCCCCAAACCGAACTCCCTACAGGAAGTTTCGGGTTAAGTGTTTCCTGACACCGAATCCATTTATCACCGCCCGACGACAAGCTAAGTTCAAAGGTTCCACCAGAGCAACGAGGGGTTGACCATGAGGGTTCGAATTTGTCAAGGTTAAAGTTGCTATTCTTATGTTCAAAAATCTATTTCAAGTTCGCACTCACAATAAAAATACAGAAAATACGTTCATTGCAATTGAATTTCTTAATTGCTTCAAAGCAATTAGTTGGGGAAAATGATTCAGGGATCTAATCATTTTTAAAACAGGAAACGCTCCTATTCGTTGAATATATTTCATTTATTTACAGATATTTATATATTTCACAAATCTCTTTGCCAGAGAATTCATTTAAGGTCCATTAAGTTTCTCTCATTGGCACAGATAAGCTGCAAAAATAAATTTCGCTCAGAATCATTTGGTTTTTCGCCCAGAATGCACGTGTTGACTGCCGCTACCATCGGGATCATTATCCTGTTGCTCCTTGGACATATTTCGGAACAAGCTACCGTACCCCCATCGGTATTCGACCCTAAAACACTAAGCAGTATCAAAGAAAATGGGATACCGCACGGTTTACACAACAATCCATTTGAACAGAACGCTGATTGGAGAAAATAGAGGTAAAGTATCTGTGCTGTTTATAGGTGGTAAGGTAACCGATCGAAGTTATTGAAATTCGGATTTGTCTTCTTTTATGTACAAAAATCTCTTTTTCAAGTTTCCATTCAAAACATATAATACAATCATCGCAATTGAATTTTTTAATTGCTTCAAAACAATGAGTTGGGGAAGATGATTCAGGGATCTAATCAAAAACTATTCGTTGAATATATTTATATTAAATTTATATATTTCACAAATCTGTTTGCCAGTTTCTCTCATTATTAAAGATAAGCTGCAAAAATAAATTTCGCTCAGAATCATTTGGTTTTTCGCCCAGAATGAACGTATTGACTGCCGCTACCATCGGGATCATTATCCTGTTGCTCCTTGGAAATATTTCGGGACGATTCGACGCAGGAGAACTAAACGCCAAAAAAGAAAATGGCACCGATCAGGCTTTTGGCAGCAATCCATTTGATGGTAACATAGGTTGAAGGAAATAGAGGTAAAGTATCTGTGCTGTAACCGATCGAAGATATTGAAATCAAAATCGTTAGCAGGTTCGAGTTAGTGGAGGAGTACTGGCATTAAACAGGAAGATAGCATCCGGCGCAATTACTAGAACTCGTCAATTGTAAATGTCTGTTGAAATATATATTAAACATCGTTTGTACTGTGCTCAAAAAAATATTTAATATTTATTATGTTACTTTTATCGTAAAATATAATGCAATTAAATAAATTTTGGTATTAAAAGTAATAATAATATCGAATGTGTTTTTATCTCTTTTCAATATATATCGATATTTTTCCGGGAAGTTCATTAAGCTTGATGGGATTTATGTCATCAACTTCCAGGAAAAATATCGATGTTTTGATATATTATCACCCCATTATTATGTCTAAAAAAAAAGTAGTAAATATGCTCAAATTTCATCACTTAAACAGCGATAAGAAATACATTTTGTCAAGAAAGTGTTTACACATAACATTATAGACGGGATACAGAAAACATTTCTACTAATTCTGAAATAGATTTTCCCAACTGGTGGTTATAGCTTATTAATTGAGTAACTTCAAAAGTTAATCTCTTTCCAGGCATTTTATTAAATTTAATAAATCACTTTAAGCACGTTCGATCAGGAAATTTAAGCAAGCAAAGTCAAAAAATGTCAATAGAAACGTTGTAAAAAGCAATGCAAATAACGGAAAAATCGAGTTCGTTCTAAGAAAAAGAGTAAAACAAAGTAGGAAAACAAAATGTGTAAAGAGTTTCTTGACAGTCTCAAAAGTGTGTAAGCTTGGAATTTGTTGTTTATTTTCTTGTATATTTAATATTTTTAATTTTTAAGTAAAAAAAAAATTTTAATTATATTTCATAAAGAATTGCCTTTAGTTAAGCAAGGAACTCTTAAAATTTACCTTTAAAGTCAAAAATTCAACTTATTTCACAGTGTGTAAACAGTGTCTTGACATAATTGAAAATACAAAAGTCACACTTACGCAAAGCTGTGCGTATGTAGCGTAATGAAATTATGAGGATCGTTGAAAAATAGAACGCTTGTTCTCTTTCGTAGTCGAATGCTTGAATGCATGCTATAAGAATAATCGCTTGCAGACAACGGGATAGTGCGGTTTTATCGGTTGCTTAAATAAATTGAACAGTAAGAATAATAATATTGTTTCACTATTTGGCTGGCTTATAATATACTTAAAAATACTTTATTATATTAAATTGAATAATATATTTGATTTAAACCGAACAATAAACATAGGCGGACAAGAGATCGTCATTTCGGCCAAGTGGTGAAATAATTTAATTGTACAAAGGAGAATAATTAAATTAAATAAATGTGAATTTTCTTATTTAAATATATGTATTTATTGAACACAAGTGCATATAAAATTTGCGAAATAAATACATGTATATACATTGACTCTAGAATAACATGATGCGTAACGCCATAAAAATTTTTTGCATTTATAAGCGTGGTCTTACGCTTTCGAGAGCGGTGCGCTCAACAGCGAACAGCTCTCAAGATATGACTTTTGCAACAAATAGTTTTCATATTTTTATTTATTTTATACATAGTATTTATTTAATGAAATATTTTTTTCTCAATGTAATGACTGCGATTGGAAAATTTATGTTTTAAATTACAGTAGTTATAATAATTTTCTTTGTATTTTGTCGTTTTGTTGCAATATTAAAGTACAGAAATATAAGCGCAAATAGTAATTGCGATAAGTAGTGCTTTTATAAACAATCTTATTCAATTTTAATGCTTAATGACAACAATGTATTACATACACTTTGTTCTTACTCAGTTAAATTCTTTATTCTTCAAATAAACCAACAGCTTTCCAGAATGCACGCGACTGTCATCTCGGCTTTCGGGATAGTATATCTACTGTTCCTGTTCCTGGGACATCTTTCTGCTCAAATTACCGTGAGTCCAAGCACGTTCAATCCTCTTATGGTCGACAGCAAGCCGGAACCCGCCACAAAAAACTCTTGGCACATTAATAATTATTATCCAAAAAGGTGGTTAATAAATATGAATAGGTAAGTAATCATTTTAAATAAATGAATATATGGAAAGAGCTTGGGAGAAGATGTATCGTCTTATCAGAGTTATTATTATTATTATATTTTGTTTTTATTAAAGCAATTAATTTTTTTTTTTTTTTCATTTTTTCAGTTCCGATAAGAAACTCAGACAATCCTACGATTACCGCCCGCTGCACAATCCCCTCTATGGGTAACCAGTTCCAAAGTCCACTTAGTCTTTGCTCTCGAATCGGTCATCCAAGCCTTTGAGATTACATTTAAATATGTCATGAAATACATAGCATGATATACATACATATATAGCATGAGTAACGAAATATGTATATGTGCAACAAGTTCTGATTGTTAAAGCTACTCGATTCTAATTTAAAATCAAGGTCAATACAAAATGCTCTTATCAACATATATGAATCACATATGTATTAAGATGTAAAATCTCATTTTTAATTAAGCATTAATGTGAAATGAAAGTGCCTTTTTGCCGTGTGTATTTTTTATATGTAAGGCCCCTTTAAAGTCGGCAGTCAACTGTTTGTTTACTGAGTCAGAATCTTGGAGTCGCCATGATCAGTCGCATTGAAATATTTATTTTTATTCATATAAATTCCATAATAATCAAAACTGGAAATTAAAAAAAAAAAAAAAATTAATTAATTACATTTTAATTCTACGTAATTCGAATTGTGTAGTGTAGATTTTTTGGCGGCATAATTTGAATATATTTATGGATTATGCAGCACTGTACATTGCGAAAGAGCTGACACACCTACGCACAGCTGATTTTTGTTATTGTTTGAATTGTGGTGAATTTTAATAAATTTCTTAATAAAATTTGTTTTTTATTTCCTAAAGCTAATATTAACGGTATCCGTAAAAATGAAACAACGAAATTAAATAAGCAATTTGATGTTAAGCACCCAAAAGTAAGTAAGGAACAACAAATAATCAAGCAGTTAAAAAAGATAGCCAATTTATTTATATCCTGTAATAAAAGTAATAAATAAAAGCGACAGTCTTCAGCGTTACCCACACCCTATGTTCTCTAACAATAAGTTGATCGATCATACATCATAAACCATCTAGTTCTTCAGCGGAAATGGAGGCACCCAGCCGCCAAAAGTGCGCTCCAGTTCCTCGGCAACCGCCAGGCAAAGGCGATCGTTGTTCGGATTGGCCACCACTTGGATGC
The DNA here is from genome assembly GCF_000001215.4 of Drosophila melanogaster. Taxonomy (NCBI): domain Eukaryota; kingdom Metazoa; phylum Arthropoda; class Insecta; order Diptera; family Drosophilidae; genus Drosophila; species Drosophila melanogaster. Next base: position 25,493,019 of record NT_033777.3, on the reverse strand, counting down.
CCAGCGGCATGCCCTTGGAGTCCAGACCCATGGGCACCTGGGTGGCCGGCAAGTGGAGCACATTGAAGAGGCTGAAGTACGCGAAGTCATTGAACTTGACCAGAGGATAGTAGTGGAATGGTGCAGTCCTGGGAGAACTGTGAAAGAACAGCACACCATCGTCGCCGAGCAAGTCCTGGACGGACTTCTTGCACTTGGCCGTGGCTTCCCTCATCAGCTTCTCCTTTTCCTTGGGCAGCACACTGTCGATCAGACCATAAATGGCCGCCATGCTGTAGTCACTTTGCCCCAGTATCTTCTTGAAGAGCTCCACAAATGGATTGAGCTCGGCGCCATTGCCCAACAGCAGATTGAAGTTGGCCGGTTCCTGGGTCATCCAATAGCGCCACATCTTTCCGGTCAGCTTGGTATAGGGCAAGTCAGCGTGCCGCACGTCCTTTCCACTCACTGCCTCGAAATGTTTGCGAATCTTGTACATAACCCGTTCGGTTTCCCGGTTAATAGGATTGCACTGAGCCATGCCATTGGAGGACACATAGAAGTAACGCAGCCGCTTCAGATCCACCTTCTGATCCAGTTTTAGCTTGGCTTTCAACGATGGCTCCACCAGAACCTGCATCATGGGCAGTAGATCCCGCGCAGAACGACTCATTGGACCGGCACATACCATCGTATCCTTTTCCTTGCCCGTTCTGAACGTACATCCGGCCATATTGACCGCACCGGAAGTGGGTTTGTGCCCGAAGATGCCGCAATTGAAGGCCGGTATGCGTATGGAACCACCAATGTCTGTTCCCAAACCAAAACCCGTGCAGCAGGCAGCGATCAGAGCGGCTTCACCACCCGAAGAACCGCCGACGGAACGCCGCAGATCGTAGGGATTGTTGGTGCAGCCGATTAGCATGTTCCTCGACTCAATCCACTTGTTCACCTCCGGCACATTGCTGGTGGCGATGATAATGGCGCCACTTTCCTTCATCAGGCGCACGCATTCCGCATCCGTGGTCGAACGTTCCGATTTCCTTGCTAGCAGGCCCAGTGTGTGTAGCCTCCCAGCCACAGCGGTGCTATCCTTGGTGGAGAAGGGTACGCCTAGGAAGGGCAGGCGCCGCAGATCCTCATCGCTGTACTCCTTTTCGTCCAACTTGCGATCGATTTCGCGTGCCTGGTCCAAGGCCTCCGGAAACGGGCCATCGACCACCGCATTGAGATCCCGATTAACGCTCTCGATTCGCTCACAGTAGGCCTTGACTATGTCGTAACTGCGCTGCCTGCGTTCCCGTATCTGTTGCGCCAACTCCACAGCGCTCTTCGTAATCGTCGTCTGCTGTTCCAGGCTCGGTGGACCCGATACCCGCTTGTGCTCGCCCAAATACCAGTCCAGTACGAACTCCAGCAGGCGATCGCTCAGGATGTGGACCAGTGCCAGCAGGGCATCAAGTACGTGGCTCCAAAATGACATGATGACGCCGCTTCCAATTTCTGATGAGATTTGCACTTTGCGCAATGCATATGCAAACTGAAACCGAGCCAAAGACCACTGAGGTTGCGATAAACCCAAGACGTTGCCACCCGATATGGAAGAAGAAGCTGGCGAGGAGAGCTTTGCCTCAAACCAGTTTCAGTAGCAGGTACAGTGGCCAACGGGTAAAATGGATTTTTTATCTAGTTTACGAAATGGGGGTGTGGAAACATCTGAAATATTTGTTTTCTTAAGCTTGTTTATGTTGAAAATAAATAAACGACACCTTATTCTTATCCTTAAAATATTTAATATTATATACTTTATAAATACTACGAGCCTTTTATACTAGAGCAAAGAGCAGTTAATTTGCTTTAAGTTTTAATCTTATGTAAGTTTGTTTTATGCAATATTACATTAAAATTATTTAAAAAAAAACATAGTTACAACCATTTCATTAAATATATTTATTAATATTTGTTACTTTTCCACCCTACCCATATGTAGTTTTTCTAAAAAAAAAAATTGTTCATCAAAAACATAACCCGATAACAGTTTAATATCGCATTTGCTGGAATACCCCGCACGTCACCCAAGCAAGCGCGCATGAACAGCTGAGCGCGGAGGAACCCCAATGCGGCGCTCGCACCGTGCAGAGGCCGCCGCGCAGCCACCCAGCCGTCAAATTGCCGAATATCGATTCGCAGCTGCTGCAGATGTTTTTTGGTCAACAAAACAAAACAGCCGCCGCTTCGCCGCCGAGCAAGCAAATATACAAAAATACGAAAATACCAAAATACAAGAAAGTCGGTCAGGGAGAACCGAAATAAGTCGCGAATTGTGAATTAAATGCGCTAAAATTGCGGTAGCCCAGTGCAGTGCGGAAATAGAGGCATTCCAACTTGCAGCAAAGAGCAGCTCATATTGAAAATATATATATTTTTTTTTTTTGGAGACCAGTGTACGTAAACCAGCAGCACGAATTGCGCATACCGTGCAATCCCCGGGATAAGAAAAGCAGGCGTGACCAATCAAAAAATTCGCTCTTATCTGCACAGTGAATCATTTTTTAATTACTATTGCTCATAGCGAACGGCCTAGCTTGATAATTCGATAGTGTTGTCACATACGTAACCGATTAGTCAGCATGCCCATGCTACCCCGCTGGCGTGTAAATAGAAAGTTAACGAATTTAAAAGTGCATTTGCCCAGTTATTTGCCATTTTTGCCGCACTTGCAGGCGCTTAGTTACAGTGAAAACCAAACAAGAAGCCCATTTACAAGCCGTGTAAAATTGCAATTACCGGTTAAAAGGCAAAACCAAGTGTTAAATGCTACCTGCAAAAAATGTTCAGTGTGCGTTTGTTTGTTTGTTTGTTTGGCTGGGAAACAGCACAACTGCTCATTTTCCAACGCATTACTTATTAATTCGAAAGCCCAGAGTTGCTAAGCACACATGCATACATATTTATGTATGTATTTCTTGGTTTTGGCCGATTATTTTTCCTTGGCATTATCTTTGGCACTCGAATTTAGAGGGTGTGTGGTTTTATGACTTAGCCAGTGCTTTCTCATACTTTTTTTTTACGCCCGGCCAGGTGTTTTTTCGGCTCACCTGATGAGTGACGTTATCAGCAGCACTGCGAACGTGTCGTGACACGAGTTTTGCGTGTCTCTATTCGCGCAGTGTATCTTTGAGATAGGTCAGCGATCGCTAGAATCCACCTTCAAGTCCCAAGTAGAGCAAATGCTATATAATTCTAAATTACTCTCAGCTGAATTAATTTAAAAGGCCACAACAACTATTAAATCTTTATAGCCATACAATTTGTAAGCTCCTTAAGTTCATGATACCTTTGAAAATGGCACCCATTTAGAAACTATGGAGTTGAAGAAAATTTCATTGTTTTCTTATTTTTAACTTAACTTAACTTAAGGCTTTATACGCCTTCACCTTTAACACGCAACATTCGCCACTCGCCGCTGATTGCCGTAACTGCTTATGAATCTGTCAGATAATCAACCTTTGGGATAGCAAGGCACTCTTCACACAAACGATCACTTGGCGCAATGAACCTATAACCTATCAGACATAAAACTCGATATGCACTGCATATTTCAAAATTTAAATTAAATTCTTTTTATAAATTATACAAATTTGAAAGTTAAATTAATTTTTAATAAGTGTTTAAAAAGTTAATATACACTTAAATGGCACATTTAACAAATTAAAAATATATATATCTTTTACTCCGACATTTCGTTGCACACATTTTCTCCCAGTGCCTGCGATATCTCAGCAAACAGCGAGTTTATGGCAGTGTGTTTGTGTGTCATGTCTGTTAAGTGGGGCCGCCTGCTTGACAGTTGATTCGTCAAATATTTTCTTTCAGTCAGCTACCTCCAGAGATTCTCATCGGACCGACGCACGTTTTTTTTTTTCCATTTCCACAGTTGAAGCGCAGCGCGATGGATAGAAATCCCGTGAGGCAGTCGACGTCATCCGGCACCGTAGAAGGTGAATCCAGCGAACAGGAGGAGCAGAAGACGCCCAGTGCGGCCGAATATATGAGGAACTTCAAGAACATCATAGCGCCGGGCAACGAGGCCTCCATGACCAGGGAGTTCAATCCGCAGGTGGCATACGAATTCGAAAAGTATCTCAATCCGCAAAAGCTCAAGCAGCACGTCCTTAGGAGCGAGAAGCTGCGATCCATTCTGGAGCACTATGCCAAGGAGTCGGGCACGCCGCTCAAGCAGATGGAGCGTCAGGCCCGGGCGATCATTGATGAAATCGGCCTCGATCGGAATATGGCCATCATCCGGTGGTGCGGCATTGCCATTACGGCGATCGGCAAGCGGATCTGCGATGGATTCTATGTCAATTCGGCTAGCATGGCCAATGTGCGCAAGGATATGGGCAAGTGCCCGGTGCTCTATCTGCCAAGTCATCGCAGCTACATGGACTTCATCCTGATGTCCTACATCTGCTATTACTACGACATCGAGATACCAGGAATAGCAGCCGGCATGGGTATGTTTCGCCAAAAACCATAAACAAATTACAATCTGGCGGAAAATGTGTTAAATACATTAAGCGAGCTTATATTTTCCGCTAATTTTACGCCACTTTTCAAATATGTTTGCCAAGTAATTAGCATGAATTAGCAATTGTGATTGTGACTGTCAACGGATTTGCTAATTTTTGTACGCTGTTTCTAAACAAAAGTCGTTAATATTCTTAATTGCCCAATAATATTAATTGTTGTCTACTTAATTTTTATAGATTTCCACTCCATGTTCGGAATGGGCACCATGTTGAGGAAAACAGGAGCGTTCTTCATGCGCCGCAGCTTCTCCAACGATGAGCTATACTGGGATATTTTCCGGGAGTATATGTACGCGCTGGTGGCAAACTACCACATCGGCGTGGAGTTCTTCATTGAGGGCACGCGCTCCAGGAATTTCAAAGCTCTGGTTCCCAAAATTGGACTACTCTCGATGGCTCTGTTGCCATATTTCACGGGCGAAGTGCCGGATGTGATGATTGTGCCAGTGAGTGTGGCCTACGAACGCGTCCTGGAGGAGCAACTGTTCGTCTATGAGCTGCTGGGTGTGCCCAAGCCCAAGGAGTCGACAAAGGGCTTTTTCAAGGCCCTAAAAATCATCGACGAGCGATTTGGCAAGATGTTCCTCGACTTCGGAGAGCCCATCTCGGTCAAGGAGTTTTTCGGACACGACAGCGCGCAGCGAATGCAGCGAGCAGGCGTGGGTGGTCACTTGCAGAAGCTGAACCGCCAGGAGGTGGAACTAGTCAAACAGCTGGCCAATGAGATTATCTACCAGCAGCAGCGTCGCATTGTGATCTCCACGTTCAATCTGCTTAGCCTCTACTACGCCAGTCAATTGTATGCCCAAAGGAGTGTCACTCTGGACGAGCTAGCACGAGGTGTTCTGCATCTGAAGCGAATCTTCGAGCAGCTGGGCGCCCATGTTAGCACGACTCCGAGCAGCATTAAGGCGGATGTGATTGATGCTGTGGAGATACACTCGAATATTTTACATTTCGCGACTGGCCGCCTGCAGTTTACGCCCATGGCAGCCAAGCAACTGGCGGAGCAGATCGATGTTAAGCGCCTGAAAGCCCATGCCCTGTGTCCACAGACCATGGCGGTGGCTGTGCCCATGCTGGCACTGCAGCTCTACATTAATCCCTGCATGTTCTGGCTGGCCAGACCCGCCTACCTGCTGCTGGCAGCGCTCAAGGAGCAAAAGAATCAACAGAAGCAATCGACGGACATCTCGTACGATGCCAGTTTGTGTGCCCTGCATGCGCACGTGACCACCATGGACGCGCTATTCCAGCACGAGTTCATCATTGAATCGAATCGCGAGGCGGCCGAGTTTGAGACGCATCTGCAGCTGCTGCTGGACGAACGAGTTGTGGAGGTAGAGACCAGTGGCCGGATCAATGTGCAGGACAATGAATGCTCGCATGTCATTCTGGCCGCCCTGGCGCCATTCCTCTGCCTCTACTACCAACTGGTGGTCACGTTAAGAAAGGTGTGTAGCTAAGCATTTCGTGGATAAATCGGTATTTGAACTTCATTCCTTCTTGCAGATCCCTTTGGAGCTGGAGTTCAGTAACAAGGAGCTGCTCGTGCGCGTCCAGCAGCATGTGGAGCAGCTCCTACAGCAACCCGGAGCCTCCGCCTCTCATGTGCACCCATATTGCCTGGCCCTGGACAATCTGAACATTGCCATCTATGCGCTAATCCAGAGGGGCTACCTAGTGAAGAGCAGGGACTCTGGTCAGATGAAGATCGCGTCCACTCCGGGAAAGTGCCTGCGAGAACTGGAAACGCAGCTTCTCGAGTACTGTCAACTAATGCCATTTGCTCAATACTCGACGGCGGCCAACCAGCAGGCCCAGTTCCACATAGCCAAGTTATAACTGGCAAACGGAAATGGGCCGGCGAGGGAGGCGACAAGGGAGAGGGACACCGATTCGAGTACCGATACCCAGTCGGGTCCCAATCAGTGTAGTACAATTACCATTTCATTGCCCATGCAGTTCATCCAGTTTGTTGTCGGCCTGCTCAAGAATTGTCGCATCATCTGCATACTTTTCATCATCGTGGTGTTGTCGCCGCTGTGGCAGCTGCTCCACTGGATCATCGTATCCACCCACTCATTCACGTAGGTTAACGGGGTGTCTGGTTAGGATGGGTCGATACTAATAGTATCCTATTTATATTGGCATAATTAACATTCCCTATTTTCCACCTGCCATTTAAGAGTTTTTGATAATGTACATAGCGACACCCATTTGTTAGGAAGACAAAAGAGCTATGCTAGAATAAGATTGAACTACAATTTTGTGACTAGCGAAATCGATCCATCCTTGAGTGTTAGTGTATCCGAGTGCATAGAGAATCTTATAGTCTAACAACTGATATTTTATGTCCAGTTCGCTATGAAGCAAATGAAATTCACGAAACCGCCAAAAACATACACTTGCAAAAAAGTGGATTTTTCATTCAAAAATGTTGTATAGACAAGCCGGTTAGTGTTAGATCCCATCGAAATATATATCACATATATTTTTAGCCGAGGAATTCATAGAAATGTTGCCAACAAAATGTAACATTGAAAGCACATTCACTTTTTTTAACGAAAATAGTTTAGCACAATTTTTAAGTCAATTTTCACACGCATAAATGGGTTTTTAATTTGTACACTAGAGTGTTGAACGCATTTTTGTTTAATTTTAAGTTACTTTAGGTTTAAGCTGGTGTTAAGTTTGTTTCAGTTTCTGTATTTTAAGTTGTTTATGCTCATCAACCCTGCATTATTTTTAAATATTCCATTGTGCCAATAGAGAAGTCAGCACCACACAAAGAAAAATAAATAAAAAAAACTTGCCCTAGTTATATAAACAAAAATGGTTGATGCGAAAACTGATCCCACAAGGGTTTAGTTTCGATTATTCCTAGAGAAAACCACAGCACAAAAATGTCAGAGAAGTGCAATACAATACAAATATTATGTTAAAAAATATTTTTAGAGATTGTTTCGTTTTAGTTTTCGGCAGATACTTTTATATTTGTATAGAATTTAAAACAAGAAAAGAAAACCAGTCCTAACTACACCCGCTAATAAACCAACAAAAAAAACGAGAGCAATAATAAACATTTAGTCGGTGCCAGTTGCGCCTCAGATATTTATCCATGGCACTTTAAATTCATCGGCAAAACTGTCGCTTGAACTGATCCAGTGTGCGTTGGCTGATAACCACGTGCATCATGAGGCGTTCGGGATTCTCCGCATCCGCTGTCGTTTCCACCACAGCTGCGTTTTTGTACAGCCAAGCCATTTCTGGACCGCCGCTGGGCACTCGCATCTGAAGTTTTCTTCGCCCGGTGGCGGTCAATATCTGTTGCTCGATGTCATCTAGCAGGGGTTCCAGCCCAGTCTGTGCTCTGGCTGATATATGATGCACTGGGTCTGCAGACGACTGAGCCTCTTGGGAAACAAGATCACATTTGTTGTACACATTAATGATCGGCGGCAACTGGCTGGCCGTGGAATCTCCGCCAGCCACGTTGAATGCCAAAGAACGAAGCGTGGCCTCCACATGGCTGCGTTGAGCAGCGTGACACGGATGGGAAAGATCCTGGACGTGGACTATTACATCCTGCGAAGGAAAAAGGTTTTTATGTATAGAACTTTTTAATGGCAGAAGATTTTACTTACCGCCAGCATGGCATCCTCCAAAGTGGCCACAAAGCATTCAAACAGTCCCGTTGGCAGATCGGACATAAAGCCCACCGTGTCCATATAGATCACCTCCAGATTGCATGGCAAACAACCAGCATGAGCAGTCACATCAAGCGTTGCGAACAACTGATTCCTGGGCTGCAGTGCATCCTCGACTGTGAGTGCCTTGATCAAGGAAGTCTTGCCAGCATTTGTGTAACCCACCACTGCAACGATGGGATAATTTTGCTGTTTTCTTTTCTGGCGAAGCAACTGCCTCTGTCGCCGGACACGATCTAATTCCGCTCGCAACTTTCGCTCCCTGGTTCGCAGAATCTCCTTCTGCAGATCGGTCAAGGCGTAGCCCTGACGACGCGTCTGCGTAACACTGGCATCCTTAGCCTGCGCCCAAATGTAAGGAAGTTCAGCCATGGCTACCTAAATAACATGATCAGTATCTAATTCGTTATAGTGCTTGTTCAATGAGTATAGTAACCTGCAGTTTTGCTTCGGCGCTGGTGGCATGCAGTCTTAGTATCTGTATAACAACGGAATAGCGATCCATTACTGGCAGGCGAAACTCCGCCTCCAGGAAACGTTTTTGGGCGAATGATAGTGTCCCCTTGCTGACAAACAGGCAAGTTAGATGCCGTTCCTGCCGCAATTCGGCGACCAGTTCCTTGAGTTCCACCAGCTTGCCGCTGCCGAAAAGCGTCTTCTTTTCGAGGCTTTCGAGGGGAACCTTTAATGCCCTGGCCACCTGCCAATTGGGCAGGGAGTGGATCAGCGCTGTGGCCTCCGCGAGTTGATCCTCGGGCCGAACATCGACGGGTGCGTTCTGTCGTTTGGCTGCCCATTTTACATACGGTTGGAGGATGAGCACCTGCTGAGAGCTGGCTATGTCACGTGTGATTCTCATGGCTCCTCCAGCCACCTCGTCGTAGGCTCTTAAATAAAAGGTTAGTAATATCTCTTTTTTTTTCTTTGATTTTTAAGCCTACCGATCATCCAAGAACCGCATATCCGCCAGATCGCTATTGGCTGTCCGCTCTAAGTCCGCATCCTCCTCACCTTGTTGACCTGCCTGAATTTGGGCTTCGAAGAAGCTCTTCCTGTTCCGAATGCCCTTAACTCCTTGATGTTGGGTGTACTTGCAGCGTGCGGGAATCTCCAGAATCGGACGAATTCGCAGAGTCCTAGTGCTGACAAATCGGGCCAATATTCGTAGAGCAGACATGACTAAAGCTAAATGGAATTTTGAAGGTGTTAAAAGGTTTTCTCTTTGAGCACCGAATGCTTGTCCTCAAAGGCCATCCACGCCGCTTGGCAGGCTTTAGTCCGTGTCGATGTGATTTGGTAGGACACGCCGGTGGCCACCAGTGAGGAGATAAGTATGTTGTACTTGATTGGGTAGCGAATTTTTGATTGTACTATCTTCTGGGCGAAATAGGTGCCGGAAAAACCTGTAGTTTGAGCAATTATTATGCAATTATCGAAAAACTGAAGCTAATTACGCACTTAAACAAAATGTGGCGAGCCCCGTGAAAAGGGAGCGGGTCATGCAGTCCATGTAACCATCGAACCCGGGATGCTTCTCGCGCTGCTGATCCTTCAATCGCTTAATATCGTTCATAATAAACGGCCGGTGAACTAATTAAGCGTTTATTTTCATTGGCTTTTAGCCGGTGCGCGAAATCAGCTGTTTGTCCCAGAGGTGGCTAAGCGATTACAAATAGTATCGATAGGGAAATATCTTATGTTTTAAAATTATTCACGTTACAGTTTGTAATAAAGAAAATACGATTAAGGAGAGAATGCTTATATAATATTAACTTTCTTTACTTAGTATTTCATATAAGTAATATGATAGTGCGCATATTGAACAATTTGATTTCAACCGCCTCGGTTCGATACTATCGCATGAGTCAAGCCACCGATAACAGCTCGTCCGGTGGCCTGGCAACCCTTACGAATTTAGTATACCCAAGTTGGAATTGCGGCGTCTTCACGCTGAAAAATAACAATTAAAGGCTCGCAAAAAGGAGTGGATATCGAGTGGCAGGACGCGATGAAGCGGCCACACAACCAGTAGCAGGTGAACACAGCAGAACAAACCGATCTAGTGATATTTTCGATGTGGAAACTAAAGTGTTTTCGGATAAATAATAGATTTAGCAGTGGTGCCGAGCCACACACAAAAAAAAATAGAGAGAGACAGACGCAGATTGCAAAAAAAAGGCGAAGAGAGCGAACAGAGGAAGTGCGATAGGTGGAAAGAAGAAGAGAAAGCGAAGCGAAGAACGCGCGGCAAATGCTGACAATAAAAATATAATAACGAACGAAAAAAAAAGAACATTACCTTTTGCAGGCTGCAAATAAAAAACCAGTAACGCAACAAAATCGCATTTCTTGCAGATCTTCGACGTGCTGGGCGGATAAACAGCCGGTTACCTATGGGAAAGAAAAACCCCAACGCCCGTCACACAGATGCCGCAACACCTTTGACCACAGACGACTCCAACTCCTCATCCGTATCTCGGCGCGAATCCGCAACGGAATCCAAATCTGCATCCGAATCGGAGTCCTCGCCTCCAAGGTCGAACACCAAGCAGTCGCGAACGCATAAAAATGTCAAGGCATCCGGAAAGGCCACTGTTAGTAGCTCCAGTGATTCCGATCAGGCAGTAGCAAACAGTTCAGCCAACGACGAGGAGAAGGAGCCCGTTTGCAAAATACGCATTGTGCCGCTGGAGAAACTGCTGGCCAGTCCCAAAACCAAGGAGCGACCTTCGCGCGGCAGCCAACAAAAGAACGTTACGATCAACGATTCCAGTGACGAAGAGCCTCTGAAAGGAAGTAAGCTTGTGTTGCCGGCTCGCAAAAGTCGCAACAAGAACGCTTCTATTATAGAACTCAGCGACAGCGAGGAAGTCGACGAAGAGGAGGAGTCATTACTGGTGGCCATTCCTTTGCCCAAAGAGGCACAGCAGACCAAGCCAGAGAAGAATAGTAGCAAGGCAAGCAAGGAATCGATCGAAAAGCGGCAGAAGGCGCAGAAAGAAGCTACGACATCATCCGCCAGGGCAATCAGAAGCGTTAACGGCACACGACGAGGATCCCTGTCCAGCGAAAGATCGTCTAGAGCCAGCTCCTCTCGAGCAGAGTCACCGCCGAGGCCAAAACGTTGTGTCGTCCGCTTGAAGCGAGTCAGTCTGCCCAAAACGAAACCCGCCCAGAAGCCAAAAAAAATGAGCTCGGATTCGGAAGAGGCGGCCACCACCTCGAAGAAGAGCCGTCAGAGGCGCTCCAAAAGCGAAAGTGAGGCTGATTCAGACTATGAAGCACCAGCTGCAGAGGAGGAGGAGGAGGAGGAGAGAAAGTCGTCCGGTGATGAGGAGGAGGCGGCTAACAGCAGCGACAGCGAGGTGATGCCCCAAAGGAAGCGGCGTCGAAAGAAGAGCGAATCCGACAAGGGCTCCTCCGATTTTGAGCCCGAGGAGAAGCAGAAAAAGAAAGGTCGAAAACGCATCAAGAAGACCTCAAGCGGCGAGAGCGATGGTGATGGCGATGATGACAAGCAGAAGAACAAGCGTAAGCACATACGCAAGATCATCAAGACCAAGGATCTGGATCTGACGACTAAGGAGGCGGCCAAAGAGGAGGATGACAGAAGGAAGCGTATCGAAGATCGTCAGAAGCTCTATAACCGCATCTTTGTGAAATCCGAGAGCGTGGAGATCAATGAACTGGTGCTAGACTTTGACGAGGAGTCGAAAAAGGCCCTGTTGCAGGTGGACAAGGGACTGCTGAAGAAGCTGAAGCCCCATCAGGTGGCTGGCGTTAAGTTCATGTGGGACGCGTGCTTCGAGACGCTCAAGGAGAGCCAGGAGAAGCCCGGTTCCGGTTGCATTCTAGCCCATTGCATGGGTCTGGGCAAGACTCTGCAGGTGGTTACCTTGTCTCACACGCTGTTGGTCAACACGAGGCGAACCGGTGTGGACCGCGTCCTGATCATCTCGCCACTGAGTACGGTCAACAACTGGGCTCGGGAGTTTACCAGCTGGATGAAGTTCGCCAACCGGAACGACATCGAGGTGTACGACATCTCACGCTATAAGGACAAGCCCACGCGCATCTTTAAGCTCAACGAATGGTTTAACGAGGGCGGCGTCTGCATCCTCGGCTACGACATGTACCGCATTCTGGCCAACGAGAAGGCCAAGGGTCTGCGCAAAAAGCAGCGTGAGCAGCTAATGCAGGCCCTGGTTGATCCCGGCCCGGACCTGGTAGTCTGTGACGAGGGACATCTGCTCAAGAACGAGAAGACGTCCATTAGCAAGGCTGTCACCAGAATGCGCACAAAGCGTCGGATTGTCCTTACTGGTACACCGCTTCAAAATAATCTCAGAGAATGTAAGTATCGAAGGAAAGCATAATACATAGATGAACCACATGAGGGATTCTACCAACAAACTTATCCGACATGCTATTAAATCGCTGTTTCCCCTTAGATTACTGCATGATCCAGTTTGTGAAGCCGAATCTGTTGGGCACATACAAGGAGTACATGAACCGCTTCGTCAACCCAATCACCAATGGTCAGTACACCGACTCCACGGAACGGGATCTTCGCTTAATGAAGCACCGCTCACACATTCTGCACAAGCTGCTAGAGGGCTGCATCCAGCGAAGGGACTACTCGGTCCTGGCGCCTTATCTGCCGCCAAAGCACGAGTATGTGGTCTACACGACGTTGTCGGAGCTGCAACAGAAGCTATATGGCTACTATATGACCACACACCGGGAACAGAGCGGCGGTGATGTGGTCGGCAAGGGGGCCAGGCTGTTTCAGGACTTTCAAGATCTGCGGCGCATCTGGACGCATCCGATGAACCTGCGGGTTAACAGTGACAACGTGATTGCCAAACGGTTGCTCAGCAACGACGACTCCGACATGGAGGGCTTTATCTGCGACGAAACCGACGAGGATGAGGCTGCCTCAAACTCTTCGGACAGCTGTGAGACCTTCAAGTCGGACGCCAGTATGTCGGGATTGGCGGCCAGTTCGGGAAAGGTGAAAAAGCGCAAGACTCGTAATGGCAACGCTGGTGGCGGTGATAGCGATTCCGATCTGGAGATGCTGGGCGGATTGGGTGGAGGATCCAGTGTCCAAAAGGACGACCCCTCGGAATGGTGGAAACCCTTTGTCGAAGAACGAGAATTGAACAATGTACACCATTCCCCAAAGCTACTCATCCTTTTGCGGCTACTGCAGCAGTGCGAGGCCATTGGCGACAAGCTGCTCGTATTCTCACAGTCTCTGCAGTCCCTGGACGTCATCGAGCACTTTCTTTCACTGGTGGACAGCAACACCAAGAACTACGAGTTCGAAGGTATTTTGAGTATATACATTTATAGGAAGTAATACAAATTTGTTGTTCTTTCGCAGGTGATGTGGGTGATTTCAAGGGCTGCTGGACGAGCGGAAAGGATTACTTCCGATTGGACGGCAGCTGCAGCGTGGAACAGCGCGAGGCGATGTGCAAGCAGTTTAACAACATAACCAACTTGCGCGCCCGCCTGTTTCTCATCTCCACGCGTGCCGGTGGACTCGGCATTAATCTGGTGGCCGCTAACAGAGTGGTCATCTTCGATGTCTCCTGGAATCCCTCGCACGACACCCAGAGCATATTCCGAGTGTATCGCTTTGGCCAGATCAAGCCGTGCTATATTTATCGTCTGATTGCCATGGGCACCATGGAGCAGAAGGTGTACGAGCGCCAGGTGGCCAAACAGGCTACGGCTAAGCGTGTGATCGACGAGCAGCAGATTTCACGGCACTACAATCAGACGGACCTTATGGAGCTGTACTCGTACGAGCTGAAACCCAGCACCGAGCGTGAGATGCCTATTCTGCCCAAGGATCGATTGTTTGCCGAGATTCTCACCGAGCACGAGAAACTGATCTTTAAGTACCACGAGCACGATTCACTGCTGGAACAGGAGGAGCATGAGAATCTGACGGAGGAGGAGCGCAAGTCGGCTTGGGCCGAGTACGAGGCGGAAAAGACGCGAACCGTACAGGCGTCACAGTACATGAGCTACGATAGGAATGCCTTTGGCAACCAGGTGATGGGCCAGTTTGGCAATGCCTCCGGCAGCGTGACGTCCAACAAGATCTTCGGCTTCCGCTCGGACATATTGCTGCAGCTGCTGAACATGAAGATATCGAAGGATCATCAGGAGCTCAACCAGAACCAGGTCATTCAGCTGGTGCCTACCTATCTGCAGCAACTGTACAATGAGATGAACAACGGCGATCCGACCATGTACAAGGATCTCCTCAACCTGCACTCAAATATTGTCCATCCCAGCGGGATGTACATGAATCCCCTGCTCTACGCCAACCAGAATCCCAATGCCGCTGGCTACAACCAGGGCACTGGTGGTGTTCCGCCAATGGCGGGCGGATCGGTGGCACATGGGCCACCGGCAGCACCTGCTCCGGGCTTTGAACCGGATAAGGTATACGAGATCGACTAAAATACCCGAATCGAACCAATGCCGTGGTTACACCCTTTAATTTAATCGTAGGTAATTCGTCGACTTTGTCGATATTTCCTGTGGACTAAAGTTACAAATGTGGTTTATCCTATCTAATTACAATTACCAATTACCCATAACCGAGCGCATAAGATTATTTTTTCGTCAACTCAGTTAAGTTCGAAACTGTCCTAATTCATGTGTAGACTTACATTAGATACAAGTAAAAACAACAAAATATACAGCATATGATTTAAATACATATTTACACGATATAGATCATGGCTATATACAAACAATTCTGCGTATCCGGCTAGGACAAGCAGAATTACAATTATTTAACACGCGACATAAAGATAACAAAAATAAATGGCACAGATATTATAATAAATGCGTAACGATTTTTCTCCTCAAAAGTGAATGTTTTGCAGATATGGGAAGGAAAACTATTAATCATCAAAACTATGAGTAAGAAACGAACTATATAAGGATTATAAAAACGTTCGTGATATATAATCAAATCGGTTTATTTAACTAATCCAGGTCTATACAAGATTACAAGCTAAAAGGAATGCATTCCTGTTTCATTTGGGTGGCATTTGTCTGCTTATCATGCGGAGCTGCTGCATCTGCTGTGCCTGCAGCATGTGTGGACTGGGCTGCATGGGTCCGCCGGGTTGCATTGCACCCGGAGGCATTCCGGGCATCATTCCCGGTCGCGGCGGTGTACCTCCCATGGGTGGCATTCCGCCACCGGGACCTTGCAGCATTCCAGAGCCGATGGGCGGCGTGGGGCGACTGTGTACGCCCTGTTGGATGTCCGATAGGCAGGCCTTCCACTCCTCCAGGCGATTGTAGTGCTTCTGCAGGAGTGCCTCCTTGCGTTGAATCTCGATGCTCAGGTCCTGATTCTCGTCCTTGATCAGCATGTAGGGCTTCAGCGTGGAGACGAGAAAACGCTTCTGCAGGAAGAACGCCTCCATTTGGCGGGCGACGTCTATGAAGCGATTTGTGGTCTTCTGTACCTCCAGATCGATTTCCTCCTTGTTTGTCCCGGAATTCGGCTCCTGTTTGGTCAGCGTCAGCAGGCACGACTGGAAGGCCTCCTCGAACTCGTCCATCAGGTTACCGCCGCCGGACTCATTGCTGGCCATGATTTCGTGAGCTTGGAAGTCGAATAAACAATTAAATACAAATAACTTCGCCGGTTCAGCGGAAACAACAAAAAAATCAGCAACACAATTTCGGGAGGGTTGTTACGTTTTGTAAAGTGCTATACCGACGACTTATCGATAATGAATTAGAAGACGATAAGCGCTATATATCGATAGCCTTAATCGCGGTTTGCATGCGGCTGTTTATGTAAACAAAAAGTTTAAATGACTTAAAATTGTTCACCAAGATGACTGCCCGCATGATCCAACGCGGCCTGCACACTGCTCGCTCCTGTCTGTTGGCGAGAGCTCCTCGTCGCGCAAATCCTGGACTAGGTTACCAGCTGGAGCAGCTGCAGGAGCACCCGGAAAAGAGCAGCGAAGCTAGCGAGGATTACGCCGATCTGGAGTCGGATTTCATGGACGTGCAGAAGACCCATCGGCAGTACGAGAGGGAGCAGCAGCAGCATCGCGACCGCATCCGTCAGTTTATGATAAAGCACAAGTATTTCCGAGACGCCAAGTTGCCCAATCTCTTGCTTCATGCCGAAAAGGAGCAGATGCGCCTGCTGCACGAGCGAGATCCCGAGGAATGGAGCGTTGAGCGATTGGCCGAAAGTTTTCCCGCCACTCCGGACATTGTGCAGAAAATTCTGCGGGCCAAGTGGCGACCGAGAAGTGTGCAAAGGATACGCTCCCACGATGAAACCGTCATTAAAAACTGGCAGCTTTTAGGGACGGGAAAGGGTGACTTCAGTATCCCACCGTCTCTTCTCCAGCATCTGCAGAAATTCGCCGAGCGAAGGTGGCAGGATCTGCGGGAGCTTAAAATCCAGGATTGGCCCACAAAATCACAACTACCGACTCCGCAAGGCAACGAATTCCGCAAACTGCTGGGCAGCAGTAGTAAAACAACAGAGGAGATGCCTACACCACAAATCCCATCCGGCTATGAAGCTCCACCCTCTGCTGCCGAAGATGAAACCTATTTGTTGGACAAAATCCGTAATAAAAAGAAGATGCGGCTGCAGGAGCTTAAGGAATTGCAGCTCGTTGAGTCTGCGCCCGCAGTTCCAGAGGAAATGAAGCGGCCCATCGAGAATCCCAGTGGCACCGGATTCCTGCCCAGTTTCGTGCCCAAGTTTGCGAGCAGCGAGATTGTGATCAGTGCCGCGGATCAGCGCAAGTATGAAATAACCCAGGTGAAAACACGCATTGTTATTCCCCGGAAACTGCATCGCCAAGGAGCCACTTACCGGGTGGAGGATGCCTATTACGATGACGATGGAGAGCTGCTCTACCGAGTGCCTGGAATGACCAGAGCCAGTGGTGATAAATAGCAAATGCCACTTTTAGGTAATATTTATTCGAAAAGAGCATTGTTTAAATTGTAAATTTCGAAAATTGTTAATCACAAGCTTTGTCATCATTGTTTTGTATAAAAATATATAAAACATTTGATACACAGATTCTTAGTTACTTCATGGTCAGCGGTTGAAGGCGGTGGCGATCAAATCACTGCCCGCCATTAGAGAGTCGGATGCCACGGTTATTTGGGCGCCTGTTAGCTTTGCCACAAAATCGCAGGCGGCGATTTCCGCATAACTGGCACCACCCACAATGAATACAAAGAGATTCCTGAGACGCAAGGGGAACATATCCTGATCTGCAACTCCGTTTAGCTTCACTTGGCTGGCATAGGCCTTGGGCGTGATTTTTCCGCTGTCCAGGTGTAGATGCAGCCCCTCAATCATGCCCAGCTTCGAGGACAACTCCTCAGCACTATTGATTTTCAGCAAAATGGAGCAGAGCTGAGCCACCAATGGTATGTAGGTGCCATTGAACACAAAACTGGGACAGGTCTGCAAGCCACTGGATTGGCTCTTGGAGGAGGAACCTCCATCCTGACCATCTCCACTGGAGGTCAACAGCTTTAGCCGATTAGCATTGGCCTGAAACTCCGTTTGCTGGAACTTGGGCAGAGGTAGATTTGAGAGCAGTTTCGTTGGCGCCTTTTTCTCCACCACAAGTGGTGGCAACAAGCCCGCCTGCGACAACTGCTGGAACACGCCCAATTCCTGGTGTCCAAACAGATTGCAGTAGTTCCGCGCAAATATCTGCAGCTCCTCGGGCGCCACGCCAACGCAATGATGCAAGAGGCACAGCAGTCGCAGTGTATTAAATCTCTGACCATCTGTGGTCAACAGCTCGTCGATCTCGCTTAGCAATCGCTTTCTTGAATCATTGTTTAGTATGTCCTCCTCCAGCGTTTGGAGCTTCCTGAAGTTACCCATCATTTGGATCACAATCTCGCTGGCATTCAGATGCCTAAGGACTTTGCTCTTAAGCTCGGTTAGTTTGGGTAGCTTCCTGGCCACATAGTCATGCATCTCGTCCAGCTGCATGTCATTGAGTTTCTGCAGTTCCAAGCCCAGGGCTTTTACTTGTGCGTGAATCAAACTGCTGACCTGAGCAAATCGTTTGTACCGATTATCGCCGTAGATCTCATCGGATGTGGAGTTAAGACGAATGGAACACGGCTTGCTGGCTGAGTTTACGCCTATCTTGGATTTCTTTCCCTGGAGTAACTCCACACGCTGGCTGCGGATCTTGTTCTTGGAATTGTCTACCAGAATCTCGCCAGAACTATGCTCGAAAACTTCCAAGAGAAGACCTGCATAGATGGCCGGAGTGAGCAAGCTGGCGGGGTAATCCTTATCCCGATCGATGACCAGCCAGCCGCCATAGTCTGGAGGATTTGTGGGCGCCGGAAGTTTGCCAAGAGTCTTCGCCATTTGCATTAGCTGCGACGAGTGGTGGCCAAAGCTCAGAATCAAAGACGGTTGTCCGCAAATCATCTGAAGCAATCGCAGGCTCTGGGCCACCGCAGGCAATGGAGATGTGTTCTTCTGCAGGTAGAGACACTCGTAAAGCTGAATAATAAGAATATCCAGTATAAAAGACTCTTTTCTGAATGTTCAATGTACATCTACTCACATTGGGCAGCTCCAAGCTGAGAACTCCCTGATCAAAATAGATGAAGTCCCAGTTAAAGTGATGAAGTTGCACCAGTCCGTACAAACCAGCCTGTTCCAGCAGGGTTTGAAAATAGGAGTAACAACTGGGCACACAGACTATGTGATACATTTTCATGGAGATGTCGGGCATTTCCTCTGAGGCCACGGGTTGCAATTGCTTGAGAAGTGTCTGAAATGTACCCAAAACACTGCGGATCATGTAGATGTGCACCTGATCGGCGGATCGGGGCAAAGATTGTGCCGCATCATGTTTGTAGATCCGTTGTATGCCCTTCAACCTGTTAAGGGGTATATATAAGACGTAAATATCCATAAAATATGGATTAAACACCTACTTCAGCCAGGAGGCAGTGACAACATGTTCCAGTGGCTTTATCAAGTCGGGCTCCAAAATTAACTCCTTCTTTCCAGGTATGCTACATAGTATGGAACAAAGCTGCAGTCGAATTGCAGGTAGTTAATAGTTTCACTCTTCCGATTCATTATTATACCTTTTCTTGTGCCACCAACTGGAATCCCTGCAGCTTTTTGTCCAGCGTCAAATCCATTCTTCGCCGCACAACACAAACAGCTGATGCAGCAAGGTAGCAAAATGTAAGGTGACGCACGCAAAATAAAATAGGGTTGTCACAAAGCAAATATATGCAGTTTTTATTACGTAAATGTTTATCGCAGTCAAAAAAGCAGTATTACTAGTTATTCTATACAATACATTAAACAAAAGCTATACTCAAATTAATTATTTTGAACTTATGCTACTACTGACGTCACAAAGTGTTGAGTCACCATTAAAAGCATTAATTGTGCACAGTCTTAATTCCTGCCGATCCAAAACTTATTTTCAAAGTTCGAGCTATCCGGTTTGTTAAACAAAAGTACTTAATCTACTGCTCAGTTTGATTGCATACCACTGTGCGAAGGCTGTTCGCTCACGAACTATCGAACCGGTTCGCCATGCGTTCCCATCTTTAGACGGGTATTTAAGCGCGATTCGCTGCAAAAGTGGCAGTTTCGTTCCAAATTCCGAAGCGAGAGTTTGTCGTGGGAAGTTGTTGCGCGCGCCCTGTTCGCATTTATGTGTTTTTATCGTGATTCCGTCAACCGAAATCATATGTTTTTAGCCAGGAGAGAGACGATTGCCAAAACAGCAGCAAAACGGGCGGAGTTCTGCGGTGGAAAATCGAAAATTAGCAAGCGCACGGAACACACTGTGATTGGAGCGAATTAAATGTGAATCAAAATATGGTTAGCCATTCGAAAAGCGTGTAATAAAATCGTGAAGAAAAACCAGAAAACAAATTTGTTATCGCTCTCTGTCTCTTTCTCTCTCCCATTCTCGCTGCGATTTGCTCTCCGTGTGTTTATGTCTCAGCTGTCCAAGTGTGTGTGCGGGTGTGTGTGACGTATGTGCGTGCAAGTGTTTGTGATTTTATGTTGTTGTCTTGCCTGCTTTCGCGTGAAATTCAACAACAACAACAACAGCAGCGGCAGCAACAACAAGCAAAGCAACAGCCAACAACAAATTTAAATTGAGATTTTCCATATTATCAAAAGTTACAGGCGCCTATTTTGCAGTTATCAGGTGAGCTTGCACTTACATTGTTTATAAATAATTTGGGTTTGGCGCATGTGGGTGAAACTGTGCAAAAATATGTGAAATATTTAATCTAATGACAAAAATAGCCGTGCGGTCTGGTTTGTTGTTGTTATTTTGGGCAATTGCAGCTTGTTGCATGTTCTCGTCTTCTCTTTTGTGCCGCAGATTCGTCTCTTTTTTACCGCTCTCTCCTTCTCACTCTGTCCTGCTTGCAGTTGTACATTGTTGCCTTTGTCAATCATTATCTTTGTGTTTTCGCTTCGTTCTGTTTTTGTTTTAGTGGCTAACATTATTTTCTTATAGTCCGTGTGTGTGTCTTCTTCGCGTTTTCTTTGCGGTTCAATTGTTGTTGCGATACCGGTTTGAGCAGCTGTCTCGCTCGGGCACGCTGCACAGGTTGCTGTTTAGATTACTTTTAATTTTTCTATTCTTTGCGCTCCCGTGCCTTCTAATCGCATCTTCTTCTTCGTGCTCATCTTTCTAATGCCCGTTTCTTATTGTTGTTGTTCTTGTTGCCCCTCCCAATTATGCTTTATTTGTTTGTATTTCCCTCTCTCCCATTAAAAATAAGTTTTTGCCATGGGTTTTATAATTTATTGGCCTTTCGATTTATTTAAAAGTTTAATTTTTGCCCAGACTGTTCAACTTTTGCTAATTGCCTACAAGTTTTAAAAGGTTTTTAAGTAGTTTAGCTTAGAACAGGTTTTGCAACAGTATGTTTTGTTAGGAGAGTCACGTTAGAATGTTTCAACTATATATGATTTTTTTTAATATTTATTGTTTTATAATTGAAAGCATAAATAATGTAAAATTTGCGTTCATATTATTTTTCTTTTTATAATTGTAGGTTTGCTCTCGAAAGTGCGAGAAATTTTAAACATGAATCATCATTTCAGAACTAAACAAATCTTAAGAGATTTGTTTGTATTGCATAAAATACAAACAATTTGATTTTCTTGTGCTGAAATTAGTATTACTGCTTAGTTTCACCATTATATACTAGATATAGAAAAAATCATTAGGATCCGCTTTAGGAATAAATCTAAAAGCAAGTTAATTATCTTTACTTGAAATGAATTTTTATTCCGACTAATGCGACATTTTATTATTACTCATAAGAGTGGTTAATCGTTAGTTGGATTAAAGAAGATGTGGATTCCCGTTAATGGGAAATTCCGCTGAGTTTATCGAGGCCATCGGCGTTTCTCAATTCGATTTCCAGTCCGAGATGCGCTCTTCACTCGCTTAATAAAAACAATAATAAGCTGAAAGCAAAGCAAATCGAAATAATTCATTTGCATTTACATAGGTAAATAAACAACACCATCACCCGAAGGTGATTCCAATCCCAATTCCAATCGCACCCCCATAAATTCTCTTGCCAAAGTTCGGCACTAATTAAAACCTGAAACAAATTACACATCTACGGGAGAAGAAAACGAAACAAGAACTCGTGCAAACAGCAATGATTTTGAAAAAGAAAGCAGAAAGCATTTTTGCAACGTGCGTTGCTATTCGTTACCCCCCACCCCCTCCAAAAAATTTACCCAATCCCCAAAAAGATTCTCGTTTTGGTTCGCTGTGTGGAGGAGGCGTGTGAATTTTCGTCGGTTTGATGTCTGTTTTTGCTCTGCTCATTTCCACGCTCACACATCAAACCCAATTAGTATTGTTCTTCTGTTGGCATATGGCAAATATTTCCATTTGTCTGTTTGTACACATATAAATTGCTTTGTATTAGCTTCGTTTCACTCTCTTTTTCGATCTCTGGTGTTTGGCGTAAGTCTGTTTAAAAATGTAATTATTCCCATACTTGGCGGGTTCTATTTTTGGGCAGCATTTTCGGTACATTTTGACACATGTGTGTGTTGGAAAAATGCGATTGAAGTTTATTCTTACGTTTTTTGAACATTTGCCAATACTGCGTCGCTTTTTAGCTGATTTGTGTGCTAGTTTGGTAACGAATTCATTTTACATGATTAGGTATTTTTAATTTGTATATTTCTTTTACAATATTTTTAGACCCAAAAAGTGAGTACATATATGCATGTACATTTAAAGAAAAGTGAGTGCTTTATTTTAGCACACTCATCAAAAAACCGCAAACAATCGCGGCAATTCGCACTCATGCGTTTCTTTACGTTAGGGTGACTCACTCGACTCACTCGAAGACAAGACAAGTAACAAAGAATTGTTCATTCTACGGCATTCTTCGCTCTTCGGCTTTCATCATTTCTTTGGGACGGACGCACTGAGCCATGTTTGTTTTTCTTGCGCCGAACCAGAATGGCGAAAGTGAACCCAACTCGAGTTGGGAGACACAATGGATATATGTTGGGGATGTAGAATCTGGGATGGATGACTTGCTCTGACGTACAGATAGTGTTTGTGTGTGTGGTTTGCCTGCCTTGAGCAAAGTATTTTGGCGCGTGTCCAAGTAGAAACAAAGAAAAGCAACGAAGGTGCGGCAAATATAGCGAATAAATCAGCAAATCGTTACTTGGCCACTATATTCGTGGAACTGAGCCTAAGAAATATACTTGAGAAGTATCTAAACGCTACAGATGAATTAATACATGAAATACATTCTCTAGCACATTTGTATATTTTGGAAAAACGTATATTTGAATGAGGAAGATGTGTTTGAGAAACAAGATTCAGAACAACTTTAATTTGTGCATAAAATTTCAATTTAAACTGATAGATGGCGATATATTTGATTTTTGCTTTTGCCTATTCGCAATGGCCAAAATCAACTTTGCACTTATTTTTAGAATAATGTAAATACAAACAGTCGATAAAATAAACAACTTTGATTAGAGGTCATTGTAAAATTTTCGACTTTGGCCGCTGGAAAATTGCGAATTTAATTGGAAATTCGGGGAAAAAATTTATGCAAAGCAGCTAGTCGGCCATTAGGTTAACTTGTTTCGACACGGCCAATTCATTTGAAGATCCTACATACCTGCCCACCATTTCACACCAGCGGCTTTCACAAGTCCGGGGTTTTCACATCCTCGTCTTAAGCGCGCTGCCTAGCCGAAAAATGACGGCACTCGAGCGCAGATGAAAAATCTTTTGGTTTGGTTTTTCTCGCTGGTCTGGATTGGCTTGGTCGTGCAATCTCCAGTTTAGTTCCCTCGAATTTTCTCACCTTTCTCAGCAATTTGAGCGCGAGGCAACGTGCCACGCATAGCTGAGAAGGCGGAAAAGCGTTTGACGCAACTCCGTCTCAGCGTTTTCCCACTTTCCCTCGATCTGCCTGCCACACGCCCCCACCGCCGTCCTTTGTTTATTCGGTTCAGTTTGAATTTCCCGCGATGTCGCCGGCCAAAAACAAAAAAGGAAAACAGAAACCAAACAAAAGCGGAACCAACTAGTTAAGTTAACTCTCTTAGAAACTGCCGACATACAAAGAAGACCAGAGATGTGGGAATTTTAAACCTCGCACCGTTCTCCGGACACCAAACTCCGGACAGAACGGACACCATACCACGGACAGCCCAGAAATTCAAGCGTTTTTGGAGCTTTAACAAAATAAGCATTGTTATTAAGCTTATTTATTTAAAAAATAAAATTTCTAAATACTATAACCGAGAATCTCCAGTGTCAACACTATTTGCCAGAGTTCTTTTTTTTTTTTCTAAATTAACGAGGCGATGAAGACAAAAGGCTAGATTTGAGCAATTGAAACGAGCTGAACTTTTTATTTTGCACTTTGACTCAGCGGAAATTTCTTTTGTTTTTCGTTTGGCTAGTTCCTGGAGTAGACACCAAAAAAAGCTACAAAAACACTTTAAATCGACCGGATATTGCAAATTTTACGTTTCTTCTGGTTCAATGGTCAGTCGTTACTTCTTGTGCAATTCTTTGTTGATTCTTTCTCTGATAATATTAGTTACGATTAGGATTGTTTTATGTTCTCCACTTAACAGCTGAAAATAGAAAATATAGAAAGAAAAAAACATTTTTACTCTTTTTATGATCCGAAAATACAAGTGCCTTCATTTGGGTTAAAAACAAATAACTCCAGAATCAAGAAAAACTATCGATGCATTCTGTGCAGTCAACCAAGTTGACATTTGCTAACAAAATACGCTGGAAAATATGAACAAGAAAAACTGTTTATATGTTTGTTTACCAACAGAGCCAGTAGTGGCAACCCAACCCAACACCCATTCTCCGTCCACTTTCTTCAATGCCGAAGAAATGTTGCACACGAAAATATATTCAAAAAGCTTCTGCATTTTAACACATGATTTCATATGCAAATATGAACAATGCACAGAATATAGGGAGAAGAAACGAGATGCCGAGACGAAAATTTATGGGAAATCACAAAATTTATGGCATTTCTTGGTGGCAGAAAGCGGGACAGAGAATGTGAGAGTAAGAGAGAGAGAGAGGTGGATATATATCTGGGAAAACTCCGGGCCGAGTTGGCAAGAAGTTGATGTTGTCTAAGCTGTTTTCCCCGTTCATTTTCCGCTCTCTGGCTCGTTTTTCACTTACTTTTCTTGTTTGCCAAAGTTATACAATTTTTTGAGTGTATAAGTGTATATATATGTGTGTGTGTGTGTGTTTGTACTTTTTGGCACGTGACAATAAATTGTTGTTTGTTGTCTCCCACCGTGTATTTGTTGTTCGTTGTTCGCCGTTCGTTGTCTTGCAAGAAAGCCAGCAGAAAAGTGTGTCATAAATGTCATAGTTAATATTTGCTGCTCTGTAAATTTTTTGGCACTTTTTGCCAACTCTGGTAGCTTACTGCTTTATAAATAAAAAGTACATCGCAGCGCTCTGTCAACCTTGACCCAGCAAAAAAAAAGAACAAAAAAAAAACAAAGGCGTTCGCGTCGAAGTGAGATGGGGATGTTCCATGAGAGGCGATATAAATTGCACAGCCAGCAAATTTATGGATTTAACTCAGTGCCCCAACCAATAACCCACAAAAGTTTTGGACGCGGTTTTACTCGTATTTTCAATTAGAGAAGCACTTCCAAAGACAGGAAATCAGAGCAAAAAATGCTAATGAAACTTGATTTAAAATCGAGCGAACATTTGAAACAAAAAACCGAGACGAGGCAGAAAATAGAACTCGCACACTTAATATTATTTTTAAACTAACTAGTTTTTATTTTACTCCTAAATTGATCTAATAATAATACAGTACAATACTATCATTGTACTTCAATATAATCAATATCAATATCAATAATATCATTGTACTTCATTTTCATTCTCTATTATTTATACGGTGATTTCAGTAAAGTTAAAACTTCCATTAATAAAAATATTTAAATACTTTCCAAACCAAATTTGGCCATGAAACTTGTTTAATTTTTGAAAAGCCAATGGCTCATGGTTTTTGATTTCAGACTTTGAAAGCAGTACTATGCCAAACTAAGAGGTTTCTAATTTACTGATGTACTTCAGAATTATTTTTTCCGGCTGCAATCATGCAATAAACTTCACCTTGAAACTAGTTCGCAACAATTTGCGTCGATAAAAACCGCAAAGCTGAAATTCAATCGACATATTGGCATGGCTTTCGGTTGCCTTGAACAATCGGATTCAGAACGAACGAGCTGATAATACGCATTAATCTCTCACCTGGCGAGCACCTGAAGAGCAGCTAGAATCCACAAAACTATGAAAATGAAATGTGTTGGCTGGCGGCGGAAAAGCGGGAGCAAAACTGTAAAATTGTTCACCTTGCAAGCTGGAAAATGCAGCAAAGCACTCACATGAAAAAATGTTGATTATTGTTTTTGTTTCTCCTGTTGCTTTTCCGATGGCTTTAGTTTTCTGATTGCAGCTCAGCTCAGTTCTTCTGCTCGTTGGTTGTATTTTATTGTTGGCTGGCTGGCTGCTCTAGGCCTAAAGTTGATTGCATGACATTGTTCTTAGCCAGCTCCCTTGTGCGCTTGTGTGTGTGTGTGCTTTGTTGTATTTTTTTCAGTGCGGTTTGTTTACATTTATTTCGTTGCTCACAATCAGAAGGCTTTGATGGAACCCACCGTCCAACCGAACCACTCACCATTTGCAATATTATCGAAAAACCACTTGAATCGACCACCTACCACCCTCTTTGTTTGCCGTTCAACTTTGATTTCTATTTCGTTTTTCCCCTGTTTTCTTTTTTTGTGTAGCTTTATTGTTAAGGCATTTTTTGGTTGAAAATACTTGAAGTGCATTTTCATTTCGTGTTGCAATTGATGAATGCCCGAGTAATAAACTTGAAAAATGCCCATTTCGGTAGATTGTCGGCAGTTTCCAAGGAGCCAGATTTTTCCAACTCAGTCGGTTTTTCCTCACGTATTCAGGGGGTCGTTTTGGGTGTAAACTTCTGGGAGCCGCGAGGCCTGATGGACAAGACAAATCGCTTTTTTTGGCGGCGTGGGGCCGTTAAAAATAGTTGAAATATTGAATATAATTTGGGCCAGCGGAATATAGGAAATAGGAAAAAGACTTCACACAGTAGTTGATTGGCAGCCGCTTAACAGATGTTTTTCGCTCCGAAATTAGGTGATTTTGAATGTGTGGATGTCTGAGTTTTATTCGGGTTGGTATTTTAAAAAATTAACCTGTCAGTTGTAATTTAATAAATTAGACAAGTTTAAAAATTCGTAATTTGAGTTACGCTTCATAATTTATAAAATGCGAATAAATAAATTTTAATAATTATTTTCTGTGTACGCTAGTATATTGTTTAAGCAATTTATTTTCGAAAAGGCATGCAGTAAATGTGCAACCTTCGCTGGCTAATTAAAATCTTAAAAGACGTCACTAAATATTTCAACGCTAATTGGATTTTACGCCAAGAATGTTGAAGAATATAAACATTTTTATGTTGCGTCTTTTCATTTGGCACCCAATGGAGTGTCCATATTGCAGCAACCACTGAGATGCATTTTAACTACACTTTAATGCGGACATTGATAGGATCATAAAAATCGAAAAGTGTTCGCAGCACATTGTGCGAATGGAAAGACGCACAAATGAGCCACATTATTGACAATAATGCGACAAGCCAGGACAAACATTTTCGAAAAGGCGTTTATAATAATAATAATCGTTATTATTCGCTGATGGAAGGCGATGAACATAAAGATGCCAGGAAGTCAAAGGAGGCGAGTGGCGAACGAGGATATCATCATCGTCGTCAGCACTCGACTTGCATTTTATGCTCAAATTATTATAAACGAAGAGGTTAAAGGAAGTCAAATTGTGGCAAAAAGAATACGCTTTTAAAAAAAAGTATCTTGAAGTTACTGCTTTTTTGAAGATACTTTTGAAGATACTTCTTTTTGTTTTGAAGATACTCCTTTTTAATAATATTACTTTCATCATTCGTAGTAAAATTGTTCATTTTTAAATGTGAAAAACATATATTTATTTTGCTGGCCTGTTTAAAAATACATTTTCCCTCTGGGCAAACAACTTTTCGCAACTTTTGTGACATTTTGCCACGCCCCCGCCTACAGCGGTGTCAAAAGAGTTGTCAACTTTAACTCGGCAGACAGAGCACACGCTATTTTATAAATACACATGTATACACATTCGCTGGGTGAATCCTCTTTGCAGTTAAATGGCATCATTGTTGGCTTTTTGAGGCTGTCCTTTGACACTTTGTCGGATCTCGTAATTATGATAAACAGTTTGCACTCGATATGGAGTTCTTAAGTATACAAAAATAAGTATATAAAAGTATAAAATATTGTGAAAGACTTTCCGTTGGTAAGGTAAATGTAATGAGATTAATGAGTTTTTTTTTTAATAATATAAGTATTTTTTAGTGTACGAATATGCTCGACTTCTCTGCATAAGCTTTACCCATTGTTTCTTAAACATTATGCATCAATTTCATCGTTTTTGATGCTCCTGTTTTTAAAGCCATTTCCTCTTTTCAGAAATTGCGTATGTCCGCTTTTAATGCGTTATTGTCGTGGCTTTTTCCGTTTTATTGAAGTGCCATTAATTTGTATGCATCATTATAATTAAGCATAATTACGATTAAAAAAAACAGACAACAATTTCAGACGATTCAAACTTGATGAGCATTTTCTTGGGCATCATGACATGACGAAAATTAAATGCAAGAGTTACCAAACCGAAAATGAACCGGTCCGTTGACCCTCGATTTCATCTACTTAACTGAATGGAAAAATCACTCAGTTTTCCCGTTTGTTGCGCTTTGCTGACTTACATGGATTTTCACAGTTTTCGTTAGCTTTAGCTTTAACCCCTTGACATATGGGAGTGACTTTCTGGTCAGCTGAGTAAAACGAATAGAGCGTTTGGATATTACCTTATCTTTCATTGAGCTTACCTCACCTTCGTCAATGACATAATGAGTTTTTTTTGGTTGCTTTAATTTTATGATCATTTTCTATTCTGTGTGTGTTAAAAAAAAACATAATTTCGTTTGTTGAACTTCCGGTTTTTGGGAGCTTCGGTGTTCATGCATTGATTAATGCGGCCACGAACTTGGCTTTGGTTTTTTTTTTCAAGCTGTTAAATAATGAGTTGAATTTGGGACTCCGAATTAAACTTTGTTGTACACCACATGTAAGGTTAATTGTTTTTAAAAGCATAACAAACGTAATGATGTTATTGAAATAAATTGTGCTCGCCTTATTTAAAAGCTATATTTATTCAAGCTGATTGTTTTATTTTCCCCCTGCTGGAAATTCGCGTGCATCACAGCTCCTCCTTTAGTTTGCGCCATATTATACCAACCTCAGTTCGAAGTCACGTACACCAAATTTAAAAAAAAAAAAAACAAGGGGAAGGCAACACAAATTGATTTTCGTGGCTGCTGTCTGTCGGCCAGCAAATAATCAAATCAAACCAGCTAAATTCATCTTGGCCAAGAAACACATATTCATTCAGCGTTTGCCCCTCGCGAAAATATACATATATAGGCATATATATATATAGCACGCAAGTCATATAGCAAAAAATCAATCTTTCAGCGAAGAAGAACGCCCCGAAAATTGTGGTCATTAGTTTTTGGCAAAGGAATAAAATTGGAATTTTTGTGTGGGGGAATTTTTGGGGGGGCCCAGCCGAAAAAGTTCATGACCAAAACGCCACCGAACTACTTAGCCAAGTTGGCAGTGGCGGTTATTTGGGGCCTGGGCTTTTGTTCAAACATCCAGAGCGCCACAATACAGCTCTCTCGCGCTGACTTTTGATGCGCGGCATCAATCAGTTTGGCTCTCAACTACCCATTGTCTGAACTTGAAATCGACTTTTAAGCAGCCACAAAAGGCAGACAGGCCGGTCTGCAACAACGACAACAACAACAAACGACCGCAACATAAAAGCCTAATGATCTCGGCCAGCGATTGAGTTACATGCATCGAATCTCTGGCGATCTCTGGCTCCTCGGAGCCCCGTCCTCGAAATCCCGATTGCCGATTGTTGGCTCTCCACCTCTCAACAGTTAATCACGAACTGGCCCAAAAGAATGCCGGATTAAGGCGGCGTCACTTATTTTTTTTTTTCAAGGGGACCACAGTGGAACCAGTTTTATGGAGCGCCGGCTTCAAAGTTGTCGATTGTTTGGGCCGTGGAAGTAGCTTCAAGCTAAAGGTACATGGATTTTATATTACAGGAATGTACATATTTATTACATTAAATTATTAAAACATTATATGATATAGTTGAAGATTTAATTATGTTAGCATTTTCCTATGCTATTATTTGTTTCCAAAAAATTACTTTATTAGCGGTTTGTTTTGGTTTATTTACCATGACTACCTCGTCGTAGAGCATCTGTAGTTTTTTGTTGTTTTGCCACAGTAGAGCGTTCTTCTTGTTTTTGTAAATCAAGTTTTGCAGTTTTTGAAGTCGGGGTCTGGCTTTTTGAAATGTTTGTTATTCCGCCAGCGCTGGGGAGCAACTCGTTTATGGCCAAAAGGGCGAAGGGTCTAAACGGCGGAGGAGTCCCTGCTGGATGAGCCCGGGCTCTGGATGATTGTGTCTGGGGCCGCTTTAACTTCTTCGCCTCGCGGGCTCTGGCTTTTGGCATATTTACTGTGCGGGCTGCGTGGCAGCGAAAGCAACAGCAGCAGCAACAAGCAAAACGTGCAACGCCAAAATATGCAACTGCAACAAGGTCTTAAGCTTGCAATGCTGCAGCAACATCGTCGTCATCCCGTCTAGCTTGGGTTATTTTCCTTGTTAGCTTCCTTGGCTCCGGTTGGTTCGACTTTTGGTCTCTCCGTTGGCCTGGCTATCTGCCAATTGTTTGGCAAATTAACAGCCCAAAAGGAGTTGCCAGTTGCGAGCTAGTCGAGGTTGTTGCTGCATTGCTGCCGTTGCATTTGCTGTTGCTGTTGCAAGTGCCCCACTGGTTCTGCAGACTGGCAAGCTTCCACTCCAAATGTTTGGCCAGAATAACATTTAAATATGCCTTTGTTTGGCCAAGTCTTTGGCGTTTCTTTCTCTGCCAAATCTCCGCTTGCAGTCGTTTCCCGTATGATAATCTTCTCGGTTGTCCTCGTTTCATGTGCATTGCTACATATACTCTTGCTTATGGGGGTTATGAATTCCCAAAAATAAATTTGATTTCCGAGGAAAAAGGTATTAATTTAGTTAAATATTTTTTAACTACGATATGTGTACATTTTAACCTTTAGTTATGTCTTCTATAGGGTATTCGAGTTTCGGCTTCGTTTGTTAGTAATGCCGACATTATCTGGCTTTTTGTAGCCATTGAATTTATTCATGCGTCTATATTTGGTTAAATTACATGTTCGCAAAAACGCAAAAAGCCACAAGAAAAGATACTTCGTCGAGATCGTATAATCCCTAAGTGCCCCCTTGCAACCTAATTAGAGGAGAGAGTGTGTATGTGTGTGCGTTGGCTTTCTTTGCCGAGAAAAGTTTTTCTTGCATATCTGGGATACATAATTAGCCAACCAGTCAGTGCTTTTGCTGCGGTTTTTGCATTTGTTTTCGTTTCAGCAGCCTCATTTCTAAACTCTCTTTTACGCGACTGCTTTTTTTAATGCACTTTTCCACTCTATTTCATTGCAGGTGAGCTCATCATTTGCATCAAGAGATAAATTGCATCAGAATTGCAGCATTTGCCGGTAAATATTTTGGGTCTTTGCTAGTTGAGCATTTGTGAGAGCTAGTTAGGGGATTAATTGGGATTATAAAGTAGTTTTCAAACTTATCACGAAAATTGCAGTTTAAGCTTGCCAAGATGTTTTGCAATATGCAAATTAAATCTTATTAACAAACAGGCTTCTAAAGTGCCGAAGGATGCAAATGAGCTGTAAAATCAAGTTTTTACTGTGGGTATTATTATTCAATGGGTTAACGCAGTAAAATTGTTTAATTTAAGCGCTCCTTTTCTTATGCCTCACATAAATAGCACACATTTTAATCATATGGAGCTGTTGCATTCCTTCCCCTTTTTCCGCATCAAATTCTACGACTTGAAGTCATAAAACAAGACTCGAATGAGAAGCACAAGCTATGGTCGCTGGTATAAATTACATAAATATAGAAGAGGAACGCCAACCGCAACTGCAAGTGCAACTACAACTTGCAGCGTCAACTGGGCCAAACTAAATGTCAGCAAGTTTAGCTCTTCTCGGCTTTGCCGAGCGTTTTTCTTTTATGACTCTGCCGTGTGCACTCGCATATCGGGCTATATATCTGCAATTGTACAGATAGCAGTCTACGTTTTATAGGCTAACTGCATTTCGCTTTGCGCCTTTGGCTGACTTCACCTTTTTACGCTCGATCGGGCCAAAGACCAAAAGATACGAAATTGTAAAAAAAATGTACTAGCCGCTGCAGGTTCAATGGTGCAAAGAAATACGAAATATTATATATTTGAAAATAAAGTTTAAATAGAGAAATAGAAAGATAATAATATTAGTTTCCACAATTAAAAATATAAGCCATGTATTAGGTATTTAACGTTTTCAGTTCTCTAGGTTAGTTTTGATTAGATTTTTTTTTTTTTGATTTATTAATTCTTACTCAACCAATCGAAACCGGAAGTCAGTTCGCAGTGAATGGCAATCGTTGTCCAGTTTGACTGTGGTTTCTCCACTACTTCGTTGCCGCTTTTGCAGCCGGCCAAAGTTTTGCAATTAAAATGCCATTGAAGTGTTTGAGTTCTGCCAGCCCTAAGCCAGTAATCAGTTAACGAGGAGACCCTTTTCCTTTCCCTTGAGATTCTGACAACCGGAATCGGCTTGATGGATGCGTGCAGAAATCGTCGTCCGATTGGCCGACACGCCCCTAATTGAACAGGTGTGTGCTCAGCGAATCTGATTCACTTAGACGATTAATTAATTCGCAACAACCGCTGTTGCACCTGGACTGGCGTCGATAATTGCTGGCTTTTTTTATTTTGTCACAATCCCAAAGTGTTTTTGTGGCTCAATTGCAAAAATAAATGAATTGCAATTGTCAAGCGAACGGGTCGCGCCGGGCGGACATCAATAAAAATTGCTCCATTTTCAGTTTCAGTTTCATTTTCATTCCAGTCCCCCATTTCCATTTTCATTTCCCATTCTCGTTGGCCGCTTTCCCATTGCCATTTCCTTGGCGACTTCTGCGTGTGCGGTGTGTGAAAAATGTAACAATAATTGAAATTTAATAGCCACGCCGACAGCCCGCAACCAAATGTCGTCAGCAGCCAGCGGCAGGCAGCAAAAAATTGTTGTAAACCGCGTCGCAACGTCGTTTCCCCATCATCAGGACTTGGTTTCCTCCTCAGCATAAATGCATAAAGATCGCTGGTGAGGAGGGGAGGTCGGGGGACAAGGGGCGAAAAATCGCATTCACTTTTACTATTATATTCATAGGCGAGCAAAGTGGAGAAAAACCTTCGAAAAGGTCCGTGTTAGACGGTACCCTATAAAAATAAATATTAAAAAGTTTAAAATTAATAAAATTAGACAAAAAAAAAGTTAAGATTTGAACTTAATAGAATTTGAACCTTAAAATATATATTTAAACATTTTTTTAAACTAGTTTGAAATTTAAAATATTTTTAATAAGTTTTGTAGTGCTAATATGGATATGTTCTGGATTAATGCAATTCTCCTAACTTAGTTACAATGATACAATTTAAGGATATCATTAGTTTTTAGTAAACCGTTCGCAGGCCCAAATGACCGTAAACGAGTATACCCCTCAAACACTGGGTATCGAAATGCATACGTTGCTGACGTTGTCGTCATCGCCGTTGGCGGTTCATAAAAAGGAGCTGAAATAAAAGTGGGTCAAAAACTGTAAATGATATTTGTTCTACTTGGTTTAAGATGTTGTTGGACAAACTCCCTAGCGTTGGCTCCCACTTTGCATCCCGCGATTTCGCTCACATATCGCATTGTACTGGGAATGCATTTGGTAAAACGATTTGTTGGCCAAAGTTCATGGAAGCAGGCAACAGGAAAAGGGGACATTTGAACCATTAAAATGCTAAAATGATTCCCATAGCTGGCAGCGAGAATGAAGTGTAAAATTCAACACCAACCGAATCTCACACTCGAGATTCAAATACAAAATGTTCATCAAACGGAAAATTTGCCATCAAAATTGCGGAAAGTGGAATTCAACATTTTAAAGCAACGGAAAAGCTTCCGTCATAATTTGCCGGCATAAATTCAAAATTCAAAGTGAAGATTTCACAGAAAGCAGAAGCAAATAAAAACAAATTGGAATTTCCTGTTAGGGCCTTTGGCTCCTGGCCAAAATCATCATCATAATCGTATTCATTAGGTTAATGATTATAACAGACATTAACATCATTATCAGTGGTTGTCTGGCATTTTCATATTGTGCGCAAAACCAAATAAAGTTAGAACTGAGAATTTGAATGAGAGCCTAATTAGGGACCACTACGTTGCCTTTGGCGGGTATTTTAGTACTGGTCAATTGTTTGGAATAACATTTAAATGTGAAATAAATAAATTTATAAGAAATAAATACAATGTTTCTAAATGTTTAGTGTGTTTTGAAATTGTAAACTTTATGAAATCGAATGGCAACTCTGAAGCTAAGAGAATATCAGTTTCATCATATTCTCAATTTAATTCTACTCGCCTCATCCCCAATGAAATCATTAGCTGACCCACCTTAAACCCTTACAGCCGGATGGCTTAGGATCCAGCTAACTAATTCCTTTGTGGGTTGGGGATTTCCAAAAGGGGTCCACGGAATGGGTCAGTCTGATGCCCCCGGGCATGTCTGTAAATCATATCAAAAGGGTTCGGGTTCACTTGCCGCTTAATATATGTGGTTTCACATTGTTTG
Organism: Drosophila melanogaster; assembly: GCF_000001215.4. Lineage (NCBI taxonomy): Eukaryota > Metazoa > Arthropoda > Insecta > Diptera > Drosophilidae > Drosophila > Drosophila melanogaster. Next base: position 25,458,174 of record NT_033777.3, on the reverse strand, counting down.
TTTTCCCGGTTATGTTTTTGTTTTTGTTTTTTTTTTGTTTTGTTTTAACCGGAAGTTTTTCTTTGACTTAATTTAATTAATGAACTGATGAATTTGTGTTGCATTCAACGATAAGCTTTTAAAGTTAAGCCCACGAGCGCTTTTTTCTACAGCTGACGGGAATAGTACTTCTTTAATTAATCAATTGAATTATTATACAAATTTATGGACATTGAATAATGGAGTCTTCAATTCATTAATTGCATGTTTTCGCATTCAATTTGCATAATTGATTAGAAATGCTAATACGTTGCATGCAAATATGGAAATTAAATAAGAGCACACTTATTTATGCATTTCTCAATGGTTTAATGTTTATTTGTAATTTCATCTTAGTTATGAGCAGTCTGATAAGTATGTATACTTAACAGATAACTATGATGCCTTAATTATGAAAGAACGACAATAAACTCCGAAATAAGAACCCATTTTGTATTTTGGAAAAGTACTCAGATAACGAAAAAAAATAAAAACGCGGCCAACCACCAAATTTGTTATTAGTATTTCTCGGAAATGTTCCTGCCACCGCACCCTGTGCTCAAGTTTCTAATTTTAATTAAAGGAACCTTGTTATCAGTATGCTGCATTAGGCGTACCAAGCCCCGTTTTCCCAAGAAAACCCATTAAATTTATGTTGAAATCCAATTAGCTATCGATTTCTGATAAGAGTTTATGAAATGACACCAAAAGTTCATCAGCCTTCGTCCGGACTAATTTAGCAATAACGACGGTCCGCTGCAAATTAAGTAGTTTCATCATACAAAGTCAGTGGGGAGTATTTTGGAAAAGGGAAATCCCGTCGGGCAGTCACCCCTACGAAATTCACCAGAAGGGACGATAACAGATGACCGGCGGTAAGGTGACAAAAACCGGGGGAGTTACTCAAATAGTGGGCAGAGGGTGGGACGAACGAAATGCGTTGGTTTTGGACTCGGACAATACGTGCGAAAAATGTGGCAAAAAGAAAAGTGAGGAAAAACTGTGGACAGCTGGTTGACAACCGAAAGCAATTGTTCGTTCGTCCTGATGAAGAGGGTGCTTGCTGGTTGGTGTCCGTCTCCTTGCCATTGATGATGATGATGATGAGGAGCAACGGCGAGTCAAGGTGGAGGAGAGGAGGCGTCACATACCCACATCACAGTACAACGTGACTGGAGAACTTGCCGCCCGTGCACTGCGGTTCACTTGGCCACGTGTTTTTCCCTGCGGTTTTTCCACCAGAACTATGGTCTATCCTCGAACTCTGTACTCTTAAACGTACGCGAAACCCCCGAAAGGACCGTGAAATCCCCGGCCTCGGCCGGATACACGCGCAGACAGAAAACGGATGTAATTAAGGATTTTGCGTGTGCCCATTGCAAAATTTTCCAAGTCTGTGTCTGTATGTGGGTGTGGGTGTGTGTGTTTGAGTGTGGCTCGAGTTGCCCAGGGCGAGAGCATTTTCCACTAAAGAAGCACACTTCGAATAATCGTTTGCCATGTCCCTAACTCTCTGTCTCTCCAGTGTTTGATTAGCCGCCATCACAGGAGTCGGTCTTAATTGCTTTTGTTCGGAGGGACAGGACGAGGTAGATGGAGATGAGCTTCTGATTTGCTTATCCTGGTAAATTACATGCATAGTTGCCTCCATCCATCGCAGGTAGAGCTAATTATGGAGCAGTAATGAGTTGTCTTCGCAAAAAGCAATGCGAGCCACACGACTTGAACTCATTGACAAAAACCCTACGATGAACCCGAGTAGAGCGGACTAAAACTAAATTAAAATTGTTCGCCCACAGCCGAAACTCATTTCCTATGCGATCCCAAACTAACCCAAAGGAAAATCCTCTCCTAAATTAATTTCGCACATAAAACATGCCGCAATCCTAAGCATATTTTCCTTTTTTTCCGGCTAGGATGCCTATAAAGAATCACAAAATCAAGGCGAAACGTAACCAGAATTAATTTCCCAGTTTTGCAACCCATAAAAAAGGTTAGCCCTAAAATCCCGAAAATCCTTTGAGCGGATAGCTACGAAAATTTTCAATTTTTGTGAGAACCGACAGAAAATTGATATATGTATATGTAGGGGAAATGTGGTAAAAACATGATGCCTATAAATATGATAAGAAATAAAACTCAATTCGATGCTATCAATCATATCTGTTCGAAAACTTTTCGCACACTAATTAGAGAACAATGTAATGGGAAATATAATCTAATTTCGACGACGGGAAACCCAATAAAATTCATTGACCACAATTTGGTTAGAATAACAAGCCGCAGACCCCTTGCCAAAAAGCTAAAAAAAAATGGACAGACGACAAGAAGGTCTAATAAAATAAAAATCAACAACATGCACATCATAAAATAAATAAACTATGGAAAAGGGGGCTGCTCACCCGACGCGACTAGAATTTCTACGCAATTTAACTTTCTTATATAACAACGGCAAAGGGGATTGTGTGCCAAAATTGGCATAATAAATGCGATAACAGCGACGGAGCATCAGCAAACTTAAGCGGACCGAAAAAAAAAGTTTGGCTAACAAGCACCTAACAAGTATATAAGTATGTACAATACACTCATGTGGGCATACACACATATGTACATAAATATGAATGGATTCCCCAAGAAGTATATCTTTGATGACATATAGAGCGAAACTCCAGTGAATATTGAACCAATAAAGGCCAAGATTTACTCTTCCTCTTCGTCGGCTGGCAATCTTTCAGCGGGTTCTTCTGGCCTTTACTCGTTCTGGCCGAAAACTCATTTATTTCGGCGTATGATAACAACAGCTGAAAAAAAGGAGCAGCAAGCTGTCGGCGGCCATGACCAAGTCAAAAACATTTCGATTTGGCTATAGACGAGCTTGATACTTCTTAATATCAGTGATAGGTTCAACAATTTTCAACAGCAATAATATTCATGTTTTATAAAATCTTGTACAATAGAATTACTTAAAAACAATTTCACAATGGTTTTGAAAATATGTTGATCACAAAAGTTGCGTGTATAAAATGACTTTATATTTAATAGGACAATACGTTATTCGAATAACCTTTTTAAATTATTAAGTTGCTCATTCCTACTTAATTTTGTTTTGGCATTTTTCTCAACATTTGGCACATCATATGGCACATAGTTAAAGATTTTGTTGCTGCTTGTCGCCATTGTTATGGTCGCCAGCACATTTTATATGCATCGCATCGGTATAGAAATACAAATACATACATTGGCAGCCAAGTATGTACTGTAATCATGATTTTAAGCAGCTTTAATATTGTATTCCGCCCCCCAAGAGTGGTAACAACCGAGCCACAACCCCAAACATTCTGGAAACGTTAAGAGGTTCGACATATAGGGGGTAGAAATATAAGAAGATATCGAGAGAGAAAGTGAAGAGGAGTGTCGAATGGGGTGAGAGTCAAGGGCCTTACAGGCATGAAATTTTTATTGTTTTGTTGAAAGTTTTTCTTATGGCATTGAGACAAAAAAAAAAAAAAAAAAAAAAAAAAAATGGAAACTTGGGCTCATGTTATTTTTGTGTTACTCGAGAAAGATGAACTGGTCAAGCAGATGAGGGAAAAAAGTCGGAAAAATAAAGCATATAGTTTCAGAAAATTTAACAATAATCTCCGACTTTTTCTCGAGGACTTTTTCCCCAACCACTTATCGTAATGTGCGGCATTTAATCTTTCGAATTGCGTGTCCTTAAGTTGTTGTGATTTTGCTTTGGTTTCATTCGAGTCTGTTTTGTTTGGATTTTTTCTTTTATGCTCTTCAAAATGTGACAACAAATTGCCTTTTGACGTGCTTAATGAACGGCATTTTCCCCGTTTACTTCCCGTGGCTCCCTTTCGTTTTTCCGGCTAAAGTTTTTACGAGAACGTTTGGCTTCGTTATCGGAATTTTGCATGAAAATCGCTGGCGAAAATATCCAAATAAAGTGACAGCTTTCTGAAATACTGGAGAAGATCAAAGTTATTCCGAGGAATTTAGGCATTTTAAGGCACCGGATACGGAAGTGAGAGTATTAAATGAAGAAATTTGGTAATCAAGGTACTTAAAAATATATATATAACTTCAACTCAGCAAAACTATATAAAAGATGCTACAAAAAAGGGTTATTCGTAAAATTATATAAGTTGTACCACTTTAAAAGCGTTTTATTTTCAGTCAAGTTAGCAAGAACTTAAGTGACTTCCTTTTGAGTTCCCTTTTTTTTTTACCACACCTGCATGCGTTTTATTTACTAATGCTATATTTTGGTCACATCTTTGGCCTTTTAACAAGATTAAACATAATTCAAGCTCCACCACCCATCACCCCTCAATTTCCGCAGCGAACTTTCCTTTGATTGTGCGAAAAGTGAGTTTTTAGGGCTTTCAATGAAAATGTACTTTCTTCCAACTGAACGCTTCGTTGAGCAGATCAGGTGCAATTGCAGTCCAGTCCAGTCAGTTGGTGTTCCACTTAGTTCGTTCATTTATTTATTTATGATTTATTACAAAATTCTCTCAGCGGCGTCGTCATGTAAATGCCACAAAGTGCAAACAGCTAGATGGGTAAACAAGCGAAAACAGACACACGAACTTATCGAAAATTCATTTCGTTCTCCTCTATCATTAATAATTATGCATTTGTTTTGGTCGCCACACTGTCGTTGGCCCAAAACGTAATTAAATGCCATCGCTTATCAAAAGCCAAATACAAACAGCAGATACAGATAAGCTCCGTTTTGCGAGTGATCCGTAAGCCTTGACATTATTTCCGTGAACGTATTTGACCAATAAACATTTATCAAAAGTTGATTTCTATTCATCAAAATGTTGAATACATTTTATTCAAGTCTTTGCTTCTTTCGTCGTATTTTTTTCTTTCTGTTTATTTAGCTCTGTTTGCGACCACCTGTTTATTTGCTTTTTTATAATTTCGGTTGTCAGGGCGCCACAATTGTATTTGTTTTGGTTTTTCTTATTCGAAATTTGTTGTTTCGCATTGTTGTGTCAGTTTTGTTGACAAACGATAAGAGGTCTAGATATTTTTTCGAGGGATTTAGGCAGCGTCAACTCAAATAGATATGGCTTAGATTTACTATTCTGTGTGTAATAGTTTTCCACCTCTACCTTTTAAAATGACACTCCATTAAAAACTCACCGTATTATTTCCACTAATTGAATGTAATGAAAAGTGTTTAAGCATTATTAAGTGGCCATTTCCTCTTTTTCTTCAATTTCCGCTCCCTTTCCCTAAAAACTTATTACGCAAAATAAGTACTGATGATTGATGTGAAAAACTCATTAAAGCCAAATTCCTCATTTTGCTAATGGCCCGATCAATTAAACTTACATTCGCATATTGATGGAACACAATAAGCTAATTACCTGGCAATCATACAAATTGTGTTAAATAATTAGCAAAAATTGTGTACATGTGTATGCGTCCAAGGAAGATAAGATAACAATTGATTGCAAAAAAAAAAAAAAAACGGAGTGAGAAGGAAATTCATTTAGCAGCAAACAATGACTAAGAGTAAATAGAAAACAGGGAGTGGGCGGTCCGGGCCAGACACATAAAATAACATAAAAGTTGGCGTGACAGGAAAACACTTCAGGAATCACTCGAGACATGGTTCCTGTATGAACAACCCCTTCAAGGTGAAATAGCCAGGATTAAATGCATGCAGGGCCAACTTAATTAGAGTGGAAAAGCCTCGGGTGGAGTAAGGAAACTCTAGGAATGACAATGAATACATTCATAATGGCCAGGGAAAACCTCAAGTGGCAACAACACACCGAGCTGGCCGCCACGTAAGGATCATTAATCAAATGTCCAGACAAGTGTAAAGTATGAAAGAAGCCCCCAGCCATCAACTGTTGGAAAATCTTGAAAATAAAATGAAGAGAGCTGCTCGAAGGCTATGCGGAAGTACAGTGGGTAATCGATAGGAAAACCTTCAGGGTGAACAGGATAAATAATTAAAAAGCTTAAACTTTATAAAATTATGGTGTTTAATAATATTAGGTCCAAGCTATTAGGTTACCCTAAAAGAATTTGAACATTTTGCATTTTAAATTTCTTAAATATTTGTACTCCAATTATTTTGGCCTAAATTATCTCTTTGGCAAACTCGTCTTTTAATAACCGAGTTTGATTAACGAAGCTGACAGTACGGTATTTTACAAATTTAAGCGATTTCTTTGTTCACTTTATCAATGCCGTACTGTAAACTCCTCCGATGCCTTTGGCTGGAAACTGGCGAAGATGGCGCCTGGCGCTTCTGAACACGTACACTCCTCAAGAGCTTGCCGGGGCCGTAGGCCCAAACAACGCGGGAGACGCCGCTCCTCTGGTGCCCCCAACTAACTGTCCTATTGCTTCCCCTGTGGAAAGTGCCACTTGAGGCACCTTTGGCTGTTGACAATAAACATTGCGATTTACCGACGACACCGAATAACGCAGAAAACACAGACAACGCACTTTGTCAACGTGCGCGCTGTGGAATATTATGGCTGGATGTTGGGTGTTATGGATGTTGAATGTTGGCGCAGCTAGAGGGCCAAAATGGGAGGGAAAATCTAATAAGCGGCTGTTGAAAACAATATTAAGCGTCTAGGGCAAGGGACCATTCTGCAACTCTCCTCCGTGGCGTTATGAAAACAGACGCAAACACACGCACTAGAAATCTAGAAATCCAGTCAGGGCCAGGAGGTTCAGACCCGCACCGCATTGTTGACACGGATGACATTTTAGTGTCCCAGGTGTGATTAATTCCCCTATTGTTTGTGGTCGCACGCAATTCTGTTCAGCACACTAGAAGAAACTAGTATTTACTTGGAAGTTAGAGGCTACTTCCCTTACCACTTCATTTTGAAATAGTATTATAAAAAAGGATACAAGAAAGCACTTACTGCGTGTATTGCAATCAGTAAAGCAATTAATTTAAATTGAACATTCAATTTATATTAGTTTGTCTATTAATTTTTTTAGTGTCTAGAATGCGTTTGTAATATTATTTTCATTCCGCTTCTATGATTTCCGAGATATAATCGCTTTCTGCACTAAATTGTGTTGATAAATAGTAATAAAGTGCGATGAAAGCTTGAATTTCTTGCATAATGCCAATGAAATCTTACTATGGCAAATAACATGGTGGAATAAATTAATTTAATTTAAACGAAACACGAACCCCTAAAAAAACTTGTTTGTTACATTTTCATATAGAACACACGTAGCATGTTTTCCCCCTAAACTTTTCGATAATTTTACTCCCTCATTGTATTGGTAAATATAAGCTGATGACCGGTTGCAACCAACATATTTATACCAATCTCCCCTTTGTCGAAAGTTCAATTAAATTGTATTTTAAGCAGCATTATTAGTTGTACTGCATGGCAGGCAATCATTATTTTGGCGCGTAATTACTAATTTCATGCAATTTGCGAGTGATGAGAGAGAGTGGAATTGCAGCCGAGAATCCCATGCACGTAATTCCCATGCCTACAAATTTCCGCTGCACTTGAACTGCACATTTATACACATTTATACGGAGATTAACTGTCGCTGTACTTTGTGAAAATGGAAAATAATTAAACTAGAAATTAGTAGAGCGTAACGCGGCTTGGCCCAAACTCAACACAACTCAACTCAACTAAACTGGCTTTTGCACCTTTTTGTCCCGACTTTTCATTTATCTGGGCCCGCATTTCCATCATGGGTTGTGGGTGTAGTGTGTGGAAATGGGAGCAAGGTTGTTAGAGGTGTTGCCTTAATTAGATGGCCATGTTTCTCCTTTGTCTTTGGCAACATTTTGTAGCTTGCGGTTTGCCCAGCTCGGCCCCCCTATTCACGTTCATTATCTTTATCGCATTTCGCTTTAAAGTGCTGGAAATCCCCTGGGAACATCATAATGAATTGATTTTGAAGAAACTTGACAACCTTATGAGCCGAAAGGATTAGCCCCATGAAATACATTTATGTCCAAATTTTAGTAGACCATGAAAACGCATTTGAGGCGCCATTAAGAATTAAATGCTGACAGCCTAAGTCGCTTTTGGAATTTATTTTCAAGTGGTTTCGAGAACGATTAAATTTTGATGTTCTTCGTTAAGCGTTGTAGGTATTAGGTGTTTTACGTTTGAGAAAACATCTGTGCAATTTCCATTGGCCTGGGTAATGGCAAATTATGGCATTTTCATTAAAGGTGTTCGATTAAGACGTAGAATTAAATATAAAAATTATAAGTTTAAATACGACTCATATTTATATAACCTGAAAAAAAAAATTTAATTAAAGCAAATTCAATTATTGATTTCTGCTTGGTATTGGTCCATTTTAATAACAATATTTGCAGTATTAGCAACATGTGTCGCTAATTGCCGTTTCCAGTGTTGCTGCCGCTTTTTATGATGTTGTCGCTAAATGTGCCATAGCATCATTCTACAAATGGTTACTGCCATATTGCTTTTGCTGTGCTATTGCTTTGCTTTTTCAATTGCTGTTGGTGGCACGTGTTGCTGCTGCTGCTTTTGCTGCTGCTGCTGCCAGATGCGATTGCATGCAACATGCTTTCTGCTCGCCACGCGTTCTAATTTTCGAGCTGCGTCCGTCGCATTTAAGCTTATTGGGCCGCATTCATGGTTTTTGTTGCTACACCCATTTTAATTGATTTTACCGTTCGGAAACACCTCTCAATCGGCCATTCGATTCGAATTGGGAATTGCAGTTAATGCAGCTGCAATAGGAACCTGATTAGTTGCCATCGTTTGACGCTCTTCCAGTCATGGCCTCTAAATTTGGCCAATTTCAGAGTAGTTGATTGGTTTTCGGGATTACCTTTGCATTACTTTCGCTTGCGCCACGAGCAGTGAATGTGTGGCAAAAGTATAATTAGAAGTGGAATAGAAGCTAGCGAAGTTAATGGCGGTGAGTCCTAAGTCCATTGCTTACAGATTCAAATCCTTAAACTTTTAAGAGCACGAATTGAAATCTTTTCATCTTTACACCAAAAGCAATAATCATTCGATTTTACCGCAAATCATTAGGTTCTTGATTCGTGACCACAACATCTATGTCAACCCTTCCCTTTGCTTCAAAATAATTCAAGACAAACAAAACTAAGTAAACACAACTCGGTTGACTTTCGATTATTTGCAATTAAATTAGGAAAACCTCTTTTTGTGCAAACATTTGCGCAGCAATTAAATATTATTTACTCACCATTCTATACATTCTATTTACTTGCAGGTACGAGCGTTTCATTTTTGCCATACGAATCTGACTAGCACTGCGTAAGCCCAACAATAGTTAACTACTCTCTGCCATTTGGGCAAATAAATAATAAAATTTTATATTTGAGTTAAATTCGACTGGGAAGACAGCAACAAAAGACAGCGCTTGAATATGCAAACAAAAGTGTACAAAAATATTTTGCCCGCTTCGATATAAGTTTGTATGTGAATGCGAGTTGAATAAATAGCATTCGCTGTGTGTGCAAAGTGTGCTGGGTTGGGAAATATGCTTACTTTCTGTGTATTTCGTATTTGACTTTTGATAGCCAGCCAATCGTCGCATTGTGAACTTGACACACAATCGAAAGCGCCACACTTGTTCATTATGAAATTGCAGCAGAATTTCTTATAAACACCCTTACCAAAGGTATATTCACTTCTCTATCTGTAGAAGAAAAAGATAACATCTACTTTCAATTCTGATTCAATGTTATTGACATATTGGGAATTTTCTCTGTAAGGGTATTCACAAATGTATTCACTTTGCGTCCAACTCCGTTTCGTTAATCCACTGTGCACTGGTCAAATTTCCAATTCAGAACGTGTGAAAAGGGTCCGTCGAGAATGCGGTGAATCAGCTGAGTTGAGCAGAGTTAGTTGATTTAGAGTCCAGCTGTTCGACACAAATGCGGAATATTTTCTCGTTTGCATATCAAATGATGCAACAGATGTGTCATCGCAGGGAGTTGGACGGAATAAATGAAAAGCTGAAAGCACGTTTGATAAATAGATGCTGATTGAGTGCACTTTAAAAGTGTTCTCTTAAAGCAATTTCAACCAAAGATATTACTTTAAGATGGAGGGGTATTTAAAATCATTTTTTCATAATTTAACCAACTTGTTTTCCAGTCAATCAACCCACTAAATTGTGTCCTTCCCACGCAGCTTTGATACCAGATTATATGAAGAATACACCAGAGATTACATATTTATGTCACCGTCTCGGTCTGCAAACAAAGCACACTTCACCCAAATCGATTATGAAGGTCTGGGATTGATGCGTTTTGAAAGTCACAAGAATGAAGTGATTCCAACAACTAAACAGTGGCTGGCTGCCTCTTGAAAGTCGAACAGCCTAACTAATTTCCATAACAAACACACAAAAGATACGTTTTGGTTGCTGGTCTCTTCGGAGGTGCTAAAAATATGTAGTTCAAGTTGGACAATCTATTATGCATCAGCCATAGACTCGCCCATTTCTTGGTTGACAAAATTGAAAACAAATTTAAATGTTAATGTGTGTGCTCCCAATTTAATATATTCCACAATGCGACGCCGCCTTGGAGATTAATGAAAACCCATGCTGGTTCCCCAAGGAGCGCCTGTTTTGTTGTTTTGTTTGCGTTTTCCAGTCCGAAGGTGAGTGCTAAGCACTCGTGGCATTATACAGATATCTGACTTGCTGCATGCGATTTGCATATAATATTTCATATAAATAGAAATTTCAAGTAGCTTCATGGCAGCTAAACTCGTGACAGGAAAATTGATTATGCGGAACAGGGAATAATACAAACGGAATGCAGATAAAAAGATAATGAACTCATTTTAATGCCACGTAATTTATTAATTCATTCAATAATTCATTTAGATTTATCTCATTTAAAGTGGTTCACCAAATGTAGGACAATAATATGCTTATAAACATTTCAATTATAAGATATATAACTGTCAAATCTTTATTCGAAAAAGTAAAGTACTAACAATCCAGCCAACTTCAACTTTAGATGTGCAATATCAATTGACTAGCAACGTTTTTATGACCCACCACTGTATTTAATCGATGTTGTGTTTAATAAAACGCAGTGTGTGCATGTGTGGTTGCACACTGTAAACAAATCAGCAGTTAGACTACATCTTTCTGTGTGTAAGGGCATTTGTTTTTGTATTCTTTTTGGGTCATCCAACCAAAAAAAGGGGTAAAATCAAATATAGTAGCACTGACCCATGGCCAGCGCACAGGAGACCAGAAAGAGATGGCAGGAGGGAAGTTGAAAGAGATGGCTGTATGGGAACCCATTGAACTGTGCACCCAAGCGCCGGCATTGATGTGGAATTAATAAAGCATAGCCCCACGCTTAGAACAAACAAAAGGCAGGCAACAACAAGCGCACATATGTATAGCAAACATGGCACAAAGGAGAGATTCTCGAATGGAGAAAGTGAAAAGAGTAAGAGAGACGGCAATAATTGCAGTTCGCGGCGCGACGGTTCAGCTGCAGTTTTGGTTTCGCCGCAGACAGCGCCTGAGCCTGGATGCTATAAAAGCGATTTATTAATGTCAGCCAGACAAGTGCCTGCTGGCGTCAGTGGGTGCGGAGTCGGAGTGCCGGGCGGCGGAGTGGAGGCGGAGCAGCGCATAGTAGCGGCAACTGCAACAGCAGCAGCGGCACCACCACCACCAGATCCAGCTTCAGTATCAGCATCAGCTGCACCACTGCTGTGGTTACAGCCCCGCTCACAGTGATATTCATCACTTAAATTAGCCAGCGGGATGAGACTATGGGTCAGGAGTGTCTTTCGAAATTTGGTCGTTTATCTATCAATAAAAGTTAATCGTTAGTGCAATAAAAAAAATGATGAAAGTTCATTTTAACCGTTAACTGCAATAAAAACGTTATTTATTTTTATAAAAAGTTTGGTTACTGCACACGCATTTAATTTATTGACCCCCCTTTGATGCTTTCTTGCCCCACTGTGCAATGCATCGAGCATGTTTGTAATAATGTTGCTAGTGATGAGCATCGGCTCATGTTGCTGCTGTTGATGTTGATGTTGATGTTGCTGTTGTGGCGGCGACGGCAGCTGCAGTTGCTTACCCCGTCTCCCTCGCCCCCGCAGGCTATCTCTTTCTCACTGCGTGTTTGGAAGTGCAGTGTGTTCGAGTCGTGGACAAAGTGATTCATTCATTCATTCATTCGCCTGGCAACTGCTCGCTGGCAACATTAATGTTGATTACATGCCGACAGTATGTACATAGACTTGTCATTTGCACCATAAACGGCAGCAAAGGCCTCAATTCACCGCTTCGACTTGCATATGCTACGCACAGCACCAATTCGGTTCGAAAATCTAGAATTTAGTATTGAAATTGTGAAAAAACACTTAAACACATTTAAAGAATTTTTTTTTAAATTGTTTAAAGTGTTAGCTGATTACTAACTTCCCATTAAAAGTAATTTTTTTTTTATAAAACTTGAAACTTCTTTATATTTTCTCTCAGTGTATCCAAAAATACACAGACACAGCCAATTGTCAAGTTGTTTTAATTTGAATTTCTTTCTCGCTCCTCTTTATTTTTTTATATTTTATTAAATTGTTTCATTGAGTGAGATGCCGGATTTCGGGGAACTGGTAGCGGAATCCGGTAATTTCTTTCGTGCAATTATTTACTTAGCTCCCCCAACCGCTTGACACCCGTTTCCCACACATTTTGGGGTAGGTTCTACCCCTTTGGTTCGTCTTGTAGGAGTTTTGTTTGTGTTATGTTCGGTAATTACACAAATTATTATGGCAGCGTTATGGAAAGCAGTTGTGTGTCAATTGGGAACTTGATTTTCCCCATTTGTGTGCGTTACGCTTGGTTAATCCTTTAGCAACGGCATCAAAGGCCGCCGAGATGTATCTCTCAGATACTTGAGAGTGCCTCTCAGCCGAGTTGAGTGCAATCGAAAAGTTTGCATCGCTTCAATTGCATAGTTTTGCGCCCCCACCCCCTCCACTGGTATTAATTAACCAAAGCAGAACCAAGTTGATCCAGTTGCTGAGTGGCGAGCGGCGCAATGCAGGTACTCCAGTGCTATTTACAGACCGAAAATAAAGTTTTAGCAAAAGTTCGGCTATGGCAAAATGCATTACCCAGCTCATAGTTGAAGATGCATTCAATTCGCTGGTTAAATTTCACAACTTTCACTCGGAAATTATCATAGTTTTATTCAATTAAAAGAACTGAACATATCCGTAGTGTATGATCCTATGTTTTCCATGATTATGGTAATTTATTAATATATCCTTGGTACATTTGCCATTTTAATAATGGAAACAATAAGAAACATAAATCTTGCACCACAACCCAAGGAATGAAATCGCTGAAATGAAAAAACCATGATGTGGGTTAAACACAAGGAAAAACGAAATCAAATTAACAATGTTTTCGGGGACATAGCCACAGAACGCATATTTCACGCCAAAACCGGGAGAAACGACCCAAATTCTGATGTTTAGTGTAACCGAAAAAAGAAATCACGAAATTATGTGAAAAATGTGCACTTTCATGTTGAACCCGTTTTTCCTTTTCGCCTAGTGGATTTAGCCCTTAAGCCCCCAGGATCCAATTCTCTGTGCTCCACTCGCCATTCTTTATACGCTTTTTTCGGGTTTCTGTTTCATATTTCTAGTCATACAGTTGAGTGAATTTGACAAATTATAAAATGGCCCACAACCCAAACCCAAATCCAAATCCAAATCCGAATCCAAGGACTACAACGAAAACATCAAGGCGAATAACATGCAAGTTTTTGCCCATACATACATATTATGAAGGACATGTTATACAGTGTACACTAATGATTATTAATGTTCATAAGGATTTGGCCAAAAGTTCTCGTTTCGCATTTTCTTTGTTCGCCTCGAGGGCTTTTCCTTTTCCTCGTACGAGTTAAATTGCCTGAGAGATGAGCCTCCTGTTGCCCCTTTTTGTGTTTTCAACCGAAAAGTGCCATGTAATTGAATAGGAATTTAATTCGGTTTTTGCAATAGAAAAAGGGTTTTGATTCGCTGGAAAAACAAAATATAAGTGAAAGGAAAAGCGCAATATGTAAACAAACTGTATCTGATCGGTATAAAATTTAGAAATTAATTTAATGCCGCCCCCAAAAATACAATTACCCTTTGCTGTTGGAAAATAATGCAAATAGGAAATGACTTTTTTTCACTACTAATTACGCGCAACTGCAAGCATAATTATTTGCTAATTAAATTACTTTCACAGTGTCGATTGCAGAACCGCAAAAACAATGCAATAAAAATTTGTTAAATTATACAGATAAACAAATATAATGTGTTTGCGCCACTATTGGATTAACCCCACTCACACACATTATGGAACAATTAAAAAGTCCGCAAAATTGCACAATTAAGAATTCACAATTTTATGACGATCAATTTCTAATTGTCAACAATGTTAACTCAGAGAATTGATAATTGCTGGCCACTGAAAATCGACCCAAAATTAAATTATAAATGCAATTTGACTGGCTGACATTAAAATCCGCGTGTGAAGGCTAACGACAAATCTGATAGTCAAAATAAATTTACGGCGCTTAAAAACCGAGTTGTAATTTAAAAGATCATGACAGCAAAATATTAATGAGAGCTTCTCACGAATAAAGCTTATAAGGGTCAGAAGGTGAAGGTTATTAGGGAATGATAATGTGTTAAAAATTTGTATTTGATTGAGGAAATAATTTGAAATGGCAAAAAAATGCTTTAATATCAGATATTTAATTGCTTTTTCTTTTCGACTTGACAGAGAACTAAACTAGTTGCGCTTTTAAATTGATAAACTTTGGTCTGATGCCACTATGTCCTGTACATCCTTCTGCACATCTCCCACCGAGGGGTGTAATTACTAACAAAATCAAGAAACTTTTCCTCTGCTTTTGGCCAGCTAATGATTGTTTGATAAGCTCTCCCCGGGCAACAGGGGATTGCAATGAAAGAATGGAGTGCTGCTCCAAGGAACAGAATGAGGCAGATTATATATACATATATATATATATAAAGGCGGCGGAAAAGGGGGGAAAATGGACTTGATGAAGGACCCTGAATGGCGGAGCAACGAGGCATAAATAAATAAAACAAAAAGCCGTGGAAAGTGCCGAACAAGTTGCACTTGTCGTCGACCATTGGCCATTGGCCATCCGTCTCATCCTTTTATCCTTGCGCGTTGCTAGTTTGCCATTATATGTACACCATTTTTTGTTTTTTTTTTTGGGTTATCCTGCTGTGCAGATATGCAAGTTGCATGACAAAAGTTTCACAATTAAAACGGCAACAAGAGCTACATTTTAAAGAGAGACTTGTGGCTCTGGAACGTTAAATTTTATATGTATGCTGGTCGAGTGAAATTCATAGCCAAAGTCTATTTTATAGCTGCAACACAAGTTTTTCCACCCATTCCGACTGCCCAGTGCCCTTTCCGGAAAAGTTTTCCATTTTTCTTGTTGGCTTTTTATATGTTTTTGTTTTACAGCCTTCTTTTTCATTTTCTGTTTTTTTTTACGTTGTCTGTTGGCTAGCCGGAAGTTGTTAGCATGAAATCTGATTTGGGAAGGCAGCGACAGGGAATTTCTGGCTTTTTGGATTTTGTGCATTGTGTCGGCTTAGAACTCGGAAAGTTAAGGACTGGCAGATAGTTGAATGAACTGTGAAAGGGTTAAGCATTAATATAGATTTGCTCGATGATTTGCTCAACAATAAGTTGGCAAACTTTATGATCGCCCAGAAGATGTCTAGATAAATGTGGTTTATTGCAAAAGTTTAAGTCAACATTTAAAGTCTAATTTCATTTAATGTTGACATAAAACAGTAATTCCCCAACTATGAGTCATCAGAAACACACAACCCTTTCCTAAAGCTATTAAACTAGTTTTTATGGAATTCCAAAACAACACTTATACAATTTCAATTCAACTTTTGACATCTTTTAAACGGCGATTGTCATAAGCATCAACATTTAGTGGTCTTTGCCAAGAGACCCAAAAATACAAAGTTATTAACACTTGGCACACACTTAACCCTTTGACTTCAGCATTATAAAATCCTTGGAAATGCTTTTTAATGACCACAGAAACGTAACGTAACTTTCGTGTATGTCGATTACACAAATTAGTAAAACGCAAAACACAACAAAATCTGTTGGGGTAAGGGAGTTTGAAAGGGAGTTTTAATTAAAACTTTTCCCTTTTGGGACTTCATAACTCTTTTCACCTCCCTTGCCATCAGAATTCAAATTGCTCTCCCGAGTACGTAAAAATATTTTAAACAATATTACTAAAATTTGGCCAATGGGAATTTCGGTTTCCGGAATGCCAAAAGATAAACTTAACTTTAGGGAGCAATTTTAGGGACAAATTAAAATCATTATTTAAAAAGCGAAACTAAACTTTCTTGTAAGATTGACATTGAATTATATAAAAGTTAATTATAAAAAGTAATAACCCAATACTTGTTTCATGCTTCAACAATTTTATTTATTCATTCCATATTAACAGACTAACGTAAACCGATTTTCACAGAGCTTTGCCAGCTCAGTAACCACAAATTAGAACTTAAATGAAATCGAAATGGTTTTGATGGAATCACTATCCATGAAATATATGCACATAAATGCGGATGCAATTGCATAGATATGGATTTGTTCTGGAATTTTAAGTCCTTTTTTCAACTGGTCAACACAATAAAACTGGCCGCCATTTCGAAACTAATATGAAATGCAACAATTCAGTTGCCCAAAGCCCTGCCTTTGGTGGCGTGGCATTGATGGACTAAAAATTTCTCGGCTTATGATTTTTACATGTTATAGTCTGAAGTGAAAATTGTGAGGGATTATACTCACTTTATTTTTACGTTTACAGACCGCAAAAAACGTTAAAATCAGATCAATTAAATCAACTAAAATATAGATTTTCAATACTTTTCGACATGAAATTTGATAGGTTTAGTTTTCAAAATAAGTGTAAAAAGTGTATATAGTTTTCTTATTCTTTCTTTTAGGCTTCAGATTATTGACCTTGTAAATGAGTAAACAAATTCATAAATAATAAGTATTTGTACAACAGAACATATTTTTAAAACTCTTGGAAATTTGATTAATTAATTTTAAGGGCTTAGTTTTTATGTGATTTAATTTTCCTAGAAGCCACTTAGGTATTAGTAATTACACATTTCCGACAATTATTTATAAGGCACGTTCTATTTGATTCTACTGTTCAGCCAATAAAAATTAATTGCGTTGTGTTGACCCACAAATAGAATAATGTGCACAAGCCAATTGCATGCCGAGCCGGAACTTAGAGAAAAACAAATGCCAGAAAACTGCACAAATTGTATAATATAATTAAATTCCAAGAAGAATTAAAAACAAGGTATGCTGCCAGTGAAAGCGCAAAAAGATCACAAAAGAAAATTAATTTCCATGCAAAAATACCCTAACTGAGTGGAAAGAATCAAATATTAAATGAAGAATTGTTTTATTTAATTTAAACTATACAAAAAACGAAGTCTGCAAGTTTCCATGTTTAAATCACTTACATTTATAACTACGATAAGGACACACCGAAGGCGGGATCAGCACAATTATGTAAGTCAACACACAAACATTGCACATTTAGATAGAATTTGGTTGTTGCTGCTTCTGCCGGTTGTCAAGTCAATTGCGTAATTAACATTCGTAAGCAAGTTGCAGGCAATTTGGGTAAGGGCTCAAACTCCTCGAACCCCTGGCACTACTCAACCTAATTGAAAATTTGGTCCGAAGCCAAATAGAAACAAGTAGCAGCCAAACTGTTTTGCCTTTCAATTGTCATCCCTGGCTGTATATGGGAATCATAATTCTACAAGAGCTTACGTTGTGCGTCCAGGTTACTTGACATTAGAATATACTATTTATGTGGGTCCTCGATTTGGCCAGATGGACAACAAAGCAACATCATCATCGTCTAAGACGTTGCACAGTTTCAATATGTGTTTTATGCCCTGCAGCAAGTGGCCCTAATGAGCATTCATAATACATGAAATGTTACATTCACAATTCATGGAGAATTCTATAAATTCATACTTACGTTGCCTCTAAATGAATAGATGGGAATTTTCTCAGCAATATGGTATAATCGCTTGTTAAAATGAATTTGTCATTTTGTGACTGCGCTTATAACGCGTCTATTACTTTAGATTATTTAAAATTACTTAACGCTCTACTTCTCTCTTTGCAGGTAAGCCAAATTTAAGGGTAGACATCAATTAAGAGAATTAAAGACCAAGTTCTATTTTATTTTAATATGTGAGTACAAAATCATGATATTTGATTGCGGACATTTTGTTTTCCAAGTTTGTTAAAACCAAAAAACCCAAAACCGATAAAATCTTAGAAAAGTTATAAATACGCTGCGGCTGCATTTGTTATCCATTGCTATTTGACTTTCCTAGAAATGATTTTAATAAATATAATATTTAATTCCCAAGAGGACGTCACTCGATTTGGTCTAGAGAGTACTTATATTATTTGTTAATTATTTTTATGGAGATGAATTTGCAGTTGTAGCCAAATGTTGTGCTACAGTCACGCTCAAAAGTGCTTAGTGGCATCGTGATAATTTTTAGCCCAGCTCAACGACGCCCACTTAGTTTTCCCTGTGGTAATTACTAAAAAATCTAAACCGCACTTCGTGTTCGAGTGATTTTTTAGCAGGTATAAGTAGGGAAATGATAAACATTTCGATTAGCGTTCAATTGAGTGCACATAACTGTACACGAACCTGCAAAAACGGGCTCCTGTCACAGTGGGAAAACTGCTAATTGAATTGCCCCAGAAAATCGAAGCCTATCCAGGTTCATTAGGGAAGAAGTCGAACATCGGTATTTGAGTAAACATCGTTTTCCATGCAGACATTACATCGTAAGAAATGTAGCCAACTGATGTTTGAGAAATAAATATGAAACTTTAAATCGCATATTTTTAGAAATCAATTTGTTTTCAGTGTAATATTCCTTGGATGAAATTCGAATTTAGCTTTCAGATTGGTTTTCATTAGCACTCTGTAAATTCGTTGGGCAAAGCCCGTGAATCTGCGTAACTGTATCTCGTATCTTGTATCTGCTAATTGCTCCGATTACCGCATTCCCTGGCAAGTCAGGCAAAAGTTCAGTAAACTCATGCATGCCACAAGCGCAATTATAATTATAATTTATTATATAATTTATAATTTGCTGCATGTGGAGGCACTGATAGTACAGAATCTCTCGAGTCTTATCATTTCGACCTGTTCCACGTTAGCCTCAGCCTCTGTAAATCCCAAAAGCTAGCAGATAAGACAAAGTATATATAATAATATATAAATTTCACAATTTTCAGCTGTTCCGCTGTTAGTTATAAAATACTGCATCTGTTTCGGCTTTTGTTTGCTCCGTAATTGCAATGCCTTGTTTTCGTATTTTATAACCTGCCCGAGCATTGCATTAATATCAGCCGCTCATCATCATTATAAGCCCGCGCAATTGATTATCAGTAATTATTTGAAATTCTGTGCTTATTCTAACCACTCACATTTCCCCTCAAAATCGCCGAGAGAATTTCCCCCGGCTAAGTGATAAGCCAAATAAACACGTTCTCATTCGGTTCAGTTGTGTTTAGACCTTGTGCTTAGCCGGTTCAACTTTTGAGAGCGAGCGATAAGTTCAGTGCAATTGTTTGCGAATGTAAGCGTTTCTTTTTTTTATCAGATTGTTTACAATTATTGTGAAATAATTTAGCAGTGCGTTAATAGGTGAATAATTGCTTTTCGGTCTGCAAGGGCTCTTTAAAAATGTTTACTTGCAAACAAACAAAGTGAATTCAATGTTTTCTCGCTACTCGAAAGCCAATGAATAACATAAATCACAATAAGATAAGGCAAATAATATTGTGTTATTCCAAGAACTCAATTATTAAACTATATATATTTTTCTTAAAATTTATTTATGGGCTTTGCCGACATGTTGATTCGCATAAAAATGTTAAACTCATTTTAAAGCTGACACAATCAAGTGCAATACATTTATTCTTCAGTCAACAAGCAATAAATCAAAGTTAATTCGATTAGCAGCCTTGAAGATGATCGCCCACTTGAGAGCCAAATAAATTCTATAGCGTTTTGAGACTACATAGCATTTATTAAATATAGTTAAATCTTTAGCTTGATAATATCGTGTGATGGTAGAAAATCGCTCAGCATGAAGCAAAAAAAAAATTGGCTATAAATAAAGACGAGATGTGAACTTCCGCTTGAAACACGTGTGCCACTCGACATTCAATTGCAGAAATCTTCAAACCCATTTTCGAATACTCAAAGCCTGTTGCCAAGGTCAAGTTGGTGTTATATTTTTGGCAATCGAGATAGTTTTTGCTGTATATAGATAATTTGAATTTACATTCGATGCGCTTCAGAGAGACAGACAGACAAATAAACAGATAGAGCGACAGACTCAAGACACCAATTAAGTGTCTCAAGAAGTGAACGGACCATGAAGCACTTTTCAATGTCAGCTCGTAGATAAAAATGTTCATAAACCTCTAGCTTCAGACACAACCAGCTCCACCGAAAGGTCAGCCAGTCAGAAGTCAGTTTGGGGGCTCACTCAATTGAATTGTGTAACTTGAAATGTTTAAGTATAATTAAAGCAGCCCCAAGGCGGCAACCAGCGATGGCGAAGATTGAATCCCCAACAGATCGCTTTTGAAGTTTGCATTTTGAGTGGAATGAGTGATGAGTGTGCGGAGTGGAGCCAGCTGCTCGTCAGTGAGCTTTGATCTCTTACTAGTCTGACTAACAACAGGCACTGCACAGAATTACACTCAAATAAAATAGTGAAACAAAAAAACTAAAACTATCTTGTATAAACTGTATAATCTTAACCTGGCTGACGCATTTCTCGAAAAGTCTCCAAGCTCTAAAGGCATAAAAATTCCGCATTAATAAACATCACTTTAAACGAATTTCCATATGACCTGTTTTGCCTAGATTTTCACCCATTTTTCCTAGTTTTCCCCCACTTTCTTCCTCTTTCTTCTTCTTGTAAACGCCCTGCAATGTGAGCATGTGAGACGGCATCTTCTTCAACACTCTTGAGTTCCAAGTCCTGTTCAAGTTTTCCACAGCAGCATAATTTTCAATTGCTTTGGGGAAAGGCAGAGCCTTCGGTTTGGTTCGGTTCAATTCGATTCGATTTTTTGCCCAATCCACCGCAAACTGTCAGGTGAGAAGGTGGTGCAAATGGAGAACAATTTCCATTGAAACGTATCCTGCACTGATTTTGCTGCACAAATGAGCAGACCTCGATGTGTCTCAGTTGTCATGTAGGATGGTTGTCAAATCGATGCCATGCAAAATTCCATTTTCGCAACGAACGAGGAGGTGAAAAGCATTTCTACCTTTTCGGTTTTCGGTCAGAATATTTAATTAGGACAATTGACTTGACTCTGGATTCCCAGCCCTGCCATTTTGTGAGTCAAATTTTGATAAACTCGTTGATGTTTAATTGTTGGCAAATGGTTTTGAATACTAATTGAAGACGTCTTAAAAGTGAAAGAACTTCGTGTTTGACACAAAAGAATATCTATAGGTGTTTACACGTTGTCAAAGTCAATAGCATAGGATAAATAATCAAAACTTTAAAACATGCATGAAGCTTTTTACTTATTTTGTTACATAGTTTAAAGAAGTTTTCCTTCTAAGTAGACGTTATAAAACATAGCTTTTTTAAATAAAACCTTTTAATTATGACAATTTAAAGAAAACCCTGTATATCGCCGCAAAATAAATCATAATTGTGGTTAATTTTCTGCCCACTTACAAACCAAAGGCACAGGCACAACACCCTCAAACGGGCAGGAAAAAACCATTTCGCATAAAAGCCGCAAACAGATGAAACCAACAGGGAAAGCCAAAAATGAAAGCCAGAAATGAGAGGAGGACCAAAGCCAGCCACAGATTCATTCCACAACAGGCAGGCATATGAAAAATAATGCGTGTCGTACCAATTTCATTGCAGTTTTCCAGACAGCCCTTAATCTGTGTCCTAAAAGTGCAGATAAAAATATATGTATTTATTTATATTTCAGATAAATTTTAGAAGCATTTCATCTGAGGGCATTCACTTACGCTTGATCAATTTCAATTCGTTTTTATTTTGGAATTTCTCGTAATATTTTAGTTTTGATAATTAATTGAACTTATATATCGTTCCAAATTTCGAATAATATATTGTGCTGCAATTAAGTAACAAGTTTAGGAGTGAGCATTGTTCTGTTTACCACGTAACATTTATTGTTTACTGTGTGATGAATTTGATGGACACAGGGCATTGCACAAAAATCTCATTCGGCATTGTAGACTCGACCAGAAACTGGGTTTTGTGACGGATTCCGGGGCAGTTGAAATTAGCATGCATGTGGATATGTGTGAGCGTAATTACCAAAGGCAACAGACATTCACTCACTTACTCACTCACTCACCCGCTTGACAGACACCAACCACCCAACCACCCATTCAACCACTGACATTTGACCCACCTAAATCAGTGCTGGCATTGCATTATCTTTTTGGGGCGTGGCGCCATCACTTGGCCTTAAATTGCCTTGCAGGCTTTCGGGCCAAAAGCTCAATCGCTTGTCAATCATATAATCATAATAAAAAACGGGAGTAAAAAAAAAATAATACGAAAATTAAGATAAAAAAACAACAACCCGGGGCGATTCGACTTAATTGTTTTTGCTTGTTTTGGCTTTTGTGGTTGTGCATTATTCATGAGAAGGAAGTGGAACAACCCTTTAATCCTCTTCACGGGGTTATTCGGTGGGTGCAATTTCCGACCCCCTTTCGTCTGTCAACTGCAGTCGGTTTAATGTTTAAGAATAATTCCCCACTTTTGTTGTCGCCCCGAATTAAGTGAATTGTCAATTTGCTTGTCAATTGCGCATTTACCCCTTGAGGTTGGTCTGGTGGTTTTAAATTTGCGGGCACCGTCGGCTTCGATGGGTCAGTGTCGGGGCGTAAGGATTGGCTTAAGGGTCGTTTACTTTCGGTTGAATTAGGTCAAAGTTGAGAGAACCTTTTACCGCATATTAGGGGTTGAATTTAAGGCTTAACAATAATGAGGCATAATCTAAATATTTCGAAGAATATTCAGTTTATTAAGAGGTGAGCTAGAAATTACTTAAATTCGTGCAAATCAGTTCATAAATTTTATTGATTTCATTTGACAGGCGTCATGTATCATAGCGTGCATTTAATTGCTTTTAAAAAAATATATATATGTGTATATACGAACCACATGCTGTAATCTAATAACCCTTAAAATTATTTTTAACCGCAGACTGCAATTAGTTTGCACTTATACATGCATTATTATCTGCTGTCTCTCACCCAAAAATTCTCGAAAAAAGAAACACAATCAAACCCGCGAACGTAGACCGCAAAAATTCCAATTCGCATCCCGTGAACACTTTGCACTATAATCCGTTTAGCCCCGGTATTTGTTTATACAATGATATAGGTGAAAAATATAGGAAATATCCAGGCAAACTAAAGCCACACATACCGCCCAACCGCCTATGACGATAACAAATCCCTGTCATATTTGCGTTGAGCGTGGAGGTCCTTGCTGACGGGAGTGATTCTAGTTGTTTGGGGCAAGTCCTTTGTCAAAATGCGGCTTAAAATATTTTGCGCAAATATTTTCATGACAGGTGCATGAAGCAAATACACCCACAAGCATGCAACCAGAACTGTATTAGTGTCAGGATTCGTGTGGGTATATATGCACATATATGTTTACTGATATACACTACCGCACATCCTGTTTTAGTTTCGTAAAATCCGTTAATGAAAGCCAGCTCAACCTAATGGAGATTTATTGTTTTTTGCACATTCTGCCATATAAACAGACTGTCACATTTATTAGATTACGTTACCTGTCTTCTCCTGTCATCATTGTTTGGTTACTTCTCTGGGTTTTTGTGTCCACGTTTTTTTATCCGACATCATGTGCATGATGTTAATGCGCTAAGTGCAATGCGAAACAAGGGGAAAACCCAAATGATTTATGGCAAGCGGATCACGTGAGCCAAATTTTTATAAAGGTATCCAAGCTTTAGATAGCTTGAATATTATTTGGGAAAAAGTTCACGAGTTGCTTTTTAGCAAATGATTCTATTCTAGAAGGTGATTTAAGTAAAGATACATACATTTTTATTAACCTTTGCTTTGTTTTAAAATGTTAATTATCTGTGCAAACTAAGTGTAAGTAAATAAGTGTTTGGAACTTATTTGCTATACTCCAAAATGTAATCACTCATGGGTGCGCATTAAGTATACAATTTACATTTCTCATTATTGATCGGAAAATCAGTGCAGACACAAGAAAGATGGAGTGTGCAAAGCCTTTCAAACTAATTAGTACAACTAGCAATAAGCAGTAATTAAATCATATTCTAAAGACGGCAGTCAAACGCATCTATGCTCTTGCTTTAGTTTGTGCCTGTCTCATCTGCGTCTATCCTGCCATCCGTCGCTATCCTTTCTCTGTTTATTTAAGCCCATCGACAAGGACTTAACCACGCACAGAGACAGCTTCAACGATTTGCCTCTGACCTGCTGCAGGAAGAGCCAAATGAATGG
Source organism: Drosophila melanogaster (assembly GCF_000001215.4). NCBI lineage: Eukaryota > Metazoa > Arthropoda > Insecta > Diptera > Drosophilidae > Drosophila > Drosophila melanogaster. The sequence goes on along the minus strand of NT_033777.3, from coordinate 25,433,429 downwards.
ATGGCTGCCACCAGGTGAAGAAAGTGGCGAAAGGGGCGAACCACTTGACACACATACACCGACGCACACTGATAAAGTTACACCAGCGGCCAAGACGGCAAAGTCAACAATGCGCCAAAGTGGAAAAGAGGGTTTGGGGTTAATAGGTGCTCAGTGCTGTTAGCTTTAAGATAGCTATGAAGCAAAGTCAAATGAAAAATACATTATATAACTAAGAATTTTAAAGGTTTTAAAATGTATTTGTTAAATATTCATGTCTCTCTTAGGATGTACTACATTCTTCTTATCGTACAACAGAATTATGTGTTTGCGTGAATGTCCTTTCTACCTTTGTTGCTATATTATTTGTTGCTGCCTTTTTCTTTTTTTGGCCAAAGGACTTTACTTGATGCTGCGGATAAGACGTGTCTACCAAGTAGTCTTAAAGGAATTTATGAAATGTTGAGGAAAGTACACAGAATTGCATTCAGGAAGAAAAAGGATGTTTATAAAAATTGTCCTTAAAAAGGTTTATAAGATCAGACGTTATATTTCTGCATAGAAAGTATATATCCAAATTTTAATATAAATTTTTTTCGTTTTAAGTAATTTGGTTCAATTCGTAGAGCATGAAAAACTCTACCTAATACACTGACTTTAGTGACTTGTTTTTAAAGTAGATTTTGTTTGTAGCAAATGTTGTTGTTGTTGATGTTTGGAATTTAAATTCTAAGCGCCTGTCAGCTTATTGGGTGTGAAAAATCCGACCAACGGAGCAGAGTTTCCCCCAGATATTGACAAAGGATGGCGAAAAGAGAGTGAAAACTGCAACTCTGGTATTTGATTTGCTTTTGCCTTTCGATTTCAGCTGTCACGTCTTGTCTCCGTGTGGACTTGACTTCCATCGGCACCATTCCAATCTACATGGAAGAGCTGCAGTTCAGTTTATATCGATTGCAGTGGACTTTTTGAGTTTGTTTTTTTTTCCATGAACTTTGCGTCATTTTTGGTTGGGTTGATTTCACCTTTAAAGTTTTGTGCATTACCCCGAAAGTTTTATGCAAACTGGTGATAAACATACAAAAGTAGGCAACATAATGTTCACACAAAATGATGTGCAAGCCAGAAAACTGCAGCACGCCACTGGAACTGTTTTGTGGAAAAAAACACCCGGGTGGCAAAAAATGCCACCCTTGCAGTTCTCTGGTGCAAACTACTTTGATACAGGCACGATTAAACAGCAAATGTTAGCGTTAATTTCCAGAGAAATGTATCTGGCTTATCACATTCTAAATGATCATTCCGAAAATGAATTTTCCCAATGGTCGGCGTGGGGTACGAATGTGTGCCTTTCCACAAGTAAAGCTAATTGAGTCTGCCTTTTTTTTCCCCATCTCTAACTCAAACTGTCTTGATAATGCATAAACTTTTTCTCATATTCAAATTTATGTTTCTGTATCATTTTCTAGTCTGAAGTCGGTGTGAAGTGCTATCCTGGACTTTTCGTTTTAGTCACCCCTTGGCCTCATCTAACGTAAGTCTTAATTTATGCTTAAGAGTGGCCTTATTTGGGCAAAAACGTCTGGGCTGAAATGAATGAATAACTTTTTAGTCAATGCCATCGAAAAGTTATTTGTTTAGGACAGACAGGCTGTGGCAGTGGGGCGGAAAAGACGGCCCGAAAGAAAATCAAGAAAACAAAAGCCAAAACGATGACAAATGATAAATGATTTTATCACAGTCAAGTGCGAGTGCCTATGACAGGCTAAAAAAGATATGAAAGTATATTAAAACAAGAAAGAACTCTATAGTCAAGTTTCTCGACTATCGGATACCCGTTAGCGCAGACATCAGAAACTCCATGGACCCCATGGGCACCACGGACATTACGGACACCGGACAATAATTTAAATTTAAATTTATATTTTTATGAACAGTGTTTGCAGCTACGTTATAAAAATTTGTAATTATAAGAAAAAAATTTAATAAAGCAAAAATAATCCGAAGTGCCGATATCAAACGGAGGAGTAGTGAAAGAAAAATATATAAAAGGAAATAAAGTGAAAAGGGACAGTGGAAAATGTCAAAATATATTTTCTTGTTCTCTGTCCGCTGCCAAATTTCTACTCATTCAACATTAAAGGCAAATGTTTGTAAAAAAGACCATGAAGAAAAAAGCAAGAAAATTGTGGAGAATTAGATTTGAATTTTAAGCTTGCCGACAGCAATGATAAACATTTTTGGCTTGCATAAATGCCTTATACAACTATCTTTGATGAGCTGCTACGATGACTGAAGAGCAAAAATTATTTTTGTTATGCCACCAGAAAATGATGGCAAATGTAAACAAAGTTCCGGCAACGGAACAATAAGCGATGATACTTTGCATAATGAAATGGATTTTGAAATGGAATTGTGTACACAACAAATCCATTCAAAATAAAAGTTGATTTAAAGTCACGAAATTTCTAAGGGTTTCTTTGAGCTTGGTCAATCTTGGTCAGGAATAAAATCATAGTGTGATCAACCTATTAACCAACGCCTTTTTACGAAAAACGTAAAATCCATTATATTTTATAAATCTGAAATCAATTACTTATGTCGTACTACCCTGCGTATGCGTAATATATTTGCTTGCGGCAGTTTTAAAAGCATTAAACTAACATTACAGAGCACCAAGTACAGCCACTGAATTATGGCCAATGATTAGAAATAAGGTTGCAAAAAAAAAGTGTACAAAAATAAAAAATAGGAAAAACAAACCGGAAAATCCTAGCTCTTAGCCCGAAGTCATAAATTAGTTGTAACCGGAGAGCAAAAAGGATTGGCGAGGGGGGAGTGTAACATAAAAACGTCTGCTTTTGCTATAATTGGCCACATATTTCGCCTGAACCGGCCCAAAACAAACCAAAAACCAAAGTCAGGTAACGTTAGTCCTGGCTTTTACGAGTGCCCGACAAACGGGGATTTGTTACCATTAACAAAGGGGAGGAGGAGTGTGCGTGGCCCTTTTTTGGGTTATGCATCCTGTAAACTAGTGCTCTGTTTTCGGTCATATCAATATATATTTTCTAGAGCATGGACATGCCAACGAGACCCAAAGCAAAAATAAAATACAAGCAAATAAAATGGATACAACTATCCCAGGTTGATGTTTGTTATGGAAATCCGGCCAGGATGGCTGAATGGTAATAATTTTGTAGATAGTTCCGTTGGGCTTCGCCTGTGAATGGAGATTTCGGGATATCCCGTAAATGGAAATGAGCCCAAAAGAGATTTTGTCCTGATGAATAGATAGAAGATGGCAGCGGTGGAAAACCTGTGATATCTGAGGCGGAAAAACTCGGGGAAATGCAATGTTTATGTACCTGAAAATATTAGAAATAGGAACATTTCGTTCTTTTATATATTTCTTTTTATATTTCTTTGGAAAATATTTTAATTAAAAAGAAATGTTGTAAAGTCAACTTTATTTGTAATATTGAGTTGCCCAGAATTGCGTAATGCTCTTTTATAAATTTCTGTTGAAACACATTTGCCAACTATGTTTTTCTTGTCCACAACTTCACGCTGGAGAAGCAAAAGTTATGGGAAAAGCAATCAAGGTATAACTTATTGGTTGCAATCCCATGCATAACCAAGTCAGCACTGAACCTTCTGCTAAAGCAATCAAAGAAAAGGGCCTAGAGCAGTGAGATACAGTGAAAAAGTGACTGCGAGACACACAAATTGGCAAATGCCGATGAGTTTGTTGGTCCTGCAAAGGACCTCGTAGTTGCAGAAAGCTGCCCCAACTAAAATGCCAATTCAATCGCCCGCAAAAGGAGACACACACGAAAAACACATACAAATTGATGGAAGCAGTCTCCAGCTTTTTTACCCCAATATCCGTCCTTTTCCATTTTCTTCAAAACATATTGGCAAATGTCATTCGGTAGTCGTTATAAAACAAACACAGACACACAAGTGCAGTTATAAAGACGCAGAGACGGCATACACAATGCTCTCTAGTATGCCATTCTAATAATATAAACTTTACATAAATGTTTTCCTTGCAAATAGAACCGAGCAGCGAAACAGAATGGCTTGAGTGGGTTGCCAGCAATGGCGAGGGGGGGTGGTTTATTTGGGGGAGTTGGTTGGTGCAATTGCATGTGTGTGTATCTATGTGTGTGTTTGAGTGTGTTTGCACTGGACGCATCTGCTGAGCTGGCAATCGCATTGCAGTTTGTCAGGCGGCGAGACAGTCAGTCGACACAGTCAAAAAGACTTTTTAACTCGGAGATAGTTTTGCCATTTCTACGTGATCTACATGACATAGGACAGTATTAAAGACAAGCTAAAAAGGATTGGTTTTAAAATGGTTATCAACAAATAATATCTAATGTTTTTAATAACTATTCGCCTTTCTTCATAGATAGGTAGGTAGTGGTAGTAAAATAAAGAATATCTTGTTTAGCTTTGAAAATATCTTTTATCTAAAACAACATCATAGATATTAAAAACCATTATTTTGTTTTATTTGCTATTTTTCATACATTTAGTAAAAGGTATCAATCCAAAATCGTTAATTTTCCCTTCCGAAAATTCGGCATAGACAAATATTTGGTTCTATTTGCTTTCTGCTTGATGTGTCACACATGTCGTATGATTGATTTATATTACAAAACTCACAGTCGGAATTTGTTTCAGTTTTGTGATTTGTGCCTGTGCCCTGTTTCTATGCATGTTTCGGGTGCCATTTATTTTACGTTTAAACAAAAAAACGGCAAAATTGACATGGAACCACAAGTTTGTGACTTATCTTGCTGTCAGCTGTTGCGCTTTTTGTGGGTTCTCTCTGAAAAGTACCGAAATTGAATAATTAATCGGGATTGATTGGATGCTTGATGTGATGTGCAGGGATGTGCAGGCATTGAGAGCGGCCGAGCTCTGAAGTTAAGACCACACAATGCAAGTGTCCTTGTGATTGGCCCCCAACAGCCTTTCGCCCAACTAATTGAACAGGCTTGAGCTGCTGTCAGACACAGAGCACACACCCAGTCACATAAATAAACATGGCCCAAACAACTCGACCACACCTGACCAGTCCCGGCCAATCCCTTGCCTTCCGCTGCCACATCCGCATCCTTGCAATCGCTTCATGTGGGTCATGCCGTATATTGACCACGAAATGGCAAACATTCCCGTGGTTATTTCATAGTTCAAATGTGTGTGGCATGGGCAAATAAATAATATATAGTATTGTACTGGGACTCCTTCCATATAGTAGATGTATATATGTTTGTATGTATGTACATGTGTTGGACGTGGGGAATATGCGGTTTAAATGACAAACTAAATAAAATGAAATACAAAATGGCGCTTGGCCAAGTGAAGTCAATGATGCACAACCACATCTTCGAAAAACAAGTGTTGCAAAGGGTATATGTGCTAAAGGAATGATTTGGATGAAAGTATCTTACGTTGGATAATCTTTCTAGGATTCAATATTGGCAGAAATATGAAAAAGTAACATAAACATAAAGTGTATTGACTAGCAATGCATCAGTTTTTCATTATGTCAAGGTTTAGAATAATGGAAAATCTTCAAATACACAACTTATACTTTTTTTTTTTATATTTTTTTTAATGAACTTTAAGTGCCTGCCACAAATTGAGGTTATTCGTGCTGGTTTTCTTGGGGTTAGCATTATTAGTTGGCTGTTGGTTTAAGGCCTTATAAAAGTCAAAGCGAAAATGTTTTAAAAAAGGAAAATAGTAAACAGTAGGTGAGATGGCTCAATTTATTTCACAAAATATAAAAAGCACATATCTCCAAACGATTTATTTCCTTTGGTTACATAAATCGCAGTGTGAACCCCTTATTATCCCACAATCTGGGCATTACTTACACCCAACTTTTACTCTAATTGACCACGCCCTTTGCCATTTTTTGCTGTCAGCTGGTGGCGGTTTGTATTTAACTTCTCGGCTGAGTTATATTTCAGCCATGCTTGAACTGCCCGGTTGATTTATGTCGTGTATGAAGTTGTGTTTTTATTGTTCGCCTTTATATATAGTAGCATTGGTATATATATTTTATTGCCAGAGGTAGGCGACGCCAGGTGGCGCCACCTAAAATGGAACATAAATCTACAGAGTTGAAAGGGTTATAAAAACGAGGCGGAAAGCAATTTGAGGAAAGATCGAGTTCATCTGGGGGGAAAAACTGCGTAATTTCTTTCCGTATGTAACTTAAACTGTTGTTCGAATAAAAAAGCATAATTCTGATAATAGTTGTGCCTGGAAAGGGAAACCAATTAAATTTAAACCCGGCATGAATGGTTTATCACACGGTTTACTATATTGCAGCATACCTTGTGCCAAAAGTCCTATAAAAAGTGAGCACTTTTTCTATTTTTCTTCAGTCCAATTGAGGAACAGATGTGTGAAATTGTCCCTATACAAGGATTGCGAAAAAAAATCGAGTAAATAAGACTGAAAGGTGGAAAAAAAGCAAAATGTGCCGATGGCGCGAAAAATTCCTGTTCATTATTTATTTCATGTTTTCGCTGGAGGCTGGTTTTATTTATTTACCTGTGCATTGGTATTTATTTAGTTTTTCAATTCAATTGAATTTCCATTAACAAATTGCGCACTCTGCTCCTCGTCAGTTCCGCATCAACGTCACCGTCATCGCCATTTCCATTGCCAAACGAAGTTTCCACATTTTTCTGCTTGTCCAATTTATGGTCAGGTTTTGTTTCCTCTTATTTATTTTGCCGTATGATACAAATAAAAAAGCTATAAAAGTAAATCAACACGATGTGAAATATCGTTGAGTGAGTGCAGCTGAATTTCAGATTTTCCTCAGTCTAAATTATAAATTTAGAAAATAATTGAAAGCAGCTCTTTGTCATGGTTGTATAACAAATTGATGTGAAATGAAGATAGATTTATTAGTGAGAAATGAAAACTTACTGTTCCATGGGATATTTCATTATAACTATAATAAATGTAGTCTTCGAAATAATTAATATAATTGAAATATGCAATGTGATGAGTAAATGTTTGCTAAGATTTCTACTAAACTTGGGCAGTTAGGCTCCATTTTAGGTACCACCTTCTTCCATTTCGAAAATGAAATTCCATTAGCAGCCAGGAAACCAAATTTCAACACTTTGTGGTGTGGCCAAAGTACTTCACTATCGGCCCTCAGATATCTGACACATACTTTCCCCCACCCCGCCCATCTGTAGTTCTAGATCCAACAAAACCACACCACATCCTCCCACTTTTGAGGACTCTTGAATTATAGATTGGCTTCATTACCCATTTAGCCTTGGCCTCATGACAAGCTGGGAAATATTGTGTTGTAAGTAGTGGGAATCCTGAGCCCAGTGGGGTGGACTCTTTGACATTCCCATTCTGGCCAGAAATCATCTTCGCTTCGTTCCATGGAGAGTGAAAATAAATTGCGTGCAACTTTCAAACCAATTAACCCACAAATTTTGCACTCAATTAGCTGTCCTCCTGCTTGCTGCATACATTACACAGTTGAAATTATTTATTTATTACCACGCCCTGACATTTTATCAAGTTTTACTCGTGGCCAATGCACTTCCTCTTCTTCCGCCAATTAGCCTGGGCAAAAGCAAATTATTTTCCGCTCTGGCGGAGAAAAAATAATAAATAATTGAATAAGTTACTCATTAGTGTGCCGACTGGAAGTGACTTCTGCCTGGTGGCTGGCTGGCTGCTTGGGGCAGCAAACAAAAGCGGGTGGAGGTGCAAAAGTAAATGACAAAAAAAAAAACCGAAAATAACAAAAATGAAAGCAGGAAAGTACTCACAATATCCTGGTAACTGTCTGCGTTGGTGTCTCTTATCTAACCTTAACATGCACATTTAGTTGCCTCATCCGCCTTTCCTACTTAACTTCCTCCGCCACCCCGCCCCATTTCACCCCATCCCCCCCAAAACAACCAACTCTGGGTCTTTTTGTCTGTCTGTCTGTCTCGCTGCGTGAATTTGTCACCATTTTGCTGGCAACCTAAGTTGCACTAACTTGTCCCTGTCTCTTTGTATCTTTTTGCCCTGCCATGGGGTATTATAACTTTTTGTACAAAAGAAGTAAATAGCCTTTTAAAAAGGATATTACAATTAAAGTTTATAGTGTCTTACAATAAAGAGTCGCTGAAAAGATATTCTTTTGATAGTTTTATAATGCTTCAAGTAGAAACTACTTACATCTATCCAACTGCCCCTGCAGTTCCCTTGCCCATGCCTTTGCGTAATTGCTTTATGCCCTGATTTATGCTTATCTTTAGTCATATTTTTACATTTACCTTTATCACACCATCGTAGACGGTGCTGGGTAAGCGAGGGGGGGGGGCAGAGAGGAGCCTGCTGGGTTTGGACTGCAAAACGAAGGTTGACCTAATTTCATTGAACTTAATTTTTTTCGCTCATATCTCTGTCAGCACGAAGCAGTTTGTATGAGGAATATATACAGGGTGCTTTTTAAGGTATAAACAAATTGCTAAAGAGTATGACAGAACACCAATAACATATTTAAAACGTTTATAATACACTCTTATCAGGATCTCATAACAACATGTAGGACTTAACGCTTTAATGGACACCTTGCACTGCAACAATCATCATAAAACAGGCATTAGAGAAACCTCAACGAGTCACATCTGTATCCTGTCTTCTACTCACGTTTTTGTGCAAGAACATTTTGCGAATGAAGAGATTTTTATCAATCAAAGTGACCATCGGGATGCTCATTTTTTTCCCGCCCAACTAAATGGGCTGTGTAAATTTCTCAAGATCTCCGTTTCGTTTTAATGCTGAAGCTACAAAAAAAAAAGTTTCCCATGCCCTGCACGTAATGAGGAAGTCACAGCGCAATTAATGTGGCTCATTATTCGTTTCGTTTTTGCTTCTCTGGCTCATTTCCGCTCTTATCAGTGGGGATACCATGGGAAATATATGCTCGCTAGGCGTGAGTAAAGGACATTAGATAACAGTAGGAGTAGTTGAGTTAACATATACGTTCGTCACAAGTTGAATAAAAATACAATTAAGCCCTAAAACAAGTCTTCCGACTCGTTTTTTCGCCTTTCTGATATCTATATTTGTTTTTGGATGCAGGTCTCAGCATTAATCTGCAGGAATTTAGTTGGAAATTTGTTTTGACCCAAACTATGTTCCTTTTTACATTCATTAAAGCGTGAACAAGTTAGGTGCAGTAGAGAACGCAATTGTAACTTACATAAACTTTTATGCTACTCTTTATTTAAGCACATAAAATAAAGCTTTTGTAATTTTCTTTAAGTAATTTTAAGACCAAGTCAATGTTTTTTTCATTTCACTAAACCTACAAAAATCGTGTACATCTGTTAAATTTTTCAAATCCAGCCACTAAAATTTTGACTGCAGCTGTACGTGTGCAGCATGTTGTACATATGTGTGTGTGTGTGTGTGTGTGCAGGGTATTGCTGCATACGTGCCTGCAACACCTAAATACATCCAACAATGGCTTACAGTAGCGAAAGAGACAGGAAATGAGTATGAAAGAGCAGCACAGAGCGAGTCAGACAATGCATGAAGCTTAAATTGAAATTCTTTGTTTCTTTAAACGTCCCTGGCCCTGAGTATCCCCGAGTTTCTATAGCTAAATCTCCTGTCTGACTTGTGCGTCGTAACAAAAAGTTCTGCGCTGAGCCTTAAAGTATGCTCGGGATTTTTTATATTTAAATAGTTTTCCCCCCATCCTGGAGTTCGTTTGAGTGAATGTGCAGCAGACAAAACAGAAACTTGATGGGCATGTGAGCGTTTGTTTCCTCTGCTATGCAGAGGAATTAGAAATGTCGGAGGTAAAACAGAAAATGGAATTGCTGATGCACTTTTTCTGTTCTGTCAGTCGTTTTTTTTTTTTTAATATAGAATTTTATGACTTATTCTGAATATGAAAACATTAATTTAAAGTTATAAACTAACGAAACTAAAAGCTAGCATATATTAAACAATAATACGAACTGCAGCCCAATTCCGCAGTGAAGGTATGAAAGTGCAAGAATTCTAGTGATTTTCATTAATTCTCCATAGCTGACAGCAACTGTCTGTCAATTGAAAATTTGACTAGTGAAAATTGCACTCAACGCATACAAATTAAGTGACATGCCATGTTTTTGTAATTGGTGATGTCATTGTCATTGAAATGCATTATTTTGCCATCGCCTGCATTTTAATGACCACAGAGGTTTTTCCTGCACTCAAAAAACAATGAGTGCTCCCACTTTGATTGACAGCTAACACGTGGGAGTATCTAACAAAACCGAATTGAAATTGCTTTGCATATGGTTAAAAATGCATTCAGCTTTGGTAATCATGCAGATTTCACATCGTGATGATCCATCCGACAGGAAAACAAAAACTTTTTAATTAAAAGGAATGGAGAGGCGGCCTCAAAGTTGAAAAAAAAAATTTTCAAAATTTGCATTTTGGATGGCATATAGCCAAAGGGCACCTGACACTTGTGCCGCTTGGCCTGAAAAACCCTTTCTCCCTCTCTTTCCGCTGCATATTAGTCTACTCACTCTGACAGCTTACAAACACACATACACACACACACTGCTAGACATACTGCTGGCAATTCAATTAGATTCTAGAATCTAGGCAGAGTGCACGTCACATATACACACATTTTAATTAAATAAATTCAGTGTTTGCCCGATGCTTGGGCGCCATAAACATTTTGGCGAAGAAGCATGAAAATGAAAACATTTAACTGCCGGTTAGGTTAGTTTGTCCCTTGGGTGGAAGGGCGTATCCGGTATCCGGCTGTTGCTGCTCCGCTTGTGTTTGCATAAAAGCAAGAAAATTGCCCAGCCTGCAGTTTTCCCGAGACGAAGATGCAGAAGAAGCTGAAAGAGCAACACATCGTTTTGCAAAACGTCAACAGATTTGCTTTTCAGACTTCATACAAGTTTTCCCTGCTCGCTACTCCACATAATCAAATTTAACCTGTCTGGGAGGAATGAAGGAGCTCCAAATGATGATGGTGTGGCTTTTGGAAAACCCATCCCACTGTAGTTGTCCGAATGCTGCAGTATTTAATTGAACTTCCTACTTGCTACTTGCACCCATGCATTCCGATTTGCAGAACATGCCCATCGTAATGAACTGAACCAATTTGCATGTGCTATTCGGGTAATATGAAACCATGGTACAGCATAAATTTCCCAGCCCTTGGGGTTAATACTCGGAGTTTGCTTGGGTATTTAGAAAACAATTTTCCTAGCAATGTGCTTGTGCCTCAAGCAAAATCAAGTTCCTCAGTTGCCAGAAGTATGCCAGAAAGTTAAAGTGAGGTACAACTTGCGGAAGCTACTTGATTTCACGATAATTCACTTCAAAATATTGCTATTTTATATTTCTCATATTCTATTAGTGCTTAATGTTCGCCGTGGAGCATAATTGTTAAACAGAATTCGAATGCTCATCTAAATTTCTCCTGGAATTTTCGCACTTAACCCCATTCTCCTCCCAGATGACTGAATTCCAGTTCTCAAATATTTGCAAAACCCAACAACTTCAATATTTTTCCTGCCATCCAACAATGGCAACTAATTAAGCCATTTTTTATGGCCCACTCTATCGGTTAGCCAACTCTGTGCTGCAGCTGGCCAACGGGCCATCATCCCAACTGTCTGAAACGCCCAAAAGTCCACCCGCACCACCGCAGACTACAATGAACGCTAGAATGCGGGTTCGGGTCTTCATGTTATCCTGCGGCTTTCGGTTTCATAGTAAATTATTATTATTATTATTTTACGGGGTCGAGGAAGGAGTGCCAGTGCCAGTGCCAGCTGCAGTTTCAGTGTTGTGGTTGCGGACAGTGTTGAAATTAAACACTGTAAGCAGATTTCCTAAGCTCCTCCTTTTACGAACGAAATCAAGTTGCTGGCAAATGGTTTTGTGGCTTCGGTCTTTCGACAAAATTAGGCAACAGTAGATAATTATTTATATTTAACTGCAAAGGAACTGAAACCCAGGCATAATTGCCCGTGGTTGAAGCGTCTAAATTTGTCAATGCTTTGTCCCAAAACTTTTAGGAAATTCATGTGGCCTACAGGCCGATATAGTGATGCTGAATCAAATGATTCATTTGCATTAGTTTAAACTTTGCCGGTTGGCTTTTTCGGCAAAATCCTGCTTAAACTTTTGGCTCATTTAAGCTTTTGTTTCCACCTGTAGATCGTTTATAAAAATCCCGCCCGGTGCAAAAAAAAAAAAAAAATAGTAATAACGTTTAGTGCTGGCCAAAGTTTAAGCAAATAAAATGCGAGAATCGCCTGGACTTCAGACCCAAAACGATGGTTTAGCCGACTTTCCTTAAATCCGAAAAAAGAAACTTTGTTAAAGTCTTTAATTTAATGCTTGGTTACCTTTTCTTTTCTCAAGTTAGCTTTTTTTTGTTGTTAGGGCAACCAATCTCGAAATCGCTCGAGTGGCCCCACGGAACACTTGAGCAAAGGAACAAGTTTAAAGTGTGCTCACAGCACTGCCAAAATGAACGAAATTGAGACCCAACCGCTTACCTTTATTGTAAGGGATTTACGCCTGAAAGCATGTTATCAAACAATAACTAGAAGATTTATTGTATGGGTTATCCTGCCGCCGTGGCTCCTGTTTTCATTAATATATGCCGAAAATGGTGGATGCTCCTTTCATACATTTTCGAAGGAAATTGTACCCTCTGCATACTAAATGTTTGCAGGGACCTTCTTCTTAAACCGAATTTTTGGCACATTCCCTTACGCTTGTGATTATTGCTTATGATAAGCATTAAAAAAAAGAAAGATAGCAAGATTAAGCAAGTAAGAAAACCTTTGCCAACACTGAAGTTCATATAAGCGTTACTAGCACTGGTGGTAAAATAGCTTTTACCAACACTGAACCATATTCACTTTGCGCATATACCTCTGTCTCTCAAATTTTTATCCAACAAGACAAAATGATGAAATCCAGTGAATACCGTAAAGCTTAATTGAAGAGGTAGTAACTTTTCCGCAAGTCAACTTCGAGCTTAATCATCCGTGCTTAAATGGGGGAGACTTAGATGCTGCGTTCTATCAGCTAGACAAATCCCTGAGGCAAATATCATTTTAACAATGGCATTAAATGAATTTGCATAATTAGCTGCAGCTTAGTCAAGTGCTGGGACACCCCACGACCAAGTTCCATTTATTTACGCTTTCCGCTCCCCTTGTGGCCTTGGTTGGTCCTGTGGCTATGATGCATGTGTGACATTAGCTCAGACACGTTATGCCAAATGTGTTCACAGTGGGTGGGCCAAGACATTGGGGGAAATCCAGTAACAGGGGATGCTTAAGTTGAATTGTGAGTTTTATTTGGTCCAAGGCATTCACTACAATGTGAAGGGAAAATAATTAAACCGAAATGATTAGTGTGCTATCTATAATGCATAACTCGGCTTTGTTGCTAAGGATCGATTTTAGTAGTTTCCGATTATGTTCACAGCTAATTGCGCACTTTGCATCAATTGGGAATGCAATTAACCAGGAAAATCTAGCTAAGCCAGTATCTGAATTCATAATTCAAGCTTATGCGAATCAAGTGAACAACAATTTGCGAACTAATTAATTACGAAAAAGCAGCAAAACGCATGCAAATAGAATGCGCTTAAGATGAAATCGCCGGCGGCTAAGTGAGATTGCCATAAATCTCTCAATGGCTATGGGGGAAGCGAAAGGACTTTGGACCAAGTTGGCCGAGTGAAAGTGAGATGTGAAAAGTTTAAAGGCCAAGTTAAGTCAACTCCTTGGCCAAGCATGTTTAGCAAAGTTCATTAAGCACTTAACAAACAGAGCGCACCAAGGGAACTTAATGTGCTTTGGCGTAATTCAACTAAACAAAGTACCAAAGTTCTTAGCCCAGTTTTCCGGGTAGGAGGGAAACGAGTTGGCCAGCTGCATAGATGAAAATCAAATGCGGTCATATCCCCACACACTCTCTCGCCGAAAAGGACACCACCATACACGAAGACACACTCTTTCACCTATGTGTGCACATTCCACCCATACATGCAGGCTGAATGTTTTGGTCATTCAGGAGCGTCCTGGCATTTTTGCATTTACCGTCATCGTCGTCCGTCAGTGGCTGTAAAACTGTGCCACAGGACAATGTTGTGGCTGCGGCGGGGGATACCCTTAGTTTTCACACTAAAAAAATATATTTTCAAAGATAATTATGGATTTCGTAATTTACAAACATAAAGGACATTGAACAAACCCCAGTTAGTACTGTAATGCAAAATATTGCAAAAATTCGGATTTTCTTTTATATGTAGTTATATAAATATTTCAAAAAATTAATTGATATCATTGTTGGGTTACTTTATATGGTTTTAGATTCGATAAGTTTATTTCCGAGTGTACGAGTATAGCAGATTGTAGCCAGCGAGAAGGTTCAGGGGGCACAGTTTGTTCAAGCGAACATTGTTAGCCTGCGGCCAAAAGGCTTTCAAAGTTTTCGTGGTTTGGCTGCCAAAGGGTGGTACAGGGTGGCAAGATGGGGCAAGGGGTAAAGGGCAACGGGAGACTGCTCTGAATTATTGCCAAACATGGTGGGTGTGTTGGCCTGGTCCTGCAGAAAGGGGCAACCAATCGGCCGATGGTCTTTCGCCAAAGGATAAAAAAAAAGTTAATTGGCAAATGGCCAAATGAGTTCAAATTGAAGTTGGCTCAAAAGACAGGAAAAGCGGGTGAGCAAACTTAATTCATTCCAAATGGATTCAGCTTCAATGAACGAAATAGTTGAAACTGCTGATACTTCTGAGGCTGCACAAAACCGTGCGTTCTTCAAAAGTTTGTTTTTGAAATTTTATTGAAATGCTTATACAGTACTAAATAAATTTATGAACCCAAATTGCAAAAAAATAATCTATTTAAATACATATACAATAATTTAACTGAAACCCCAAACCCGAAATTGTCATTGATAAATTTAGCCTGGCTGTCAACGCTGTTTTGTGGATTTCCCTGTTTGCCTTGTTGCTATTTTTAATATGCATACCATTTGGATTTCCTTTACCCAGATATAGATACTCAGATACCTTTTGCCCACTTCTTTTTGTTACATTGAGCGACATATTTTACTGCTACGGTTTGCCCTTCTTTTTTTACCTTTCCATTCTGTTTTTTCTCTGCCTTCTTGGCCATTACCATTAGCATAAAATGGCTGCTGTTTCGCTGTCCATTTTGGGTATCCTGCACTTGGAAAGCTTCTCTAATTACGTTCTTAAAACAAAAAGTTAATGCATAAAAAATAGCTCGTTAAATGTTTCCCCCAGCAGCTCAATGACAATATTGTGTCTTCATTTTATTATTGCTAAGCATTTTGCTCATGCAACAGACTTATAGCAAAAGTATTCAAAAATCTTTAATATTATGTATTTCTTTTTCTTTGCAGATCCACTTAATTGAAATAGAACATTTGGTAAGTTTTGCAAGTTCGCTTCAATTGGATTTGTATTTTTAATTTTTACTATGGCTGTGTGGAAAAATATTTCATTTAAATATACAAATAACTAGATTGTGTTGGTATTTCTCATAAAGCTTTGGATTTTTACAAAGTATGAAAAAGGAGAGCTTTTAAAGTGTGAATAAAACTTGCCAAGAATTCAGCTGGTTCAACAAAATGGAGCAAATCGTTTGGCAAATGATTTGAACTTTTGCATCGTGCATTATGCTGACCTCAAAACTCATTAACTATGCCTTTTCGGGGCGAATTCGAGCAATTTAGCGCCACAGAATATGCAATCCTTTTTGGCTCCTAATTGCTGGCATTTGGCATCCGAAAATTTGCCTGTCCAATGAAGCATGCCGCCCAAATCCCCATTCCACCTCGATTAAGCAAAAGATGAAGGAAAATGCAGCTGAAGCGCAGGGAGAAAATGTAATTTAAAACTTTGTGCCACGTTGGCGGGAAAATACTTTTCCTTTTGATTTTTTTTTGCAATGATTAAACGACATTAGGTGTGCTTATCTCAGCTCAAAATCAGTTGCACTCGCCAACCCGCATCTATGTGAAATGCTAAATTGGAGCGCCAACTTTTGATGCAACATTGGGTGGGATTTGGTGTTTGGCATTTGGCTTTGATTTGAACATTTACTCGCTTTGAAAATTGCATTCGGAAAATGCTTTTGGTTAGAAATTTCGCCGTTTTCCTAATTAACTGCACTTATTGATTCTGGACGTGGCTTAAACCACGCACACAAGCTGCCTAATTGCCATTTGGTTTGAACGATTTCGTAGCATACTTTTGTGGGTCGCAACTATTTTTCAGTCTTTCAACTTAATTTTATTATTTACTACTTCTCTATTTAATTATATTATTAACAAATAATTAGAAAACTATTTAAACAAATAGTTAGACCGCAAAAAAAGCTTCAACATTTCATTCATATATGTGTGTGTGGCCACAGTTTAATCACCATTTAGTTATGACTGTTTCACCATAAACAGGAAATCAAATTAACCACTCCTTGCCAAAGCACTCAATACTAATTTAATTATTGGGCGCCAATGCTATATCGGACCGTACCCCCTTCTCCAATTACGCTACCATCAAACATGGTAAACAAAACCGCACGAATATTGCTGATGAAAGCGTTGGTAAGTGGGCAAATGGCTCGATTGTCCAAGGTACCGGCCACTCAAATTCATCCGGCTTCTGATATTGAGCCACCTAAACAATTGTCAATTAAATTTTGCTCCTGCAGCAGCCCGATGGTGGTAGTTATAAATGCCAAGACACGTTCGATGCGGTGGTGGAATTTTCAATCGGTTAACACCCCCAGCCCACGCGACACGACCTTCCACCCACCGGAGGTCTGCAGACGCGTCCCTAATTTGCATTAAAAGGTGCGCCAGCTGGTTGCACCCCTTTTGGCCAACGGCAACTGGAAGCTGGCAACCAACTGTTGCTCAACCAGTGGTAATCAGTGGCGAGGATGGGGATGCGGTACGCATAACAGGCATTCAGGCATTGCAACCCTTCAGCAGTTGTTGATTCAATTTTATAATTTTAACGCACAATTTCCCCAATAAATTTCCATTGTGGGAAGCCTTGATTTGTGGGTAAATGCCTGTTGTCCGGGAAAATCATTTCGCAAATGGAATAAATTACTCATTGATCGGTGCTTGCAGCTAGAAAATAGTTTTCGGCAAAATGAATTGATTATATGACCCGATTTCCAATCAACACGAATCGCCATAAAATTGGGTAATTAAAGATATGCGGTAACTACTTCACCATTTATTTTTCTTATAACTATATTTTTTTAGTCTACCACCAGGTGCCTTTGACTAAAAGATTTTCACGTGTGGATGCATCAAAAAAATATTTAGTCAAGTGGTTGATTTCGAATTGAATGGCAAAAATTGTGACTCACTTGAGGTCTAAGCACAGAAACCCTTGTTTTTTCCTTTTATTTGGACAAAAATTGAAATTTAATTTCCTAATTGAATGGTTTTGCCGTGTGCTTGCCTCTCCTCCCTCGCCCTCCACTGGCAATTCCAATTTAATTGAAAATTTATCGGTTGCATTTGCATATGCTACGTTCGCTCTCTCTGAAATTGACATTCCCAACATGCATTTGTGGACCTTTTAAAGCCAAAGAATTGGTTTTCTTTTTTTTTTCAGACCATCGTGTACTGGAGAAAAGAATGTTCTTTCTTCTATTTTCAAATATTCAAGATATATTGTACATGAAAGCAAAGCTAAAGAGATATTGTATCTGGCTTTTGAAAGAATTCTTGGCTTGTAGAAAACGAATACAAAAGGAAAACGCACTTTTTAATCTATATAAAAATGTCTGCGGAACATTTAACTTAATGGCCTCTGACTTATAATTTCTGATTGCAGCTGCATATGCTGGTCTTAATGATACATTTGGCTTATGGGTGCTCCCTTTTTCCGCCACCCCCCCTCCCCCTGTGCATTTAATTTGCCATTGACAACGTGAAAAACTTCACATGGCATCGCTGAAATATTTGCGTGGCTCTCACCCTGCCATTTCCTCCGCCCTTCCATCAGCATTAAATGACTGCGGCGCTTAATTGAGATTGTCGGGGTTGTGGGTGTGTGGCTCGCTTATTAATTTATTTTTATGTTTAATAACAGGCGCTAGGCAGTGGCGCCATTGCAGAGTGTGACGCAAAAAAAAAAAGTGAAAAGGACTCGCACAAAAACGAGCAAAAAAAATGCGGTTCGATAAAGCAGCAAGCCATAACAATGACATTGTGAAGAGGTTGTAAATTAATACACCAACAGCAAACCGAGTTGGCATGCGCCACCCACCAGGTCATCGTTATCTATCGCGTTGTTTATCGTTGTTTATGTCCGGAGAGCCGAGTAATAGGTTCATAAATTTCCCCCATTTTCACGGAATAATTTCCAAATTGCGGCGTCGCAGGTTTCCTGTTTTAAATGCAAGGCGGCAATTAAAGCCCTTCGGCTGCAAAGAGCCACTTCTGTGTGGATTATGGATATCGTTAGCCCGCCTGGGATCCCTCGCCTCATTTGGCGGTCGTTTAATTAATAGCAAGCTGATTAATTAGTGTTTGTGTGCGATATCCTTGGCCACTGAGGAGGATGGCTGCGGGGGCCAGTGGTGGGGTCACTTCTGAGTTCCTGGGGAATGCATTTCCGGGCTTAAACTGCGCGAAATTGCATTATTTGCATCTACTGCCATGTAAAAGCTTATACTGCCAATGCAAAATGCCATTAATTTCATTAGTTGATTGTCGTCATGGCAATTCCCTTTGTGGATTTTATAATTGCCCGAACCGCAACGAAACGATGGTGGAAAAATTGTAAAGGATGGGAACATGAACATGAACTAAGTGGAAATATGCATATGGTGCCGGCTAATAAATTAATTGGAGTGGGTGTGAAAATGGCGAAATTCTGTTTGTTTTGCGGTGGCAGACAAGTGCATATTCCCTTTACACTTCTACCCATTGATTGCTTTTAATTAAATAACGTTAGTTGTACACTTTACTGAGCAAGTTATAGAATAAATAAACAAGTTTTTGAAATTGATTAAAACTGGTTTATTACAAGCTAGCCACTGACTTTAAAAATATATTATTCATAACATTGATATGTGGGATTATACAAATATTTTATGGTTATGAATATTTCGTGAACAAATTCATCAAATAAATTCAATTTGTTTCAGAGACTGTTAAACTTTTTGCGTGCCTTACGTTTTTCTCGTTATTTTTCTTCGTTTCCTTATATCATTATCCTTTAGCAATCGCTTTGCTGCAATCGAAACTTTTCAGATTACCCTAGACCAAAGCAAAAGGAGCAAACAAATTTTTGTATGGAATTATATTGCATTTTTATTACCTACCGCAGATAAATTTTGTTTGTCACAGCAGCCGCCGGGCACGTAACATTTTAAAAAACAATTTTGTCTTGATACAATTTCTTGTATTATCACCGAAAATGTATGCAAACACACGAACATGGCCAAAAGCAGGCGGCAGCGCAAAAGGAAAACCGTTCAAAGGGGCGTATGGGCAATTTTATTTGCATGCGTGGCGTTTCAACCGTTGCCCTGCGGCTCCTTATCACTTTATATGCGACTGGGTGTGAGTGTGAGTGTGTGTGTGTGACGCTGAAGAGAGCCTCGATGGTGTGTGTAAGATATGGATTTGCTGCTAACGGGGGCTCCCAATAGCGCAGGCAATCAAATTCATTGTTCCGGAACACGTATACGCCACCGTTAACGCAAATGTAATGAAAAGTATATAAATTGATATAACCAGTTTTTGAGCTTTGAAAATAGCAACACAAATAAATAAAATTAATTCCAAAAGAAATTCACTTTAATTATAATATTAAAATTTCGAATCGAATGCCATAACTCAATTAAAATAGCTAATATGAAAAGCTCTAAACATTGAACATAATTTAAATACCTTAACATTTTTGCTTGCACATAAAATCCACAAACAGACAGGAACGTAAATAATGTCAGACCTTTTTTTTATCGGATATCAGCGTAAAATGGAGGACAATCGGAAGTGAGTGTGTGTGCGTTTAAAATTATATACATATTATACAGCCTGAGGGAAAGTTGTTGTTTATTGTCTGACAAGGTGGCGCCGCTGTAATGCGTTTTCATGCCTTATTTAAAATGATTTTCCGTTTACCACTCATGAAATTACTTTCATTTATTGCTTTTATTATTTTTTTTTTCGTATATGAAATACCATGTCGCAGGGAATTCCTCTATCTTCCCACCTGTTGCCAAGTTATATAATTTTTAAGGCGACTTTATTAAATTTTTCGCAAAAGGCGATGCAAGAGACGTTAACCACAAAATTAAAACTCAATATGTGCGAAAGGGCGGTACATTCAATTATAGGACTGGAATGGCGCACACACACAGAGAGAAACCAAGTTGAATTAGTGGCGAACGCCAAAAGACAAACATCAATGTGTGAGTGTGGTGAGCGACGGGGGGTGGGCAATAGGCGATGGGAGATGAGAGATGGCTGGAGTGAGCGAGATGGCCATGGCCAATTCCCAGGACTCAAAGGAAGCCAAAGCCCCAGAAAAACGCCCTCGAGGCTCTTGAAGACAAAAACGTAAAAGGAAGAACCCCAACATCTCAAAAGGAAGGCGAGCTATAGGGAGTGGCAGGAAAAGCATGACAGCTCAGCATATTCTGAAATGGGTAGAGTCGTTTGGTTGATTCTTGGCAGGACTATGAAATGGACACACACTAAAGAGCGATACATATGCAGATTCAGTCAAAATATTAGATATATACTGCATGTAATAAACTTTTAGTTTACCTAATAAAATTGTTAAGAATTATAAACAGTTTTAAGATGTTCATATCACGAATATTTTCATATTCTTAAAGTTTATGTGTACACATCTATGAACATTTCCATAATATAGTCCTTCAATCGCACTGGTATTGCATAAGCCAAACGATTAAGGATAAGACAATGCTTATATCACAGACAAATACAGTTGCTTCAATAGCCGGAGAGAGAAATCAATGTCAGTATGACGCCCTTTGATGTTGTGGGCGTGCCCGAGGCGAAAGTAAACTGAATCTTATGTGTAATTGAATGTGTGCCTGTGTTTGCTGGGGGTTTTCCACTAAGCTGCCTAAACCGCCCTCGACTGTGTCTCGGATTGTTTAGCATAAGTTTCTTACATCCCATTTCCGGCCCCGCCCCCATCTCTTTATGCAAATGCGTTGGCACTTTATTGCTTTTATTTATGTAATTTGTAGCATCTTCTTGTCATTTACGAAGACAAACATTTGCATTTTCCAACTTAGTTCGAGTGGGAATTCCGCAAAATAACAAAAAGTTTGCGCTTGGTTTTTAATGTCATTTTGCGGGCAACTTAGAGAGATCTTCGGAATTTATTATTGCAGCCAGAAAGCCGCTGAAAGTATTTGAAATATTTTTAAGATGTCAATTTATAGACATTAAATGCAGTTGGAAATTTTTTCTGTTAATAGATCCAATAATTAACAGCTCTAATAAACACAAAATTCTTGAGTATGAATTTTTCCGCGTAGAATGTTTTTCATTATAATGTCTGAAGTACTAATATTTAAATCTACAAAATAAGTTTTCTTTAGAATACAATAGTGAGCCAATTAGACGCCCCCTTTTTTATTTTCCACATACTGAAAATGTCTGCCGCAAACATATTTATGCTAGTCAGCAAACTGTTTAAAATGGAGCAAAGGAAAACTGGGAAAAGGAAAACATACTGCTGGAAAGAAGAGGGCGAAACACTAAGAAAAAAAAAAAACGGAAAAGAACAGATGGCAGTCAGACAAGAAGGCAGGCAGGCAGGGCCTCCCTATGTTTTATTGTTATGGCGATGTGTGTTATCCTTTTTTGTCGCCAAGCCTTTTCCTCGTTCGTCTGGCTTCCAATCGAGTTGCGGATCCGGATTCTCAGACACAATCTGAAACAGAATCAACGCCAGAATCTGAAACTGAACCTGAGCCTCCGGCATCCTCACTCCAGAGGCATCAATCACATTTTTTCACGGACTTTCGGGGGCCCAGCACTTACGTATTTCCACTTCATTTTTGTCGATTTCGTGGGCAATCAGGCGCAAATGCCCACGGTAAGCTTGATTCTACGGCGCGAGAGCTTGGGTGATACGCGTCTTTATTAAGTTCATGAAAGGGCGTGAAAAAACCAATCCCATCCTCTGGTCATCATCATCATGATGTTGGCAATTTTGTAGTATTTTTCAGTCATTTTTTTTATAGTAAAACATTTTGCCATTTTTATTCCCTTCCCTTTCCATTGACAATATAATTTTCGACATTTGATGTTCTACTTATGCTTCATTGGAACCGCGCTTGTTCATATTGTAGAGTGCTATGAATTAAACCAATATATTTGTTTTATTTGTTTGGTGGATGTGTTATAAACAGAAGATATCCTGGAAGACATACAGTCCTATATACCATTACGAATTTTCATAAACCTTTTTTTTCAAAAAGCTTTCTGAGGCCATCACGCTTACGTAGAAGTTTAAATTTACAAAGTTTTTAAATTTAGCTTGATATATATAGCGGCTAATGATTCCTTTATAAACTTTATGTTGAAACAAAATTACAACGTCGAAATGCTGAGTGAAAAGGTCCATTTCGTGGACGCGAAAATTTCCGCCACACTTGCCCCCATGATAAAGGAACATTTTGCCAACTGACCGAAGGCATTTAAAGTTTTCGTTTGCATTTTCCAGTTCTTTCCCTGCTTTTTTTTTTATGACTGTCACGACTTTTGCCCGACTCATCTGGCTTGTCCATCAGAATGAAGACCCGAGGCAAAGCTGCGACTCTCATTAGTTGAACAACTGAATTTGCCAAAGGCCAACTTTTCGGAGATCGGGTGAATACAGATATATACGGATGGATACATGCCTTAGCATTTCAATCGATGAGGCTGAGGGGGAAAAGTTGTTTCTGCATCCGAACGCATACTAAAAAGGCCGCCAGCTGATGATGGGGAAAAAGATGATGGTGGAAAAAAATTAGAAAGGGAGAAAGTTGGGGCAAATTCAATTTTGTGCAAAAAAAAAGTTGGTCGTTTCAGCAACGCAAGAAAATCTTTTAATTCAATCGGCGCCGCGTTGAGAACTCTAGACTTGTGTGTTAAGTTATTGACGTATTGTTGTACTAGGCGTATACTTGATATTTCCCATAATTTTCATTTCGCCATTTCGTTGTATTAGGCGTATACTTAACATTTTACCGTATTTTCTTTCGGCCATTTCTCATCTTTCTCGTTGGACCGGAAGACGCAGATTTGCCTGCCAGATGCAGCTGCTGCTGCTTCTGGCGAAACGGAAATGAGAAGTCATGGAGCATTTATCCAAGGATCTAACCGCCATGGAAACCCCTTTCCATCCCTCATCGCAGTGCTTTGGGTTCTACTTTATTTTATTATTACGTTTTTTGGGTCTGGGTCTGCTACTCACATTTGCATATCAATTTGTTCGCATTCGTTCGTGCTGCCTCCCACCATTGCAATGGATTGCCCCATTTTCCTTTCTCGGCCCGCACCATTTCATTCCATACTTTTGGGAGTCACTACCGAAGTGCATTTCCCATTGTTGTGTTGGGGAAATAGGAGTGAATGCTGCGCGTAATCAGGCAAAAATCTGTCTAGCTTTTAGTTTTGTTTTCGCTTGGGGAGTGTCCCTACGGTTTTCGGGTCTCCGGCTTTGAAATCGGGATTTAGCATTGGGTTTCTTCGGTCCGCATTCTAATATTTTAGTGCCTTGTTTATTTGCCATTTGCTGCTATGTTTGCTTATCGCTTCTGACAAATGGCATCTGGTTAGAGGATTTCTGCTGCTTGGTTTTTATGGAGATTCTTGCGCTGAATGATTCTCATCTAAAATTTGTCTAGTATTTATGATGAATAAATCTTCAGGGACTTAGCTTGATTAAATGTGAATGTCGAGCCACGATTAATGTCGCCAAAGATTTTTGACAAATAATGCTTGCCCATTTTCCCCTTATATAAGTCTCTACTTAGCTTGGAGGTATGATTTTTAAATAAAAGTTCAAGGACTAATTTTTGTTTTAAGTACTTTTTTAATCAATTTGAGTGTCATGTTTTGACCTCAATTCAGTGAAAAACTTCGTTGTTATGTTACCAATTTCCCGGTCCAAATTGTTACACAACATCTATGATTGTCATATAGAAGAGAAAAAAACCCGCTGGGAAATTCCGCAACTGCTAAATGGAAGCTGTCGTTTGTTTTGACATTTTGCTAATAACTGAAAATTAGTGTTTTTGCTGTCAGTGGAATTGCAGTTCGCAACAAAAAAATTGTTAAATGGAAAATGGTAGCTAAAAATGGGCACTTATAAATGCAGGCAAATTAAGAGTGAACGCAAGCCAATTAAGGGAAAAAGGAATTATTTAGCTAATTTATTTATAATTTTCGAAGTTTGGTTTGTCCTTTAAAAAATGATTGTAATTCCTACACTTTTTTGCAAGTGTCGAACTGACCACGCTCTTTTTTCATTTTGTGACTTAAACCGTAACAAAGCTGCATCAAAAAATTGTTTACTTGTGCAATTTAACCACTTATAGTGGGTTTTACCACTGGATATTTGCATATGCATGAGTGGGGATCCATGTAGTAGAAGTCCTTGGCTGCGAATCCCGCGTGGCTCGACAATATGGCGACACTAAGCTCTGCACTCGAGCAACACAATTGGCGCATTGAAGAGGAATTTGCGCGTTCGCGGTTTTTGCTGCATAAGCGAATAAAGGGAGGCAAAGGCGCAATCCAGCCGCTGATTATGAAGTATTGTGCCAATATTAAACTAAGCTAAGCCATCGTAGCTGTAGACTTTGGTTTGTGCAACTAAGCCCGATGAGGCAGGCGGCTCCTAACGAGCAATACCAGAACATGGTCAACTTTAGGCACCCCCATTTGTCATGCAAATAACAAGGACAAAAACAAGCGAAAAAGTTTTGACCAACAACAAGATGTTGGAAATGGTTACTGGCGCAAACTTTCTAATTGTCTAAATTACATAGACACCGCACAGAACTACACCTACTACGACCTAATGAAATGGTCTGCTGGGTCTCCTTTTAGCCGGGTTGGGGTGGCCCACAGTGGGTGGCATAGTGCGGCGATGTCTGTTTGATGTTGCGGCCAGCGGTGGGCTTTGGCGCAGCTTTTCAGCTTTTCGCAGTTAATTTTTATTGGCTATGCGCGCATAGTTTGCTTTGGCCAAGTCCTTGTTTGCTCTACGTTTGTTTAGCGA
This sequence comes from Drosophila melanogaster, assembly GCF_000001215.4. Lineage (NCBI taxonomy): Eukaryota > Metazoa > Arthropoda > Insecta > Diptera > Drosophilidae > Drosophila > Drosophila melanogaster. Next base: position 25,408,072 of record NT_033777.3, on the reverse strand, counting down.
CATTTGTGGATTGCCTTATACGTTTACGCTGATGTAGACTATATTTTTAAATATTTTCTACAAAATCTCAAACTGTAAGGTTCATAATTTACAGACATTTAAAGATAAGAGATTTCTTATAAATAAAGCTTTTTCGACCGTTTTTTGTTTATTACTTTTAATCTGAAGAACCACTAAATATTACAAATTTTATTATTTTGAGCAAAAATGCTCCATTTGAACTTGGGTGATTCACCCATTTGACTTTACCAAATTTCCATGAAATTCTCGTTAAATAGAATCGTTTGTTTGGCAGGCAGCGCAGACAAATGTTCTGCATATTTTTTGGGGCGTAAAAAATTATTAGCGCATTGAGTGCCAATGCCAATGTGTGAGAAAGCTGTATATATCTGTATTGTGAGCCTGCCATTTGCCACTTTGGCACATTTGTTGTGCGTGAATTGTGCTGTCTCACTCTTTGGCCTTTCGGCGATATCCTCCTCTCGCTTACCCTCCTACCGCATTGCATGGCACCTCCCCTGCGAGCACTTGGCATAATAATGAAAAATTAATCGGTAAAAATCCGCAGGAAAAGCATCCATTGCATACATTTCGGCGCCGGGCTTAATTGAAATGACGACAATCGGCGAACGGGCGCCATGCCGCCAAAAAAAATGGCATACTTGAGAAAGAGAGGGGTGTCGGTAAAAGGAAAGAGAAAGAAAGTTGTTGGGCGGAAAGAGTAAGAGGGAGCCACCAGCATGAGCGAATAGACACGCATAAATTTTGCACAAACAGGCGAACAAGGTCCCTGAAAGTATACAGCAAGCTGTGCATACTAATAACCTGCATTTCGGTGGTTGGCTCCGGATTTTTCGCTGGTGCCACCGAAACCATTACATTGCCTCCCCATCCTGGGTAACTGATGCCATTGCCATCAGCACCACTAGGTCCCCAATCCCCGATTCACAATCCCTGATGCCCCATACCCAACCACCGTCACCAGACTCCATGCGGATTACACGCCATTTTCTTGTTGCTTTTGCTGTTTGCGTTTTTGTGTTTGGCGGTCCTGCAACTGCAGTTGGCATCAAAATTGTGCGCATATTAAGTTGTTGATTTGTTGATTTACACTTGGCCTCGCCGCATTCCAACTCCACGAAAATCCCACAGAAATGCAACCACAAAAACGCCGATTTAGCCAGAGATGGATATCAGATGTGCACAGTGAAAGCTATTCGCAAAGAACTGCCTCACATCAGAAACAGGGTTTTCAAATTGTTCTGCCTCTCTGTCTTTATGATTTTGCTAGTTGATTTACTGCCTAAGAAACAATTTCATTATCATTGTCAACGCTAATGTAGTCCATCAAGGCAACAAAAAATGCACTTTGCCCACCTTAACTTCGTTGTTTTTTTTTGTTTTTGCCTCCTTTTACCCAGAACGAGTCGCATCTTCATCAGCCTTAGGATCATCTTCACCTCCTTGGACAATAACATCGTCATCGTAGTCGGGAACATCGTAATCGTAGGGCTGCTCACCTCTCTCGCTGTTGCATTACCCATCTGCATTTCCGCCGTGAGCGTTGCAACTGTTGCAAGAAATGGCTGCTGCCACATGCTGAAAAAGACCCTGACTTTTCTGGACGGCTTAATAGTCTTTTCCGGCGTACAAAGGGCTTCTTTTGCGACTTGTTGAGTGTAGGGGAAATATGAAATTTTCTAAATTCCGGTAGTGTAGCATAAGTTTGTGGTGGCTTGAAGTTTTGCTACCAGATCTTTTACACTATATATAGTGATGAACGAAGTGAACATACATAGTTCTCTAGGCTTTTAGTATAAAATAATTAAGCAATTTACTCGTTTCCATATTATAATAATTATATCCTACATTCATTTAGAGTATGCAAGCTTTCGGGCATTGAAATTGTTTAAGAAAAAGAAGTCATAATTGTACTTTATCTTATATGAGCAGCAGTTGAGTTGGGGGAGTCATTGAGTGGATGGAGAGCTGTCAGAAAGGGTTCTTTATACTCCTTTTTTTTTTGTCCAAACCCTTCTTCTGTCGGATTGCACTTCAGGTAGGTGCTGTTGTTGTTCGTTCTTGCCCTAAGCCGTCTTTTGTTTTGAATGAAATTTCTATGGACTTTTTTATATTCGCACACTTTTAGGAGCTCCTCTTTTCCGCCTCCCAGGTGGTACTTACATTAAGCGTTATTCAGGGCCCGCTGAATGGAGTGCGCCCAGCCACGATTTCCACCTGGAGAGTTAATTTCGCAAATGCAACGACGAAGAAAAGCAGGTGAAACAAAAGCCGGAGAAAAATCCCTTCCATCGCCATGACACATGTTGGTATTGGCGGCATTCTTGCCTGCGCTCCTTCTTTTTCCCACTTTTTGCCATCCTTGGTCATTTATCTTACGCCTCGGCCGCTGCAAGTGACCATGCAAAATCAATTAATGCCGGCGAGGCACTCAAATTGCATTGCAGGGTTTTTTCACCGGCTATTTCCAGCCAGCACACCCATTTTCCAGGGCCTCACTTAATACGCATCGTTGTTTGCACATTAAGAAGCAATCCGATACTCAAGCCGACTCGAAATGGAAAATACCGCAAGGTGGAAATATATACATACAAATATATATATATATATATATATATATATATATATATGCGTACGCTTCACAAACAATTCGAAATAATTAAGAATTCGTTGGTCCGAAAAGCACACGATACCATTATCCTTTAAATCGTCGCAGCGAACGTTCGGGGATTTCATTACCGCATGGATGTCGGTATTAACATAACTTTAATTTTATTGTAGCTCAGGTAAATTTGCTCGCCACAGAAATGATTGATTAACGCCTGAGATTTTATCGCAACACGCATGGTTGATTTTACATTCAATTTTCCGTTTGACTTTTAAATGAATACGGGCTTATCTTTAAACCCTTTTGAGAAGAAGAAGAACCTTTAAATAAAATTCTTTAAAATGTTCTCTTCAATTCTTTATACCCTTCGCATACCAACAAGCAATTTTTGATGCAACTGTACGTTTTGGAAATTCCTTGACATCACAGCAAGTCCCTCGAAAGTCCTGTTGATTTGGTAAAAACTAACATGACCTCGTTGCCTCTGCCCAGTTACCGATGGAAATTCTCACACCGTCATCTGTCAAAGCCATTTGACTTGACATTCTGCGACTAACTTGGTACAGTCACCACATTCGGCATTCGTGCACTGTAGCAGGTGCAAATGCCAAATGGCGTTTCCATGCATTTAGCTGGCCGCAAAAACGCATGCAACACCTTTTGTTTGGCGATCGTGTGCTAATACGCTACGAAAAAATGGTTCACCTATGCGCACCCCTCGTGCCCCCTCCCCCCCCCCACCTGACACTTTGGCGTGGCTTTTTGTTTGGCGTTTTGTTTGGCCGGGCTCTTTCCTTTCCTTTCTAGCCTTCTTTTGGGCTTCAGCCGCTTTTCTGCGGGCGTTAACCGAGGCTGTTTGGTTGTTGACTTTGCGCTCCAGTTGCTGGTCGCGGATAAAAAAGGATGCTGTGGGCTTGGGCCAAGGGGTTGAGTGGGCTGGTGGACGGAGTAAAAGCCAAGCGAGTGTTAGAGAGTGCATATTTGCCTTTGTGGAACTATCATTAAACAAGTGAAGCCACCAGCAGAAACTGCGGGAAACTACTATACAACAGCCACCACACAAGCAGCTCACCTCAATCCACCACACGAAACACATTAAAAGCGAGGCCAAAAGACAAATGCACCAACACAAACAAAGCAACAAAGGTGCCCAGACTGCAGTGAAACAAAAAGTATATCAAAATATTTAGTTTAATGATTACACAGCAGAGTGTGGCCATCAAGGCGAAAAAGCGGCAGAAGCGCACATATTGCTAACAAAATAGGTTTCAAAATAAATAAAATTTTTCCCTTTTTGTCAGTGTATGTGATGCTTTTTGACTTCTTGCCTGCAGTTTTGTAGCCCTTTTAAGCTTCTAACTGCCGCTGCTTCAACTGCAGCTCCATTTTTCCCACCGACTCCGCAGAAGCCTCTTTCTTGGCTTAATGTGCTTTGCTTCGGCTTCCCCCACATTCGAGCAAGTCGGTGTACTGGTATCCTGCTATCCTAGCTATCACTGTTAGCCCTTTCAGTCCTGTTTTTGACACGGACATTTTGCATAGAACGGCGGTCCAGAGAAACTACAACACTCGCAGGACAGGAGCCACCACAAAGGATACCAAAGGAGCAGCCAAGTGTCGGTCTGTTTGCCCAAAAAATGCCTCGAGGATTGTTAAACCGATGCCTGGCATTGTCATCTCTCTATGATGTGCTCTTTTATTCTCTGGCGTTTGTTTTTCTTGTGGTTTAAGCAATTTAAGGATTTCTGTTGGGCATTTGAGTGATTTCCGATTGGACGCTTTTTATATGGAATACCCAAGCCGTGTTGGCTGAGTGAAAATAGATCGGTTTATGATGCGAAAACTGAAGGGATGTGAGCAAGGCTTAGGTAAATTGCTTGAAATGCAAAAGAAAGGCAACAGAGTATGAAGAGTCGTTAGCTTCGGGATGAAAAAGTTGGAACCACAACAAAGCAATGAATAATTAATTTTGATTTATACATAAGCAAAGATAATTTCAATAATTAAATTCTGCTTTAAAGGTCATATATTTACTTAAAATATAAGACACATCCGCTAGTAGTAGCTGCTTTTTTTTTGTTAGCGAATTCATGAACTGAAACCGAACTAGTTTTAGCACTTTATTGGTTGACAAGCGCTTTCGACCCCAAAAGGCTACTGCATGCCACACTCCTCTTATAAAGAGAAACAACGCTTCAATTTGTCTCAAGTTGTCAGGTCGCGTTGTTGGTGTTGTTCCACCGTACATTTTCAACTCATCGCTGCCACTTTTCGCGCCCTGCAACTTTCATCAGCCAGCTAGTGCTGCTCTTGTCGGTGACTTTGACACCGTTTTCCACTTTTCGTTACCATGTGAGCGTGCCGAAGAAGCCAACCAGTCCCTCCTGCCACGCCTACGTTAACATGGCACTTATTTTCTTATTATTAAGTATACGCTTAGTGGGCCGACGAGGAGATGCCAAAGATGCAGCTGCGGAAGCGCGCCAAGTAATGATTACTTTGTGTCTGCCACTGACAAATGCCGTCAGTCAAAGTCAAAGTTGGTGATGAAGGACGAAGGACGCAGGACGCTGCTAAGGAACAGGGTGCTGGGGATGATGGTGTCGACAACGACTCAATGCGGAAGGAAGTTCAAGCACAAAAGGTGCACAGTCAATGTAACGGAGTCCTTTGGCCTGTGCATTCATGTGCATCGGCTTTCGATGAGATCAGGGAGGTGTAGCGGTACGTTGACAGTCCATTTCAATGCCCAGAAAGTAAGATGTAACACGGCAACGGGAAAAATGCACATCTTCATTTTTGAAATTCTAATAAGAGTTTCACTTTTTCATCCCCCGGAATTCATTGCTGCAATTCCAATAAGGGTCTCGAGAAAATGTAAATAACACTTTTACATCTTAAGTAAGTTTTGCGGAAACAGATGACTCTTAAGATGAAATAGTGAAATACATCTTTGGGTTGATTTTGACAAGATAAGTGATAGTGAAAATAGAAATAAAAGTCGAAAGAACTTCGCCGTTATCAGCTATGCGTCTGAAGATAAAAGCTTTGCAACATTGGAGGTGCAAAAAATTATTATAACAGTATAAACCCGATTTGGAATACCAGAAACTAGTTTTTAAAGTATTAGGAGAGATCTTGTGCAAATAAAATCGAAAATCGTTTCGTTTTAGGCCACTGCTGATTCAGAGCCAACCCCTCACAAAATTCAATTTCCTATCCACTTAGCCAATGATTACCATGGCCCGAACACTGCACACCAACCGCTTCCGTCGCCACCCGTCAAATCCGTCCAAACAACACATCGCCATCGCCGTCTCTACTTCAGGGCACCCCCCAAAAACGATCCATCTCCTTGTGCTTGGCATTTCCGCTGTCACTCGCTTTAATTACGCCCCCACTTCAGCCGACTTTCTGGCCGAGTGACTGGCCAAATCCAGAAATCCTCTATCAATAGATGAAATATGCCCGTCAATGCACTGGCCTCTGGCCATCATCAGTCATGGACATATTTTGACAGTGGCATTAGTCGGAAGCTTCGAATCTTCCATCGGGTCTAGTTAGTCCGCGCTGATTCTCATTTGCAATCGAAACTTGTCTACGGGTGACAATCAATGCGTTACTGGCTTTTGGCCAGCAGTTCCCCTTTGGGCCATAATCCATTCTGGACACTGGCCTCGCTTTGGGCTTCCTCACTAACGATGCAAAATAGCAATCAATATTTCTTTTGTTGCCCTACCCAATTAATCGCAGATAAAAGTTCTTGTGTGCATATTTCGCCATCTCTACTTTACATATACCCTCCTATTTGGACTTCTTGTAATAAGCCAAAAGTTTTATATGGCCGACTGAAATTGGATTTGTCAGATGCTGGCATTTGTAAGCGTGATTGGATAGCGCAAAAAAAAAACTTGGCTTGCAAATATTTAGTAATTATTGGGCGATATGTTGATTTATTGTAATAAGAAAGCTTATTCTTCCTATAGTTGTTTGTAAACTTTGATCACAATTAGAAACCACCAGTGTTGAGAATTAAAAATAACTTTTTTCACCTTTATCAATTATCATTTCGTTTGATATCAGCTGTCTGGCAGGTATCAAAGAACGAAGTGCCAAAAAAAAAATATAACCAAAATTTTATAGATAACAAGAAGTGTGTCCGGAAGCTGTGGAGCCGTTAAAAGCTATAAATAGCTAACCATTGTAACTTGTACAGTAAATGGAAGATTTTACTTTCCGGTAATATTTGATCAAACATACAAATAGAGCTTATATTATCTTCTTCTATGCAATTAATTTTTACATATTATTAAAAAATTTGTCAATTACTCAAGTTTGCAAAAAGAATCACTAATTTACTTACTTTTAACTTGGCAAAATGTTGTCTTTAGATAAGTAAGATTGATAACACATTCGGCTTTACCATATGAGCTTTAATTTTTATTCGTGTAAAAATTTTATTTTACTATACAAAATACTATTCTATATACTATACTGTACGAAAAAGATTGTATCAAAAAATTATTTACTGGATAAAATTAAACTTAAAATGGTAATTTTACCAAAAAATAACGAGAAAAAATACGAGAAATAAGCAAATAGAGAAGAGTCTTGATGGTAAAAGCTTGTATTGATTGTGAAAACAGTGAATGTGATACAGATCTTTCTAATAATGCATTCTTGGGAAAATTTCATTAACCAATTTGTTAATGGGAATTTGTGTGAATGAAAATTTTTTTGGCAGTATAAATAGTGGAGCCATCAGCGCTAAATGGCCACAGTACCTTCTCAGTCTGAGGAACGTAAATTTGAAGCAACTGCAGACATGAGGAATGTATACGGTAAACGGATAGACAAAGCATCCAAATGGTTCTGTAAAGCACCCTTTTTTTTGCTTCCACAGCTTTTGCCCTGCTGCTTATTGCAGTTTTTGCAAGCACCTCCAGTGGTGCCAGCGTTTCCGACCTTCTGTGTCGCAACAAGGCCAACGGAATTCGTGCTCTGGTACCCGGCAGTTGCTCCAGGTTCTATGAGTGCCAAAATGGCGTTGCCAAGGAATATACCTGTCCCAAATTCTATGACTTCAAGATCCGCAGCTGTGTAACCTATAATACTGGTTGCGTTGAGGGTGTTGTCGTTAAACCAGTGGCCCAGCAATCCGTACGTGACACTGCCCAACCATGTAATGGAGCGACAACAACTCCACCACCTTGTGCTACCACCACACCGCCTTGTACTAAGACCACAACGCAAACTCCGTGCTCAGGAATAATTACATCTACAACGACAACACCAGCATCAACAACAACAACAACAACAACTTGTACCCCAACAACTACGACAACCACGTCCACCACAACCACCACAACGACTACAACCACTACAACTACAACAACGTGTACCCCAACAACTACGACAACAACGACTACCACAACCACAACCACCACCACGACCACAACCACCACAACGACTACAACCACTACAACTACAACAACTTGTACCCCAACAACTACGACAACCACGACTACCACAACCACAACCACCACCACGACCACAACCACCACAACGACTACAACCACTACAACTACAACAACTTGTACCCCAACAACTACGACAACCACGACTACCACAACCACAACCACCACCACGACTACAACCACCACAACGACTACAACTTGTACCCCAACAACTACGACAACCACGACTACCACAACCACCACAACGACTACAACCACTACAACTACAACAACTTGTACACCAACAACTACGACAACAACGACTACCACCACCACAACCACCACCACGACCACAACCACCACAACGACTACAACCACTACAACTACAACAACTTGTACCCCAACAACTACGACAACCACGACTACCACAACCACAACCACCACCACGACTACAACCACCACAACGACTACAACCACTACAACTACAACAACTTGTACCCCAACAACTACGACAACCACGACTACCACAACCACAACCACCACCACGACTACAACCACTACAACTACAACAACTTGTACCCCAACAACTACGACTACCACAACCACCACAACGACTACAACCACTACAACTACAACAACTTGTACCCCAACAACTACGACAACCACGACTAGCACAACCACCACCACGACTACAACCACCACAACGACAACAACCACTACAACTACAACAACTTGTACCCCAACAACTACGACAACTACGACTACCACAACCACCACCACGACTACGACCACCACAACGACTACTACTTGTACCCCAACAACTACGACAACCACGACTACGACAACCACAACCACCACCACGACTACAACCACCACAACGACTACAACTACAACAACTTGTACCCCAACAACAACGACAACCACGACTACCACAACCACAACCACCACCACGACTACAACCCCTACTACTACAACAACTTGTACCCCAACAACTACGACAACCACGACTACCACAACCACCACAACTACTACAACCACTACAACTACAACTACTTGTACCCCAACAACTACGACAACCACGACTACCACAACCACCACCACGACTACAACCACCACAGCGACTACAACCCCTACAACTACAACTTGTACCCCAACAACTACGACAACCACGACTACCACAACCACAACCACCACCACGACTACAACCACCACAACGACTACAACTTGTACCCCAACTACGACAACCACGACTACCACAACCACCACCACGACTACAACCACCACAACGACTACAACCACTACAACTACAACAACTTGTACCCCAACAACTACGACAACCACGACTACCACAACCACAACCACCACCACGACTACAACCACCACAACGACTACAACTTGTACCCCAACAACTACGACAACCACGACTACCACAACCACCACAACGACAACTACTTGTACCCCAACAACGACGACAACCACAACAACGACTACCACGACCACCACAACTACAACAACTTGTACCACAACAACTACGACAACCACAACAACGACTACCACAACCACCACAACTACTACAACTTGTGCCCCAACAACTACTACAACTTGTACCCCAACAACTACGACAACCACAACCTGTGCCCCAACAACATCGAGCACAACAACAACGAGCACAACAACAACATGTACCTCAAAAACGATCTCGACCACTACATGTCCAGAAACCGCTCCGACAACCACCGCTTGCTCTGACGTGACAACAACTGTTTGCCCCACTGAATCAAAGGCCGTGGCTGCCACCCAATCAAAGCGTAATCCCGTCCGCCGAAACCCCGTCAACCGCCTGCTCTGGGAAGTAGCCGAATGGGCCGGTCTGTCGTCCTCTAGTTCTGAGGCTCAGCTTAAGGTTTCGTGCTTGGGCAAACCTGACGGATTCCTGATGGCATCTCCTGAACGGTGCAACGATTACTACATCTGTCGTCACCAGCGCGCCCTCAAGGTCAGCTGTGGTGATAGGTACTTCAACGGACTGAAGGGAATCTGCGATCTCCCCGAAAATACCAGCTGTGTTCAGTCTTAAGTATAAACTCCGTCGTTGAGACCAACATCATTTTGAAAATGTGACAAGAAATTATGGATCGAAACCTTAATTAATTATAACAACACAACTTGACCATGCACTTAAGAAACTGCAAAGGCTTATAAAAGGCAATAGAAAAATTATTTAAATGTTGTTTTCTTGGGCGTAAAACGACAATTCGGGACTTTTCGAAATTGTCTTATTTCGAAACCTTAACACAAGTACTATCGTTGTGGTAGCTTTTCCTTGATATAAGTTTGATTAAAAGCATTTTCATAAATTGTGATTCCTCAAAATTAACTAAAAATAAATAATAAAGAAACCTATATTGATATTTTTTAATTGCAGCATCTCAGCCTCACAACCAATATCCCGAGCAACGTGCACAAAAACTATTGGAAATATCCTAACCCACAATGAAAAACGACGTCGTGCGATGGAGCAGGCAGCCAACTAGCAACACCACTAACAGCAGCAGCAGCAGTAGAAGCGATAGCAACAGCACTCATAAGCACAGAAGCAAAAGCAACAAATTAAATGCTCGACAATTAGGGTCAAATGCTGCCAGAAGTTGTCAGCAAAGATCCTCTGTGGCAACAACACTAGAAGATGAACAACAAACAATCATTGAATGTGATATAGGAAATTTCAATTTCGATTGCAATTTATTCAAAACTAGTTTTTTAACGCAACACAAACAGAAACGTAGTGGCAAGAGCAGCAGCAAAAGTAAGAGCAACAGAAGTAGACCCCTAGCGAAAACGAAAGCGGTGTTTCTATTAGCTCTGCAATTTAGTGCCGTAGTTTTTTTATGTAATATTAATGTCGGTTTCGTGGCCGGAAGTGTGGCAACTGCGGCATCATCGGCAGGCGGCTCATCGCCGGCAGCTCCATCATCTGCGCCCTCATCCCCGCCCACAGTTGCTGTACCACCGCCGCCGCCACCTTCGTCGGCACTCAAAGTGGATCCAAATGGTCAGTCACCAGTGCTGCCGCCCTACGTTCTCGATTATGAGACGGGGGGCAAGGCCAAGCTAACGCCAAACAATGGCAAGTTCGGCCAATCGGGCAGTTCCGGGAGCAATAACAACCACATCGTCGGACACTATACCCACACCTGGGCGGTGCACATACCAAACGGCGATAATGGCATGGCCGATGCGGTTGCCAAGGATCACGGATTCGTCAATTTGGGCAAGGTAAGAATCGTTTAAATATCTAAACCAAACCACGTCACATTTTGTTCACCGGCTTCATTTGTCCGAAGAGTTCTGGCCAAACACCTAGAGCAATATCCAGCGAGACTCGTTAGCCAGTTTAGCATATGATTAGAACGCTCAAATGTGAGACTATTAAAAGTTTGTGCCGCCAGAGAGAAGTTTTTCGTTATGGAAAGAAGCACTTGGCATATCAGTTGATATGCAACTGCTGGACAAAGTTTCTACTGCTGAAATCTGTGCTTTCTCCGTTTTGCATTCTCTGCACCCGTGCTTTCCAGCTTAGCTTGCATCCCCGTCAGTCACTGGGAAAACATTGAGGTTGGAATGTGATGGTATGGGGGGAAATGTGGGTTTGAAATGCGGGCACAGGTGTTGCCACCGGACAAGTTTAATCTGAAAGCATTTCGACCATGTACTTTCAACTGCTACTTTGATACACACACCTCCGGCTTCTACGATTTCCACACTCCACAACTTGCCGGCACAGACGCGAACCCGCTAAGTGACTGTCAAGTAATCCTGGCAATGGGAATGGCCAGCACAAATGGAGCTCAAATCGCCTTGTAATGGCATCGTTTGCGATAAAACAAGGCAGTTGGTGGATAGATGTTGGCGCGGGAGTATAAGTGCCTCTAAGTATGGATTTACAGTTGCTTGCTATAAACTGCACAGGCAGAAATCATTCTCCCTATTGTCGGCGTCTCATAAATCACTATGGCACAATGAAAACACTTCTAAAGGAGTCTAAAAGTAGGCTATCAAATATTTGGTTAATGCATAATACCCACACATTCCTTCCAAATGTTCGCGTTCTTATTTGATTGCATTCTTTTTTTTTTAAGTGGGAGAGGTGGTTTTAAAGCCATATGGAATTTTCTGAATTAATTGTATTTTAAGTAGTTCATCGTTCTCTTTTTTATAAGTGCAGAGCACAAGCCCCATTCGTTGGGGTATTTGAAAGTAAAATACATGCCAAGGGTTAAGTCCTGCTCCCGCTGTTTGAGCCCCAAATGGATCCCGGCTTTTGTGTTTTCAATTGAGGAACAGAGACCGACACGCAGGTGGCCGACGTAAAAAGAGCCCGTGCCACGAAAAGCTCAACTGTGGCGATTTCCATTGTACGACTCCCATTTGGCGGATCGAAGGAAAGACCTGGAGAAATCGGGGATAGGGCGGATGGCGGATGGCGACTTAAGTAGCATCTGCCATCGGGTCAGTGGAAATTAGTATCACTCACAATGGCGCCCGTACTCTTTCGACCATCGACTTAATTGGCAGAAACAAAAAGCGGAAAATTCAATTTATGAAGGCGGGCACACAAAACTTTTGTTAGCACTCCCAACTAGTTGAAACTGACGATCCCGAAAGTCTCCGTACCGGCGAAATGCGGCAGATGGCCGGCCAGCTGGACTGGGGGCTCCGCGAAAGTTAATTGAAAATTAATTTTAAATGGCATTGTTAAAATGAATCCAACTTAAGGCCAACCTGAATGCGAACAGACACCGCCGAGTCTCTGCAAATGAAATGTGCCGTTTTGCATAATTAGATGACGCCCGAAACGGCTGTAAAACTGTAATGAGATGAGCGTCAAGCGGAAGTGGAAATGAATTCTAGACGTTCTGCCTTACTTACCATTATTAATTGCCAACTTGATTGCTGGGAAATGAAAAATGAACAAGTAGTTTGGTAAAGGAATTGCTCTTTGGGGGGGAAATGGCAACATCAATTAAAACGACGTCTATTGGGCGTAGTAGAGAAACTTTCAAATGTATTATAATAATATTCTTATGTTGCTGGGCAACTGCACTTATGGCACAAACAATCTTGTGCTATTACCCATTACATTGGCTTATTTGAGACCCTGAATTGCTTCATATATCAAACACATAACGCGCCAAGTAAAATTGTTGGTCTTACTTCCAACCTATACAATTGAAATCAAATGCCTTGGTAACCCTTCAACCTGAACCTTGTTACGCTTTGCTTCATCCAACACGAACTTTCAACCCCACGAACTTTCGGTCCACCTCCAAACATTTGAAACATAACTCGTCGAGAGTGTTGCCAAACATTTCGCACTTGTTCGTGTTGCTAGCTGCTTTTGCTTTCTGTTTCTCATGTTGTAATTTTTTGTGGGGGCGTGCCAGCTAGCGTTATAAACTAAAAACTAAATTCGCAGCACAAACAAGTTACAAGTGCCAAACAGCAGTAGTAGCAGCAGCAGCAGCAGCAACCTAGAGCAAAAACAATTAATAAAACCATAAAGATGAAGTAGTGGGACGCGAGACTTTTTGCCATTTGCTGTAACAACTCTGGCTGTTGCGATGCGATTTCAAATTGCAGCTTCCAGGGTCGTGATGTTTGTTTCCCTGAAGGAGGAGCTACCGAATGCGGGGCACATCAACAAATTCGGTGTGTCAGAAGTTTTAATGAAAACGATGCTCTATATATATATATATGTACATTCATATACCTCTCTTGTTTCAGCCAGTTCCTTGGCTTTCGCCCATCAAGTTTTCAGCGGAGAAAACTTTTTGGCACCGAAATTATGATGATAAAATAGAGAAATAAAGTTTTCTGGACAACGAGAGTTGGTCGGAGATATTCGGAGACGAGAATGGTAGGAAATTGCAAAGGAATGCTCATTAAGTGCACTTTTAATTTCGTTTTTCTGTTCGCTAAGCAGGAAGGAATTTCATGTAGATAAATACGGCAAAGTACAAATTAAAAAATTTGCGTAAAAATCTGCAGTCTCATTTTAACGCTTTGATATATTTGAATTCAGTTTCGCACTTTTTTGGATCCATAAATTTGAATGTTTCTTTTTGAAGAGGGACCGCTCTCAAAAACCTTTACCTAAACGTTTAGGAAATTCTTGGAATTTATACAAAATGAACCCTGATAAGAATTCCAGAATGTTGGTCCTTTAGCTTTCTTTCCCAGCTGTTTGTCATTTGCTTATCTGACTTTAGTCTTCCGGTCCCGCCTTTTTTCTCCATTTCTCCTGCCATTGTTCTTCTTTTCTATAGCGTCATTTACATAACACTCACTCTTTGTCCGTCTGCTGCAGTCCTTTGGAATCCTTGGTCCTTCTTAAGCTCCTATTGTCTGTCTTTCTGGACTGCCGCTGATAAATGTTATCCCTCGGCCACTCATCAATTTAATTGAAAAGCAAGAGCCGCCAAAAGCTTCAGCCAACTCCTCTTTACCAAAATTATTTGCCTTTTCGGGCTGATTTTTTCTTTTTTAAAATTAATTTGCCTCTTTCTTGAGCCAGCCGGGTCAATTGAATTATTGATCGACCGTCCGATTGATTGATTCTGTGGCTGCCCCTGGCACAGGATTGCATCGCATGCTTATTGCATTCGCGTAATTAAAATCACTGCCAGTCGGTTGTCCTTTGAGGACATTCGTTTTCCACCTGGAAGCCATATACCCTTAATACTCCACTGCGGGCCATCCTTGATAAAGGTCAACGGCTTTTTAATAAGGGTCCGCCGGGCATCAGAATCTGGGTTCAAAGAAACTGCCAGGGGCGTACCTTTGCAACCTTAAGCCAAACTGGAGGTTGCCCTTTTCATTATATTCTTTTTTGTCTCAAGGAAAACGTCATCATGGAAAAGTAAACTTTTCAATAAGGCTTAATTGGTTAACAATTTGACAAGTTGTCAGGCACAACGGTGACACATTCGGGTCTAAGCTCTTTTTAAGATGCAGGCCCAACACAAAAGGGCACACTTTATTAATTAGTTCTTAGAAGTGTGTACAATTTAACAATCTTTCTTATAATATAAGAAGACTGCTTTGTTTTTATTTTGGCAACAACACATTATTATGAAGGCAACAACACATTTCATCTTAACTCGTAAAATTCGTATTCTATGAAAAATATTTTACAATTTAAACCATGGAGGGTTAAGTAGTTTGAGCAGCACTGGATCAACCTTAACCCCAGCTGACAAATTTTTGTAATATATTTTTGCACTTTTGCATGTCGCAAAGTTTGCCAACGAAAGTTAAATATTGTAGGTGTTCATGTGACTGTGGATTGTCTGTGTACACATTTGTACTTATGTCTGTGTGCTGGTGTGTCCTTTGTTCGGATTTCGCGTGGCTGCAAGGCGGATATCGTTGATAAATTTTAAGTCAAAAACTCGGAAAATATTTATGACTTAACTTTTGTTTAGTAACAAAGCAACACGCCAGCACTCGTATCTAGGATTCCGCCCTGTGTCCCTTGGCAGGATTTCACAATTGTCACAGAACTTGGAACCCTATGCAAATGGAAAAAAAGGGGGGGTGGCGGGGGATATGCCTTCAGCTTGTTTTTGAGAACTTGTACAACTTTAATCACATGACATGGGAAATACCAGAAGTTTACATAATTTTCTGCTTTTTCGCCATTGATCCTTGGGACTTGGGAAAACTTTTTAGTACGATTTGCCTGCAGCAAACAGCGGGAGGGATATCGAAACGCAGTGCTGTTCCTAATTGAATATGTAAAACCGAAATGCGATTGAGTGTGAAATGAGTAAGCCAACCGACTGCCAATCGAAGTAACTGCCTTTATTGCTCGTACATCCTCGCAAAGTTTCTGCAACGCAATTGAACAGACAAGTTTTGGGGCAACATATTTTATTCCACTTCTCGCTTTTTTTTCTCCCCCATGCGTCGAGTAAAATTAAGTTTACTACTTTTGTGCCGCAAATGAATCAATGATTGAAATAGTGTGGTATGAGCGTGTGTGGGTGAAAACTTTTTGTGCATTTGCCAATACTGCAGAATAAGTTCAAATGAAGCTAATAAATATTTCGCAATTCGTTGCAAACTTTTACGCCGAAAAATTTGCATCGGGGCCGATTCAATTGGCCTGAAAATTGGGCCAAGGAATTTATATCCAGCCATTGCTGGTTCTTTTTTTTCTACACTCTTCTTTTCATTGGCGGTTCAGTGTTTCACTTGTCTAACAGATCGACAACAACAAAAGTGGCGACTTTAAGGACCTCAATCAAGTTGGCCATGCTCCTTTTGATGACCCATCCGTTATTTTCCAATCTTGGAAGAGTAGGAATACATTTTAACAACCACCTGACCTGCCACAATGTTCAGTGTTTGGAGAATGAGCAACTTTATGCGTAATGGTGATGAAGCTGATGTTTATGCTTCTCGGCAGGCAGTTAAATTAATTAGGTTAATTTATGGGACAAACGCGTGGCAGCTTTTTTAGAAACCAGATCTTAAAACGGAGATAATTTTTCACTTTTAACTAATTGAAAAGTATGTTCTTACCTAGACCGTCTTCCACGAAAATAATACACAGATAGCGTTTTTATCGGTCTCCATCGATAGCATTTTTCAACGAATTTGCCTATTTTTCTTTGGCACTTTTTTTTGGCACTTTTCAGCTCTCTCAAGTAGGGGCTTTCCATCAAAATATTCCTTATCCTTTGGCTATGCACGGACTGCATAAATATTATAGATATCCTCTCCATCAAAAGTTCAATCATCTGCTCCATCATCAAGTTTGAAGGGAGCACTTCACTTGACTGAGCTGAACTGACCCGCCTCAAAGGAAAGTTTACTCTTTCGCATTCATTCCCCACCCATTGCAAATGATTCTCGCATATTTTAATGCATATTTTGGGTCGTCCTTTGCGTTATTCCCATTCTATGTTGGTATTAACAAGAAATCGCTAGCAAAACATGAATAACGAGACGAAGACGTTGGAAAACCTTGCGTAAAAGTTTTCCCAACCTCGACCGCTGCTGTTGTTGTTAACGCCCAATCGCGTCGTGTTTGCTTAGCTTATCTTTTTGGGCTGTCGACGGTTTTTTTTTTGTTCTCGCAGCTCCTTAGGAAAAGCTGGTTGAAAATGTGAAAATAAAAATATTTGTAAATAGGCATCCCTCGGAGTTGAGACAGGCCAAAATAAACGGGCGTTTTTAGCCTCGGCTTTGCCACGCCTCTAACTCCGAAAATGCTTTCAGCATGGGGTGTGTCATTCTTTTTGGCATCTTCAGTATCTGCCATCCATTGTCGTTTATATGCAGGCTAAAAAATCATTAGAGAGTCGCGTTTTCCCTTTGTCCGGTTGTGAATCTCTTTTCTTTCGTTTTTTTCGCCGTCTGGACACGCCCTGGCTTTTGGCGATGATCTCCTCCCTTTTGCTGTACGGCAATTGGCGTTTGGGCCTCAGTCGAGTGGAAAATTGCTAATGGCCAAGCAAGACCCTAAGCAATACAAAAAAAAAAAAAAAAAAACAAAAAATTGAAAAGAATAAAAAACCAAACTGTGACTCCTTGCAAATGGCCGCTGTGATTTTAATTAAAAGTGCTGGGGGAAGTCACAGTCACAGGGGACAATCGACATTGGTCAAAAGTCAAAGTTGACTTGATTTTAGGGTCCTTTTAATTGCCCTCGAAAACGGGCAATGAAAAATGCGAAAATAAAACGAGACTCGTAAATTTATACATTGCTCAATCAAGTGTAACGATTGTATTGCAAGTGCAAAAGGGAGAGTGGAACCAAATGGTGTGGGTGGAAAAGTTGGTGAAAATCACGGTAAATATTTCCGCAGCATAAATATTGAAATTTTCCCGGTCGGTATATTGAATTTTTAGCCCTCAACCCACACAGCGAACTTGGTCAAATAAATCGTTAACAATTGCAGGTCATGGGGTGATGGTGGATTGGAATCAAATCAACACTTTCCGCTTGATTAGGCCAATATGGAAATTTGATATTTGACCGATGTCAGTTCGGGGCCAATTAGAAAATATTGCTCAAATATCTGGAAAGCTTTTGTTTTAATTTGTTTTATCGTGTTTAAGCCCATCGGGATTTGCATAGAACAATATACGTTCGTATTAACGCCACACTATGCGTATACCTTATGTGAAATCACTCATACGCCTAGTGGTCGCATGGAAATGAACTATGTGTTTTTTCTTTTCTAAGATTAAAGCGGTAATTAATAAAGCGGAAAATGCCATTAGAAAGCACAGATGAATTACGTTTTCCTCTGTGTGTTTAATTAATGTTTACCCCCTTCCCATGTCGCAATAAATTATTGATCGCCTTCTTGACCTGACCCACCTATTCTGTTCACTTTCCCCCCCTTCTCTACACTTGGCCCGCATCCCAAATGACAATTTGAGTTATTAGTGCCACATTCATATATCACGATTGTGTCTGTGGGAATAGATTGGCATTTTAATTGCCACCGACACATTCAAGTGCCATTTAACATAGATCCCGGCTAAATGGTTTCATGATTTAGATGGATTCTTATGGAAGTCTATTGTAAAATTGCAATAGAAACTAGCACAAGGTCATGTCACTATGTTTTTGGCTTGCAGTAAATCTTGCTTGTCTGTAGTTCCTTTTTTTTTGGCACCGACAGGACCCAAAATTAAATATGAAAATTTTGAATTTACGTTTCGTTGTCATTGATCCGGAATTTATGGCTTCCATTCTCATTTTTAATTAACTTGACGACGGGACTTTCAAGTTGGCACCCTGGCTATAAAACTGGCAACGATTATTCCTTTGTGCCATCCAAAAAATTACCAAGCCATTCCCCTCCTCTCTCGTCGACCAACGAACTGTGTCCTCGTTGTGATTTGGCATGCATTCAAAAAGTTTTACACGATACAAAAGCACTTTGTTCTGCCTGCCAACTGACATTGAAAAAAGACGCATATAACGAATGGCAATCAACGCTGCAATTATGTAAGTGTATGTGTTTGTGCTGGGACATGTGTGTGTGTGTGTAGATTGTGTGTTTGTTGGCTGTCGCCTGTTTATTGAACTTGCATGCTGACCTTAGCCTGCTTTTCAGCCACATTTCAGTTGCTTAGTCATTTTGGCACTAGAAGTACAGGACGGACATACTCAAAAGTTTGAAATACTATATAATATATATATATATATTTCAAGGAAAAACATTTCATATATGCTCCTAATATGTTCTACTAAAAAGATTACCAAACTAGTGGTTTATCATTCTACTTGAGTTCAACTTACAAAAGTTCTACTGTAGCTGGGAAATACTGTCGGGCAAATGTGTTGCATACTTTTAGGCAGCCACCGCACATGCAATCCCCTCCATGAATCCCCACCATCTCAACGCCACCACTTCCGTCGAACGATCCAGCCCTCGTTCATGGCCACATCAGCATGGGCTTGAGCCTTAGCTTTGGCCATAGCTTTTGCTATAGCTTCACCATCGGCAGCGGCTTCAAAGTCGCGTTCAACGTCAAGTGGCCCACTCGGCATTCCACTTGAAGCGTAATGAAAGCATTTTTGCCACTAACACATGTGAAGAGGCTGTTGGCCAGAGAGGGAAAGGGATACGTCGAGTGAATGAGGCAGAAATGCAGATATATAGAGAGAGAGAGAGACAGACAGACTCCAGCACTTGCTTAGCATTAGTGTGTGCGACATCAGATTGACACTTGTCAGAATCATTTCTGTCTACACCACAGCAAATTGTGGCCCAAAGGCGACGAAAAAAGCACAGAAAATTAGCCAAAGGAGCAAAATAAGAGAAAATTACCCTGCCCTTTCTTTTCTTTTCATGCTTGCCCAACTCGATTACACCAAGTTCGAGATCTGTAATTCCATTAAGATTTCTGTCTCATTGCACAGCGGTGTCAAGTTCATTTGTTTCCACAGACTCGGCAGGTTGTGTGCCACCTGGCTGCCCAAGAACAATAAAACACATTAACACCTATTAGAGCGTTGTGTGGGGGTGAGATTGGGGCGAAAGGGGAGTTAAAGGGTGGCTTCTGGCCATTGTACAAATGGGAGCATAAATAATAGCGACTGTCTGCCAAGTTATGAATAATAATGACAACAACAATGAAAGCGATGGAGAGAGAACAGGAAAGCCAGGCTAAACTGATTTAACTACGCACAGATGTGGTCATCTGAATAGGTTTCTTAAAGTTTCTATAAGCAATTACATGGCTTTTGAGACTTTATATAATGACTAAAATTTTCTTGAGTTAATATGGTGGGAACTGCTATATTTGCTAGTATTGCATATCACCCCAATATTTTGACCTGCACTGTACATGTACATGAGTGTGTGGAATGGTAATTAAGGATTTGGCCTTTGCCAAGGCAGTCCGGTTAAAATGCCCTGCCGCTTTGGGCCATTTTTATGGTCGTTGTGCAATGGAATGGAAGGACTAAAGAGGAAAAAGTAGAATCGTGCCGAGACAAAACCACACCTGCCTGTATACCTGGCTCTAAGTCGGGGGAATAGCAAACAGGACATGGCCACAGATAAGGCCAAGTCCAGTATTTGTGTATGTGTGTGTGCTTACAAATCTCTGCGCTAATTAAAAGTCATTAGAGTGTGGTATAATTGCATCTAAATGAAATGGCCGGGGAAAAGCCGTTTTCCCTCACAGTTTAACCCTCAGATAAATCTGTTGGAACTTTTAGTTGATCCAAGGCGATAGTACAACCATATCTGATTGCGTTTTCTCTCTTGTTTTTCAGGTAAGCAACCAGTGAAACATGAAAGTGAATTGCCAAAAAAAAAAAAAGGTGTAAGTAATAAACTGTCGGACTGTAGCAATTTGAATGCAATGCTGACTAATGAACACGGACGTAAAGTTCAAAAAGGACATTCTGTTGGCACATGAATATTTTACGAGCCAGTTTCATTAGCACTTAAGCCGCTCGAGTTGTGACCTGTGTCTCCGCGCTGCGGTTACCATAAAATATTAATCTGTTCGAGCCGCATTACAGATGCAAATGCAAAGCGAATGAATAAGTAATAGTCGAGTGTGCGAATTATTAGAGGGCATTCGGCGCACTAAGTGTTCGCCCGAAAGTTGAAAGTTGCCGGCGTAAGCTCGATCGAATGCGCTGTTCTGTTCGCTTCTTCATAAATTTCTGGCTCATGAAATATGCAAGTGCCAAGCTGGCATGAAAATGGCGGAGCTTCCGGTGCAGCCGCTCATCCTGTCCCGCCCAGAGTCCTGCCTTATCCTATTATCTCTGGCCAAGTTCTTTTTTAAAATCTACTTTCAGCAGGAGCCCTCTGTTCTGTTCTGTTCTGTTCGTTTCTGTTCCGTCCTATGCTCTCTGTTCACTGTCCGTCCGTCCTCCTGCTGTTTTGTTTAAATTGTCAGTTTGCACGCAAAACGGCGCACTTCCGGCCAGCGTTCATTTCGCTGACTTGGCCTGCAAATTACAGCCAACTTTTGTTGCCGGCATTTCCACGCATTTCCTTTGGCTATTTAGGTTCGCTGAAAATATCTATGAATTCATCGCGAATATTTTGCAGCAATTTTTTAATAAACTTGCGTTGTTGGCGCGCGGATTTAATGGTGTTGGATGATTGAAATACTTGTTTATTTTAGTTTTTCCCACGTCCTTTTCCGACAATGGAATTTAATTGACTGCTCTTTGATCGCGTCAAGTTTATATTAGTTTTTACGAAAGACGTATATTGAAACACGATGATTTTATGCGTGTTGTGTATTGATTCGACGATAACAATTGGCTGCAAAAAAATGGCGTAATGGCTTTCACTCGCTGGCTTTTACTTCCTAAAAAAACAGCAATTATTTTTAAAAGTCAAACTATTTTAATAAGGGTATAAATATAATTTGCTTTGATAGGGGAATACGATATTTTTTTGTGCAATTAAGTAATTTAACTTTATATTTAAAAACTTCTGGTATTTTTAGTGTTACATATCAAATTAAGCATACACCACGTGTATTCCGATTTATGATCCGCATTAAAGTCTTATACATTTGCTTCTGCCAGTGGGACAGGCAATGGCCCACAACACTTTATTATTTACTGCCATAATCATTTTAATGGCAAAAAGCCAAGCAACGGTTATAACGAACACAGCATGATAATCATATTTATTAACATTTTAACTTAATCAGCTTGGTGTCTTTTGATGTATGCGCAATGGGGAGGAAAAGATGACATCGGGAAGGCGGCCTAATCAGTCAGGTGCTGTCAGGATCCCAAGTAGCAAACAAACATTTTAATTTAAATTTTATTCAGCTTCCACTCAGTTAAGTGCAATATTTCCACCCAAACGTGTGTTGGCAATTTTCTTTTTCCCTTCTCAACCGCCACAATCTTGTTTGTCATGCCGTCTTGACATTAACATTGTCTGGGTTTTCCTTTGAAATTTACAGATCAGAAAGTATGTGAAACGTTATGAGAATTTTTCAGGGAACGAAAACGAGTACGAAAATGAAGCTTTCTGTGAAGGCATCCATCATTTTGTGGCCCCAGTAAACTGCAGCTGTTGTTAGTGAGACAAACACTAAACGTATAAAACATTTTCATTTAATTGAAACAAATGAGTGCGGCGTATCAATTGAAGCGAATGTGTTGGTTTTTAGGATACGACAACTAGAGAGCAACTTTGGCTAAAACTGTTAGCCAAATGAATTGAACTAGTGTGGGTTGTGGGTGGGTGTTCCAGGCATAATTTGCCAAATGAGCAAAAAGGATGGCAATCGCTCCAGGAGGCGACACGTCGATGGGGCCACAAAAAAGCGAAATACAAATAGAAGAAAACAAGCGGGACGAGCGTATAAAAAATATTCCACCCCTAGGTTTTGGTGCCAAGTGATATTAAAATCCATGTAAATTACACACAATCATCATCGTGCTTACGTCTGCATGTGTGCTAGCGTGCCATAAACTGACACCAAACACGAGCATTCCGCCAGACCTTTTATGGTCTGACCGCAACACCAACGTTTGACACACTCGTTACAATAGATACGTAGATATTTTATATATATGTCATATACTGCAGATAATGCCAGCGACGTGCTCTCCGAAGTACAAGTGTACCGGCCACATGGATACTACACACTTTAATCAGAGATAAGAGGATGTCGTAATGGAGCATAAAGTAAAACCGAATGGCATTCATGCGATTAGACGACACGCACCACCACAGATACATATAATTGCAGACTACATCCTGTGAAACTCGTAGTATTGCTTATATCGCCTGAAATATAAATACTTTTAATGGAAAATTGCTTCTAATTGAAAATCGTTTGTACTTTTCACAATTTAGTTTCATTTATTTCTGATACTTTTCAGCTTTGATAACCACCGGAAAAGGGCTGGTTGTACTGGGGCTTGCTATTAAAGTTATTATTGTTGCTACTCGCTTGGGTGTACCAAATGCTCTGAGGTTTTTGCGATGAAATAACGCCAGACTCACCGGCAGGACCTCGTGGACCCCGTGGACCTGGGGGTCCTGCAGGTCCCCGCTGTCCTGGTGGACCTGGTGGGCCCGGCGGACCTGGAGGTCCAGACACAGGAATGGGAATGTAGGCAGTGGGTGGATGAGGCTCCTCCTTCTCAGCAGCGGCAGATTCACCGGCCAGATTCGATGGCAGCAGATTTAGACCAGGCCAATTGAAACCCGATTGTCCTTGAACATTGAAACCCACTTGGACGCGGGGCACCACGACATAGGAAAGGCCATTTCCTTGATTTGAGCTAATGGCATTCTTGTTGGAGATTAATTGAGGGCCATAGGCCACGGGAAAGGCGGCCACTTGCGGAACCACATACTTCAGATTCTGATCATTTACCATGGGAATGGCATTCGAGTAGAGGTAATCTGGAACTTTGCGACTGTCCTTATCCGATTCGGTGTCTGGATCTTCCTCCCTGATTTGTGGTTCATGGAAGGTGGTGTCCTGGTCATCGGATCGTGCTATGGCATCGCCGGGGGAATAAATGAGAATTTGTGGACCACTGGGTTCCTCGACATCTATATCCAAGCTACTACGGCCAGTTCCAACAACTCGTCGCAAGTTTTGAATACGCGCGTGACTGCCAAAAACCAGGCCCAAGATCACTGAAAAATATAGGAAAAAGTATAGGATTTTCTTAGTCTGGAAAAAAATTTGAGAACTTCGTCTTTTCTTACCCAATATTTGCACTCTGCGATTCATTTTGATGAACTGTTGATTCTTCGATTTTCGCTGGCCTCTTTTATACCCGAGTCTTTGACTAAGATAAGATCTGCAGAAAGGTTCTCAGTAATGGGCAAGTTCAGTCAACTTGTCGGCATCTCGGTGGTAATCAATTTTAACTGCCCATTTTAACTGGGTCAGCGTGCTAAACCGGTTCGCTTTATCTGGGGATCTTCGCCATTGAGTCATTGGGTGCGGTTTTGCACAGCGAACTCTAATAGAAGGGCAGACCAGAACCCTTTGTGGTGTTGATATATTACAATTACTCTTTAACATGCTGGTTTTTTGGGTGACTTTTTATAATGAAAAAAATGTATGCTTATCGACTTATATGCATAATTTAGTTGGCCAGTTTTTATTTTATGAAATATATTAGACAGAGAGAAGAACTATTAGAAGACACATAATCCTAGAACATTTTTGGCCAATAGTTATGGAATTCAAGATAATAATTCAACCCTTGATGCATTCCCACTCGTTTTTGTTTGTTTTCCATTTCCTACTTTAAAAAACATTCATTTTCATCAGTCAGATGTGGGTAGCCCAGATACAGAGACCTGCTTTGGAACCCAAATAATGGAATGCAATAAAACAAGAGTGCAGAAAAACGTACGAGTAATACGTGTATATATAGATATATATATATATATATTTGTAGTGAAATGGAATGTCGCCCGAGAACGAAATTGAAAGTTCAGCATGAAACATTTTTGGAATAGAAACCTGGCAGGGGTTTAATTGAATTAAATCAAAAACAACTGCTATGCGACCCCTTCGGCGTTGCTATGTTTCTGCTTAGCTGGCTGCGCAGATCGGATTGAATTGAAGCACCCGCATCCGCATTTGGGGTCGCTTGGAACATCTGAATTCGGATTTCAGATTTTAGATCTGTGGATAGTTGGATCGAATGGTCAAAGTAGTTGAGCCAGTTGCGCCGTGGCAAGCGCTTCGTTGGCGGCTCCCGAGCGAAAGGATCGCCACTAGGGGGTCCTGAAAAATCGGTTTCGCGTAATCCGTATACCATGGCGGTACTCTGGTGGTTGCTCTCGTTGCAGGTGGTGCTGATCTTACCGCCCAGTTACCACCTGGCCACGCCCTCCTCCGGGAGCGGTCAATTGCGTCGTCTTTGGCTGCAGGATCATTGCAGTGCGGGAATTTGCACGAATGTCGTGATTGGTCGCAGTGATTATGTGATCCTATCACAGGCCCCCATTGGGGGCACCACCATGCTCACCTTTCTGAACTCGAGCATTGCCAAGATACCGCATTTGTTGTTCGACACCTTTCCGGATCTACAGGTTCTGCGCATGGAAAACTGTTCGCTGGAAACTTTCGAAAAACCGCAGTTTGAAGGTGCCAGCAATCTGATGAGCTTGTTCTTGGGATATAATCGCCTGAAGGATATACCTAAGAATATATTCTTGGGCGCAGACAATCTGGCCACATTGCATCTGCAAGGAAATCAGTTGAAGCAGCTGGGAAATCATAGTTTCCATGCCTTGAAAGAAGTGAAGGAACTTTCGCTGGCGGAAAATCAACTTGAGCAAATTTCTCTAGGAGTTTTTAGCGGCATGAGGAAACTAATGGACCTAAATTTGGCTGGCAATCGATTAGATGCTCTACCAAGAGGCGTCTTCGATCGGAATTTAAACCTTACCAAACTAAATCTGGCCAGAAACCGGTTCACCGCCTTCGAATCGGAACTGTTGAAGCTGCAGCCAGTATTTACGCAGTTGGATATTTCTGGAAATATCTTCCAGGAGTTAACACTCAACTTTACCATGCTGGATGTGGCTATAGCTCATAGTTGCGATTTGAGGAGGTTGACCGTCTACGGAGTGATCCATGAACTGGATTTGCACAACAACTCGCTGAGGGAAATGCCACACATTCCACTGGCCGCCAATGTGAGCAGTCTGGATTTGTCGCACAATCCATTGGGAAACCTTCAGGGTAATCCGTTGCGTAGATTCACATCGCTATTGCGGTTGAATCTTTCTGCCACCGGTGCCCACGAGTTGCCAGAGGGATTGTTCAAGAAACAGAGCCATCTGCAAATGTTGGATATATCAGGAAACTCTATATACTCGTTGAAGATCACCATCTTCGACAGTTTGAAGGCGCTGCAGTATTTCTACTTTCAGCAGAACAACTGGAACTGCGATTTCCTGCAACTTCTAATGAGTTCGTTTGTGAAACGCAAGGACATTTCCTTCATGGAGGATATAACAGCACCCGAATTGGTGGACGATTATGTGGATGGCATTGCCTGTTGGTATGAGAGCGACAAGCAGTCGAAGAAGTGTGAGTCTGGTGGCTCGGATGCTGCCATGGAACTCTCGGTGGTGCGAAATGAGATCAAGACATTCACCGAGTTGGTGGAGAAGAAGTTCGTCAAGGTCTATCGCATGTTGGAGGAGATGAAGATGAAGCTATAGCCGGAATTGGATTAAATTCCTTGCAATATTATTCAAATCATATTTAATCCCCTTATTTAATCAACTATTTAATCAAACATCAAGCAATGTTAATCGTACTTTAAGGAATTTGACACACAAAAGCAACATATTGATATTTTAAGACAAATTACTAGAACCAATAAAGCACTTTTTGGAACTCTAGGGAAAACCAAGTGTTTGATTACTTATGAGTTTTTTTTATCAGTGTTTGTGCAATGGATTCAGAAAGCCTAACTACAAATGCATTAAATCACATTATTTAATTAACTTTAGTCTCTTCAAAAGACTATTAAAATTTATTCCCATCTAACTGTTTTATAAATCTATCTTTTCGTTATCATATTTCATAATCAGTTCGCCAGAAACATTTTCTGCTGCACATATTTAAAATTCTTTTGTGCATAAACGTGAAAACAGTTTATCAGGCGATAAATCCCAGACTTCACAGACAGCTCAAACCTAGAATTAAAAAAATCGCTAACGCTCAATTTAATGCCATAAATATTTTATGCAAAACACGAGCGGGCCAGAAAAAATATTTATGGCATAAACACAATATTTTTTTTTTTATAAAATGAAACTTATCGGCGTAATCGCGCCCAGAGGAGACAGACACACTTAAAAACCGACAAAACTTAATTAAATGCAGGCGCACAGAAAAATATCCACAAATAAACACACGCGAATGGAATTTTTTCATGCGGTCCGGCAACGTCAACGGAACATTGCAATGATAAAAATAAATGCATTTCGTAAACGTTTTTTCATTTCGGTATATTCATAAGTGTGCGCTGTGGCACTGTGGCGAATTAATAAAAACAATCGCACGTGGAAATATCATTAAAATATGGATTACAGTTGATTGGGCTTACAAATATAAAACGATGGTTTTCCCAATGCCAAATATAAATAGTTTCGGGTATATTTTTGTGGATGCGACTGTTGGTCGAACTTTTGGCTAACAATGCTAACCCGATAGCGCTCGGTTTATGATGATTTATAGACGACGTAACCTTAACGTTATCGAACCTATTCCGATTCGTGACCGGAAGAGCGAAATTCCAATAAGCATCATTTGCATTTTCAATGCTTTCCGCTTGCCATTTTCTTTTTTGGCTCATTCGGAGATGGAGGCTCTATGCAAAAATGCTGGGAAAGATGAAAGACGGAATATAGTATGCATCACATCTTAAAGCTAGCGCTATTAAGACACTCTCGCAACATCCTATCTCTCTCTCTATTGTGCGGCACTTCTTCTTGGCCTCTCTGTCGCTCTTGGACTCTTACTACGCTTGTAAGCAACTTCCGTTTCCGTTATCCGAGGCGCCATTTGTTCTGCCATTGTTGCCATTGAAGCTGCTGCTGTTGTTGCCTTTCACCATGCCCCTGGATTCCTGTACTGTAACTATGCACTGAAAGAAATGTCCATAGGTTTATACAGTCTATAATGTTACATAATAGAAGATTTAGATATGTAATTTTTCTCTGTGTAACAACGTTAACGCACTAACTATGTGCAACATATGCAGTACATTCTTAATAGTCCTCCACTTCGGTTCGCCTGACTTTGTCCTGTCTTGGGCTCAAATGCTTTTTGGCCAAGTTTATGAAATTGTTGTTGGCAGCTTGTTGCTAATGTTGTTGCTGTTCCGATGCCGCAACTCATTAAGAAAACAAAAGCAAAGTACGAAAGTTGCTCGTTACCTAAGCGCCTCCACCACCGGCTTACCACTTTGTTGTAATTAAGTTGACTTTATTACTCAACAATGTTGTACAAATGCATTTAGCTTCAGTTTTTAGTGCTTTCGAGGTTACCCGCTGTAACCTTAATCGAACTTTTGAGCCCGGAATATTCATTATTTTATGGTGCAATTTTAATATTACCTTATTACCTTTATTGCAAGGTGGCCAGCTGTCGGAGAAAAGTTTTCGTCCAAACTTTGGTTAATGGGTCAAGGTTTCTGGGGGCGGCGAACAAATCAAATGGGTGTACCGAATTTCCTGTCCATCATTCCTGTGTATCATTTTGCACTCTGCCCATATAGTATGTGTTCTTTTTTCGCCCACCTCATTTACTTAATTTCCTGGCTATGCTCACGTACCTTCACTCAAATTCCCTTTACGTGCCACAAGTGAAATGCGTGCTTATTTGATTTGCGCAAGTGGCTGCCTCAAACAAAAAAAAATGAGCAGATAAACATACGTGTCCTCTAGGGACCCCGGTATATTTGCATGCTCCACTCTCAATTTAATTTCCCCAGCTTTATTTCGTATTATAAGCCAGCAAATCATTCAATTGCTTATTTGTCATTAGCCATAAACAATGCACACGCTCCACTGCAATTATGTGCGCAATTAGGCGTTTGAGGCTAATTTTTATCAAATTTTTTGCTGTCCGCTCGCGAAAAACATACATATTTATTTGCTGCGAGAGATGGCCGGCAGCAGGCTCATAAATAAAGCTTAATGGCAAAAACAGTTGGTCAGCCTCCTGGCGGCAAGAAGTGGGGTATTGTGCTGTGTTGGGGGTGGCATTAAATTAAAAATTCGGAAGAGCGAAAGGAGGGAGCGAAAAATATGTTGCCTACTTTTGTGGGCTGTGCATAATTGGGCAGCATGAATAATATACGAGCGAGCGGTTGTATGTGTGTGTGGGTGTGTGTGTGTGTGTTTGTATGGGTAAGTTGCTAGTTTGGCAAACGAGGCGTATGCACAACATGCGTTTGCATAAATTCACGCTTAATTAGCTCTCGCTTCCTCACGCCTAGCTCTCTCTCTCTCTCCCGCTCTCACCAACGCTCTCACTCATACGACCAACAAAACAGGCGGCCAAGCAAGTTGTAACGCTTCTAATTAGCGGTTGCTAAACGGGCTTAAATTTAATTTAATAGAATATGTTTAAGCTTTAGCTTTAGCTGCTAAATCTGCTGGTGCAGCTGCAATCAATTTGTGGCAATCGGATTATTGAAATTGAAATAGAACATGCACAACAAAACCGAAATGGTTTTAATATTTTTTTCATTTAATCATTGCCAAAAACATTTATTTGCCAGCTGAGCTATGCTCCTTTTCGAAATGAAAGAAAACCAAATATAATCCCAGCCAAATTCAATTTCATTTGCCATCCATTGTTCGTGCGTTGTTTGCGTTTTGCTACCATTATTAACTGCCTTTTTGGCGCAATTAAGCTGCCACGCCCCCTTCTCCAACACACCTGGTCGGCAAGGCGTACGTGTCTTTGGCGCAGTTACGTTTAATTTGCAGCAGTTGGTGCGGGTGGTGCGGCATGTGGCAGGAGTTGCAGGAAAAGCGGCAGGAAGGCTGGCGCAACAGGAACAGAAGCGGAAAGTTGGCAAGTATTTGACTGCTAATGCACTCACGTTTTATCCTCGCTGGAACACCGAGTGGTTTCCTGTTTGTGTGTGTGTACACCCGTTGTGTTTTACAACTTTTAACCAAATTGTTTAACTAAGTAGTAAAAGCGCATAAAAGCACGTAAGACAAATGTACACAAAACGGCGAAAAGAAACATAAATTCAGGAAGAAAGTAGTTAAAATGAGTTGATACAAAGAGGCAAAGTTTTCGCAATGAATTAAAATATGTTTGCAAAGGCAAACATTTTCTCTTTAATTTATATTAAGAATCATATTGGTTACAAGTTCTCTGGTTCGTTAATTAGTTAATTTAAGTGCATCCACTTGATTTTAACGCGTTATCAGCATCAGTAAATCTTTTTTCAATTGATAAATCATGAGCGTGTTAGGGAAGGAATATTCGATGCTTCCGTTGAGGACAAAGTTCCAATTGAATGATTCAAACAAACAAACCAAGTAATTGAGTACTTAACAAGGTACGAAGGGACGCCAAGACAAATGACATGAATTCTGGAATCCCAACCAGCTATTTGAATCTCCATTTACCAATGCATTTAGTTTCACCCGGTCGAACTAGTGCATTTTGCCATGGCCATGGCTAACTTCCGAGGAGCATTTGTCATTGCAAATTGAATTCAGGAGAAAAGGAGACGAAGCTAACATTACAAATCATTTGCTTATTATTCCCAGGTCGCTACAGCCGTCTAAAGAGGAAAATGTTATGCATTTGACAGGGAAATAGGTGGGATAGCCCAGGGAAAACAGAGGAAAAATCAGGAGAAGGGAAAGAGATTAGATAATGGTTCGGTTCTGTTCGGTTTGGATTTCAGATTTAGCAGCAACTTTGCTTAAAGCCACGTAACATGATATTGGCAGTTGACCAAGAGGTGGATTTTTAGGTGGCTCTGCGGTGCTGCTCGCCGCTCGAATCTCAGTTGCCAGTAAATGCATTCCACTTCAGTGGACAATGTGCCACCTCCACCAGCACCTCAACCACCGTCTCCATTTCCATCTCCGCCGCCACACCCACCATCCATCCATCCGTCCATTGCATTGAGCGTTACTCGCATGGAAGGCGCAGCTGCACAATTTATAGGATATCTGTAGGAGGCCAACTTAACTGGGTGTTA
Source organism: Drosophila melanogaster (assembly GCF_000001215.4). NCBI lineage: Eukaryota > Metazoa > Arthropoda > Insecta > Diptera > Drosophilidae > Drosophila > Drosophila melanogaster. The sequence goes on along the minus strand of NT_033777.3, from coordinate 25,376,730 downwards.
AGGGGGTGTAAAAGGGGTCCGGCCCGATAACAAGCTTACTCGGGCTGCTTCCCCGACACTCTTCTCTCCCGTTCTCCTTCGATTGCGTATAAAATCTTATAAATTGCAAATTGAATTTAACGATAAACATCGTTGGGGGCAGCCAGAGGCAGCAGAACAGCAGAGAGCTGCATTGGGCATATTGGAAGGACGACTCGGTACCGGAATCGGTTCATTGTTGGCTCACTTACCCCACTTGTTCGACTGCTGGGATGGACATGCAATTGATCCTGATTCGGATTGTCTTGTGCCGTTTGTGTAGATACACAAAGCACTTAGGATAATGCAGGATTGGCCATCGACTTCATTTCGATTGATATTAACCCTTTATTGGGGCAACAATCTACATATCTATTTAGCTTAAGTATTGATTTTGACATAGTGCATAATTTAAGCAATCCCTAAAATATCCAATAATTCTTTTAAATCAAATCACTAATTCATAGTCTCTTTACCTCTTCTCATTTTAGGTAAGCTCGAAAGCTAATCGAAAGAATTTAAGTTCTTAAACACGTAAGAAACGGACAACTATATATTTTCCATTCAATCATCATCTGTCTGCCAGACTTCATCATCTGAGCCCGTGTCTAGACTCTCTTAACTCATTTGCCACTCAAAGTGTTGTGGTGCGTGGATTCCCCAGCTACGCATTATGTGTTCAACTTTTGCAGCTCCCACATGAAACTTCCTCTTTTTGCTTTCTCTGCCCACACTGTCGCTTCCACTTTGCAATTATGTAGTCGGAAACACAGCTCACAGCCCAAACCCCACAAAACTTGCTTCATAATTTATAAGTCAGTCGAAAAAATACAAGAACACAACACAAAGGTCCAAAGACCAGACAGCGTGGCGACGACAATGACGACGGCAAACGTTTTCCAACAGCTGGAAAAAAGGGGTAAAAGCTACAGTAAAACGAGGAACACGAGAGGGAAAAACTAAGCTAAGAACTTGTTGATACCTTAGGGCACACATTTTGATAATAAAATTAATATATGTTTCAGCTATTTAACAGGCAACGCGTGGTATACGTACTATTTGTGAAGACATGTAGTTGTATATATTGCCTGCAGTTTGTATTTGAAATATTGCAAAGTACCTTAGGCTAGGTACGAAATTATATAATTAAATTATATTAAAAATTTTTTCAATTTTTTTTTTAAAACATTGCCGAAAATACTTTATTTTACCCTTTAGCTACATGTTTAAGGGAAAAACACTTTCTGGCTGCGAAAAGCCAAAAACTAACTGCCTTTTGTTTGACTCCAATGCGCCATGTGTCCTTTACGGTTAGGAGTTTGTTGCTCTGTGCCCGCGTGAGTGTGTGTGTGTGTAACGATCTGTCGGTGTGTGCGTGACTCCTGCTTTCGTCCTCTTGGTTTTTGTCTCAGTGCACGCTCTACGATTTAACCTTTTTTCTCCCCTTTGGCCATATTGTTGCTGGCCATTTTCTTGTTCCCGCTGCGTTAGCTTTTGTTATTGTTACGACGATTGTTGTTGTCGTGCGGACATAAATAATTCAGCACACAGACAGACGCACATAGCCACACAGACAGAGAAAGTTTTGGACACCGATACAGTTGGCCTTTCATTGTTGCTTCTGGCTTTTTTCATGCCTACTTTTATGGCGCTTTTGTTAAACAAAAGAAAGGGCAATTGTTGACAGAGAAGGAAGTCAGTTAAGTGATTTGTAGACTGCTTCGATTTTGCTTCTTATTCAGATTCATGTTTTTAATCACTGCAATCAACATTAAACTTCAACCAGCATTTTAAAACTTTGTAGAACATTTTAAATCTGCTCTAAAACAAACAACAGAGCAACTTTCAATCTCTTCTTAACTAGGTATCTTAAATTTGTTAAATACATGAAAGCACGTTTTTTGATTCTTGGAAACTCTTTAAGCTGCGTGTGCATTTTTTCTAAGATATGCAAAAAAAAAAAAAAGAAAGAAATTTCATTTTCACATTTTTGAAATACTTGGCGAAATTCATCCGAAGTTGCTCAACCAACTTGGCTGCCACATAAATTTTCGCCATATGATTTATACACTCTAACATGGGAGCACCTTCCCCTTCAACAAACCTCTTGTTCTACACAGCAATTATTTGGAAGCCAGTTTTTGGCACTCGCACACATTCAGACTACCACCCACACATGCTTGCCTAAGCGATTTCTCAATTTGCATATGTTTCACACACACGCCAGAACGCTGAAGGACTCTCTCGCTCTCTCGTGGGATCCTTGAGTTGGCCAGGCTGTGGCAGTCAATTTGTTAAATAAATTGAATTATGTTACAGTTTCGCCATATTTTTTTTTTTGTGCTTTTGGGTTTTGGGTCTCGTCGTGTTTCTGCCCTCGAGTTGACCTTTTTTTGGGAGCTCTAATAGAATTACATATGCGACAAGTTTGATGACCAAACTCGAAACGATATCTCCTGGGCATCATGGGGCTGCTGTAAGTTTATAACTAATTAAAGAGCTACCAAAGGCTACTTTGTACTTTCATTTCAAACCCGTCAACCGGAAACAAATAAATAAAAGAGCAGAGGCAACAGAATGCGGAAATTCTTATCGTTCAAATATTTCATTTTGCAAGAAAAAATAATTTTGGAAAAACATAAAAACGGAAACTGCGGGCCGACCCAAAATAAATAACCAGAGATATTAAAATTCGGGCAAACCATTTTTGTGTGAATGCCTCCCCCCCCCCTCTCACATGGCTTTTTCTTCGTAAGCCAACACATGCAGAGCATAATTAATAATGAGAGCGTAGTAGCAACGCGAAGCAGAAAGCGGAAATCCAATTAACATTTTTTCGGTTACTTCCGTTTCCTGTCCAAATTTAATTCTGGGAATTTCACCAAACACAACAGAGTAACAAAATTAATTAAATTGTATTTTTTCCTGCGGCACAACGTGTGGTATACTTAATGGGCCTTCGTGCAACACATTTCCCTAGGATTTTAGTGCCATAGGTAGATCGTAAAAATCTATCCCATTCCCTTGCTCAGCGACAAAGCCAATTGACAAAGTTGGTCCTTTGTGTCGTCTTCTATTTTTTATTACCACTTCAGGACGATTAACGCTTCATGGGCCGCTTACAGTAAGGTTTGACTAATTAGATTTGTGAGCGAGTATATAGTATATATATTTTCTTATATGTGCGTAGTCAAGTGTCCTTCCATTTTCTGGGTACCCAGTTGTGTTCATAAAATGTAAGCGTAATAAACCCTTATTTTATTTTTGCGTCCCTTCAGTTTGGCTGACTTTGGGGAAAGTGAAGGCATCGCTAATGGAAATTTATGTAGTAAAAAGGAAGAGTCTGTGAAAGTTCTAGCTAGTCGCATAGTTAGAAGTTGGCTAGGCAAGGCGGTAAATGTTGGACAGTTGAGTTACTTAATTAGCATCAGGTGGAAATTCAGAAAAATCACAAGTGTACCTGCCTAATTAGTATTTTTATGGAAAATATTATACTGACAGTTCAATTAAAAGCATGTTCGCAGATAAAACTGTCAGAATAAAAATTGAACTGAACTCAAAAATATTTTTTTATCTTTGTTATCTTCGAACAATGCAAAGATTCGACTTGATACAACATTGACGCAGAAACAAAACAATATTTGTTCTTTTGAGAGCGGTCTTCATCCACTTATAATACCAGCCAAAGCTAGCCACACAATTCCGCTTGATATGTTTGCCTTTCATCGAATACACCATGAATTCAACCAGACCCCCCTCCCCCAAAAAATATCCGCTGAAAAAATACCCCACAGACCGGAACAGAAAAGAGGCAGCAGGATTGTTAAAACCGCTGCTGAAAAGCGACTTTCAATTAATATACAGTCCAGGGGGAGGGAAAAATTCGCAGACATTTTCCCGCTCTCACATTCCGCCGCTTTTGGCGGCTCAATTCGGTGAACCTTAACGGGCAATAACGAGCAAAAGCCGCAGGGCCAACACGCACTTGGATATGGTCGTCGTACACTACAAGAAAAGTCTCGAAAAATATGTAAAAAAAATACTTCATTTGTGTAAAGGAAAAATCATGTTAGGATATTTAATAATGTTAGAATTGTCAATTTTTTCAAGTGCATAGTTCCCATTCTAAAGTCTTTGCTCCTCTTTGTTTAATACCCAGCAGACATTTTTAAAAACGCAATCCACAAAGAATGTTAAAATACTTTGTCTCGCCCTCACACGCACTCTTGACCCGTGGGACTCGTAAATTGTGCAATTTCTTCATTGTTGCTAATTTATATGACACGTCCGAGAGCCGGCGAGCATTAAATAGAGAGAGGGGGCAGTTGGGGGAGGCGATTGAGCCAGGACGAGAAGAGAGTTCGGCAGGACGAGTGCTAATTCAAGGCAAATAATGCGTTGCAGGCGTCAGGCGTCGGGCCAAAATGGTTTCATGGCCAAAAGTCAGTCGGAGCAGGACGAGCGAAACAGCAAAAATACAAGTGTGAGTGGTTGGGGGAAAAAAGTAAAAAAGCCCAACAGGAAAAAAAAGAAAGCCGAGCAAACAAAAGGAAATAAACCGAAGCACGTAACTTTTGGTTAACCAAATGGAATATGACGGCTTTGGTAGCTCTGACCCACTCAGAGCATATCCTGCGTGGGACGAGGAGTGTGGGGGCAGTGAGGATACATCCTTATCCCCAGACACAGAGACAGACCCTCGACCGGCCCCCACCCCCCATCCACCACCACCATCACTGCACCAGCAAACCCCACTGGCCTGTTGTGTTAGTTCAAATTACCTGAAAGTCCTTTTGGGCTTTTGAGTTGCTACACCCAGCTGCATGGCCAAATGGAATGCGCAAGATGAGCCAAGTAGACCACTGCAATTTGCTGATTTTTGCCAGGAATATGAGATTCATACATATACACGGTCTTAAATGGAATTAGAGATATCTAGGTGGTGCTAGAATTGGCTTTGTTTCTGTTACATTTAATACCGCACTCGGAATTAAGAACTACCGTAGTTAAAGGAAATGTTTGTGCACTTAACACTTTGTTTTCAGTTAATGGCAAAATATTGTAGAATTTCGTTGCATGGCCAATGACATGTTTGATGTCACATTAAATTACAGCTTTTAATTGGGATTTGTAGTTTTGTAATTCCGCAATTTCGTCGCCACATAAAAATGTGCAAAAAGGTATTCAAGTTTCATAAGTCAACTTAATTTTCCAACAGCTGGTGTCAGTCGCTTAACCGCAATTATCCTGACCACTGAAACGCAGCCACGTATGAGAAACTAATTACTAAGTAGGAGCATCTAATAACTTTATGGCATTCGCTGGCTACTCACTTTTTCCAAGTCAGTTGGTCGGACAATCCGCTTAGGTCCAGTGAAATTTTGTGCGAATTAAGACATTTTTTATGCTGCTTGTGTGTCTGATAAGAGGCAGCTAAAAAAAAAAAACAAAAACCTAAAACTCATTTGGCCATTACATCCGGTGGGTGCATTGCTCCTGCTAATCCTGGCCCAACTTTGTTGCATTATTTCAAGCCAAGTTTGGAAACAAAACGTTGTGGAAATATCCAAGTTTTTTGCAGCCAGCTAGATGAATTTAGGGGGATGTGTTGAGAAGGCTGCTGGCACATTGTATGCGAAATATATTTTGCATGGAGCCCATTTCTGCTCTTTCACAACCGAAAGTTGAAAGAATATTTAGTGCCTGGCTATAAACTGAACAATTTGCTGTCAAATTATGCCTTTGAAAGGCGCAAGTTGGGCATGCGTTGGCAGGAGGTACAAAGTGTCGTAAAAAGCGCATGAAACTGTGGCAAACACTTGAGGCAGCACACAGGAGCTCCCCAGAAAGTATGCAACATTTTCGGGCGTTTTTATGGCTGACAAAGGAAGCTGCTGAGAGAGAAGGGGGACAGGGGAGTGGTAGAGGACAGGCGGAAATGAGATGAAAACTGGACACCATGTTGCAAGCTAGTTATTGAACAACAGAGGGGCTGGTACGGGGCAGGGCACAGATGCATCCACAGAGGGGCGGAGATGCACTTAACATGTGTGAAAAATGCGTTCAAGGCGAAAGCAACCAGAGAAGCTAGCTCGACCAGGTATTAGTGTGTGTGCTCCTTATTCAGCCTTTGCACTGAAAGAAATTTAATGTTTTATGACTATGAACCTAACATCGAAACAGCCTGTTTAATGAATTTCAGTAACAACACATTTTTTTTACTTGTGCTTTTTTCTCTGTGTACTTTCTTGCCGCCTTGTTTTACCGCAACAATGCGTTTATGTGTACGTTGAGGGTATTTCGGTTCTGTTGTGTTTCCTCGGGCTTCGTTCGCCTGGCAAATTGCCATAAAAAAATGTTTTCAAGCGCCACAAAATATGCAACACTCACTCTACACATGCACATGCACTTGAGAATGTGTGTGTTGCCATTCCATGTGTGTGTGTGTGTGTGCCCCATAAACTATGTTAAAATGTTGCGCATTGCATTTTCTTCGCGAATGGAACTTTTCGGTTTTGAATTAAACAACGCACGTATTTCACACCTGCCAAGCAGCAGCGTCATTCGCTCAGGTGAGGCGATATGATGGAAATGTGGAAGGCTGAATCAAAAGCATTTGCCTTGGGGGCTGGCAAAACGCGTTTATCCATATGAGTGACTGACAATCGTGAATGCCAGAGTGATAAAATGAGCGATAATTTGGTGTTGCGAGAAATGCGGGCAATGAATTTAAAATGAAAAACTTTAATCTTAACTGAAAATGAACCCAATTATGCAATTGGCTATTTAATGATTTAAGATTTTAACTGTTTAACACTTGCGTGCCGTGTTTACCAAACACTTCAAACTGGAAGTTTTCAAGCGCGCGTCTTCAGGCTATTAACTGCCATCTAGCAAATTGAAATCCTTGTTAACACACACATACACACACATGTTGAATTCACCTAACTGCAACACTGCTTGTGGGGATTTATTTACAGTTTTTGTTGCCTCCGATGGAATGGAGTGAAGTGAAGTGCTATGAAATTGAAGCAACGAACACAAGTCCGTGCACCCAACGCCTGCATTTTTCCTCCTGTTTTCACCCCCATCTGGTTTTTCCACTTTTCACCCAACACACGCACAACTTTCACTGATTGTTTAGACTGCCAACGCATCGCCTCTAACTATGCAACAAATTGTTGATGCAGTTGGTAGAAAGGGGTCGGAATCCCATCCGAGCTTACTCACTTTTTTGGCACTTGACTTGACAGTTCACCCCTGCACTTTCCTGTTCACCTTATGCAGCTTTACTTGTGTTTTAGTTTTCCAACTAGGGCTGCTGGATCGAGGGCAAAACACTGGGGAGCTGGGCCCATGAAGTGGGCGGTTGGCTGAGGAGTTTGTATAGAGAGTAACCGCCGAAACCGAAAGCCGTTAACTCGAAGAGACTGCGATGTTTTAAGTGCTTGTGTGGCAGCTTCGCTCGATTTTTGCTTCATTAAATTCGCCCCTCTTCGCACAGACTTACCATACTCACTTGGTCTATCTATTTTCCAGCCATTTGAAGCCCTCTCTTTCCTAAGTTTTCCACATTGCTGCGCCGCGTCTGTGCTTATTTACGCAAACATAAATTTACGGCTTGATACCGGAAAACTTTGCTCATCTTTCATATTCGCCTATTTTTTCCGCATTCTCAGCTATTCAAAAAGTTTGCTTTTAGCTCAGTTTAATTTCCGTTTATTTGAACTGTGTTATTTTCGAGGCAGATTTTCGTCTAGACGATAGAAGAGATAAGAATGTAAAATACTTTCAATGAAGGGTATTATTTGCACTTAAAAGAAATATTTACTATATTTATTCCAAATATTTAGAAAGTACTTTTGTGCTTTATTCCCGTATTAAATCCTCTCTTCATATTGTACTTGGTATGTGGTAAAATGTATTTTTAAGTTTTTGTACACCTTTATGATTTTGTTTCAGTGTAATGCTCACCTATACCGTATGCAATGTGTCTATAAAGCCTTAATTTCTGTTATCGGCTCTGGACAGAGTGTGACTTACCCACTTACATAAACCTAAACCTTTCTTTTGTTGCATCAGTATCTGATTTTTACTCTTGTTTTAAAGAACGAGGAACAAATGACATCCTGCAGGATTACGATAGTGGGGGTAGTCTTTGTTTAGCCAAAATTTAATTAGTGTCTAATAAGTAACGTATCTGGATAAGCCGTGCATTGTATTTTACCTATAAATTGTGATGTCTCACTCCATAAGTACTCTCATATTCCCTTAAAAGCATAAAATAGACAAAATTATGGTTCCCCAATGGGTTCATAAGGGAAAAGTAAACATTTTCACTGGCTCGCATTTCACCATTAGAAGAAGGCCACCCCTGCAGAGAAAACTGATATCCATACCTCACCACCGCGGTACAAAAAAGAAGAAAATAGAAAACAAAAACAATTTTCAACATTTTGCCTTGGCGTTGCATTATTGGCAACAGTTCCACCACGGAAGAAACTACCCCGAAATATAAAAACTGAAACAAAGATGCGAAGCACCTCAACAAATTTTGATTAATGCATTTCAATAATAATAGTACCCCCCAGCCTCCGTCCATTCATTTTCATCTCCCAGCTGCCAATTTGCAATTTGTTTCGCATTTGCACTTTGATGGTTTCATTTTATGGTACCCGGGGTGTGCCACCGATGATTTTGCAATATGCCACAGACTCGGTGGCGAATAAAAGGGGAGTGCAATTGCTGAAATTTGTTACGCAGTTACTTGCGATTTCTGGCAGAAAAAAGTTTTTCAATCATGACACGAGATTGAATCAAGCATTTTCATTTTCTACGACTACAAAACTCTTTAACGCTGTGCAGCATATTTTCTTTCGATCTGCATCCGCATCCGCATCCCCATTTCGCCCATCATTAATTGTTCCTTTGTTGGCAAAGTTTTTGGCTTTTCCTTCACTAACAATTACATTCTTTGCCATGCATAAGTTTAAAGTAATTTAACTTCTGACGAGCTCTACCCTTTCACTGAAACAAGCTGAAAAAAGAAAAGAACGCGAACTTGGCGAACTCTTTTCTTTGTTCTTTTGGCTCTTAAGCGTTTTAAAATTACGGGCCAACAAAAAAAAAAAAAAATTGGAAAGTTCGGTGAAGTGTGAATTGATTTTCAAGAAATAGTTTTTTAAGCAAAAGGAGATATAAAGATAGTGTTATATTTGCAAAGTAGGCTAAAAACTTTCCGCTCAGAAAATTTGTTAAAAAATTAATTAAGTTCTTGTACTTATGACTAAAACAAATTGCTTTGTACTCTCGTTTTGGACCACTTGGCGGGCTCTCAAGAGCAAAACTTATCATCCCTCTTGGCCCCCGAAAAACCCCTTAAAACCCCAATAGCCATCGTAGAAACGCGCAGAAAGCACAAAATTCCCATGGGCTGGCAATTGAAGTTGAGAAAACATCAGAGCCAAAAGCCCACTCAGACCAAAGTGCCGAGTGGGGGAGTCGAGTGGATACCTCAGATCTGAACATGCGTTATGCCATATAAATATGGGGGACCTATGACCTGCATTGACACGTGCTGGCATCCCAGCCAACCCACTCCGCATTGTGTATTTATGATTATTGTTATTGCGCCGGTGTGTGTGGGCAATACATATACGTACGTATATTCGCCACCCGGAATTTCTGCCCCACCACCCACTTTTTTCCCCTATTTTGCGCACCTGATGTTGTTTTTCCTGCTGTCGAAGTCAATTTGTGTCACGGCCCCATCGAAGGCGGCTACGGAAATAGTTTAAGTCGGAAGCGGGGAAAATCCAAGAAAAACCAAAAAAAAAAAGGAATGGGAAATATAATAGGCGAGTACAAGTGAGTAGAACATTAAAATAATAATAACTTATCCCACAATGCATTCTTAGTTCATAAGAACTTTCTTATAACTCCGTACAAAGTTCGACGCATCTCAATGCAAGTAAGAGATACCATTTTTCTTGTGGGAATTATATGGTAAATTTCTCAACTGGCATTCGAGTTATTTATTCTGCACTCCTGTTTTTTTTTCATTTGAACACTTTTGGTGTGCCTCGTTCATTGTCAGGCATTTCTGGCTTCAAGGCGCAATAATAGCTCACATCTACATCGATTCCTCCTGTAAATTTACCACCAAAGAGCCCAGAAGTCATGTGAACGAGCTTTTGAGGTATTTTGAGCATTTCTCGAATATGTTTCCCATATTGCATAGCTCCGTTTTGTGGTGCAGTCAGGGGTATAGATTGCGTTCCTTTTGAGCGCCTTTAATGAGAGCAAACTGCAGGAGAAAGCGATGCGAAACCAATTACCAGGCTACGAATTCACGACAAAAACCCCATGGAATCGGCATCCAGGAGGAGGAGCCGAAACCTAATTTCAATCAATTTGGCCTAACAAGCGACAGATTGCCAACCTAACGAATCAATTTGATTTACCAAAGAGACAAAAGAACTCGATGTCGCCGTACGGCAAACGGCAACAAATTTCGCATTTCATTACAAAACTAAAAGGCTGCGCAAGGATACGGGCACCAAAGGATTAAGGGGGCAGCTTCCTAAATGCTCGGCATTGGAGTTCCTCCGATTCGGGACTCGAAAATAAAGCAGCAGTGGCAAGTGGCATCATTACTTAAGCAAATGGGACCATCATCAGTCGATGGCCGGCGAAGTTCCGCCCAGACAACAAGTGCAATCAATTTTCAACAAAGGGCGATGCGATGCGATGCAATGCAACTACATCCATTTTCCCCCTTTATTTTCCCAACCAACTACCCTTAATCCATTCGCTCATCTGCATACAACTGCCTTGTGCCACAAATGCTGATGCTGCCACTTGAAATGCAAAAATATTTGGAAATTCCCCGATTGCATTTGGGGCGCACTGCCTCGACTCCATTCGAACAACAGAAGCAGATATCTTGATGGAGCTGTGAATGGAATCCGAGTGCGGTTAATGAGCCACTGCTGAGTCTCAAAAATGAAATCTCTAAACTGAAAGAAGCCGGTGGTGCACTATACCCTTTCAATGGGCTTTAGTCTGGTTCCCTAATCCAAGTGCTGGAATTATGATTTGTGGTTTTTTGGTTCGAACGACTCGACAATTTCACAATTTACGTGCACAGCTCAGCAGCCTGAGCATACACATTCATTAAGTGGATTTCAATCGCTGAATCTTTCAAAAAAATGTTGTAATTGGTGCCTTTTCTGTAGACCAAGTAATAAAGTAACAGATTGTAATTATAATATATTCTTTTTTTACCATTTTTGGTCAGAAGCACGACCCAAAAAGAGGCGCAAAAGAAACGTGTCCCTCTTTACTCTCCTCCGAAAGCCAATAAATTTCGTTTGCTGTGCGCCGACTGTTTGCCAAAGGACATGCAGGTTTATCCAAGACTGCGAATGACCAAAGGCCCCCCCCCCTCTTTTTTTTATTAAACAGCCAGCTCACGTCGCTCCCCCTTCCGCCAATGCAAATGGGGAGGCATTTTATTTGTCCTTGCTTCTTCGCCAAACAAGGAATCCGCTTTAAAACTGAAACTCTTTTTCGGATCAGTGCAGCGGCCTTGGAAGTGATTCGTCAAATTCCGCACTGCCATATATAACGAAAAAACATTTTTGGGATAAAAAAAAAATCACCGAAAGGATGTCGTTTGTTTACAGGACTGCCAGCTGAGCTGGCCCTCGTGTTTTGTTCAACAACTTTTCAAGCGAAGTGGCCCCTCGGTGGCCATCCATCTGGAGAGATGCGTCTTTTATTGGACATCGGTTGGGAAATCGAATTTAAGGGCTGCGATGAACGATTTAATCCACCTTTCAGCATTTAACAGCTGCAATGAATAGTAATGCCTGGTTGTTGTCAATTCAATTTGAATATTATTTTTCACCTGCGCAAGCGGTAAATAGCAAAGTGATTCGATCCCATTGGAGACTACTGAATGGGCATCAATTAAAATAAAACACACTTTTCACCACTGGGTGCTGTTCTGGCAATGTCATTAATATTCCGCAGCCAGGCTATGCCGCATAATTTAAAACCAAAATGATTTTTATATTTTCAATTAATTTCGAAACAATAAATCGAGGTACGAGGCTTACCTATGAAAATGCATACAATTAAATCGCCGCATTAATTTGAGAAAGGTTTCGTACGCAACTGAATCGTTAATCATGGATATGATTAATCAAATAAATTGCATTTTGTATGCAATGCTAACACTTAAAGTGCACAATGCACATAATTCAACAATAAATGTTATATTACCTAATTACTATAAATTACACGAAACAAATTATATACAAATTATAAATACACGAAATATATTTGATATGAAGGGTATTTTACATTGCCATTGACACTTGAGTACGATTTTGAAACCCAAAACTGTCTCATCATTTGCAATCGAATATTCTGCCATTTCCATTAAGACATCTGTAGTTTGAGGCTATGCTCGAAGATTCTACAAAGGGTAAGTCTCCTGGATCAACCCCCGTAAGATACAGATTTGCGAAAAGATATGTATTGCTCCCCCAATTGCCATAAAAACCGAGAAATTGTGAGGGCAATTCATGCCAGGAATTTACAACAGCTGATCTCCTGATTTATTCAATTTTTTCCTTTTCTACCCTGACGGCCATTTTCGGTTTTGTATCTTACATTTAGCTACCCACAGGGGACAGTTTCGGCAATCCGAAGGGTTGGCTGGCCCACCTGATTGGAAGTGCAAAAATAAGAGAAAAAACCAGTGAGGGAAACCATGTCATAGTATATAGTAGTAACAATCTCTCCCATGGAAACAATTATGTATTTTCGGGGACCAAGAGATTGCCGAACTGGGGTAGATTTTCCTTGGCCAGCCCTTGGGGTATTACCTTGTGGAAAGCTGGCATATGCGAGGCGTGGGAGTAGATTCGACTTTTTGTTTATCCACCCATAAGTATAGCCCGTAGCTACTGCCCATTTCAGTCTTAATGCATGGAAGATCATAATGAGGTTTGACCTATGGATAAAATGGTTTCGCAAATACGCCGAGAGGCAAAAAAAAAAAAAATAAAACCCATAAACATGGCTTGTAAAGTGCGTGAAGCCTGACCCGCAATTGTTTGTTGCAAATTGTCGCCATTTTCTATAAATATTTTAACAAAAGGCTGGCCTGGCAAGGAAAACTTACAGCCGCCACCCGGAAAAACATATACGTTTTTATGGCATCGTTGTGCTGATGAGGAAAACAAAAGCCAGCCAGGTATCCAATGTACATATGCAAATGGGAACGTTGGTGCCCAAATGATTGGCAAACAACTCGACATGGTTGTGGGATTTCAGACGATAGTGTTTTGTGCCGAAAACCAGGTATACACTCAAGAACATAAAAGGGCTAAAAAACGATTCTATTTGTTATAACCACTTTTCTGGGCCAAATATTGCTGTTAAAATCTATTGTTGAATTGTTAAACAGTTCAAACTTCAAACAAACTTTAACAAGTTCAATCACAAAAGGTGCCCCACTTTGATTACCTGTATTTTTCCAACTCCACTTTTTTTAATATTACTTATTAAATTTTCCTTTTAATAACACATGCTGAGGACGTGCAAGGAGATTCACGTAATGGACAATGAGTGCACATACTATATGCATCGTGTTGAAAAAAAAAGCCCACAACAAAATGGTTAAGTCGCCATTTTTTCTGGGAATGATGTTTAACCTTTTCGGAAGAGGATCCCCTGCAGGGAGCTCTTCTGTCCCCACCAACACCCCACACCCATCAACACCCAACCACCGACAACAGCCTACTCTCGCTGCTTTTGACATCTTTCACAGCTCCTGTGTGACAGTTTACAGCTCTCGTAGTTTGGAGCTCAGCCCATGAGCTTGGGGCTCCGTACCCTGCACCTGTCATCGCTTTTAACACTGTGTAATATTTTCCAGCTTGCAAGCGGTGAAATCGCACATCCCCAGCTTGCACACTTCCGACTTCCTTGGCCCGCCCACTTAATTGAAAATCCAAACTGCATTTCCTTCTTGACGCGATGGGGCGTTGGATTGGTGGGCTGGGTGGTTTGTTGGCGGTGAGTGCTTGTGTGCGAGCTAAATTAATTAGTAGCTAATGAAACGGGGCACATATTTATACAGGGCTGCTTCCTGTCTGGCTGTCACTAGGTGCAGGTCCTGTTTCACTTCCTGCTCGCGATTCTGGCATTCCATCGATGACCCCAGGCCTTCACTGGCGACGCCGGAAAATTAACCATTTGAACACATTGCGGTTATTGTGCTCTTTAAGTTCAGTGAGGAAAAAACCGTGGTCGAATCTTTATATAATATTATTTATTGATTTCCACCTTACCGTAAACTTTTTCTCAGTGTATGTATTAATTTAAAACCACACTCAACTCACATTGCTGCCAATGGCTAAGCCAATATCCTTGGTCCTCCTAAGCTCGCTTTTTTCCTCGCTCGAAACAGCCATTTATCAGGGAGTTCCCCGAGGTGGCCTGCACTAGCGAGCGAGTTGATTAATTAAATTGTTGACATTTTTAAAAGCTGCCATGGAGTGGGCATTATTCACAGCTTAACATATCCCTCTTTGCCTCTAAACGATTTGTTGCTGGCCATGTTTGTCATGGTTTTATTGCCTTTTCTGTGTCATCGTCTGCTGTGTTGTTGCAGACAATCCACTAGAAAATTAGTTTCTTGCGGTTCAGATCGCTTAACTTGGCCAATGTGATTTACTAAAATAAATGTATTTGTGTTTACTTCTTTATTCAAATCCATTTTATCATTCGCAAACTCACGAACGTATCCAGTATCCTCATTTGCTTAATATGATTTTTATTTATGGCTAATGAAAGTAATATCCTGCCCAGAGACCATGATTGAAGCGTAGGCAGCTTGACTTCCATAAGTCACTTTTAATTGAAACCGCATCAAAACAATTAAAACTAAGCAAATTGCCATTCTAGCCCTCGGAGCACTCAAAAAACTGATCCTATATATAAGTATATCCTTTTTTTGTGCAAAAAATTAGATACCCAGTAGACTGCGTGTTTGTGAGCGTGTGCGAGGTATTAACTTAACTTTTCCACCCAACTCAATTAAAATGTTAGACAAAATTGCATATGCACAAGAGCAGGCAGCAAGTAAACAAATCCAAGTGTACATATGTGTGCGAATGTGTGTGTGCTGCATAAATTAATAAACTTGATAGTGGGCGCGCGAGCTGGGGGCGTGGCACCACTCGTCGGACATAAAAACTAAACGAGCTTTGAGCGCTGGGCGACACGTACGCAGAGAGTAGCAGCAATTAAAATTTTAGTAGTCGCCCAGCCGTGCCAAAAGGGGGTTAAGGGTGGGAAGTAGTTGGGGGTTAAGGGTGGGCACTAGTTGGGGCTTGGGGTTTCCGTCTGCTGCTGTCGGCTCATATGTATGCCTCGCCTATCATCCTGTGCCATTCAACAGCTCCAATTTTTCAACAAACACAGTGGAAAACATGGGGAAATTCTGGCAAACATCCTTCCTGCTGTTTCTATGTAGTTTAAAGCTTGGCAATTTCAAAGTAAACTGGCCAAATTTATCGATATGACTTTTACTCCTATTTTATTAAGTACATCAATTTTATATCTGGCATTAAATATAAAAAGGTTTTTAATACATGTTTTAAGTCGTACAACTTGTTCAGACCTTATATCCCAACGAAAATGAAATGTCGAACGTGTTTGCAAGGTGGTGAAGGATGAGAAAGTGGCAACCGGAAGGAGAATGCCACTTCCGCTGTTTGCCAAATCGACAGCGACATCCTGCTGTGGGCCTAAATAAATTGTGTTGCATACTTTTAAGCGCTTACCCGAGGTACCAAACTTTGTGCTGGTTTTGGCATGGCCCTTAATGATGCAAGAGTAAGTTTTGGGTGGATGTAGGTTCCTAGGAGTTCGCTTTCAATTAGTACCAATACTTCTTCACACAGCTATGTCATATGTGCCTGCCCAAAGCTCAGTTAGGCGACAAGAATGGCTTCGGGAATGTATCACATTCACCTCCCAAATTGGTCGAGTTCCTTTGGCTGGTCAAAACAATGTGGCCGAACTTTATGGCCCAGTAGTTGCCATAACTAATTCTGTCAACGCTTCTGCACAACTAATTGTAATTGTAATTGCAAAATAGTTTGACTCACAGTCAGCTTCGTGTGCAGCCTTTGAATTGCAATTTGCCAAAGAATTTAGCACAATGAAATTCAATTAACAACGAAGCACACACATACACACACAGCTCTTAAAACTGCGGCAAAATCCCTGCTACTATTTTATCTCACTTACACAGGAGCCGAGAGAGAGAGAGGTGGCAGATAGCGTGGGAAAGGGACGCAACAGCTTATGTCATGCGTCACTAAATCAGAACAATTTTGAACAAATTTCAAAAATAATAAAAGCCCATTTTAATTACACTCATGCTCTGGACAGAAATTGTGTGTGTGCTCTAAAATTGTACACTTTCCGAAAATAAATTGTTTTCTCTAAAGATAAATCAGTGGGAATTTTTCAATAATTAATTAATGATTTATATTTTATGTGTAATTATATTTATTAGAATAAAGGTTTCAAATTTATTGGCCAAAAAAATTTGTCTATAAATTCGATACTTTCTCCGAGTGCTATTTAAATTACATGCTGCATAAATAGGCTTCCGTTTTATTTAGGTTTTGGGCATTTGACGTTCATACACAAAATGGGGTTTATAATAAATGTAATTGAAATTACCAAACCCTGACTAACGGTCGATTTCACCAAAAACGATGTCCAGCGATCCAATAATGGCCACAACATCGGCCAGCAGGTGTGCGGGTGCCATTTTGGCCATGAGGGCTAGATGAGCATAGGAAGCTGGACGAATCTTGCAGCGATAGGGACGCGATGAACCATCGGAGATGAGGAATGCTCCGAATTCACCCTTGGGCGATTCAACGGCACAGTACGTCTGTCCCGGAGGCACCCGGAATCCTTGCGAGAAGTGCTTGAAATGATGGATCAGATCCTCCATGCCCTCCTTCATCTTGCTTCGTTGCGGAGGGCAGATCTTCAGATCATCCACCTTGATCTCACCCGGTGGCATGGCGTCGATGCATTGCTTGATGATATTCACCGACTCGCGCATTTCTCGCATGCGCACCAAGTAGCGATCGTAGCAGTCTCCATTCGATCCCACAACCACGTCAAAATCCATCTCGTCATAGGCATCGTATGGCTGTTGCTTACGCAAATCCCACTTTACGCCGGTGGCCCTCAGAACGGGTCCAGTGCATCCATAGTTTAAGGCATCGTGTGCGGATATGACTCCAATGCCAATATTACGCATACGCCAGATGCGATTATCGGTCACTACGTCCTCCACTTCGTCCAATCGTTCGTTGAATTGATTGATAAACTGATACAAATCGTGGAGAAACCCTAGAGGTATATCACTGGCCACGCCCCCCGGTCGAATGTAGGCGGCATGGAGACGAGCTCCCGAAGCGCGTTCCGAAAACTCATACAACTTCTCACGTTCCTCGAACAGCCAAAAGAGTGGAGTTATAGCTCCACAGTCCAGTACCGACGAACCAATGGCCATCGTGTGATTCGTCAGCCTCATTATCTCCGAAAACATGGTGCGTATGTACTTGGCCCGGCGTGGAACCTCCACATTCAGCAACTTCTCCACCGCCAAGCAGTAGGCCAACTCATTGGCCATGCAGGACACATAGTCCAGACGATCGAAATAGGGCAGTGCTTGAGTGTACGTCTTGTACTCGATCAGTTTCTCGGTTCCGCGATGCAGTAGCCCAATGTGCGGATCGGCATTCAGCACCGTTTCATTATCCAGCTCGAGGATCATGCGGAGTACTCCGTGTGCCGCCGGATGCGCGGGTCCAAAGTTTATGAGCTTGGTGCGAAATGTACGATCAACGGGTGGAATCTGTTTTCCCTTAAAATTGGGACGCTTTTTCCACTCGTCACCTTCGGGATACCAAACTATATACTGTTGTTTATTCATGAACTCGGGATCTGGATACCAGTAGTGTGTGTCATAGGGCTCGTATGGCGGGCCTGGAGGATACAGCTCATCCCAGCTGGGGTCACATTCCTTAACTTTTGGCTCTTCGGGGCAATCTTAAAAAAAGCTCCTTACAATAAATTTACCAGTGTTTGAGGGATCTTACCTTCTTTGTTTGATGAAAACACGCGACGGTTGAATAGTTTTCCCAAATCCGGTCTCTTGAAGGTGGACTTTAAGCCCTCCACGGTCAAATACTTTTCACTGAGGCGGTTCTTGTATGCCTGGAAACGTCTAATTTCGTTGGGTGTGAATAGCTTATCCGCCAGCTTGCGAATCCCTTGCGTTCCGCCAGACATGATTACCGGAGTATTAAAAAAAATATTAGTTCTATACTAACTTCTTTGGAAAATTAAAAATGTAAACAAATGTTTCTACCCTTAGCTTACTAAGATGTTAAGAGCAACGACTACTATCTCCAGTTTATTTTTAGATTTATATGTTATTTTGTAAACTGCCTATTAATCCATTGAACCATCATTCCTTGCAGATCTTCGATGATCACTACCACTTCGCACATCACAAGGTCTCGAAGCGGTCGCTCTCCCCCGCCACGCATCACCAGACTCGCCTGGATGACGACGATCGCGTCCACTGGGCGAAGCAGCAGCGGGCCAAGTCGCGATCCAAACGGGACTTTATCCGCATGCGACCCTCAAGGACCTCCTCGCGAGCCATGTCGATGGTGGACGCCATGTCCTTTAACGACTCCAAGTGGCCGCAGATGTGGTATCTGGTAAGTTATCGAAAATGCAAAGCATTCCATTCCATTTACCATTCTTAGAAAGCAAAATGATTATTTCAATGTTTTGATGTTTCAAGAACACAACCATAGGTATTGGGATATAATATTTAAACAAATATTTTTTATACCTACAAATTGTTATAACGTAACCTTATTCTCAGAATCGTGGTGGTGGCCTGGACATGAATGTGATACCCGCCTGGAAGATGGGCATAACCGGCAAGGGCGTGGTGGTGACAATTCTGGATGATGGCCTGGAATCCGATCATCCGGACATACAGGATAACTACGTAAGTAGTGACATTCGTTTATCATAAAACCCATACTAAATTAGCATATGATAACCTAAACAGGATCCCAAAGCCTCGTACGATGTGAATAGCCACGACGACGATCCGATGCCGCATTACGATATGACGGACTCGAACCGCCATGGAACTCGCTGTGCCGGCGAGGTGGCAGCCACCGCCAACAATTCGTTCTGCGCGGTGGGTATTGCCTACGGCGCCAGTGTGGGCGGAGTCAGGATGCTGGACGGAGACGTCACGGATGCGGTTGAGGCACGGTCGCTGTCGCTGAATCCGCAGCACATTGACATATACAGTGCCTCCTGGGGACCCGATGACGATGGCAAGACGGTGGACGGACCCGGCGAACTGGCATCGCGCGCCTTTATCGAGGGCACAACTAAGGGTCGCGGCGGCAAGGGCAGCATCTTCATATGGGCATCGGGCAATGGTGGGCGGGAGCAGGATAACTGCAACTGCGACGGCTACACGAACTCCATCTGGACGCTGTCCATCTCCAGTGCCACGGAGGAGGGCCATGTGCCCTGGTACTCGGAGAAGTGCAGCTCCACGCTGGCCACCACCTACAGCAGCGGCGGGCAGGGCGAGAAGCAGGTGGTCACCACGGACCTGCACCACTCGTGCACTGTCTCCCACACGGGCACCTCGGCGTCGGCCCCGCTCGCCGCTGGCATAGCCGCCCTGGTGCTGCAGTCCAACCAGAATCTCACCTGGCGCGATCTGCAGCACATTGTTGTGCGCACCGCCAAGCCGGCGAACCTTAAGGACCCCAGCTGGTCACGCAATGGGGTGGGGCGGCGGGTGAGCCACTCCTTTGGCTACGGATTGATGGACGCCGCCGAGATGGTGCGCGTGGCCCGCAACTGGAAGGCGGTGCCGGAGCAGCAGCGGTGCGAGATTAACGCTCCCCATGTCGACAAGTAGGAGAAGCAAATAGATTTACCCCTTCGTTGTGGTACTCACTTAAATTCTCTACTTTCCAGGGTCATTCCACCTCGTACCCATATCACCCTGCAACTGACGGTTAATCACTGTCGATCGGTCAATTACCTGGAGCACGTCCAGGCCAAGATTACGCTAACGTCGCAGAGACGAGGAGACATTCAGCTCTTTTTGAGGTCTCCCGCAAACACCAGTGTCACGCTCCTAACGCCTAGGTAAGTGGGGCAGATGGTAACCACCGAACTCCTGCTAATTCCCTCCATCAACAGGATAC
Organism: Drosophila melanogaster; assembly: GCF_000001215.4. NCBI lineage: Eukaryota > Metazoa > Arthropoda > Insecta > Diptera > Drosophilidae > Drosophila > Drosophila melanogaster. The sequence goes on along the minus strand of NT_033777.3, from coordinate 25,356,337 downwards.
ATGACAACTCTCGTTCCGGATTCAATCAATGGCCCTTCATGTCTGTGCACACCTGGGGAGAGTCGCCGCAAGGAAACTGGCAGCTGGAGATCCACAACGAGGGTCGCTATATGGGTAAGTCTAAGAACTTTTTCCAAGATACCAAACATTGTGCCGTCAGATCGATGCTTTAAACCTGTACCGTTTAACATGCTGCGCTTTTGTGGATCTCACCCACTAAACACCCCATGAACCCACCCATTTACCCACCGGCTTGTAGGCCATGCTCTGCTCAGGGAATGGTCGCTGATCTTTTATGGCACCACTCAGAGCATCGGTCCCAACGATCCGATCTCGGTGCCCAAGCCAAGTGGTTCGGAGGCAACCACCCCGAATAGCAGCAGCACCACCAGCAATCTGCATCAAGCCTATTCACCCCAGTATCCCCGCATTCCACCCAATAACTTTGGTAGCTCACCCTCTGGCGGTTCCAAGTTGCCCCTGGGCAAAGTGCCTCCACCCAATAAATCCAGCTATGTGACAAACAATCCGCTGCTGAATTCCGCACCACCCAAACAGGGTTACCAACAGATTTCGGCCACCTACGGTGTGATTTTGGGCAAAGCCAATGGAAAGTCTAACAATAACAGCAAGGAGAAGACCAACAACAAGGGAAACAAGAGCAATAATGGTAACAAGGGAAAATCAGGCGGATCGAGTGGTAACCGCAAGGAGCAAACCACTCAGAGCACCATCATTCAGACAAGCACCAGCAAGAATAAGTACTACCGCATCTCGCAGCAACAGCAGCAAAAGAACAATAAGCAGGACAGGAATGGAGTGCAGACACAGAGACCCAAGGCCAACTCCGGCGAGAAATCCTATGACGAGAAGAGTCGCAAAGTGGTGGGTGAGATCACGACGAATTCCGGCAACGGATCCATCAAAGCAGCCAAGCAGGTGAAGGAGAGTACCACCACCTCGTCGAATTCACGGATACCCAAGCTATTCGAGCGCTACGAGAAGATCCAGGCAATTTTTCCCGAACTAGAACCCTATGAAAACAGTTCTCCCAAAGGAAAACCCAAGCAGGCCAAGCAGGGAAAACAATTCGAGGTGGATCTGTTTAAGCCCACCAATGGGGGAAATAGTCGCCAGGGCAATACGAAGAAGTCACCATCGGTGCCGCCGCCCTCGCAAACGATGGCTACCCTCTCCATTTTGCCCATTTTACCCGCCGGCGGTAGTAGCTTCCTGCCCGATCAGAAGATTCTAAAGAAACAGCAACTGCTGATGGCCGCGGCCGGAGTGATGGCCCCCGCTCAGGTGGAGGTGGAAATGGAGGAGGTACACGCGACTCCGGATTACGAGGCACGGAAAGACCAACGAAAGGAGGTCAACGGACCAAATGGTAGCCAACCAATTTTTGGAACCACATATTTTGCTTTTTAGTTTCGTACAAAAGCATTATTTGTAGTATTTTCACTGAGCCACCTTATCATTTATTAGTATCAATTTGTACTTGTTTAGTAGATTTCGTCATGATCGTTTTCTGTGTCGAAAGTATCCATATTTTGCTTTCTATTTTATGATTTTCGACCCGTGGCCGTCAATGAAAGTTTGACAGCCACTGAGTGGCACTTTCTTGTTACTTTCATCAATCCAAGTGCAACTTTAAAATGTTTTTTTTTTCGGTTTGTTGGCCATTGAGCTGACGTTGCCATGGCTGCTGTCAGTGGAGCAATTTTTCATTTTTATCCTTTTTGTCGAATTGTGATGAAAGTTGCGATTAGCTTTCGGCACTTGATCTGCGCCATGTACATGTACATATAGTACGTATTTCGTTCATATGGTAGATTTATTGGCCCTTCACTTGACTTGTTTGCCCGCCTGCAATCTGCAATATATCATACATTTTATAACATTTTGCGTTTGTCGTTCGCTGTTGATTTTGTATAGATGTTTCGATTTTATTTGGATTATTGAGCCCTCGGCTAGTCAGCAATAACTAAAAGCATTTGATTTCTCTACTCTGCGTTGCAGCACAAATCACACAATGGGATATGATATTCTACGGCACCGAAACGCCCGCCCAACCCGATGACGTGGCCAATCCCAGCCAGTCGAACCAGTTCAATCTGTACGGCAACGATATGGCCCACAATGACGTCGAGTACGATTCCACCGGCCAGTGGAGGAATATGCAGCAGGTAAGTTTCGCATTTATTGTTTACCTGTGAAAATCCCCCACGTGCATGAATAGCTACATAGATTTTGAATACAGTGAATGCTTGCGTACTAGAAGATATATTGTAGAAAGGCAAGAGATTGCCGATAAATCTAGGCTTGTTTTCTATTTTAATATATTGCTTATTAATACATTTAACTAAAAGTATAGAATGCATATAGGCTTTAGTCCAGCCTTGCGAACCTTTACTGTATTCATACGCCACGTTGCCCTTCGTGTTCTGTTTATTTCTTGGTCTTGCAGTGCCTTGTAGATGCTTTGTCTGGGAGCGAGGAGATAGGTAGTGAGCACAACCCGTATCAGAATCGCGGCATAATGCTGCGTGCTTGCATGTGGCTAGCTTGATTAAACCCCTTAGTCAGTCATTCAGGCGGGACAATTGGACAGTCGCAGTGGCTTGCAAACTGTGCTGCCGTGCAGAACTCTGTTCCTTTGGCAGGTAGCCTATTTCTCTCGAGTTTGCTCAAGTTGCAGCTTGTTTATTTTGATTTTTTTTTACCCCCAGCCCAGCATGCCTTTTGTTGTTAATGTACCAAGTTCCCCAGCACGCGCCAATGCACAGAAGCCAAAGTATGCAAAGTACTCGCCCAATAGCGCTCATAAATTTGCAAATACTTAGGCATACACTGTCAGCAGCTATCTTTGGGCCTGTTTGCTGCACTCCTGCCTCCAGCCACGTTCACCTCCCTAACCAAGTCACCATCCGCCAGCATCTTAATTCCACTTTTGGCAGCCGTTTTTAAGCCTCGTTTTTGGCGATGGGCCAAGAGGCAGTGCCTCTGTCAGGGACACCAGGACATCGGTGGGCACAGCGAAAAACTATCACCAGCAATTATTAGAAAATAAAATACCTTTAACTACAGCTGAACAAGTTGTATTTGACTAAGAACGCACGACATTCATTTCGATGGTAGTGCAAAATATGTATATTCTGTAGGTATCATTGGTCTGCCATTTTTCTCCGTGTGCGAAATCAGCATTTTTCTAAACTTTGCCTACGTTTGGCCAGCCCATGGCAGCCCGGGCTTTATTCAAGTGCACTTTTGCCCCGGGCAGGCAGCAATTTTTAACCTTTTGGCACCTATTGTGCTTTAAAAGCGTTGCTGCTTTCCGCTGCCACTGGTCGGGCAGCAAGGGATGTGCGGTAATAAAGGCGAGTGCAGTGACCTTAGTTTTTTGCTGTTCACCGCTCGGGCTGGCTGGCAAAAAACTTTTTGCATAACAAACACTTTTCCAGGCAGATGAAGGGGCTCCCTCCCCCCTTTGAAAGTCCTTCGTCCCTACCGTTTTCCTGCGCCGAACTAGCACGCGACGTCATTGCATGTGAACTTAGATAGACTTGGACAGACCTTTTTCGGATGGGGCAGCTATAAATAAGGCCAGACGGAGCCACATACATAAGTGCTTAAAATGCCAGACAGAGCGGCAACATGCAATGAACTACAACAACTGGAATTGGAATCGGAGGGGGCCAAACTTTCAGCCACTTCTGACTGGCCAAATAAAACCAAAGGCACCGACTTTCGACTTTAAACTTTAAGCACAGGAGGAATGGCCATAAATGTACTTCAATCCTCGACTTGAACGTATTTAGTGCTCTTGTATTCACTTTTGATGGCATTAATTTTGTGAAATTCTTACTGCTTTTCAAACTAATCTGCTGTTTAATAATAAATCATATTAGATTTATACTTGCTTTAAATTAGATTTCAGCCAGATATAACCACAACTGTCTGTGATTAGTTGGATTACTCTTATCCTTGCAATGCTATTTGTTATTTATAGCAATAACCATTCTGAAAGTAATCCTAAGATAACCTAACCGCTTGTACCATTAAGCCCCGTCTTTCGATTATCTATGCTATCTGTAAGAATGTAATTGCCTATCTTAATCCAGCAATATCCTTTTCCTTTCCAGGTGGGCGAGGTGGGCATGACCCGAGATCACAGCAACACCGCCGCGTGCCTTAAGTGGAGCGATCGCAAGTGCTTAGGTTTGTCCTTACTCTTTTTTATGATCATGCAAGTCTTCTTTCTAAACTTTAAACATGCCAACGACAACAACAACAAGAACAAAAACAACATTATCAAATGCATTAGATAATTTAGTAACAAATGACGGTAAAAAAAAAGAAAAGAAAATCGGCAACAGCAAAGAAACAAAATTGAACTGTGTAAAGAACGAAAAACCGAAATGAGATGAAAAGCGAACAAAGAATTTCCATTTAAAAAATTTGATGGCAACATTGCGAGAAAAAATACAAGTAAAAATAAACAAAAATACAAGTAACTTAGATTAGGCGAGCTGATGAGAAGGAATCACTACAAGTCCAAAAAAATATACATACTAAAAATTTTGTAGTTAAATTTAAATGTAAGCCTAGTTGTACACAACGACACAAGCAACACACACACACACTCACACAAACAAACACACGCACACGTATTAGGGGGCGTGGCAGGGCAAAAAAACAAAGGTTGTTCTCCATTGGATATCCTTTACTTTTTGTTTGTCGAGAAATGGGACGCACAAAGCAAACTTTTGTATTATTTTAGTCGAAATGCAATTTAACGCAGCTATATACAAACGCATCCTAAATATATTATACACATTATATTTAAGAGTTTAGTTGAAATTTATTTGTACGATTCGTTTTTATTGTTTTCGTTTAGTCTGTTTGTGTTTGTTTTAAGCCTGTTTAGTTTGATTTGTTTTTCCCATGTTTTTTCCAAATGCCTGCTTCCCGTGTACACAGGAAAAAAAGTAAGATCACTTTTGATCAATCAAACTTCTTAATGTCAAATCAAATTGTTCATGTCATTCTAATCCTTTTACTTATACAAATTTACATTGTTTTGTTATAATTATTAATAGCAGGTTTTAATCTTAATCTATCGAATTGATCTTGAAAATTTGCATACATTTTCCTGTGTAACATTCTGTATGTATATGTGTGTACATGTAAACTAAATGCATTATTTCAGATATTGCCAAGCCAGCCAAGTAGTCGCGCCACAGTTTGAAAGGCACTGTACGCAAGCTTAAGCTTTTTAATTGTATTTTTTGCCTATAATTTGAGTTCCCTTCTTGACTTTTGATTTGATTTTGTATAAGAAATATTGTTTAATGCCATGCAGCCAAACGAAAGGAATGTTCAACAGACACAAAAACCACTGCAGTTTAGAGTTCATAGTAAAAGACTGTTTCTTAAAATTAAAACCAAATCTTGGACAGCGGTAAATGATTAAAATGGGTCGATGGAGTGAAAGGATGCGAAAAATGAAAACCAAATCTAAGTAATTAATGGAAATATTTCTAGAGTTAAGGCGCTAAGCAAAGCAAACCACTTTTGTATCAAAAATAAACGAAAACAAAACGAGAAATGGTCATGAACATAAACGTGAACCAAGTAAAAAATATCCTAAGGTGTAGGGGTGAAGCATAGCGTAATAATTGAAAAGTAGGCAGCAACCACTAAACAATTAAATCGTATTTATAATAAACAATTTATAAAAAGTTCCTGCAGTTTTCAACAAAGTTTCAACATAAATCTAAAGCGCGAAACACACATAATTATTACAAATTAACACTGAATTGCCGGTTTATTTTTGTCCACAATGCAAAGAAACACATACAAAACATATCTTTGTTACAAATTTGTTGCTTACTTAAATCATTATTATTAAACACAAATCAAAAGCAAATTGAGTGCAATAATTATTATTAAATCTTTAAATCTGTATTAAGCAGCAGTTAGAACTTAAAAGGGTTTTCGTTTCTTATCAAACCGACAAACAAAAACATATCATTTAATATTTGTTTAATTTCGGAACTAAGTACAAACTATTAGTTTACTTAACAAATTCTATACAAAATTACTTATCTCCTTTGTGATTTATATTTCTATTTTATTGGTTTTTGACTTAGAGAAATGTTCCCGACATCTATGCATTTTCGTTGTATGAATAATCATATCGTAACTGCACAATAAACAATACAAATATAAATGTTAATTTAATAAACAAGTTAATAGCGATGTAACGAACAAGAGGTGGAGTATCTTTTTGTTGTTGTTGTAATTAGCAAACGCACACACACACACACATATTTAGCCAGAGCATAAGATTTAAACAAACTAAAGCTAGCATTTCTCTATCTGCATTGACAAGCAATCGAAAATAGTTGAATTAACCCACAAATTCCTCAGTATACACGTATAATATGCTATCCGCACTAGCAGCGAACCGAAAAGCCGAAAATATTAACCAAGCCAATATACACAACACAAAAACTTACAAGTATTTGCCGAAAACTTCGTCAAGTGCCCCACATAAATTATGTTGAACAAATTTCCAAGTGAGTTTGGTTAGGAACACAACAAAATTCTGCTCAGTTTCCAAGTATTCTGTTGTTCTTAAACGCACACGCAGTTTTGGTACTTATTTAACTTCGAGAGCCAGAATACACAGGAAACTAAACTCTGAAGCATATTTACTCTAACAACTAATTAGAGAGAAAGCCAAATTAATATATAAGCTTATACTGAACAACAAAAATTTGAAAAGATAAAAAAGCGAACAAAAACAAAAGAAAAACGAAAAAAAAGTAAACAAAAACTGGTACTAGGGCATGGGGTAGAAACTAGAATTAAAACGTATTAACTTTAAAGCCACGAAATTGTAAAATACCATTGGAACAAAAACCGTATATTAATGCTTGCAATTAGTGAGAGGAAACGAAATAAAATTAAACTTTTTTAAATGTAAAGAAAGCGAAACTGAAATTAAACACTTAAATTTAGTGACACAAATTGAGAATGACGCAATTCGAAACTCAATACAATTTTTTATGTATGTTTGTGTATATATCTATCTATATAATATCTATATGAGTAATAAATAAATGCATTGACAACGTAAAAACCAAAACTCCTTGAAGCCAATTTATTTACAACAAAAAACTCAAAGCCGCAAGCGAAACATGCTCAAAAAATTAAATATACATATATGATGAAAGGAGCGCTCACAAATTACCATTGAGGTTTTGAGATTGCAGACAAGGTGAGTGTGGCTTCAACCTAAGTATTGTTTTGTTCTACTTTTTGGTTTAAACAGAAAGTTTAATTACTTCCCACTGCTGTGTGACATTAACCACTTTCTAATTCGTTTAATTCGTTACGTTGCCTTTTTAACACAATAGAAATCCACATTTTCATGTCCATAATTTGGTGTTTTATCTGGTGGAGGTGAAGCAAATATGCCTACACTGCCATCTTCAATCGCACACTGGCTTCTATGATTTTTCCTATTATTTTTTTGAGCATGTTTTTCCTGCTGAGCTTGCTTTAAACATTTTTGGTTGCAAACGGTTGTGTTTCAGTTACGAGCTTGTTTTAAAAATATAAAAAATATATATAATACAACACTATTTAATGTGAATTTGACATAAACCGATATAACTCATATTAAAACACTACAGTATTAGTAGTAATAGTTTGCATTAGTGGATTCAAAAATAGCCAATAATTATAAAACAGAATACCCATTTAATCGCTTGTGTGTTTTCATTGCGTTTTATTCCAATCTCAACACGCACAAACATTGCTCAATTTTATTTCGTTTTGAGTTTCACTAAGCTTTTGTAACAACTTTCTAACCAACTATTTTCCAAACATTCCTTTTCGCAAAATCTGTCGCTGAGGTAAATCACTTCCTTGCCACTTTGGATCAAAAGTAAATATTTAACATCAACCTTCTCTAAATTTCAACAGAGTGCAATGACTCCGCCTATATGTTCGAGGACCAGTGCTACGATGTCTGCCCGGTGCACACATATCCATTGGACAAGTTCCAAGCAGAGGAGGATGAGCAGGATGACGAGGTGACAAGGGGTCCGGTTAATCCCTACAGCAGCTCCCCCATGGATCATTCCCTGTTGATGTCCAACAGCTTGGATGACAAGCAAGATCCTCTGCAGGCGGAGGATCGACGTCGTCGTAGTTCACTCACCCAACTGGTGGAGGTGCCTTCTCGGGTCTGTGCCGCCTGCGATCGGAGCTGCTTGGAGTGCTACGGTGCCCTGGCCTCCCAGTGCAGCACCTGCTCCCCGGGCAGCCAACTGCGTAAGATCCTGAACGAGACCTTCTGCTATGCCTATGTGGTGCGTAGCACGGGAATGGCCAGTGTGGTGGACATATCCAAAATGGACGATAGAGATACCCAGCAATATATGACTGGCACAACTGTGCTCCTTTTGGTTTCGGTGATTTTCACCCTGATGGGCGTAGCAGTGGCCGGTGGCATCGTGTATCATCGAAGGGCAATGGCTCGATCCAACGAACTATACTCCCGAGTTTCCCTAGTTCCGGGTGACGAAAGTGACTCTGACGAGGATGAACTGTTTACGGCCCACTTCCCAGCGAGAAAGAGTGGTGTTAATATATATCGCGATGAAGCGCCCAGCGAAAAGATATTCGAGGAAGATGAGATCAGCCACTTGGTACCCTAAATAATCAAAACAAGTTATTAGTTAGGTCATGCATTTAGCCATCCTCATAACCACCAGAAATATATCTATATGTTAAGCGACCGACAAACGCATTTTTGGTCTATATTTTGTTACATTCGACGGCATTACAGCTCCTTTATTTCAAGCCAAAATAGATTAAAGTATTAAATGTAAAAGAAAAAAAATCAAAACTAATTATTTGTAATATTTATGCCTTAATAAAATGATTTTAACTTAGCTGCTACTGCTTGAAACTACTTGAAGAGGTATAATTCATCGATTTAGCGATATAACACTTGAGGAAATGCTCAAAATGTTCATGTACTGATAAGAAACTGTTGCATTTGATATTAGGATTTTTCAGATTGCTTCTGAAGCCGTCCTTGACTTTAAGAAGTCACTTGTTGAGATAGGCTTATATTTTTTTATTGATGACTGTGTATGTAGGTGAACTGCAATCTCAGCGGTAACAACAATCAATTAGCTAATGGAAAATAAAGAAATTCAGGTGGGACCCCGCTTATCAGACAGGTTATCACGGAGCTGTCTGAAGTGTTCTCCCCAGGTGAGAATTGTGTTGACATCGCTCAAGAGTTTTATTTGTATAATACGCTGACCGAAGCCCCAACGAAGTCGCATCGATTTTCTTATCGCGACTATATTAGGTAGATCAGCCCGTGCATGACCGGCAGTCGTGTTGTGAGAAAGGCACGAAAATGAGGTTTATTTTACTATCCCTGCTGTTGGCATCCTTCTGCCTCTGGGAGGCGGTTCACACTTGTGCCAGCATCGAGCAGCGCTACAAGTTTCCCAATAGCAATGTCTACGTGCGACTTAGGAGAGGTGATAAGTTGCAGTATGAGCTAATGAAGGGCGAGAAGTCCCTGCAGACGGTGACCTTCGACAACTTTGACAGCAGCGCCAATCTGGTGGAGACGAGCAGTGGTAGCTACCAGCTTACCGATGGCCAATCCACCGTGGAGTTCACCCTGGTCAAAAGCGGAGTGGTTGCCGGCACAGGCAGTGAGATAACCCATGTGAAAGTATCCCGAGATCAGGTGCTGCAAGGCACCCAACCCAGGGATTGCGTCCCCCTGAAGACCGGATCGACGCACTGGTTCAGTGGTCCGGAGCAGAAGCAACACTACTGGCCAGTGGAGCGACAGAGGCATAGTAACTATTCCTACCTGCCAAAGGAGCTGGATAACTTTGGTGTGGGTGAGCGATATTGGTTGAACGGCGACGGAGTCTTTTTGTACGTGGAGAGCAACACTCCTCTGTTTATTGATCAGAATAGTGCTGCCTATCCTGACCAGCTGTGTCTGAGTGCTATTAGTGCTCTACCCTATGATCCTCGGGTGACCTCTGCCAAATTCGTTTACCACGTAGCTGTGGCCAAGGATGCCAAGGCGGCGCACCGGTATGCCGTTAAAACGTTCCTCGGCCAACCCACAGGCTATCCCGATGAGCGAATGGTCATGCATCCTGTGTGGTCCACATGGGCTCTCTACAAGGCTGAGGTATCCGACGATGTGGTTCGTGACTTCGCCAAGCAGATTCTGGATAATGGGTTCAACAACAGCCAGCTGGAAATCGACGATGATTGGGAGGATTGCTATGGAGCCATGACCTTCAGGAAGAACAAGTTCCCCGATAGCAAGACCCTGACTGATGACCTCAAGGCCTTGGGTTTCCGTGTGACCCTGTGGATTCATCCATTCATTAACAACAACTGCACAGCCATTTACGATGAAGCTAAGTCTAAGGGTTACCTGGTGCTCGATCACGAGGGAAGCTCCGACACGCAATGGTGGAACAGCAAGCCCAAGGATGCAGCCATTTTGGACTTTACCAAAACTGAGGTTCAGGAGTGGTTCAGCAAGCGTTTAAAGCGCCTTCAGGATGAGGATGGCATTGATAGCTTCAAGTTTGATGCCGGAGAGACCAGTTGGCTACCCAGTGATCCTGTACTCCAGGCTAGCAGTTCCATGGTGACACCACTGCAGGCGGTGGGCGACTACGTGCGTACTGTAGCGGCATTCGGAGACATGGTGGAGGTTCGATCAGCCCAGAACACTCAAGATCAGCCAATCTTCGTGCGCATCGTGGACAAGGACTCCGAATGGGGATGGAACAACGGCCTGCTCACACTGATCTCTTCGATGCTGCAAATGAACCTCAACGGTTATCCTTTCGTCCTTCCCGATATGATTGGTGGTAATGGCTACTACGAAAAGCCACCAACCAAGGAGCTTTTCCTCCGTTGGCTGCAGGCCAACGTCTTTATGCCCGCCCTGCAGTTCTCCTTCGTTCCCTGGAACTTTGACGACGAGGCCATTGCGATCAGCAAGAACTTCACCGCCCTCCATGCCACCTATACACCTTACATTATGAAGCTCTTTAAGCGCGCTGTGGATTCTGGTGAACCTGTGAATGTTCCCCTCTGGTGGATCGCCCCGACTGATGAGGTGGCGCAGTCTATCTATGATGGTAATCCTGTCACTTAACTTAAAATTTTAGCAGCTATAACTGGTTTATATCTCGCAGAGTTCCTTTTGGGCGAAGACATCATCGCTGCTCCCGTTGTGGTCGAGGGCGCCACCAAGCGAGACATTTACCTGCCAGAGGGCGAGTGGCAGGATGGAAACAGCGACCAGGTGTACACTGGACCCACCTGGGTGATGGACTACGCCGCTCCCTTGGATACCCTACCCTACTTTTTGCGCGTGGGATTCACACTGGAGTAGAGCGGAAACCGTTTTATATATCTAAACTTCCTAGCGTGTATATTTAAAAAAAAAACAGAAGACGAACAAACTTAATAAAGTTAAATAATTATAACAATGTTCACACAGTTAATTTGGTAAAATCGAATGGATCGTATCTTTAAATCTTATGGGCCGCCACCATACGCTTTCTGTTTGGAGGCGCAAAGTCACCCGATCCGGACAGCGAATTGAGGGTATATCTTGGAGACATGCCATTCTGGCGAAACTGTCCGTACTCCCGCTCGAATTCCTCAGCATCCTTGGTTAGGATCTTTCGAAGGTCAATGGGTCTGCAAACGAAATGGACTTAGGTAAGTTGAATTAAAGGTTTTAGTAAAAAAGCAGAAACTTACTCGACTCTAATATTGCTATGCTCCCTTTCCAAGCTCCTTTCGTACATGGCCAGTTTGAGGGCGTGCACCCGTTTGGCCGATCTGCGCCAACGCTTCCTAAAGAGTTCCTTTTCGCGGGCCAGATTATTATACCGGTAATGCTGCGATCTTAGTTCCCCGAGTACTTCCTTGAGGTCTCCCTCGTCGGAGCCCTGCGCCTTGAGATCCCCAATCTGCTGTTCCAAGGCCGCGATGCGCACCTTTAATTCCGTTTTTTCGCTGTACAGCTGAAGGTTCTCCTGCCGCAGCTCTCTACTCCGATTCTCGAAAAGCCTAACCTGTTCCTCCATCTCAGATTTCAGCAGAGCTATGTGCTCCTCGAGCTCTGTAAACTTCGCCTCGTAGTCAACTTCCGATACATTAGGTATTTTGCTTATAAAGGTCTCATCCAAATTCGTGTCCGCCTTGTGCAGTTGATGTAATCTGGCCTCTTGGCTTTCCATCTGCTCCAACTGTTTAATGTAGTGCATCTCTTTTCGTGCCAGCTCCTGCTCAAAGAGATCTATTTGCTGCCTTCGCCAGGACTTGATTTTTTGTCCTATTGAGTCAATAGTACTTGAAGGCTTTTCCATGGTAAAATGCTCTTTAGAGGTGCTTTTTAACTTTCGAGATTCCCCTTTTTTCGTTTTCGGATATTCCTCAACTGTTGGATTATCACACGCAGGCTTAGCCTTTTTTTTAATAATTTTTTTAGCCTCAACAGAAACAACTTCATCGGCTGGTCCTTTATTTTCGGTATCTTCTATCTTCTCCAGAATAACCGATGATTTTTTCCTCACTATTTTCTTTTTGACTGGCTTTATTGTTTCCTCTTCTAAAGTTTCGTAGTCTTGAGCGACAGTATCATTCGTTACCAAAGTCTTCTTAAGCTTCTTCTTTTTCAAGACTTGAACATCTGTTTGTTCAACATCTGGTTCTATTAACTCTTTGCATTTTACATTACCCTCCGTCTTGGAGATACTTTTTTGGGAGCTGGTGTACTCAACGTGGAACAACTGCTGGTCTCCTGACGTATCCCTCTTCTTTTTTTTTACACGATCTACTTGAGGCTGATCAGTGATAGGATTTGCATTATCAGTCCCTCGAGATTCAGACTGCGAAGAAGGTTCCTCGGAGGGTGTAAGCTCCGCCTGGTATACCTGATCCTCGTGTATAGAAATTTTTTTCTTTTTCCTAACACAATCTGTTTTAGAACGAGCAGAGGATCTTAGATTGATATATTCTTCGGACCTGACTTCAACCAAAAGATCGTCCTTTGACAAAGAGCTCAATTTTTTCTTTTCACGATCTCGTTTGGGATTGACAAAAGTGACCCGCTGTTCTGTTTCTGTGTAAACAATTTCAGCAGGTTTTGAATTGCCTTCCGAAATAGAGATATACTCTTCAGAGCTCGCCAAATCGTTTAGGTTTATCGGATTTTCACCTATCATTGTCATAGGATCCTTTTCAGGATGACAGAAAGTGATTTCCTCCTCATAAGAGGTTTCATAATCGATTCTTTTGACCTTATCCTCTTCGGGTTTTTTAACTTTCCTTTTTGTTGGCTTGGAAGTTTTTGCCTGACCGAGCGCCACCTGATCCTCGTAGAGGACCTCGTCGAGCTCAGCGGGGCAAGTCTTCTGAAGAAACTTTTCCGTTTCAATCAAGGCTTGAGTCTGCACTTTATTAACCTCCACCCAACGGGCCCGAAGTTTTAGATCGCCTTTAGAGGGGTTAGGTCTCCCTTTTTCCAGAGTATCTGTGGATGAATCTTCAAAGTTATGCAATTCATTGGATATTACTAGTTTTGATTTGGATTTCCGTTTCTTTTGGATACTAAATACACTTATGTCTGTCTCTAAATCAGTGTCCACGTGCTCTGGTGGTCTCATAGTTTTAGAAGCTCCTGGTTTTTTGTCTAACTTTTCATTGGAGGAACTGTGTTCTTCAGAAAGAGCATAACTTAAATCCTCGTTATTCTCCTCGCAGTTTTCCTTTTGTATGCGGCTTCCTTTCGTTTGATTATTTAATATAGGAAGATTTTCCTGGATTTTTGGCACATTATTTAGTTCACTTTGGGAAACAGGTTTAGATTTTCTTAAAGATTTTGGTGGGACCTCATTAATTGTTTCTAGTTGGCTTTTTTTCCCCTGCAATTCAAGGTCTGCCTTTTTGTGTTTTTTTACTTTGAGCTCCGTTTGCAGTAAGGACTCGCTTTGACCTGCTTTTATCCTTTCCAACTCAGCTATCTTTTCTTGTCTTTTTTCCTCCAGCTCGAACAAGTCTAAAGAAGTAAGTTCATCAACGTTCTGGAGATTCTCCAAAGAGTTTCTGGTATTTCTTGAAGATTCCCTGATTAATTTTTTTGATTCCTGGGACTTTCTTTGTGGCGATGTATTATGTTTTGAGTTTTTGGTATTAGATTTCATTTCGATTACTTCTGTTTCGGAATCATTTGCCAATTGTTTCATTACATTAGATGCAATTTCATCTGTCTCTTCACTTTCATTCAAATTCAATCTCGAACGAACTACTGATGCGCAAAACGTCTGTCCCAAGTACTGCTCATCCTCGCTATCCAAGTTGCCGCTGGCAATCGAAGGTGTTCGTTCGGGCTCCTCCTGTTCCTGTCGTGAAAATATCGTCTTAAGATCCACACTAAAAGTGTACTCCATTAGTGGCGGCTTGGGTTCCCTGCCGCTGTCCGTCCGGCCAAATCGGTTAAAGGAGAAGGAGCCGTTGGAAGTGTACTTTCGGTTGTCGGAGAAGAAGTCATCCGCAGGTAGTAGATTAGTAAAGTCCATGCGGTAATGAGCTATAAAGTAAATTAGATTAGATAATGTATTGAATATAAAATCTTTTAAAAAAGCCATGCTCACCTATAGCCGTTCCATTCATGTACATGTTAATGGGCAGATAGAAGATGCGCTGAAAATAGAGCCTCATGCTGCGCAAGGATGTTTTGAAACGCAGTCCAAGGACATCGTTGAGAGTGTAGGTGTCGGATTCGTTTAACTTTAACTCAATGTTGGTTACATTGCCCACAAAGTCAAACACCAAGATCACGGAGCTTGGTGGCTTGCCCTGGTTAAGCGACTTCACCAGCCCGGTCACGTTCCTTAGCTGCTTCAGCTGCAGCACCACCTCGATAATGTCACAATCGACTAGCGGATCATTGCCCACCTGCAGCAGGCCCAGTTGCACCAAAGACTGTACATAGACGTTGGCCTGGCATAATCAGAAAAATAAAATTAGTTGTATGACAATGATATTAACAAATCCACCTATTCACCTGCGACTGGAGCATGCTAGCAGTTATCGAGTGTCCGGGCGACTGCATCGGGGGTGTGGGTGGCGATTTGACCTATACAATATAAATTAATATACGCTATGCACCACTTTCTCAACCACTTACTTCGGTGAACTGCATAAAGTGTTCAAAGTCCTTGGTGTGGAGGATGGACTTCTTGATAATGGTCAGCATGAGCAGCACCTCCGGCTTGTGGGAGCGGAACTCACTGGAGGTGCAGATTAGCTTGTGCCAGAACATCTTCAAGTGCGGGCTATTGTGGCTGCCCACCGTGCCGAGCACTGGCAGTCCTCGGACGGGCAGGAGCAGCGTACCAATGGTCTTTCGTTCCGCTCCGCCGCCACGACAGGCATAGAAGGTCATTTTGACGGGACGGTGATCGGTTTTGAGCCGCTTAATCCCAGCCAGGTCACACTCCCAGATACAGTTGCTGTTAAAGATAATGGTCTCCTCCGACTGGGTGCCCTCCACCTCAAAGTCCACACTGTTCAGAGCGGCGTTCATCACTATCTGCTGCCGATCTGTGGCATCGCGTCCAATGAAGTTTATCGCTGGACAGAGAGTAAGCTATTAGCTTTAAGAATGCCAGGTACAATATAATAACCCACCCTCGACCACGTGGAGCAGCACGCAATAGACCTGGTCGGAATCCTTGGAGCTGACACTTCCGCTTCGGCCACCACTGCGGCCACCGCTGGCTGTCATCGAACGAGGTGCCTTGGATGGCTTGACCATTTTTGTGTAAGTGTAGCGAAATGTCGATTTGGAGAGTGTTAAACTTTCAAAGCAAAATTTAAACGTGGATCCTCGTAAGCTAGTGCATCGAGTTCCACTACGATCTTCCTGTTCCGTTACCTCCGCTTTTATATAGTTTTGTATGTGACTACTTACTCGCTCTGAACGGAGAGGCAAAAGCCACTTGGATTGGTATCCAAGGTTACGCCTGGCGATTACTATCGAGTGTGTGGAAGGCAGGTGGAACTGGTGCACTCAAAACAACCACCGAGGAGTTTAAATGACCGGGGTGGGTAGAGGTATCATTAATTTTTGATCATTTCATCAATTATCGTTTATTTGTAACCCTTGTAATTTTATTTTTATCTTTACATTAACAAAATAAAGGTATAATATGGGGTAAAAATCCAATGAAAAGTAAAATGTATATATTAATACCGTGCTGTCTTATTTTACCGCTGACGAAAACTGAACTGAACAGAATAGGTAGTACTTTTGTTGCCTATTTCATAGAGTAAACTGCTCTAGAACCGTGCGCCTGGTGGGCTCAACTGATTCCTGTCCCTCCTCATAGTGGCTCTGCTGCATGCGATGGTTCTTTAAAGCAGTGCCCTGGATAAAGCGCTCTCCACAGACGCCACATTGGTAGGGACGCTCGCCAGTGTGCCGCCGGATGTGCAGGGTGAGGTCGTTGGATTGCGTGAAGCTCTTCTCGCAGTAGGTGCACTTGTAGGGCCGTTCTCCGCTGTGAATTCGCATGTGCTGCTGCAGTTTATACGAACGGGCGAATCCCTTCTGGCACACTGTGCATACATGTGGACGTTCGCCGGTATGCGTACGTCGGTGGCACTGGAGATCAGAGGATCGTGGGAAGGCCATAGTGCAGTACTCGCACTTGAAAGGTTTCTCACCGGTATGACGTCGCATGTGGATGATTAAGTTGGAGGAAGAACTGACCGCCTTGCCGCAGAAAGCACATAGGAACCGCTTTGGTTCCTTAGGGGATATAGGTCTATTCGGAGTCTTCGCTGTACTCGGTTTGCAGTCGGGCCCATGGAACTTTTTTAAGTGCGCCGTCAGCCGATCTTTCCGATTGTATTTCCTTGTACAAAGTCCACACTGAAAGACCTGGCCTTCGGTTTTTGGCTCGTCACCTGACGCTTCCTTTGACTCATCTAGCTCCTGATCTTCTGTTTTCACATGTTGCAAATCCATGTGTAGCAAAAGGTTTGACTCCCACATGAACTTGTATCCGCAGCGTGTGCATTTGAACTGCTTTTCTCGGTTTTCGCACTGAGTTCTTTTGTGGTGCGATATAATTTCCGGGCAGACGCTCTTGAATAGGCAACTATCACAGCCGTCGGAGATCTTCTCCATCCGGTGCATAGCCTGCTGGTGCTGATATAGCTCGAATTTCCGTAAACATCTTAGTTGGCACATATTGCACGTATAAGAGGAAGGCGCTCCTGGTGGTTTTATGTGTGTCCTAGAGTCTTCATCATCAGTCTCGGAATCATACAAATCCATCTCGAAACCCATTTGGTTAGTAATCGAGTAGTTTTGAAGTGAGGAGTAGTCGTGGTGACTACCGGCGGGCATAGTTTCCAGATGAAGTCGCAAAGCGGCGATAGTAGGAAAGCTCACGTTGCACACTCGGCATTCCACCTTTTTTCGGCCTCCAGGATTCACATATGAGTCCAGTATGGCCTCAGCATAAGGCAACTGGCTAACACTTATCCCGTGACGAGCGATGTGCTGTAAAAGATTGGCCCTACGATAAAAGCGACGTGCACACCAACGGCATCGGAAGATATTTGATTCCTGACCGTGCATTAGTGTATGGCGCGTGAGATCCTTTTGCATCCTAAAACTGCGATTACACTTTCCGCACTGCAGATCGCCATCTACTTTAGGTAAATCATCCTGTATTGAAAGTTCATCTAGCATATGGAATACTTCCATATGGAGCTTCAGATTCTCCCGCCAGCGGAAACGAAGCGGACACTTTCGGCACTGAAAGAGTTTTTGCGGATTGTGGCAAAGGGTTCTGGAGTGGTGATCGAGCAAAGATTCATTAACAAATCGTGTCTGGCAGTTGGAACATACGAGGACTGCCTCCTCCCACTTGTGCTCCTCCAGTTGGTGGGCATACAGCTGATGTTTCCTCTTCACAACCGTCGTACAGAGGTTGCATGGATAGTTTAGAGATGAGTGATTATCCTCTTGCTCGGACTCAGTATCAGTTTCGCTGCTTTCCAGATTCAGCTCCAGGCCGGCCTCGTTTGTGATAGAAATAAAGCGGTCTAAGTCGAATTCCCTTTGCACATCAGCCATAATCATTTCGGCCAGTTCATCTTTTTCTAGAGTATTTTCCAGATCTGGGTAAAAAGCTTTTGAAGCACTCGGAATATCTCTGTCTTCGGCGAAACTCAGTTCGTATTGATGAGAACTCAAATGAGACCTTAGATCACTGATCTTTGAGTGGCGTGAGAGGCAGATCATGCACTGAATCAGCTTGCAACCATGAGGACGACTTAGCCGGGCCAGAATCATTTCCTGGTTAACGTCAGGTACGACAGGCTGATTATTTATGTAGTCTGAATTTCCAGCGTGTACTTTAAGGTGGGACTTTAGGCCATCCTTGCGGTGGAACCTACGATGGCAATGGGGACAGTCGAACTGGGCAGCAGACTGAGGTTGATGCAGGCGTTTGTGACGATTGAGATCCTTGTGCCAGATGAATACCTACGAAGTAAAGTGTCAGGATTAATATTGCTTATTTTAAAAAATCGTTTACCTTTTCGCACTGGTCGCACTTCAATTTTGTAGGTCGTTCCTCTGCGTCTTTCGTTTTGTTGTGGTGAGTCTTCTCGTGTTTCTCATAGTTCGATTCCCATATGAACCGGATATTACATATTCGGCAGTGAAATCGGGAGTGTTTCTTTTCGCAACGGTGCCTACGATGTTGTTGAAGAAGGGCTTTGCTTACGAAGCCAGATCCACAGTAGTCGCAGCGACAGGGAAGCTCAGCCACCCCATCAGAATGTAAGCATATTTGGTGCTTCATCAGGTTCATCAGTGAATTCGAAGTTTCTCCACATAAAAGACAGATGTGCGATGTTTTAGATGTCTCCTCGTCGCTCAACTCTGTTTCGGATTCAAAAAGATCGAGCTCCTGCCCACTTTCGGTACTGGCGTTATAGTAGCGATCGAAGTCCTGAACCTCAAAATCCTCAGCTATACGAACAGCAAGATCTGAGATACTGCAATTCAATCCGTCAGGATAAAACGACCGAAAGAACAAGGAATTGTACTCCGGGCTAATGCCATTCAAATCATGTTGGTGGGTTATTAAGTGAAGGCGAAGTTGCGATAAGCTAGATAGCGAAATATCGCACAGGGAGCACAATATTTGGCTGGCAATCGTTTTCTCCTCGCGGTGCGAGCACGCGTGTCTTTGGAGGTTTTCCGGCCACATAAACCTCCCGGAACATTTACGGCAGCGATATCTTCGGATTTTGCTCTGGCAATGCGTGTTCAGATGTTTGTTGTACATCGTTAGGCACAGGAAACCAACTTTACAGGAACTGCAGCGTTGCCAAGGCAGCGTTGTAGCAGATTGGGAGTGGTCCTCTAGGGTGTGTTTCATCAGGCGATGTTTGCGATTAAAAGACATATTGCACACGAAGCAATGATATTTAGACTCTTTGCTGTCACACTCTTCGTCGGAATCGCTGAGTCCCAGCTCGTATCCGTGGAAATTCACTACACAGGCATACTTCTCCAAATGGCCATCTGCTATGTCAACGCAGATCTGTTTCTTTATATTGTCCAAGTCACATGGCAAGCCAGGAAAATGCTCTCTTACCACGTCACTATCCGTTCTCAAGTTGACTAAGGTCTCCGTATCTGCGTGATCCCATAGGTGAGCTCTAAGCTCCTCCATTCGCTGGCAGCTCAACCCGCATAGCTTGCACTCGATTCTTTTTAACTTTCCTGAGCTATAGAGGCGCTCAGCAAAACGCCACTCTTTCCCGAGCTGGAGAGCCTTCCATTTGGCCTCTCGCTTCTTGTGGCATCGGAGATGAAATATGTACTTGTCCTTGCGCAGGAATCCCTTGCCACAGGTGTCGCACACGTATGAAGCGTTCTCGAAGTGGATCCTGGCGTGGCGCTGCATGTCGCGGTACCAGGAGAATGTCTTTCCGCAAACCTCACATGCGTGCCGGCCATCCGTGGTCATCGCCTGGCTTTTCGCTGGACCAGGTGGGCGTCCTCGACGGCGCTTAACCGGCGATGGTTCAGATGGCTTACATCTAGGAGGGACAAAAAGATTAGGGCTTATAGTGCTATTATATTAGACTTACTCCTCGTTTTCGCTTTCCACTGGATGCTTTACTTTTCGAGAGCTTCGACGTAGATGATACGACTTCTTTTCCACTTGATCTCTTTAAGGAAATTAATGTTATATTGTAAAGACGGTAAGTTTGAAGAACACTTACTCATCGCTTTCCGGACCAGAACAAAATTCCCGATCGCTGCCACTCGCCGGCTGCCACTTAAGTTCCAAAGCCGTCGCTTCGGTGTCGTCCACTTCCACTTCGGACTTGTTACCGCCATCATCGAGGTCTACTTCCGTTTTTATGTTCTGTTCCGCAGGAATATCGATGGGCAATTCGTCTAGACATTCCCTCAACTGAGCCAGCAGCTCTCCATGGACTTTTCTGGCCTGTTGCACAAAGGTATAGGCACTTTCCATTCGTCTCCAGCACTCGCTGCATATATGTTGCGGCAGGTTGTCATCGGTGTTTTCCAGCTGGGTTTAAGGATCAGGATTGTTACAAGGTTAGGAAGGTATGTTCTAAGACCAAGTTCTGTTAACAGACTCACATCGATTTGCGTCAATTCCTGGAGCACCGCATAGTAGCTTTTGGAGGAGTCTTTGTCCAGGCAAGTGGACAAGGGCAGCAATTGGCTGTTCTGCACCGCACAGGTGCGGCACACGTCCGACGGAAGCATTTTTTCCGTAGTGAGCTCGCTTAGCTCATGATTTTCAACTAGAATGTTTATGAAAATCACTGAAAAAC
Organism: Drosophila melanogaster; assembly: GCF_000001215.4. Classification (NCBI taxonomy): domain Eukaryota; kingdom Metazoa; phylum Arthropoda; class Insecta; order Diptera; family Drosophilidae; genus Drosophila; species Drosophila melanogaster. The sequence continues at coordinate 25,335,331 of NT_033777.3, read as the reverse complement.
AAATTAAACTTATAAATGCAACAAGAGCCCTTTTGAGTGTGACCGATGTTTATGCAATCAGCTGTTTCACAATGCAATCCGCGTTTTTCAGCACTACTCACTCAGCTGTTTTTTCAGTTGGCTAAACTGACACTTTTTGCTCTTTAACTTGGTTATAAAAAAAGTAAAATAAATGCGTTAGGAGATGACCAGGACGTGCAGAGTGTGTGGCTGCGACGACGGACGCTACTGGATTGAAACGCCCGTGGAGAAGTACGCGGAGAAGACCTTCGTCCAGCTGCTGGTCGAGCTAACGCGAATCGAGGTGGGTGAATTGTCCTTTTGTCATTCAATTGGTGCCCTCATCTATATTAATTTACTTTATTTAAATGGTACTAAAAGGTGGTCATGGCGCAAGCTGAGAAGTTCCCACAGTGGCTGTGCTACGCGTGTGCCGAGAAGCTGGAGAGCACCTACGATTTTGTGCTGCAGGCACGTCGAACACACGAGCTGTGGCTGCAGAAAATCGGGGATTCTTTGAATGGGGATGACGAGATGGAGGGCACTGCGGCCTTGGAATGCCTGCGTGAGACACCCATCCACCTGTTTGAGATTGAAGGCGTGACCATCAAGACGGAGGAACTGGCTTCAACGCAACAGGCGCCCAAGGCAGATCCTTTAGTGCGCCCGCGCATTGTCAAACGGAGTATTGTACACTTTAGCGATTCCGATGAAGACCTGGATGATGTGCCTCTGCGTCAACGTAAGATAGCAGCCTCGGTCTGCGGCTCTGACACGACGAAGGAAAATGTTTGCGAGCTGTGCAACAAGGTCTTCAGATATGTCACCAATCTGTATCGTCACAAGCAGAGGGACCACGGAATTCTGGGCAAGAACGGAGAGGAGTATGAAACAACTTTATGCTAGCTAGATAGCCATCTAAAAGTTTTTTATTGATAGTTATGAAGAAGACTATTACAAGTGCGATCTGTGCGATAAAACCTACAAGTACGTGATGGCGCTGGTGAAGCACAAACACAAAGAGCACGGATCCAGTCTCCTGTCGAATAATTCCGGGCGAAAGATGCCGTCAACTTTGGCCGAAGATGCCAATCCATACAGTCCAGCATCCATCTCTGAAACATCCACTAATCAAAGCAGAACCAACAACGACTCCCTGGTACACAGCATCATCAAGGCAGTGGTGTAAGATTAATGTCATTATTCATTATGCGGGTGCCACAAATATCACATCAATTCCATAGTAAAATCCAAAACGGAAATCTTTTGTATCGCAAAATGTGTCTAATAATTGCCATCTGCCCGCTTGATTGCTAGTCCATTTACCTAATTGATATTTGCACTATTCTTTTTTGCAGACTCTCCGATGAGGATGGCCACAGTGGTGAAGATAGCTACTACAATTGCGATCAGTGTAGTAAATCGTACAAGTACATTGTCAGCTTGATCAAGCACAAGCACAAAGAGCACCTAGACAAGGAGTCATACAAGCAGTCGGATGACGAAGACGATCGGCCTCTGGCCTCCACATCCGCCTCGGCAAGTGCACCAACTGCGAAACCTTCTAGGATCAACCGAAGAGTCGACGGGTTCGACTTTCATCGCAGCGAGCCAAACGGAGCCAAGGAAATCAAGTGCATGATATGCTTGCGACGGTTTACTAAACTACGGGAGCTTAGGAATCATCTACAGAACCATCCCACTGATTTCGATTTTGAGGCGCATGGCGAGCCTATCGAGCGCATTGCGGAAGGATTTTTCAAAACAGCCGTTGAGTCCACGGCAGAGGGCTTAAAGCGGCGAATATTTAGAGATCTCAGAATGGGCGTCTATGGACGCTACTATTCCATCACAAATCAAGCGCGTTATGAAATGACCCTAGATAGCTCGGATACGGACAGTGATGGCGATGGCGACGACAATGTCGTCATCCGACGAAGTTACTCCTGTGAATTGTGCGACTCTCCGGAGGCTAGGTGGCCGCGCAAGTACCTGCTACACCAGCACCATCAGAAGGAGCACACATGGCTAGACGCCCCTCATGTCTGCCAGCGCTGCGACTCGCGGTTTCTCAATCTCCAGCTTCTGAAGCACCATACCAGCCAGCTGTGTCAAAACACTTTGAAGCGCTTTATGTGCGACAAGTGCCCTCAGCGATTCTTTTGGCGTCGCAATTTGCGCGCACACCTTGTCGAGCACAAGTGCAAGGTGAGGCCATCCCGATCTCCTGTGAAATATTTAAATAATTAGATAATTTAAATTAATTTTAGTTTATTCTTCTTATAATTTATTAAATTGAAATTATAATGTATCATCCAAAGCCTATGAATTTATGTTTTAATTTATCTGATTAAATGCTTCTAATTAAATGCTAAACCAAACTTATTTTACTTTTCTGTATTCTTACAGCAAGAATCTTATCCATGTGACCAATGCTCTCGTAGCTTTCAAGACAAGAGCGCCGTGACCAAACATAAGCTCATGATGCATCGGGATAGTAACATGGAGCTCCTTCCCTGCCGCTGGTGCACCCGTACGTTCTACCGTCCTGCCCTGCTGTACAAGCATTTACAGAGACACGGATTCACTGGTCAGGACCTACCTCTGGCTGAAACCTTGCTAGCGGATGCGTCAAAGCCGGCGGGTCCCAAGAGCGTCCAGTGCAAGATTTGTGACATCCAGTTTGTCAGCGTGGCAGACTTGCGAAGGCACATATCTATGCAGGGCCACAGCGATCAACCCTCGGCGTACATGATTAGCACAGCAACTGGCTTTGAGCTCCTGCTGGACGACACAGACGACAGTGATGAGGAAACATCGGGCAGGACGTACTCTTGCGACCTTTGTGATCTGAATTTCCGACGCCGACGAGAGATCAGCGAGCATCAGTACTCCCTCCACAGCTTTGACAAACTGCCACATAACTGCGAGCACTGCATTTTCAAGACGGTTGATAAGGTAATTTTCATATAAATTGCATTTCGGAATAGGTGTTTAATTTGATTGCTTTTATCTACTCTCAGAACATGCTGCATCAGCATCTTCGCACGCAGTGTATGAACACCGAAAAGAAGTTTGCCTGCATGCGCTGCGGCTACAAGTTCATGTGGGAGGAGAACTTGGCCCAGCACCTTTCCACCCAGCATTCCAAGCAACCCGCCGTTCCGGAACAGCAGCCACCGCTGAGGAGAAAGAGGCGCTTCCGCTACCAGTGCCCCCATTGCTGGCGTTCCTTTGTCGTTCAGCCCAGCCTGGATAAACACATTCGGGACATGCATGTGGCCAAGAAAAATCCAGGAAAAAAGTATCTCTGCTCGCTGTGCGGCCTGGAGTCACTGACCCCCAACAAGCTTAACATCCATATGCGGCGACACACGGGCGAGAAGCCATTCAAGTGCGATCTCTGCGACATGCGCTTCACGGTCCACTACGAGTTGAAGGTGCACCGTCGGAAGCATACTGGCGAGCGACCCTACCAATGCACGTTTTGCGACAAGGACTTCGCTCGACCAGACAAACTAAGACGGCACGTCTTCATGCACAACGACAAGTCGTAGACTCATGATTTTGAAATGGGTCATTTGTATATTGATTTTATTTCTATGTAATACGTACGTAAGTAATGACGAATTTTCTATTCATCAGCCAAAAATTAAAAATTATTTTTAAAATAATGTAAGTAAACTAAGTATAAGAATGCTTCAAAGGTTTTGTTGATTCAACTTATCAAACACATAAAAGACACGATGAAATTACTTTATAAAAGATTTTATAATAAATTAAAACAATACTGTGTGATTAAAAGGGGAATAGTTTGTAGTTTGTAATATTTTAATATCTCGGGAGATATAAGATAGAAAATTAAAATTTTAAACAAGCTCTATTAAAATAGAGTATTCTGTAACTTATAGATAATAAATAATAGATATATATAATAATACGAGTCAATAAAAAACGTGTATAAAATGTAAACCAAAGACCATCATTTCAGCCAGATGATAAGAAATTCGAATTCCAAATGCAATTCCCTCTCTTAAAAGTTCGGTATCTTTTAAACAGAGTATGATGTCACGGAATTGAAGAGAACACAATATATCGAGCTTTTATTCAGCGACGCATTTTGTGGTCCAGTAACTACTTGGAAGGCAATAATATCGGACGTTAGCGCATCTAAACAAAGTTAAAATGACTGACCAACCAACTCCACAGTGGGTGACCAAGGAGCTATTCAGCAGCTTGTTGGAACAGAGTAATCGAAATTTCAAGGCGATCATTAAATTTGTTCCAACATCAGCGATTAGCAAAGGGGAAAACTATTTGACGATCGTGCTGCGCATACAAATTGAAATGCAGCTGAAAGGTAAGCTAGAACAACAAAAATATCTCGTCAGATAATTAATGATAACATTTAGATAACAGCATAGAAGATGTCAGCTACATACTGAAGATTCCTTTAGTCCCGGAAGATGAGAAGAACGACTTCCACGAAATGTTCGATGCCGAACTGGACATGTACGATCATCTGATACCAGAATTGGAGGATCTATATGCCAAAAACACTTCCATATCACCAAAATTCAAGCCTGTTCATCTGAAGTTTCCAGGAGAGCCGGTAAAAAGCGACTACATTCTTTTGGAGGATCTGCGGAAGAAGGGATATAGGAATGCCGACAGAACCCAGGGATTGGAGCAGTTTGAAGTGGAGGCGGTCCTCAAGAAGTTGGCACAGTGGCACGCAGCCTCTGCAAAAAGAGTAGTCGAGCTGGGTGAATACGAGAAGGACATCCGGGAGAGTTACTTTACTACTGAGCACCAGAAATTACTCGATGAATTCAACATTAATTTTTGTATGCCCTTCCTGGAGTGCATGCAGCAATATAATCTTGAGCCAGGACAGCTCGTTCTCATAGTGAGATTATTTTATATCCATTTAGATAAATTGTAATCATTTTTATTCAGAGCGACTATACATCTCAACTGACGGATCTGAATATTGAGTTTGGTAAGAACGATCCTCTGGAGTTATCTGTGTTAAACCACGGAGATTTTTGGTGCAATAACTTTATGTTCAAGTATAAAAACGCCTCAGAAGTGGAGGACGTTTGCTTTGTTGACTTCCAGCTCCCAAAATATGGTAAACTGAAGGAAAATTCCAAAATATTTAATTGTAATAATAATACTCCTTTCCAGGCACACCCGCCCAAGATCTTCTATGCATACTGATGACCTCACCTAAGTTTTCAATCAAACTGGACAAATTCGACTATTTCATAGAGTATTATCACCAGCAGCTAGTCGAACACCTCACTATGCTCAATTACAATCGGAATGCACCCACACTATCCAAGTTCCACGCCCATCTACACCGATATAGTCTCTGGGGTAAGATCGTTATTAGAAGCTTCTTTCATAGGAATTCTATTTGAAACCTCACCTACTTGTTTGTAGCTTTCATATGCGCCCAGCGAATGCTTCCAATTGTTCTGCTCCCGCCCGATGTTGATTCACATATAGGCAACGTAATGGGTAATTCGGAGGAGGCGATCGCGTTTAAGCGTAAGATGTTCCTGTTGCCGGCTTACGTGGATCAGATAAAAGTCATATTGCCATGGCTCATTAACCGGGGTTACATAAGATAGACGGAGGATGCAATGATAAACAAGTTTCTAGAGAACGAATAGTGTAATAATAATATTGTATTGCATTCATACAAACATGTTGTTCACAAACTATCTCAAAATGCTAGGTGTTAGTATAAGCTAATACGAGAGGGTTTTTTTAAATAAATGTGCATAGTTTTACAAAAAATTATTTTCAATTTGTATGCAGGCTCAATTTGAAGAATTACAGTGAAATCGCTCGTTGTGAAATAAACAAAGGCAAACGACGCTCTTTCAGCTGCCAAAATATTTAGAATGCAATTAGCGGAGCTTTTGAGAGAAGATCGAGAGAAATCGGCCGCGCACTACGAAATTAAAAAGCTCCACAGATGTGTAGAGTCTAATACTCGGCTTTCATCAGTCTACGCAAGACCGTCACACTGGACGTATATGTGTTTTCTGCTCGATTTCAAAATACTTATCCCGATTATCTACAATGGCGGCTGGCAAAATACCCGATTGGGTCACCGCTGAACGTTTCGAAGATGTTCTCAAATCGAATGTGGACGGATATTCGAAAGTGCGAAATTTCAAAGCGGAAATGGGATCCGCGGCAGGTGACAACTACGCCACTAATATGTTGCGAGTTAATATCGAAGTGGAGCTGCAGGGTGAGTTGGGGAGTGGACTGGCTGGGAGCACCGTTGACATCAAATTTCTGCCTTCCAGATGGCACCACCAAAGAGTTGTCATACATGGTCAAGTTGCCACGTCAAAGGGAAATCAACAAGGAAATGATGAAGCACAACATACGTTCTCAGCGACAATGTGAACAAGACGAGCGCCGGCTCTCTTTACAACGCAACAATGCATACTTTTCTTTCGTCTCACCGCAAATCGGTGATCGAGCACCCTCACCTTCAACTAACTCGAAACTTTTGCCCTCAGAGAACGTCAGACCGCGTTCTTGCTCTCGCTCTCTGCCTGCTTCGGCTCACAAGTCGTGGAGCGAAGAAACCGCCTCTCCTACCCCGCTCCTCTCGCAGCGCCAAACGACCGTCCCGGGTAACTGTAACACTGCAATAACGAGTGCAGTGACCTCACTGGCAACTGCCACTGCTACCACAACATCAACTTCGTCAGCGGCCCAACTAATTATCGCTGTGCCAGCTGTAAATAATACAGCAGCACTGACCGTTTGCAACAACAATAATGCACGTAAAGAAGAATCAAAACAAAAGCAGAAGTCGATTTCGACTGTGCAGACTGGCATGGATCGCTACATCCAAATCAAGAGAAAGCTCAGCCCTCAAAACAATAAGGCAGGTAATCAACCCAAAATCAATCGAACCAACAACGGCAATGAAAACTCTGCAGTAAATAATTCAAACCGATATGCTATCTTGGCTGATTCTGCGACCGAACAACCCAACGAAAAAACGGTAGGGGAACCAAAAAAGACCAGGCCTCCACCAATTTTCATACGAGAACAAAGTACAAATGCACTTGTAAATAAACTCGTTGATTTGATTGGTGACAGCAAATTCCACATTATCCCACTTAAAAAAGGAAATATTCATGAAATAAAACTACAGATCCAAACAGAAGCAGACCACCGTATAGTGACTAAATACCTAAATGATGCTGGTAAAAACTACTACACATACCAATTAAAAAGTTGCAAAGGGCTACAGGTAGTACTTAAGGGCATTGAAGCAACAGTGACACCAGCTGAGATAATTGAGGCTCTGAAGGCCAAAAACTTTTCTGCAAAGACAGCTATTAATATTTTAAACAAAGACAAAGTTCCGCAGCCACTATTCAAAATAGAACTCGAACCAGAGCTCCAGGCACTAAAGAAAAACGAAGTGCACCCAATATACAATTTACAGTACTTGCTACATCGGAGGATCACCGTGGAGGAGCCGCACAAACGTATCAATCCAGTTCAATGTACTAATTGCCAAGAATACGGCCACACCAAGGCATACTGCACCCTTAAGTCCGTATGTGTTGTCTGTAGCGAACCTCATACTACCGCAAACTGCCCCAAAAACAAGGACGATAAGTCTGTGAAGAAATGCAGTAACTGCGGGGAAAAACATACTGCAAACTACAGAGGCTGTGTGGTGTACAAAGAATTGAAGAGCCGCCTAAACAAACGTATTGCCACAGCACATACATACAACAAAGTCAATTTCTACTCTCCGCAACCGATTTTTCAACCACCCCTAACTGTCCCAAGCACTACTCCAACAATTTCTTTCGCTAGCGCCCTAAAATCCGGACTAGAAGTGCCCGCCCCACCGACAAGAACTGCTCATTCCGAACATACACCGACAAACATCCAACAAACACAACAAAGTGGCATCGAAGCTATGATGCTATCCCTACAGCAAAGCATGAAAGACTTTATGACGTTCATGCAAAATACTTTGCAAGAGCTCATGAAAAACCAAAATATCCTGATTCAACTTCTTGTATCTTCAAAATCCCCATAATGGCTTCCCTACGGATATCTCTGTGGAACGCAAATGGCGTTTCACGGCATACACAAGAGCTCACACAGTTCATTTACGAAAAAAACATCGACGTAATGCTACTATCAGAAACGCACCTCACAAATAAAAACAATTTTCATATACCAGGATACTTGTTCTATGGTACAAATCATCCAGATGGTAAAGCTCATGGAGGCACTGGAATACTCATCAGAAATCGCATAAAACACCACCACTTAAACAATTTTGACAAAAACTACTTACAATCTACGTCCATAGCCTTACAACTCAACAATGGTTCAACGACTCTAGCCGCAGTCTACTGCCCACCGCGCTTTCCAATCTCTGAGGATCAATTCATGGAATTCTTTAACACACTAGGTGACAGGTTCATCGCAGCGGGTGACTATAACGCCAAGCACACCCATTGGGGATCTCGACTTGTGACGCCAAAGGGTAAGCAATTGTACAATGCGCTTACGAAGCCAGAAAACAAGCTAGACTATGTATCCCCGGGTAAGCCTACATACTGGCCAGCAGACCCAAGAAAAATCCCAGACCTGATCGATTTTGCAATTACTAAACATGTCCCCCGCAACATGGTCACCGCCGAAGCACTAGCAGATTTATCATCAGATCACTCACCTGTTTTTCTAAATATGCTAACTCGCCATCACATCGTCGACCCACCGTATAGACTCACAAATTTTAGAACAAACTGGCCAAGGTATCAAAAGTATGTCTGTTCACACATAGAACTAACGACGGCATTATCTACAAAGGAGGATATAGACAAGTCAACGGAAACTCTTGAAAACATTTTAGTTTCGGCTGCAAAGGCTTCAACCCCGCCAGTGACGTATGCAAAACCAAACTACATCAAAACTAATCGCGAAATCGAGCGGCTGGTATTAGATAAACGACGCCTACGATGGGATTGGCAGTCTAATAGATCACCAATTACAAAGCACATGCTTAAGATAGCCACACGCAGGCTTACCAATGCTCTCAAACAAGAGGAAAAAAACAGCCAACGTTCATATATCGAGCAACTCTCTCCCACCAGCACTAAGTACCCTCTTTGGAGAGCTCACAGAAACCTAAAGACTCCAATAGCGCCAATTATGCCACTACGAAGTCCCTCTGGCACCTGGTTTCGAAGTGATGAAGAAAGAGCCTGTGCTTTCGCTGACCATTTACAAAATGTATTCCGACCAAATCCCTCTACCAACACATTTATTCTCCCTCCTTTAATAGCAGCCAATCTAGATCCTCAAGAACCCTTTGAATTCCGACCATGTGAACTAGCAAAGGTTATCAAAGAGCAACTGAACCCAAGAAAATCGCCTGGCTATGACCTAATAACTCCAAGAATGCTCATTGAACTCCCAAAGTGTGCTATTCTTCACATCTGCCTGTTGTTCAACGCAATCGCCAAGCTTGGATACTTCCCTCAAAAATGGAAAAAGTCGACCATAGTAATGATTCCAAAGCCAGGAAAAGATAAAACGCAGCCATCATCATATAGACCGATAAGCTTACTAACATGTCTTTCAAAGCTGTTTGAAAAAATGCTACTCCTTCGGATTAGCCCTCATCTTAGAATAAACAACACACTTCCAACACATCAATTTGGCTTTAGAGAAAAACATGGAACCATCGAACAGGTAAACCGAATCACGTCAGAAATTCGTACTGCTTTTGAACATCGAGAATACTGCACAGCCATTTTTCTAGACGTCGCGCAGGCATTTGACAGAGTGTGGCTTGATGGACTTTTGTTTAAAATAATCAAGCTGTTGCCCCAAAACACACATAAGCTACTGAAGTCATACCTATATAACACAGTGTTTGCAATAAGATGCGATACAAGCACTTCACGCGATTGCGCAATCGAAGCTGGAGTGCCGCAAGGCAGTGTACTGGGTCCAATCTTATACACCCTGTATACGGCGGATTTCCCCATAGACTACAATCTAACAACCTCCACGTTCGCTGATGATACCGCGATACTCAGTCGCTCCAAATGCCCAATAAAAGCCACGGCACTCCTATCCCGACACTTAACATCTGTAGAACGATGGCTTGCCGACTGGAGAATTTCAATAAATGTTCAAAAATGCAAGCAGGTTACCTTTACCTTAAACAAACAAACATGCCCACCACTGGTCTTGAATAACATATGCATTCCACAAGCCGACGAGGTAACATATCTGGGTGTTCATCTGGACAGGCGGCTCACTTGGCGCAAACATATAGAAGCCAAATCGAAACATCTTAAACTTAAAGCAAGGAACCTCCACTGGCTCATAAATGCTCGCTCTCCACTTAGTCTGGAGTTCAAAGCTCTTCTATACAACTCCGTCTTAAAACCTATCTGGACTTATGGCTCCGAGCTGTGGGGCAACGCATCCAGAAGTAACATAGACATTATTCAGCGAGCACAGTCAAGAATTCTGAGAATTATCACTGGAGCGCCGTGGTACCTTCGGAACGAAAACATACACAGAGACCTAAAAATCAAATTAGTAATCGAAGTAATAGCTGAGAAAAAAACGAAGTATAACGAAAAGCTGACCACCCATACAAATCCCCTCGCAAGAAAACTAATCCGAGTATGCAGTCAAAGCCGGCTGCACCGCAACGACCTCCCAGCCCAGCAATAAACTTATTAGGGCATTAATGAAAAAAAAAAAAACTATCACTAAGTGAAAGTTAATTAAGTTAGATTAAGATTTGAACACTTATTGTTAGTCTCTTAACACAAAGAGAAGATTCAATAAATAATAAAAAAATTTAAAAAAAAAAAAAAAAAAAAACAACATCTTCGAAATCGAACGCACCATGTACAATCTGGTTGTTCCTGAGATGGAGGCTCTTTATAAGGCAGCCGGTGTGGAGGTCACGTTTGGAGCCAAGAGCTATGAACTGAAGAATGCCCAGACCGAGTACATATCTCTGGAGGATCTGTGCATCAAAGGATTTAAGAACGCCAATCGCCTTGAGGGCCTCGATCAAGCGCACACGGAGCGGGTTCTCCGGAAGTTGGCCCAGTGGCATGCTGCAACCGCCGTAAGGGTGGCCACTAAGGGTCAGTATCCGGAAATCGTGCTGAACGGATTCTTCAAGGAGGAAAACAGGCCGATGATGAACGATATGATGAATGGCATGGGACAGGTGTTTGTCAAATGCTGTAGCACCTACGAAGGTAACGAGGCCTATATAGAAAAAGTCGTAAGTTTTATCCCGAAGTTTGCTATAAAAATGTAATTTACGAACTTTCTTATATCATATCTCACTAGAAAGCTCTTAAGGACGTGATGATAGACGAGTTGTTTAAGATGTGCGTAGTCGATCCCACGGAGTTCAACGTCCTGAATCACGGTGATTCTTGGTCCAATAACATTATGTTTCAGTATGATGAGTCTGGCAAAATCAAGGAGGTGTATATGGTCGACTTTCAGGTCTCGAAGTACGGCACTGTTGCTCAGGACTTGTACTACTTCCTGATTTCATCCACAAAGCTGGAGGACAAGCTAAGCAAATTCGATTACTACGTTAAGGTGTACCATGATAACCTAGTGGAGCACCTGAAAATCCTCAAATATTCCAAGCCACTGCCAAGCCTGCGAGATATCCATAAGTCTCTATACAAATACGGAACTTTTGGTATGCATAACTGAGCACAATAATAGAATGTATTTAATACTAGTGTCCATTATTCTTCAGCATACTCTGTGGCCACAGGTGTAATGGCAGCCGTTCTCGTCGATCCAACGGAGAGCGCCAGTTTCGAAAACTTTGTTGGCGATTCCGCCGAGGGAGCGGACTTCCAGATGAAAATGTACAACAATCCCCGCTATCGGAAGCACATGCAGGCTATCCTGCCCTGGCTGCTCAACCGAGGTGCCCTGGACTTTAATTAGGAAAGTAATGATTCCATCATACGACTCCAACACACTCCGACTTATATTCAAAAAAAACCTCATTATCCAACTAACTCAGCTTGGTGCAGCCTACGCGTGAAGTATTGTAAATGTATTAAAATAAATAAATACAAGTTTTTTAAAACATTAAGCTGCTTTTAAAATGTTTATTGAATAGCTTATCTTAAAAACAGCAAATATTTACGGCTGCATACATTAGTATGTACCAAGTACTGGGAATACAACTCCAAATTTGGTCAATCGCGAATACGGATACTGGGATCTTTTGTGATACGATTTGAGCTCTGCTAAATTACACTGCTCTTCGCCCCGGAATATTGGTATATTAGTGTAATATAGTTTCAGCGATGTACACATATGTATTATGTTTAATTTACTCAAAACTAGACAAAAACTTGTTCGCTAGATAATTAACTAAAGTTTACTCAGAAAAGCTTGTACGGCAGACAGTGAAAAGCCCACTGGTTCTACGAGCTGAATTAGGAAAGCTCCCCAAACGATATAAAACTATTGATCCTCCCTGACTGGCCTCAGTCCACTAACTGTGGAATAACGGGGCGTATACGTGCTTTCTGCTTCTGAGAACAAATCAACTATTATCTACAATGGCGTCCAGTAAAATCCCCGATTGGGTAACTGCAGAAATATTTGAAGATTTGCTTAAGGCAAATGTGGATGGATACTCAAAAATTAAGAACTTTAAGGCGGACATTGGATCCGCTGCAGGTGAAAATTATGCCACCATTATGCTTCGAGTCAAAATCGAAGTTGAGCTGCAGGGTAAGTTACTGCGCCTGATGTCTAAGAAAACTGTCTCATTTGCAAACCTTAGATGGCAAATCGAAATCGGTATCCTACATGGTTAAGTTGCCCCACCAAGTGGAGGCTATTCAGGAGATGATGAAACGAACCAACATCTTCGAAATCGAGCGTACCATGTATAACGAGGTTGTACCTGAACTAGAGGCGCTTTACAAGGCAGTAGGAGTGGACATCACATTCGGCGCCAAAAACTATGATCTCAAGAATGCCAAGACAGACTACGTGGCCCTGGAGGATTTGGGGTTGAAAGGGTTCAAGAATGCCAACCGCCTCGAAGGGCTGGATCAAGAGCACACGGAGAGGGTTCTGCGAAAGCTATCCCAATGGCATGCTGCATCAGCTGTACGAGTGGCCACCAAAGGACCCTATCCCAAAATCCTACTTCAAGGCTTCTTTAAGGAGGAAAGCAGGCCCGTTATGTCTGAAATGATAAAAGGAATGGGCGCGAATTTCGTTAAAAGCTGCGCCACCTACGAAGGTCATGAGGCTTATTTAGACAAAGTCGTAAGTAGTAAATACTTCAAACGCCCAATTAGTCGCGGAAAATATTTAATTGTTCTTTCCTCTATCAGAAAGCGTTACAGCCTGTTGCTATAGATAAGATTTTTGAGTTCGCCAAGGTCGAGCCAACGGAGTTCAACGTTCTGAACCACGGCGATTCGTGGTCAAACAATATAATGTTTCAGTATGATGCCTTTGGAAAGATCAAGGAGGTGTATTTGGTCGACTACCAGCTGCCCAAGTACGGAACCGTGGCACAGGATCTGCTCTACTTCTTGCTCTCATCCACAAAGCTGGAGGATAAACTGGCCAAATTCGATTATTATATTAAAATTTATCACGATAATCTGGTGGAGCACCTGAAGATTTTGAAATACTCGAAACCCATTCCTAGTCTGCGAGATATTCATTTGGCGCTGTTCAAATACGGCTACTTCGGTAAGGATTTGTAAGGATGCTCTTGGGAAATAGATAATAATTTTATTACATTCCCCAGGCTACACGGTCGCTACTGGTGTAATGTCTGCTGTTCTTTTGGATCCCACGGACAGTGCTAGTTTGGAAAACTTCATAGGTGGCAGTGACTTCCAGATGCAGCTCTACAACAGTCCCCGTTACCGCAAACACATCCAAGCCGTCATGCCCTGGCTGTTAAATCGTGGCGCCTTGGAGCTCTAGTGCCGCCAACGAAGTGATTTCAATTTTTCACGATAAACAATCGAAATTGAGTCAGAACAATGTGGGGCACTATGATAGTGCTATCAGTATCTGTGCGCGATAATGGCAACGAGTATAAATAAACCTTTAACAATAAAAGACTTCAAACATTTCACCAAACTTGTCATGAATTTCGCATTTTTAGAAGGAATGTGGTCATGATAATGGGAACCAATGTTTAAAGTTAACTTAATGGCTAAGTCATTCAAGTCAATGTAGCTATATTGATAACAGCTTAATTATCATTAGATCTACAGGTACTTCACAAAATATGAGAACCAGATTTCGATTAAAAAGTTCATTGCCATTCAGTTAGAAAATAAGTATACTGGGTAGTACAATATACCATATATGGTCACAACAAACCAGCGTAGCAAAACATAACTTAAAGAACAGGCTTTATAAGCTTTTGTGGCTATAACTTCTTAGTACTAAGAGAACACCTTTTTGGGCATCAACAAATAAGCGAATCAAAACAAAACGAATGAAGATAACCCCCTCATTATAACAGAAGAGCTATCTGCAAAATTCGGAAGAGCAAACTACACAACCGTATACCTTATAAGGCATGTGAACAGGGTAGCAAAACAAAACATAAATAAAAGCTATAGAGCTTACCTCTATTAAATTGTTTTATCTACTTACACACATACGTATGTATGTATATATACCTTGATTTTATGGCGTACTACACAGAGTTATAAGCTTGCAGGTGGTAGTTTTTATACAGCAAGCTTAATTTTATTTAACTATTATGAAATTGCCCAAGTAAGACACGCAATTCGTACTACTTGTCGTTGATTATCGCATCGGTACACAGATGAACGGAATACGGACCAAAAAGATTGTTAAACTTTCTCGCTCAGTAACGGGTTACAGATAGTCTACGAAATCGACTAATGCGTTATCTCTTGTCCTATATATAATCTTCAATTTCGAGAATTTTTGGATTATTTTTTAATTTGTAATGTCACGCTTAAAACGACTTTATGGGCTGGTTTACGCCAACTTATATGTACGTGGATAAACTTGCAATGTCATATTCTAATTAAAGCTGTCTGTGGCGATTGAGATAATATATGTATATCTCTCCCATCTCATATCAAAACCAAACCTATTTAATGAAGTGACTTGCATAGCAAGTGCTCAGTAAGTACGATCAAGTCTAGTAGAACAACTAATTAAAAATGCCACCCCAGACAAACGATGAAAATGTTTGCGAGCGAGAGGTTCCAATTCCGGGCTGGGTGAAACCAGAAGTCTTTGAGGACCTGCTCAAGGATAATGTCAAGGATTATAAGAAGACCAAGGCCCTAAGGGCCAAAGCAGGAGTCGCTGCTGGCGAAAACTATGCCACCATAATGCTGAGACTGGAACTAGATGTGGAAACGAAGGGTACATTAAATTTTGCTTAAAAAGAATCAAAAAATTAAGCCAAAGGATCTATATTTTAGACAAATCGGAAGTAACCAAAGCATTCATGCTAAAAACTCCCCACGACACTGACGCATATCGCAAGCTTCTTCAAGAAACGAATATCTTCGATGTGGAGCGCGGAATGTATTTGGTAGTGGTTCCCGAGCTGGAGCAAATGTACCGGGATGTGGGCTTGGAGGTAAAGTTTGGGGCTGAGGCCTACGAAATAAAGGTGAGCGAGAACTATGTTCTACTGGAGGATCTCAGGCCTCGAGGATTCAAGAATGTAGACCGCCTGCAGGGCTTGGACCAAGCTCACACCGAAAGTGTCCTGAGAAAGTTCGCCCAATGGCATGCGGCTTCTGCAGTTCGCGTGGACCTCAAGGGCCCTTACGAAGAAAAGTATACCAATGGTTTTTTCAAATCGAAAGAAATCATGAACTTTTTCTGCGATCGCAGCGCTAAAATTTTGCTAAATAATATCGATCAGTACGATGGACATGCAGCTTACATAAAGGATTTGGTAAGTTAACTTGTGTTTGTATATATAGGTGCATTTCTAATCCAAACATTTCTCTGACTACAGCAAAGTGTTTCAGAAAAGTTATTCGATATATATAATGATATTAAGGAACCAAAATCCGACGAGTTCAATGCCCTCAACCATGGCGATGGTTGGTCTAACAACATTATGTTCCAGTACAACGACAAAAACGAGATATCAAATACCTACTTTGTGGATCTTCAACTGCCGAAGTGGGGATCAGTTGCGCAGGATTTGTATTATTTCTTGCTTTCATCGACCAGCCTGGACATTAAAACGGAGAAATTCGACTATTTCGTCTGGTTCTACCACTCAGAGTTGGTGAAACACCTCAAACTTCTGAACTACTCTAAGAAACTGCCAACTTTAAGAAGCATTCGCAATGCTCTTAACAAGTACAGTGGATGGGGTAAGTTAGTTATAATAGTTAAGACCATTATAATATCTTCTTATACGTATTATCTTATTGTAGCCTTCATTTGCTCTATATCCGTCATGGGAGTCGTTCTGCTGGACCCCACAGATGATGCTGATTTCGATAAGATCATTTCGAACGAGCATTCAAACTTTACGAATTCCATCTACACCAATCCCAGATACCGCAGGCATATGAAAGTTGTCTTACCTTGGCTGCAGCATCGTGGTGCCTTGGAGTAAAATATCAAATGATCTCTTAAAATTAGTCTATTTGCAGATATCATTTTTACTTAGAAATAAATTAAACGATACAAAATATTGATGTTGAATATCGGATTGTAATTATAAGGTGATATGAGAAAAGGGCCACCCTAATTTTCAGAATGGAAAGGCGAAAGATTTTTTCCTGTCCATACGTTTGTTTTCCAAATAGAATAATAGAAAATTGTATGCTGGAAATGCGCCTGTTATCTTCCCAAATACATCATCTAAACACTTTAGAGTTACTTTGGATTAAGATATATTATATTGAGCCAATATCGCAGAAACTGCGATGTCACTATGATAATCTACTCTGTGGGGTGAGGGATTGTTTTAAAATTTCCGGACGCACCTTTCGAGCACAGTCACTTCTCACAAACTAAATTAATATAAAACAGTTGACTGATTGTTAGGTAAGAGGTAATGCTTATCGCTCACATGTAGATTTATTTCTCCCTAGAGTATTTAAGACATTCGCTGAGTGCTCTAAGCTTGCAGTAAGTGCGCTGAACTGAAACAGCTTATTACAAGATGCATCCCCAGACAAAGGATGAGGATGTTAGCCAAAAACAGGTCACCATTCCGGATTGGGTTAAGCCAACAGTCTTTGAGGAGCTGCTTAAAAGGATTGTCAAGGATTACAAAGCAACGAAATCCATGAGGGCAAATGCAGGAGTCGCTGCTGGCGAAAACTATGCCACCGTAATGCTTAGAATTGAACTGGATGTTGAGAAAGAAGGTTCGTTAAATTCATTCTATAGGACTAATGAATTAGGGTATCAGCGTATTTGAACTGAAATTATCTTTCAATTATTGTAAACCTTGCAGATAACACTCAAACAACCAAGGCATTTATGCTTAAAACTCCCCATCAGTCAGAGCAGTATCGTAAAGTAATCGAGAAGACAGATATCTTCGATGTGGAGCGAGGAATGTATGTGGAAGTAGTGCCCGAGCTGGAGCAACTGTATCGCGATGTGGGATTGGAGGTCAAATTTGGAGCTGAACTCTACGACATAGAGGCCAGCGACTACTACGTCCTGCTGGAGGATCTTCGGCCACGTGGATTCGGGAACATAGATCGCCTCGAAGGCATGGACCAGGCTCACACCGAATGTGTTCTCAAGAAATTTGCCCAATGGCATGCGGCCTCTGCCGTTCGCGTAGAAACAAAGGGTCCTTATCAGGAGAAGTACACAAAGGGTTTTTTAAGGAACGAGGAAATCGTAGATGCCTTTATTAATCGGAGCATAAAAGTTTTTCTGGATAACGTCCATCTGTGCAAGGGTTACGAAACTTATCTAAATGATCTGGTGGGTAATTTATCTTTTGATATTCGTATCTTCAAGTCTTCTATCTTATCATTAATTACAGCGCATTGTCTCCGGCAAGACATTCGAAATTGTGGAGAGCCTCAACAATCCGAGTCCTGATGAATTTATTGCGTTAAACCATGGCGATGGTTGGGCCAACAACATTATGTCCCAGTACAATACGAAAGGCGAGATACAGGATACCTACTTTGTCGATCTGCAAGTCCCTAAGTGGGGATCAGTGACCCAGGATCTATACTACTTTCTTTTGTCCTCTACAAGCTTGGACATAAAAACATCAAAGTTTGATTACTTCATATGGTTTTACCACTCCGAATTGGTAAAGCATCTGAAATTGCTTGGATATTCGAAAACTCTTCCCACTTTAAGAAGAATTAACGACGCTCTCAACAAATACAGTGGATGGTGTAAGTTTTCAATCGTTACTTAATCATTAGTTCAGATCTTATAAAAAAAAACATTTCAGCGTTCATCTGCACCGCAACTATATTGGCATATGTCCTCCTGGATCCCGTGGACGGAGCCGATTTTGATAAGGTTCTTGGTGATGACGACTGTAGCTTTAAGAACTCGCTATACATTAATCCCAGATTTCGCAAACATATGGAGGTTCTATTGCCATGGCTTCAGCATCGCGGAGCTATGGAATAGATACTTAGAATGCACAATATTAAATCGTATGGCGTATAACGAAAAAATTACACTCAAGGTTTATATATACAGTATAGTAGAAGTAGCATATTGTGTAATATCTAATAAAGACCTAACTAGTGTTTAACAAACATTGTGGTTAATAAAAAACTTGTTCCGGAGTTTACATATAGGTAAATATAACTATAAGTATAGTTATAAGCATTTTTTTTTATGGTCATACAATTATTTTTATTGTCTTTAAATACTTACACTTATATGACAGACAAGCTTCTATATGGGTATAAATGCATCCCCCCACGTTTGTTTTGGTCTATATGTATGTATCACTCGAGACTTTGAAAACAAGTTGTTTTGAGAACTCTCCATATCCAGCACTCTCTTTGTTTTCCGACAAGCTTTTGGAGCTTTCGTATTGGCATTTGTTTTGGTAGCAAACAAAGATACAGAGAAAAAAAGTTTTGCTCACATGTTTGTACGGGACCAGCCGGCAAATAAACTCTTAGTTTGCTTAGAATGACGGCTGAGACAGGAACAGCGCCTATGCCCACCTGGCTGAGAGCAAATCTATTCGAAGAATTGCTAAGTAAACGTTACGGCGGCAATTATGCCGGAATCAAAAGTTTCAAGCCGGAAGCCGGGCTCAAGCCGGGAGAAAACTACTCCACAATTATGCTGCGCCTCAAGCTTGAAGTCGAACTGCAGGGTGAGTGTGAGTCACAGGTGAACAATGGAAAGTCAAGCAGAAATTTCCATCATCAGATCACACAATCGAAAATGTGAGCTATATGCTGAAGACTCCCTATGATTTCGAGATGTATCGCGAGATTCTGAGGAAGAACAACATGTTTGCTGTGGAGAGGGATGTGTTCATTCAGGTGATTCCCGAGCTGGAACAGATGTACAAGGATGTGGGCGTGGAGGTCAAGTTTGGGGCCAAGGCTTATGAAATCGACGCGCCCGATGATTACGTACTTCTGCAGGATCTGGGTCCTTTGGGTTTCAGGAACGTCGATCGCCTGGAGGGCCTAGACATGGTTCACACCAAGTGTGTTCTAAAGAAGATGGCCCAGTGGCATGCGGTATCGGCCACCAGGATCCATCTCAAGGGTCCGTACCCCCAGAACTACTTGCAACCCACGTACGCCGATACCATGAAGGAGAGCATCGAACAGGTGGCTGAAACCTTGGGCAAGTATTTCCTCAAGTGCCTGCCACTCTACGAGGGTTACGAGGAGTACAGTGCGGCGGTTGTATGTTTCTTTAGCTATATGCACCAATTGGTTGCACGGTTCATCACAAAATAATCTATTTGTACAGCACAAGATGCAACCTAAAATCGTCGACCTTATGTATGCTATGAACACGCCCGATCCGCAGGACTTCAATGCTCTGAATCATGGAGATTGCTGGACCAGCAACATCATGTTTAAGTACGAGGACGAGTCGCCCGAACCGATCGAGACATATTTCGTGGATCTCCAACTGCCCAAGGTCACGAGCGTGGCATATGATCTGATCTATTTCCTCCTGGGCTCGACGAAATTCGAAATCCAATTGAGTCAGTTCGATTACTTCATCAAGTACTACCACGATCACCTGGTCGAGCACTTGAGAATGCTGAACTACCCCGAAGCAAAAACCCCCACGTTGGGGTTCCTCCATACTCAGCTATTGAAATATGGACGAGTTGGTAAGTGGAAACCTCGCTCTGCAAAGCTGTAGATAACCAAGTTCTGATTTCTTTTCCAATCGTAGGGTATCACATTGCTTTTATTCTCTGCCCACCAGTGCTGCTCGATCGGACTGAAGATGCAAATCTGACCGATTTCGTCACCGAGACGGATAATGGCGATGGTCTAAAGTTGGCTATGTACTCCAATGCCCGATATAAGAAGCACGTTAGCGCCATTCTCAAATGGTTGAACAATCGAGGGGCCTTCCAGTGCTAGTTCGCTATACATTATATATATATAAAGAATACTATTGCTAAAGTGATTCCTAACGTTCTCTGGGAAAGAAAATTTGTAATACCATGACATATAAAATGTACTGCTTTCAATAAAATACTAATGCACGAATTTTAAGAATAAAATATGCTTGTAACTGAGCAATGATTATTCAGTGAAGTATAGAAGTTTCTCATTAGACGGATGGTAAACATAATCTCATAAGCACACTTTTGTTTTTAAATGATGAGTATGTGAAAATATATTTAACTTCTAGCCGCTTTGTACTAGCCAGGCCTAATAATAAAACAAAACATAACTGCCCCATTAAAGCACAATCAAAGATAATCAAAATGCCGTTTGGTACCCATATAGACCAGCATTTTGTAGGATTAATAATATTCAAATAATTGTTTATTGAGTGCGTGGTGCTCGTGCGGAAACCGATGGTGAACTGTCTATCTACCCATCACATGTCACGCCCAAAAACACCAATTAATGAGGAATCACGAAATAATTAGAGCGAATGGCGAGCGCAAAGAGGAACTCGGGTGCCCGATCCCGATATGGAAGTCGAATCAGGAGCGGGAACAAGAAACTGTTTTCGTTATCAATCAAACAATTGACGGTGTTTGCGTCTCTATATCATATATCACACACCTCTCGCTCGGGCACGCTATCGCGCACCCACTCTCGCCAACGCCAATTGCCACTCTTTTGCCGGTTTTGGCGAACTGAATTACAAAAAAAAAAACTTCAATCGAATGCATGCGATAAGGAATTTCTTGGCCCATACCCAAATCGGGGCAATACCGCTGTTCCCGAGCACAACCACTCGTATTTCCCACTCGACAGTTGGCCGGATTGCAGTCGATCTATCAGTGCGCTCCGTTTACCAATTAAGGAAAAAGGTTTGCCACCGCTGTATGTGTTTTCGCATTGGGCCATTCACCGAATCTAGGGATCCGACCCGCCAGTTTTGACCAACCCCCAATAGTGCTATAAAAACATAGTTCAGATGGGACTAACATCTAGTATTCAAACTTTTCTTGTGGTGGAAAGAGCGACTAAGAGTGAAATTAGCTTATAAGCTAAGAAAGTGCATTGAAAATTGTTCAAAAATCAAAACTATCATTTCAGTTCGATTAGGTAGGATTCCCCGAATTGTGTTTCGTAATGTACTCCAAACTTATAACAAGTGTTTCATTCGGTGGCATGTGACCTGATTTACGATTTTTGCTCATTAATTTGCGATAATTCTGATAATTGCCTAATCAATAAAAGCCCCACCAAAGTTCGGTAATTACCCGTAATGGAATGACCACAAATCGTCAAATCACGTTTCTCCAACTATGTACTTCGATAAAGTTTTATCTTCACAATGATGCATTTCCCACGGAATTATTAGTATTACAAGTTTTCTAGTCTTATACACTTAAAAAAAATATAAAAATATCAGGTAGTGCAGCAACTCTTCTCAAGTATCGAAGAAAACACTTGAGAGTGGCATTAGCACTTCTAAGTATTAGCTTGAGTCATATGCTTACTGACTTTTCCAAGTGTGGAATAAAAGAAGTGCCACATATTGGGGTAATAATGACTTTTGCAGAGATAACTTCATGGGAAATCATTCAAAAGTTATTGCACTTAAGGTTATTTCATTTTTTTATTTTACTGTACCAATTAGTGTCCGTTATGATAATTTTCCGCCGACGCATTAGACTCAATTTCAAGATACTCAATTTGTCGGCACATTTGATATAATTCTCTAAAAATACACAAATCTTGAGACGTTCCTTATTGAATGGGCTGGGCCAAAAGCAGAACGGATTTTATTATTCAAATATTCCGCGCCTTTGGCAAAAACGGAAGAGTGGCGCCACCTATGCTTGATGTTGTCGAACAATCATTTCGTATACGACCTGTTAGCCATGCTAACAGTGAAGTTAAAGAATTTTATTCGTTGTTATCAGCACGACACTAATGCTATTTTAAATTAATTTTATGGCAGATTCATCATGTCTGAGGCCACCACCAATGGACACAATGAGGTGCCAGCCAATAATCTTCCATCTTGGCTGTCGAAAATCTCTCTGGAGAAGGCTGTTCAGGCCCAGATCGGAGACTTTGAGAAAATCATCTCGGTAATCCCACAAAAGGGCAGCAGTGATGGCGATAATTATTCTACACAGTTCCTTCGTTTGCTGGTGGAAGTGGAACTGATTGGTGAGTGCGGATCTATACTTATAGATGCATATAGGATGCAAATAATTATATCGCATAAATATTGTTTGCAGACCACAGCACCAAGGATCTTTCCTTCGTTCTGAAGGCACAGCACAGCAACGAAATGATGGCCGCCATATTGGCCAAGTTGAAGCTCTTCCAAAAGGAGGAACAGATGTACCATAGCATTCTGCCCAAATTCGAGAAGCTTTACGCGGATGCCGGCAAACCCATTCAGTTCGCGCCCAAAGCCTTCAAGTTCGATCGTGACCTCGGAGTGGACTACATTCTGCTTGAGGACCTACATCGCAAGAACTTCAAAAACGCCAATCGCCTGGCCGGTCTGGATCTCGATCACATGCATAAGGTTCTCGAGAAACTGGCCGCCTTCCATGCGGCATCCGCCTGCTACGTGGAGCACCACGGTCTCTTTGGCGAGGAGTTCACCGTTGGCGTTTTCAGCGAGTCCAATCGCCAGCTTCTTCAGGAGTTCAATGCATCTGGTGCATTTCTGGCTCAGCTCAAGAAGTGGAAGAATGCGCAGAAAATTTATGAAAAGCTGGTGGGTAACTGGTGTGCCAATGAGTTGAAAGATGATCCGGCTATAAATCTGTTTCATTTAGGCTGACAGCGATGACTACTTGGTGGATCGTCTGCTGCAGGATCAGCAATACAATACCAGAGAATTCAACGTGCTCAACCATGGAGACTGCTGGGCCAATAATGTGATGTACCAACATGATGCATTTGGAACTATTAAGGAGACCCTTTTCGTTGACTTTCAAGTGGGAAAATACGGAAGTCCGGTAGGTCTTCTGGATATAGATTATATCTGAATATTTCAATCTGATCAATACTCTAACTTCTTATCTGCAGGCCAATGATCTGTACTACTTAATATTGTCATCGGCTGCTCCAGAGCTGAAGACTGCCAAGTTTGACTACTTGGTGCGCTACTATTTTGATAATCTTATTGAGAATCTAAAGCTTCTGCAATACCACCGACCACTGCCCAAGTTGAAGAACCTGCATGCTTCCCTTTTTCGCAACGGTTTGGCTGGTGAGTAATCCAATCCACTATCGACATTATGATTGCACATTCATAATGCTTTATCGACAGCTTATATGGTGGTCTCCAAGGTGTTGCCCGTCGTCATGCTGGACAAGACAGCCGATGCTAATCTGGAAAGCTATATAAGTGACGAGTCCAAAATGAAGAACGCTATGTTCACCAACCCGAAGTATGTCCAGGTGATGACGGAGGTGCTGCCATGGTTGGACAACCGCGGCCTGCTCGACTTGAAGTGATTACCGTCCCAAAGTTGTGGAGTAATGATGGATTCACACTTTAATAATGACTATTTAATTGTGTGATCTACAAATGGCGCATAAAGTCAAATAAAAAGATAATTATATTCTAATGGACTGTTTACTGATGTTTAAAAATATAATTGGTACATCATGCTACTTTAAAAACATTATTTTAAATTTCGACAATATTGCAACAATGAATTGATCTTTTAGGCCCTTGCATAGAAATTTCAATCAATAGTTACATTTCCAAACAAAATTGTATTGTATATTAAAATAGCCATGAAAGTTCCGAAAATTCCCGATTGGGTTTCCTCTCTATCCTTGAACCAGGCCGTCCATTCCGTCCTGGAAGATGGGGTGCAGATTACGTCCGTCATCCCAAGCGTTCATCTTATCCAGTTTCGCAACTGCACTGTGCTTCTGCCAATCCAGGTGAAAGTCCAACTGCGGGACTTCACGATGAAGAAATTGTTCTTTCTACTGAAGGCACAACATGGCACCGACATTCAGGCCATGGTGATGAACCAGTTGAAGATGTTCCAACGGGAACACCAGGTTTACCACAATGTCCTGCCCAAGCTCGAGGAAATCTACAGAGAGGTGGGCAAGAAGGTGTCCTTTGGTCCAAGGGCCTTTAGGCTGGACTACAGCATCGGTGTTCAGTATGTCCTGTTGGAGGATCTCAAGGCCAAGTCCTACAAAAACGTTGAACGGCAGGCTGGCTTCAACAAATTGTGCCTGAAGCAGGTGCTCAAGAAACTGGCCCAGTTCCATGCCGCCTCCGCCGTGTGTGTGGAAAAGCATGGCGCGTTTAGCAATCTTCTGGTCAACGGAGTCTACACAAAGGCAAACGAATCTGTGCTCCAGGAGCTGAACGATCCGGAGATCTTCCTTTCTCAGTTGCGACGCTGGCGTTTGGGTGATCATTTCCACAAACGGTTGGTGGAAAAGGAGAAGGACCTCGTCGATGGGCTGTTAAAGCTTCATTCTCCCGACTCCAATGAATTTAACGTCCTGAATCACAGCGACTGCTGGGTGAACAACGTTATGTTCAAGTTCGACGACTCCGGCCATGTGGAGGACACCGCACTGCTCGATTACCAGTTGGTCAAATATGGATCTCCTGTAGGTTTTGTGGTTTCTAAGCCTCCGCGTAAATCCATGTTTACTCATTAACATTTTCCAGGCCATTGATTTGTACTACACCATTTTGTCGTCCGCTGAAAAGGACATAAAACTAGCCCAGTTTGACAATATGGTTCAGTATTACTTCTACCATTTGCTGGATAACCTCAAAGCTCTTAATTTCGGAGGCAGTCTACCGCAGTTGCAGCATATTCGCGATGCCCTAAACAAAAACGGACTGGCTGGTATTAATAATTGATATTAACTAAATTAAATCTAATCGGTGAATGGTTTTCAGCCTATGTGGTGGTCACTCGGGCCCTGCCCATAACGATGATGAATCAGTTCGAGGACGAGGTAAACGAACGATATGCCTCCAAAATGAAGTGCGCCATGTTCACCAGCCGGAAATACATCCAGGCGATTAAGGATATCCTGCCCTGGATGGAGGAGCGCTCCCTTCTTAATTAGTCATGAATTAAGGGTTCTCGACCATTTAATGAATGAAAGAGATATTCATAGACTGATAATTGATTCAAGTACAATGCTCAATAAACTTGATTAGCCGCCTTATCAATTTTGTTTGGGTTGATTTTTGTCTTAAATGCCAGTCATGTTGGTATGACTTTTTAACACATTATTTCGTGTGTTTCGCATGGTCTTACGCCTGCTATTAATAAAGGCGTAATCGAAAACTAACGTTAATTGAGCTTGAATCTAAGTTGATAATATTCGTTATCAGGCCACAACCAGCGCGAGCCAATGACACACTTCCCGAAATCGGACAATCATCAATTATTCCGATTCGGGATGACGGAGCTGGTTCAATTAAAGAATTTTAGCTAGACAATAGACCACAATGCATTTGTATAAGTATTGAAACACGAGTAGCGACAATGAACTGAACTATTTGTGTGGAATTTAAATGAATTTGTTGGACAACAATTAAGTTCTATGTCAACATTACTTCTACAGATATTATGAGAGATGTATCTACAAAATTTCAACAAGGGGTTGTTTCATCAATTGCAGTATTCAAACTTATCGATTGTTTAGATCAGCCGTTGAGTTTGGGTAATTGTTTTTTCCTATATAGCTTCCTATAATTGCTAGCCCATCAATTTATGAAATATATCATGGTCACAACTTATTGTAAACTCAGCAAGGAATAATTCCGTTGCATTCTGGAAAAACGGAGTCTTAATATGCCAAAAATTAGGACTTTGGTTGGATATGTATGATAATGTGTGACAAAAAAACTTCAAAGAATATAGTTCTTATTGATTATTTTGTGGTTACCGATAATTTACAGACGTAGTGTTATCACATATCTTAGAAATACCTAAAACAATACCAATACAATTGAAAATGGATTTGTGCAGGTCAATGATGATTTCTTTCACGACTACAGTTATCCAAAAATATGGGAAGCCTTTACTTGGCTTTATTGTAACCTTTGTTCTGCATCATATCTAGTATATGGGTGTTATGGGTACGCCTAAACAAAAACCCGTTTACGCTATCAGTTCGGCCCAAACACAGATACATATGCACACACACTAGTGCACTTGCCATGGGCGACTATTAGTATAAAAGTATGCGAACCGGACGGAGAGTTCAGTATTTGCTTGTCGTTAGAAATCGTCGGACACAAAAGCAGCGTTTTCTCCGAACGGGAATTTAAATTGAAAAGTCGGTCAGTAATAAATAACAATTGTATCAAATGTGATGAGCAATTCGCAGTCATTCATATGAGGCGGAAACAATCTTTGCCTTGCTGCATTCTTTGAACAAAAATTTACAAAATTTACGAAATTTACATTCCGGTATTTGATAAGTGCATTTTCGAACAAAATATCAGACTAATGTGCTAAATACTTAGCCATAAAAGTACTATTAAAAAACTATTACTAAAAACTGTGCAAACTGTGCAAAAATTGGACTTTGAACACACTAACACGTGATGCTTTCGCTTTCGATAACTGTTATTAAAATGAATGGGAATCACAATGTAACTTTTTTAATTGCTTTGATCTTGAACGGCTGTTCATTTCCTCCACGAAAGTCAATTAATTGATCTACCGTTTTCATCATCAGCATCAAAATGTCGCCAAACAACAGCGCGGAAAAGCCAGTCAATCCCAACGAGCACCTGCACATACCGAAGTGGATAAATGAGGAATACTTCCAGCCGATCATCGAGAAGGATGTGGAAAACTTTGACAAGATCATAAACCTTGTGCCCATTGCGGCCACTGCGCCCGGCGAGAACTACACATCCATTATGATCCGCGTCATTGTGGATATACTGCTGAAGGGTCAGTAGCTTAACAAGGATGATTTTTCAAGACTTATTTCAAGTTTACCTCCATTTTCAGATGGCAGCGAGCAGAGGGTATCGTACATTTTGAAGACAATGCTGGAGGCGGACAGTGGAGCGGATGTGATCGATGGCATGGGACTTTTTCCCAAGGAGCGAAAAATGTACGAGGTGCACATCCCGCAGTTCGTAAAGCTTTACAAGGAGGCTGGCCTGGAAATCGAATTGGCGCCCAAGTGCCTCCATGTCGACGCCACTGACGAATTGATTACCATGGTTTTCGAGGATCTGAGCCGGCAGAATTTCAAGAACTTCGATCGGCTAAAAGGGTTCGATCTGCCGCACATGCGAGAAGTGCTCCGGAAACTGGCCGAACTGCATGCTGCATCCGTGGTGGCCAAGGAAATAAATGGTCCCTACGATGCCATGTACAACATGTCCATCTACAACGAGCAGAGTCGGGACCTCTTTGAGTCTCTGGGTAAGCAGCGAGAGGAGCAATTCCTCAAGGCCATGCGCAACTGGGACCTCGAGAATGCCGAAAGCTACATCGCCCGGATGTGGGACCCCTTGGAGGTGTTCGAGGAAGCAGTGCAAGTCAACCAGGTGGACGAGGACGAGTTCAATGTGCTGAACCACGGCGACTGTTGGTCCAACAACATCATGTTCAACTACAAGGATAACGGCGAGATCGATAGAACCATATTGGTGGACCTGCAGGTTGGCAAGTGGGGCAGCCCGGCTCAAGACCTTTGGTACCTGATCACAACATCGGCATCGCTGGATATCAAGATCAAGGAATTCGATCACTTTATTCAGATCTATCACCAGCGTCTGGCGGAATGCCTCAAGCTACTGAACTACTCGAAGCCCATTCCCACACTCAGGGACCTGCACATTATGATGCTGAAGTATGGATTCTGGGGTTAGTATATTTTAGGTTTTTTTATTTTCAATAAGATGGAATGAATATTTAAATTGATAGGACCTCTGACCGCCATGGGTGTGATGGTGGCCACACTTATGCCCACGGACAAGGACGCCAATATGAAAATGATTCTGGCCCAAGGACCCGAGGCCGATGCCATACGATACAGGACCTTCATCAATCCCTACTATGCCAAAGCAATGAAGGTGCTTTTACCGTTCTTCGATAACAAGGGACTTTTGAAGTCGAATTAGCTTTAATCCCGGATCCCAATTGTGGTGTAGCCAATTTGCTGTGATATTATATATCATAGGCGCAAGCAATAAATACGAATTTGATTTAATTTACACGTAATTCGTTTGGTTTCACTATTAAATCGTTTCGCCCAGACTTAGTCCAGTAATAAAACCCCAAACAAAACGTAGAACACAATCATCATGACTGGCTAAAATGGCTACGCGTGCGTTGAGCTTGAAATGGGTCCAAATGACGTCGTCTTCAAACTTTTGTTTAGTAGGAAAAACCTTTAAATCTGTCTGCGAGCTTGTGAGCTTCAGACTTGCCAACTAGTGACGTATGTGCTAATCGCAAAACAAACAGGTGTTCATTTGCTTCTTCACTTCAATGATTATCAATCAATTAACAAAAATAGGCAATGGCGATAACTAATTATTTCTTGATAATAAGTTAGACCACAGACTTTTCTGTAATCGTATTTTTAATCTATTGGCTTCTTCCAGCCAAAAACCGCACTTCCATAAAATCGGAATTCTATTTAATCAGCCGGAAACATTCTATAAAATAATTGCACAGCCAGCAGTTGGCATTGATGGCAAAAACTGCGCCACAATGGGGTTTTAATTGACAGAGGCATTCTATATATGTAATTAGGAACACGCAAATAGTTCTCATTCATTGGGCCTCCAGATGAGCAGCCATAGAGAGATGTAAATTAGCGATTCAAATGAGGCAAACATTTAAATTGTTTGCTTCTCTAATTTCAGCTTGGGTAGACATGTGTTGTTAGAAAAACGTGCTTAGCATATTGAAGAAAATGTAGTATGATTATGAATCTGACGAGTAAGAAAGTTGGAAGATGGTGAAAGTGCTGGGCTTAACTAAGGATTGATTTATTAAACTACTATTTCTCATATAATTTTGGAAAATGTTTAGGCATGGAGTAATCCCAATTGATCCAGTCGAGCCAGCAATATGGTGACTTCCTTAATGTAGCCTTTAGAAAAAGAGCATTTTCTTCGCTTTTCTTCATTCTGAAGCAGATCGCCAAAGTCAACGGACTTATCCCTCAATGCCCACATCAGCGGTAGAAAGGTGCTAATGAGAAAGAACTCTGTTGGGGAAATATTTTTATTAAATTATATTAGATTAACTTAGATAAATTGGTAACTCACCGTAGTACTTGTGTTGATGCAGGCGCTTCCAAAGACCCGATTGACTGGGCATTACGCCTTTATAGCCGATCTTCTTTAGAACATCCTGCAGAACGGAGATGTAATAATTGATGAGGTCATCCCAGTTATTCCATCGATGCTCCGGCTCCAAAAGCATGTAAATCGAATAGAGTAGATCGAATGTCAAGGGAAAGAGATTACTGATTTGAAAGTCCAGCAGCATGCAGTCCTCTAAGGATACAGTATCCTTATGCTTGAACATAATGTTTCGAAGGTGCAGGTCTCCGTGGCAAAGTACCCAGTACTCGTCTTTTTTCTGGCTCTTTCGAATGTCCTTCCACTCTTCAACAAGTCGCTCTAGGAAATCGTCCTTGATGCTTTCGAAGTACGGCTTATACTTATTCAACTCCGGCTCCTTTCCCAAAAGCTCAACGAAGAATTCCATTCCAGTTCTCATAAAGGGATCATTCAGGACATGTGGCATCTCAAACAGTCCATGGGTGTACGACTCTAGGAACTCTGGTTGCTGATAAAAATTCATATTATTAGAAGAAGAACAATTACTTTTAACAACTTACCTCATTCTGCACTTTCAAGCTGACTGCATGCCACTTGGCCAGTTTGAAGTAGATGCGTCGTATCTCATCTAATGTGGCGTCCCGATCCCGTAGCACAATGTAACCCATCTCGGCCAGATCCTCAAAGATCAGGACCTGATGCGGCTCCAGGCTGTGGTATATGCAATTCACATATAGCTGGGTGTCATCGCCGACCTGTCGAAGGATCCTCTCGAACTCGGGCAGCACCTTTGTGTACAATCCCATCTCCGTTTCGAATATGGGCGATCCTCCGAGCATATCCTTCTTGTGTCCCTCTGCCTCTGGCATTGTCTTGATGATCAGCGACTTCTGGAACTCGCCTTTTCGGTTGGTGTACTTCACCCTTGCCCGGAACATGATGCTGGCATAGTGATCTCCCTTCGCACTCGCCGGGGAGAAGGTCAAATCGATAACCTTGACCGCGGCCTCCAGCTCATTGCCTTCCAAAACGCGAGCCATGAACTCGGAGTTGAGCCACTCAGGTGGCACCAATTCGTCATCGTTAAACTGGTTGTTTTGGGGGTTCCCGGACATATTGTTTACTATCTTCTATTGCGATGTCCAAAGAAGAGCGAACTGAACAAAGCTCCAGTTCACTGGCACCTAAATTGAATTACAGAGAGAGAATTTCGTTTTTGAATGGGATTGTAGGTGTGTGGGACTTAAGAAGCTTTTACCCAGAGATAATGAAGAGCTTTTCGGTTTGTTTTAAAATTCTCTCATGTCGGAGTAACTCAAGAGAAGAGAAAAACGTGATTTTTCGAGCGATATCAAAACAATAGCCTTATACACTTTATTAAGTACATATAATGGAACGCTCATTTATTTGTTGGTCTATCTATAAAAACTGTTCTTAAAAACTCTTTTTCCACTTATTCGTTTTATAAGTTCTCAAAATATCCAGACCTTTCAAATCTTGCCAGTATTGATTTACACTCTTCAATAAAATCCTGTAATTTATCATCAGTTTCTTCGTTAGTCGCGGTTTCAAGGCTAAGACCTACCGACATTGGCAAGTAGGTGCTGAGAAATAGGAACTCTGCAATCGAAATATTATAAAAACCGTAATTAATAAACATATAGAAACATACCATAATCTTTAAGGCGATACATTTCCTTCCAGAACGCAGGAGGATCGGGCAGTTTGCCCTGGTAGCCAATCTTTCTTAGTGTTTCCCTTAGAACTGAGAAGTAGTAGTTCAGTAAGGTCTCTAGTTCCCCAATGCGCTGTTCTCGGTTCATTAGCATATAAATGGAATACATAAGGTCGAAGGCAAGAGGAGCAACATAGCATCCTTGGTAATCAAGCAGCATGCAATCCTCGAAGCCTCCGGATTCCTTATTATGTTTAACCATTATGTTACGTGTGTGGTAGTCACCATGGCAGAGAACGTAGTAGCCAGGCTGAGGATTGGTTTGGTACTCTTTCATAATATCACGCAGTCGGTCTATAAAATGGACTTCTATCTTCTCAAAGTGCGTCTTGTATCTGTCCAACTCAGGAATGCGGCCCAAAAAATCCTTAAACGGGCCCATGCCTGAGCTCATATAGGGAATATCAACTAGACAAATGCCATCTTTGAATTCCTTAACGAATTCTGGTCGCTAATTGGGAAATAATTTGCTTTACAGTTCTAATATCTGATATATTTATGATTTTTGGCCTACCTCGTTAATGATCTTCATGCTAAGTGCGTGAAATTTGGCCAATTTAGAATAGGCACCACATATCTCTCCATGTGTGAGCACACGATCTCGCACCATAGCATAATCCATCTCGCCAAGATCCTCAAAGATCATAACTTGACTCGGTTCCAGGCTATAATATATACATTCTGCGTAAAGCCTGGAAGTATCATTGTTTTCTCGCAATATTCTCGCAAACTCCGGCAGGACCTTCCTATACATGCCTATTTCAGTTTTAAATAGAGCTGAACCGGCAAACATTTCCAAAACCGTCTTAATAATGAGCGACTTGGAAAAGAATCCCTTCTGGGTTATATATTCCACCCGTGCACGAATTATAACACTGGCATAGTTATCTCCTTTGGCACTTCCTGGAGTAAAGTCCAATTTGGTTACCCTGAGATCCGGTTCCTTTTCGTGGGATCTCAGAACATCTGTAACAAACTGCTCATTTAACCATTCTGGGACATTCAGCTGATCAGCTAAGCTATCTTCAGCCATTTTCTAGTCTGTAAGGGAAAGTTACTAATATTTATATTAACCGGTTCAGGTAATTTTGTATAAATTTTATATAAAAATGTGTATGGCTCCTGAGAAGCTTGATGACTAAACGTTCAATGAAAACTGAAAACATTCACGCTCTCTTGTTTTTATTTTCATTGAGCTTTTAAGCTCTTTGAAACTCACTGAAATTCACAGATGGTCTTGTTGACTATTGTTTTAACGATTAAAAGCTTTCAAATTATTTATATATTTAAATGGGAAATTTTATTAAAAGTCGTCAAAATATCCCGATTTCTGGAATCTGTCTAATATGGATTTGGTTTCTTCCATAAAATCCTCTAGCTGATATAGTTTCTTGCGGGTTTCTTCGTTGTGCATCATATCACCTATATCCAACTTATGGGTTCGCAACCCAATCGAAACTGGCAAGAATGTGCTCAGCAGTAGAAACTCTGAAATAAATATATAATTTCATTAATAAGTCCTTTAACCAAAGGACGATTTCAAATTACCGTAATATCTGTGGCGTTTCATTTCCGCCCAAAATCCTTGTTCCGTCGGCATTGATCCTTGGTAGCCAATCTTCTTGAGAGTCTCTAGGAGGATGGATAGGTAGTAGTTTAACAAAATGTCCAGCTCCTCTCTTCGCTGTGCTGGCCCCATCAACATGTAAATGGAGTACATAAGATCAACGGCCATTGGAGCCACATTACAGCCCTGATAATCCAGCAGCATGCAGTCCTCGAAGCATCCTGTTTCCTTATTGTTCTTAAACATCATGTTGCGGGAATGGAAGTCTGCGTGGCAGAGAACGTTGTATCCTGGCTGGGGATTGTTTCGATACTCCTGCATAGTCTCTCGCAATCGGTCCTTAAAATGCAGACTTATTTTCTTAAAATGCGGCTGGTATTTGCTGAGTTCAGGAATCCGTCCCAACATTTCCATAAATGGATCCATGCCTCCGCTTATAATGGAACTGTCTATCAGCCCGGGCATTTCACACAATCCGTTCTTAAACTCCTTCAGATATTCAGGTTGCTTAAAATAGAGAGTATAACACATTAAATTTTAAATGTACATAGTTTTAGTTAAATTTCTGCTTACCTCGTGAATAAACTTCATACTGATTGCATGGATCTTGGCCAACTTGGAGTAGGCACTGCTGATTTCTTCCCGTGTAAGGAAACGATCACGCACAACTGCATATCCCATCTCGACGAGATCGTCGAAGATGAGAATCTGATGTGGCTGTAGACTGTGATAAATGCACTCCACATATAGCTTGGCTGGATCGTTTGCTCTCCGAAGAATCCTCTCCCACTCGGGCAGGACCTTAGTGTACATTCCGATCTCAGTTGTAAATAGTGGAGAATCTTTAAACATATCCTTTTTGATACCCTCCTCCACGATCATCGTTTTTATGATAAGCGACTTGGTGAAGTTACCGTTCTGGGCCGTATATTCCACCCTAGCGCGAAACATAATGCTGGCATAGTGATCGCCCTTGGCACTGGCCGGGGTGAAACTCAAGTTGATGACCTTAAGATTTGAATCTTTTTCGTAACCCCTCAACACCTGAGTCATGAACTGAACGTTTAGCCACTCCGGAGGATTCAACTCGTCGTCATTGAAACTTTCCTCGGCCATATTGACGCACCTTTGGGTATATTTCTAATACTGTTTTCAAACTGTTACTGAGAGAGCCCTATATACGTGTTCAACCGATTTGTTAGAGCTTTTTGTGTCAATGTAATGAACGATTCCCTGGCGAAATCGTTATCAGTTTGAATTCGGCTCTCAAGTTACCTGAGCACCATATGCCCCCCGGTAACCAAATTCGTAAGTTCGCACTGTTTTCAGTTTGTATGGAGCTTTGAAGCTTTGGAAGATAACCATAAGAATGAAACATGTTAAGCATACTCTTATAATAAGCTTTCCAAGAAATTTAAAAATTTGTGTAAATACTATAGCAATGTTGGAGACTAAGTGTCTGCAAACGGATCAGTGGGAGGTCACGTTTAAAACTAAATAAATAATTCATGAAGAAGTGAGGAAGTAAGGAGACGATCGATCACAAGGCCATTGAGCTGGGAAGATGCTGAAAAGTAAAGTAACAGCAATGTATGAGAATAATCTCTTTACAAAACCCAAGATGGAGCAGTTCTCCAAAAACAATTACTGTTTCGTAACTCAAACATCGACAACCGTGGAGAGCCTAATTTTACGGACTGCGAATGGAAAACCGTCTGAATGGATGCAGTAGTACATTTAGAGTGATCATATGCCAAAATATCGGATAACAACTTGAGTACTAGTTAAATATACTCTGAAGTTATGGCCTCTCTACTAACAGTTTACAGTAACCAACAAAACTAATCTCACAACTCACAAGTGGCGTCCTAAACAATATAAAACTTCACGATGACTAGCTGGTATAAGCCAAAAAAGCAAGCACAAATATAATTGCTGTCGCAAACTATTTTTGTGTGCCTATAATAACGAGTTTGCAAAAAAGATGTCTGATTATCAATTATACAAGCACGCGTGTTACCAATTATTTTACTACTATCAGTGTCCCAAAAACAAACAAACTATCTATATGTATACGGTTGTTGTTAAATAATTATTGTAGATCAACAAATACTTTTTTTGTATCGGAAAAACGCATTAATCGGCTGGCTATCAACAAACCATATGTCAATTGATTGTCAAGACCTAATAAATTTTGTTAACCGTGCCAATTTTTGAAATAGACGAAATAAAAAACCATTTAAAACTTGATTAAAAACAAGAAAATATTTAAATATGTAAAAAATTTAAAAGATGTATCAATCCACAATTGATAAGTCTATGTCAATTGAAGTGGCTATGACAATCAATTGGATTCACATAGGTTATACCAATTTCGTATTGCCCCACAACACGAAATGCGCTTAATGATAAGGAATGCTAGAGAGACACGATTTAAAGCTCTACTGGAAGAGTCTAAAATATCAGTTCCCAACTAGCAGTTGGCGAAAGCGGTTGTGCTGGCCAAATAATAAAGACAGTATCATTATGTCCGACAACGATGATATCGTAAACCCCAATGAGCACCTGATTATTCCGGATTGGATCAATGAAAAGTATTTCGAGAGTGTACTGGCCAAGGACGAACCCGATCATGTCAAGGTCCTGAAGTTCACGGTAGTGGCGGCGATTCCGCCGGGCGAAAATTTCACTTCGACCATGCTAAGGGTTTATATCAAACTGGAAATGAAAGGTGAGTTAGCGATAAACATTCTCCAATTAGCATTTTAGCTGGTGTAAGCAACTGGAAACCCAGAAACTTGACCCATACTCCATATTTTGCAGATGGTAGTGTCAAGACCAAAACATACATTTTCAAGACGATGCTGCCCGAGGAGCGAGGAGGCAGCGACATCAACGAGTTTGGCCTCTTTCCCAAGGAGGCAATGATGTACAAGACATACCTTCCTGCATTCGAAGCCCTATACAAGGATGTCGGTTGGGACATTCAGTTGGCGCCCAAGTGCCTGCACACCGAGGAGCGTGAGGGTGACATCCATTTCATCTTCGAGGATCTGTGCGTTAAGAGGTTTAAGAACATGGATCGCACGAAGGGCCTGGACATGGAGCACATGACCAAGTGCCTGCAAAAGCTGGCCGAGTATCATGCGGCCAGTGCGGTTTACGAGGAGCTGCATGGTCCCTATCCCAGCGAGTTCAGTGAGGGATTCGTTAAGAAGGATGTGAAAAAATTCCACGTCGATGGGTTCCAGCTGAAGGAGAAGGCCTACAAGAAGGCAATGCTCTCGTGGGGTTTGAAAGACGCCGATAAATATATTAAGGCATTTGTAAGTTTAAGATAATTGAAATTCCATGGTCTGCTGAAACTAACAACAATATATTTCTTTTAGCCCACTGTTAAGCAATATTGGGCGCAATGTCTTAGTACTTTGGAATTAAATCCCGATGAATTTCATGTGCTTAACCACGGCGACTTTTGGTCGAGCAATCTGATGAGCAGCTATCTGCCGGACGGAACTCTCGAGAAGCTGATACTAATCGACTTCCAGATTGTCATGTGGGGTAGTCCGGCCATGGACCTGCTTTTCTTTCTCACCCTCTCCCCCACCAACGATTTGCGCATCAAGGAGTTCGACCATTTTGTAAGGATATACTGGGAACGTCTGGTCGAGTGCTTGAAGGTTTTGAAGCTGAAAAAGCCCCTGCCAAAACTTCGTGATCTTCAAAACTCCATGAACAATAAGAACCACTCCTTTTATGGTAGGTTTCTAATGCGATAATTTTCGCTATAGATTTCTTTAACATGCAAATGCAATTCTTCTGCAGCTTTCTTCAGCATCCTGAACCACCTGCCCATTATTCTCTTCCCCACCGACAAGGACAGCAACATACACAACTTATCCGCTAATACGGAGGAAGGAGAAAATTATAGACTACGTTTGCTCTCAAATCCCGCCTTTGGAAACGTTATGAAGGATCTGTACCCCTTCTTGTATAACCGTGGAATACTGAACTTTGAGGACTACGATGTCTGATTTATTGCCCGGCAATAAAATAATAGGAAGTACAACGAAATCTCGTTTATCTGGGGGTATCGCATAAGTGTGCACCTTATCAGTATAATATTGCTGGTCATCGAGGTAATCGTCTGTTACCTCAGATAAAAAATTATCTCCGGAGACGATAACTTTTTGTGATAAGTTGAACATAATGTCGTTTCGGATTTAAATCAGTTGTAATCATGTCGCGCTCCATGAATATCGAAAATCCCAACGAAAGTCTCGTTGTTCCCAAATGGTTGAATAAGTCAAAGTTTGAGTCCTTGATCGCAAAGGATGAACCTGATTTCACCAAGATAGACCAGTTTACAACTGTGGCCGCTGTGCCCCCAGGTGGTAATTTTGCATCAGTCATGCTGCGAGTTTACTTGGATATAGTAATGAAAGGTAGGCTGGCTGATAGAGATCCTATTTATAAGAACCGAGTGGTAAATCCAATTTTGCCCAGATGGATCTCAGAAAAGAAAGTCGTATGTGGTCAAGACTATGCTGGAATCTGATAAAGGTGGCAAGGCGGTGAATGAAATGAGGTACTTCCACAAGGAGCAGCAGATGTACTCCACCTATTTGCCGCAGTTTGAGAAAATCTATCGTGTGGCGGGACATCCCGTGCAGCTGATGCCGAAATGCCTGGAAATTGGGGAGATTGATGGAAATATATATTTCATATTTGAGGATCTTTCGACTCGAAATTTCGTGGCAGCAGATCGAACGAAAGGAGTGAATATGGAGCACATGCGACTCTCTCTTCGTAAATTGGCCGAGCTGCATGCCGCCAGTGTGATATACAAAGAAAGGTATGGACCATATCACGCTGACTTTGATAATGGATTCGCCAGAAAGGACAAAATCGAGCATAGTGTGAGAAGATTCGAAGTAAAAGCTCCTGAATACAAGGCAGCCATGAAAACGTGGGGAATAGATGAGTGCTACCTTAAGAATTTCGTAAGTTTCCTAGTGAAATCATGAATAGCACATTAATAATAACTTTAATTACAGCCCACTACTGAGCAGTACGGCAAGCTCTGTTTGGAGTCCCTCAATGTAGATCCCCAGGACTTTAATGTCCTAACACATGGGGACTTTTCTCCCTCCAACATTCTTTTTAAGTACAATGAAAATGGAGCCCCAAGTGAGGCACTTATACTGGACTTTCAAATTTGCAAATGGGCCAGTCCGACACAGGATCTGCTTATGCTGATAATCCTTTCGGCGCGAAAGGATTCGAGCTATAAAGAATTCGATAATATTGTAAGAATCTACTGGGAATATCTCATCGACTTCTTGAGAGTCTTGAAGTACAAGAAGCCGCTTCCGCAACTGAGGGAACTGCAATCTGCTATCTACAAGAAAAACAACACTTTCTCTGGTAACGAACGAATATACATATTTTTTGTCGTATCTTATACTGAAATTCTATATTTTCAGCATTCTTTGCCGTAATGAATCATTTGCCGGGGGATTTGCTGCCAGTTTGCAAGGAAAATAACCTGCACACGTTTAATTTAGAAGACGAGGTGGGCAAAAGTTTCCGTACCAAGGTGTACACCAATCCCATCTTTGTGGAAGTCGTCAAGGAGCTGTATCCCATTTGCTGCAACCGCGGACTCTTCAACTTCGAAGACTACTAGTGATCGCCAATTTATGCATCTGCCAGTGAAGCTTTCATTCGAACCTATTAAGCAAATTGTGTGCGAATATTGATTCTGGATTTTTCAAGTTTTCCACGGCGAATGTCGGGGCCGCAACGTAATCGAAGGTCGGGGACCATGAAATAGTTTTCCAACTAGTACGCCTGTAAATAGAAATATGATTCCAAAAAATGTTATCTTTCAACAATTAACGCATTGCATTACTTGTTTTAGTATATACATATGTATATATGTGCATATTTTACTCTTGAGATAACAAAAATGTTTGTCTACTTATCACGTACTCACCGTATCTACATCAAAATGCTGATAAAAGCTATTAAGCGATAGTCTAGTAAAATAATCTAGTCTTGAAGGGATAATAATTAATTTTTCACAGTAACATCAAAAAAATTATTAATAATATTAAAAATTATTTGCTTACAGCTTTCAAAGCCAAAATCAAAAAATTTTTCCAAAAATACAATACTTTTGGCAGTTTTACCCCACACTCAATTCCCAAATTGTTTAAGTTCAAATTAACATAAATACGTACTCATGGGTGCACCAACATATGTACGTATGTCAGGTTATCAGGTATTCCCATCACCACACTGCTACCGTTGATAAGCCCGGCGCCCAGTGCACCCAGTGTCTGGCTACTGGGAGAATGGGAAAGCTCTGGCAATTATCACCCACTGCCTTCAGAGAGAGTCTTTTGGCCAACGTGCCCGACGGACGATGCTCAGTGTCCGTACTGTTGACGAACCAGTTAGACGGGCAGTTGGCATTGCTTTTGGGGCGTTGATAAGTGCGCACCTCAAGTCACCCACCTCGACGGATGGTTGTTGTTGTTGTGCGTGCAATGAAATAAAAATAACATCGCGGGTCTGAAATAAGAAAAACACTCTCGATAAGGCAAGGCAACGCAAAACAGTTGCGCTGCACACTTCGGACCGGGCACAACGCCAATTCACAGCCAATCCGTTTAGAGCCAATCGCCGCAGTGAGCTCACTCCGGCGGAATCCCAGCGCCATGCCCGATAACAGCAATAAATTTAGCGCCTCCAGCGATGTCCGCATTCCGGCCTGGATCAATGAGGCCTACTTCAAGCGACTGCTCAAGCGGGAGTTTCGGGAGTTCCGGCGCATCCTCAACCTCTCGATCATTCCAGCCACGCCGCCCGGAGAAACCTATACATCGCTGCTGATGCGCATCGTCATCGACATCGAGTTGAAAGGTGAGAAAAAAGGGCGCAGTTCGGTACACAATCGTTAAGAGCCATTACGCATACGCACTGTTGCCATTTTAAAAAAGCAATAAACAATAGCTATTACCTTATATTTTTTTAAATCAGAAAAACCATAGCCAAATTACAAAAATTAATTCCTATTTAGTAATTAAAACAAATTTGATTCAAATCAACTTGAGTGCTTTCTATATATAATACTATTTATATCAAACAATATAACAACTATTCGATTTATCGATCGTTCGATAGATGGATTCTCACAGCAAAAGTCCTACATAGTAAAGACCATGCTGGACGACGCCCAGGGAAATGGTGGATTCGTGAATACCCTCAACATTTTTCCAAAGGAGAAGATGATGTACGAAACGATTATACCTAATTTGGAACAGCTTTACGAAGAAGCTGGGCTGAGTGTAAAGTTTGCACCAAAGTGCCACCATGCGGAGGATATCAAAGGAAGGATCTGCCTGGTTCAGGAGGATTTGCAAACGAAAAAGTACCGAAATATAAATCGCCTCAAGGGCTTCGACATGGCCCACATGCATCGAGTGCTAGAAAAGCTGGCGGAATTCCATGCAGCAGGTGCCGTTTGGCGTCAGCGAAAAGGACCGTTTCCCGATGATTTTCAGAGGATTTACCTACCCGCCAACTATCAGAAATCGAAATCGTATCAGGCGAGGCTCCAGAGCTATAAAACTGCAATAGCCAGTTGGGGTCTGGCCGATCACGAACAGTATGTGAGTCGCATTGTAAGTTAAACAATCTAATAAATATCTTAACATTCAATAACATCGATTTGATGATGTATTCAAGCCCACGGCCGATCAATTTGTGCAATCCTACGCCAGCTGCTTTAACAACAATCCGCAGGAGTTTAAAGTTCTAAATCACGGTGATTTTTGGTCCAGCAACATAATGCTAAGCTATACTCAAACTGGTGATATCAACCAGGTGCGTTTCGTGGACTTCCAACTGTGCAAGTGGGGTAGTCCGGCTCAGGATCTTTGGGAACTCATCATATGTTCGGCACGGCATAGTATACGAATACAATACTTTGACTACTTCATCAGGATATACCACACACACCTAGTGCGCTGCCTAAAGATCCTAAAATACAGCGAACGAATACCAATGCTAAGGGAGCTGCATATGAGCATGATCAAGTATGGATTTTGGGGTAAGAATTTAACTAGACGATCACTATATATAAATGATACAAAACTCTTTTATCAGGCTACTTTACCACCTTCACGCACCTTGTGTTCATTTTGCTGCCACCGGATACGGAAGCTAGCTTGGTGAAGCTTACGCAGCCGGGAGAGGAAGGAGATCGCTTCCGGTCCAAGGTGTACACAAATCCACTCTACGTCCGCTCTGCGCTCAGCATATTCCCCTTTCTACTTCGGCGTGGTATTCTAGACTTTTGAAGCGGTTCAAGTCATTACTGTTAAAACCGAAATTAAGTATATGAATTTGTATTAAAGACTAAAAATGTATACAAGTAGATCGATATATATATATATTTTACATACTTTATCCCGTTTGGACTGTAACTTCTTTTACATCATAATTTAATATGTTTTCAACTATCAAAACAAATATAGTAAACAGCATAGTTTCAGCAGATAAACAAATCTATTTGTTTATTGAAATAATTTTCTGAAGTTGATAACTTGTAGAAAATGTGCTAATGCATTTCTGAAGTTCTGAAGAAAATCCTCTAACTGGCATAGAATATGTATAAATCTATAGAATATAGAATATATACCTATAGAATAAATACATTAGATAAATGCCAAGTCATTAAAGCTTATCACAACAGTTGCCTGTATTCAGATCACATTTTATTTGTTCCCCAAGGAAAACAGTAAAACATCACTAACAAGTACGTTAAATATATATGTATCTCTGTTTTTCCACTTTTATTTGTTGTTATCGGGCACAAGTTCCACACTGCTCAATAAACCGGTTTCATTGCCGCCATAGATTCCACATGTACATATAAATAATATTATATATACATAAATCAGCTGATAAGCCAGCGCAAAGCTAACAACAGAGAGAGCTTTACAGAAGCTCTATCTTTCTCCCAGCCCGTCACATGTTTTGCCCCACATTCTTGATTCGATAGCCCCCAGCGTAAGTTGCTACTCAGCTCTCTGTTATTTTTATTCGGTGCGGTCAGGTGACTTGAGAAAAAAAGAAGAAAATACAATGGGAACCGGCAGCAAGAACTACCAGGCTCCGGAATGGCTCACCGCCGAATTCCTGCAGGATGTGCTGAAGGAACACTTCAAGGAAGAGCAGCTGGCAGTCACCGAGTTGATAGTAAAGAGCGCCCAAGTGGGCGACCAGGCGGCGGGATTTGCCAGCGAAATGCATCGGGCCAGTTTCAATCTTCAGAGGGGCACTGCACCCAAAGGCAAGTTTTCAGTGATTGTGAAGGATCATCCCAAGGGACAAACAGGTGCTGTGGCCCACAGGAGTAAGCTCTTCAAGCGTGAGATTCTGGCTTACAAGGAGGTGCTTCCACGTATTCAAGCCTTGCTCCAATCCATTGGAGATCAAACGAAAATTGCACCTACGTGCTACTACACCACGGAATCGCCGGAGCCATTCCTGATTCTGGAGGACATGCAGCTGTCCGGCTTCGAGAACTTCGAACGCGGTCGACTGCTGAATCTGGACTACGTACTGCCCACCATCGAGAAGGTCGCCAAGCTGCACGCTTGCAGCGCCCTTATCGCCCAGGATAGCCCCGAGGTGCTGGAGTTCTTCGACGAGGCGCCCATTTCGAGGAATCCGGACCGTCGTGACTTCCTCACCTTCTTCCCCGTCAACATTCGCTGCGTGGCCGAGGAAGTGGCTCACTGGAAGGGCTACGAGGAGATCACCGAGAAGATGTTCAACCTGGCCGAGAATGTCCTGCAAAGAGCGCTGACCATGTTTGAGAGCACAGGCAAGGATTTCCGGGTCTTCAACCTCACCGATCTGTGGATCAACAATCTCTTGTTCCACATCAACAACGAGACCAAGGAGCCAGACGATGTGGTCACAGTATGTCATTCATAGACGAGAATCCATTCGAAATCCACGTTAATTTATCTCTTCGTTCACTAGTTGGACTTTCAGTTGGCCTATGTGGGATCCCCAACCATTGATCTCAATTACTTCCTCTACGGATCCTTGAACGAGAATGTTCGTAAGGTCCACTATAAGTACATTGTGAGGGAATACCAGAGAGTGCTTCAGCAGACCCTGGAGAAGCTAAACTACCAGGGACACATTCCAACTCTTAAAGAAATCCACATCGAGTTGATCAAGACCAGTCTTATGGGTATGATCATCATCACCATTTATCTATATTGGTTTTCATAATGACTCCACCATTATAGGTGTCATTGGCGCCACTTGCCTGACTCCACTGATCTTCAGGGAGGGAGCTGGTTTCGAAAACCTTGAGGATCTGAACTCACGCACTGAGAGCGGTGATCGTTTCCGCCGGGAAAATGTTGAAAACCCCAAGTATCGGGCTTTCCTTCAGCGAACTATTAAAGAATTCGAGCTATCTGGATTCTTGGATGAATAGTGACAAAGGGCTAATGAAGATTGCGTTACATTCGATCAAAAGTATTCGGGCTTCCACATACAGTAAGCTTTCCAGACAAATATTCCATGAGTATTTTACACCCAAATTAAAAAAAAAGAAAAATTTAATTTGATGATACGTTTTGTTATTTAATTTAAAGCAAAAGGAAACCCTAAAAAATTACATGG
The DNA here is from genome assembly GCF_000001215.4 of Drosophila melanogaster. Classification (NCBI taxonomy): domain Eukaryota; kingdom Metazoa; phylum Arthropoda; class Insecta; order Diptera; family Drosophilidae; genus Drosophila; species Drosophila melanogaster. The sequence goes on along the minus strand of NT_033777.3, from coordinate 25,291,307 downwards.
TTCATATAGTTGCGATCAATTAGCCATGCAATATATACACATTTTAACTGATAGCTTTAAAAATAGATCAAAGATCGTTAAAGTATCCCATTTCCTCATATTTACCCAAAAGCTTTTTGACATCTTGAACATAAGGGTCATAGAGGTATGATTTTTGTCTGATTTCCGGATCTTGAATTAACTCGTGTATTTTAAACGTATTCGCTTTAACGGCCACAATCATTGGCGAAAAAGTGGTTAAAAGGAAGAAGTCTGTAAAAATATTGAAGTGGTTAGGCTTATTGAAACTAGGCGATAAATAAAATAGGCACTTACCATAAAACTTGTGTCGGTGTATTTGCTTCCACAGACCATCATTGGTCGGCATCTTGCCCTTGTAGCCAACTTTTTTTAACGTGTCCTCCAAAACCGAAAAATAAAAGTTAATAAGATCCTTTCCGAGATCCCATCGCTGCTCTGGCTCCATGAGCATGTACACAGAATAACTCAAATCGATTGTAATGGGACACAGGTTACAGATTTGGAAATCTACAAACATGACCTCCTCATTTTTATTGAACATCATATTTCGGCCATGAAAATCTCCGTGACACATCACGTAGTATCCATCGGATTGAACGTTCTTGCGATATTCCTGCATTACATCACCCATACGCTGTATGTAGTTCTCTTTTATTTTCTCAAAGTGTGGCTTGTACTTTGTAAGTTCAGGAATCTGGTCCATCATTTTCAAAAAGTTGTCCATTCCAGTAGTAACCATTGGATCCGACATAATAGAAGGCATTTCCATTAGCCCATACTTGAAGTCTTTCAAGATATCAGGTTGCTCATTCAAGACTTTCATGCTAACAGCATGCCATTTGGCCAGTTTGGAGAAAACATTTTTGTATTCGTTCATGTTTATTGGACGATCTCGGATCACGAAGTATCCCTGCGGCACCAAATCCTCGAATATTAACACCTGCCGAGGCTCTAGACTGTGGTAGATACAGGGCACAAATAGCTTTGTATCGTCGCCTGCCTCCCGGAGAATTCTCTCGAATTCGGGCAGAGCCTTAGTGTAAGCATTAATCTCGGTGGAGAACAAATGTGAGTCGCTAAGCATATCCTTCTTGTGTCCTTCTTGTTCTGGCATCGTTTTAATGATTAGCGGCTTACAGAACTTTCCTTTCGAAGTGGTATACTCAGCAGTAGTACGGAACATTACGCTTGCGTAGTGATCTCCCTGGGCACTCGCCGGAGTGATTTTAAGATCGGTAACCTCCAGTTCCGGACACTTTTCGTAGGTTCTAAGAACGTCAGTAATAAACTGGGCATTCAGCCATGCAGGAGCCTCCAGCTCATCGGCATTAAATTGCTCGGTATCTGCGTTTTCTGGCATTTTTATTTCGCGCTCTCAACAAACAATTCGGAATGATGTTTGATCTGGGTATACTAAACCTTCCTATGTGCCCACTTATTATAAAGGCTGGCTAAGTGAGCTTTCGAAAGCGGCTTGAACCTTTTAACACGAAACTTTTCGATTTTGTGTGAAATACGTCTACTCAATGATCTTATCAATATGCATTGAAATCTGTTCTACAGGACAAATACTGTGATCAATAGAAACTTACAAATAAATCAGATATTTATTCTGTTCTATGAAATAATATTTAGGTCAGGTGTAAGAAGTATAAAACGCTAAAAATGTTTAATGTTAGTCCAGCTTACTGGATTATCAAATGTTTGAAGACGAATTAAATTCAAGTTTGCCCGATTTTATACAATCGTGATACAGATTTTCAAAATAACTATGTTGTTTCACTATAACTATATTTTCGAAACTGCATCTTGACAGAATGTAAGACGTAAGACCGTAATCCTTATGGCCATGGATATGCTTTTAGATTCCTGGAAGGGAACATATCTCCCTGAAGCCCACTTTTTTCAGTTTGATGTTGGAGTAAATTGGGACAATGGTATTGGAGCGCATATGTGTAGCTGATCTTGAAATCACTACTGCCACAAAGACCTCTGTTTCCTTGTTCTATTCTTTAACATCGTGTTCCGAACATGATTAGGATAATGACTTTTTTGATTACTGAATGACACATTGCCAACTTTAAGTTTATAATTTAACAGCCCTATCCGTCATGATGTGAAGTCATGATGATGTCAGCAATATTAATAAAACAAATTCCAAGATTTTATTTATAATAATAATATACATATTTGGTAAACGCAAGAAACGGATTTCAGTAAATATATATAAGCAATAAAATAATAAATGTATGTTTTAAATGTTTCTTTTAGAATTTCGAAATCAATAGCGGGAAAGAACTTTACCTTGAATGCATGCAACTTTACACGTATATGTTTGTTAATAACGAGTGCAATTATGTAGGTAAATGTGAAGTTATTTTTTTATTTCAATTAATTTTATACAATCGGATTAAAGATCTTTAAAATATCCCAGTTCTTCGAATTTTCGCAATAGCATCTTGACATCCGTAATGTATTCATCCAAAAAGAAAGACTTTTGTTTCGTTTGCGGATCAAAAAATGAATCCATACTTTTAAATGTTTTCGTATTCATGGCAGCCACCAGGGGTAGAAAGCTGGTCATCATGAAGAATTCTATAACGATGTAACAAGGAATAAGCATACAAGTCAACAGCTGTCTTTCAATTTTAGTTCCTTACCGTAATCCTTATGGCCATGAATATGCTCCCACACTCCTGTCTGAGTTGGCATTTCACCTTTGAAGCCTATTTTTTTCAGAGTGTCCGCCAGAACAGAGAAATAATAATTGATATATTCCTTTCCAAGATCCCAACGATCCTCCGTATCCATTACCATGAAGATGGAGTAAATTAGGTCAATGGAAAGGGGGCAAACATTACTGATCTGGAAATCCACCAGCATTACGTCCTCGAAAGACCCTGTTTCCTTGTTATACCTAAACATCATGTTGCGCCCATGAAAATCCCCGTGACACAGCACGTAGTACCTATTTGGCTTCGGATTAGTGCGATATTCTTCCATGACTGCACTCATCTGCTGAATGTAGTTATCCTTTATTTTTTCGAAATACGGCTTATATTTCGTGAGTTCCGGAACCTTGTCTAACATTTCCAGGAAACAGGGTACTCCAGTTGTCACTATAGAATCGTTCAGAAAGTTGGGCATGCCCCATAACCCATACTTAAATTCCTTAAGAAAGTCAGGTCGCTTGAAAAGAAAAGTTCTTACTTTGTTATCTTTTGCAATGGATGGTGCACTAGTTCACCTCATTTAAAACTTTCATGCTGGCTGCATGCCACTTTGCCAACTTGAAGAAGGCTTTCTGAAGTTCTTCTTTATTAGGATAACGATCTCGGATGACGGTGTACCCCTGTGGCACCAGATCCTCGAATATCATCACCTGATGAGGTTCCAAGCTGTGATAGATACAAGGCGCATAGAGCTTGGTAGTATCCCCTGCCTCCCGGAGAATTCTCTCGAGCTCTGGAAGAGCTTTGCTGTACATTAAGATCTCCGTTTTGAATATCGGCGAATTTGACAGCATATCCTTTTTGTGACCTTCCTGTTCCGGCATTGTTTTAACTATCAGTGCCTTGGAGAAATTCCCCTTGGCGGTGGAGTAGTGGGAAACAGCTCGGAACATGACGCTGGCATAATGATCTCCCTGCAGAGTCGCAGGACTAATTTTCAAATCAGTTACATGCAATTCAGGATCCTTTTCATAAGCTCTTAGAGCGCCCTCGATAAGTTCCGCATTTAGCCAAGCTGGGGCATCCACCTCATCCGCATTAAATTGTGCTGAATCTACGTTTTCCGCCATACCTCTACCAACTTTGCAAGCTTTTACTAAACTGACTACTGATCATTTGAGTTTTCAAGAGCGTTATTGAGGGCCTACTTATGATATTAAAAGAATAAAGATAACAATTTGCAAAGCTTTTTTTTGTCTGTGTACGGAGATAATGTATTTTGAGTAGAAGAGACAAGTTAATATGCGGAAGCTTCATAACAATAATTTTCTTGAAATATCTGAAGCTTAAAAAGTTTAAACCAATTGAGCTTTTACTATGCACAATAACGTCAAGTCATGATGTTAGGCGAAATTAATTTCAACAGGAACGCAAAGCAATAATAATTGTTATGATTCCCTTTTCTTTCGTAATTCATACCAAAATTGTGTAAATAGTGACAAAAACTTACCTTGAATTGACACTTAAGGACCATTTACAATAAGTACTTAAAAAAATAATTACAGATAGTGATGAGTTTTGCGCAAACATCAGAATCAATTCTAAATTTAATATCTAAAGTATTATTATGCATGAAATTTAAAGGTGAATTTGTATTGCTAGTTTATTGAAATTCCTATTACATAAATCATTAATTACATTATAGATCCTTAAAGTATCCTAGTTGTTCATACTTGGTCAAAAGCTTATAGACATCTTGAACATAGTCGTCTAGGAAGTAGGACTTCAGTCGGGCCTGGGAATCTTGGAGTGCCTCATGCATTTTCAAATCATTTGATTTAACGCCCACCATTATAGGAAGAAAGGTGCTTATCAGAAAGAAATCTGAAATGAGTTGAATATGGTGTTACTGCTAAAGCTTTGAGTTCCCACTTGACCGACTCTCTTACCATAATACTTGTTATTTTGTATTTGCTCCCACAATTCTCTTTGGGTAGGCATATCCCCCTTGTATCCAATTTTCCTGAGGGTGGCTACCAAAACCGAAAAATATTCATTGATCAAGTTCTCTCCCATTTCCCAGCGCTGTTCCGGCTCCATCAGCATATATACGGAGTATGTCAAGTCCACTGTAATGGGGCACAGATTGCTCAATTGAAAGTCGACTAACATCACGTCATCGTAGGCTCCCAACTCCTTATTGTGTCTAAACATCATATTGCGAAGATGGAAGTCACCGTGACACAGGACGTAGTACCGATCGTTTCGCCGATATTTGTGATATTCATGCATCTCAACCTCTAGGCGTTGCATGTAATTATCTTTAATCTTTTCAAAATGATGTTTATACTTTCTTAGTTCCGGCATTTTGTCCAGCATTTCAATAAAGTTTGTCATGCCTGTTGTTATAAAAGGATCAGTATCGATTGTGGGCATTTCGAATAAGCCATACTGAAATTCCTTTAGGAAGTATGGTTGCTAAAGGGAAAAAAGATGTGAAAAGGATATTTGTCACGCAACCAATGAATCCTACCTCATTGATGACTTTCATGCTGACCGCATGCCACTTGGCCAGCTTGTCGAAGGCCAATTTCAAATCCCCCAGTGAGGGCGGGCTATCGCGGATGACGGTGTACCCCTGCGGAACCAGATCCTCGAATATCATCACTTGCCGCGGCTTCAAGCTGTGATAAATGCAGGGCACAAACAGTTTGGTATTGTCCCCTGCTTCTCGGAGGATCCTTTCGAACTCTGGAAGGGCATGGCAGTACATTCCGATTTCCGTTTCGAATAAATGCGATTCGGACAGCATGTCCTTTTTATGTCCTTCCTGCTCTGGCATAGTTTTGATGATCAGTGGCTTGAAGAACTTTCCCTTAGGTGTTGTGTACTCCACTTTGGTGCGGAACATAACGCTGGCATAGTGATCTCCCTGGGCAGTGGCGGGTGATACCTGCAGATCGGTTACTTTAAGATCCGGGAGTTGCTCGTACTCTCTCAGAATATCACCGATAAACTGAGCATTTAGCCAAGCTGGCGCCTGAAGTTCGTCCGCATTATATTCAATATTTTTGCCTTCCATTTTCAAAATGTTCTATTGGGTTTTATTAGAATCAGTAGTATAACCGTTCCGAGAGCTCTGCGAACTACCAGTATAATAAGTCTGTCAAGTGACGATCATTTTAAAGAAAACCTGAGGAGCTTTTATTAAGCTTTTAATTTATTAAGGTATATTTAAAAATATTTCAATTGCTCGTCAAACTGCTTAATCTTATCATTCCTTCCAATAAACTTTGCAAAACATTGTTTAGGCCTTCAACTTAGGCCAAACAAAAGTGGAGGTGATAAGCAAAGTTGTTGTATCCTTGCTGAAAAAAGTCTTTCCGTTTCATGTTTCAGTAATAATCTTTTATTGGAAGAAATGTTCCTTTCGTAAGTACTTATGTACATATGTATTTCAACCGGAAAACAAAATAATGGAATAAACAAAATAAGGGCAACATATTTATGTAAATAAATGAGAGCTATAGACATTTAAAGTAGCCAAGTTGCTCGAATTTCGGCAATAGTTTGGAAACATCTTTAACATATGTATCCAAAAAGTAGGTTTTTTGGCGGGTTTCCGGATCCTGTATAAGGTCGTTCACTTTAAAACTCTTCGATTTGATGGCCAAAATCAAGGGCAGAAAAGTGCTCAACAAAAAGAAATCTAAAAGTTAATTAAAGAACGCATTATTATAATTTTTCACAATTCATTTTTTGATAAGTGGCTGACTCACCATAATACTTGTTCTTATGGATTTCATCCCAGAGTTTCGCTTGGGTTGGCAGTTCACCTGGGTATCCAATGCTCTTGAGGGTGGCAACCAAAACGGTTAAGTAGTGATTAATCAAGTCCTTTCCCATTTCTCTGCGTTGTTCCGGCTCCATCAGCATATAGATGGAATATGTGAGATCAATTGTGATGGGACAAAGGTTGCTAATCTGGAAATCCACCAGCATGGTATCCTCGTGGGCTCCCGTCCCCTTGTTGTTCTTGAACATCATATTGCGAAGATGGAAGTCACCATGACAGAGGACATAGAAGGCATCACTCTTTCGATTTTCATGGTATTCCTTCATCACAGCTTGTAGTCGTTGCATGTACTTATCTTTTATCTTTTCGAAATGAGGCTTATACTTTCTTAGCTCTGGTAATCTGTCCAGCATTTCAATGAAGCTCTGCATGCCAGTTGTAATAAAAGGGTCGGTCTTTACAGTGGGCATCTCGAAGAGGCCATACTTAAACTCCTTTAGGAAGTCAGGTTGCTGTTTGAGTCAAAAACATATTGGAATATAGAACTCCCATAATTACCTAAATTAAACCTACCTCCTTAATGTATTTCATGCTAATTGCATGCCATTTGGCCAGTTTAGCAAAGGCTGTTTTGAGTTCTTCCTGAGCAACCGGACGGTCTCGAATGACATAATATCCCTGGGGCACAAGGTCCTCAAATATCATCACCTTACGCGGCTCCAGGCTATGGTAAATGCAGGGAACAAATAGCTTTGTATCGTCTCCGGATTCCCGCAGAATTCTCTCGAATTCCGGAAGAACCTGGCAGTACATTCCGATCTCGGTTTCGAATAGATGCGATTCGCTGAGCATATCCTTCTTGTGTCCATCCTGCTCGGGCATCGCCTTGATGATTAGTGGCCTACTGAACTTTCCCTTCGCGGTGGTACACTCTGCAGTTGTTCGGAACATAACGCTGGCATAGTGATCTCCCTGGGCACTTGCGGGTGTGATTTTAAGATCGACAACTTTTAGTTCCGGGGAATCTTCGTACGCGCTCAGAATTTCCTCTATAAATTGACGATTCAGCCAAGCAGGTGCCTCTAGTTCGTCGTCGTTAAATTGTTCCGCATCTAACTTGTCAGTCATATTGCTCGCTGTTGCACAATCTAGTAGATAAGTGCCACGACTATTCTGAGTGGCGTTGTAGTTTATTATGGAAAACCCTATTACAGGCTTGTCCCATTTTAAGCAAAATGCTCGAGCTTTCAAAATGTTTTGCTCAAGCTTTGGGTATACACCACCACCCACTGTTCGATAATCAGTTGTAACCTCTAAGGTGGGGCTGATCCCATGTCAAGGTATAAATAGAAAAGCTATCAATTAGTATTCTTTTATAAGTCATTGCACCTAAACCGGTATCTTTCATTACAGATCTTTACATCGTATCTTCATTTCACTAAGCACTTAGTTAAAAAAAAAAAAAACAAACCACATCAAAGCAATATGTATACCTTTTCGATTACTATAGTTTCTACTGATTAGATCGGTGTCAGAATGACCCATCCAATGAAGTGACGAAAGGTAAACAAAACGCTTGATATGATTACGGTTAGTTTTATTACAAGTGGTATATAGAATGTGCTTTATATTACTTTACTAAAATATCTTAACTTAATATATAATTTTCTTTGGATACATTTTGGCTAGCTAATACTACATAACACAGTTATATTGTAAAGATTTCTCACTGGTCGGCATCAAGAAGACCCTCTGCCTCGAAATCAGGCAGAAGTTCCCGCAAGATCCTTTGAGCAATCGGATTCCTATAGCAGGCATCCTTGAAATTCATGGCCCGTTGGTTGTTCTCCATTAGGGCATTAAAATCGGCATCTGCTGTTTCCACATTTCGCTGAACTGGAAACACCGAAATGGATGTGTGGGCAGCTGAAAATCAAGAGATGAATTTGGTAATTAGCAACAGAAGGTCTAATCTGGTTACATTTTAACTCACCGTAGAATTTCTTCTGCTGCAATTGCTGGTGGAACTGATGCAAGCTTGGAATTGTGGATCGGTACTGCAGTTTTTTCAATGTATCTGCGAAATGCCTAAAGTAGTAGGCAATCAGCTGCTCCTGATGGTTCTGATGAAGATCGAACTCCAACGAGGAGTTCATGAAGTAAAACAGATCAAGTGCCGGCGATCCCCAGGCCGTGTATTGGAAATCAATAATAACCACGTCAATTGGCTCACCGGTCTGCTTGTCGTACTTAACCAGCACATTATTGGTCCAAAGATCTCCGTGAGCCAGGACATTAATGTGCCCAGGACTAATGTCGAAGATTCTTTTGCCCAGTTCCATGTAGATGGGCACCAGAGCCTTTAACTTCTCTGCGTACTTTTCGTATCCTGGCCACTGAGCCACACGCCTAGTGGCCGCCTGGAGCATGCCCACAAATGCTGGTTCATAGTTATCGGTATAGCGGTTGAAGAACCCTCGATCGTAGCTCTCGAGGATGTGGTTCTCGCGTTCGTTCAGGACCGCCGAAGTGGCATGCATTTTGGCCAGCTTACGGAGCACAATTCGAGCTAGCTTCTGGTCCAATCCGACCAAGCGATCCGGCATTACAAAGCCACGAGCATTCAGATCTTCGAAAATCAGCGCCGAGTTATCTATGTCCACCGCCATGGTTTCGGCAAAGATCTGCTCCGCATCACCGATTTCCCGGAGGAGGGCCTTCTGCTTGGGCAAGACCTGCTCGTAGATGATCATCTCACGATTGAAGATGTCGTACGGCTTCATGGCATTCTGGGCGAACTCATTCCCCTCAAATGTGGACTTTACAATGTAGTGACCCAGTTGGGAGCTACCATCGCTCCGAGTGAACTGTGCCTTCACACGGGTGAGGACTCCACCGTAGTTTTCACCCTTGCCCAAGGCAGGATTAACCTTGACCCAGTTGATCCTAATGAGTTGGTCCTTGTAGTATTTGCGCAAGGCATCCTGCAGATAGCTTTCGGTCAGCCATTCAGGAGCATCCAGGAAAACCGAAGTTTCTTCCGGCACAAGAGACTCGGGAACGGTGAGCTTGGGAATGGCATCAAGGGCACCAATCAGATCCGAAACCGACATATTGAAAATGATCTTTAACTGTAAGACTTGTGAATGAGATTGTGCCTAAAACTCAGAGTACCTGCGCTTTTATGGCAAAATTTCAGACGCTGTAAACTGTTCCCACAGCTCCTAGATATGAAACCGTATATATCCGAGGGCCCTCCGTCACAACTGTGATTAATATAACCATAAAATCTCAGATTTTGTAGCTGTGAACGTATGCACACAACGGGCGTACAGAACAGATTACACTTTTTATTGGTCACCCCACCCCCAGAACCCATTTCGGGATCCGTCCCGTGCCTCTAGTCTGGTAATCTGAATACCCAGATTCACCTCTCGCGCCGTGGCTACCGCCTAATTGTAAATTGTTTGAGTTTGCCAAAGGCAAGCCAGTTAATCTTTATAGCACCTGCTGTGGATTTAGGGATGCAGCAGCCTTCTAGTAATTAACCTGGCTCGCAAATGCTAAACGATTCCCAGCCATATCATTCCAAAAGCGAGTGATTTGTTTGAATGCTAACGTCAAACGCTGGGAGAAATCTTAGGGATATACGCAAAAAAAAGTACTATATCTAAGTGATAGACTGGCATCCATAATCTTTTTACAAAGTTCAATACACTCAGGGCTTAAGTTACTTACTTCCTTATTGTATACATATTCAAACCATTATTGTTATCTATTATATCCAATAATACCTTTTTATAAGAACATATTTAAAATGAAAAGGTTGAAATATTTAACATTCTGTCTGTAAAATCGGTTTATATATATGCATTTCCCACAACTAACTTTTTATACAGTCTGCTTATCTTAATTTAGCTTAATAAACTTTGTTAGCCTTATACTGACTGATAAACTTAGTTTTCTTTGTCTAGGTACATACAAGTGAGTTTGTAAACTATTTTTCAATGGTTTATAGCTTCCTTAAGAAAATTCGCTTAAGTAAGTCGATAATTTAAAGCATAAGAGCTTTAAACAAAAATGTATTTTTTCAAAAATTTATTTCAAACCATGCTTTTTAAAACTGTAGCACTTTTCTTTATCTGGCGTAGTACACGTCTGTAAAAATAAGACAATTTGGTTCGTTCGGCTGAATAAATAGTTACTAAGGAAGTCTGGACACACATATATGTAGTAAGAGGAATTATTAGTTGAATCCACAATGTAAGACGTAAGCTCTGCGATAAATATCATCTCAAGTGGAACGTGTGGAAATGACCCATTAAAATGTCTTACATAAGTCAATGAATGATGTCGATTGCTAAATTATGATGATGAATGGGCTTACGCGTGATAAGTCGAGAGCAAAAATTAAAACGGAATAAAAAGATGAGCCCTAATCTCTTGAGTTTCTTTGCCCCAAGCCTCAAGTGAAGTGGGAACTTTCCTGGGATTTGGAGTATCTTAACGATGCGAACGCTGGGCGTCTGTTCCCCGTACATAAATCCTCAGATACTATATCTTCACCAGGCGCAGTGTTGAGCAATGGCACGATTCTTGGCACACGATACACATATTTGAGACCTGTTGCCAAACGGAGGTAATCCCCAAAGCAAACATCGCAGGCTTGTTTGCCCATAAAAGCCCAGAGCGTCAACCAAAGTCAGAAGAAATGGATGCAGATAGGAGCAGAGTCAAATACACTTTGAGAAAAAGAAAGCTTACACTTAATCATAGTAATTGAGCACAAACTAATAACTTTCAAAAGATAAGTGTGTGCAAAAGACATGTTTATTATTTGAAATGTATCACTTTGAAACACACATTTCTCCAAGTGCAGCACAAGATCTCACACATGGGCTAAGATAAGTGCACTGTGACAAGTGTGCGTCATTTGGGGGTACTATATAAGCAGTCAGTCTAAGGTCGCTCATCACGGTTCAGTCGAAAAAATTGAAGCAACTAAACAAGATGGCAGCGGCACCCGAGTGGCTTACCCACGAATACATCGAGCATGCACTTCGCTGCCACTACAAGGATGAAGGACTAACCATAACTCAGCTGCAGATAAATCCCGCCCTGGGGCCTGGTGAAAACTACGGCGGAGTTCTGACCCGTGCTCGAGTGGAGTTCACACTGTCTAACAAGGAGAAAAATGTGCAGAACCTGATTGTAAAGACGGAAATCGATGATGATGAGTTGACCCAGGAACTGATGGCCCCATATGATATTTACAACCGCGAGATGACCATCTACCAGGAAGTGCTGCCCAAATGCAGGGAGCTGCTTAATGAGATCGGAGATACTGAAAGGATATTTCCCACGGCCATCTATGTGGATCGCGAGCGTATGGCCATTATCTTCGAAGATCTTTCTGTGGTGGGCTACGTAATGGCCGATCGAGTGCGTCGCCTCAACGAGGAGCACACTCACCTCATCCTGCGCAAGTTGGCCAAATTCCATGCCGCCACAGCGGTCTTGAACGAGCGACAAAGTGGATGCCTCGAAAGTTACGATCGTGGTTTCTTTAATCGCTATACAAACGCCTACAGTGGCTACTTTGTGGGTGGTCTGCTGGCCGCCGCTCGCTGGATGAGCAAGGTGCCCACGTTGGCCCACTACGGAGAGAAGCTATTCGCTTTGGCTCCGCACTACATGGACATCGGCAGGGAGTGCTTTGCACCCACTCCGGGTCAAGTTAATGTTCTGGCCCATGGCGATGTGTGGACCAACAATGTGATGTTCAAGTACGATCCGAATACGGGACGACCCGTCGATGTGCTGCTCATTGACTTCCAGTACTCCTTCTGGGGCTCCCCATGCATCGATCTCCATCACCTGTTCAATACTTCTCTAAAGGAGCCACTGCGTAGAGATCAGCAGAACGGGCTCTTCCAGTTCTACCACAAGATATTCACTGAGACGTTAGAAAAGCTCAACTATCGTCAAAATCAGATTCCCAGTTTGCATCAGTTTAAATTGGAGGTGGAGCAAAAGAGATTCTTTGGTAGGTGGTATATTTAATCACAAAATGTAATTTCTTTTTAAATAATTGTATATTCTTTATAGCTTTGCATTCTACGGTAGTGGTGCAGCCAGTTATGATTAGCCAGGATCCCACGGATGCCTGTTTCAATGCCTTGATGAACGATGATGAGCGTGGCATTCGGTTTAAGAACCGATTATATAACAACCCTACAGTTCAACAAAATTTACATTCCCTGGTTCCCTTCTTCGATAGAAAGGGACTGCTGGAAGTTAACCAGACCTGTTAAGAGATTATTAGGATATGTTTTATTGGGCTTCCACGTTTTATGTCTATAAGTTTAAATAATAATAAACAATCTCATTTTAAATTAAATGTTTATCTCTGTTATGGGATATTTGACTTTCCAAAATTCAAGGGACTAGTGCAATACGGTTGGGACATTTTTGATCTGAGACATAAAATGGCCAACATGTCGTATAAGCTATTTTTAAAACATTGAGATAAGAATAACACTTGTGTTCTCATAAGTGGGTCATAATAATTTTTGGTATAAAATCAAAAAGCAAAATAATGTATCGTTCCTAAAAAAAATTAAAGAGAATATGTAAGACATGTTTTGAATCTGACATATGTAATGGATCGTTTTTTATTTATTTAGGTGCATTATCTCCAATTGACAATATCACAATTTTTAATTTATTAATGAGAAAAGAAAGAAAACGGATATGCGTACCTAATAAGTTGACCATCAAAGAAATTCTCAAGTTGGAAGGTATGTTACAGAATACATTCAGCAGGAAAACAGAAAAGGTATTCGCTCAAAAGTAGGCAGTGCCGTATTCAAAGCTCCTCTTGAAAATAAACAGATCGTAAATCCTCGAACAGATGAAAATAAAAATTCTGTTGCTAGATAAAGGAAGACCCGACATATATACAAATGTACATTCAAGATTGTTATCGGCTACACCTGAAAGTATGCAGGGGAAATCTTATCTCCTCTACCCATTATCTTGGCACTTGAAAACTTGTTTAACTATTTTCCTTCTGGGCTATTCTGTTTCGAAAATCCTTGTGAAATTCAAAGTTTCCGACTGATTATTATAAATACGTAGAACGTTAAATACTAGGAAATAAAAAACGAAACCATTGTAAGTCTGTAAATAGCTTAACTATCCGGCTCAACTATGCAAATGGATGGACGGCAGATGGATTTATGGGCTGTGAAGTAGATTAGTTTGACGCGAGCACGAGAGCGATCTTTAGACGCCACGTCAGCACCATTCGGCATGAATTACGGCGGGCACACTTACATCATATATAGGAACGTGCACCGATTTGCGAGATGTGGGGGTGTTATCTCACCCTGTCAAGTGTCGCGCTCCGAGATCTGCTTCTATCTAGTCAGCTTTAGATACTCACGAATCTCTGTCGTATGAATCGAAATCCACGGGCAGCAGCTACGTAATTGTCTGAGCCAGCTTGCTTTACGGCTACCATAATGTGGGATCTGTTGTCGGCGAGATTGCGTCTTCCGGCTGCCTATAAATGGGGCCTTCGACTGGACCAAGTGATCCAGAACACAAGTCGAGCATCATCATGGTGGAGCAGGGCAAGGAAGACGCTACCGAATTTCATCCGGCGCCAGAGTGGCTAGATGAAACCTACTTGGAGCGACTGCTCCGGGATTTGAAGAATGATCCGGGACTGAGGATCACCGATTTGGTGATCAAGCCCGCCACTGCCAAGGGTGACAATTATGCTAGTGTGATGACACGCGTGCGGATTTTGTTCTTGAAAAGTGGCGCCAAAAGCCCCGAGACTGAATACTATATTGTGAAGACCACCTATGAGAACGATGCCTTCGCCTCTGGAATATTTTCCCAGTACCAGGTTAGCACCACGGAAATGCGTATGTACGAGAAGATCCTGCCCCAATTGAGCTCGCTCATCGAGAAGACTCGCCAGCCGGAAAAGGTTTTCGCCAAGACATTGCATGTGGACTACGAGCACGAGGCCATCATCTTTGAGGACCTTGCGGTGACGAAATATGTCCTGGCCGATCGTCTGGTTGGTTTCGATCTGGAGCACACCCGCTTGGGACTCCGAAAGCTGGCCAAGATGCATGCGGCCGCTGCTGTTCTGAACGAACGTCAACCCGGATTGCTGACCAAGTTCGATCACGGCATCTTCAATCGCCACACCCAGGCCTTTGCACCCTTCTTTGTGAATACGGTGGGCGTGGCGGCTGACTTTGCCAGGGAGTGTCCCGAATTGGGTGAGCGGTATGCTACCAAATTGAAGAAGCTGCAGGAACGTGTAATGGAGTACTCCACAAGAGTTTACGATCCCCAACCGGGAGATTTTAATACATTGGTGCACGGTGACTACTGGGTGAACAATGTGATGTTGCGCTACGGCGAAAATAAGGAGCCACTGGACATGACTCTCATCGACTTCCAATTCTGCAGTTGGTCCTCGCCGGCGGTGGATCTGCACTACTTCTTCAACACTTCGGTGCAGGTCGATATTCGCTACGAACAGCAGGATGCCCTGTTTCAGTATTATCACACGGTGCTCGTGGAAACGCTTAAGGATCTCAACTT
Organism: Drosophila melanogaster; assembly: GCF_000001215.4. Lineage (NCBI taxonomy): Eukaryota > Metazoa > Arthropoda > Insecta > Diptera > Drosophilidae > Drosophila > Drosophila melanogaster. The sequence continues at coordinate 25,276,187 of NT_033777.3, read as the reverse complement.
TGGTGGCTACATTCCCACATTGAGGCAGTTCGTCCTGCAGCTCGAAAGGGGCAGATTCTTTGGTGAGTCCCATCTGGAATGATTTTCAAAAACCCATTATAATTGTTTATATTATTGTATCTAACAGCTGTCACAGTCGCTCTGGTCTGCCAGGCCATATTGACCAATGACCAAAACGCCGATGCCGACTTTAATGCTTTGATGAAGGATGACGAACGAGGCCGTAACTTCCGGAAGGTATTGTACACCAACAAGAGGTTGCAGGACAATCTCAAACGCGAGCTGCCACGCTTCGATCGGAGTGGTCTACTAGACGTAATTGACTGAATGGAAGCCATCATATACTACGAGTATTTGATAAAAAATAAAAACAAATTTTATTTTGAAGTTAAAACCATATGAAAAGCAGTTCATTTTTATTGCAAGTTGGTAAGCAATAAGATTAGAAATAGAACACACAATGGTTCTATTGTAAATGTTTGTATTCATAAAACTATATTAAATGTGACGTTTTAAAGCAAACGATAAGCGGGCCAACGGTGCGTATGAGTTATAAGGGGGACGCAACAATTCACTTACAAGTTTTTTCCTCAGTAGTACACCTTGACTTGTTAAATACATTCGTATTCGTATTTATTTGTTGTAGGTAAATATTAGTTTCTTTTATTAGCTAAAACATCTGCGGCTTATCTTTTGGCGTATCGCGATTGTTTCTATTTCACCACGATTCAAGGGCTTGTAATTGTTATCTTCTGAGATTTTTAGTATTGCTTGCACCTTTTGTTTGTCAAGAGTTTAGCACTATCTTGCCGAAATAAACTCGAAAGCGCTATTATCAGTCATGAACACTGTATTTCATATAAAAAGGTCAGTTATTGCCGAATTACACACATAAAGTGCAATCAAGCTATTAGATAAGTATTTTCCCAGGAAATTAAAAGCAACGACGTAGTTGAGCCAATACGTAGTAGTACTTAAACTTTTATTTATTTTAACTATTTACACAAGTTCAAGATTATCATTACATGTCATCCAGCAATCCAAACTGATCCAGAAAAGGCAGTGTGACACTTAATTTCTTTTTTATATTTTCCGATTCATAAACTGAGTTCTTGAATCGCATTCCACTCTCGGAACTGGATAGGACCTGCTCAATAGAAGCATCCTCTTTGCCCTCGTACTGCATGACAGGCTCAAAAATCAAGGAACAGAATACGGCTGCGGATAAATTATTTAAAAAACTATTTTGAAAGAGAGTTAAGAACTGTACCCACCATAGAATCCTCTCGAGCGGAACTGCAGTTGGAAGTCGAACAAGCTGGGTATCCGACCAGCATATTTTAACTTCCTTAGGGCCTCCGTCAGCCTATAGTAATAAAACTGAACCAATTCTGTTTGATGTTCCAAGCGAAGATTATCCTGCAACGAGGTGGAGAAGAAGTAGTGGAGATCGATGGCCGGCGAGTTCCACACGCTGAACTGGAAGTCAATGAAGATGGCATTCGTGGGATGCTCTTTTGCATCGTACTGGAACATAAAGTTGGTGGTCCAAAGATCTCCATGGGCCAGAGTTAAAAAGTCGCCAGGACTACTAGTCGTCGATCTTTCGCCATAGTCCATCAAACGTTCCACAAGCCTGTCGATCTTGGCCTTGTACCGCTGTCCCAACTCCTCATCCGAAGCAAGGGAGCGGGACAGAGCCTCCAGAAGATTGGTCATGATCGGGGCGTATGCCCGGGTGTGTTTGTTGAAAAAGCCACGATCATAGTTCTTGTCGAAGATACCCGGCTGTCGCTCGGCGAGAACTGATGAAGCTGCATGAAAGAGGGCCAGTTTCTCCAGTACCAGGTGGGTGTGTTCTAGGTCCAGCTTCTTTCGACGGCATGCAACCTTGTAATGATCCAGTGACATGTCCTCGAAGATGATCGAGTCCCTTTCGCGGTCCACATTCATGGTGGCCGCAAAGAGCTTCCTGGAGTCTTTAAGCTCCTTCCTCACCATATCCGCCAGCTGGGGAAGGATGTGCTCGTATATATCCATTTCACGGGTGTAGACACCATAGTGGATGAGCACATCGCCGGCTGGATCCCGGTCAGCGAATGTGGTCTTAACCAGAAATGTGGTGGACTGTTTCCCTTTCGATACCTTGGTCGTGTACTCCACATTGATGCGGGTCATCACGCTGCCGTAGTTTCCTCCATTGGCCACGGCTGGCTTTGTATCCAACGTCGCCAGCTTCAGTGAGCTATCCTTGAAGTAGGTGCGCAACTTATCCTGCACATATTCCGAGGTGAGCCAAACTGGCGCTGGGTGAACTTTGTGGGTAGATTTCTCAGTCATGATCCTATCCGTAACTCAGGGCTTTCGCTTCTGCGACATTGCGAACGGAGTCCGACCACTTTTATAGCCAACTTTAGTGTATATATGATAAGTTTAGTGCAAGTATCTCGTGGCAACTGGCTTCGTCATGGACAAACAACACTTGAACAATTTCGAGTCTGGTCGAACGCTCACGTTTTTTGCAATGCACTTTTTATTAAGTATTCCTGGTAACCAAAATTTCGCAACTTATCACCATATACAGATTCATCGCAACAAATTTATAATTAATTCATTTTGTTTTACATTTCCCAAAGAAGAGAAATACAACTTAATATTTTTTATTGTTTGTTATCGAATATCGTAAAAAGTAAGTGAATTAATTTAGTGGGTTGCCTTGATAGTTTTTCCAAGAATTCCCCCGTATCGTCGTCTGTAGCTAATTTTAATGTCAATATCAACAAAAACAATTAGAAAACTTTTTAATACGGATTTTGTCCCGTTTTCATGTTTTCTAAACATTTACCTACAATTAGCACCTGTGAATTGTCATTCATAAGTGCATACACAATTAATAAAAGTTAGTAATAGCAGGGAAAGTAATCGAAATTATTTTGTATTTATTATATTTTATAAGCAAATATAAAATCTATAATTACGATAATAATATTACTATTTTCGCTTTACATCACGTCTAGTAAACCCAAATGATCAAGAAAGGGCAAAGTGAGACGCATCTTTTTCCTGGTCTCCTCCGCCTGAAATGCGTCATCCTTAAAGCGCATTCCCTTCTCCGAAAGGGATATTATCTGATCCATTGATGCCTCTTCCTTGCCCGTGTACGTCATCGTTGGTTCAAAGATCAGTGATGCGAAGGCAGCTGAATGATAACATAAATGAATATAAATTCCTTAACCAGGCACGTTAGTATACCCACCATAGAAGGATCTGTTCCTGAACTGCTGATGGAAGACGAATAGGCTCGGAACATTTCCGGAATACTGGACTTTCTTCAAGGCAGCATTCAGTTTGTAATAGTAGAACTGGACCAGCTCTGGCTGTTTCTTCAGTCGAATATCAGCCTGCAAGGCCGTTGAAAAGAAGTAGTGTAGATCGATGGCCGGCGAGTTCCAAGCACTGAACTGAAAGTCGATAAAGATGGCATTTATGGGATGTCCTTTGTCGTCGTATTGGAACATAATATTGGTGGTCCAGAGATCCCCGTGAGCCAGGGTCAAAAAGTCACCGGGAACAATGGTCGTCGATCGTTCTCCGTACTCCATTACGTTCTCCACCAGTCGATCGATCTTTGCCTGGTAACGCTGACACAGATCCGGCTCCAGCTCCAGGGATCGGGACAAAGCCATCAAAAGATTCTTCATGATGGGCTCGTAGCCGCGGGTATGCTGGTTAAAGAATCCACGATCGAAATTCTTCGCAAAGATTCCAGGCTGGCGCTCAGCCAAGGCTGCTCCGGCAGCATGGAAATTGGCCAGCTTCTCGAGTACCAGATGAGTGTGCTCCAGATCCAGTTTCTTGAGCCGATCGGCCACTCTGTAATTCTCCAGGGACATATCCTCGAAGATGATCGAGTCCCGTTTCCGATCAACATAAACAGTGCCTGCAAATAGTTTCCGGGAATCTGCCAGCTCATTTCGCACCACTTCCGCCATCTGGGGCAGGATGCGCTCATACAGATCCAATTCCCTGTTGTACACTCCGTAGCTCAGGAGAACCTGCGCCGCCGGACCTGCGTCGGCAAATCTGGTGGAATCTGGTGGATTGTTTATCCTTTGATTTATCCGTCGTATACTCCACATAGATGCGAGTTATCACGCTTGAGTAGTTCTCCCCGTTGCCAAGGGCCAGCTTGATGTCCAGGTTCACCAGGCGGAGGGAGTCATTTCTAAAGTAGGAACGCAGCTTCTGCTCCACATAGTCGCGAGTGAGCCAAGCGGGCACCACTTGTGCGCTTCTATTGATTTCCTGGTGATCAACACTGCGGATTTTTCATCGGTGGGGTTCCGCTTTTATACCTCGTCGGTTAGGTAAGTACACATTTATTATTCAAGTCTTATCTATCATTCTATCTGACATTCCTGTTATCTTTCAATTCAACCATTTGAATTAGCTATTAGAAATCGTCATTGAGCTTATTACATACATATCCATTTGATGCCAGCGAACTACTAGAAATTTCTAAACAATTAATTGCTAAAAATAACGAAACTATTTTTAAGCTAAATTTCTAGGTAGATAGCAGTGATAATTTGATTAATTGACTTATACTGATAAGGAGCATTTATTTATTGTGTGGAGCATTTTCTTACATTTCGTCTAGTAAGCCCAGTTGATCAAGGAACGGCAGAGTCAGGTGCAACTTTTTTAGGTTCTCCTCCGTCTGATACACTGCATCCCTCAGTCGCACGCCCTTCTCATCGCTGGTCATGAACTGCTCTATGGACGGCTCCTCCTTGCCATTGTAGACCATAGTGGGCTCAAAAATCAACGACGCAAACACAGCTGAGTAAAATAAAGAAATTAAAAATTGTATAACATTTTATATACTTCGCAAACTTACCATAAAAACCTTTGGTCCGAAACTGCTGTTGGAACTCAAATAAACTCGGAACCTTACCCGAATATTTCACCCTTTCTAGAGCCACCACTAGTTTATAGAAGTAGAACTGGACCAGCTCGGTCTGACGCTCCAGACGAAGGTTTTCGTGGATCGAGGTTGAGAAAAAGTATTGCAGATCGATGGCCGGAGAATTCCAAACGCTGAACTGGAAATCAATGAAGATGGCATTAACTGGATGACCTTCGTCATCGTACTGGAACATGACATTGGTTGTCCAAATATCTCCATGGGCCAGAGTCACAAAATCGCCGGGAGCGACAGATGTCGATCTTTCGCCGTAGTCCATTACATTATCAATTAACCTGTCAATCTTCGCCTGGTATCGCTCCTTTAGATCCGGACTCAAATCGAGGGTACGCGACAAGGCCTTAAGGATATTTTTCATGATGGGCTCGTAGCCTCGTACATGTTTGTTAAAGAATCCACGGTCGTAGTTCTTTTCAAAGATTCCCGGTTGCCGCTGAGCCAGAGCTGCCCCCGCTGCATGGAAATCTGCCAGTTTCTCAAGAACCAGATAAGTGTGCTCCAGATCCAGTTTCTTCACCCTGCACGCAACCTTATACCTCTCCAGCGAAAGGTCCTCGAACATAATCGAGTCCCGCTCACGATCTACACCCACAGTAGCTGCAAACAGCTTCCGAGAATCGTGGAGCTCATTCTTCACTATATCCGCCAATCGGGGCAGTATCTGCTCGTACATGTCGATCTCCCTGGTGTAAATGCCGTAGTTGATGAGCAAATGGGCCGCCGGGTCTTTGTCGGCGAAGGTCGTCTTCAGCAGAAAGGTTGCGGACTGGTTATCCTTTGAATCCTTCGTAATGTACTCCACACTGATGCGGGTCATCACGCTGGCGTAGTTCTCTCCATTCGCTGTCGCCGGCTTGATCGTCAGTTTCTTCAGATTCAAGGTGTCATTCTTAAAGTAGACTCTTAACTTTTTCTCCACGTACTCCTCTGTCAGCCACGCGGGCGCATTGTGGGTCGTTTTCTCCGGCATAATGTTGAAATTCTACTAGCTTTCGTCAGAGGTGGGCATGGCTTTTATACACTGACGAGATGCTCATGATTAGATGAGACGGCACAGAGCGTATCTCATGAGTCGTAAGCTCCTTAATTGCCGGCAATTGAAAAGATAGGCGACAGCACATCTGAAAAAATTTATTAGGATAGGGCTCTGCACTGTGTGAAAGATCATAGAATAGCGACTGTTGTTCAGCTAGGCTAACTAGCTAGACCAACTTATAAGTAAAAAAAATAAAACTTCACATATCGTCTAACAACCCCTGCTGATCCAGAAACGGCAGAGTGAGTAGCATTTTTTCTCGGATGTGGTCAGCATGATACACAGAATCTCTGAACCGGACTCCACTGGCGGCAGTGGACAATCCTTGTGCAATAGACGCTTCCTCAGTTCCGGTGTAAAGCATGCAGGGCTCGGAAATCAGTGAGCAGAAAACAGCTAAAAGAATTTCTTAAATTAAAATTTATTTTCACTATAACTTGCATATACTTACCATAGAAAGATCTAGCCCTAAACTGCAGTTGAAATTCAAATAAGCTCGGAATACGACGCGAATACTGTAGTTTCTTCAGAGATTCCACCAGCCTGTAGTAATAAAACTGGACCAATTCAGGCTGATGTTTCCAGCGAAGATGGTCCTGGATCGAAGTGGAGAAGAAGTAGTGCAAATCGATGGCCGGAGAGTTCCACACACTGAACTGAAAATCAATTAGGACGGCATTGATGGGATGACCCTGTTCGTCGTACTGAAACATCACATTTGTTGTCTAAAGATCCCCGTGGGCTAGGGTTAGGAAATCTCCTGGATTGGTCAATGTCGATCGATCGCCGTAATCCATTATTGTATCCACTAGCCGGTCTATCTTGCTCTGATAACGATCGTTTAAATACAAATTCAGCTCCAGGGAGCGAGATAGAGCCTGTAGTAGGTTCCTAAAGATTGGCTGAAAGCCTCGAAAATGTTTGTTAAAGAATCCTCGATCGTAGTTCTTCTCAAAGATTCCAGGCTTTCGCTCGGCAAGAACTGCTGCAGCTGCATGGAAATCAGCCAGTTTCTCCAGGACCAGATGTGTGTGCTCCAAATCCAGTTTTTTAAGCCGGCAAGCGACTTTGTAGTCCTCCAACGACAGGTCCTCAAAAAGGATTGAGTCCCGCTCGCGATCTACATTGACGGTAGCTGCAAACATCTTTCGGGAATCCTCGAGCTCGCCCCTCACCATTCTGGCCAGGTTGGTTGTTGTTGGTACATGTCCATTTCTCTGATGGAAACCCCGTAGCCGGCCAGTATATTGGCTGCCGGATCCTTGGCGGCAAAGGTGGTTTTCAGTAGGAAAGTAGCGCTCTGAGTGTCCTTTGAATCCTTTGTGCTGTACTCCAGATTGATGCGGGTCATCACACTGGCGTAATTATCTCCTTTTGATGTAGCCGGCTCAGTCTCTAGTTTCTTCAACTGTAGAGAGTCGTCTTCAAAATATCTGCATAACTTATACTCCACATATTCCTTTGTGAGCCATTCAGGATCGGTATGGGTATTTTTTTCTGACATTATGGATCCGAACGTTAGCGCTATAGTTTAAGCAGTGAAGACAGTTTGCGATATTTCCCAAAGTCTTATCATCTTAATTACGACTAACTACGCTAATCCCTCTGGTTAGGGGCCCCCAATAAAATCGTAAAGTACATTTTATTCAGAGTGTTAGCATTCTTCTTACTTATGTAACGTAATCGTTTGTACAAATTTACATGTCATCCAGCAATCCCCACTGATCAAGATACGGAAGTGTTTGCTGAAGCTTTAGCCTGACGGACTCCTGCTGGAACACATCGTCTTTGAATCTCATACCACCTTTGCTCTCCGAAATGATGTGGTCCAGGGAAACCTTTTCTTTTCCATCATACACCATAAAGGGTTCAAAAATTAGAGAAGCGAACACAGCTGTAAATCAGAGTAGATTTGTATCAGATCTTAAATATATATACTTCTCTTTTTTTAGTGCATCCCTCAGTTTGTAGAAGTAGAACTGGACCAGCTCTGGTTGATTGTTTAGGCGGAGCTTGTCATGGATGGAAGTGGAGAAGAAGTGAAGTGAAGATCGAGGGCTGGTGAGTTCCACACGCTAAACTGGAAATCGATGAAGGCAGCATTAATGGGATGTCCCTTTGCACAGATCTCCGTGATTGAGAATCACAAAATCGCCATATAGCCTGAAGCTCATCTCGCTCCGACTAAGTTAAATACCCTAGATAGAAAATTAATAACATAAAGTATGTTATAGTCAATTTTAATATATTTTCCGTTTCTCAATTACTTTTATATATTTTCATAACCATAACCCATTATTATAAAAGCTATCATCTTATTAAATCATTTTGGCGACTCATGAAAATGCCTTTATTATTATTTATTATTATTATTTATTTATTACCTAGAGTAGTTAAAACACAATTTGCGATGTCTTGATGAAATGTTTTAATTTTAAATATACATATCACTATTTTTATTTAATAGATTAACATGATCTAGAAGTCCCAGCCAGCATACTCCTTAACCACATCCTTGTTCTCCTTGCGATGACGATGCACAGCACTAGCCTCTCCCTTGGCCACACACTTCTTTCGCTGCTCCCGCTTCTCCTTAATGTCCATGTTGCGTCGTATCCGGTCGGTAATCACAGACGGAGCTATTGTGCTGGTTGTGGTAGAATAGGAGCGTTGACTTCTCGCATCATTTAGCATTTGCTCGACCATTTTGAGACGATACATGCGGGAGTTAGGATCCAGGCCAACTAGCTCGGGAACTTCATCCGTATCTAAATCATTGGAACTGATGGACTTGACGTCTTCTTCAACGGTATTAGTTGCCGAAGTTTCAGCTTCGAATGGAATAACGTCTGGAGTTTCAGCCGGCAGGGAAATGTCCAACTTTTTGGGCATTGTTTGATCGGGAACTTCTGGACCTACGCTGAGATTACCCAGATATTGCGTACACGATTCAATGTACCGACGCACTGCGTCATCCGACTTCTGAGTGGGCTTGGCTTCGCTATAAATGACTTCGTTCTCCACCTGGCGTCGGCACTCGTCAATCTCTACAGATGCTGCGGTAACCAAGGTGGGAGGCTCTTCCTCCTCTTCCAAATCCTCTCCCTCATCCTCCTCATCTGCCTGATCCACCATGCCGTACTCCTCAAGAAGATCCTGCTCCATCTCCTTAGTGAAGCCATAGCCTGTGCAATGTACCTCGGCATCCAAATCATCCTCACGCACCAGGTCGCTGAACTTGGGGTAGTCTTCGCTTTCGTAACCAAATTTGCGACGGAACATTTCACGCACGCAGTTAACATCGCGTTCGAAGAAACTAAAATATATTTTTCTATTAATACTTGAATACTATAATCACAAAGAAAGCTTACAATTCTGCATTTTCATGCGAGGTGGACATCATCTGAGGGAAATCAATCAGTATGGGCTTGCCGGCGTCTGTCACCATTAAATTAAACTCATTAAAATCGCCATGAATAACTCCAGAATTTCCCAGACGCACAATAAGGTTCATAAGATCATCGTAAACTTGTGGAGCGTCTAGAAGTTCGTGAACTTGGGTCCTATAAAAATGATATTCAAAAATACGAATAATGATAAAAGTGACTAGCTTACATGGGCCAGCCCTTGACGAGGTCCATTAAGACGCAGTGGCGGTTGAAATCGATGGGTTTTGGCACTGGAAACCCACGATCATAGAGTGCCGACATGTAGGCAAACTCGCGGGTAGCCGAGATGCGAGATAAGTACAACCAGGAGGCCTTGTGTCGGCGACCGTGGTAGTCTCTTTTGGCTTTTACATTCCTGAAACAAGTTCGACCCAATCGGTGTAGTTTGAGGCAAATTGGAGTGCCCTCCTCATCAGCCACCACGTAGATGTTGGACTCCTTGCCAATTCCAATCTGGTTGCCAAAGGAACTGACCGATCCCCGCAGTGTGAGAGACTTCAGAGCCAGATAGTCGTAGCCCGTGTTTGTCAAGCGGTAGCCATCATCTGTGAGCCAATAATTGTTAATGACCATAAAAACTTCAATCTGCAGCCATACATACATTTCTTTCCCCGTTCGTAGGCCAATAGCTTGTGCTTGCACAGCTCCTTGAGCAGCTTGTGGACTCCACCCGACTTCAGATTCGCAATGGCAGCAGCCAGGGGACCAGGGACCAGCTCGTGGTTCTTCATGCCCATCTCGATGGCGGTGAGGACGCGGAAGTCCTCTTTGGTGAGATATCGCAGCACTGTCACGTTTAATTTACCCATTTTCGTTCTATTTTGACAGTTTAACAACGCATTTAGCAATGTTTTCGTTTCACACGTGCAGGCACGATAGGTGGTGAGAAATCGGTATGCATCGATTGTAGCAAGAGTATCGCTTATAATTATATCATTTTCCAACTACCGAACATTGTAATGCAACTGGTGTTTTACATCCCGGTCCGGAACGGTCACACTGACCTGCACATCGTCATCAGGAAGAGACAAAATCGGGGAAATGGCTGGAGATGATCTGATTGCGAAATTCCAGGCGCTCGGCATGAGCGAGCAAAAGGCGAAGGAAACTTTGAAGAATGCCAACGTGACAAAGAATCTCCAGCTGTCGCTGGCGGCGGCGGGAAGCGCCACCCTATCCGACGGCACTGGTATGCTGATCTACCACATGGCTACCAAGCTGAAGCCGCAGACTGCGGACCATCTGCCTCTTCTGGTGCGCTACATAGTGGAGCACAAGCTGGACAACACTCAGCGCGTTGATGCCGCCCTGGAGTACCTGCTCAAGTGCGGTCAGAGCCTGAATGCCAACATAGATCTGCAGGCGCTTGAGAAGGAGTGCGGCGTTGGAGTGGTGGTCACTCCGGAGCAGATCGAGCGCACTGTGCAGGCCAAGATCAAGGCCAGCTACAAGGAGGCCTTGTTGGAGCAACGCTACCATTTTAACTCTTTTAAAATCCTGCAAGATGTCCGGGGAGAACTCAAGTGGGCGGATGCCAAGTCCGTGAAGGCGGCCATCGATGTGGAGATCTTCGATCTGTTGGGTCCCAAAACAGAAGCAGACTTGAAACCTCAGACAAAAGCAAACGATAAGCCGAAGGCTGCAAAACCGAAAGCTGAAGTAACTCCTGCCGCTCAAACGGCTGAAGCTGCATCCGATGGAGCCACCACCATTTCGGAACTCATGAAAACCAAGGTACACTTCCATGCTCCCGGAGAGAACTTCAAGGCAGATGGCTACGTGGTCACCGAGCACACGGAGCGGCTACTAAAGGAGCACCTGGCGAGAACTGGAGGCAAAGTGCACACACGATTTCCGCCAGAGCCGAATGGCATCCTGCACATCGGTCACGCAAAGGCTATTAACATTAACTTTGGATACGCGGCTGCCCACGATGGAGTCTGTTACTTGCGCTACGACGACACCAATCCCGAGAAGGAGGAGGAGAAGTTCTTTTTGGCCATCAAGGAGATGGTGGAATGGCTGGGCTACAAACCATTCAAGATCACCTACTCCTCGGACAACTTCCAGCAGCTGTACGAGTGGGCTGTTGTGCTGATTAACAAAGGATTGGCCTACGTGTGTCACCAGAAGGCGGAGGAACTGAAAGGCTTCAATCCGAAGCCCAGCCCTTGGAGGGAGCGTCCCATTGAGGAGTCACTTCGGCTGTTTGAAGACATGAAGCGTGGAAAGATCGACGAGGGAGCGGCCACACTGCGCATGAAGGTCACCCTGGAGGAGGGCAAGATGGACCCGGTGGCGTATCGCATTAAGTTTATCTCACACCACCGTACGGGCTCTGACTGGTGCATTTACCCCACGTATGATTATACTCATTGCCTTTGTGACTCTCTCGAGGATATAACCCACTCACTGTGCACCAAGGAGTTCCAGTCGAGACGATCCTCCTACTACTGGCTGTGCAACGCTTTGGGTATCTACTGCCCGGTGCAGTGGGAATACGGTAGGCTGAACATGAACTACGCACTTGTGTCAAAGCGCAAGATTGCAAAGCTGATCACGGAGCAGATTGTCCACGACTGGGACGATCCCAGGCTGTTTACTCTGACGGCTCTGAGACGTAGAGGCTTCCCAGCAGAGGCCATCAACAACTTCTGCGCCCAGATGGGCGTAACGGGTGCCCAGATCGCCGTCGACCCCGCCATGTTGGAGGCAGCAGTGCGGGATGTGCTAAATGTTACAGCTCCCCGTCGGTTGGTTGTCCTGGAACCGCTCAAAGTTACCATAAAGAATTTCCCTCATGCAGCGCCCGTGCAGCTAGAAGTGCCTGATTTCCCGCAAAACCCACAGCAAGGAACTCATAAGATCACCCTAGACAAGGTGATCTATATTGAGCAGGGAGACTTCAAGTTGGAGCCTGAAAAGGGATACCGTCGTCTGGCACCGAAGCAATCTGTGGGTCTCCGGCACGCGGGTCTCGTAATCAGCGTGGATGAGATAGTAAAGGATCCGGCGACTGGTCAGGTGGTGGAACTAATCTGCACCAGCCAACCTGCCGAGCAGGCCGAGAAGCCCAAGGCTTTTGTCCAGTGGGTATCGCAGCCGATACAGCTGGAAGTGCGTCTGTACGAGCAGCTCTTCAAGCACAAGAATCCCGAGGATCCCAACGAGGTGCCCGGCGGTTTCCTGAGCGACATCAGTGAGCAATCCATGTCGGTGGTGGTGGCATTCGCGGATCGGGCCCTAAACCAGGCCAAGGTTTACGACAAGTTCCAGTTCGAGAGGATTGGCTTCTTCTCCGTAGATCCTGACACCAGTGCGAACCACCTAGTGTTCAACCGCACTGTGGGATTGAAGGAAGATGCGGGCAAGAAGTGAACGGGATTTCGGGAACCCACAAATGAAAAGAAACAAAATCCGTATCACATTAAAATTCGATTTATAAAATCAATGTTCATTTCTTTCCCTCCACCATGATGATGTGGTAGCCAAACTTGGTCTTAATCGGGGGATCTGTGTACACGGGATTGTTGACAGTGGAGATGGGCAATGCGAAGGCGGCGTCCTGAAATGGGCCCACCATCGCTCCTCGGATCTGCCATCCGAGATCGCCGCCTTGTCGCGCCTTGTCCTCGCTGTAAGCAGCCGCTACCTCGGGGAATTTTTGGCCTGCCTTTAGCTTCTCCATCGCTTCGGTGATCTTGCCCTGCTTCTCGCACAAGATGTGACGAACCTTTACAGCATTGCCTCCCTTCTTCTCCTTACCGGCAGCTGCAGATGGCAAAATTCATTTGAAGGATAGGATTTTTGCTTTAGTCGTAAGCACTTACACTTGTCTTCGGCGGCTGGCTTTTTGCCACCTTTCCCTGCATCCTTTCCACTCTTCGCATCCTTTTTCGGTGGCATTTTCGTTCAATGTTTTTAAATTGCAAATTCGAAACAAGTAAACAGTTTGGTTGGAGCAGACACATGCGGTCAGTGCTGCGCACTAAGATCTAACCTTTTTTATCAAACCACTTTATTTCAAGATCTAGTAAATATTTATGTTGTTGATTCATATGGGTAGCCATTGCACATTTAATTTATTATGAATAAAATTAAACAAAAAGTTTTGAAGAACAAAATATTTGCTTGGCCGCTTATAGCCACATTTGCATCTCTGATGTGCGTCGAAAGCTTTCGATAGAAATCCGGTTTGCGTCAACGGTCACACTTAGATGCACTTTCTAATCAGACGTTTAACTTTGGGTGCAGATAAGCCAGCGTAAGAGATTAGAGAATCCGGGAATTATCGCACCCTCTTGAAATTGTCATCATGGAACTGAGCTGGGAGATAGTGTTCTGCGTGGGCATTGCGGTGCTGGTTCATGTTCTGGTCTACGTGTTCGTCATGGCCAAGAAACCGAGGAGCATTGTGGGTCGTCATGTGGTGGTCACCGGCGGCTCCAAGGGAATCGGACTCTGTCTGGCGGTGGAGTGCGCCATGAAAGGCGCCAATGTGACGGTGATAGCGCGCGACGAGAAAATGCTGAGTGAGTAATGTTCTGGCTAGGAAACCCCACCCAAAATACTCTTATCTTTGATATACGATCTTTTTTGCAGGCGGAGCAGTGGCTCTGATGGAAGTGATTCGCCAGCGGCCAGATCAAAAGTTCCAGTACAGAAGTCTGGACATAAGCGGCGATTATGACCAGGTGGCCAAAGTGCTTGGCGAGATCGAAGATAGCTTCGGCCCCATATACACTTTAATAAACTGTGCCGGAATGGCCATTTGCGGTGTGTTCGAGGAGGTCTCAGTCCAGGATGTCCACAAGCTGATGAACGTAAACTTCTTCGGCACCTATAACTGCACCCGTTATGTCCTGCCCAAAATGAAGAAAGCCGGCGACGGCATTATTGTAATCACTGCCTCACAGGCGGCTATGTTTGGCATCTATGGATACGGTCCTTACTCAGCCACCAAGTACGCCCTGAGAGCGATGGCTGAAACGATTGCAATGGAGTCTCGGGAGCACGGGGTCAGCGTCACTCTGGCCATGCCCTGCGATACGAATACACCCGGATTCGAGGAGGAGGAGAAGTCAAAGCCCAGGGAAACCAAAATAATCTCTGGTGGAGGAGGTCTCATAGAGCCGGAAGTTATGGCGAAAGCTATACTTAAGGATGCCCTGGTGAGTCTGTTACCCATAGTTAATATTCACGCAATCTAACTAGAATACTTTTTCTTATTTGTAGAAGGGAAAATTCACCTCAACTGTTGGAGCAGAAAGCTGGCTGATCACCACTTTGGGTGGAGCATTGCTTCCTTGGGATGGCTTCTTCACCAATCTTCTGCACGCCATAGTTTTGGGACCACTGCGAATAGTTAGCTACGCTCTGCACAAGTACTTCAATAGTGTTATACGCAAATGCGCTCGAGAGGATAAGGCCAAGGCCACATCGCAAGTGGAGTCCAAGTGAAATCTCTCTTGTCCCGCTGCCCTTAAAGTATTCCCAAGTGCCCATAATTAAATCACTTTTTTATAATTAATCAAAATGTGCGATTGTTTTGCATGGTTAGCCTATTCATATATTACAATTCCCGTATTATCATTCATTTTTATATATATATTTGTATGTGCATTTGAACTTTTTTATTATTGCCGTGCTAGGGTTTTAACTATTTGTATCGTGTTTTCTAGACTAGATGACGTGTGCTCGTTTTGTTGGTGTGTGCTTCGTTTTAACAAAAATAAAATGTATTTACTGTTCAGAAAATGAGTCGTTTTTAAATAACCACTTAGTGATTGTGCTAATCGCTAAAGCAATTTCACGCATTGGCCTAATCAAAATTGGTTTCGTATCTTAAAATCGAACAGCAAACTACATGCAGAAGCGATTAGATAAATACAAAAACCACGCCACAAAAGCCATCAACCTTTTCCAAATGGTTCAAAATTCAACGATAAATTATTTGGTTTTCTTTTGTCTTTCTTTATTCATAAGACGCACCCAGTGTACACTTCCTATAGTTTCAGTTTTCAATTCGCCTTTTTTTAACATTCTGTATAGTTAACGCTAACAAAAATTGTATAATCATAATGCAAAATATATATATATATATGTTTGTATATATATTTAGACATATTATTATAGCATCTTAGCACGATAATCAAAAATAATTGGATTCAAATACAGTAAGTCTACTTTTTGGATAGAAGAGTTATTAAATTATTGTTAGGATTAGGATGAAAAACTAAATTAGAGCTGATCTGCAGTATTTCGGTATCGTTTGGGATTTACAATAGATAGAAAGCATTGTAAATAAATATAAATTTAAACAAGCAGTTAGATTAAACAATAAACAAGGTATTTTGCACAAGACGCCGTACGACAACTCAACAGTGAAACGAAAAATGCTACACAAACCGAAAAGGAAAATCATATTATAAGCTTGTTTCTGGTTGATGTTATGCTGCTGGTTCCCATTCCGGGCTGCTTTCGGTAGCTTTCTCTAGTAGTCCTCAATGGCAATGATCTGCGGTGGTTTGATGGACGATGCTGTTGGCGACCCCACATCCTTGGTCGCTGCGCTGTCGCTGGTTGGTGATGGTGGCGCTGCAGCTGCAGAAGAGGCATTTGAAGGATCACCCGATCCCGCTGCCGTCGCCCGCGTGTCCGACGTCTGTGCGGCTAATTGTCACTTTGAGTTGCCCGCCACGGAACCGGGTCCGGAACCCGCCAGATCATTCACCCGCTGGTAGCGCGGTTTATTGCGGGTAAACGGCAAGTACTTGTACTTGATCATATGCTTGATCTGGCGCTTCATCGTGATGCAGAAGAGCGTGATAAAGTACATGACCAGGATGGGCCAGAATACCGGCACGTTGAAGAAATCGAAGAACGTACAAATCAGACCGATGAGCGTGCTCTTCGCCACCGACAGCCAGAACTTGAACTCCGGCAGGCGGCGAATGAATGGCCGGAACTCTTCGTTGCTGCGAGTTGGCAGATTGGGTCCCTCGTCCTCGTCATCCTGCGAATACGGATCGAACTCCGGGTCGATCTTGGGCGTTAAAAAAGCGATAAACAGGTTCAAGTGGTAAATGCCAAGCGCATAGCACACGATGTACCAGCCCTGATAGATGAAGATGCGCAGCACAAAGAGCAGGAGCAGAAAGCCGGCGAACACCCAGCGCATTCGTGTGTGCGGTGTGCTACGGTCCAAGGCGGATTGGTAGGTCTGCGGAAGCAAAGGATGCGGGTTAGTTCCCGGCACGTACGGGCTATCCACAATTACTTACCTGTGAGAGGCGCTGAAAGAACTTCTTAACCCCGCCGCCGCCGGCAGCACTGCTGTCCTCGTTCATCATGGTCGTCGTCGGTAGTCTCTCATTAATCTCCGGCCCTCGACTTTTATTGTTGACTTTGACGCTGTCGTTGTTCTCGCTGCACACGTGTATCGATTCGGGAATTGCAAAATTTTCCGGGACGGGGGCAGGGGCTGCCGGAAAGGGGCTAACAAAACACGAAATGGGCCAACTGGCAAACTAGACGCGCTTCAATCGCTAATTATTCTCTAATTCATATTCTGCACCGCCCGTCGTCGCCTTCTTCTTCTTCCTCCTTGTTGTAGGGCTGTTTCAACTGTCAGTTTCCTGAGATTGCTATATAGACAGTATTCGGGATTCGTAAAGTTCTGGCCACAGTTTAGTGCGTTTCTATGCGGTAACTAATTTAATTACACTAGAGATTTGTCGGCAATTTATTGTTCTTTTTTCACACAGAGTTCACCACGTCATTATGCTCTCTCAGTGGCAGGGCTGTCAAACTATCGGCTGGGGATGGAACAATCGGGAGTTGAGCGATTATCGCGAAAGGTAATTGTTTGTTTTAATTTTTTATCTAAGTGCTGTCGATATTTTAAAAATAGGTAGAGGTACATTTAATATATAAAAACATAGCCAGTTTCCTTGTGCTATATGGTTGTACGTCCGAATTTGTCTCCTCTCTAATATATCGATTGCTTTATTCAATAGTCAAATTTATTTCAAATGTAATATTAATGTTTATCGAAATTTTATTAGCAAAATGTGAAATAGCCATTGTCGCTACTGTTTTGGATGAATATTCTAACACAATCCTAGACATGCTACATATATTTAGATCCGGTTTGCTTATGAGCTCGCCTGCTCCTCCGGCGCGTCGTCATTCTTGTTCTCCTCATCACCTTGCAAGGCCTTGGCTCGTTTTATGCACGAATTGACCGTGTTGAGGAACTCACTGGCGATCTCTTCCTTGGCGAATCGACAGGCAAGGCGTTCCAGGACGCCCTCGGTGTCAACTTTACCCTCTGCGTCCACCGCGTAGTTGTAGCCGGCCCACAGGAAGCTCTTCATCTGCGCGTTCATGTAATCCATTTGCAGGGAGGCGGAGATATTCATGTTAAGCACCAGCTTGTGGATCTGCTCCTGCCGCATGATCAGTCGGAATGTCTGCAGCTCCGGGTGCTCCAGCACCTTTATCTCACCGACACCTTTTTTTTTTTTTTTTGGTTTTATAAAAACTTTTAGTGTGAATAAGAAAGGGACTATTACTACAGCTTACCTCGCTCCTTCCATTGTTTCGATTCGGCGTCATAGCGATAAAGCTTCGCCCGCTCGCCAAACAGCTTAGTCTCGTTCTCCTCTCCCGTGGTGACAACTATCTCATCCGGCAGCTCTACAATGGCATCATAGTGCGGATCGTAGTTGTCATCAGTGGTCGCGTCGCCGTCATCATCGCACTCTTCTGTGGCTTGCGGCGACTCGAAGTTCTTGAAAGCGTTCTGATGCGTGAGGTTATAAAAGCCGCCCCCGGCGGACTTGTTGAATCCCACGGTAGTGCCCTGGCTATTGGCCGACAGGTTGGCAAAGTCGTTGCCCGTCTTGTTCGCTAAGTCCGCAAAAGTGCCGCCCGGATTGCTTGCCAAATCTGCAAACGTGCTGCCTGTCTTGGCCAAATCGGCAAATGTGCTGGTCGTCTCCGGCACCAACTCCTTCTTTTCCTTGCCTTCGGCTTTAAGATCAGTGGTGTTATTCGAGGTTATGTCCTTTTCCTTTTCATTTTTTGCAGCTGTAAATGAGAAGGTTGCCATTTGTCCAAAAGCGGGTGCACTGCCAAACACAAAGTCTTTAGCAGGTGACTGGGTTTCAATTTTGGGTATTCCAAAGGCGTTGGACCCTCCAAATAACAATGGGGTTCCGCCAATGATAGATTTTGGTTCTTCCTTGCCATCTGATTTTTGCAAATTAACTTTGTGGCCTCCAAAAGGATTGGCGTCTCCGAACACAGGTGCGGCAATTCCACCGAAGGCCAACTTCGGTGCTTCTTGGGTCGCTGGCGATTGGGAATCCGCTTTATTGCCTCCGAAGACAGACTCTGAGGAATCTTTCTTCTGTTGCTCAGCCGCTTTATTTCCACCCCCGAAAAAGAACTTGACAGAACCGTCAGACGAATTTTCGTTTGACGAGCCGCTACGGAATATAGATCCCAAAACGTTTCCTTGTCCTTCGCCTGATGCTAGTTTTTGAAGATTAGCTAATGGGCCAGCATCCTTTCCAGGCTCCGATTTATCTGAAGTGAACATAAAAAGCGGTTAGATCCTTTTATCTTGAGGTCAACGTCGAATTATACATACCCGTGCTACCGAAAATGAATGCTGAACTAGGCGTTTTGCTTGCCTCAGAAGCCGAAGAGTTATTTCTGCTCAGCGAACTGCCTTTGAACAATATGGTGGCAGGTGTTTGGTAATCGTTAGGCTTGGCCAATGGCTGGGGGAGAGTCAGTAGGGGAAGGGTCATGGGAAGTGGAGGGATTACTTCGTGCGTGGTTGGCCTTACAGAAGAGGTTTTGCCAACATCAAGTACTTCCGATTCGCCTCCTCTGCTCTTTGCCGCCCCATCATTTTTTTGGGACGGTTTATTTGCTTCCGTCGATTGGGAAACGGAGCCGACCACTGGGCTATCTTCTATCGGCTTTGCGGTTTCATTAAGAGCATTTTTGATCGCTTCCATAAATCCTTGTGCCACCTCCTTGTTTTTAAAACGCAAAGTGAATCGCTCTAGGACACTCTCGCCCTCGCTAAAATCGTGTACAGCAAACATCCACGACGTTTCAGTCTTCTCCCTGTACACCACATTCTCGTTAAGCACATGGTTAAGACAGATCTTGAACACCTGCTCCCGACGCATGACCACGCGCAGCTTTTTGGTCTGCCTATGGCGCAGGATCTTCACATCCCCCAAGCCGCGCTCTTTCCAATCGCTCTCGTTTAGGCGGTACAACTTGGCCTTATGCACATACAATAGCTCCTCGTCCTCCTCACCTGTTTTTACATCAATCTGAAATAAACATTTGTTAAATAAGAAAACAAATATGGTTTATGGCATCAAATAATTGTACCTTATCGGGTAATGGGATTACTGGTGAAAAGTAAGTGTTGTTCTCCTCCTCCTCCACCTCTTGCGAATCGTTATCTTCATCCTCCTTAGCTGCTGTACTATTTGGCTGCTGCTGGTCGGGCTTGGGCTTGGTCATGGAGAAGGTGAAGCTGCTGGATCCAATTGAGGTAGTCGGAGCAACAGCTGCGGGCATCGCAGCGAAGTTGAACGTGGCTCCATCGCCAGCCTGATCTTTGTCACCAGCCGCTGCGGCTCCGAAACCAAAGCTAAACTTGGAGGTAGGTGGCAGATTAAGTCCCGATCCTAGTGACTTCTCCTTCTGTGGTACCGTGTCATTCTTGGGTGCATCACAGGCGCTGCAGTAAAGAGACTCTCCGGGATTGTTCACATAGCATGCGCTACATGACCAACTACCGACTGCAGGTTTGAAGGCGTCCCCGAATCCAGAAGTCATTGAAGACTTTCCAAATCCAAGGGCTGCCGTTTGAACTGACGTAGGTGCCGAAGCCGAGGCGGTAACAACTGCCACTGCTGGCTTCTCCTTTGGCTGTGTGGCGCCACCGAAACTAAATCCACCTGTGGCTGGAAGAGTCGCTGAGGAGGCAAAGCCAAACGAAAACTTGTTTGAGGAGCTAGTGGTAAGATTTAACGCGTTCCCTTGGTCTAACCCCGATTGCTTGGGGGGAACAGTGGCATCTTTGGGCTCCTGGCAGGCCAAGCAGTAGAGCTGATCCTGGCCATTGTTGGTATAGCAGGCTTGGCAGTTCCAACTGCCTGCCTTAGGCTTAAAGGCATCTCCAAAGCCTTTAATTGGCTTCTCCTTTTCTCCAGCGGCAGAAGGGACCTCCTCCTTTTTGGGTTCATTTCCAATACTTTGTTGAGCCTTTTGCACGGCCTCGAGGAATTGCTGACAGATGTCTTGCGACTTAAATCGCACAGCGAGCAATGCGGTGGTTAACTCCTCATCGGAATAATCCTGAGCACCCCATGTGACGGCCGCTTTACAGTTCGTTGCATAAGTGAACTTGGTCTCAGGCAACAGTCGCTGATTGCAGCACAGCTTATGGACCTGCTCGCGCCGCATAAGCAGGCGAACCTTGTTGGGATCAGTGCGATCCCGAAGGAGCTTCATATTACCAAGGCCGCGCTCCTTCCACTCATTCGCTTCCTTATCCCAACGCAGAAGCTTGGCACGGTGCTCGAAGAGCACATCCTCATTCTCTTCGCCGGTGACCACCTCCACTATATCGGGCAGGGCAATAACAGGCACGAACTGAGCGGTGGGCACATACTCCTCCTCAGCGTCCGAGGAGTTTGACTTGTTTAATTGTGACTCCTGCTGAAGCGTTTTGCCTTGAACTGTATTGTCCTTGATCAAAGCCGTGGTGAATAAAGTAGTGTTGTTGCCGCTGCCCACCGCAGAAGCGGTACCAAAAGAAAGGTTTCCGAACGGAGAGGCGGTGGAAGTTCCAAATCCTGATGACCCATTCGGCGTGAAGCTAAAGCTGGCAAATGGTGTGGCAGAGGCTGGCGCAGATGTTGCAGGAGCAGCACTGACTGACAGGGTTCCAAACAGTGACTTAGCTGCTGTTGCTGGTGGGTCCGGATTAGGCTGAGTTTTTGTCTGCTCCTGAGGCTTATTGATTAGCGAATTGGCTGCTGGGGTGCTGGTTACAAAGCTCTTGAATGCCGCTGGAGCAGTCGCAGTTGATCCTTTCTCCGCTGTGTTTACCGTCGGTTTCACGGTTTCCTTCGACTTGGCGGCCTCGCTTGCCTTTGTAAAAGCCACCCTGAACTCTTCAGCCAACTCCCCTGTTTTGAAACGCACCAGGAATCTCTCCAATGTAACTTGCTCATCCGCAAAATCATTTGCCGCCCACAGAAGGGATTTCTTATCCTTGTCCTGGTTGGCAACATTTATCGTAATGTCTGCAGTGATTGTGTGATTAGCACACACTTTGTGAGTTTGATCGCGACGCATCAAGACTCGCGAAACGCCGGTGGCTTTGTCGCATAAAATTTTGATCACCCCTGTCCCGCGCTCCTTCCACTCCTTGTCCACATATCGAAAGAGCTTGGCTCGGCTGGTAAACTTGATATCCTCGCCCTCCTCCCCTGTTCGAACCTCCACTTCATCGGGTAGTGGAATGATGGGCTTGAAATCGGGACGAGGATCGTAATCATCTGCTGAAGTATCTTGTGGCAGAGTTTTGTTGGGATCAGTAGCCCCACTTTGGTTTTGCTCAGCTTCCTCTTGTTCCTTTTGTTTTTCGGCTGCTGCCTTAGCCACCTGTGTCTTGAATGAAAAAGGACTTTCGGAAGACTTACTGCCAAAGTTAAAGCTGAGTGATCCTACTCCTGACACCGATGGCTGTGCCGGTTGTGCCGATTGTGCCGGCTGTTCCGGTGCTTGAACCAAACTTGGCTTGATATGCTGTGCTGGAATGGTCACACTTAAAGTGGGTTGGACACTGGCAGTCGTGGGTTTCGGCAACGGATCTGAACTGGTTATGACCACATTGGCTGGCGGCTCCTTTTCCACGGGCTGATTGTTCAACGCACGGTTAAACATAGACGGCACACTAACAGGGGCGGGTGCGGGTGGCTGTGCAGGAACAGAAGGAGCCACTTGAGGTATATGAACAGGAGGCGGAACAGCAGTTGTTGCCGGTGGATTCACAGTTCCAGCAATTGGTGGAGCAGGAGCAGTACTAGGTATTGGCACCGTTGGAACAGTTAATGGTTTCGACTGCGGAACTTGAATGGGCGAAGCTCCAAAGACCGGTGTTGTCGTATTGAAGAATCCTGGAGTTGGCAGTGCAACCACAGGCTTGGACTCAAGAATATTCAAGGGAGCCGGAGGAGCTGCTGGCTGAGCGGGAGGAGGTATCAAACTTGGGGGAGGCTGGGTAAAGTTGCCCATGGCGTCAATGTAAGGTGCTACCGAAGGCACGGTCGGCGGGGGAAACATACTGGGCAGGCCAAAGTTTGGATTTCGAGGACCTACATAAAATTAAACATTATCAATTCATCCAAATCAAATTTAAAACGGTGCTTACCAAACATATTCGGAGGTGGAATTGATCCTGGAGCTGGAGGAGTCCGCAAGAACTGCGCTTGCGCTTGAGCCTGAGCTTGGGCAGCGTAGTAGTTGTACATCTGGTTTTGGTTAAACATGGGACTCCCGTATGGTCCCTGCAGAAAGCGCTCTTGGGCGGATGGCGTGTTTGGCATCCCGTTGTAGAAGCCAGAAGTATATGGATTTGGTACGACTGGGTGTATTGCACCTTGGTTGTGGCTCTGCTGCTGCTGATGCTGTTGCTGCTGCTGATGCTCCGCAAGTGCATCCTCAATTATGAAGAGGTCGTCCAGGCCTAAGGCAGCTGCGGGATCGACATCTCGTGTAGGCGTGTCTCGACTGCTGATCTTGATCTTCTTAAGCAGATCCTCCAGGCCAGTGAACTTCTCAGTAAGAACTTTGATATCCTGCCGCATGGCTTCCATTCCCACACTCACATCGTCCTTGAGCACACACAGTGACTTGCTGATCTGCTTGACAGCCTGCTCCATTTCCTGACTCGGTTGTGCCATAACAATGGGAGTGACTGGGGTGACTTCTAACTGACGACGTGATCGATTGGCAGAGAAGGCTGCATGGGAATAGAAATCATCTTCTGCGTCCTCGTAGGCGGATGAATTGTTATGAACATCCGGACTGCCGAAGCTATTATCGATACCCCGACTATTGCGGTCCTGTTGATGTCTATGCATGGCCGCTATGAGTGGGTGCTTATCATCATTTTTGATTAACTTTTGCGTTTTCTGCAGGCATTCACGTCTTCGCTCTGAGTAACGATCTCGGGAAGTTCGAGGCAGCTTGGAAGATTCCTCAAGATGATGACACGCCTCCGATTGCAAAAAGTAGGCCATGGGCAGATGAAGTCCCCGGACCTCGTCCAAAAACTGCTCATACTGTCCAATCCTAAACATTTTCTCGCTAAAATAGGTGACGGCTTCCTCAGCCAACGACTGAAGATCTTGCCATGCTGCCGTTGAGCCGGCGGATCCGTACTTAAAGACGCGGACATAGGATTCCATCTGCTGGTTGTGTTGGTGGCGTAAAATTGAAAATCCTTGCCTGTACAGGGTATCGATACGCGCTTCTAGAGAAGAACGATCCGATCGGGAATTTAAAATCTTTCCCAATTGAAAAATGATGATGGCATCTGCTTTTGGGCCATTAACGCCGCGCACCGCTTCCAATCCATGTTGTAGTTGAGCTCGTTGCTCGGCGCGATTGCCTTCAGTGATAAGCTGGTTCGAGTTAAGTCGCACCACCAGATCCCACCAGTTACTTTGCTCCGGTGCGCCTAGTTGACCCACTAGATTGGCAAATGGCATCATATGTGGCCGGGCGGCAGCATTGCGGTTTCCCAAATTGGAGGAGTCATACACCTCACGCTGGATTTGCAATTTACGTCTGGTCTGAATGGTTGTGGCATAAAGGTAGAGGTCCACATCTACCTGGCTGATTGAATCTTGCCCACAGTAGTTTAGATTCTGCTTAACATCCCGTTGGAAACCCTCATAAAAGACCACGCGTGGCGCATCTCCAAGTTTGTTCGGGTCGGTGCCCAGAGCCAGGTAGACATGTTGGGCTAAGGAGTGTGGCGGCAGCACCAACGCTTGCAGTTCGTAGTTCTCGATATGCGCCAGATTCGGCCACTCAAAAAGAGGCAGCTGCAGACGCAGGTTCCGCACCAGATGCGAAGACGTATCCTTTAGCTTGTGTTCGGCGTGGGTAAAGAGCTGTTGGTAAATTTGACTTCGCCAGCTCTTGTCCAAGCATTGCTGGTGAGCGCTGGCCAACAGCTCTTCGGAGTCGGCAAATAATCCCGGCATAGAATTTCCCGAATTCTTATTCTCATCAAACTCGGCATTTTCTCTATCGTTTTTAATTTCCATTTGTGACCGGTCCAAGCAGCCCAAAAGGGTTCGTCCAAGCTGGGCACATCGAAAGGCGCCCTGAGGGCGCCACATCTGTATCAACTGCTTCTGTTCCGCGTCGCAGTGTTTTATCCATTGGTTGGTACTCGAATCATCGATCGGTCGCACCTGGTAACCAAGGAGCAGAAGTGGCAAAGCGGAGCGAAGCGTGCTCATCCATTTGTTTTTGTTTGCCAGAACCTCACGTTTGAAAATCAGTGTCACCGCGTGAAGCAGAAGCTGGCCGGTAAAGTGGTCAATACAAGCCTGGTGGAGATCCCGCTGCGGAGCGTCCCCTGACCTCTCTATCGAAGTGCTAAACTTGAATAGATATTGATCAAGTCTGAACAACTGCTTGCTGCTGTCTGCCAGTCCACTGCCCTCCAGGCTTAGCTGCACGAGACGATCGAGAGTGTGCAAGGCGAAGTGCCAAAATCGCCAGTTCTTCTTTACATCCTTGGCCATTTCTATCTTGAAAAGGACCATCCAGATCTGCTCGTACCATTCGTTCGACTGGCTCGTGCAGTTTTTCGACTCCAGTTCCGTTTTTAGAGCATAGTTGAAGGCCTGGTCTATTTTCATTTTTTCAACATAGCTGCGCAGCAGTTGTATGCGTATATTAACATCCTGGGGACGCGCCTGCAGCTCCTTGTACATAAGAATCTCGAGGGTATTTTGCTCGCCGTCTCCGCCACTGGTGTCATCTCTTTCGCCGTTACTGTCCGCAAGATTTACACGCATTCGCAGGTTGAAGACTTGCTTGTTGCCGCTTAAATCAAGGCTATTAGCCTGATCCAACCAGTACCTGGCGCACTCCGTGATCGATGCGTTGTTCTCCTTCACCAGAAGTTCGCAGGCGTCAATGACAACCTCTGACTGACGCGGATCAATTTGAATAGAACGTTGGTAGTGCTGCAGGGCCTCTGTCACATCGGGCGGGTTCAGCCTACTGTAGCAAGTGGCAATCATGTTATGGCCTACAGCGTCGTCCCTCACCCGGAGATAGCCGTTCAAATACTCGATGGCTTTTGGGTATTCCTGAACTTTCATGTACAATCGAGCTACAGCCAAGCCTTTGATATCGCGCTACAATATACATTTTATTGATTAGTACGTTAGGTTCAAAAAAGTCTGTTAAATTTTTAGACAATCACTGTGAGCTGGATAAGAATAACTTTGTAAGATTTGACTTATTGTGTGCTTATTATTTAGATAGAGCTACGTTAGACCGCAAAAAATCATTCAAATCCACAATGGAAATTCGAATTATTTTTGGCGGTCTTACAAATTCAGCGCTCACTCTAGCAGATTGATATGGTACACATAACCTCAAATATCTAATTTGATTTATACAGAGAAGGCGAAAGCCATGCAGCTGCGAAAAAAGCGTTCTATTTGTCAAGTATATGAAATGCAGCCGTTGAAAGAAAAGCGCGCAATTTCTTATTCAATCTCAAAAACGACGGCCAAGTGACGCCGACTCACACACACAAACACAAGCAGACGCCGCACGCACACAACGGTGTGCTTTCAATGGCGGCGCCTGAAGATTTCGCAATGATTTTCTTTTTGGAAATTCCGATGCACACTTTGGCCGTTTATTTACCTCTCTTCCCGGCTGAAGTTTTCCCAACATTTTGTGGACGTGTGCGTCCACTTCTTTTCGCGTTGTAAACATATCTGTACTTTTTTAAACACGTCCAATTTGCAGTGGACGAGACCTTGCAAAAATGTGCTTCGCGTTAGATTCTTCTTCACTCGTCATCCGATTGAAGCAGATTCCTCGAACGGTTAATTGCCCCGGCCGGAAAATCACGTAGATTCGGATGGGCAATTCCAGTCGCAACAAACTGCACTCGTTTGCGGTGTAGATTGGAACGTAAATATCACTAAATTCCAATTAAAACTTAAGCTGAACAGCACGGAAACCAAAAAATTTGTGCAAACTTAGTGCTGGAACAAAAAACGATGACTACGCGTTTTCATCGATGGGCGCGAATATATCGCGTCACCGATGTTTTAATGACTATAGCAACTATCGATTGCTACGATTTTTTTTCGAACAAACAAATAAGTATAAGGGATTTAATAAATAAATTAAAGAAGGTTCAAGAATAATATAAAACTTATGATAGTTTAACGAAATTATGAAATATAAATATAGAAATAGAGTGTAGATCATTGATATTCTTCTGATAAATCTTTTTTATATCATATTTTTTATATTCTTTTATTTATTATTCATACAATTTTATATAAATTACTTCATTTGCACTTTCCAGAAGAGCAGTTTCCTATCGGAAACCGCACTAATGTACGGCAATCGCTGGTGCCAGGCCATTCCCCCATAGGATTTCAGGGAGGCCTCCAGCAGAGGAACGGTCGACTTGGCCGCGAACACTTTGAGAGTCAGCCCGATGACCATGGCGATAACCATCTCGGAGCTGCCTGGCGCGAAGCGCACCACCCGGCCGCAATCCTCGTGGACCTGCTTGACATCCGCGGGCACATAGGGTCGGTTCAGGTCCCAGGTAACCACATCTCCGCCGGCCAGCGAGGTGATGAAGAGCCGGTTGCTGTGGGCCCAGTCCGCCGACATCAGGGGGAATTTGGGCGACTCCACGGAGATGACTGTCTGCTTGAGCGTCACATTGTATAGATGAATGATGCCTGCAAGGAGTTTCCTTAGTTACACCGCGGGCTAAACACTGGTAATAGCAAGCACACCCTTCTTTTCCGCCACAAGAACCTTGTTGGGATCCTCGGGGTGACTCTTGACGGACATTCCAGCGGAGGACAGGCCAAAGGTTATGACATTCTCCCCGCCGCCTGTCGTCGTCCAGAATCTGCAGGTGAAGTCATCGCTAACGGAGGCCAGCAGTTCGCCGTCGCAAACCCAGGATACATCGTTGACGTAGTCCCCATGCCCACGGAGCACCTGGAGCGAGGTGAACTGGCCCAGATCGGTGCGGTATAGTTTAAGCTGGCTGCCGTTGGCCGCGCACAAAGTCACATTGTTGGGCGTGCAGTTGAGCGAGGTGTCCGGCGAGAAGGCCAGTGCGCTCACGCTCCGCTGCTCCTTTTCGCCCAGGTCCATGTCCTGCAGGCGTGTGTACCCGAACTCGCCGCTCTCCTCCTGCGGATTAAGGGTTAACCATTCAAAATCATTCAACCTTCACTGGTCTTATGCATGGAAACCCACCGGCAGTCCAACGAGCAGCAGACTCAAGTGTTTCCTGAAGGCCACTGCGATTAGGTTGTAGGCAAAGTCATTGGTGCATATATCGTAGCAGTAGATGGCTTCATTAAGCTGGATGCTGTGGTCGGGCTCGATGACAGATCGCATCTTTCTATAAATATTGTTTGTTATTCGCGGGATATATGCAACAATTAGCCGGCGCCAAAAAAATGTTTATTTTAGTATGACCAAAAATCAGTGGAAGAATTTTCCAAGATTTTACACTTTTAAAAAACAGAATACGCAAAGAAATGTTATTCGAAAATATATTCGTTATTATGTTTAATGCTTACATTATTGTGCCTCAAGTTTTAATAAAAATGGCTAGTCTTAAAAAGAAACATAACAATATTTAAGTAGTCATACGTCGGCGAACTTTTTAATGATAGTAATAGTAGTAATGCCTAATATCGACTGTGTAGCGTTTGCTTTTTATAAAATTTATTGCTAATACACGAATAAAGTCAGAATAAATTTTGAACTCAAGCAACACACACTCCAGTATTGGAAAGCGTGAGCAGCAGAGTTGCCATCGCCCAGCTGTTCAGCATTATTTAGTGCATTCTCGGGCAAGTTAAGTTGGCTGCGATTTACCCCACTTCCTTTTCCGTGTTAGCTGTGAAAGAAAAAACATGCCGGTGGGTTCCGAATTGCGTTAAAATTGAATTTAAACACAGAAAACTCAACCGAATGATAACCAAAAACGGCCGCTTATTACCGCCAAAGTGTCCAGTGTAAACGGAGCAAGTGTCGGCCGATAATAACGGCCCTGAAAGACTGTAAAACAAATGTCTGGCCCGCTTCCATTGAATGTGTGCGATACAAGCCACGCATGGCGTGCGCCAGTGAAATTGCAAACAGTTGTGAAATGGCCAAATGAGATTTAAATGGAATCTTGGGACTTACAGGAGGAATTGATTGCACTGTCATGTGAAATCGACGGATATCCTTGCACATAACCTAGAACACGCATTTGCGAATTTATGTTGTTGTTGCCTGGAGTCTGCTCTGCATTTGTTGATACACCGAGAGAAAATGTGCCAATTGTCTGGCTTAGAATCGTCAAGTGGCCTGATAACATTGTATTCAATTCTATTGTTATCTATTTCCCAAATGAATTGTTAATTGAGAACTTAAAGATCAAAGTAGTTATACTTTAAAATATATTTTCAAGTATTTAAATTGGTAGAAAGTTACTTCTTCGTTAATTAATAAAGAATTGGTTTTCCTATTGGATCAAAGTTGGACCAACACGTTTGGCGCCAAAGAAATTTCGACTTATAACTAAGATTTAGAGGATTATCTAGGCTTGAAGTAATCCAACACATTTGGCCGTAATCATATAGTATAATATATACATTAAATGAATTTATACTAATTTTGAAACTATTTTCACCTTGCAGCTAGCAAAAGATCTTCTGCACCCTCTGCCCGCCGAGGAGAAGCGCAAGCACAAGCTGAAGCGCCTGGTCCAGCACCCCAACTCGTACTTCATGGACGTGAAGTGCCCCGGCTGCTACAGGATCACCACCGTCTTCAGCCACGCCCAAGGCGTCGTGGTCTGCGCTGGATGCGCTACCATTTTGTGCCAGCCGACTGGAGGACGCGCCAAGCTGACAGAAGGTATGCTCCAAATGCTCACTGTCCAATGTTCCTTCGCAATTAACCCAAACGATGTCTTTCTTTCAGGCTGCTCCTTCCGCAGGAAGCCACAGTAAAATGGGACTCGCGATGAACCACAAATTATTAATTTTTTAATAAAAACTCTAAAACGTAAAGAAACCACAGAACCCATACGAGAGAAAGCTTGTAATTCAATTGCTGCGGTCCTTTGGTTCATTGTGCTTTGTGAATTAAAGAATTAACGATGTTGTGGTCGGCTAAGTGAAAAAAAAAACAGTTCTTGTCGTATTTGTTTATAGAAAGTGGATAATTGCCAACAGGATAGATAGTGGAGCTCAATCGCTGGGGTTCCCCGATAAGAAACCGCCCATAATGGAAGCTCTTGTGTGTGCAAATACCCTTGTGCGGCAAAACTTCAGGAATTTTTCACTAGTTATGCTTAGATCTAACCATTGATTAACTTCACAACAATAAAGAATGTTTCATAGGCTCTAAATCGAGATTTTGTGAGGCTTCTAATGATTGGGCATTCAGCATTTTTTCAAGAATTTTGTAACCGACTCAAAAAATCTTTAGAATGGTTGGTTATTCGGATCGCATATACTTAGCTTGTTTGTCTTATTTTTATTTGGATGAGCGCCAAAATTTTGCTGCGTCAGTCTGGAAAAAATTGAATCAAATGTGTATAGTTTTATAGAAGTTGGGAAGCGGAATTTATTTATTTATTTAAATATTTATAATTAAAAAAATGAAAATAGTCACGTTGTTTAACTAGTCAGTATTCGAACCAACAAATGTAAAATGTATACTGGTTTGTGTCTAAGCTAAGCTTGTCATATTAACGGAGCTGCCAGATGTTAGGAAGTGGGGATGCCATACATTATTCTAAATTTGCGCGCAATTTTAGAAGCTTATCGTCGTCAGAATTACAAAAACAAATTGAATATGAAAATGGGTTATTGCTACTTCATTATTATTGTCACGATATATGATAATTTATACAAAATGTGATAAATCCCAAATTGTTAAATAATGCTTTGGCTTGCTTTATACAAAACCACTAGATAATTAAAATATAGGTGGCCTAAATTGTTGCATGTTGTTTTATAATTAATCAGCAATTTGATTTGGTTGTGATCGACCAAATCAGTGTGTATAATTGTAGTTAAAATGTAAAGTTCGTAATGGATTATTGAATCGCATTTCAAATTTCTTTAAATGCGCCCGGGTCAATGACCTTTTGAGGTGACCATAAATTGAAACTTATTTGTGCGACGGCAACCCTGTTCTGGGACTCGACATGATATCGATACGTTAACAACAAAGAGTCTGGACGCCATCATTCTTCCTCTTTCTCCTGAATTCGCAGACAGCGTGGCGTCAGGCATTTCAAACGGTAAAAAGAACCTGGCGATAAGGAAAGATTTAAAAGGCAAAAATCGAGTGATTTGTGTGATTTAACTTAAGAATAATGCTTAATGCACGTGACGTGTGTCCTGAGGGCAACGACGACCAGCAGTTGGACCACAATTTTAAGCAGATGGAGGAGCATTTGGCCTTAATGGTGGAAGGCAATGAAAACGAAGATCCGAGGAAAGCCACTTGTGAGTACGAGGATACGAACGAAGATGGTGCAACCTGCACATCGGGCGTTTTATCCGAAATCCAGGAGAACTTCGGTAGACTCCGGTTGTGTGACGTTACTGCACCACTCCTCGAATTCCACGGTTTGGATTGCTTGCAACAGATTCAAAAGCGCTCGCGCCATTTTGCATTCGACGGTTCTCCGGCCAAGAAGTCGCGATCCGGAGGCGTGTTGGTCACCGGGCCAAAGCAGAAGCAACTGCAGAAGGAAAATGTGTGGAACCGGAAGAGTAAAGGCTCTGCGTCCGCGGATAATATTGAGAAACTGCCCATAACTATTGAGAAACTGCATATGATTGGTCTGCACGGCGATTGGTGAGTCTTCTGGAGTATATCCCAAATATATCACATAATAAAAAGCTCCTTATCTAAACAATAGCTTAGAGCACAACGCCGTGCTGCGTTTGATGAATCTGTTCAGATCCCTGCATGATCACCTGACCGCCGATTTGGGCTTCTCGCGCCAAAACTCAATGCCCTCGGACTATCTGTTCGATATGCCGGTGAAGAGCACGATGCCTAAGAGCTTGAATGTGCGCTACCAACTGCAGGTGCTGTGCACCAAAGTAGAGCGCTTCCTTGTCCAGCAGCGCCGCACCTTGGAGGCGAATCGCCACTTCGATTTCGAGAAATACGACGAGTGTGACAAGTTGCTTAAGGGTTTCGCATCCTATTTGGACAACTTCAAACTGCTTTTAAAGCCCAAAATGCGCAATCGAAACGGAAACTCGGGGAGCAATGCGGACAAGTGTAAGCTGTAGATTTGCAAGCAACCATTCAGCTATTCCTGCAACGATTTTATTATTTACAGTCCATACTCAGCGCATGGAGAGATTGCTAATTGGTCTGCGCGATTGGATCAAGGCTGCGCATCTCAGTGTGCACGTATTTAACTGGGAAATGGATCTGGAGCACCGCTACTCCGGGGCCATGACCGAAAGCCACAAGTCGTTGAACGAGCGGGCCATCCTTTTGTCCGGTGCCGAGCTAAGGGCGGCCGAAGCGCGTGGAATCAGTGCGGAGGATCTGTTCATCGCCCAGAGATACAAACTGGGAGGTCCGATCTATTGCGTTCTGGAGCAGCATGAGTTCCTCTCCGCTCTGATCGCCAATCCAGAGACCTATTTCCCGCCCAGTGTTGTCGCCATTTGCGGGCCACAGAAGCTTGGCGCAGTGAGCATGGAGCAGCCGTCAGCGTCGGAGGAGGAGTTTGAGGAGACCGAGGAAGTGCCATCATCGCCACCTCGTCACACCGGACGTGTACCTCGCTTCAGAAGCTAAACTAATGCTGTGCACATCGATAAAAGAATGACAGCAAATATGCAATTTAAAAAAGCTACTCTTCTCATGGGAAGCAATAATTTCGTAAAGTAAACATATCTATAGTGTAAGATATATTTGTCCAATAGTGCGGACTCCATATTTGTATTCGTGAATAAGCTTATATAAGCTTTTTAAAAATATTTATCAAATCGATACAAACAAAATCAAAATGAAAACGATTTATTACCCCTGTTTTGAGATTGATAACAAATTTATATAAGTTTAACTGTGTTTACATTTATTTGGCAAAACTACAAATGTGTTTGCTTTTCACTTTTATAAATCTGTATTTTACTTAAACTTTAGAAATAAGAAATCCTTTAGTGCCTGAATTTATTTTGCAACTACGTTTTATTTGTATGAGGAACTTACCAGTTTTTCTTATTTGCTTTGCATTTGTATTTTGAAAGTCAAATAAATATTTACGATTTGTGTTTGGACTAATTAGGGTGTTTGTACTAAGGTCTTAGACTACAAAGAGCTGTTCGAGCGGCAGTTTGCCAAAGATCCTGTCCACCACCGACTTGGCTATCAGTCCGAAGGCCTCGCCAATGCCCGGTTTCAGTTCATTGAAGATGTCCTTCCAGTTCTCATTGATAAGCGCGTGCATGTTCTCGCTGAGATCTTTCTGGCCGTTGAACAGATTTTCCAGCTGGTAGGTCACATGGGATGGATCCAGCTCAACCTTTATGTTCATCACCTCGGCGTAGGTTTGATGATCGCCCTTGGAGACGCGCTTCAATTTGATCTGTGCACGTACCTTTGTTCTAGCTGCGAATTCCAGAAACACATTAAAAATTTTAGATTTCAAAGCTGTGGGAGGCAAATCTTACTGAGGCGTATGTCAGCAATGCCATTTCCGGTGATGGGCAGAATGAGTATTCTTCCGTCCACCGAGTAGGGTCCTCTGACTCCTATTTCTGGAACTTCCATGACCAGCTCGATGGAGCGGCTGAGATCCCTTGTGAATCCGCTAAAATCCGAAACAGAAAAATGTAGTAAGCAGAGCGATCATAAAATGAAATGAGGATCCACTCACCTCACTCGCTTCGCAACTCCCTGATGCAGACCCAAGATGTCCATCTCGTGGAAGCTGAGATCGATGTTGACCGGACTGTGCGGATTGCGTCCGATTTTGAACTTCTTGACGTGCAGCGGATCGAGGGGGATCAAGCCCAGCTCCTTGATACCGCTTTTGGCGTAGTTCCTGAGCACGAAGTTCACCCTGTCCTCCAGGCACTGCTCGTCCATTATGGCGCACCTCTCGATGCCCGAGGCTGTAAATTGGGGCGTGGCGATTGTGAAATATACATAAACATTATATATTACGGAAAGGGGGTGTGTGCAACTCACGGAAATCGGAGGCGTGTCCGTAGGTGGACGCACATCCGAACAGCAGGACGAGGGCGAGAGTTAGCTCCATAATTGCTGGCGGCGAACGTAATCGAGTACTGATCCATTAGCCGCGGGCGTTAACACTTATATAGTCACTTTCGTCAATTGAAATGTATCATGTTTTTGTTGCCGTAAACCGCTTTTGCGTTTCAGCCGCACAGAATTTGACTTTAGACCGTTTGGCAGTTGAGTCAGTTAAATGGATTATAAACCGAAACCGGCAGGCTGGCTGTATGGCAAAGTGGCTGGTTATAGCCGGCGAATTCATTTTACGATTCCCTTTAATGAACTCCCAAGTTCCCAACTCCCAAGCCAGACATCGACCCCGTCCCATTCAATCGCTCCTAATCGCGTTTTGGGTGCAATTTGCTCGATATATGCAAATTGGATCGGCCTTCCCCAAAACGCACATTAATTCCCGTTTCAACGTCTAATTAATGGCTAAGTCAACAAAGATTGTTTATCAAGCTTTTTTTTAATGTAACTGCCTTTTCCAGTTACAGATATTCCCTGCCTTTCGGAATCTCCGCGCGCGAATAACACATACTTTCAGGCGGTCCTTCATCTTTTGGATCAACCTGATCTATAGGGTTCCACTCACTGTAACTTAATTAATAATGGGTCATAGTTTTAAATGTTTTTATGGTATTTTACAGAATTCTTTGTATCACTTATAAATAATTTACAATGTGCTAACTACATATATGTAACTTTTATTGCCACACAACACTTACAGATTATTTAGCTGAGATGGCTTAATAGTAGTTACTTGTGTTCTCACTTTCAAACGCGAAACACGAACTCCATTAAACCTAATGATGATTGCTAGCCTCAAAACTTAGATCTGTCAGTACGCAAACAACATGATCTAGTATCTTTATGTGGACTCTGCCCACTTTGAAGAGCTAACTCACGATTCATCCGCAAAAAACTTGGCATACGGCAGTTTGGAGAACACACCTTTGACGACGCCCAGGTAAAGTTTGCCAAAGGATCGGTCGATTGCTTTGGCCGTCTCCTTGTAAATGGCCTCCGAGTTTTCGTTGAGGAAGACATTCATGTTGTCACCCAGCGCCTTGTCCCCATTGAACAGATTACTGAAATGGTAGTGGCTGGACTCCGGCTTCATCGTTATTTTCAGATCGGTAACGTCCAGGTAGGTCTCCCCATTCTTCACCAGCGGTTTGCCCGAGAAGCTGACGATTGCCCTGACGTTAACTGGACAGGATTTTTAGTTCCTCGAAATCTGAAAAATCAATTGGCATAGCTTACCCATTGTCATGTTACTCTGTCCAGTTCCGCTGATCGGTAGAATGAGTACCTTGCCCTGGATGTTATAGGGTCCAACGAGTGAGAAGGTTTTCGTGACAATTTTCACTTCGTGCTTGGCGGTGAGATCCCTTCCGAAACCCCTGCAAAGATCAAGGCAAGTTGAATCACATCCTTCTCATCCAAACAAAGTGTTGTTCCTGCACCCACTTTACTTTGACGATCCTTTGGTCCTTGATCCCATACAACAGATTGTCGGTGAAGGTTAGAGTTATGCCCACGGGACTGGAGCTCTCACCCTGGCTAATAACCATCCGATCCACCTTCAACGGATCCAGCTGCATCAGGTTCAGACCAGGATCCCCCTCCGCCGAGTTTTCGCTGAACAGGGTGTTGCACAGCTTCATGATACATTCGCCATCACCATACTTACAAGGTTTTGGATCTTCGGCTGTGAGGAACACAAAGGATTATTTTGGAACCGAAAAGTAGAGGTAGGTGTCTATCTAGGTTTCCCAGATTATTACTTCATTGGCAAGGTCTTGTTTTAAAGGACTTTCTCTTACGGAATTTGGCATCCACCGAGACCAAAAGGCACAAAACCACTGCGAATGCGATTGCGAACATGCTAACACGTCTATAACTTTAAGTTACTGAATACGAACGGGATTTTCGCCTAGTATTTATAGTGGTCCACTAAGTGCAACTCAAATAACGTCTAATGGCAACCTTTGATATAGCTCTTATCTGTGCCGTAACCGTCTGTCTGTCAATTCCAGAGCTCGTTTCAGAATCATCAACTAATAACGAATAGCAACTGAATCATCTGATGGTATTAGGTAAGAAAACGTTGTTCTAATTTCAATACAAGCCTTAGTTTATCACCTCATTTGGGTGCACTTTAGACAGCAAGTAGATCATGTAGCAAATCTTCTTATTCACCTTAATCTTCATCAATCAGTTACATCGAAAATCCGCTCAATGAATTTAAGTATCAGACAGATTATGTCCAATTAAAAGTCATGGTATTAAGTTCTCCCTTAACAAAGTTAACTGGCAAGTGTGCAACTCACAAAAGGGCCAGTTCCAAATATAGCCGAATTGAGATGCGAAAACAACGCAGTCATCGTGACCACCAGTTCTTTAGTTGGCTTTAGTTCTTGCGAATCGAAGTGAAGGGCAGTGGAGGAGTAGCGGTGGAGTAGTAGCTCGGAACAGGTCCTAGACTTTGGGTTAACTTAATGACCAAGTGTCCCGCTTTAAAGTCCAGCCCCCGTGGAGAACAAAAGCAACTTGTTTCGCTCGGAATCGCTGCAGTTGATTGCTCGCTCGTGGAAGATTTTCACTGACCCAAGGCCAACTGGGTGTCCGATTCCCTGGGATCGGGATGGCAGCTATACCGTTGGCTACTCTTGAACTTGGACAGTGAAATGAGTTCGCAATGAGTGACAGCACAGTTGTGTTCAGATTAATAGCACTGCCATTTAGTTAGTTCTTGATTCTAAGACAAGCAGATCTTAGTCATATATCATATCATCATATCATATACTAATTTTAGTGCACTTTGGGCTAAATTAGTTGCACAGGATGTAGGAGTAGTAGTAGGAGCATGCATCTTCGTCTTTTTTAAGACACAAAGTATTTGCTCATAATAATTAAGGTGTTTATTTCAATTTGTTGGATGTTTTAATACTTTAAGCGTATGTATAACTACGCTTTTATCCACAAGTATAGTCACCTTAGCAATAATGCCTTTGTCATGCAAATTTC
This sequence comes from Drosophila melanogaster, assembly GCF_000001215.4. Taxonomy (NCBI): domain Eukaryota; kingdom Metazoa; phylum Arthropoda; class Insecta; order Diptera; family Drosophilidae; genus Drosophila; species Drosophila melanogaster. The sequence goes on along the minus strand of NT_033777.3, from coordinate 25,239,046 downwards.
GAATCAATCGTTCCATCACGTGAGCTGCCTGTTGATTGCTGATTGCTGGCCAAAAATGAAACAAAAAGTGTATGCGACACTTGTGCGGAAATAGTGAGATCCACGTTTTAGCTAACAATGGCCCCCCGCAGAAGCAGAACCAGTTTTTTTTCGAATGTTTTTGTTTATTCTACAAGTTAAAGCTTAGCTTAGCAGATACGATGATACGATGATGATGTGTCAATGGCCGGAATGCCGGAATGCAACGCCCCATGTGAGTGAGAATAGCTTGGATAGGTGAGGAAATACTCGTACACTTAGCCTAAAGTCCTAGGGCGCCTGATGGCGACTAGGACGACTAGTGCTCAGTTCTCGAGGAATAAATCCTCGTAGGCGAAGCGCTTGAAGAGCTGCGAGAGAACGCTCTTCATGATCTCGGCGATGGCCACATGAATGGAGGGATGCAGCTCGTTCCACACCTCCGTCCAGTTGTCGTTGAGGAACTGATTCAGATTGGTGCCCAATGCCTGGTCGCCATTAAAGAGGTTCTCCAGCCGAATGTTCATCCTGTGGGAACACAAATATGTTAGTATATCTCAGCTAAAATCCGAACTGCACCTACTTTTGTGGCTCCACCAGAACCTTGAGCTTATCCACGCTCAGGTAGGTGCGTCCATTGCGCTGCTGTGTGCCCGGCTTGAATTTCACCGAAAACTTGGGATTGTGCAACACGATCTCGGCATCGCCATCGCCACGAATCGGCAGGATCAGGATGCGTCCATCCGCCACGTACTTGCCCTTCAGCACGATCTTGGGAAAGGATCCGTACATCTCAAACTTGCTGGTTGCAGGATCAGCGCCAAAGCCACTGAAAAATACGATTATGATGGATAAGTGCAATCAACTTAATATATCTTCTTCTGTTAATAAACATGAGAACTTCTTCACTTTTGCTTAAGAAGGAAATCACTTTTCATTTCACTTGCTACTTACACGGCTCTGTCGAACTTCACACTGGACAGGCCCTCCACATTCACGTCCCTGAAGTTGAGCTTTAGATTCAGGGAGCCAGTGCGTCCGTCGGAGATGTCGAAGCGCTTGATCAGGAAGGGCTCCACCTGGGGGAATCCAGCGGACGGATAGCCGGTCCTCGCGTGCTGTCTGATCAGCATGTGCGACACGTTGATGATGCAGCTGGTGTCGCCCATGTGGCAGCGCGGCAGTTCGGGAGCTGCAAGGATAAGCTGGCGATTAGCGAAGCACTGGGATTGTTGGCCAAAGGACTCACGGAAATTCGAGGCACCGCTAACCAAGCAGCAGAAGAGGGCCACGCAGCCCAGCTGGAGCAGCATCATTCTGGATATGGATCTAGTTACGTACGAAATTCAAGCGCCCCGAAATTCAACCGCTCGACGATTTGGCGAATGCCCGACCAGGTTCAATGGCAAACTGTAAATCGGCTCTGGACAGACGGCGGCATTTATAAAATTTCTGATCGGCCAGAACGATGGAGCGGCAACAAATGTGGCCAACAACAACCAGTACACTTCATAGTTTATTCATTCCTGACTTGTCGCGTCTTGGCCCTTGTTTTTCTTGTTGTTGCTGCTGCTGCTGTTGTTGTTGTCTGTCTGATTGCTGGCTATTTTTATTTATATTTTTTTTTTATTTATTCGTATGTGTATATCTCTTTCGCTTCGTGTTATGGATTCTCCTCATCATCATAGACATCGCAGTCTTTATCTTTATCGCAGCTACCCCTAACCAGAATTGGCAGCAGCATTATTATTAATTAATATTATTAGCATGCAGCAACAAATAACAATAAACAATAACAATGGCAACGCGCACAAAAGGCAGCGAAACTCAAAATTTTAATGCTCAATCCAGTCAGTTTTCAAGCAATTAACCAATATATTTCCACTTATCCTGCAATGCATTATATATATATATAATTTAATTATACATATATAATTTGCACTATATTTCGGCATCTTGTGTACTTTTTATAGATTCAAACTCCGTGAAATGGAATCCGCGCTTTGTTCACACTTTTAATAAAGTGCAAATATCAATTCGTACTTATTGGCTTATGATATTATTCATCCCATATTTGCTTTGAGATCAGCACTTGGAATTGGGAACCTACCTCTGGGGGAATTCCTAAGTGTGCTAAATGGCCAGGCAATCTGAAAGGGAATGATAATGAATAGGTCATGGTTAAGGATCCACGATAAAAATCACTTAAGTTATGAAATTGTATTCCGACCAGAAGGAAGAATGCATCCCAAGGCTCCCAACTATGAAATTTCCGTTTTGGACATATGTACGAAGATAAATCTTTTTGTGGCCAACACAACTCAATTCCGACATAAACCAATTAGACATAGTCGGGCATTTTGGACGACATCAAACAGGTTCCAACGGCATCGATAATCGATAATGGATGGATCGACGGATAAAAGTTGCTCGGCGAGGTGGCTTCACTTTCAAAACTATTGGACAGGCGACGTTCGGAACGGGCCGAGTGAATTTAATTTGGCAAATTCTAGTTAAAGGCTCCTGGCGTTCGTCATCAGCAATTAGCATATACTACATATATACATATGTATATGTATATTTGGTGTGTGATTGGCATGAAACCGGCATTCTGTTTATTTACCCATCCAATTGGCGCCAGGTGAGTCCAAATATTTCACTTTTGTCCACTTTGATGTGTTTGCGCAGCCAATTCCTAGACGCTGTCGTAGACATCGAGATTACAACGGATTTTCGGGGGCGAAATATGGTAATATATGCAAACACGCTTTTATTTTATTACGTCGGGCTTGCCTGCAAATAATTTGGCATTTCAATTTTGAGTTGGTTGATTCATCTGCGCGTAAACATGATTTCGTTTTTCTTTGTAAACTCAGTAAATACGTTTAGTTTATAACTAGTTTAGCTACGTTGTAACGAAGTGGAAAGCTTATGAATGGCGGTTACTTTTCAATTTTTAATGAATTCACGATGAGTTTGGGAATTTTTGGTGGCATTCTGGTTTGATGTGGTTTAATCGTTCTGAATGGCATTAACTTTTTCTGGTTCTTAAATATTAATTTCAAGTCTGGAAATTTCTAGCAATGCTTGTTTTTCACAACAAACTAAGGTTTAAAAATATTAATATTTGTGTTCGTTAGGGATAAAAATTAATTTGTTAGCGAAATAATGTTTGAAATCATTTAAAGTTTCCAACTATTCCGGACTAAGAGCAAAAATTAACCATAAAAATTTTTACTTAATTTTTGTATTACTTATTTATATAAGATTTGGCTTGGAATGTCCAACAGCACAATCTAATAAATATAAAGAAAGATTATAAAGCATACATATAGTTTACACTTTTTCAATACTTTAATATATTCTATTGTTTATAACGAATTTATTGATTACAAATATTTTCAAATTTGAAATTGAATTGTAACCGCCTTTGACTGGTTCCGAATCGACTGGCTCTCCACGGAACATATCGCCACATGCGGTATAATCAATGCAGCTCCCTACGGTCATACTATTAACCACATCCACATCAGAAGTCTGAAATCTGATTTAAAAACTCTCACGAAACTTACTTAAAACCAGGTGAAATAAAGACTGAATACATTCTGGAGGCAAGACAAGCTGAAGCAGTATGAGTGGCAAGCAGGTAGTCATCCTTCTGGGCAGTGTCCTGATCCTGGGATGCTTACAAGTGGCAGCGGCAACGGAAACGGATAACAAAACCAACGATTTCGTGGCCACCGACGAATGGCAGACGATTGCGGAAGGTTAATGGCTAGCCAGGCTAACTCTCGGATGACGTGTACTAAGTGAGCACTCTATATTTCCAGGTCAAGCTATTCCAAGGGGCCTGCACGTGCGCATCAACCTACAAACGGGGCTCAAGGAAGCCAAACTCTTAGACGAAAGCGAACGTGGCACGTCGCTGCAGAGTCAACCGGATGATCAGAATGCTCGGGAATCTCACGATGACAACGAACCCCTGGCTCTGGACTATAAACCGGACATAATCGAGGAGTCTATACGGCGGGTCAAGGAGCAGAAGAAGAGCTATGCCGAGCTACGCAAAGCGTACAAAGAGTTCCAGAAGAACTTTCGCACCGACGGAGAACTGATCGTCCAGTTAATCGATCAGTTTCGGAACTTCAGCAGAACGCCGCTAGAGTCAGAGATGCGCTCCAAGCTGGACTGCCTGGAAAATCTGGAGTATTTGCTCCATCAGATAGACAATGCCTTGATGTTCATTGATAATGGGGGATTGGATGATGTACTACTGCCCATTGTTGTGAACGATACCAGTACATCCCTGAGAGTGTCGGCCATGCGTGTGTTGGGCTCGCTGGCGAGCAACAATCCCAAGGCCCAGATCAAGGTGTTCGAAAAGAATTTCGGGTCTCATCTGGCTCAGATTCTGACCAGTTCCGGAAATGTCGGTGAGATCTCCGCTGCATTGCACGCCTTTGGAGCCTTGTTGCGGAAATTTCCGCTAGCCCAGCAGCGAGTGCTTTCCACCTCGGGTACACAGGCTCTGATCAAGGTGCTCCAGAGTCCGGATGTGGAGCTGCGGAGCAAGGCGAAGGTAGTGACTCTCATAAGCGACCTAGTGCTGGAGAAGCGGTCAGTGCTGGATGTCAGCAAAGATGATCCCGAAGCCTCATCCACAATGGCGCAATATGTGCTCTTGGACTTCGAGTCGTGGCTGAAAACGCCGGGCTACTGCGCGGCGGTGGACACTGTGCTAACCAAGGAGTTCCTGCTCCTCCTAGAGCAACCGGAGGTGGTGGAACAGTTTGCCACCGCATTGGAGACCACCGAAGATATGTGCACCAGCACGTGGTCGCAAAGTTCCGGTCTCAGGCATGCACTATTAACCGTTCGCAATCGGTATGCCAACAGCACGGACGAGTACCGACTGGAGGTGTCCCAGATTTTGGCCAAACTGTGCGAGAGATTGTTCAACAAGCCCAAGCACACCGAACTGTAATCCTAGCCAATTTACTATGTTATTTATGTTAATTTCATTTAATTGTAAGCTGAGTTGGAATGAAATTCGCAGCCAAACCATAGAATACGATAGCTAAGATGCCAAGTACTTGTGATGCAAAAATAATGCTCTTTGTCATTAACTTAGGATAGCAATCAATCATGCCAAACATCTACAGGATTTTCGTTATCAAATATAGTCTCTTACTTAAGATTATTTTAAGTGTGATTTTTTTTTAATAGGCAGACGATTCACCAACGAGCACATCAAAATAATTATGTTGTTACACGTCATTAAACTAGCAAAAATTTGTATGCTACAGAATTGTTCTCCAAACAGATTATGAATCCTTAAAGCCTTAAGTTCTTGTTTATTGTAGCTACAATAATAAAGCAATGACCTAATGTTTAATTTAGAAATTCTTTCTTAAATCAGTTGACTTCTTTTCAGTGGCATATTCTTAAAATGTAGTGCTAAATTATGAAAGGAAATGTATTTTCAATCAAGAAATCGCATTAGGAGATTGGATATTCCACCCCTATAGAACTACAGACCCATTTAAAGCCCGATAAGGCGAGCATAATCGACCGGGCCATAAAGTAAGTCAAAAGTGTCGGAAGGAAAGCAAAAACGCCGAGGAAAGCATGTCCCAAAAAACCACTTGAAGTTTGAATGTGAGCCAAACGAAGCCACAAGAACAGGGAAAACCTGGCACGGAACTGTACAGGAGGAGAAAGGACATCGGAGCAGGAGAGTGCAATTATGTGCCGGCAAAGTTGGAAGTTGGAGTCGAAGTCCAGCGCGGGAATTACAGCAATTAGCGGCAGTCACATGCAAATGCAATGTCACTGGGGCTGAGTCACGACGGTGGATGGTCGGATAGGTGGAGTGGTAAAGGTGAAGCAGCGCCTGGAAGGGAGCCGGCTAGGACGCCGCCTTGGTTCCCATGGCTACTCCATGCAATGTAAACAGAGAAAAGGGGTTGCAAAGCCGGCTCAGTGGAGCACAACGCAGAGAGGCAGGAGAGGATTCCTGAACTGGAATTCACTCATCAATTCCAATTCCAGCTGGGGCGCGTGCGCAGTGGCGGCGAGCTGTTGTTGTTGTCATGGCACTGCCCCACCGCCGCTACGCTTCCCCCTGCCTCTTGCCGCTTTCCAGCCGAAACGCTTACGCTTGACGAGTGATGTGGAAACATTTTCGACACAAGCGAAAGAGAGGCTTCCACCGTTTAGCCACAGCAGCGGTCAAAATGGTAGGAGCTTGACTGGGAAAGCCTGGTATCCCATCAAGAATTGCAGTTGGACTTATAATATTTTCAATTAGATCAAGTTCGCTTTTTTTGAAATTCTGGGATGTGGTTTCACTTTGTATACAATAATTCAAAAGTTTTTTTTTTAAGATTCTTTGCGACTGTTTTAAAAGCTAAAAGTGAACAAAAATTTCAATTTATGCATCATTTACAATTGTCTACGATAACAAAATAATTTCAAAATTTCAAAAATGGTTTCCCATTTTGAAGGTTTCTTCTGGAGATTCCTTCTGAAAGCGTATGAAAGATCACTATTTTTGTGACCGCGACTGTCGCATGTGTGCATGCATGTTGATAGTGAGCGCACACCGGCTTCACAGGCTGTTGCTGCTTTTATTGCCGTCGGTTGTTAGGGGGCGCGACTTTGGCTACATTATGGAAGGAAAATCAGTTTGTGTTTGGATCGCGAGGCGAGGAGCTCGTTCAGCGCTGCGGAGTACTAACTGAAAGCGTTTCGGCCAACATTGTTCTTTGTCCGTTGCAATCGCGGTCAAAACAATGAAATAACTAACATTTAGTGCACCTGGAAGATAAAGCACGAAAGGATTAAGTGCGTGTTTGTAAAACATAAAGTACAGTGAAGCATATATGTAGTTCAAAGTATAAAAATCAGCATATACTAAGCTGCTCAGTTGGTGATTCCTTTTTATAATATCAGTTTTTTATTAAATGAAGTACTTTCCTTTTCATCTTATTTTATCAGCCCTACTTGCTGTCATTACCGGAATCCATAAATTGTCACCAATTAAATCTCCCATATGCCGTAAATCAGTTAACAGTTTATCCGAATGAAAAACCCCTGGGGAAAACAAGTTCACAGTCTGCGCCACAGGCGAATATCGGAAAATGTAACCGTTTTTACACAGGTGAATGACTTTTTTGTGCGCTTCCGCGGGCTTCCGGTCAAAAAAGCGTTTTCATTTTCGCCATCGGCCAACGGCCAGCTATGCGATTTGTATGCAAATGTTTGTCTGTCCCCCAAACCTCCGGATTCAGCCATCAAACGATGCAGCACGCCTCCCACTCCCCACGCTTTCCTCCCTCATCCTCAAAACACCCGCCCACCTGCTGTGGTATGCCATAAATCCTGTCCAGGAGGAGGAAGCTCCTTTGGCCCGTGTAAACGGGCGTTTCGAATTCTTCCACTCGCTCGAAAATACCGGAACCAAGGAAACAAAAACAAAAACATTGCCACCGTCTTCAGTGGCTGCTGTTGTCTATATACTCTTTAAGTCCATGAGGGTATAACAGACTGATCTTCATACCTATTTTATATGGATGAACTTATTATAATCAATTCAAGGTTGGTAAAGTTCGGATAGGTAAAAGGCGACCAAGAAAGAGTACTCCTAGCTTCGGTTTTGTATCATCCCCTTTTCGCTTGTATTATTCTTGGAGTTCCTGGCGGAATAGAATGCCGCCAATTCCGTTGGTGACAACAATGTGGCAACCGAGCCAGCGACCCCACTCCCGACATCCACCTCCAAACGCGCAACTTGGAGGTAACATGTGTGCGACATTTGCCCCACAACCAGAAGACAATGGTGTAAGGGAGGGGAGGTGGTGTACGAGGGGGTTTATGCTAAAGATGAAGAACAACATTCAGTTGCTAGAAGGTTGGTCGGTGGGGAGTGCTAATGTTCCAGTTGCTTTGGTTTCTGTGCCAGAGTGTTTTGTCTATCTAATAATCTTGTAATAATCTAGAAGACTCCAGTTGCCCCTGTGAAGCCCCCTACATTATCCATTTCAAATTGCCATTTTGCCAATTACAGGGCTAAACAAAGGAAAAGTTGCACATAAATTCAATTCGTTTATGGCACATCACAGATAGACGCAAAGTTATTGCTTAAATAAAAAACACGTACCGGTTAAACAAGGGCATTACAAATGGAGTATGGAAAGTGCTAAAGAACATCAAGTGAAGTGACTGAGCTAAATCTTATTTTCATGATTTGTGTGGAAGTGTTATGTGGCTCTGAACTGAGGAAGCTGAGGAACTATCAACTAACCTAATTGCTAACATAATATCGTTGTACAAAATGCGGATAAATCACCAATGGATATACTATGCGATCTTGTCTCTCTGCTGGTTTAATAAAGGTGAGTCCTTCAAGCGTATTTATGGGGTAGCTATTGAATCGGAATGTTGAAATGTTTGGTAACTCCGGATCCAAGTGTCGTCTTTGATAATCGAAAAACAAACAAAGTAATTAACCGCATGTAACCCTCGAAAAGTAAAAACTGAAAAATAGTGAAATTCCTAGCGAGACTCGATAAACCGAAGAGGAAAGTCGGCGGCAAAGAAAACAAACGGAGACGTCAACGTCGTTCTGGTCCAACGATTTATGACGGATAAAAGCTTTTACCTGATTTACTGGGGTTTTGCCCACCCCCAAATCCCGAAGCCCCATGCCCCCATCGAAATCCCGCCCCCTGGGGCAGCTGTCAAAGGGTTTTACCTTTTCTGGATATGGATACGATACGCAGGCCGATTGTGGTCATGAAGTTGCTCTAGTTTCGAGTTCCATTCAGTGCATTAATCTCGGTTCATTACGTTGTCATACTCGAGTGGTATCGTTACTCCACTTGGGGCATAGAACACATGTGCGTCTTAATGGCTCTTTCACAGTTCAAGTTCTTCCTTAACGGGTTTGCCATATAGCTGGCATAGCTTGACCTGTGCCACAAAGATTGATTGTGAAATACTTATGTCGATGCTTACGATGTTTAACCAGACAGAACTCGCATCTGGCGAGGAGCCACAAGTTGCCGTTTGGAATACCAAAAATAAAAGCCCTATAAATATACCCATACCTATATATGACTATACTATGTATACCTTTGGCCAAAGTCAGTGGCCCAGACCGAGGAGTTTGTCGTTTCGTTGGCGTTTTCATGAAAATCACCAAGCTGAACGGACACTTTTTCTCTTTTTTGGGCTTTCATGCTGTTGTTTTATCAAAAGCAACCAAAACAAACCGAATGAAAATTTGTTTTCTGAACTTTTTGATTGTTGAAACTTTTCTCCAACTCCACCACATCCATATGCACATTCACGTAGTTTTGGCCAAATTTGTTCAGCCGCCACCAACTCACTTTCATTTGTCTTACACTCACCCACTTGGCAAAAAATAAAAATAAAAGTAGAACTTATGCAATCTTTAGGTGGGTATTTGGTTCGCTATTTAATCTCGACTCCATTTGGGTAAAGCTTCGCGGATTTACGCTTCAGATATTTGCGGCTTTATGGATGAGTTTTGGAATTCAATGACTCTAATTAGTCTTGGTTTTTAAATAAAGCGGATTGCATACATGCATTCGTTACTAATTAGTAGGATAGTTGGGTAATTTCATTGCGGGATGGATTCCAGTGCGTAGTCCCGATTTCAGATTACGATTATAAAACTTTCCATTTTCTGCAGAAAGTAGTGCATGTACACATACGTGAGCTATCAGCACACATCTGAGAGATTTTGTAATAAATCCGCAGCAATTAGACTTATTTTCGAAACACTTTTAACTGTCGAAGAAAGTCCACAAGCGCATATCTTCATTACCATATGCATTGCCCAATGTCACAACAATTAACCTACAACGAAGATCTTGAAGACACAGCTAGAAGATTTCACTCTGCCTCATCGCAGATGTATCTATATCTCGCATGGAGAAAATCCCGCCGGAGATGACGGGCGACCCCCAGCCAGGGTCATTCTAAGTCGTTTGTAAACCGACAACCGTTTACCAGAACAAAATTAAAAAAAGAAACAAACTGAAATTATACTGTTAGCACATAATAAGAACTTGTTTTTGAGGTGGTCAAGGGGTTGGAGGTATAAACCGGAACATTTCAGGGGATATACTTGCAAGAGTTTATAATTGCACTGCCCAAAAAAAAGGTGTTATGTCATGCTCCCATGGGTGTTAAGTAATTGGTCGGGGCTTGGAAGCATTACATTCACATAAATATGTCACTTAAGATATCAAGTTGGGAAGTTAGGCAAATTGACTTTCTTCTAGTTTTCTCCGAATAAACTTGTGGCTATTTGCATCCGCGGAGCGCAAGTGTTTGCATCCATTTGCATGACCATCCCAAGTTTACCCATTGCACACTAACACAATTAGATATCAGAGCTTGTCCGGAAACGCAAATCAGCTGCGAAGCGGCCAGAGAGCTGTTCCATGTGGCCAGTTACCCACATGGATATCCACTGGGACCCACGGTGGTTGGTCTTCGCCTTTGCAGCGCGGGTCCAAAATTGCAGCACTCGAAATGAAAGAAAACGGAAGCTTAGTAGAGCGTATCCGAGGTACGAGCAAACATGTCTGGCGATTCGGACAGGTGGCTCAATGGAACACAAACACTGGACCGTCCAGTCCATCAATGTGGTTGCTTCCTCTGCCTGTCGCTGCAATTTACTCTTAATTCGCAATTATCAGGACGGACCGAAAGTAAGCCTGAAAGGGAGAGAGTCCAATTTGTAGTCCGATACTCGAACATGGTATTCTTTTTTAGGTCAGCGACACTGGTTGATGGAAAACAGACTATGGATGTTTTACTAACATATACAATTTCCTTCACTTTGTAGCTACTCTGGGCGCCATTCTGGACTCACGTTGTTACCTGGAGGGCGGAGGTTCCGCGGAAAGTTTTCTTGCCACCGAGGATTTGGCGGTGGGCTCCATAATCGGCAAGCTGCGGATCAATGGGGATGCCAATGCCGAAACAGGCGACATCAATCTTTCATTGAGGGAAAAGAATGCACCAGTTGAGATTCATCCCGGCACCAAGGAGCTAGCCCTATCGGTGGAACTGGACAAGGAGGGTGTGAGAGGACCATCGTCCATTTACGTGAATGTGATCTGCATACGACGGCATTCAACGGATCCGGTAAGCACTTTATCCCTTTATCCCAGTGATATAGACTAATGGTCTTTCCTTGAGAGAAAACCCCAGGAAACTAGGGTGGATAGAAACTAGTTAGTGCTACCATAATGGGAAACTATATAGCCAGCATTTCGAATAAAACTATCGAAAGTGGTGGCTAAGAACTTGCCGATCAGGCTAACGCCGCAATTAATCAGACGTCCTGGTCGTTGACCCACATCGTGCACATTTCCTTGGAGCTCTTCCTGTCGCCCACTTCGGAACCGCATTCCGCACCTGCGAAGGACCCGTTCGTGCAATTCAATGGGCAACCAATTAACCTATATACAGCAAGTGGCCACCTTCTTGAGCCCATGCCAACTCCTCCAGCCCCACCTCCACCTCCTCCAGGTAGTGCGTGTTCCCTTGGGCTAGCTAAGCTTTGTTAAATTTCGGTAAACACGGTTCCCGGCGTTGCGGCTTTTCGAAGCACTCTATAAACAATTGAAAACTTGCCAGACACAACGCCCATTTCAATTTTAGAATCAACAAAGCGCTAGTTCCTACTTCAACAGCAACGACTGCTGCAAGTCCATTTAAACGCGAAGGAGCCATCGAAGGTGGAATCAAGATCTGAAATAGATTAACAAAGCATTCATTTCTAGCGAATATCTGCTGATTTCCGTTGGAGCTATTACATATATTTATCATCAAATTTTGCCACTCAAGCGAACATCTCAAGATCGCAGACTTTGGTCTAGTCACCACTAGTTTCCTGGTCCTGCAGTCCGACAGGAACGCTTCTGTCCAACCCCTTTGGCGCCTGCGGTTAGCCCCAACTTCGTGGCCATAAATTAGCCATTAAGGCTTCCGTTTGCGGGTAGAAATCTAGTTGGGTGGTTGAAGGTAGCGGGGATGTCCTGGTTTGGGGAGCGAGGTCCGCTAAACATGCAAATGTATGCAGGACATTTGGCGGCGTGGTTGGGCTTTGAACTCCTGCGAGGTCAGTGACCAGGATACGTGTGCTAAAAAGAAGGTGTTTGTCTTGAAGTGCACACACTCGAAAATGGATTCTTCTACACAGGCAGAAAAGGGGTATTAGTTCGTTAAGATGTAATATAATATACAAAATAACTAAGTAATAGCCAAATTCCATAGTATGAGTACGAGTAGTCAATTATGGTTTTGCATTTTTTTTTTAGTGTATACCTTGCTCAATTTCCACCTCAATCAATTTCTCCACAGAGCTTCGTCATTCCCGTTAACGTGCGAGTAACTGATGTGAATGACAATGCCCCCCAGTGGATCGGAACGCCCTACACTCTAACTCTTTCGGAGGTGACCGTTCCGGGCACTAGAATCCTGCAGGGCGCCCGTGCCGAGGATGCCGACCAACCGGGTCCCTTCTCTACGGTGGAGTACCAGGTGCTGCCAGGACCGTACTCGGAGTACGTGCAGTTTCTCAATCCTCTGGAAGGCACGCTGGTGCTAAAGAAAGCCCTCGACTACGAACAGCTTCAGAATTTCACGGTGAAGCTGAGGGCGCAGGATCAGGGAACACCGCCACGTCACTCGGACACGTTGCTGCGGGTGGTCATCACGGATGCGGATGATCAGAACCCAAAGTTCCAGCGAGAGTCCTACAGCGCTGAGATACCAGCGGATGGTAGGCCAGGAGAGCTGCGCATGCGGCCGGAGCCCCTGAAGGCGGTGGATCAGGACGAGGGTATTTGTGCGCCCATTCAGTACACGATAGTCCAGTCGCAGGATGCCAAGTACTTCCGCATCCATCCGCACAATGGAGCTATTAGCCTGCTGACACCCATCGGATATGCGGATGTGGCCAATGGGGCAACGTTGGTGGTGAAGGCCACGCAGATCGACAATCCAGATCGTTATGCCTTGACCACTGTCCAGTTGACGCGACCTGGAAGTCACAGTGATTTGAGCACTCTGGCCTTCGTCCAGAAGCGATTCGTGATGCGCATTCGCGAGGATACGGCAGTTGGGAATCGGATTCTAGCACTGCCCACCAATAAGCCCGGCAAACATCTCAAGTACGTCATTCCCGATCCCGTAAATTCGCAGTTCTTTAGCGTAGGATCGCTGGGAGAACTTGTGCTAGCCAAGCCACTCGACTACGAGAAGATGACCAAGCACGAGTTCCAGGTCCTAGCCACCGATGGCATGACCAACAGCACCGCGGAACTTACACTGGAGGTGATTGACGTAAATGACTGGGAACCTCGGTTCCGGGAAACGCACTACGAGTTCATGGTGCCCAAAAGCGTAAGTCTTTGAAAAGTGTTATTTTACTTCTTAATCTTACCTTCAAAATTACTCACCTCCAGCAGTCCCTGCAATCTCGAGCGGATTCCTTTGAGGGCGTGCTCATCGGCAAGGTTGAGGCTGCTGATGGGGATCGTAATGACAAACTGGAACTCTCGCTGCGTGGTCAGCACGCTGGACTGTTTGAAATTGATTCCACTGGAAATATCTACATGCGTCCGGAGCAGCTACAGAGTCTCAACGAGTCCACGGTCCATCTGATAGCCATCGCCACGGACACGGGCGTTCCACCCAGGAGCACTTCCGTTCCGGTCAGTGTCACCATGGAGGGTCTGACGCTGGCCCGGTCCGGATGGAACAGCAACATGTTGGGCATGTTCGGCATGATAATGGGCCTCTTTCTGATGATCATAGTGGCGTTAAGCTGCTACATAGTCCGATCGAAGAAGCAAGGCAAGAGTGCATCCAGCGGATTGGGACTCGGTCGGAATCGGGTGCACAGCCAGGCGCACAGCAGCGTGTCGTCTGCCAATCTCGTTACCCACGAAAAGCTAGCGGGGAATGGCAACGGCAACGGAGCCAGCGTAACGAGCGGCGGAGTCTCCGTGCTGCACATGAAGCACGGCGGTAACATTACCATGGCCAATCCGATGAACAATGGCTTGCATCACGTGGCCAGTGGAGCCAGTAGTAGCATGGCCCTCGGTAGTTCCGCCGCCTTGCTGGAGCGGGAACGAGAGAGGGAGCGGGACCGGGAGCGCCAGCGGGAGAGCTATGCGGCTACAGTGCGCAGTAAGTGGAAGTCAATCATTATCATTACCAAGGGTGCCAGTCGATAACTTAGTTCATCCAATTTCAAAATTAATAACGTACAAAAACATGAAATTAATAAGATTTGCATCTTTGATCCTTCCCAACATTCCGTTCCCCCATTCTCACCCGAAACATTCACTATTAAAAGTCTTCTTGCCAGGCATAGTTTCGCGCGCCTCCGCCAATGGCCAGCTCTTCGAGGAGGATGAGATCGAGCACGACTCACTGCAGACGGAGAACAACAATCGGAAAGTGGCAGCCACGGGAGTGGCAAGCGGTGGGGTTACCACCATCAGTACCACACCCGCCAACGCGGGCTCCAATCTTCTATCCGCCACCGATGCCATGGGTTCCTCTGAGAACAACTTGACGGTCTACTTCTAGAGCGCAGGAGGGGAGGCAGCTACTCCCGGAGAGCTTGTAAATATCGCTGCTAAGTCAGTTTAGGATTAGGTTTAGGCCCCGCACACGTGTATGTACATTGAGTAGACCAAATATAGCATTGTAAACAGACCCAGCACCAGATCTAGGCTAAGTCCAAGCGATTTCCATTGTAAAGTTTTGCTTCCCAGATTGTAAGAGGATCCGTCCAATAAAGTTTTCAACTATTCAATCACGTTGGCCCCTTCCATGCAAACAGTTTACCATACGAATCTCGTTGTTTATATTCTTGACGCTTATGTTCTACTTCGATTCTGGTGATCTTCACAACTTTGGCATGGACAAAACGAAAATAACGTGAATTAAAAACGCTTCACTGACTTAGAACAGATATTAGGATATTACAAATTCAATGCTGGGTACGAAAGATTATTTGGAATACAGACAGAGGCTCTCAGGGGTGTAAGATACTTGGAAATCACTATAAATTCAATATGAATTGAAGCTATAGTTTCTTAAGCATATTTGCTTGGCATTACTTTAAGATTAATGCGTTTTTTTTGTTTTGAAAGAATAAGAGAGCCACCCCATATGCATTGGAGTTTTTGTGGCATGAATCCAGACTCTTTCTATCTGGGCCTGCCTTTACCTGCCATTTCGTTTCGTCTTTCGCTTGAGCAGATTAAAGTCTCCGTACTGAATGTGATTGTCGGTCAGGAATGGCACATAGAAGGCACGTAACACTTTGTGCGACTTCTCCGGAATGAGGAAGGGCAGACTCTTCATCACCGACCAATCTTTGGATCGTTTTGAATAATTGGGTTCCAGAGCCGTATACTTGCCTTCATCAAAGTCGACGAGGAAATCGCAACGGTCGTAGTCAAAGTACATGTGCTCATTTTCCTGGTTGAGATCGTTAAAATACGGTTGCACTACCTTAGTAGCATTTTGACCTTCGTCATAGTACGCGGGCAGCATGCCTCGGAATTCGGATTTCAGAAAACGCAGCCGGAAGTTTTTGGCGGGAAAGAAGAAGCTGCCCGGATATCGATGCCAATCTTTGCCAATACACACGTTGTATATTACATCCGGGTCGTACTGCGGTGTCGCCTTAAACTGGTTCAGTTCCAGCATCAAATCCATCGGAGCATGGTAGTTCCTATACAGGGCAAACACCCTGGAAAGTCCCAACAATGTGCTGGTCACCATTACCAAGATGGCAATAAACATGCTGTGGTCCAGATAATGAACTCCCGCCTTAATTTTGAAGACCACCGATTTCATACGGAAGAATATGCGCTGATACACATCCACAGTGATGGCTCCGCAAAGCGAGATTAAAGGATATATGGGAAACAGAAAGCGCTCTTCCTTGTGCGGTTGGGCAAAAAAGACGAGAAGCCACAGGTACAGGGGAGCCAGCGAGATGTAGTGGGGGAAATTTAACGTCGACTTTGATTTGGCTGGCACAATCAAATAGTCTATGACCAGCATTATGGGTAGTTGAAGTGCCAGGAGCTATAAGGGAAAAAGTTATCATAAATTTAAGAGTGTAATAGATACAATAGCTCACCCAAATAATATTAAAGTTAAGGAAACCATTGATAATGTAGTAACTGAGTGGTTCCGTACCAAATATGTTTGGTCCGTGACTGGTGAACACATTGTACCAAACAATATTTAGAGGAGCAAATGTCAGTTTGCCAAAATAGCTGGTATCAATTGCAATCATGGGAATGGCAACCGTGGCGCCCGATATCAGTGTCCACTGAACAAAGGTCTTCCAATCACGCTGCCTTAAAAGCATCTCCAGCACCAGCGGTATGCCAATAAGCGCAGCAAATGGCCAACCAAGCAAAGCGGATATTGCTGTCAGGAATATGGCAAAACAGTAATTTTGTTGCCACCACGCGGCCAGGGCAGCACAGCCAAAGTACATGGAAAAGGAGGATGGCAGTAGAGCGGTGCTAGACACAAACATGCCCACACTGAAGAGCTGGAATATCAGCCACAGACGACCGATGTGAATTCCAAACTCTTGACAAATCGACCTAAATAAAGTTTAGTTAGTTTTGAACAGGATTTAGTACCAATGCCATGCTTACTTGTACATATATCGCTCCATTACGGCACAACCGAAACCCAACATACATCGCACCATGTAGAAGATGAGTATGGGACTGGGATTGAACAACTTTTGGTAAAAGTATCCGGGCACGCCCTGCAGCAATAGGTAGGTGTACGATCGGAGTCCAAACTGCGGGCTGTACTCCCACGTCTGGAGTCCATGGCCATTAATGATGTAGTGCAGCGGCTCCCAGTAGTTGAACGTCTCGTCGCAGTCGGCTATGTACGCCCAAATGGCGCTGCACAACCGGGCGCTCACGAAGGTCTTGAAGGCGGTCTGAACACTGGGCATTATGGGGTTGGGAAGCCCCTTCTCTTGACCACCACTTGTGGGTTGGTTGCTGCGGGTGAGAAGTAACGGCGTTTAGTGGGAGTCAGGGTACATAGGCCAATACTTACCGCTTTTTAGCATCCTTATCCTTTTTTTTGCCGGCCGGTGTGGCTTCCTTCGTCTTGTTGTTGCCATTTAGGCCCGGTCTTTTGGGCGGTTTCTTTGAGAGAATCTGGTTGTCCGCCTTGTTGGCTATGTAGCGAGCGCGAGCAGCCGGAGGCGCCATAATCCGGACTTTCTGAGAAAATTACCGGCGGAAAAGTTGCAAAGTATTGTATATTATCAATATTATGTGGCGCAGGTTATCGATTGCATCAAAGCTATCGTGGAAACCTGCATTTCAGTTGGGGTATTCTTGTCCCTAGTAATGTGCCCTATACACCAACTCAGATTTGTTATCGATATATGTGTAGACGTGAGTATAGTAACGGCTTTTTGAACTGGATGTGTGTCACCATTGTAATTTAAAAAGACAACAGTTTTAATATTGGTGTAAAAATTTAATAAGAAACATTAAAGAAGAAAAATATACAAATACAAAAATGAACAATTCATTAAGCTGAGTTCCGAATTGGTAGGTAATGAACGATAACAATGCACACTGAAATGAAAGAAACTTGAGGTAGTTAAAGTTCTTCCATTGGTAGAATTACAATACTTACCAATTAACGTGCACGTAAACATAGCAAAAGTGGTGTTGCAATAAGGCTGCAGCATAACTCCCATCAAGTTTGTAGCTGCAATGATCCCAAGTCTTCCCAGTGACATGCAGAAGCTAACTGCCTTGGATCTGATCGGAAAAGTGAATAATTATTTCAATATTAATAGAAGTGTAGATCATTTACCTCAAATGTGTAGGGACCAAATCAACAATGGCGCCAATCATAATAGAAATCGAAAGCCCAGGCAGAAGAATGTAAAGGCAAAAGAGAACAAGGACTCCTGTTGGACTTTCCATAAAATGCAATAGGACTCCACTTAAAGTTGCAACTGCCAGAGCAGCTAAAAGTACGTTTTTACGGCCCAAAGGATTAAGTATTAGTCCTTGAATCGAGAATCCAATCAGAAATGCGAAACCTACAACGAGGTTGTCAATATAGGTTTTGCTACTAATAGGATCGGTGCAGTCCTAAAATTAAAATTAAGTATTAAGATTGGTTACGTAATTTTAAAATATGTTCATAATTACCAAAGTTTCTGTAACATTGGGTTGTTCTACGGGTACGCTGAGAATTTCGCATACTGTTGAAGAGTTATTTTCGGCACCTGATGACCGATTAACAATTTCGGGAAACCAAAGCTGCATGCCGTTTGAACTATGTAAAAGATTATGTAAAAGATTATTTATTAAAGAACTATTAAGGTCTAACACCATTTAAGATTACCTGAAAAACATTCCGAATAATGCCAAGTTGCAAAGAATAAAATTAAATCCATGTGGCTTGTGGAAAAGTGGAATAGTGGCCCTGCAAATTTTGGATAATATACCACATCCCTGGCTTTCGCCCAACAAGTTTTCGCCCACTGGATCCTCGGACTTCAGTGTAAATTCATCGCAGCTCAAAACTTGTTGTATGGATTTTCCTCTGTTAAATTTACTGATCCAAGCCACAGCTTCTATGGCTTCGTTGTTCTTTTCTTGGGACAGCAGGAACTTGGGGCTTTCAGGATAATAGAGTAATATCAAGCCGCCAATAAATCCTGGTAGCAGACTAACTAGCAATAGCAAACGCCATGGCCTAAACACAAAATCTCCCATGGTGATGGCCCAGTTCGAGGAAAGTACCAACCAAGCAGTTGCTGTAAGTTCAAAAGAAGTTAGTTAGTAAATCAATTGCATCCATAAGTAATCATGCATACCTGGAACATATATGGCCGTAACACTGACGAACATCGTCGAATAGTTAATTGCCACGGCGCGATGTCGTGGTATATTGAATTCACTTAGATATGCATAGAGTGCTGCTGACACCGCGCCAACACTGTATTCATATGACAATCAAAAACTTTTGCAATAAATTACGTTTTAGCGCTCGTACTCACCTAATTCCAACGAGAAGGTTTATAATGTTAAATAGCCAGACGCTGGTAACAAACATCAGAACGAACTGGAGGGCATTGCTGGCGAAGTTACCATAGAGTAAGACCCTTCGACGACCTATATCATCGCTGATGTATCCCCATATGTAGGTCGATAGGAAGATACCTGTGCACACAACACGAATTTCCATTGTGATCGCCGTGAATACCAGCCCACTCACATAACGACTTACCTGTAACACTAGCCGCCATCATCACGCCCTTCTCGGCCTGTGTGGTTTCAAATTCGCACTGCGAGGCGATCACAATGATACTCATGGCCTGTTGGGCTGCAACGGATGTGATGGTCAGCAGTCCGCTGACGAGCAGGAGCACCCACTGCGTTTTGCCATAGCCTGGTTTTGTTGTTATTTATTTTTTGTCCAAAACCCAGTTAATAGCACCAGATACGTCATTTGAGTTAGTTACCTATCTTCTCCAGCACCATGTCGTAGTCCCACACATTGGGACCGAGGGTATTGCTCTCCAGTGAGCTGTGCATCTTGACATACCTGAGATAACTGGCGACTGGTCAGTAAGTTAGTGCAACACTTGCTTTTAAGCATTGTATTCTAATATAACCCCCCCTGTAGAACAAATGAGCGACATGTGAACCGCAAACCAGTTTTGAGATTAAGGCATTTGAATTTGATTCAAATTAAACATTTTGCTGAGAGATCTCAGGCACATCAATGAATTCGATTTTATATGCAAGCTGGTTGGAGAACATGTGTATGATGCCAGTGGGGTCTCATCTTGCTATCTAAGCATAAAAACACTCATTGAAATCGAATAGTTCAGTTGCTATAGTATTCAAACTGAAGGGTTTTAAAATTCGTTGGATACTTTAAAATAAAATGGAACAGTTAAGAATATATGTATATACTCTCTCAGCAGAACAAAACCTGAGTGAATTTCCATTGTAAAATGTGGTTTGGATTTTCGTCCGGTTTTGTAGAGGGAGTGCCAGTCTCTTTTTTATTGTATTTCTTAGAGAACAAGGTTATAGAAAAAACTGGCAACGAATTTAATTTAGCAACTAATTTAACTTTAGGCAATATAAGATAAGATAAAATAATATAGCCATACATACTTTATTTTATATGCCAGGTTATTCGGTTCCATGAAAATACTGATTTTCCTAAACATTCTAATTTATTTTGGAACTTAAATTAAACTTAGCTACTTAAACTATAGTGGCCAATCTTAAATAGGCAACAGTAACGTCAGACTTGCACATACTGTAAAGGGAAATGGAAATCTTTAGCTTTATATGTATGTACATATAGTAACTCTTAGGTGTCTTACCCAGCACAAATCCAGAGAATACCCCGAAAGTTAGAGAGCAATAGGATTCCAGGAGCACTCCGATGATATTACTACCGAAAACACTTCCCGTGCGTCCCAGCATCAGGCAAATGCACACCGCTTTTCCGCGCAGATGGGTGGGCACCAAATCGACGACTGCTCCACTCAGAATGGAGACACAAAGTCCCGGTAGTACCAGATACAAGCAGAAGCAAACCACTATGGCCACCTCGTCCTTTATAAAGATCAATGCTATTGCACAAGCTCCAGCTAGAGTTAATCCAATTGAAATCGAGGCCTTGCGACCAATCGTGTTTATAACAAGACCCATCAAGATATAGCCAACTATTAGGGCCGATCCATAGGTAATGGTGTCTATATAGCTCTTGGTATTTATGTGGTCGTCGCAAATCTGCAATGTGAATTGAAGAGGAAATATACAAGATGTATGGCCTACTTATGAGCTGTTTACTTACTTTATTGGATGCATTCGCTTGCATTTGATCTATTGACGCATCAATAACTTGGCAAACAGTCATTGAATCGTCCGCCGCATTTGAGCCCAATCGATTTTGAATTTCTGGATACCAAAGACCCATGCCCGAAGAACTGTTTTCAAAAGTTATTTCTTATCATTGAAAGCCAATTGCATATTGTGTCATTATCACTCACCTGAAAAATAGACCACACATAATCGTACAGCTGATGACGAAGTTCAGCAAGTGAGGTCTTCTTAGCAGCGGCAAAGTTTCCTTCCACATTTTCTTGATTGTTGTAAACCTTAAATTGTTAGTTAATTTGTTAGTTTTTCAACTCACTATTTGATTAGCAATAAAAACTCACGCTGACTTGGATATGAGCAGTATATTTTCCCCATTCGCGTTATCTTCCGTTTTTAGTTTATGCACCTTGAATTCGTGTAAGTGTTTGCCCGAATTCGTCACTGCAATCCAATCGACTGCCGCAAAAGCCTCTTCAGTTTTGTGCAAGGACATTAGGATCTTGGGACTCTCGGGAAGCGACCACAACATCAATGTGCCCACGACACCAGGCAGCAAGTAGCATATGGTCAGCAGTCTCCAAGGACGTAAGGAGAAGCCATCGGTTATACTGACACTCCAGTCCATCGAAAGTATTAGCCAGGCGGTAGCTACAAGGATCAATTTCTAGTCTTTAAAGTAATTAGGTTACATACTATAGTTATTACCTGGAACATAGACAGTGGACACACCCACGAAGAGACTGGCGTAATTAATGGCGATTGGTCGATGACGGGGAGTGAAGAATTCCCCAAGATACGCATAGGTTGTTGATGATGCTCCCGCAATGCTATTTAAGTTAGATTGATAATATTGTTAGAGGGAGATACATGTGTTCGATGGTTAGCAGATAACGTAGTTAATTAACGGAATTGGTGTTCTATTCTAAAGTTTTTGCTTCACACTAGTGAAAGGTGTGTACCTTTGCGTTAAGGTCAATTATATCCACTTTACATCCATATATAACATCTAATACCATGCAATAACCCTAGTATTTGCGTTAGTTCTGTCACTAAAAGAGCACGTTGTTCGTTTTAAATCTTGCTAAAGTACTTACAAAAATCCAACACCGAAACGAATGAACACATAAAGCCAGTAGTTCGGAATGACGGTGGAGCATAAGGATAAGAAATTCCCGGCGATCGTCGTATAGATTAGCACTGGTCTGCGACCTATAGTGTCACTCAGGTAGCCCCAAAAGTATGATGAACAGAATATGCCTGTTGAATAGTTAAAGCCCACGTGAAATATGCCACTATGGAAACGTGAAAGATAAGGTTTTACTAATGCTAATTAAAAGTACCTACCGATAAAACTGGCAGCACTCATGACCGCCTTATCCATTGAGTTCATCTCAAAATCGCACTGGGATACTATGGTAATATAGGACATGCCCATGGTCTCGTTTATGACCATCATCAGGAGAAGTCCTGCGGCAAAAAGGACGATCCATTGCACTCGCCCGAATCCTGGTACATATCCAATTAAAAACAAATATTTATAAGGATTCACAAGGCTTCCAGGACATTTGCACTACCAATAATCTGAAGCACATCCTCGTATTCGTGACCAGCACTGGTACTCCGAGCCGATTTTGGCTTCGATTCAACGTCTTGTTGGCCAGATTCCGAACTCATAGTGATCGCCTGGATTGACTTTCAAGATATTTGGCATTCCCGAACCTGCGACAAACTTGAACTGATGAAATGTCCAAGTTGAAGTGGGTATAAAAGCAGTGGTGGCAGTGGCAGCAGCCAAGAGGTTGGTTTATCAGACGGCACAATAAAGATAAATGAGGGTCTAGATGATATTCTGTTTGTCTATAAAATGTGTATCACTCATATACTACGACTGGGAGTCTTGGGCAAAAAAAGATCGCTCCCCTTCCTCGCCCACCGGAACTGTATCGTTTATTCCGTTTTTTCAATTCATTAGAGCAAATAATACAAAGTTTCATGTTATTCTCCACCACGTTCTGTCATATATTCGCGTGTCTGAACACTCTGCAACATATTTTTAAATATATATATTAAGAATTGAAACCAATACTATCTTTATTTGGGTTAATAAAAATCTATAATATAGAAAACTATGTTATCTGGCCTTACAAAATTAATTTATTACAAAAAAATAGTGTGCAAGGTATTTAAAAAATTTCCGTAAGAACCCTGAGGTAAACACTTATTTGCTAGAGAGTGATACTATGGGACAATAACAGTGGCTAAATACAATTAAGTGCAGTAGTTACAGTTCTTTCACAAAAAAATATTATGTTTAATTGTTAATTGTTTACCCCTTCATGTTTACGATCATTAAAAGTGTGAAAACGGAACGCCACTTGGGGATTACCGCAATAAATCCCTTCACACATGGCGACATATATGTTCTCTTGCGGGGAAGACGACACCTTGAAGCGACCCCATGACATCCACATATTCGTAGATGATTTCACATTTGCATACTAAGTGAATCATTTTAAAGTTTTTACAAGTGGAGGTTATATCTATTATATGCATGCATAGGTATTGAAGGTTTTCTGCAACTCTTTACATTGTTAGTTCGAAAGACAAGTAATTTATTTATTTATTTGTAAATACCAATATTGCGTAACTGTTAAACATGATGAGCGCGCATATATTATTGCAAAATAAATCATTACATTGGGTTGTGGAGAAGATATAATTAAAAAAAACAACAAAAAATGTTTGACGTAATTTAATAACCGGTTCGCTTTAGCGAGCGTTCCCGGTTGCGTGTATCGATAAGAGTACGTGGAGTTATCGCCCGGTGCCTATCGATATGTTGTTGACACGTCCAGCTTAGTTTATTTACAATTTGGGCAAAATCAGTGAAGTTGCAATTTATGGCTGATTTTCAAGAACAGCTGCGACAGTATCGCGCTCAGAAAAGGAGAAAGGAAACGGTAGACAACTTCAAGGACAAACTACGGAGATTCTGGATGTTGGGAACCGGGGCTAATAAAGATACCACAATAGAGGTACAACAGGTAAGATGAAAACCAAACATATGTATATGCTCTATTTACTTTGATGTAAATGCTTCATTTAGGTACCTACTAAGTTCGAAGCTATCTCGGAAAACTCACAAGATGAGGCTGTGACCTCCAGTGAAAGTGAATTGGTGCCAGAGGAGCAGCCCACCAGATCCACAGATCATCACCACAAGGAAAACAACTGCCTAAAGTACACCCTCTGGACTGTCTATCTGCTGTTCTGGATAACTCTCTACGTTATTGCCATAAAGCTAAGCTTTGGATTGGTTTTCCTCATGTTTTCCGCCCTCTTTGGCATCTACTTCAACACCCGAACGGAGCCAAAGAAACGGAACGAGATGAGTGCCTACAGCGTTTTCAACAAGAATTGCGAGAGTATAGACGGCACCTTGAAGGCCGAGCAGTTCGAAAGGGAAATCCGCTATGGATCCGGAAGTGTACGATAGTCTTACGAGTATATCATGAGATAATCTAAATACTGTAGTCTAGACAATTTTATAATATATTCACTAACTTGTATCTTATGTAGCTATGTGGCTGTAAAAGTATATTTTATTATGTGTTATTGGTTTCTATCCTTATCTTCTCAAGAGATTTTTATTAAACATGACATGTTGATCTTACCTTTTGTTAATCATACAAATGTAGCCGAAATAACTACAGTATACTGTTCTAAGGTCTCTATCTTTTTATTGGTAATGTATAAATCTATCAATTCTCTTCGAACGATTTTCACAACGAAACACAAATTTAAGTTTCGGGTTTTGCTCAACAACCGTCACAATTTTCATCAATAAATTGATTAATTTAAATAAGTGCAGACAATATTTAGATAAGATTCTATTTATTAGCTAATCTTACAGTCAGCGATGTACCTCACAACAGGTATTTATGTACACTTATACATACACATTTCCATGCGTGCTTTTCATTAAATTTAGTAAGGCTGTTGAAATATTTTCTGTAGAGTTAATGTTTGTAGGCCTTAGTGCATAGATTTGTATGGCAAAGGATAGGAAAACAAATATCATAACGATTAAATAACTATATCCGCCTATTTATCCGTGCATGCTTTAGTGAACATTCAGTGCTTCATTGATCAATTCCAGGATCTCTTTAGTTTACCAACTACATCTATGAGTATTGCTATGTACAAACTAAAGTAGGGACTATTCTACTGTACTACTAGATGGGGTCCTGTAACGGTCTTGTTCGCCGGGAGAGTGAGGAAAAGCTTTGGA
This sequence comes from Drosophila melanogaster, assembly GCF_000001215.4. Lineage (NCBI taxonomy): Eukaryota > Metazoa > Arthropoda > Insecta > Diptera > Drosophilidae > Drosophila > Drosophila melanogaster. Next base: position 25,213,747 of record NT_033777.3, on the reverse strand, counting down.
GTAACCTATTTCCAGCCACGAAGTCACCAGGCTCACATGTGAAACTCCTGATCCTGAGCCAGCAGGAGCTCCCTGGCATGGGAACAGTACTCCGCGTGCTAGCACTTCGGCAGGAAGGACTTTCTGGAGGGCAGCAGGCATAGGATGCTCAACGCCATAACCATGTGCCAGATGGAGTGGACGATGTGGTAGTTTTGCTTAGTCTGCAGAAAGGCATAGCACACCAGACCGGCGACCACGAGGGTCAGTCCAAAGGGCAGCCACACCGATAGGTATCTCCTTGAAGGGAACAGCTTACGAGACTTGGCACATCGGAGGCCCCAGCTGGTCGAGATCAGACAGATCCCCGTCAGAGCTGGAGCCAAGAACACCCATAAGCTCTGTTTATTCAGCTCCGTACCAAAGGCCAGCAGAATGGCTCCAAACATGTGCAGTAGTGAGACGAGTTCCGTTCGGACATGGGCCATGGCCACCAGGGTCACCCAGATGCTCAGCAAGCCGCAGTAGAAGTCGCAGAACTGTAGCACACCGATCTTCACCAGGCAGAAGCTGTACTCATCCTCGCCAGCGTCGCAGGCGTGATAGAAGATCGAGAAGAACATGGCAAAGAAGTAGATTACGCCCTCGGTGTAGTAGCGCCTTTTGACCGCCATGTAGATGCTCGGGAAGAATAGCAGGTTGCTTAGCGTAAGCAGCAGGGTGGCCAACAGGATGGACATGTTGGTGGGCACCTGCGAATCCTCCGTGCAATCCCAACCACGATATCCCTTCGAGCAGACGCACGTGGAGAAGACGAATCCGCCGGACATGTAATGATAGCACCTTCCAAATCGTCCACATCTTCCGGCCACACACGGACTGGAGGACACCGAGAAGACCACCGAAGTGTTGCAGTTCTCCACCGCTACATGCTGCTCCATTGCCGCCTTGTGGTGTTCCACGAAGAGTCGTGTCATCTGCTTGAAATTGGTACTGCACTTGTCGTCCATGATGCACTCCTTCACCTTGAGAGTTTCGGTTTCGTTCATCGCCTCCAGGCAATCGGGAGACTGCAAGCAGCTGGTGTAGCGAGCAACGGATTCAGCACAGTCACACGGGGAACGCATATCAGCCAACATGTCCTGGTGCTTCCTGATGAACTCCTTAACGCTCTCCATGATGGACACTCGTGCGGTTCCAGATCCGTGGCAGAACAGCCCCATGGTCACATACCTGCAGATGTGAAATTTGATTAGTATTAAGTTATGATTTCAAGTCATCCGAACTCACCATCGACCACTCTCGGGGAATGGCACGTGGACTAGACCCATGCTCTCCGTGTTGTTAACAATAATGGAGGCCTGCATTAGCCGCTGCCCGTAGCGGCACTTGTCCGGATACTCCGGCTCTCCTGGTTCACCCAACTGCATGCAGACCACAATCTGCATGCTCTGATTGCTGGTCGCCGAGACGGCGGGCACCACCTCCTCCTTGGGATCCCCGATCAGTCGCTCGGCCAGGATGCCGCCCAAATCTGGCGGCTGTGTGGGCAGACTCATCTTCAGGCTTGCGCGGTGCGCCTCTTTCATGGAAAGAGCGAAGGTAAGGGTGCCTCCGATATCGGACACCTGGCCCAGATCAAAGGCGAATCCCGAATGGGTTTTGGCCGTAAGATTGAGGGTTTCGGGCACCGTTCCGTTTACATCCGGCCGTAGATCGTAGTCAAACATGAAGAATTCGCGGTAAGTTTGGCGCAACAGCGAGTAAAAGTTCATTCGACGGAACTTAGTGGGTTCCCAGGGATTTGCACTGGAACTATTTGTGCTGTTTTGCACGGTCTTGGACTTCTGCATCGCGTTATCTGAGTCCTCGGTAATATAATCAATTTGCAGTACATACGATAAGCTATGATTTGTATGACTATTGTTGGCCTGAGAATGCATTTCCGATTCATCCGCCTCGTTGACGAAGGTCAATAGGGCATAGTGCCACGAATTGGGCTGCACGCCAAACTGAATAGAGATTTCTGTCGTCTGGTTTGGCCGGATGATGGTGCCGTGACCATGATTGTGATCCGTACCGCCCAGCGGATATCCATTGGCTCGTACATGGAAACCCACTGGCGGACACTCGTCGCACACTTGGTCGAACATTATCCGCGCCGTAGCATCGCCTATATCGTCTGGCACATAGAATCTGTAAATGATTTCATTGTTTGCGGTCGGTGTGCTGTTGTGGTTTTCCGTAGTATTTGCAAACTGAGCAGCTCGGCTGGATTTGCCCTCCGCAAGGGATTTGGATGCAACTTTCAGTTTCTGCTGCTTGGGCGGAATAGAGCGCAGCGGCCTGGAGGTGTTAAGTGCATCCTTGGTTATATTGGCTCCATTCAGTTCGGGCAAAACATGACTTGTTAGGTTGTCCTCGTGCTCCTGACCATTATTTATGATTATCGGACGGAATCGGGAAACGGACATCTCGGCGGACAGCAGAGTGTCACACGAAGCAGCGAGTCCTGCAAACGGAAATTAAATTCATAAATATGCATATGCAGTCTAAACACAATGCCGAAATCATCACAATCGGATTTTTGCATATTCAAAAGGCTTTTATCTCTGGGGTAACAAAGTCAATTTTTAAAAATATTCAAAAGTCTAAATAAAATTTATCACAATAGAAGGATTTTTTTTACGTTCCGCTGCAATGTCAATTAAATATTTGCATATTTTAAAGGAAGTCTGTAAATTGAATGGAGAAATACCTTGTTGTTCAATGCGGTCGTTATTGGGATCTGACCAACTCACAAACGCCACCGCAAACCAGTTGCCTATATAAGGTCCTTCAATGGTAATACGCTGCTGCTGCTCATCGGATAGAAACTGTAGGTCATATACCTTAAATCTGAAAGATATTAAATTGAGTTCGTTAATTTTCGAAGAGTGTACACAATATTATATACCTCTGATCCTTGGTAAAGAAGTTCTTGGGAAAGGTTATGTTCTCTGGACTTATCACGGGATAACTGCTCGCCTTCAGATGCAGCGTGACATCCTTGGGCTTACACTTGCGTTCTAACAAATTAGTTGTACTAAGTTTTAAGTTACTCTACCTTTTGTATTTGCAATACTCACGAAAGGCACTTTTGGGATCCTCGAACGCCTTGAAAGTAAAGTAGGCAGTTCGCGAATCGGGTGGAACATCAAAATGCAGGATGGACACATCCTTGTAGGATGTGTACTTTAGCAGCGAGTTCGACGGTAGTCGGACAACCAGTTCCTGATCCTCTGGCAATTTGAGTTCCTCAATCGGCACATACTTTGTGTACTCTTCCGATGGATTTTGCAGCACAGGCACACTCGAGTCCACAATGAGACGGTGGTCGACTAGAAGTAACATGAAGACCACCAGAGGACTGAAGTTGGGACGATGTGTGAGTATTTGAATCATTGTGTTTCTACAAGTAATGGTAACTCCTGGAATGAAAACAATTGGCATTAATTAGTTGAGTAATACGCTGAAAAAGTGCACATTTACTTTAAGTATGATTTAAAAAGCATCCTTCTCAAACTTTCATACCAGTAATTTGTTTTTATTTCGCGTGCAATTTCCAGGAGCAAGTTGGCTCAACTAGAATGGGCTACATACAGGGGATGGCTTTGTGCCCACGGACAAACCCAAACGATGCGGACATGGATAACATATAATGCTGGGCCTACGGATGAGCATAAATGTACATATTCCCAAACCCCAAACTTTCTGGCACAAGTACAGACATAAAGCCTTTTTGTTAGCTTGTGCAAGTAAATTGCACCGTTGCAAAAATGCCAAATTCCGGCCCATTTGTGTGGCGCGGCCAAAACCAATGTAGATTCGGTGCTATGGAGAACTTGTCCGGCAAAAGCCGAAAATAAAAAACTTCTGCACTCGATGCGGTGACGCTGGGCCTGAACTGTGCATTGTTGGCTAACACCTACTATAATTTATGGCCGACTTGTAGCCCCCAAAGCACTAGGAGAGCTATCTCGACCAGACTGCAGACTATCCGTGGGCTTACCTCATGCCCACCGAAATATATAGATACTCCACCACATAATCTGTCACATAAAAAGGCATATTGACCAAAAATGAACACAATTATTTTTCATCTTGATTTATCCATACCTGTTGCAGTTCTACATGCAATTTGTTTACACTCAACAAGCTAAATATTAGGGCCGAATTCTATATTGTTTATGAGCTATATGCATCTATATTATACATCGCTTTGAGCGAGCTTTTAATTAGTCAACGTATGTGTTTTCTGAATGAGAGTCGCGAAGCAACTGACGCATGCTGGTTCGGTTCGTAGAATTCGTGCTTGACCTAAGATCTTATCAGTACCACTCAATTCTCTTATCGAACTGTTGTGGAAACAAACATGCTCTTATCAGTTTAGCTTTGAGCTCATTCAGTGTGTCAAAACAATAGGCTTTTCACTCGAATATTTAATGGGCACTGTAGAATGTGAATTATTGATGCGTAAACGATGCAAAAATGTTTCTCAAACTTAAAACACTTGCTTTTGCTGATAATACATATCTGCTTACTTATTCATCAAGCTGAGTGAGATATATATATCAAACACATTATGCTCGACCGAATAATGACATCCCACTCTGCCGGTCGCCAATAGACTGAAAGCATGAGCTCTGCTCACCTGCTTTTTTTTTTTGGTTTTTTATACCTTTCGTATATTGGAAGTTTTGAAGATGTTCAAGATCTTTGAATGTGTCTTAAGAGAGGTTTTGACCTTTTTTCGCGGGAAAAATCCGCGTGACGCATTCGAGTTTACAATGCATTTGGGCAAGCAAATAACTATACTGGCACTTAGGTAAATAAGCAGTCGCGGAAAAGCTTTGTTGAGTTGTTTTTGAACTTCCGCGGCGTTTCCATTGACGACGCTGCTACTGCAATCGACCCCATATATCCACCAGATATCGGATGGTCGCTAAACAGATAAGCGCTTTGATTAATGAATGGGTCTCGGAGCACTAAGCTTTATTGTTCCGGGGAAATGGGGGAAATCCCAAGGCAATGCGTGATGAACTCGTGAGTGAGTGCTTTAGTAAGAGAAACATATGATTAGACTTGGTTTTTATATGTACAATATTTACATGAGAATGTTGGGCAATATGCAAGACGAAGCCTTAACGATTTTAAAATAATTACTTATTCTTATCAATGGCCGATTATGTGTCTAATTTGTATTCAAGTACACAATAATCTGCACCAACTACTGATAACTCAATTAATAATAATGCTCCGATCCACAAACACAATTCCAAGCGAGAGAGAGAGAGCAAAGAGAGGCTCTGAGCAAATGCGATCCACAAGAGAGCAAGTTCAAGTTCGTTTCTTGTGGCGGCTAAACAAGTTTTTCGTTTTTGAGAGCGCGAGTAAGCGGATATTTCGGGAGAGGTCTTTGGGACTGGGGCTGGGATCTATAGCTTCAGTTGTCTGTCCGCCGAGTGGTTCAACGCATCGCCGATCAAGTCCCACCGATCTGGGATCGCCCCATACGCAACCCGTGAAAGTTTGTGGATACCAGTTTCAGTGGCTTTGTGTACAATCTATATATGTGAAATTCAGCGAAAATCCCACCCTAAAATAAAAGTAATAATGGCTGCAAATGAAAATCAAATTTAAAATATATACTACGTGCAATTGGGTGACTCATTGTTACCAAAAAAAAAAAAAAAAACAGACGTGTGAATTCAATAATTAGCATATTGGAATGGCCTCTTTTGATGGCCCAATGTGGATATTTATATAATTAAATGATGAGCTTTTATTTTGTTGTCTTGCTATGGAGAGCAAGCACACCTCACCTAGGCGTTTTCTTCAGTTTCTAAACTTCCTTTTAAATTATTTGAATACACAAAGCATTCCCAAGCCGCTCTCTTTCGTCCCAATCTATCTGTCTTTTTCCGTGCGATCTTAAACTATGTGAGAGTGTGCACATACAGTTGCGGACAAAGATCTAAAGTCATACATAAAATATAAAGATAATTAAAGACAAGGTCGTCTTTATATATAATGCTCTATTAGAAGAGTAAACACCTACAATTTTTATAAATATTCCATTAAAATATAGTTTAACGTGTTTCAAGTTATGTGAAACTATTTGAATGTAGTTGACTCTTCTGGAGATTTTTCAAATATTTTCCTTTGTCAGTGTTGAGTGGCCTGTCGCTGCTATTGCTTTGACCGCTGCTGTTTGTACATGTATATTGGGGTTGTGCTCGGTTGCCCAGTTTGTTTTGCTATTGCGCCATGCACCCGATGCCGTATACGTCAAAAAGAGAAATCGCCGACCCGCTTCATGACGCGCAGCGTCTTAAGTTATATTTTCTTTTAGTTGGGCGTGATGTCTGCCCTTCACTTAAATATTTCAACAATCATATATTGTATGCTGGATCATTGCAACCAGTTGGCAGTGGCATTTGGCATGCAATATTTCCGGGCTAAAACAAACGACTGTTTCCTCTTTGTTAATTTAATAAAACCCATTTCTATGGCGGAATCTGCAGAATGCGGACGACACAAACTCCCACGCGTTTATATGTTTTTTCTTGTTTTCGATTTTTTTGAACACGTTGTGCAGCAGCTTTTAATTAAAATTTCATCACCTTGTCTCAGTCCTCGGACATCTGGCAGGCTGCCTTTTAGGCGGTTGATTGCGCAATGGTTTATCACCATCACAACCACGAAAGTCGGATAATACACTGCAGAAAACAATTAACTTCCTGGCGGAGAAGAAGCCTGCTGCTGACCATCATTGTGGTCACAGCCACAGTGGTTTCACTGATTTCACAAGAAGGTAAGTGTTATTAAGTGAATATTCTGTAGGGCCTGGTTACAACTGTAATTAAGCATACACATTATGTTGGCACCCTTCACACGTCCAACTATTGTAGATTATCTGTCAGATTGGCTATATGAGGGTATCGGGTCAATAGTCTCCGTCTATCGCGATGTCGCAACACGTTAATGACCACAATATTGATGCGTAATTGGCGCCCGAAACAATGCGAATCGCTCTTGAAGTCCCACAATGGTCCAATTGTCCCCGTGGGCGAGAAAAACAAATGAAATTGAGCTCCAGTACATTTAGCCTTGACCGTGAATGCTCCACCAGATTGCTGGGCGACATTTTGGCGAAGGCGTTTAATACCCGGTGTTTGAACTCTTAATTCGACTAATGGGCCAGGAAATAGATTGAATTTTATTTGCACTTTTAATAAAAAAGCAATAAATTGGGCATAGAAATCAGAGTTCAACAACTTATTTGCCAATGTTTTCGGTGCAGAAATATAAATATTGGGAATAGTTTTCGCAATTCAATATTTATTTTATTAGTTTCGCAACTAATTGTGATTTAAATAATAATAGTGACAAATGAAGCTTTAACAATTTTATTAAATTTGTGCTTATTTTTCTTTCCCATGAGCGGTAGCATATAATAATAATACGATACAAATTTGCAGAAAGGTATTTGTATTTCAACCAATTATGTTTATAAAAAATATTCTGAATCGATTGGAATTATTCGTAATGAAGTCCGTTTCATCTTAAGTCTTCTAAATTTTTTCCTGGTTTCCTGGTAATAAATCATTGGAAATCTGTATTATTTAAAATTCTCCATATTAATATTGCTTTCGAACTGAAACTCACGCACACAACTCATCAGCATATTGTGCAACATTTAGCCGAAACGGAACATTTCTGCGAGCATCGTAATAAATGGCAGTCGTGTATTTTTGGATGTGGATGGGCTTACACGCGGACAGAGTTAAATCCGCTCAAAACAATGTTCCAAGACCTCAGACCTGTTTGGCCACGCAATCCGCAGCGCAAAAACATGCTGCTCACTTAAGCGGCGCCGTCAGACACGCTGTTGGCCAAAATAAAGAAAAATAAGACTCTCCTTTAGCCGTTCTCCGGGTTACACACGCATATAACACACATATAACCATGTAGCCGTATAGCCATATATCACGTATACGTATTCGTTACATGTGTGCGCATTTGTATCTGAAGGTCGAGCGCCAGCAGAAGAGATACAAGTGCAAACAACTCAACCGGTTATCACGTCACGTCGCTTAGGTCCATTGAATGATGCTTATGGCTGACTTATGGAGCGCCAAGAAATCAACTGAATATGCGAATATTTCACGGACATTCTCAGTGGACAATGAACCGATTGATATTCGCTAGAAAAACTGCCACCACAAATTTTACCCCAGATGTTGCAATCTGGCCCTCGCCCAAAAGGGGGTAGCCTTTGTCTGCACTTGGCTCGCGTTCAAAGCGATTCCCAAGTGGGAGACATCCGGGTCAATAGCTGGCACTCGCAGTATCCGAATGAACTTGGCTGCCAACTAACTGTTGGGCCATGGAAATGCGAGTTAAGTCGCTGTCTTAACCAATTAATCGCTGTGTCGTCATCGGTTTCGACGACCGCTTTGAATGGATTGAAAAGGTGCTTGCTGTGGGATTACAAAACAAGTTAATCGCCTCACATGAACACTCTGCTTTTAAGTGATATCGCGTTTCTAGGAAGGGGTTTTCTAGGGAAAATTATAGTTTTTTGATATATTTTTTTTATCATCTAAATGTTTTTACATTATATTGTATATTAAACGGGATAGTTAGGAAGTTAAACATGTGCTCCACGAACTACGTTATTACTTTTAAGTCAGTATCGAGGTGATCTCTAAGTTTTTTTATGCAAACAAAGTGTGGGATCTTGTTGTACAATAATATTAAAATAAAACACTTTATAAAACCGGTACTGTAACATCGGAGAATCTGGCTTATGTACAACAACCTGTTGTTCATGAACATGCTATAAAACGGCATATTATTAATTTTTCATGTAAATTTTCAGCCGAGGCCCACAATCAGAATGCACCACCGATTCTATATGTTCGCGAACGCAACTGGCGTATTTCGGAGACCGAGAAAGTTGGCCAGATAATCGATAGAGTGCGGGCGGAGGATCCGGATGGCGATGATCTGATATTTGGCATAGAACCGCGATTCAGTCTGCCTGGTGGTGAAAACGATGCTAGTCCTCCGGAGAAGATACCCTTTCAAATTGATCGAGAAACGGGAGTGGTAACTCTCAATGAAAGTTTGGCAGGAAGGGTAAGTCAAATGAATATATATGTTATATATCTTTCAACAGGCATTTCTAATTTGATTCCTTATAGGCTGGTCAGAATTTTCTCATCTATATAACTGTCACCGATGGCTCCTATACGGCAAAGAATGAGGTTTTCATCAATATCTTGGGCGAGCGGGAGAATAGCTCCGGCTATCGACCGCAGACATCAATTTCGAACGTGGTGCACAATATATCGCAATTCCTTCCACGTTTTGACCAGCTGCCCGGTGTTCAATCCATCCGGAATGGGCTGCCAAACAGCCGACCAGGCGGTTGGTATCCACCGGTGCCCCAGAACAATATATTCGGTCCGCCGCCATTCGGTAACAACTACCCACCGCCTCCGCCGAATATTCCCGGCGTGCGGGGAGAGCAGAGTGGAGAAGAGGAGCAGCCGGATGAGGAGGTGACACCCACAACACCCGTCAGAATCAGCTCCACCACGCCGAAGAGTCGCACCAAACTGACGCCGATAACTGCCAATAATTCAACGAGAGTCGAATCCGCAATCCCCGCGGAGACAACGACACCGAGTGGCGGCCACCATAATAATAGCTCCAGTCCCATCACAATTTTCTCCCTCAAGTCCGGCACAATTCCGATTGTGGTCACCGTGGGCGGATTCTTTGTCGCCATCGCCGTGCTTCTGGCGTACTTGTGCCGCCGACGCCTCTGCGCCATCAGCAGGACGCTAAAGAAGACCAAGGAGAAGGAGGAGCTGGCCAAGAAGTCCAACCAAAGCCAGCTGAGCAGCACGCTGACCGACGACAGCCGCAACTCGATGGTCATGCAGCAGTGGCAAGGACCTGTGGCCTTCGCCAATCGCTATGTTCCCTGGGAGCGGGATCAGCAGATGGGCATTGTGAGTGGAATGCAAGCAATATAAACTAACTAATTTCAGTCACTGATATGCGGTTACTTAGGTAGGGTATCTCCTGTTGAATGGCCTTTGGGCTTTTGGTAGCAATTTCATTATTAATAGCTAACCAAAGAATTATTCAAAAGAAGTATGACAGAGTGCTAATAGATTTAGGTCAGACCTTAATAGCATACCTCACAAAAGCTCTACAGTGAAGTAAAACAAAATGTGCAGAAGCATTTTATCTTGCAAAGTAAAGAGTGCGAGTACTGGCAACGTAATCTAAAATTCATATTTCACAGAAGGTCCATTTGAAATGATTGCATAAAATTAGTGGGCGATGCAGAAGAGCTTATGCAAATATCGATTGAGTTTTACCCGTTTTGGGAGTGATTGGGGCTTAGGGCACGGAGTCCCTAATCGACAGCTACTCCAGTGCAGATTTCAACCTCAGTTGGCTCTCATTCAACGCCTCCTCCGCAGCAGAGTGGCTGTCGTCCTTTTGGTCCCTTGGTCCCTAGGTCCGTAGATTTTTTGGCCCTGTCACCCACAGTATCCACGCAGGCAGGCAGTGTAATTGACAGGAAAAAGTAGCTGAATGCAGCTGCATGTTGGCTTTGAGCCCTTGGAGTCTGCTGGGAACGTCCTTTCATTCGATTCCCATTTATTGACAGCGAATGCCAAAACTTCAGCAGGCTCTCGCGTCATCAGCAAAAAACTGAAACGCGCGTAAAAATTTTGACATTTTGTGGTGCTGACAGCTGGGCTTTATTTTGAAATTTTGAAATTTCAGCACTTTGCTATAACAATAGAATATTTGCATCCATATAGTTATTTATTGCATTTTTTTGGGCTGTTTCTAAAGTTAGTACTGTCATGTTAATTGCAAAAGCTATGATGTCAGTATAGATTCTAAAGTTCCGCTCTGATTTTATGAAACTTAAATGTCAATCAAAGTTTAACCTAGATTTTATGCCGTCACCACGGTTAACGTGACAACCAGTAGGGGATCACAACTAATCAAAGTGTTTTTTCTTGTTTTTCTGAATCCTGTACGCGACACAAATGTCAACATCGCTCGCATTTCCGCTCACCTGGACATTGGACATTGCACAACTGCCATCGATGCTGTCGCTCAAAGGCAACGTCCCAGTTATCAACAGGTGTCACCAATGGCGGAGTGTCCTCCCCCGGAGTGCCCAGTCCCGGGACAGGTGAGCCGGGTTCCAACTTGGGCCCGGGCTGCTTGACAGGTGGAGCAGGAAGTTCCGGCGCACCGGAAAACGCTTTTGCCGGCGAGGCCAACTGCGACCGCTGGGAATTCCCCAGGTACCGATTGAAGTTCTTCAATATCTTGGGCGAAGGAGCCTTCGGACAAGTTTGGCGCTGCGAGGCCACTAATATAAATGGTAAGTTTGAGTAGAAAACAAACCAAATAAGTTAAGATGACTATGAAATCTAAGCCGCAATGCAACAATTAATATCCTTTGGGATAGATTAGGGTCATAATTCATTCCTAAATCGATTTTGATTTAATATAATAGTTTATCTTGAAAAAGGTTTTGAAAAGGTGTATACCTCGCTTAAATTCCCATTAGATTCAGGCCTTTAGTTCCACGAGATCCATAATTTCAACAGAGTAATTTCATCAATTTCGCTGTGATGCCGAAAGGAATTTAAAATGGAGCAGATTGTGCATTCAATCAGCGGAGTTCCACAAAACGACTGGCACATGCAATCCGGCAGTTGTTGGCCCAAATTCAAGTGCTCAGGTGGTGCAAAAATGTGCATGTAGTAGTGGGTGGATGTCCACCACCCACTCGATATACCACATTCCAGAGCTCCACACTGAGCCCTTTTTTATGAGCACGTATGTAGAATAGAGTGCAAAACGAAAGGCAAGTGATTTCTGGATTTCTATAAAGGCAGAAAAAAAGCCTGGGTTCCTATGTGATGCAATGCAATGGTAAACTTTAAATATTAAATAGATAACAAGTGTATGATTTTAAGAATTTAAATATGATACAAGCGCCTAAGGATAATTATCTATTTGCAGGCAACGAGGGCATTACAACCGTGGCTGTGAAGACGCTCAAGGAAAGTGCCACCGAAGTGGATCGCAAGGACCTCTTATCCGAACTGGAGGTGAGTTGGATGGCTAATCGCATAATTCTGGCGAATCAGCATTTACAATTTCCTAAATCAACCGTAAAGAGTATGCAAAACACCGACAAAATCGTTACAACATCCCCAGTTGGCTCGATTTCTCGGCTGCCTTTTCCTCTGTCACTTTTCATTCAATTGGTCGCCGTCGCCTTTCCCGCCCAAAAAGAAAAAAAAGAGGATGAAAATATCCTGACAGACTCGCTAACTCGACGACTGAGTACTGAAAACTGAGAACCGAGAACTGAGAACTGAAAACTGGGAGGACTGTCGGGGCAAATCTTGTGAGTTGGTTTTTCTGGTTAGATGAAAAAGTTTTGTAAATTGAAAATTAACGATGCTGAAAAGTTTCGAAAGAATTCCTTTCCTGTTCCCGCTGCTACCAGCCATATCCCCTTGAGTTCGGATTTAATGTTTGCCTTTTTAATGAAAACGCCAAGGAGTCCACTTATGTGTCTCACTCCAGAAAGTTTCAAAATGTTTCACTACCTGCTGCCAAGTTTGCAATTGCAGGTGTATTTAGTTAAATTCAGGAATATAATTTGGCTAAGTGGTTCAGTGGCAAATTCTAAGAATATCTACCTTGTTTATGCTCGACTTGACCACTGATTTCTTGGCCACGTTTCGAGTAGTCACTGTAAAGTTTCATCTCTCTGTTTATTGTCAAAAAGTCCTACCCATTCAAGAGTTTTCTAATTTAAAGTTTGCCACTGCCTTTCTCCACTTTTACTTTGCCTGTCATTTAGTTATTGTATTTGTTGTTAGCTAATTAGCTTTGTTGGGCACTGTAATCTGGGTAAAATGCTATTTAGTGAATTAAATTTAAAGCCCAGTATGACAAATGCAATTCGGCCATGGTCACGATGTGGGTTAAATGCCAATTCGAATACTGTCTGCCTTATTGCATATTGCATATTCATGCTCGCCAAAAATACTGCGACAAAATGATTAATTTATGCCCTTGTAAGTAGCCCGGTGTCAGGCGTGCATATTTAATGAGCTGGATCCTTGTGGGCTTACATATGCGAGCACTCCGAAAAATCCTCACAATCCAGTCAAGCGGGATTGCTGCCTTAAAAGAAAAATATGCCATGTCAACATATATCAGCATTTCGAGGCTCAAACGCCTTTGAGCTGTGTAAATCCAAATGCGCTGAGCTGCACAATTGTCCGCAATCAGTGGGCTAAAATATTTTCATTTCGAATGGCGAATCAATAAATTTGATTGTAGTGGTCGGAGCGAAGGTCCTTTGTTCCGTGCGCATTTATGGTCCTTTAATGGCATCAACACTTTCAGTCATTTGCATACTTGTGCAAGGCAATCAAAGGAGTGTTGTCATGGCAATTATTTGCCACTATCACATATAGATATTCTCGTATCTGAATTTCACAATACGATTGTTAAGGCCGCAATGATAGCGACACAAGAGCTAGGACCATTTTTCGTATCGATTAGCATTTACATACTATACTTGGGTGCATTATTATTACCTCTGGTCTCGCCGGTTTGGAAAAGTCGATGGCTAGCTAATGAGTTCAGCATTTGGGGGCACTGAGTAGCATTAATTCAACGCGCACACAAACACGCACCGCACTCATTTCGGGCGAAACTATTTTGACAGCAGTTGCGGGCTGTAAACACGGAGGAAACTCCCGCAGCCTTGCAAAAAGACGACAAAAAAAGTCCTTTGCCCGGATACCAAACACAATCCGAACTGTGCGCTCCGGCGCCTTGAAACAAACTGATTCCTGTTGCTGTTCCTGCCAGCAACAAAATAATGAAGAAAAAAATAGAAACAAAAAGAACCACAGCATCCTCTCGCCTGGAGGGCCACCATACCACACATACTCGTATCTCTCTGAATCCGAGACTGAGCATCTCGCAGGACCTCCAATCCGCTCGTCCTGCGCAGTGCATCTTTCGGAGTTCGAGACCTTTTGCGGCCTGGCCTTGCCCCTTGCAATCTGACTCTGACTCTGTTGACTCCGTGACTCTGAATCTGAATCTGAACAGGAATCTGAGGAGGAATCTGATGCCATAGAGCCACTCTAGGGTTGCCGTCGTGTGGGTCGCGTCCTTCATCATTAAAGTCGCATTTGGTTCTCGTTCTGGTTTTGGTCCTGCACCGGCAGCCTTCTGCGGCGGCAGTTTATCATGTTCTGCGGATTACCCCAGAAACGAGAATAATTGCACTTTAATTTTAGAACAATGAAAAATTATGAATGGCCCTCGGCTAGGCTGCAGACTCATTCCTCAAGTTGCCTCCGCATTTGAAGGCGCTAGAGACCTGGAAAATTACCGGGCTTTATTGTTTTTTCTTTTGTTTTTTTGCTTTCGCGCGGCGGCCTTAGTTGTTCAAAGTTTGAATTTGAATTGGAGGGGAGACGGTTGGTTATTAACTGAAATGAATGACGGCTACTTGGGAAATCGGATAGCCCAATAAATCAGAAGGAAAGTGGCTTAATAAAACACTTATTAATAGGATTTCTGCCTCGTTAGTAAAACAAACAGCTTGATTGTGTGACATTTATAAAGCAATTTGTTATTCATTTTTTTTTTTAGGTAATGAAATCTCTGGAGCCACACATCAATGTTGTTCATTTGTTGGGCTGCTGCACGGACAAGGATCCCACATTTGTGATTCTGGAGTACGTGAATCGGGGAAAACTGCAAACGTACCTACGCAGCTCACGCGCCGAAAGGTAGGCAATAATTCTTATAAATATTAAAAACAAATTAATTTAATTTCCATTTTTATAGGCACTATGGAAACACTCATGGAAAGTCAAATGTACTAACGTCCTGCGACCTAACATCCTTTATGTATCAAGTAGCTAAGGGCATGGACTACCTAACATCTCGAGGAGTAAGTTGACTAGGAAAATCTAAGTGCTATCTAATTTATATATATGTAATTCCCTATCCAGATTATCCATCGTGACTTGGCTGCTCGAAATATTCTCATAACCGATGATCACACTTGCAAAGTTGCGGACTTTGGCTTCGCACGAGATGTAATCACCTCGAAGATTTATGAAAGAAAAAGCGAGGGCAAGCTGCCCATCAGGTAATAAATATTTCAATAAATCATTATAAGCAAAAGTGTTCAAGCAAAGCCCTGATTTTTCAGATGGATGGCTACAGAGTCGCTATACGACAATATATTCTCCGTAAAGTCGGATATCTGGAGCTTCGGCATACTGATGTGGGAAATTGTGACGCTGGGATCGACGCCCTACCCTGGCATATCAGCAGCAGATGTGATGCGAAAGGTATGCATAAAAAATAAAAATAAATTTATTGTATATATGGAATAAATGTAATTAATTTTTTTCAGGTGAGGGATGGATATCGTCTGGAGAAGCCCGAGCACTGTCGTCGGGAGCTGTACAACATAATGTACTACTGCTGGTCCCACGATCCCCAGGAGCGTCCTCTATTCGCGGAAATAATCCAAATGCTCGACAAGCTGCTGCACACGGAAATGGATTATATCGAACTCGAGCGGTTTCCCGATCACAACTACTACAATATCGTTAGTCTTAGTGGTGAAAAGTTGTAGTAGGGTGGCCCCCAATGCACTGAACCCGAACCCCAAGAGCTTTATTACCTCCAAACGACTTTGGGACATCTGGTTCCAGTAAGTTGATACTCTTACTTGAATTTGCATACAGAGAGAAGGTTTACACTGCCATTACGAGTCGCACTGCAAATAAATGTATCTTTTGGATATTTGACACGTCGAAATGCCAAAGTGTTTAGCACTATCTTTGAGTTTCGGTTGAGCGATATACTCCAATGCAAAGGCCGTTGTAATTCCTCTTAAACTCTAAGTTGATTGCATTGTTTGCGTTCACGTTTTATTTATTTGACTTGTATTATGTACTTAATTTATCAACCGTGTATAGAAGTTATACTATATGTAATTTATATTATTGTTAAACCGAAAATAAACCATAAATATACACCTAAAAGCGTCATTTTTTCCACATCCTTAAACTCCCTTTCATATCCTTAAACATTCATCAACCTAAGCCGAATTCGTTGACGCATAGTTATTTAGAGACTTATTGGCATGGCAAACTTTGCAGCTCCGGCGAACTGAGTACGTGCATAAATGATGCCGATGGCGTCAAAAGCTGACGAAGCTGATACCTAAAAGACTGACTACGTGACGTGCATCCAGAAATTTAGCATACTCGCATTAAACATATCGATTTCTGCTCACTGCGGCAACGAACCATTCTTATATAGCAGCCATATAATGGCTTTCGAATCGCATCTATTTAAATCTTTAGTTATTAGTCAGCATAAAATGCAACAGGTTGGCATTGCATCAAAAACACATTAAAGGCTCTATTCGGGTCGCCATTTAAGCCCTTTAAAGTGGCTTGCAAAATACGCAAACTGGGAGTGGAAAGGAGTAGTTCATTTGGGTGCGATTCTATTTTTATTACCGAGCAGCAACAGCAACAGACTAATTGCGGGTTAAAACTGAGCACGGCTTTTATATGTTCCAAGAATCCGTGGCACAATACGGCGCATGGTCCGCTCTTCTGGAGCACGTGTTTGTGTTGTTGGATCGGAGCAGGAGCAGCAAACTATTGTGGCACCATATGTCCGCCTATTATGGAAATATTTGTTGTCATGCTGCCAGAGAGGAGTAGCAATTAAAGCAGCTAGTCAGCTGTTTATATAATCGTTCGATTAAGTGCGCAATTTGCATTTAAATGTATTAATATACAAATGCTTTTATAAATAAATAAATTTACTTAGCTATAAGCCAGTGTTTTTGTCATTAACATGTTTGCCAAATGATTTCAAATATTTAAGATGAGAATATTTACCAGCTCCGTTGAACAAAGCTCTCTGTGTGGAGAGGACATGCGCAGGTGTGTTTATACCAAAAGCTTGAAGGACTCCGAATTGCCAAACATATAAGACACCAACTGGCCAACTTCAAACGTCAAACAGTTATAAACCATTATCGTTTCATTTCAAATCTTCTTAGTCACTTTATTTATAATTTTCATGTTGAAAAAAAAATATGAAAGTTATATGCTATGCTATGTTAATAAATACTCAAACAATCGTTTGATTTAAAGCGCGTTTCTGGCATTATAAACTACTCTAGCCTAAAGACAAGTCCAATGCCAGCATATGAACCTCTATTGCACAGCCCTCCATCATCGATAGTCTAGGGATTTAGATGTAGTCATCATTGTCGGGGCCGTGCAATTTGGTTTCTTCGCTCTCCCGCTCCCACTCGTTCATCTTGGCCTGCATAATGAGGTCCTGGAAGGATCCGTACTCAGTGTTCTGGCGCGTCTTGGCCGTTAGACCCACATCTCCCTCGTCGTCGTAGAAATTATCGGATTCGTAATCAGTATCCCTGGCCATGTCAAGATCGGGATAATCGTGCTCCTCGGCGTTGCGTGGAATTCCGTGCTTCAGATAGAATGAGTTCAGCAGGCTCTCGATCTTCCATGATGGCATATCGGAAACCATCTTGACGGCGATCTTACGGCGCGGCCTTTTTAGGGTCTTGTGTGGCCTGTCGGCCAGTTCAAAGTTCAACGAGGTCTTCAGCATGCGCTTGGATGCCGTCAGCTTCTTCAGGATGGATCTGTAGAGTCCCATGAACTGATCGGGTTGTGGCTTGGCCTTCGGCAGTGCCTTTGGGTTCTCCAGAATGAATCGATTGAGCAGCTCCTTAGTGCCTTGTTGGTCCTTTTGCGATTTTAGCAGTTCAACTGAAGAGGAAATAATGACAAAGTTAGTGAAGAGTTCAAAATGAGCTTTAATCTAAGTCGCAACCCACCTTTTTCTTGGCTTAGTCCGAGTGTGTTCTTGAAGACGCCCCAATCGTCCTTGGGCCCAGT
This sequence comes from Drosophila melanogaster, assembly GCF_000001215.4. Lineage (NCBI taxonomy): Eukaryota > Metazoa > Arthropoda > Insecta > Diptera > Drosophilidae > Drosophila > Drosophila melanogaster. The sequence continues at coordinate 25,195,658 of NT_033777.3, read as the reverse complement.
CTTGGCTGGATTCTTCTCCGCGCTCTTGATGTAGAGAGCCAGGCAGCTTTGCTGGATGGCCGCCAGCAAAATCAGAATGATAGCTTTTCCCAACTGCATCTTCAGATCGATGTGCTTCGTTCGGTGGTTGTGGCGAATGTGATGTCCTGTGCTCCTGCGTAGCTACCCTTATATACCTCGATCCTTTCGGACTGATCCGCATCCGCGTTAATTGACATAACCGCACATCAGCGTTGCGTGGCTGCGATAATCAGACAATGGCTGCAAAGGCGCTTGACACTCGAGACATCCGGGGCGCCTGCGCAAGGACCACTTTTGGCCAAGGAGTCAGCCCAGGACGACATGTGCTTGATTGAACCTCCGACGCGCAGCGCCTGCCTTTGTTTTTCTAGGGAACACTTAGCGCGAGCCGCGGCAATTAAACGGCAAACTGAGCGCACACAAAAATTAGTGCTTACGCATCTTGCCTCAGACGGCGGCCAGGTAGACCGCGTCCAGTCCTCAGTCCTTGCCACAGGACCAAGCTGGACGAGGCAGAGCAAGGCGACACCCAACGACAGGCGACTACTAGCGGCCAATGTGGGAATCAAAGTGCGTAATTGAGTCGCTTAAAAGCGCCAAATGGTTTCATGAATGTACCGCTCTCACCAGGCTCACCAGGTAGACGCTCGCCTTTCAAATGCGAAAGGAAGTACAAATAAATCCTAGCGCCAGCCATAAACGGATCAACTGCGCCGATCTCAATCCGCTGGTCTCCGCTCCTGCTCATCGACAAGTTCTGCGCTCGCTAATTATTCCTGAATGCGGGTTTTATTGATGCAATATAAATAATGCAAATGCAATTTGTGGTGCATGCAGACAAGGGGGTGGTCCCTAAAAAATGTGCCATCTAAGTAAGCCATTGCCACTGTCGCTGCCACTGCAGCTGCGGAAGACCAGCATTGAGTTTTCGACGGGTAATTATGTAATATGCATAATGACAATAAATAAAGTTAGTCGAAATATACATATGTATGTATGTAGGTAACCAGGGAAAAGATTAGGTTGAATGTGGAATTAGCTTTATTTAAATTAAATCAACAAAAAATGCACAAGGTGAAGAAGTAGTTCTATATATTATATCAATTTTTCACATTTAAAATATGTGACTTGTCATACAATTTACCAAATATTTATAAGTAGGGAAGTTTTGTGCCTTCTGTGCTATAATACAAATATAACTTTGATACATTCCATCAAATTTTATAGAAAATAGCTATTGAAAAAATAGCTAATTGAAAATGACTAGCGAAATGAATGGAAATTAAATAGTTTTTTATTTTCTTAAAATATAGCTATGCCTTAATATTCAAGGCTAAAAAGCAGTAGGTAATCAATCGTTCAAGGGCTTACCTACTATTTTAAAAATACTAATGTCAATTTTAAAGTTATTCTCTTCATGACATGAAGCTTACTACTATTCTTTTGCTAAAAGGTGATGGCCATATGCTATTCACAACCTGCTTGCTCTATTTTAAAAATGTTCGTTACAAAAAGACTTTTGGGTAAAATTGTTACCCTACTTCAATTTTACATGTAGACACTTAACCGAGAAAAAAGCAGTAGAAATTGATATACGAAGCAGGGTAAAGAAGTTCAAATCTAATGCCAAAGCAGTTACAAACCAGTACAACGGTTATTTAGCCCAGACGCAAACCAGAATCAGGAAGTAAAGTAATGTAAAGTAAAGTTTTCAACCGGAAGAAGGAAATGTTCGTTCTTATAAGAAGTTATTTCAAGCGAAACCCACACAAAACTAATTAGAATTACGAAAGTTTTTTAAGCAAATTACAATTTTTATATATTTTATTTGCTACAATGAACAGACTAGCACAACACAATACATATTTCAATTTCTGTCACATCTAGCCGTTAAAATATATATTTTTCTACAAACACCGTAGTTATAGAAACGAAGTTTCTTGTTTATTATTTTAAAGAGCCGGCAATTGTAACCACGCCAAAATGCCGAAAGTACTGTTTCAGAAGTACAAGAAGGTGGTGAGCAACATCGACCCGAGTCGCTATAGCGCCAAGTTCAAGGAAATCGACGAGCAGAGGCGCTCGCAAGGTTCGGAATCGGATTTTGCAGATGAAATGGAGGGCGAGTTCGAGGCGGAAATGGAGGAAATGGGATCTAGTGAATTTAGTTTATCCGAAGGAGAACCATCGCTCAATATCGGAAAGATCGATTTATCCTTTCCCGAAACAGTCGAGGAGTTCGAAAACAGTCCCCAGTGCTATCCTCCATCGTACTATACCCTCTCGCCCAAGGAGCGGTTGCTCCTGCTGTACGCTGAGAATTTCCGGAAGCAATTGGTTCTCAGCTACCCAAAGAGACGAGCCATGGTCTTGGCCCTGCCCAACGAATGCAAAGTACAGGTGAAGTCAGCACCATCTGCTCCTTTAGTGGCCAGCGTTTTGATAAATTGCCACTCTTAACCAACTTACAGAAATTCGTTTGCACCACCATCAGGCCAACGGCGTTTATTTACACGCAACTCATATCAAGTGTCGAGGAAATTGCCAAGTTTGTCGCCGATTTCATTCAGTATGAGCCACTGCAGGATCCCATAAATTTGGTAAGTCTATTATGGCAAAGTTGAACCAATCACATATCCATTATTCTTATGTTCCGAGCTCATGTAGCAATATATTTAAAAGTTTATGCGTTCTAAAATGTTCAATAACTTGACCAAGGCAATTTATACTTGTAAATATAAAAGTAAAACATTTAGGTATTTTAGTAGATATATATGAAAAACCACTTAGACCCTCCAATACGACAGCGGTAAGTAAATACGACGACAGTTCTAAGAGTTTCATAAAAATTATCTAATTATTTTTTATTGAACATGTATTTAAAATTACATTTAAATTTGTAAATGTTTTTATTTAAATATCGCATTAATTCCGAATTAAGAAAATTCTTTTGAGCACATTTCCATAGTTATTAATATACGAAATTTAAAAACGTTTGATATCAAATGCATGCCATTCGCGCCAACACACCTTGCAGTTCGAAAAGTATTTTTTCTTTTTCGTAACAAAAACTAAGGGCTATAACATTTTTCTAGAATGCATCATTGGGTGAAAAAACAAACTAACAAAACAGAGTCGGTTGTCTTTCCGTTCAAAAAGAAATGCATAATAGCTACAAATAGAGTTTCTCGATATATACACGTTAACCGTACGATTAATTAATTAATACAATGCAATGCAATGCAATGGAGTGGATTCGAATTGAATTGAAAGATACTGAAAGTATGCTCGATAGGTTTCACAGCTAGGAGATAAATTCAGTGGAGTCCTCCGGATGCGTGGAACCATGTGGTCTAACTGCTGGAGCTCAGTTCGTCGTACTGCTGGTACTCGCCCGTGATCTGGCAGTCGTCGGGGTCATCGTCGAGGTCACAATGTACAAATTCGTAGGGAGGGAAGAACAGGGAGCTGAGTAGGGTGGCCGACGATCGGTAGACGGCCGGCGCATAGACATGGCACCTCGTCGAGCCCTCGGCGGTATCTGCATTTGCATCTGTAGCCAGGACACCGGGTCCTGGCTCTGCATCGTGCAGAGCACCGTCTGGGCTATCCTCTATCTCTGTATCCGTGGCTGGCTCCGTGGGCGCCAACTTTGGCTTTTCCTATTTGCGACGGCGACTCTTGCCCCGCCCACTGCCCTCCTCCTCCGCGGCGTGCTCCTCGCTGTCCTCCGGCAAAGCGGATTTCTCGATCATCGGTGTCTCGTTGCCCGACTTGATGGCGGCTATTAGGAAACGAAGTTGCATCAGCTGCACGGCCGTCACGCGGGGATTGCTGCAATTCTCCAGCCACTGCAGGAACTTTTCGCCATGGCGGATGGCCTCGATATCCTCGTCCGCCGTGCAGTCCAGATACTTGGCCTTCTCCTCCTCGTCCGTTTTGTTTGAGTTATTATTGTTATTGTTATTGCTGGCGCTCACATCGTTGTTGTTCGTATGCGGATTGCTGGTGTCCTGGAAGCTGCCCTCCGATTCGGAGGATCCCTGTTCCGGCATCAACGGACCAGTGGCCTCCATTCCGCCCATCTTGAAGAGCATATTGTCTAGGATCTTCTTGCATTCGCTTGTGGAATTCGTGGTCTCTGGGGTTTTGGTCTTCGCCTTTGGTTCGGGACTCCTGCTGCCTGATGAATGGGCAATGGGACTTTGCGAAGGGGTCATCACTTTGCCGGCGGCTGAGAGATCCTCCGGTTTCCCGGATGCCTCCGGCTCCACTTCGCCATCGAGATCGGTTTCGGTGGCCTCGTCAGCCTCGGGATTCTGTTCGTTGGAGGACAAACTTCTCACCGACGGCGTCTCAGTCTCTTTCGTGAGATGGGAGTACAGTATGTTCGAGGGATCTCCCATGGATCCCCCCTCTGCGGCCGTGGTGGCCACCTGCTGCTGCAGTTGGTTGGCTTGCAGGGCGGCCAAGGTGGCGGCATTGGGATTCAGGGTATGCAGACTGGCACCGAACGCCTTGCACCAGTTGTACCACGCCGCGTTCTTCTCGTCCAGACTGCCCGACGGTGTGGACGAGGGTGTTAGCGGAGCCGAGGGTATCGGCGGAGTCTGTGCCAACTGACTCATGTGCTGCGGCGTGGAAGATCTGATAGGGGGACTGGTCACGCCCATGGGAATTGTGGGCGGATAAAGGGGATTCAGACCCAACATGGTCTGCTGCGACTTGAGCCAGTAGAGCAAGGGATCTTCGGCCAGATTGGAGAGCGTCATGGGCCCGCCCATTTGCGAAGGAGCAATCGAAGGACTGGGACTCTTGATATCGCCTCCCTTGCCCTCGTTCTTGATGCTCAGATTGAGGCTGCCCTGGCCCTCCCCCGGCTTCTGTTTGGCCCAGTTCTTTACCGACAATCCCTGCGCCGATCGATCTCCACTATCGCTCCTGGGGCTCTGCACCTGCAGCGGCGTTTGGCCACTGGGCTTCGGGGTCCTCAGGTTACCAGCGCCCGCTGGGAAACTGTTTAGACCCGACATGGCCGCCAGACCGGGATTCAGCTGGGCCAGCAAGTTGAGGTTTGTGGTCAGCTCGTTGAAACTGATCGCCAGCGGGGATTGTGATATGCCCGTGAGACCCGAAAGGTGCGTCAAGCTAGAGAGCGGACTAATTGCATTTAGGGAGGGATCGGCGGCGGGTCTGTTGATATCGGCACCAAACACTTTGGCCTTGACCCCGCCATTAAAGGCCGCATAGTCTACGGGCAGCCCATTGTACCCAAGATCGGCCAGATTCTTGTTTGTACTGTAGTCCAGGCCATTCAGAGGGGATCGCTTGAAGGCCAGCTCATCGAACTTCAGTTTGTTGGAGAAGTTCAGGGGCAGGGCGCCGTCCAAACGCTGGCGTTTCTCCGGCGGTCCCAGAAGACCTCCGCCGCCTGCTCCACCACCTCCTCCTCCTCCTCCATCCATCTTATCGCCCAGGGCGTCGGCGCAGAGGTTATCCGTGGCAGACTGGCGGGACATGAAGCGGAGCTTGTCCTCGTTCTTGCACCAGCCGCGCAGCGTGGACTCGGGCACGCCGATGTCCCTGGCCACCGAGGCCTTGGACTCGCCATCGTGGATCCTCTGGATGGCATGGATCTTGTCGCGGGGCGTCAGGCTCCGCAGGGGACGCTTGCCCTTTGTGCCCATGCGGATGTTCATGTGGGGGTAGCTGGAAATATCCAACTTTAGGCCGTTGTCGAACAGCTTGGCGTCTGCAAGAAAGAAGAACAAGCGGTTCTTAATTAATTACCGTGACACACTTGGCATATCGCATATCGCACGGCGGACCGATGCGTTCCCATTCGCCAGCGGTGTAGCACATAGCGATATATATGTACTCGTCTGAATGGCGAATGCCGTGTGCGCGCGTCCATGTACTTTGCAGGGGAAGGGGGTTGGGGCTCAAAAACGGTCGGAAGAAGGGGGTGGGGGGCGGTCTGTCATGGGGTGTCAGGATGTGCCACAATGTACCAGGATGTGTCAGGATGTTCAAGGGGTGGCGGCTGGTGTTTCGCATGTTCGCACGGTGCTCCAATAAAATCGCCGCGCGCTTTAAAATTTTACAGACAACTCGCGGTGTAAATAAACCGCACAGCCGGGCGTATGCGCTATATTGCGTATACGTGTAGATGGTTCCATCGTATCTACATATATACGTACATAGCTATACAGCTACGGCTACAGTCAGGATGACAAAATCTCTCTCTACGCTCTTGCAGGCAAATGAGCTGCGTCACGCCCCTTGCCGCTTTTTCGCTCGGCTCACGAAGGATGCCAAATTTGCAAAAAGGACTCGACAGTGTTTGTGTGTGTGTAATCGTTAGTTCGACACTGTGTGCGAGTTTGCGAGAGTGTGTGTGTGTGTATACACGGGGAGACAATGGAATATGCTAATTGGTGCGTTGCCTTCGCGCCGCGACGCGCCTGCTCCAAAATGCAGCGGGCAACGCGAGCTACGAATAAGCAACAAGAACAAGCCATTCGTCGGCCGAACTTTCCCGAGTCCGCAAATTTATAACTTGTTTACCTGTCTCGGGCCACTTGGCGCTGCAGCGCAGAACATCCCCCAACTTGAGATACTATGCGATACTGTTGTGGGCATGGATGTGGATCCATGCCAATGCCAAGCACGCCTGTTGCGCCTTCCTGTCCTTCCCAACCTTTCAGCCTTGCTGCCTTGCTGCTTTCCTTCTTCTAGATCTGAAATGTTGCCAAAGGCAACAGCAGGTGCAGCAGAATCAGCCGCAGCAGCACCAGCAGCAGCAGCGTCTTTTGGGCCAGCTCTCAAGTCTTTTTTGGCCTGGCCAAAAGTCGAAGGCAGGCAGAAAACAGAAACCTGAGCGAGCAACAATATGCTCCGCCTCCATCTCTCCAGAAAGTGAGGCATGCAAAAGAGCTCGCCCCATGGTGCAATTTTAAAATGAAAAACACGTTTTGCGCATGACTGACACATGATTTCTTTCCCTGCATATATATGTACGGATATATCTGTATATATACATATATATCTATATATATATATATATGTGTGTGGCATTCAAATATACTGGCAGCACAAGTTGGTGTGCGTGCCCTCGCAGAGCGAACTTCTCAAAGGAAGAGAAACTTTCGAGAACTAAGAGAGTCCAGATGACCAAACTGGAGGAGTCTTTCGTTTGGCCATCCATCGCAATGCTGTTTACAAAACGCACATCGCTCCTTGGCTGGCTTTGAAGCCACTTGGAATGGAGTTTACACGTTGCCAGCTATTAATTTGAGGCTCCTGAATCACTGGACTTATCTCCTTCGGTTGCTTGTTTAAGCAGACTTGAGCTTATGATTTGGAATAAGCAGTTGGCAAGGACCAAAAGGGATAAGGTGCATCGTTTTGCCAAATATTTAATCTGGTTGGTATTGTTATAGGATATGCTAGGATGCTTTCTATTATTTGTTTTGTATGCAAAGAAAACTTAAATGAGAAAAGTGGTACTAGATTCCAGTATTTGAATTAAAGCTATTTAGTTAACTCTAAAGCGTATGCAAATCAAATGTATTTATCTACAAAGTAGGTAATCTAAGTCTATTATTATTATTATATAATTAATGTGCTACGTTGGTAATCACTGCTAATAGTTATGCGTTTGTCACCTGGTTGAGTATGCGGTTTAATGCATACCAATCTAGTTTAAGCCTCCATTTCTCGCTCCCCCTCACTTGACACCCAAACCACAAAAATAGACACTCCGGGCTGTTCATAACCAATAGAGCAGCAAATAACTGTGTCGACGGTGGTGCATGTGATTCTGCCCCTACTACCGACAACCTAAACAGCAAACAGCAAACACCTAACACCATACACCATACACCTAACTCCATTCAACTAACACCACCCACAGATCCGGAGCTGCGGAGATCCAGAGAAGCAGCGACCTGAGAACAACCTGCACCCAAACACATATCGAATAAAACTTTTACCGCTGTATAAAAATTACAAGGTCTTTGGCCATTCAGCAGCGGAGTCGAATGGGAAATGGGAAATGGCAAATGGGAATGGGTGGGTCTGAGATGGGGTAGAAGGAAAAGAATTTTTACTTTCGCTTTCTGCAGTGGGTCCGTCCTTGTCCTAGCCGGCTCGCCATTAAACTTTTCACGAACCGAACTGGGACAGTGAGAAGTGTGTAAAAAATCTAGTAACAACAGAAAAAGATGAAAGAAATAAATATAAAAGAATTACACCAAGTTTGTCAGTGTGTGTGTGAGTGAGTGTGTGTGGAAGGGGCCCGTCTGTGTCTGATGTTGCTGCTGTGCACACATGCACACTCACACACCCGAACACTTACACACACCTAGTCAGGACAGGACATATGTATGCCGGAATGGCCATACCCGTCAGTATGTCTGTAATGGCCAACCGTCTGGCCATTTCATCGTACACGTGAGTGTGTATGTGTGTGTGTGTGTGGGCTAAGAGCTTCTGATTTTCCTATATACAATTATAATTTTATTGTATTTACTATTTTTTTCGTTTCTTTGGCTTCGTATTGAACTCACTCACAGACACAGAGGGGCAATGCATGTGGCAATGTGGCAAGGACACCAAGGAGGGTCAAATGGGATGGGTCGGGATGAGCGAGGCGGGGGGAGGGGCAAGCGAAGGGGGGCAGGAGAGTCTGGCAAATGGAGGTCAACGACTGAAACTAGTACTAATATGTGCAAGCGTTTGATAGCTCCATTCGTTTGTGCTAATGCAGAAAGAAATAAAACACAAAAACGAGGCAACACATAAAAATAAGAATTCCGTAGATAAAAGAAAAAGTTGCTTTGGTCCAAACCCAATCGTGTGTTAGTGTGTGTGTGTCTGGGATGTCTGGGATGCTTCCCTCACCGCAGTTAAGTGTGTGCAAATAAACCATGTGTCTGCTGTAATGTTGGACCTGTTGGCACCAATGATCTATGTGGCTTTAAGCACTATTGCACCTTTTTTATTGTGTGTTTTCGTTTATGATTAGCCCGATTAATGTTGTGTCGGCATTTCGCAGTGGAACGAATTTATTAATTGTCGGGGGATTCAATATGAACTTTATCAAATTATCTAACTATGGTCTCATGTATGGGCAATACTATTTTAAACAATGAATCGATTTTCAGAATTACAGTTATATAATAAATAAATAAAAATATGTAAATCCTTTGATAATTTTCCTAGTGTTGAAATATCAGTGATGTTATGAATGATGTTGTTTTACAACACTGAAATGCTAATGATGTACGAGAAAAATATAATTATAAATAAAATAAAAAATAAGAAAGATAATAATAAGCAACTTTATTAAATACTTTCTAATTTATAAAACAAGATGAGAATAGTGACACAGAAGCGTTCAACAACTAAACGGATAGGAAAATAACTTTTTACCATAAATACAATCAAAAAGTATTGCATACATTAAGGGGCCAATAAAACCGGTTTCCTGTGTTTGTTAATATTGCAATTCAATATAAACTTGGTAGATAAAGGAAATCTAACTAAAACTCTTTAGTTATATAAAATTTACATTTTTTCAAGCTTATTTTACAAACCAAGTATCATATGGACAAAGTAATATTTGAATCTAAACTCGGAGGTAAAAAAATTAAATAAAAAATTAAAAATATTAATTTTTGATGGAAAGCAAATTTAAGTAATTGCTAACGCAGTGTTAGGAGGTAAATAATAAAATTACATAAGATATTAATGTTATACACAATATCTATCACTCCTGAATATTATTATAAATAAATATGAATAAATACTTTCTCGTAAAATATTTCCTGCTCTTTTGTATAAAAAAGTTGTTAAGTTGTTATTTGAAGGACCTACTAAGATTTGTACTTATTAATTTATAAAATGTGGCAACTATTCAAATACACAAAGAACTGCACTTATATTGTTTTCCAAATTGTGTAAAAATAATTCGTTTTTGTTATGTAGAAAGGTAAACAATAAATCTTCAAAACTAATCTCTCGAAAAACTTTTTATGTTTGGTTTCCGATTTAAATAAATATTTTTTGATTATTTAATATTTTTTCTTGTGTCACCAATTCTTCAAGTTGTGTTTAAAACACTCAGTTAACTGTTATTAATTAATGCAGAACTAACAATTACACTTTACGGATTGCTCAATTCACCGGTGAAATCAAATACTAACCTTTTAGTTATCTTCCGGGGGCGAAAATGGATCGGTGCCTTCTTCCAGCGAAGGCGGGAGAAATTCGGTGATAGCGCAACTATTTGCAGCAGTTAAATTATTCTTATCTCGACCGGCGATGTTTTTAAATCACTTTACTTATAGTTCACATGGATTTGAATTTATTGTTTTCAGTTAATGTTGTTGTTCATTTGAAAGTATAACATCACTCGGTCAATCACAATCGAACACTGTGCTCGCGATGCGGCGTGATGTTTACCGCTGCTGTGGCGTGCGAATTTTAGCGGCAGGACATGCGGTGCGGTGCGGTGCGACCTCTCTCTCGCGCTCGTCGAAGGATATTGTGATATTGTGACGCTGCGTCGCTGTGACGTGGATGTGCGAACCTGAGCGGCTAGCGTGCGGCGACAAACTACCGCGGCGGACTTGAGTGAATTTTGATTTTAGCGCGGCGAATTTCCGCACGGCGACGACGGCGGCGACGTCACGGGAAATTTAAAGTCGCACGTCCACGAAATGCGGCGTTTCGTTCTCACTCACATACACAAGCACACTCGCAGATATATGCGTCCTGCAGTGGTGGTTGTGTGCTGGTCAGTTGGTCTGCCTTGGTATTAGTAGTTTTGTAGTTGTCGTTTTTGTTTCTTTCACGTGTGCGTGAGTCGCTCTCTCTCGCTCCCTCTCTCGGACTCTCTTTCGCCCGCTCTCTTTCGCTCTCACTGTTGCGAAATTCGCGGCCTTTTTCGGTGACAGCCAAATGTACAATGATTAATAACGGTCAAGACGGCGGCGAAGAAGTCCTCTCGCTTTGGCTGCCCCGTTCGCAATATTCGCATTTTGGCATTTTCGCATTTTGGCCGGCCCAACCACAGGCCAGTGTCCACTCACACACACACATATCGAGCACACATACTAACACAGCACATCCTCCCACACACACACACACACACGTGCGGACACACAGCTGTGTGCAACGAAGACGACGCAATACTCGTGCTAGGCTTTTTGAGATTGAGAGACGCACATCCTTTTCGGCCTCCTTTCTTGCGCCCACGTGTGTGTGTGAGCACAGAGAGAAAAATCTTGATACCTTAGTAAAGATAATGTTATTAAATTTGGTAAGAATTCGAAATTTAGTATAATAATTTAGCAATTTTGTATCTCTTAGTTATGTACATATATTCCATGATTATAACTATGAAAATGAAATTTCATACAAATAAACGAATAGATGATACGATCGCTTGTGATGAAAAGTATATATTACTTTTCTGCCAAGCTTATATTTCCTTGTATTCTGTATTAGTTTTAGGTAAAATCTAGATTTTTTCCAGTGTAAGACTGTGTGCAACCTCAGGAGGCATTTGCTTGCGTTTAGCTAAGCCATTTTCTGCTTCCTTAAACGCTGGGCAACAACTATCAAACGAGCAACGGATCTGCGAGAAGAACGTGAAAAACCTAGCCGAAATCCCTGTCTAATTTTCGCAGTAGGGGGTGCGCCTTTTATCGTCACTGATAATTCTGCTAGTTTTCCCGCTGTCATGTGCTGCAGTTGTTGCTGTTGTGATTGCGGCCAGTTTTCCTCGCTTTGTTTTGATACATGCCTTCATCGCAGATTACGTGGGCTCGCCTCTCTTTCGCGACCGTTTCGCAAAGAGCTGAGGCAAATGAGAACCGAACATCCTCTTCCTTAAGAGAGAGAGAGAGAGAGAGGGAGAGAGCCAGTGAGAGAGCAGCTTTCGTCCTCGTCTTCGGCTTTTTGCCGCCCGAACCGAACGAAGTTATGACGGCAGGAGGTGGTGACCCCACGGGGAAACCCCCCTTGGGAAACCCACATTCTTGAAAACAAGGCGAATCCGTCCAACAGAGTGGCTTTCTTGGCTCTTTTCGTCGCTCTTTTCGCTGGAGCGTGACCGGCGATCGCCGAAGGAACCGGAATTCTCGAACGGACACTCGATCGCAAAGATATGGGCATGACATAGTGGTTGTTTCTCCATCGACTTTTGCAGGCAAATTGCTGCGGTTTAGAAATGTCAGATGGCGAAATAATCGAATTCAAATTGTGGGACAAGAAACTAATCAGCTGCAAATTTCAGGTGATAGCCAGCTTCAAAATATGTATTTCCCATATTTAGCTACCAAGAATAATATAATTGTAGTGTATATAGGTAGGCAGGACAATAACTTATGTTTTCCATTAAAGTGCCGACATATTCATACATATTCATATACTTAGTGCACAACATATTCAATGCTTGGTATACACCAATGTTTAACATGGTTACGCATTAAGATGTTTAGGTTCCTTGTAATATTAATTACCGAGCTGATAAGCTCTAGGTAGGAATAAAAAACCATGTTAAATAGATTGTTGATATCATTCCCAAGCAAGTTTCAAGTCAAAGTGTATTTTGATTAGTTCTGCGAGAGAAGAAAAACCTGACAAGTATTTGCACCATCGTGGGATAGCCCCGAGATTACGATCTTATATAATGCGTGTGTACACATAGGCATTTTGAGGTCGTAGACTTAGTAGTTGCTATGCAAAACATTTGCGCAGAGCACACACACAATCGCACATACATAGCTCCCTATTTCCCTATTGTATCTGGCCAACGAAGGCGGCCACTGACCATAATAACAACAACGGCAACGAAAAAGACAGCAGCAGTGTCGCCAGAGTTGCTAGTTGCTGCCTTTCGGGAAATCGCTAAGAAAGGTTTTTGAATCCATGTCCGAAACGCACAATCACACGTACACGCACAGCCACACGCACACGAAAACACAGGCCCAAGGATATAGTGTAGTCGTACATATAAGTAGAGGCGTATACACAACAAGGAGCAACAATAACGCAGGACTACGGAATACGGACAGCGGACAACGGACGACGGACGACGGACTACGGACGACCACGAGTATAGATGGCCGGCATGGGGCCGCATTGGCAAGAAACATATCCTTGCCACTAAAAAGCCAAGCAGCCTGCCCGGGTCGCTTCATTTCGTCACACACACACACCCGCAGCCTCACTCACTGGACACACACTGAAGCAGTTTGGCAACACGCTACCCACACAGACGCACATTCTTCTTAGCATCCGCAGGCACATCAGCATCTTTAGCGTAAATTTTGCTGCTGCGAAAATTTAGAGTTGTTGCTTTATGCCAATGTGCGTGCTAGAGTGTGTGTGCTGGTGTGTGTTTTTGGGTATATATACTTCAGATTTTCATCGGCCAACCTAAAAACCCCCCGCCCCTTAGACAGCGGAGCCCAACCCGACCGATTGTCCATTGTCCATTGTGTCCACCAAGGCAACATTTTCCATTTTCGTTCGTCCTCTCTTTGGCCGCCGGACTTTCTCTCATATCTGCAGCTCCTTGCCAGCCGCCTTCGTCCTAGCCACCAAGCCACCAAAACCGCCCAACCGCCCACCACACCACCCCTTCAGTTGGTCAAAACCCCCCTTTTCGGATGTGTATGTGTGTCCATTTGTGAGTGTGTGTGTGTGTGCTGGATGCCTTAATGTCGCTGCGTGTGTGTGTACAATTACGAATTCGTCGTCCTCGACTAAACTCAATTCACTTTCTCCCTAACTCTGGCAAGCCCGCGTCGTTGTCACCGTCGTCCTGCGATGTCCTTTCACCCAACCCGACTCACCTCCCAGAATCCCCCATCCATCCCTGAATCAACCCAACCCCTCATGTCACACCTCCGGATGGCGAAGGAAATTTTCGCGTGAATTGAAAGATGAAGGCGCACTGGGCTGGACGTTGGTCACCCCCGATGGTTGGTTATATGTACACGCATAGGTCCTTGCTGATTTCCGTTCGAACGTGTGGCTATGTGTGTGTGTGTCGGTGTGTGTACATATGCTAGAAGACGTGTGCGCTTGATTTTCAGCACCCATCTACCAACACCCACCCGCCCTGGGAATCTGCATCCTCTCACATTGTCTTTGTATAACTGTTCCTAAAACAAAATTTTCAGTTTTGCCTTCGAAAAGATAAATGTGTGTACACGAGTTTTCTATGTATGCTTTTTCGTGCTTGTGTGCGTTTCTCCCGGCTACATGTACTCGTACACTGGGATCTACTCAAAATATATCCCTAGATGCGTACTTGTTTGCACCTTGCCTTAAACTCGATTTGTCCCTGCCCATTTCAATCAACTCATCGATCATTTATTTCTATTTCGATCACCATCAATTGGGTTTGGGAATTCAATTCGATACCAGTTTGGATCAGAACTGACATTGATGGTTACGAAAGATTAACAAAAATATGAACCACCTGGAATAGAAATTTATCGAGTTTTCAAAAATATCAACGAGAAATATAATTTCTCAGAATTTTAAGTGAAAGTTGATATAAAATTTAGTTGATAGATAATGAAGTCGATAAATAATACTTGAAGCCAATATATATATATTGTGTGCGAAACTATTTTATAGCAGTAGAAGATGCGGTTCCTTTTCACATACACCTGATTTCATGTACTGCAGATATATTTGCGATGGTCAAGTCGAGCCGAGCATCGTCGCCTGGAGACAGTCTAATCCGTTGTCCGCAATTGTGCTGACCTGGGCGGTCCTGCAAGATGCCCATGCTGGCAGTTCTTTCCTACCTAACCCGGAGCGAAACACCCTGCCTCCTTGGCCATTATCTGCAGTTTTGTCTAAGCTAAGGCGATTTGAGCAGACAAAACCGCAGCTCTCGCAAGTTGTTTGGACCCAGTGCGTCCTTTCGTCCTTCGTGCCCTTCCTATCCTTCAAATGAGCTCGACATGCACTAGTGGTATTCTATTTTGTGTGCTGCTGCCATAGCTGCTGCTTCTATGCTATGTTCCTATGATTTGCATATTCGAGCTCGTAGCTCCTTTGTTTGCACCCCCACCCCTTTGGTGCTGAGTCCTGGCTCCTTTGTCAGCAGCATTTACCTGGGCGAGCGTGTGTGCGAGTGTGTGTGACACTGGTCTTTGGCCAGGATGCCGCGTAAGAAGAAGGCAAACGGCCAGGCTGGAATTTGTCCTTCCAATCTAAGCCAAATGCTGGCCGTCGTCCGCTGGACGCCTTGGTCTCCTTTGCTTTTCCAGCAGGCAAGCAGGGAAATTGAAACAATTGAAGAGGTAGCCATGGATGGAGCCGGGCAGCCCAGCAGTCCGGCATCCTGGCAGTCAGGACAACCAGACGCAGCATTTTCGACCATCAACTACTGGCCACTTACGGACTCGCCTCCACCACATCGCATCGGCAAATGTCCTGCTGCGGAAGCCAGAGCGAGAGGGATAGCGAGCTTAAGGATGCAGCTGGCTAGCCAGTGCGAGTGAGATGTCCTTTTTGGCCAGAGCTCTAGCAACGGCAGACGAATCCTTTTCAAAATTAAACTATATGCAGCAAGTGGAAGAGCAAGGCAAGAAATGCACACACACACAAGGACACACACACACACACACATATTCACATCCATGCCACAACCGCCCAGTTTTCGTATCCTGGTCCGAGAATCAGTCGAGTGCGAGCCACATGCAAATAGCGCAGACACATGCACTTTTTCTCGTATCCTTGGTCCGTCCGCATCTTATGTATTCGGCAGAGCTTTGTTAAGATATTCTTTGCACCTAAGATGGACGACGTTAGATACGGGCGGCAGCTAGCCAGCCCGGCGCTTATATACAGGTTCAATCAGTTGCTAATTGCTATAGGTCCGAAAACAGTCATGTGCACTGCACCCACACACTCGCCGCTATTTGTTTATACTCATATGCCAGGATATATAAATGAGTGTGCACACACACCCACACACACACATATATATGCTTATGCGGCGAAAATATGTAAGTGCAAAGCTGCACACTCAAGTGTTCAAACAGCGCGCCAGATTAGTTATAACTACATAGCTCAAGATGCCATAAAGTCGATTTTTTGATACGAACTGATGGATACTTTCCGTAAAACCCATCTATATGGCCTATAGGGTTCGAAAAACCTGATAATAATACTTGACCTTTACATGCCAAGCGCTCGAATTCGATTTCATTCTTGACACTCTTACGAAAATAATCACACAATTTGTTTGGCACAGTTTTTTCTCCTTTCTTGTCTGCATTCTTTTTCTTGTTTTAAACAAAAAAGGGTTTGCCGGAGTACGAGAAAAAGTTTGTCTGAGTTTTTGCCTTTTTTCTTCTCCTTTGTATGTTACAAAAAGTAATTATTTTCATTTTATTTTTATGTGCCAGTCTAGCCAGTTTACTTTTACTCGTATCAATTGCAAGGGGATAAATGGGTGCTTTAAGTCACCAACATTCGTCGGCTGGGTTATATGAGAAAGTAGAAGTGATTAAAACTTAATAAGCGATATTACATTAAGCCTAAAACTGCACCTTAAATGTGTTCGATCTTATAAGAGTCATATAACCTTTGATAGGACCCGGAAAATAATTCTACCAAGAGATACTCTGAGAGGGGTAATGTAGAAATAAAGGCTGAGCGAACAATCAATTCATACAGCCGTGTAAACTGGCACTTCCTAGCCGCACATATCCATTCATATGAACTCACGCCACCACTTCAGAAAAGCCTTTCTTTTGCGCCTTTTTTCAAACGTGTTCGACGTTTCCCGCACTGCAGATGCAGTGGGGAATACTCGGCTACCAGATACCCAGGGCCAAAAACAGTCATTAGATATTAGATATTAACTCAACTTAACAACAATATATATTAAAAATAACAAACCAAAAACAAATTTTTCCTTTGAATTATGAACATACCCTCTGTAAAACCGATAAGCCCCATGGAATAAGTGCCACAGGGCATAGACGCCACAATGCGGTTAAATGATGGCGATATGCGCTGACGCTGTAAACTCAAGAGTGATGTCCTTTGCCATTCACTCACAGTCGCTAAGAAAAACGAGAGACCGCAAACGCAAAAGGATGCGACGGCGTCGAAAAGCGATAAAACGCGATTTTATGCACGTGTTGAGTGGCTGCCAAAATGGGCAGGTTCTATATCCGCAATTCTGATGAGGCTCCAAATGTGCCAGAATACTTTCACGTAATGAACTATTATAAAAACGTACATAAGTAATCGTTTTCGAAATAATACTGTCCTGCGATTTCATATATTTCGATCCAGAATTCATTTAGCTGATAAAAAACGTGGAGGGTTAGCGAAGCTTACAAAAATTGGTAAAGAAAATAAACAAATGGACATTGCATTAACCAAAGTCTGGACAACAGATGTCTGGGGTTTGGTCCCCTGACAATATTAGTTCGGAAATGGAGGCGTAACATTCCGGGTGAACTGCAGATGTCACTAAAATTCGCTGACAGCCCAATGAATCGATATGATATCTAGGCCACAATGATTATAGCACAAAATGCGAACTTTCTTCCGGAAATGAGAACTGCCTTTTGATCTCGTAATATTCCGTTTGTTCCCGACTTTCCAAGCATGCATTCATCATTCGATTCAATACCGATTTTTTTTTTTTGGTGCGATGTGAGCGGGCCAGGTCGGGCCATTCCAAGTCGCTTGGCGAAACCAAATACGATGGGATACAGCGCGATGTTCCCTTTCTCGAGGGGATGAAATCGCTGTCGCTTCCGGTTGAGTGCACCGAGTCGCGGAGTTGCAGCGATGTAGAATAGCGTGTCGTGTTGCTTGGTCAGTTTGCAATTGCGAACCTTGTCGTCTTTCGACTTCAGTGACAAAAAGCAGCACTGGCTCTGTTTTAGCGAAAATAAGTGGGTAGGGTATGATGGCTGTAACTGCGACGAGGGAATACCCTTTAATCTGGTATAATATGTGGGCTATTCAATCTGGTAGTGCAAATTTATAAAATTAGGAGTATCTTCTAATAATACAAAAACTATAATAGTTTTATTGTTTTCTTACACCTTTTGAGGAACATACATCATTGCATACTGCTAAGTATCAAATAAAATTGTTAAGGAACAAATGGCCATCATCGATTCGACACCAAGCGGAATAGCAGCTGAAAAAAAAATCGAAACAACAATGCGGCAAGACATCTTCCAGATACTCGTCGTTCGCCATTCCCCCCGCTGACTATGCGCATATCGATTTCCTTCGGCTCGAGAGCAATTCACTCGAGATCGGGCCAAGTGCCACCGGCAAAAACCCAACGAAAAAGGTGGCCCCAAACTGCGAACTGCAATCCCTATCTCATTTCCCTGGCTCGGCGACTCGGCACGGTTGTTGCAACCCTTTGACAAAGAAAAGCGTCTCCCTGACGGAAAACTGGCAGCGGGTCTTTGCGTCCAGACTTCGCAGGCAGGAGGCAGGACTTGGCCATATATGGTCAGACGGGCGAGCGAACCGATGACGTGGACCCCCCTCCCACCAGCTTCCGGACATTTCAGCCCCGCGGCTGCTGTTTACCATGGCACGCTCGGTTTAAGTCGCAGAACATCCGCAACCACCGCTGACCCACCCATCTTCGACCACCCATCTCTTGCCACCCACCACGTCCCACCGCCAAAGGTGCTCCGGCAATGGCCAACAGCCTTCGTGGCTACAATAAACTAGACGCCAATTTCGCTGTCGCTGACACGGCCATTGCCGCGGCCATTGAGCGTCGACCATCTACACATCTGCACGGAGAAAAATAACGAGTGCTTTCTTATGAGCGCATAATCTGAATCATTTGTTTTTACTGGACTTGTGCAGCAGGGCTGCGAATGGATAAGAAGTAAAGAAACTTCTCGAATTTTGATACCCCTTTCTATAACAAGTAAATACGCGCCTGTTTTATCAGTGTTTCTTGAAAATTTCCTTCACCACCTTTACACATTAGCCCATGATTTCTCACTGTGCAGCATCTAGCCTCCACCGTCGACCATTGTCGACTATAGGACTCGTCGGGTCCACTTACTCGCCTTGCCCGCGACGGAGTGGCGTATTCCTTTGCTCAAAAGCAGACCAAAACCAAACCAAACACACATCGACTTTGTGTCCGAGTCCTCGCATCAGTGTCCGCATCTGTCTGGATTCGCGACCCCCGTCACATCACTCGAGTCCGTGGTCCGCAGTCCGCAGTCCACAGTCCAGAGTTCCGAGTTTCAGTCCCAGTCCCAGTCCCGATGGCCGCGACCTCATCCCACTTTGGTTCTTAGCGACGTCGTCTGTCCGTCGCATTTATCCTCGCTGTGGGCAACGCCATGTGACTTGGATCGAATCTGTGATTGTAAGTTGTGCGCCGTCGTTAGGTTGCCGCATTGGCAGTCGGTGGGTGCCACTCCAGCACATCCACATCCACATTCTCCACATGCACCCTCTGCCATATCCACTCCATCACTGGGCTGGCCTCTGTCCACCGGCTGTACACGGGGTCTGTATCCCAAAGACAACGGCGGAGTTTAAAACCATCATCGTCGTATACACACTCGCTTGGCTCAGACAGCGCGATATTGAATAAGAATGCCTCCCGATGGCAGGACTCAAAATTTAATGTGCGTCTGCTCATATGTGGATGGCTATTGATTAGGAAAAAATGCTTGTGAGGATGGGCCAGTTCTTGAGCTATGTGATTTATTAAATCTTAGGTACAATGAATGTGTTTAATATCATGGCACTCTTGCACACGAAGCGCTTCCATACTGATTATCATGAAATTTTCGAGCATTTCAAGGTATTGGCCACTTTCAAAACTGGGCTAATGCCGCGTGTCCCATATTAATAAATCCTGTGTGTATAATTCCTTCGAGGATATGAGTGAAACTATGATGGGATTTAAGCGTAAGCCCACCGCAGAACAAAACCTCCATTAAGCGTCAGCTGAAAGGCACCGACTTTGACTGACTGACTGTTCGGGGGAATCAAATGTCTTAATTTCGCGTGTTTATATCTTAATCTTGGCCGTTTTTAAGAGCGTCTATTGGCCGGGACTTTTATGTGCCCGGGGTCCCGGGTCGCGGAAGCGGGAAGTCGGGCAAATAATAAAACCCCAGCGTGGTGAATGGGGGGAATGGCGCCATAGACATCCACGTACATCCAGGGGCGCAATATCAACGAAGACGCGCAAATAGTGAGCGGATTTTGGACGGGATGAGAGATGGGATGGGTTGGGTTTGGCTTGGCTTGGGCAACATTGGGCGGTTAAATGGGTCCGGAAGATGGTGGGTGTGGTGCTGTGGTGGTATTGCGCGTATTATGGCGACACTAGCGGCGCCGTGTGTCCTTTTGTCCCCAGGACAATAACACTTCCGTGCAGTACATTATCATAAAGGGGTTAAGTCGCTGATTTTCATCGTGTGTGCTCATTTAAAAACTTACACACGCTGCTGGCCCGCAAAAGGCCCGGCTTGGGATTTCCTGGAGGAGGCGCACCACCCGAGTTCTGGCTGACGTCTTATGGCCAACAGGCAGGACGCGCAAGGACTCGACGCCTCGGCCGAAGGAATCGCGCTGAATTTCACCGCTTTGTTTCAGCGCTCTTGTGGAAAAGATGGCAGCGGCTCATTATGCGTCCCGATAAGCGATGTGCCTCCCCAGCGAGTCCTTCGCCCCCAGGTTAGTCTAACGAGGACGACGGCGGGCTGGTGTGGGCGGTACGTATGGTGCCGTGTCATGAGGAATCTTTCTGTTGGGTGGGGGGTGCTTGCTGCATTGTGTCAACGAGGGAAGGCCGCCAGTGTGTACGTGTGTGCTTGTGTGTGTGTTTGTGTGTTAGTCCGCCTGACAACCCCGTCTTGAGCCCTCGTCGGCCGCATTGTTTTGAGTTGTGACCCGCGGTGGCAGTGGCAGCCATTCAGCAGGGTGGCAACTGAAAGTGATTCTGTCTCGGCAGACTCTGTTACTTGCCACCCTTTTTCGCAATATTTCGCCGCTTTTGGCGCAGTTTTTTCCGCTTTTTTTTCGTACTTCTTCCTTCAGATGGACGTTGTCGTTTTATACCCCGTAGTCTTGGTGGGGTATATCAGCGCAGCGGTATGATAGCATAATAACTATAGGGGTCCTAATAGATCAACTAACCAAAATCTTGAAGAGATCTACATCTGCTAAGCCATTATATACAAATTTCAATGATCAACATATAAACCAAATTTAATTACTAGCTTAAGTGCCTAGTAAAGTATGTAGTAATTAGGGAAGGCGTTCAGATCATCATCACTGTAAGAGGTATCTCATGGTCGATCATCTCATGGCATTATCCCTTTCGCCGACTGTAATTTGAGCTAGGGCCCCTGTTCGAGCAACCGGGCGCCCGTTGCTCCATTCTCGCTGTGCATTCGTCCCTTTGTTTTCGTCATGTTCGCTCCTCCATTGTTGCGACTGCTCTACCAGGCCCGATCCTAATTTAACACGTTCGAATAACCTTGAAGCGTTTCTTATTACGCGCGACCGCAGTGATAGCGGCTCTGCAACGCGCTTCCATGGCCAGGCAGTCCAGGGTAGCCTTGGTGGCCGGGGAATCTGGGGAAGAAGAACCGTGTAGAGGGCAGGAGAACCCTGGACGAAGAGGAGGAGGACTCAATCGGCTGGCCAGGTAATGCCGTTTGCATCGAATTCAATTAGACGCCGCTGACTGACTGGTTTGCTGACTAATCGATTCGAAAGAGCGTGAGCGAGAGTGTTTGACCTCGAACAGTGCGACTTCGTTCGGTTCGCCCCGCTGATAGCTGATGACTCCGGGCCTCATTGTGATTCTTATGGCTTCACACGGCGATTTTGCATTTTAATGGCCTTCTTCGAAGCGACGGGGCGTATCTGCGCAGGGTGGAAAGGTGCAGGACCCACCACACGACTAGAATCCTGTTTAGCTCCTGGGTTGCACGGAACTTTCCCGCGAAAAAGTGTTGGCTAGCCAATGTGGTTTTAGGGAAACATGCCATGAACTGCATGTGATATCTTTCAGATACTATTACTATCTTACCATATATACCAATTTCATATCATATCAACATGCTACCATCACATGCATACCTAGTCACAGATCCTCCTGAAAGATCTTGGCTTATACCGGTAAATCCTATCCCAAAGCCGAAACTAGAGCTGTGCGTATTTGAATTGCCCGACTGCAACGCAGCCGACGCTGCAATGGCAATTGCAATCTCGGAGTGCGTATGTGTCAACGACTGGTGTGGCAGTAGGAACCCGGAACCCCAGGCCCACAATAATTGCCAGCGTTTCCCGCGTTAATGGCCGCTTCGCTACGCTTCACAGATTCGGACGCACATGCACAGAATTCCTGGCAACGGCGGGATTGTCTCCTAAGTCTTCGCGGAACAGCAAAGAAGATGAATGGCACGGGGTCACGCAGCCACCTACGGGGCAGTCGCAGATGTGCAGGTAAACAACAATCGGGACAAAGGATCGGCCGAAGGCGGATTAAATGGGAGTGGGTCTCACTACCTCGATGCCGAGCTGCAATGAAAACAGACCGCTGATTGTTTTGGGCAACTGAATGACATCCGAAAATCGGGGGAAAAAAAACACATCGAAATGAACGGGCATGAGTACACACTATATGGTTAATACCCCCTTTAGAAAACATCCAAGAAGTTACAGTTTCCTGGTGGGTTTTAAACGATTCTTAAGAATTCGCATGAGGAATACGAAAATAAAAACATGGGACTATCAGATTAAGATAAAACAATTTTGAGATACTTTTTAACATATAGACGGCCTCTTGGAATAGTAAGGTTGTTTTACTTTCAGTAGTAACATTAAAATTTTAAGATACCCTTATGTTTTCACACCGCTCAACAGGTTCATTTCCCAAATATGAGGTCTTCACATCCTCAATGCAAAGCGGATATAACTTTTCCAAGGTTGTAAAATATAGCCTATACGATCTTGACTCCTGCTGTTTTTACAGGGCCATATATAAGGGTACATATAAATTTTCCTCGGGCAGGTAAACGCTGCTTGCTAAAGGTAATCGAAGATTTCCTTTTTGTCTCGTGCTGCGCAATAGTTTGTGCCAAATTTCGTGGAAACTGGCATGCTGTTTCCTCAGCCCCGTTCTATATACATTCCTCTACATATTTATATGCAGCTAATAAACTCTTGTATTGCAATTGCATATTGGCTTCCAATGACTTTTATCGGGGGATGATTCAGAGATATTGCATTCTTAAGCTAATGAGACGCAATCATTTGCTAGCCAAGTCCTTTGGTAGTTATTTGTAACAGATGTAAATATATTTTTAACATTAACGTATCTTGTACTCAGATAGAACATTTCCGATGAAGTGTTCATTTAATCGATCAAAAGGTAGTTGATAATCCAGTTTTGTAGTCTAAAGATTTGTCATACCATCCTATTTTCTTATTTAATCCTTTAGCCAAATCGCCTGATTTCGCCGGAAACCTTGTTGCGCAAGCGGAAGGGCAACTCCTATGAGATGGCCACTCTGCTGGTCAGCATGCTGATTGGAGCTGGACACCCAGCGCTGGTGGTTTCCGGAGTGGCCCGCGAGGAGACGATTCTCAACGATCAGCTGGCCGTTCCGTACCCGTATCCAATCGTCGAGGTGGAGGTCGAGGAAGTGAAGCCAAAGGTTGAGAAGCCGGGCCAGAAGTATAAGCTGCGCGGATTACCCGATTTGAAGAGTCATCTCGAAGAGGATATGGCCGAGGTTCACAGGCAAAAGGAGGCAGAGGAAAAACGGATTCAGGACGAAATTATTCGGAAGCAAATGGAGGTGAGGATAGACATGCACTTGCGCATTCGTTGTGTGGATTAACATACTGGCTAATCCCGAACAGGATCTTGAGCTGCTGGCCGTGGATCGATATCATTATCGACGCAGTCATGCCTGGGTCGTGATCATAAACAATGCACCCTGGAGTGTCAAGCCCAAGACTACCTACACAGATGTCAATGGGGACGTGGTTGAGGCTCCACCCACGGCCATTTTCATAGAGCCCTCGACAGGATTCATTTGCGAGACGGGCTGCAAGCAGTACATCCTCGTGGATAGCATCTGGAATGAGTACAACTACTATGTATGCAAGCAGAAGCACCAGAGGGTGAGTGAACTGCGTTGGGATCTGCGGGACACCAAGGACTGGGAGCACATGCTTCCAGGTGAGCCGCCCGAGATGCGCATCTACAAAATGGCCTCGGATGAGAATGTTGCCGATGAGGAGCGCGACATAAGCGAGGAGAAGCACCTGGATTGCATCGGCTCCTGGGTGGAGCGTCTGCACATCGGACTTGCCGACTTTGAGCAACGTTTCCCCAGCTCCGAGAAGAAGATCCAATACAAGGGAGCCATCCATGAGCGATTCTCGCCCTATTCCCAGCGCGATGGAAAGGTGATGCAGCTAACTATTTTCAATAACGATGAGTGCACCATTCCCAAGGTCAGATATGAGTACTACGAGAATCGATCTGACCTCATGCGCCATGTGAAATACACATATGCCACCGATCAGTTTGAGGAAATATTCAATAAGGGTCGCAACGACAGTCTAAAGTGTAGGTATTCATAAATTGAGCCAGAAATATTTATATTAATCTTGAATACTTTCTTAGCCATCGAATATTTCTCGGATCCCTCGCAGCAGCGAAAAGTACATTTTTTTTCGGCTTCCAGAATCGATTCCTTGGAACTGATGGTGGTTGAACCAGGCTCGCTTATTCTGCACTACAAGGATCGCAGTGACAAGTGTTGGTATAAGGAATTCGAATTCACTCCAGCTGGAAACGTTCTCAAAGTGAGTGTACATTTTGTTTATTTTGCAATTAATTTGGCTAACTTCCAACACCAACAGAAAGTCACCGAGAAATTTCTCAAAGCCAGTGCTAATGATGTGTGCTCAAATGATATTGCAACACGCACGTTTCTATTTCAACAAAATAAAATTGTTCTGAAATTTCATTACACATTTGGGGCACTCACCGCTACAGTAGTGGAATTTACAAAGCCACCAAGACCGGATTATGGCAAAGAGCTCATATACGATGAGAAACTTACGAAAATATACAAGGCAAGTGGGAGGATAATTTAAATATTATTATTTTGGTTTCACACAAGTATTCCTAAATCTCCTCCAGGCAAATCCCCTAGATCCAACGCGCACTAATCTCGAACTGTACAGATTGTTGTGCGAGCAACTGCAGTATGAGGACCATTTGAGGAAGAATTTCGAAAAAATCTTCGAGGATATAAACAACGTATTCGATTTGCGTAAATCCGAAAAGGCTGAACCCAAACTTAAGTTCAGCATATTTGATCCACTTCGGAATGGAGCAGCCAGAGCCATAAGGATGAGACAGGTAAATGAGGCACTCAATCATAAAGATAATACTTTGATTCCTTATATGCATTTTATCCAGTTTGAAGAAGAGGAGGAACTTAAAAAAGAAATAGCCAGCAAGCCCGCCGATTTCCTGGCTCCATATCTGGTGCCCTATAAACACCAGGAGGAACTTACTCCCGAGCAATCTCAAAATGCATATAACGCCTGTCTAAACGATCTGAAGTCTCGGTTTGTGAGTCTGCTCAACAACTTGCAACGTCACTATGAAGATGTAAGTCTTAAAATTTTATACAAGAATGCAAAAATATTGAAATTTTTTAAAAATCTAGTTAACCTCCGAGTCAAAGTCGCTGAATCGATTCCTAAACAAATTCGAAAACCAGTTCAATAACTACGATTACAAGAGGTTGGTGCAACAATCGAAGGATCTCGAACTCAATAAGCGAATGGTGCAACAGCGTCTGACTCTGACCCATGAGGAGTCCCAGAAGAAATACGAAGTGGTCAAGAACTCCCTGCTCAAGGATCCACGACTGAATTTCAAAAAGGACGACTTGGCGAGAAGAGCTTCGGAGACATCGAAATAATAAACTTGACTGAGAACTCAAAAAATAAAAGAAGTAATTAACTATTTGTATCTTTTCTTTCACATTGAAGTTAAATATTGAAACAGAAAACATACCATTCCATTCGGTAATCAAGATATGCTGCCATCGTATTGAATATTCATAAATTTAACGAATTCTTTGCTCGTGAATCCTAATAGCAATTATCCACTTTGAAATGACCGATTGCCAAGTAAATGGAATTCAATTGAACAAGCGACTTCCAGATTAAATCAAAATCAAAGGTCGGCCTTTAAGATGCAGATAGTGAATTGCTGAGATTCTCTAGCGCCGGTGGTTAAGTGGATTCTAAAATGCGAATGTCGATTTCATGGCCTAGAATCATTGCCGCCGCGCGAACAACGTCGCTAAGGGCGGTTGGGTGGTATGAGTGCTGTGAGTGGTATGAGTGAGTGGTTTGGGTGCTATTCGGGCGACTTGGACTTGTGAAGGGAAGGGGGTGCGGTGCTGGCGACGGCGAGGAAAATTCGTTTCAAAAAGTGACCGTTTGAAAATTGGACAAAGTGGCTGATGCTGCTGCCGTGTACGGACCCGCGCCCAAGGCACACAAGCCGTACAGCCGAAGAGTCGTGGTTGGAGGCTACACACACACACACACACATTCACAGTAAAATATCCTGAAAAACACACACTCGCGTGTGCATGTGTGTGTGTGCGAATGTCTGAGCTGGGCGGCTGTCCATTTAGCGCGATACCCACACCCCTGAAAAGCGCTCACACAATCGTTCACGACCCACGCACACACACACACACACACAGTACACACACTCACACACAACGAACTCATATGATGTCCGTGACCCCCACCCGCTAAACCATCGACCATCGCCACCCCTCGTCCTGATGGGACGGCGAAATTGGGTTCGTCCCTTGAAAGAATCGTCCTAAGATGAAAGTGCTGTCCCTTGTCCGCCTACCGTACGTTAGCTTCGCTGAAAATTTGCTCGTGGCATGAACACATGTGGCGTAATTTCGTCGCAGATTTTTGTTCGCTAACTGGACAAGAAGATTTCGTGCACTGCGCAAAACGGGTTGGCCCTTTACAAAGAAAATCTAAGATCCGTTTAACCTTCGAATGGGAGAAGTAACTTTAGCTGCTTATAGGCACATATAATATGATATGATATTCTAACTCCTAATTTATTATGATTTTATGAGCATTAAACAATGGTACATCACTTATTCCTAATCGTATGATTACTTGACCTTCTTATACGATTTAGAACTCTGTTTAAACTGACCACAAGAAGGTGTCCCACTTTTCGCTCAGTGTCCTTTTTGGACTTCCGAGTCGCGGGACCCCGTAATAGCGGCTAGTCAATGTTGTGCGCCAAGGCGTGGGCCGTGTTGTCGTCCCCCGCGGTGGTGGGACTTCTTTTTCGTCCTTTCGCCGAAACCCCCCCCCCCCCCCAACCAACCCCCACTCATTCTCATCGTGAGCATCCCATCCGTGGTTGCCTCGGACTTGGGCAGTGACCGGCTGGGCATAAGTACAGTTGTGTAAATACACTAGCGGCCAACGCCGCGGCCCAAGAATTTGTATTTTATCAGCATCATTCACATCGCGTAGTCAAGGACTCCCAATATTTACGCGAAGTATACACATACAAGCACGTGTGCGCGTGTGTGTTCGTGTGTGTGTGTGTTAGACGGTGTGTCTGTGTGTGTAAGTGGGTTCTTGCCGAAGCAAACAGGACATGTGATGGGATGGTGGTGGTGGTGGTGGGGGCAACGCGAGGGTTTTGCACACGGGTTGTCGACTCTGTCCGTGTGTGAGTGTACCTCCACGCGAAAAAAATAAGACATGGGATTGGAAATTACAAAATCAATCGATTTTCGATTCAAGTTATTAAAGGTGTGTTGTAAATGCTCAAGATCTTAAAAGGTGATTATAAAAAATCATTTTGTTTAAAAGAACAATGACCAATTTAAATAATGCTTATCTGCGAAGAATTAAAATTAAAAATTTAAGTTTTGTAAAATCTTTTTTATTATGTGCCTACAGAATTTTATTTGAATGCACTCTTAACGTTTCTTATCAGTACTAATTTCCAAAATATTTTTTAGCTAGCCTTACCATTCGATTTACAATTTTTAAAAAATCCCCCAAGTTTTCTGCATGTGTGCGCGAGGATACACGTTTGCGCGCCGGTTGGAGTGGTGGGGTGGTGCGATCCTTTCATTTTATTCCTAAATGTCCTTCCTTCAATATTTCAAACGTGCTTCGTGACGCGTCCGTTTTGCAAAGGCCGGGGCGACTTGCAAGTGGGCCTTCGCCTTTTGTCGCGCTCCGTTCTTCAGCTTGTTGTTATTGTTCGCCGCTGACATGTTGCTGCTGCGCCGCGGTGAATTGAACGGCGGACTGGGAGTGGGCGGAATGGGACATGGGTGGACGGACATACGGACAAACGGACGGATGGATGGACGGACGGACGGAGGGTCGAGTGGGTGGGTTT
Organism: Drosophila melanogaster; assembly: GCF_000001215.4. Classification (NCBI taxonomy): domain Eukaryota; kingdom Metazoa; phylum Arthropoda; class Insecta; order Diptera; family Drosophilidae; genus Drosophila; species Drosophila melanogaster. Next base: position 25,167,112 of record NT_033777.3, on the reverse strand, counting down.
TGGGTTGGCGAGCAGACGCGCCGAGGGGGAAAAACTTTTATCTCGGCGCATTTATTTTTCTATTCCACTTATAATATATGCCAGAAACAGGATACACACCCACATGGGCATATATTGGATATTTATTTTGTATTCGAACGCCCGGCGACGGACAGCGAACGTGTCAGCATCAGCAGCAGGAGCAGAAGCAGGAGCAGGAGTGGGAGTAGAATCGGCGGCATCGCCGGGTCGCCGGACGGTTAAGTGGGGTAGCCCGTTATAGGACTTGTAGGACTGGACCAGGACTCATGGGGGAGCATGTAATGTGAGTGAGTGTGTGTGTGCATGCATGTGTGTGTGTGTGTGTGTGAGTTTGGGCCTTCGCCCGGACAAAGCGACGGACGCTGAAAAATGGCGTGAATTCACTTGGGTGATTTGCGCGACGTCCTGCACGATACACACATTTAAGGATGATGGAAAAATGCTCCTTCACCTTTTCATTTTCTGCGCTTAGAAGTTCGTCTTGGCATATAGCAAACAAAAAGAAAAAAATAACGCAAAAAGCAAAAAGGTCCTGTGGATGGGGCAGCCAGGCGGCTTGTGACCACATGACAAAGATTTTAGATGCTGGGCTTATATTTGCGTGATTCTCTTTTAATATATGGAATTTAATAGGAATTAAAATTGGTATTCACTCTTTGTAAGTTTTTAAATTATCTTAAATAAAATAAAGTGCTATTTATTGGTCAAGTAAGTGGTCTGTAAATGGTTACAATTGGGAATAAAAATGCTCTTCAGTAGTCTACTGATATATTCGCTTTATTGTATCATTCCCTTATCTCTACAATCATCTAATGCAAGTAATGTTTTATAATTTGTATGCATACTAATAATAATTAACATTAATTTCGCATGGTACATACACTTGTATCATTCACTTCACACTTGTATCATTGTATTATTCTAATCCCTGGCAGTTGGTTTAAGAAGCCGTTTAGGAAAGCTGCCGCAATCCATGTATCACTTCATGGTCAAGTCTTTATGGGACCATCAAAAGGAAGTGCGTTACATTCGGAAGCGGTCAGTAGTCTTATGATCCGGCCGTGATAAACCGCTGAAAAGCGGTAGAAAGTACACCTGCCGTGGCTGATTGTTATGGCCAAAGCCATTTCCATCAAGTGCTAATATAGCGACGTGCCCGTTGACGCCTCTTCCGCGTTCAGAGCTCAGTTTATGACTCTAATTGCCCCCAACTTGGCCAAGTTGATACTGGTAACTGCTTATCTGTGCCCAGTTGATATGTTGATGACGTGTTTACTGCAGCATAAAGTCCCTTTTACGACCCATTTTATTTATATCCAAGCTCTGGTCATGAGCCTGTCCTGGCGCCAATAAATTTTTATTAGCCATCATGTGGCCGCTCTTGTTCCTTGAGACTTCCAGCAAACTGATTCCGATGTTTTATTGCCCATATTGTGGCCATTCGCATGTAATTCGCGTTTTATTTCCCACACACACATTCACACACGGTGGACGTGTGAGGAAATTAGTTTTCAATTAGGTTTCGCTTATTCAACTTGAGATAAACGAGCAGCGCACTTTTCAACTGAGCTAATTTCCCCATTCGAAGGTCAAATGTGGAGCTGCATATATATGCCATATAATGCATTTCGATGCGCTCTAATTGAGGGATTAGTTAGCCTGATTATCGGGTTCATTAAACTTTCACCAGACAATGGGCCGGCTATAATGCATTTAGCCCAGCAGGTGCGCCCAGTCTAGTACATAATGTACTAGCATCATTATTGTGCAACCATGTACAAGAATGCTCTTGGTTTCAGGTGCCGACTGCATTGACATTGACTTTCATCTCATTATAATGGCAACAAATGTTTATTTATGATTGTACTTGCCGACACACATGAGTGCATGGCGTGTGTGTGTGTGTGTGTGTTAATAGAGCAAATTCCAGTCAAACTGCTCCCGGCATTGGGTTAAACAACTTGTTTTCCTAATTTAATGATAATGAGCTATTTATGGCTGGACATGTGGATACTTTGGCATCGCTGTGTGGGTGCCCAGCTACTTATGAGGCTTTCAGGGAAAGTGTTCTGCTCCCCAGTGGAGTCATGTGTCTGAGGCATCTGAATGCGAAGGTGTTTCTGCATTCTGCTCAGGAATGTAAGCCAAATGCAGGCTGCATTATTTATAATATATATATATATCGATTAGGTGCCAATTGGCATTAATTGTTTTATAGGCCCTCATTTGTCAGTCATTAATTAAGCAAAACGTGTTGTTAATGAGCGAACTTTCGAGCTCGAAAAGATATCTTATTCAACGTAAATAAGAGCTGCATTTTAGTCTATTTAAATAAAAAGTATTATTGCTTTAACTTGTTTGTTGTTTGCTGAAATAATAGGAAACAACGCGATTTATAAATGACTTAGTTAAATTAGTTAATTAAATTAACTGATAAGCTACATGGATACATTCCTCACTCGTATATATTTATATTATATCGTATATTAAAAGCGCACCTTATTTTAATGTATCGGTCTATTCTACTCAATTAACTGCTTTACGATAAATAAATGGATTGCATATAGAAATGGGTAGTTAAATTCGTATTTGTGTCTTAAAGCCTTAAATCTATAACTTATGTCGATTATAATGGCTGTGTCTTATTAACAACACAATTTAATCTCAGATATTGTAGTTTCTATTATGAATTAGGTAAGTAGTTAGGGAGTTAACTCTTAAGAATTTATTAAGATTAAGTTTTCTGTGATGAAATACAATATAGCCACAACCACAGGGATAAGGCAAACATGATGGAAATTTGCCTAATGACAGTCACTAAGGTATTAATTATTTAGCTCGGAATTATCGGTAGCGCATATCTGGGAAAAAGGCGAGATGCCAATTGGCAAACAAACGCAGATATGTATGCTCGTCCTTACTCATATGTATGCCTTTCGAGTATTTATGTCTTCGCACACCGCAGTACAATATACGCAGAATGCATTTATGCAAATGCATATCACACTCACATACGCACACACACACATGCAGGCTCATACGCTCATGTAATTGCAGGCACGCGCAATTTCTTCAACTTACGCACACGTGTGCATGTGTGTGTATGTGAGTTTCTGGCAAATGAAAGTTATATACTCGCATAATATGCATATTCCAGAGGAGGCATGCGCTTGTGTGCGTTCTCGTTCTAATTCTAATGTCCAGCGTTTGAAAGTCTTCAGGATGCGGATGCGGATGCTGCTGCTGCTGCTGCTCCTGCTGCTGCTTCTTCTTCTTCTTCTGCTGCTGCTGCTGCTGATGCCAATGCGAATGCGAACACGAACGGACACACGCACCTATGTGTATGTGTGTGTACACAAACACAACTGTGCGTCGGCTGTAGAGTCGAGGCGATTCGAGTCCTGGCGTGGTCGTCAGATGGCTAGGATGCAGTCTTGATACATGAGCGGCCATCCAGTCGTGCATCCGTTCAGGCGCAAAATCTGATGTGGCTGCTCCTACGTTGTCCTTATTGCAGCAGCTCCTCCACTACTCCACTTCTCCGTTTTCCTCCTCGATGCCCTCGTATCCTTTCGCATCCATTCCTTGCCTTGCGAGCCACGCTCGAAACTTTCTGCCCAGGAAGAAGTAAGCATGTGCATATACCGCATACATACACGTATATATCGCAGCTAGGTAGGTCTGCTTTGCATCATTGGCCGTCCACCTCCACTTCCACGTCCACGTCCATATCCACGGATGACCAGCAGTAACCGAAATGTACGATAAGATTTGGCACAGTGGTTCTGAACTACATTGGTAGTTGAAGTGATCCAAATTCGGGTTCCTTTGAAGCTAAAACCAAAGTCCTTTTCTCAAACTTACACCTAATGATTAAGCAACTTAGTTATATTTGTATAAATTATGGAGTATAGAAAAATAACGATAAATATGAACCAACTCACCAACCAACTCTCTTATTTAATGTCTCATTCTTATAATCACATAACACGCCCAAATAACACATAGTGTTTGCTTTAATTATTTATCAATGATTTAATTGATAGCGAAAGCAATCTAATTGTGATTGCACTGACCTAGTTAATTCTATAATAGGAGTAGATAAAATATATCAAGTTACTTTTCTTGAATTAATAATAAAAAATGTATAAACTCGCTAATGACTTAAAATTAAGCATTAATTAACTTAACTTTAACCCTTCAACAATAATTGGTGAAAAAGGCAATGGCTCCGCGTATTTAGTCTATGAAGAATATATACCAATCCGTGAGCTAGCAACTGGCACTTCGTAATTTTATTATCTATTCTCGAGCTGAGTTTTAGTAATTCGCTCCTTGGACGACTGTATATACCGGCCAGCTGTATATGCAAATACCAGTTCCCGAGCCTCAAGTGTCCGAATGGGAGTCCACACCTCCTCCAAGTCCCAACCCCAAATCCGCTGGAGAAGCGAGTGGAGATGGCGACTCCATACAGTACGGCAACGGTCTTGGTCAATTGCGACGTCGGCGGCATTCGTGAAATAGCCAACTTTCGTACATACTGCGATGGTGAATTTTTGCTGTTGCTCCTCGTGATACGTCTCCATCTCCATCTCCGACTCCAGCTTCATCTACATCTACATCTACAGCTCCGTCTCCGTCTTTCATCGCTAGCTCTTTCGCTCTGCAGAGATGCACATGTGTGTTTGTGTATTAATTTGCCCACCCACCATGGCTATATGCAAGCTGGATACGGCCAAGCTGGCCATAGCAACTTGAAAAGTCGAATTTTCGCCATCTCGTTCGGACGTCTCGCGCAGCTACCTCAGCCAACAGAGGTTGCTTTTGCTTTTGCTGCTCCTGCTCCTGCTCCTGCTGCTGCCGCTGCTTCCACTTGGACTTCGGCTTTAGCATCAGGATCCCAACACCAGCATCAGCATGAGCCTCAACCTCAATTTTAGTCCTGGCAATGACGATGGCGACGCAGCAAAACGTGACCTAGCCCGGTTAGAACGTAGCCCCCATATAGACTCCATCGCCAGTGGACCAGAGAAAATCTCCACCCCCTAAAATGACCCCAACCCCTGTTGCCTGCACAGCTTCGCAGCCTCCTTACCCCTTTTCGGAACCAGCCTCCTTGCTGGCCGGACACGGAGCCATCATCCTCATCAGCTTTGGCCGCCGATGTAGCAAGCAATCGCAAGCCGTATGCAAACAATATTTTACATAGCTACTGTCTGGAGGTTCTTGCTGCCCGACTTCGTTGGCCTTCCTTCGTGCCGAGGCCTTCTTGCTCCTTGCATCCCGATCCCGATGGCCGCTCGATGTCCGAGCAATCCCACTCACCACACACGACAAGGAGCACTGAGAAAAATAACTATATTTAACGGTATACCATACTTGATATTGAAATAATATAAATTTAGAACAGGTGTGTTAACATATTCCCACAGAAGCATATAAGATAACCAAATATCCTGATAGATTGCCTCTCATTTTTCTGGGTGTAAGGATATGGGGGATACGGATGCGAAGGGCCCACGGAGTGCTACGTATGCTGCGATGTTTGTGTTTGTGTAAATGTCCGCATCTAAATTCGCATATACAGCAGCGGTCAACTATGGAAATTATCGATCGACTTGTTTTTGGTGTCAGGTGGTCGGGCGATGGATGCGGTGGCAAGTGGCAAGGAAGCAAAGGCAGCAAAGCAGCAAGGCAGCAAAGGCAGCATGATGGACACGCGGCTGGACGGGAGTTTGGGAAATGCGAGACGGGAGATCCTGGGAGGTCCTGTGTGCCAACGAACTGAATTTCGGGGGCGGCCGATATGCCAAGGCGAACATGGGCGCAGCGCGTAGATTGAGATGGCAGTGGCCAAGTGGCAGGAGTGGCGGGAGTGGCAGGAGTTGGATGGCTGGAAGGAGCTTGTCACATCCTCGGCCCGGTTGCCCAGAAGTTGCCTGCGAATTACCACTGCTTGTTCGTCGTGGTGGAAGTGGTAGTTGTAGTTGTAGAACTGTCCCCCTTCTAGCTGCTTGTGCAACGGACACTGGGCCTCCAGGACAACGGACACTGGACACTGGACATTAGAGAACGGCGACGGCGAACGGCCAACGACAACGACAACGACAACGCCAACGACATCGTAGTCGGCCCAACGACTAGGAGATGACGATGGCCAAAGGAATGGGTGAATGCTCTGCATTTGCGAAGCATTCAGCGGAAATATTCATCCTAGCTCGTCTTTTCAGCCAAGGACCCCACATCCTTTCACCCCGTTCTCGACTCGATTCGACTGGACTCGACTCGACTCACACAGGCACACACATCAAAAGGTTGTTGGTTGGGTAGCAGCAAAAGCAGCAGCAGCAACAGCAGCCATGTCCTTTTGGACCGGCCGCGGCCAACTCGAATGGCTGGAATTCATCGAAGGCGAAGGGAGCTGCGAGGGCACGGAGGCCAGAAATTGCTTATGCGACATCCACATACACATCCACATCCCTGCTATCGCCTGCAGTATTAGTTATGGCAGAGCAGCAAAGGCAAAGACTGAAGAAGAAGGCTGTCCAGACGCATGGAAATGGTAGTTCCCAGGTCCGTTGGATCGCTGGGGTCCCTTGAGCCAAGTCCGCAAGTCCGAGAACTGAAATATGTATTCCGAAGTGTGTGTATGTGTTTATTTAAATGGGGTTTCGACTGGACAAGTGTGGGGGACGGAGGACTCCTTCAGCATCTGAAGGCGGCTGGGGGGGATTAGCAAATGTTCGTTAGTTGCTGCGGTGGTTGCCCAGCCACGTTGAGTTGATAGTCGCTTTTTCCGACAACTTGATCTGGACATGTTCTCAAGTTGGGAAACACAACCGCGTCGCCTCTGCTCCTCTCCTTTTCGCCGGAATCTCGGCACTGCGGCGGTCTTTTGAAGGTGGCGTTGCAGCCGGGGCCATATCCTGATCAGCGAACCATTAACTTGACCGTCAGATGTTGATGGACCACCTCTTTTTCCATTTATTTCTGCTATTTTCAGCAAGGACGCGAGAACTCACTCGGTTTTTATTGAATTGCGCCCTGCGTTTTGCAATCCGTATTTGTGTATCAACCGATTCGCTAAACCGAGTCCAGGTGCTACCATCTTAAGGTCCACTGGGCACACAATTGAGTTTCAGACTCGACCATTAAATGGAATTTAGCCACTCTTATATGGCGAAGGTAAATTGAAACGAAACATATCATCAATAACCTATACATCTACTCAATATGTTTAAACTTTCTCAACTCTTTATTCATCTTTCCCCTTAAAACATCAATAAACTCACAGCCCTTTTTCATTTCTTTCCCACAACTAGAAAACCCGTACGAATCCTTTAAAAAGTGACCTTCTGACTGAGTTGATTGTTTTATTCTAATGCCATAAATGTGCATAAGCGATATCCTTGCTGGTGGGTTAGGTCAGTTCAGGGAGTTGGCTATCAGTCGGTCAAAGGACCTGCCTGACTGCCTGCCTGGTTTTTAAAGCCAAAAGCAACAGATATCTGTTTGTATTCACCCATTCAGATTTTTATTCATGAACTTTTATTATTTCTGCTCGCTCATGAGCTTACTTCTGTTCCGTTCTGCCGGGGAATCCCCATCGCTGCTGCTCCTGGTTGCGGGGGGGGAGTGTAAGCGGAAAAGGGATGGCTAGATAGAGGGAAGGACTCTGTGGTGCTAAAGCTTTTTTATGTTTCTCTGTATGTATTTTATTTTTTTTTATCCGTTTCCCTACTGCTGCTCTCTATGTCAACGTTGCAAGTGCTGATGCGGTCCTTTTTATTTTGTGCCCCACTCAAAGTTACAACTTAACTGTTATTTTATTACAACATTTAATAAAAATCAACAAGTGCATGAGTCGGCGAGAAAGGAGTTGGTCCTTCGAGCCGAGGACTCCAGGGCTCCTCTGCTGCTCCTCTTCCTTTCGTTGCTCTCGTTTTTTTTCCCCCCCACTCGTCTTGCGATGCTATGTATGCCCTGCACTTGCCCGAACAAATGGAGCGTGATTTTGTGGCTCCATGAGGTTTATATTAAGTGTCGGTATTAAAATAAAAATGCTTGTTATTTGTCTTGGCTTTTATTTAGTCGCCGTTCTCGTTGCCGTTGCCGTTGCCCTTCGTTTTTTATCGCTCTTCCTGCTAACAGATATCGCTGACGTGGAGCGTGAAGGAATACTATACTATACTATACCATACGCATTGGAGCCCAGCAGATTGAAGCCACGGTAGCGCCAGCGGCAATTCAACCGTGGGCTAATTACCCGACGGCCTCAGGAAGCGACAAAGTATCGGGTTTCGATTAGGGCCAGCATGTCTCTAAAACAGTTCGCTTAATTTGGCGCCGCTGACCGTAACGGTATTGTCTCCATCCTGCGATGCGAGTCCTGTTTTCTGGATGCCTCGCAATCGCTGAACAGGGCCCAGTATTTAATTACGCCGATACCCACGGCGTCGCAGCTGGATCTCATCTTAGGATTTGCGAAAATCCACGGGAGCAATCGGTGGAAAGGTCTTATGAGGTAAACTAATGGTAATGAAAAATTACAAAAAATTAAACTGAAGGAATTTTCATAATAAAACCATTCAACTGTTACAAAAAGTTAACTCAAAAAACTTAATGAAATGTAGAGAAATTCTAAATAGTTTTTATTTTTTAAATCAACAAAAAATACTACTTACAAATTAACCCAGAACTAAACGGTTAACAAAGCAAACAAAATCATGTCACAAACATTATTCTGCAATTTAGCAAGCAATTTTAGATATTTGCGCTTTGTCAATTTACCTTTTTACTTCAAAGGGCAAAAAAGTAGTTAAGCAAACAATATTATTGTAAACATTCATAATTGGTTTTTATATTCAAAGCTTTTGAAAAGAAATTAAACTAAAAGAAAAGCCCTCACACGATTATTGCATTAAATATTTGGTTTTAATAAAGATATTTCAACGGAAACAAAGCCAATTTCGATAAGTTTGCCAGGCAGTGTAATGGGATTAATTTTCAAACAAAAGGCGTTTAGCTACGGTTAATTGCATTATCCTTCGAATCGGCAAGTTCAATAGAAATGGGTGGCAGGAGCATTTGGACCCCTCAACTTTCACTATTTTCCTTTTGCGACTTTCACTATTTTCTTTCGGCGAATGGCCTTGGAAAAAGTTTCTTTCGCAAAAGTTGAGCACAGGAATTCGCATTAAATAAAGCAAGGCATAACAAATTTTCTTTAAGTAGTCTGGCACCGACCTACCCTAATGTCTTTCATGTTTGGCCATACATGGCACAGGCGAAATAAAAACTCGGACAGCATCCTTGCCCCCTCAATTCCCTCCTTTCCCATCCCCCCCTCTTGCCAAACCTTACACAATCAAATATACACATAGATTTCATCACATACCCATAAGTATGTGTTTAGAGAAAAAAAAATAGAAGAAGGAAATATAAATGTGCATGCACACATCTATACGAACATATCCTGGCCATATGTGCAAAGAGTTGGACTCGTATATCTCGGAATGTCTGGGTGAAGGGCACACAAACACAATGGGCCGACTGTCTGCCAAGATCCTCCAAGTTGGCAAATATTACGGCCGTAAACGTGCATGCATTAATGGGGATTCTGTATCAAATAATCGGAAAAAAATCCCACTAAGTATGCAAACCCATCAGGACGATTGTGCGTGTGTCTGTGTGTCTGTCTGTGTGCCTGAGTGTGTGTGTTTGTTAGAAGCAACAGATATGTAACTGAGAGCGGCGAGTCCTTTTTTCGGAGGACTGAGGGTGTTTGGAACTTCTGAATTGAATATAAAAACAAATATAAAAGTTTGATGCCTTGCTCCAGTCCCGCCACACACACACACACACACAACACTCGCACATCGACATACATACATATGGGGGCACACAGGACCGAGCATTGGAGCATTCGACTGGCATTGAGTCACCTAAATGGATATTGCCGGTTTCGTCTAGCCCAGATCCAGTGGCCCAGGCGATAGCCAGCCGGCTGTCTGGCATTGGAGCAGGAGCACTGTGCCGAACCGCACCGCTCCGCTCCGCATCGCACCCAACGATGACATGGAATATATATTTTTATATAGACAACGTCTGCTCAAAAAAAGTGCAAACAAACAAAACCGAAGAAGGAAGGAAAAAAATAAGGAGTCCAGCACACACACTCACTCACACCAAAACTCACACTCACTAACTGGCACACTCACACAAAAGCGAGCAGGAGGAGTTGGAAAAAAAAAATTGGTTTTATGATTCAAGGACATGAATCACATTATTTTTCCAACAGCATGAAGCACACATAGACAGTGGGAGTAGGTTACAAAAAGGTGGTGCTGCCTTGGTCCTTGCTCCTAGTCCTAGTCTTCCTGGTTCTGGTTCTGGCTCTGGCTCTGGTTTTGGTCCTGATCCTGTCCCACTTCTTGTCCAGACATCCTCCTGCGGTCGTCCACTGTTCTCTTTCGGTTCGCTGTGAAGCAATAATTTAAATCCAACATTTTTATTGCTGCACTTGCACACACAAACAGTAAGTATATGGCTTACTCGGGCTACTAAGGGGCACTGGGGGGAAGTCCCCTCCTGAATGCATGGATGATGGGGCCTTTTATGTACAGTTAGTTGGCCATATAAGTGTAAGCAAGAACACACATAAAATGAAAAATGTAAAAAAAACTTTCGATTTCGTTCAATTGTACTTTGAACCCGGACAAATAGAATAAAAAAAAAAAAACATTGCGGAATTGGCAAAGAGTGAAAACTTGAAAAGAAAACGCTTTCCTTTTTACCGGACGCTTATAATGCTTTAGTTCGTAAGTAAGTCGGTGTATCACATTTAAAGAAAAACTCACTTTGCACTCAAGTGGCTGGTAGTTTCAAGGTAAATGTGTCAAAACTTGGCAACTCTTCCATAAACAGATATAAATATTTAATATTTAATTTTATTTATGCCTAAGACATTTTTGTGATAATCAAAAGCTGAATTTATTCACATCTCTTATGAATGTATTCTCAATTAGTTTTATTCAGCTTCTTTTATTATTTACACCTAATTTGTGTAGAAATCAAAAGCCATTTCGTAGCATGAGCTGTGCTAATTAAGCATGACACAATTGTTTAACTGACTTATTATGTGTGAATGTCACTATGTACAATGCATTTAAATCACAAGGCCACTGGGCTCTCAATTGGCAATGAAATCAAACAACTCATTCAGTTAAGTATGTGCACGGGTTGTATGCATTTATTTACTCGCCTGAGTGACCAAGTATTTACTATAATTCGGACTTCCTGTAAGGACAACCGAATTGTGCTATGTGGCTAGACGTTATAATGTGCATTATAATTATGTACACATTTATGTCCCTATAATTGCGTTTATGTATAAGCCGGTATATGCCACTGCATGTGCTTGAGTGGAGCACGTTTGTTGCTTTTGGCTCATAAATAGTCAAGTCAACACCAACACAGACGCACGCACACTAACGCATTCCTGCAAATTAGGCCAGCACACTGCGTATTTAAATGATAATGAGCTGCATTCAGCTGCATTTATGCCGTTTGCCAGCCTCCCGCCAGCGGGGTCCATAAGTAGGTACTTAGTTATAAATGGGCATGGGCATGTGCATGCGGGGAACCCAATGCACATGCATGCGGGCTCTGCACATGGTACATATGCCTATGTATATGTCCGGCAATCATGTACGGAAGTACATACTTTGTCGTAAATAATCATAACCTTGAACCTCAAATGAGGATGTTACACATTCATGGCGTCAATGGCCCCCGTTCAAGGCCAACGAAACGATTAGGGAGCACTTTTTCGCAACAGGTTTGAGTTGGTGGAAAAAGATTTACGCATTTAATTGAATAAATAACCGATAACTTAGCCAATGTTCTATTGGCATTTGTGATTCAACTTAATACAAGAGAAAGAAATAAGTATCTAGCTGCACGAAACCATCAATGAGTATATTTACTAATAAAGTAACGCATCATATTATTTACAGGATTTAAAATAAAGTAACTACTTATGTACTAGTGTACTTACCCGCGGTAAACATGGCGTATACGCGATTTCACAGGTTTCTTAATTTCTCTTGTAAGGAGCAATGCGAAATAGTTGCCTTAATTAAAATTTACTTTTCACTATATTCCTGCTTACTTATATTTCTGTACAATATTAAAAATGTCTAGAAGCGAAATCAATTATGTCCAACGGGTCGTATACGCAATTTTTTTTTTAAATCTAAGAAAATCATTTTCTGGCGCAGACATTAAAAAAAAATTGATTTGTTCCTTCATTCATATACATAAATGAAGCAAACACCTAATCACTTACAAAATACTTACGCAATTATGCTCTAATTCGATTTATTCCCCTAATTCTACGGCTTTATTAACAAAGTAGTGCCCCAATAAGTATCTGCACTTAATAAATCCACTATCAACATAAATACCAAATCGATGCGATTAGGGCAGTTAATATGTACACCTATTTTACTATGTAAGAGATTGCGTGTCAGACTCGTAAATATATGTAAATACGGTCATCTTGTGTGTAAAAACCATCATAAAATGGTTACGACAGCTCTCCAAGTATTAGATTTTTTCGATGCGAAGGGTGCGTCTTACATTGACAGACTGACGGAAATGTTATTACCTTGTGAACTTTAAGGGCGATTTGTTCGACCTTCGTGAATCGATAAAATATACATAAAATTCAAGATCTGTTGCCTTTTGTTTGCCGAGGCTTTATACGTTAAGCTAAAAATTTGAGTTTAAAAATTATATGTAATATAAATTCTGTACTATCTTTACTATTCCTTTGTTCCTGCGTCTTTCTAATTATCAGCAACCTAAGCAAAATAGAATTTGATGCACCAGGATGCGTATTGCAGCGGTGAAAATAGCGCATGCTGAAATTAATTGGGGATTCGGGCAGCCACAAGGAGAAGGTACATTAGACTAATTACAAACGTATTACGGATGCAGGACGACTAGATGGCTTGCCTTGCAGGATTGCAAGATGGCAAGATGGCAAAATGGCAATATGGCAAGATGCAGGCGACGTCTGCCTAAAATCTTAAATATACAACAATCAGAAAATATTAAAACCAACCATAAGCTCGATACTGTTGAGATATATACATACGCATATAGATATGCATGTGCGGTTAGCTGTGTATCGCCGTGTACTTGCTGGCAAATTAATGTCTAAGCAAAATTTTGATATTTTATACATGGCCGAAAGGCAGTGGCATCTACTACTTATATACAAGATTCCAAACTTTCGCAGAGCCAAACCCAAAAATACATATACATATGTATATACATACATATGCCAACGAAGAACCCTCAAACTCACGTATATTGTTCACAGGTTGCGTACATACAAACGAATACATGCATATATACACATTCTTAAATTTAAGCAATAGATGACCGGACATGTGTGTGAGTCTGTGTGTGTGTATGTGTGTGCTTGTGTGTGGGAGTGTGCTTGTATCCCAGTAAACGTCTAATTCTCTAAAATGTGAAATTTTACAATCGCCTAGCGTACATCTTTGCGTCGTCCACTCACCATCCAGCCACCAAACCACCCACTCACTCACTCGCTGGGCAGTCAAGCATTCGAAAGGCCACCCAAGCCACCCACTCCGCCAAAAGCTGCTCGAGAACCGTAGCCGTTGCTCTGGAAAACCTTCGCCTTCCTCCTCCGCATCCACCATCTAAGCATCGCCACATCTCCATGCCACGCCACGCCATGCCACTTCACTCCACTCCACTCCACGGCGCTCCGTCCACATTCGAACCATCAAGTCGTCTATCCCAGCCGCGTGGCTTGACCAGGCCCATTCCGCACCGCCCTGGACCAGCCCGGACCACCACCAACCCACCACCCACTCCGGTGGTCGTGGCAATTGCCCACGACGAGTCCGAGGTCCCCAAACGCGCCGGACTCCCACTCACGTATTTGCCGCCAACGTCCGCTTTCCCGTCCATCTAAATGCACGTATACATACAGCGGCCAACAGACCCACTAACCAACCACCCATCCGCCCACCTACTCACTCACTCACTCACTCACACACACATACACCCCCGCCCACCTCCTTCCACACGCACACACACACACACACACATTCACTCTTATCCTTTTCACATGTCGCAAGTCGTATGCAAACAACATTTTGCAGAAACAGTTCGTTCCTTGGTCTTCGTTTTATCTTCATGGCAGACCCTTACTTATTGTGGGCCCGGCTGACCAGCACGGTTGCCTTTGCTTTTGCCGTTGCCAACGAAACACCCCACCCAACCCACGTCATCCGCCCCACTTGGCTGCCCACCTACCCATTCGCTCGGATCCCTGATAGCCAGAGCCTGATGTCCATGCTGGCCAGGACCGTTGACGTAGATGCTGCAAACAGCAGGTGACGAAATGGTAGGTCTACAGATGCTGCCTATGAAGATTGCGTACCCAAAATACATTCTATAGAACTTTAGATTAAGTCCATCAAGTATTTTAAAGAAATTTCTCAATTAGTTATTTATATTATTGATTAGTATGCACTACTTATGCTTAATGCTTAAGCCAACTTAGTTATATTTTATTTTAAATTATTCGAATAAAAAGCGAAAGGTGAGGATTTCATAATCTCAGTGCTAGTTTCGTGGCCGCTGCTGTGCGTGTGTGCTACTAGAAAGCTTGGCTCTGCCTTCAGCTCGCTGCTGTAACGTCTAAGAGTGTGCGCCAGTATGTGTGCCGGTGGGCGGACGTGGACGTGGATATGGATGTGGATGTGGATGTGGATGTGCGGTGGGTGGCGGATCGGTGGGCCGTTGGGGCGATGGTGCGGTGGCCAAAGGATGCCTCCGTCCGCTGGCCATGTGTTTGTGTAGATGTCCGCTTCAAAATTCGCATACACAGCAGTGGTCAACTATGGAAATTATCGATCGACTTGCCTTTGGCGCCAGGTGGTTGGGTGCTATGATGGAAAAGTGGTGACGAAGGCAGCGGCAGCGCCAGCAGAAGCAATCTCCGCTGCTCTGCGCCTTCGTCGTAGTCGTAGTCGCAGTCCGGCGATTTGCGCCGTAACGAGGGAGGGAGTAAGGAGATGGAGCTGGAAAATGAGAAGCTGGAGGCGGAGGCGGAGGTGGTGGCCACATGCCCGTACTCGTATTCGATGCCCAGTCTAAATGGCAAGAACGCAGCGGCAGCTAAGAGATGGCCAAAAAGAAATTGCGGACATTTACATTATGTGTCCATGTATGAGTATGCCCACCGACTCCAAGTGTGTCCGGGGTTTTTGGGTCTGGTCATATCGAGGACACGGGGGATCGGAGATTGGGGACCGCAGTTAGGAGCCCGGAGCACGGAGTATGGTATGTGGCGTTGAAGCAAGCACACATGCAAACGGCATGCGGCGGTGGAATATACGTGAGCTTAGGAGTTGTCGTCGTCGAGATGTCCTCTGGTTGCTAGTCCAGACGCCGAAGTCCGAGCGAAGGACCTCCTCCTCCGGCTGCCCAACATTCTCCCGGGCGGGCAGCTTCTGCATCAAAGTGAAACGGGCTAATGGGACGGGCCCAAATTCGCAGCACTGAACAGGGCTGAACGGTGGGAGCCATAACAACAAGGCGGAGATGTGAGATGCGAGGAAACGAATGACTAACGAAGGAAATTGCTGATATTGTATGGAGCGAAAGTTGTGCATGTCTGGACGCAGGACTCAGAACGCAGAACGCAGGACTCAGGACTCAGGGCTCTGGTCTCTGGCAGCGGCGCGTTTTAGTTTTGACAGGACCTAGAATGGCAGCAAGACGGAGTCAGGACGACTGACCCCACTCACTGGGATATATGCCATATACGAGTATGCCCAGCGCCAGGAGAAAATTCAAATATACTTGAATATACACAAGCGCACAGCCTGAAACACGCACACACACACACACACACAAACACGCACACACACATGCGAACAATGGCAGATGTCCTGCCGTGTCCGGCATCTTTCCTTACTTCAGATTTCTATTTCCAGCTCACCATCTCATCCTGCCAGCAGGCTGCACCGTAAGCAATTATGCATCCACAGCGGTTGGAAATGAAGGAGCGGCCATCCATGTACAAGAATGCAAAATGTGATTGTAGATGTGGATGAGAACGTGGATGTGGATGAGGATATGGCCAGGACGAAAGACCAAGTATGAAGACGATGGAGAACCAGCGGATGCAGGTCTTTGAGAAAATGCATTCAAACACACATACATGTCTCTCCAATTAACACACAGCACTTGCCCAACAATAGATAAGCTGTATCTCAAAATAGTATAATAATAGTGCAGATTTAGCAAAAACAATAAAACTTGGTGGAGGGAAGCAGGCTGCAATTGCTGGCTTATGAATTTCAAATCTCACATATGGAAACCGTCTATTTTGTCGATATAAACGGTGGCCATCATTGCAATTTACTAGAACCGAACTTATCTCCCGAATATTGTAAGATATTAAAATCTATTTATTACGAAACTAAGAACATAGAAGCCAATTAAACTTAAGATATTTTTAAAGCAAGCGGGCTAACGCCAAAAAATATGCTAGCATTTCTTGCATCTACATATTCTCATGTTGTGAAGAAAAACTATGAATTATTTACTTTAAAAGTAAGAAGGATTTAATCTGAAGTATTGAAATATACAACTCCTTACTTTTATATTTAAAAACTAGCAAATATTTAACCGCTAAGCTGCCACTTTTGCCACTTAATTTGCAAAACTAGCAACTGCATTCAATAAACGATCCTAAAACGACTTGTTATGACTAGTTTGCTGGTTGTTTATGATGCCCCCGTCGCATGAATGTAGTGTTAGGGAACAATGTTCACCAATTAAGCCGTCAGAGTGCAGAAAAAGTGACCGAAAAGTTGAGGTTGCAGGCAACGCGAAAAAAACACGCTCTAGTGGAAAAAATGCGCTTTTTACGCGGCGCCGCGTCAAAAACCAACAAACATCGAGGCGAACACACGCCGAAAACACTTTTCCCGTCTATAGCCGCCTAATCGGCGACAGTATCGCATGGCAAACGATGGCCTGACTTGGTCCTCCTCCAATGGAGGAGTATACCGATCCCACCACTTTGCCACGCATCCAGCAGGCAGCCGGGGCATAAAGAACTGCACGCCGCACTCCAAAGTGGCGGTGGCAGCAAAAGAAAAAAACGGGTCAAGTGCATCAAGCTGCATGCCACCGGGCAAACAAGCAAGCGGTTTCCAACTGACTGCCTAATCCCCTTAAACGGCGCGTTTTTTTCGCCAAATCACTTGGAATTCTGAATTCTGCACCCTGCATCCTGCACTCCAAAAAAGGGGCTTTTTGTTTCACCGCAGCGTTTGGCGCATCGGCGAAAGGTGAAATGGCAGTGAAATGGCGGTGAAATGCCACCGGCTTGACCTTTGCACACACGACTGCAGATGTGCTTTTTTGCTGCCGTTTTTCGCGACTTTCTCGCATCGTAGTGCCCAGAGTATCACGGCAGTTGCCAACTTAATTTCCATATGGTGCAATTTTGATGGCTCCGACCGTAATTCAATGCCGTCCGCCTTTTTTGCCCGTTGTTTGCAGCTCGTTCGCGATGGAGTGTCATGTGCAGCAGAAAAAATGGGAAATGCAGGAGAAAAACAAAAAAAAACGGTGGTCGCCAACAGCTGGTTTGGCCAACATCACAACATCAGCACCTGCCATTTGGTTGAAGATGGTCCATAAGGGCGCCCAAAGGTAAGTCAATTGTGCGGGAGATGCCCAAAAGGGCGTCAAGTGTGCACATCCTTTTGTACAAAGATGCGCTTAAATTTTCTTAATTCTTAAATAAATTAAATGTATTTATTAGCTGTATATTCTCTAAGAAATCTTAACTTAACTATCTAATCTATGCTATTAATATATGCTAATATATTCTAATATGCTATTAATAATATCAAGTGCGGCTACAAATCTACGATTTCATTTAAGTGTCTTATATACTCTGCTTTGCTTTTGATTATATAGTTAATCCTTATCATTAGATGGATCATTAATAACGTAAGAATCTTATAAAATACTTTTTAAATTGAGCTCTTGTTTCCTTTTAAGAAAAATATGAATAGAATGTAGCTATTTTGAGGAAGCAAACAACTATATCCATTCAAAAAGCAAACGAATGGCACATTTAATTAAGATTTTTCCCCATCCTTTCCTCTTTTGTTTACTAATATAAAATAATGAAAACTGGCCATAATATACTATATATGCCCAAATACCCTTTTGGCACTTAATTGATTATAATCCATCAATAACGAGGGTAATCAAGAGCTATAATGCAACTTCCATTGAATTTGTAGCCAATTGGTCAGCTCAAAGAAATCTTCTCAAGAATGTTTTTGTAATGACAGGTTAAATTGACTCTTTGTCCCACTTGTTGGGCAAAGTTCTTGGCTAGACTCCTTGGCTCAATGATACTTAACTAAAGTAAAACTTTCCTCAAACGTCTGGCATCAGTTAAATTCTTTTTTAAGACCAAAGTTCACAAGGTCGCACAGCAATTTCGTGACTTGGAAATTTCTTTATGCAAGTGTTATTAAATTTGCGACCAGACCGAAGGATATATGTGCATATGTGCTCCGCACTCTTTTTTTTTCACTTTTATTGAGAACAAATCGGAAATGGAAGTCGCATATGAATGAACTGCAAACTGGAGTGGTTCTTCCTTCCCCTCAAGCAAGTGGAAAATAAAAAACAATGGGATGGATGGCGGCATAGTGTGGATCCAGATGGACATCTTTTATCGCCACGTGTAAGCTGTAAAATGTATAAGTATGTCAATTTTTAATTCGCCACTGAGCACTTTACGGCCAACACTACTAGCCCGATTTCATCCTGGGCGTCGAGGTAACTAAACAAAAGGGTTCTTGTGGCCGGGGTAAATGGACTCACGCCTTTATCACCGGCCCCTGGTGTCCACCGTAATAACCTCATTTCAGGACATTCGTAGGCTGGGCCAGCCATCCAAATCTGTTGACCACTGCCGGACACTAGAATATATTTTTGTATATAAATATATCCAAAGGTATGTATATATAATCTGCGGCCATGTGGCAGAAACTATGTGCACGCGTTTGTAACACATATAATTTTGAATATATAACCAAGGTCTGTCTGTACATATACATATGTACAAAAGTAAAAGTTTACTTATGTATGTATGTTGGCCTATGCCTATGTTGGTATGTGCGCATAATATATTCGTAATAACATTTTCGAAACCCGGCGTAAGCATTTTTCAGCCGTTTCATCCCTTTTCTGGACACTTAGGGGTTAAGGCTACAAAAGGTCCTGTCCACTCGCCCTGTCCGTGTGTCTCTGCGTGTGTGTGTAGTTGTGTGCCACTGCGAGTGTGTATGTGTGTGTGTGTGCCACACCTCGCGCCCCATCGCCCAGCCTCCGCAAACCGCATCTATCACAAATTTCAACTGCCAGCGGTCCAGGGAAAGGTCGCGGGAAGGTCCTGAACGGACCGTCCACCACGATACGGCCAAGGGTATGGGTTAGTAGTACTGTCCGGTTCGTCCCGGATCCGGTTAAGTCCCACAGCCCGTTACGGGCCTGTCCCGTACGACAGGCCTAGCGACACGGTTGACGTAGACCCAATTCGACCCCCATCCCAACATCCCAGCATCTGAACAGCCCGCCAACTCTCCATCCCAAACCGCACGCACTCTGAGCAATTATTAAACGAGTCTCTGGAACGTTAAATTCTGTCCACTTTGGAGGCGGACCAGAGCCATCTGCGGCACCACTTTTCGAGTAGTGAGAGTGACCGGTCGACCGACCGACCGACCGGTCCCGGCGATGAAAAATAGAAATCGCAAGAGTTTGTTTAACAACAAGTGAAGGGGTTTGTTTTTTATGCCCTCCCCCAACCCACTCTCGACCGCTGGGCTTAGTGCCCACATTTAGTATGCCATATAGGCCCACTCACACACACATATCGGGCTTACATGAAAGGATATATGGAGTATATATCTATATACTTATCCGTGTATAGGTGTGTGTGTTTTTCGTTATTATAATAACAACTGTGGAGGAATACAATGTTGGTCGTTAAAAAGTTCCAGAACTCATTAGGTATTTCAGTTTCCTATGGACAGTGCCCAAAACTAACCCCTGATGTTCTTACGTGGGCTGCATACCCTTGGATTTGTCACAGATTCCGGTGCACGTCTATAAGGGAAACAAAAGATTTCGATTTAGCAATTAATTGCACTAAAAACATTTAATTATAATTGTTTTTAGTTGAAATACTCAATTTATATGGCTTAAATAACCAATTAGTACTATCCTGCATTATTAATATGAACTTATATCCTACCAGTCAAGGTGCCAAACTGGAGGCGCTGCGAATTCGTCCTGGATGTGTGTCATTTGTCAGGACTGCGGACCGAAAAGTTTGACACTAATTCCCGCCAGATAAATACCTTGGCGTAAAAACTTTATTTGCATGTCCTGCACGGTTAACAGCGGTGACGAAGACATCAAGTCATTTGTTAAGATTAGATAAATACCCACACGGCTGCTTAATATTCATATCCGGCTATCCCAGCCATCCGTCCGTGCATCCACGGTTATGGGAACCCGTTCCCGGGACATCGGTTCGTTTTGGTGCGGAACAAGTAATTGCAGATATGGTGTTAGATGGTAGTTGTTCGGACAACCGGTATTTCGATTAGAATTCCAATGCCCTAATGTCATTTGGCCGGACATCGGGATAGATGTGGATAAGAAAAACATCTTGGCTTTGGGATATTATACGACGTTTTCTCACGAATCCCGTGTCCTGTAACGGAATTTTCAACTGGCTGATTTATTGACGATGGTAGCAACGTTGACAGGACCCAAAGTCCGGCGACCTTTAATCCAGTTTTACATTGAGGCGCCGTGATAATTTCCACTCTTACCACAGACAAGAATAAGGGTTACATAAACATAACAAATCGGACCGTGTCTTCCTAGCCCACCGATTTGAATGCTAAATAAAGAGTTTGTTTTCTATATGCAAACACTAAATGGCTTATGGGACATACGGGTTTTTTTCTCTTTTTGTTTGTTAATATAAATAAGTTCAGAGGTCATCTTGTTACGACCGTGCCGATTTTGCAGCTTGAGAAGGCCTGTTTTTTCCTTTCTAGATAGTTATAGAAAAGTGCTAGATACAAGATAGATATTCTTGATGCTAAACTATCATGAGACCGGAATTTTAATAATTGTATTTTTTGATACTTTGACTCAGTTTTCATCGTTAATATCATAAATATCTTCTTACAAAAACAGGACGTAGCGATTTGGAACTGATTTCGCCAAAGATTTTTTGCGGTCATGGTTTGCCTTTTTTGCTTTAAAGTAAAAAAAAGGCCTTTGCGTGTCAGAATGTATGCAACATAATAAGCCCAGAAAGCCAACTAAAATCCGGTTTGAGTTTTTTTTTTTTTTCATTTTCAGAAATCAAGTAGCTGCATGTCGCTGGAAACAATGCGATTGCCAATTCGTCCGTCTTGGGAATCCCTTGGCCCAAACCTAAGCCTCTTATCACCGCACATTCCACGTTTCGATCAACTCAACTCGTGTTAATAACGAGACAATTCTGACAATAAAGTGAAAACTTTATCGCGCACAATGACATATTCATTAGGATGTCCTTTCTCAGGATGACATCGGTCCGCTCAACAGAGGAGCACCAAACGGAACATTAACAAGAACAGAACAAAACAAACCAGCCTTTCCGACTTACACGCGCTAATCAAAGGGGATGAATACCCTTCCGGCATTTCACATCGTGGTTGCGATAAGTTGCTATGCTGAATGCAGTGGCACTTCCAAGGATGCTTTCACAACATCCTTCAGGTAGCAATCAAAATATTGTACTAATCGTGATTCTTGGGACAACAAACTTTTGCTCATTTCAAATTTTACAGTTGACCAATATCATCTTGATGGGATTCAAGTCCTCAAGGGCGTATTCTAATCGTGAAACAATCTGATCCTTCTCTCCTAATAATTATATATGAAAAACTATCAATATCACTTGCTAGTCCGTTCATGGTAATATATTATATTAGGCACATAAATTTCTAATCATTTCCCAGTGTTAAATGAAAACTTTTTCAAGAACAACGTCAGGACGCGAACCGGTTGGCAAAAACAAAAAGGCAAAGAGAAGGCTGATGACAAAGTCTCTGGTTCAGCTTTGATGTTCACAAGGACAAAAGGAGAAAAGAGGAGAACAATGCCGAATGAGGGGAGCAAAAAAATAACTATTCAAACAAAAACACTTTTTTTCACCACAAGACACAATAAATTGCAATTTATACCAAAAGTTGTATTCATCATCATTATCATCCGGAGCCAAAATTATGCAGTATCTGCAAAGCGCAATTCGTTACAAAAGTACACAAGTCCTTGTTGCTTATTTACATCTCATCGAAATGAAAACTCAAAAGTGGTTCTGGCCCGTCGAGCCTACATTTTACGGTATTGTAAGGCGCAAATTAAGGGCAAAATCGCTTGAAATGCAATATCGAGTGGATTGTGACTGATATAAGAAATTCAAAGCATTTAACAGCTTTAGGTTTATGTGTCCTTAAAAATATATTTACTGCATATACACACTATAATTCATTTATGGGAAAAACCAGAGACATACATGTATATATGTAACTTCTTCGGTAAAAACTTATAATTATAAAAGGGGTTTTTCATCATAACTTCGCTTAAAATATCCATAAACTCAAGACTATAACTGTTTTTAGCAGCTAATTACCAATGCATAAGACCCCTATCACTTTTTGTGGAATTTCGCAAAAATAAATTTTTGCCAATTTTTGAATTTTTTGTAAGGGGTAACATCATAAAATTTTGAAAAAAATGACAAAAAATAAAATTTGTAAACTGGAACACCAATCGATTGGGAATTTAATTACGAGTTCAACGATATATGACTTTCCACATTTGAACCATTATTTCCAATGTTGTGGCTATAAATCGGATAATTTTTCGAAGAAATTTTAGGAAAACGTCTTTTGGCAAAAACTCTATATTTATGAAGGATTTTTTTATCATAACTTGGCTAAAAATGGCCATATACCCAAAATGAAAACTGTTTTGAGAAGCTAATTACCAATGCATAAGACCCCTATCACTTTTAGTGGAATTTCGCAAAAATAAATTTTTGCCAATTTTTGAATTTTTTGTAAGGGGTAACATCATAAAATTTTGAAAAAAATGACAAAAAATAAAATTTGTAAACTGGAACACCAATCGATTGGGAATTTAATTACGAGTAAAACGATATATGACTTTCCACATTTGGACCATTATTTCCAATGTTGTTTCTATAAATCGGATAATTTTTCGAAGAAATTTTAGGAAAACGTCTTTTGGCAAAAACTCTATATTTATGAAGGATTTTTTTTCATAACTTGGCTAAAAATGGCCATATACCCAAAATGAAAACTGTTTTGAGAAGCTAATTACCAATGCATAAGACCCCTATCACTTTTAGTGGAATTTCGCAAAAATAAATTTTTGCCAATTTTTGAATTTTTTGTAAGGGGTAACATCATAAAATTTTGAAAAAAATGACAAAAAATAAAATTTGTAAACTGGAACACCAATCGATTGGGAATTTAATTACGAGTAAAACGATATATGACTTTCCACATTTGGACCATTATTTCCAATGTTGTTTCTATAAATCGGATAATTTTTCGAAGAAATTTTAGGAAAACGTCTTTTGGCAAAAACTCTATATTTATGAAGGATTTTTTTATCATAACTTGGCTAAAAATGGCCATATACCCAAAATGAAAACTGTTTTGAGAAGCTAATTACCAATGCATAAGACCCCTATCACTTTTAGTGGAATTTCGCAAAAATAAATTTTTGCCAATTTTTGAATTTTTTGTAAGGGGTAACATCATAAAATTTTGAAAAAAATGACAAAAAATAAAATTTGTAAACTGGAACACCAATCGATTGGGAATTTAATTACGAGTTAAACGATATATGACTTTCCACATTTGGACCAATATTTCTAATGTTGTGGCTATAAATCGGATACTTTTACGAAGAAATTTTAGTAAAACGTCTTTTGGTAAAAACTCTATATTTTTGAAGTATTTTTTATCATAACTTGGCTAAAAATGGCCATATATCCCAAAATGAAAACTGTTTTGAGAAGCTAATTACCAATGCATAAGACCCCTATCACTTTTTGTGGAATTTCGCAAAAAAAAATTTTTGCTAATTTTTGAATTTTTTGTAAGGGGTAACATCATAAAAATGTTGAAAAAAATGACAAAAAATAAAATTTGTAAACTGGAACACCAATCGATTGGGAATTTAATTACGAGTTCAACAATATATGACTTTCCACATTTGGACCTTTATTTCCAATGTTGTGGCCATAAAATACAAATTTTTTAGCGAAAATGGGCGAGAAAGACTAAAAATTGTCATAAAGGCTTATAATTTTACATTTCGACTATTTCTTTTATAGCAATAGGCTGAAATATAGTTTTTTCCTTTAATCCGCTTTCATATATTTTTTATGAATCATTTTAGGTTCTATTGACTGCATTTAAAAATCTAGGTTAAGACCATTATGAATTCTGACCCGAAAGCCAGTAAACGAAACTCCAGTTCTGGCTCAAAAGCCATAAGCACTTTTTGCTGGCCAAATTGGTGCCAGAAGTTTAATGGATCTCCAATACACACTGTCCAGTCCAGTTCACTCCATTCCAGCCACTTCAATTGATCCACCAGCTCTGCGGAGGCCGAGATTCGTGCCGAGACTGGAGAAGAATGGCCAGCCAGTCAGTCCACCGTTCGGTTGGGATCGTTTCGCGACTTAATCTGGCGCGATCGTTTTCCATCAAAGGGTTCCTGCTCACATGCAACTAATCTGATTGTAATTGATGCATGCTAGAGAACGTGAATGCGAATGGGGATCCGAATGCGAGCGAGTCCCAAGGAGGCTCCACACGCAAAATGCAGAAGGTTCGCTTCGATCTCGTAAAGGTAACTTGGTAGCCAATTATTCAAACGCGAGGATAAGAAAGCAAATAAATTGACTTCGAGCTACATGGGCTTTGGGCGGGAATCAAAAATGCATATGCGCACCACGGTCCACATGTGTTCAATGTGTGCAATGTGTGCTGATGTGCTGCTGTAAAGTTTAAAATATTGTGATTATCCTTACATTAACTACGCCTCTACCAAAAATGTCGAACGAGCTGCGCACTAAGCTCACGCAAATTCATCGCCATTTTCATGAACGCCCCAACCATCGGCCACCGGTGCGGATGTGGTATCGATATGGGCAGCCCCATCCCTCGATTCTTTGGGTAATTTCAGGCCCGTTTCCATTGTCAATCATATGCTGGAAGAATGTCAGTCATTCTGCGCGTCACTTTGGGATCGGGGGTGCATTGAACTTTTCAGTAGTGCGATACTAAAATGTTAATATAGGCGTCTTAAAAGGATCCTAAACAGTATCTCAAAACACTCCTTTTCTTTCTTTTATCCCAAAATTTAAGGACATGTATACCCGTCTTCTTTGGCCAGTGGAAACTTGTGAAGCTGAAATAATACTAGTTTATGAACTATAATAACTAGTTTTAAGTTGCTCATTCTTATTGCATATGTATATACTACCTATAAATCGAACACCAATAACCTTTATTTGCGGCTTTCCATATGCATAGAGTGCACTTTACCTCCTGGTAGAGAAACAATACCTGTCCATGGGTATGACCACTTATTTTGGGCACTTGTGTGATGTGTGTTGTGTGCTGGTCCTAGTACCGCGATCGGATCCACATCGGATCGTGCGGGTTACGAGGCGACACAATATTGACAGCGGCTGGATCCGTCGATATGCCCAGGGGATTGGCTGGAGTAATTTAATCCTCGCCCAGAACCAAAACCAGAATGCCACGAAGATGTCCACAAAACGCTGCGCACAACACATGCAATGCGAAATGCGAAAATGCGAGTTGCGGGCTGCGAGTTGCGAAATGCGAAATGCGGAGCGAAACATGCATACAGATCACGGCTGGCAGGCCGGATGGTCGACATGGACATGGACGTGGATGTGGATGTGGATATGGATGTGGATGTGGATGTGGATGCCGATGCCTGGGAGCACTGTCAGTCGCCTAATCATCGTAATAATTCGCCTCAACTTCACCCGATGGCAGCGGCAATGGGAAGCCAAGCGGAAATTACCAACACGCGATATTTAATTTTTCCAAAAGGCGAACCAATAATTCGTCTTCATGCCGCTGGATGGCCATCCGTGGCGGCTGCTCTTTCCGCTCCTTCTGCTTCTTGGGCCGCTCCTCTGGCCATGGTGCCATTTTTTCGTGTTCGGCATGACCGATGCCTCCGAAAACGCTTTCCAGGCACCAATCGTCAGGAGCAGGGTAAAAGGAGCAGGGAAAACAGGAAGAGGACTCATTAACGCACAGCCCAGATGCCAGGACCCAAACTCCTCTGCTGACTGCTGACCTCCATCTATGGCACCTATAATGATGCTTCCCTTTCATCATATAGAATATGGAATGTGCTTCGGCACATACATGTATTCATTTGCATGCCAAGTTTAATATTTATCCCTACAAAATAAATGGCAAAAAACCAATGAAGGCGCTTTTTGGTAAAAGAGTTTTACTTCTAATGGAAATTCAAAGTAGGATTCATTAGCATTTTCAAGTTTTTATTTGTTTGCAACTTAAAGATTCAATCGATTTGTGTTTAATTTGCATAATGAATTTAAAATTAGTTTAATGAAATATATTTTTAAAATATGGGTAAAAAGTTGACTATTTGTTTTTCTTGCAAATGCCTGTAAGTTTTATTTAACTTGCGAACGTTTTAAATAAAAACCACATGAATTAATTTAGTTTTGTTATAATTAAATACTTTAATTCTATAGAAAATTCCTGTTTTTCGATAAGCCTTTTGGCGGGTAAGACTTTCATTTTCTTCATAGGTAGAAAATTGACCCATTTTTCTAACCGCTGTAATTGAAAACCCATCAAGTAAAAAAATGTTTTGATCTTGAGAGATTGACACTTGAATTTTATTTTGTTTTGTTAATAAATATTTATTCGTTTCATTAGTAATTAGTTTATATGCTTATTTGAGAGTTACGCAGATTACACAGTAATAAAACAAATCGATTGGAATGGCTGACAAAATGTGCCAACTAATTAAGCTACTTAACACAATTAGTATTTGTTATAATACGTGTAGATGAATTGAATTTGGCTTTCAAACAAGTAGTCACACAGTTGATATTCCTAGTTAATACTAGCTATAGTATGCTGAGCTATTAATACCTGTTGCAGTGATATTAATACGTTAATTGATAAGTACAAATGGCATTTGCATTGCGAAATGATTCGAGTTTCATTAATACTAAAGGTGGCTAATAACAATAAAAATGGATGTATTTACACTATGAACTACAACTACAACTATGCTATAATGTAGGGTGTCTACTGTTCGGCGTCGCTGGACCCGACGCTCTTGTCGGGAGTGTGGGATCTGCTGGACGCCTTGGAGGCGCAGGAGCGCACGGACAGATCCTCCGGCTCGCTGTCGCAGTAGCTTTCGTTGGAGGCCTCACTGTGCGCCAGTGGACTCAGTCGCTTTAGTAGCGCCTCGTTGAAAGGATATGTTTCGAGATCCGGCTCCGATCCGCCGCTGGCCATTTGGTTGGGATTGTAGCTGGGTCCACCTGGTCCTCCGCCGCCGGGCTGCATGGAGGCTGCGGCCGCAGCGAAGGCCAGGAAGTTCAAACTGGCATTGAAGAGCTTGCACCAGTCGAGCAGAGCCGCTCCCTGGTTATCGGTTCCAGTGGGCGGGGCGTTTGCCGGAGTCACTGGTGCTATCACAGGCGCTAGATCCGCAGGATTCGGGAAGGGTGCTGGCAGTAGGGGCATTGTGGTGTCCGAGAACATGGGAGTCTTCGCCTGCTCCGTGACAAGAGCTTGTGGTGCGGAACTGTTGGCCTCCAGGGCATTGTTGTTCTTATCGTTCACTTGCTCCGGCTGATTGGCGGAGTTCACCCGCTTGGCCGGATCCTTGGCCCAGTTCTTAACACTCAGCAAGGGGTAATTGTTTTTGCTGTAATCCTCGGAAGCAGCGGGCGAATCAATCACTTTGTTGTCCTCTGATTTCGGCTGTGCATCTACCAGGACATCGGCAGTCTGTGGGGTGAGTTTGGAGTTGAGCAGGGCCAGAAGATTCAGCTGGTGCAGCATGTTGTTGGAGTAGTCCATCACGCCGGCCTGACCCGGATGCAGTGCACCCTCCGGATGCAATCCACCGTTCTTTTTTACAAATTCCACAAGGCTAAGCTTCTCCAGCAGGGATTCATTTTGCACTGGGTAATCGGCTGGACTGTAGGGCAGTGCACCGAAGCCCAGCTCCTCGTAGTTTGGAGGCAGTGCCACGAACTTCGGTGGCAGCTGGAGCTGCAGCTCGAACTTGGCGCGCTTTTCCGGTGGCGTGTCGAGACCCAGGTGATCGGGGCCCAGCTGGCGGCACATGAAGCGCAGCTTCTGCTCGTTCTTGCACCAGCCACGCAGCGTGGACTCCGGCACTCCGATGTCCCGCGACACACTCGCCTTGGTTTCACCATTGTGGATGCGCTGGATGGCACGCACCTTGTCGTTGGGCGTGAGGTTCCTCAGAGGACGCTTGCCGCGCGTGCTCATCCGGATGTTCATGTGCTGGTAGGCGGAGATATCCATGGTTCTATTTCTGGTTGCGCTGGCGATAGCGATTGCGATTACGATAGCGGTTTCGAAGCGCGGACTTTGCGGATGCGACCACCGGTGTGCACTCCTCGAACTCGCAGAAGGATGTGATTGTGAATCCGATTCCGCGAAAGGCGAGCTGCGAACTGCGAACGGCGACAGGCGAACGGCGACCGCCGAGATGATCCGATGATTTTGCGGCGAAGAGAACGGCATGACGTTTTTCTCGCTTTTTCTCGACCAATCGGAGCAAAGCGCCACTCTCACCTTTCTCTCTCTCTCTCTCTCGCGCGCGCACCCACCACCCACCAGTGCAACAACTTGTTACTCATGTCCTGCTCACGAAATTCGCTCTGTTCGGCTCTCTTAACGGGTTTGATGTCCTGACCATCATTCGCGTCCCTCTTCGCGGGCTGCGTATGTGTGTGGTGGTGTTGTGGATCTAGATATTCAGCATGCAGGATGCACATTTCCAAATCGGCTCCTCCACGTGGCTGCGTGTGTGTGTGTGTATGTGCCCGTGTGTTTATATAAAAACCAGTTATTTACCTCCCATAAACATTCCCTCCTGCGAAAGTGTGTGTGCGTGTATTTGGCCAACCTTCTCGCATTCGCATGTGCGTGAGCGGATCTGATACGGACGTGGACCTGGTTGCACTTTTGGGTTGCGAATCTACCGAGAATAACACAATTCCACTCTATATTATTTGCACTCTCCATCTGTGTGTTTGCACTAATTTCCATGAGTACTCTTTGTCCGTTATTTGTGGTAAATATTTTCATTGCACCCTTATCTTATGAAGATAATAGAAAATATATAGACTAAAAGGTGATCAGGCTAAACTTATTAACACAAGTTTTGAATTCACTGCGTTTTTTTAAATATTTTTATTTATATGTATAAGTGCTCACGAAGTACAATAATATAAAAGAATAGCACATACCTTATATGGAGAACTTGCATAGTTCTTTGCTGATGATTATTCGCACACAAAATTGTTTTAACCTTCATAAAACGATGTAATTCATATAAATATATTATTTATGGATCACTTCTAATTTTTTGATTGCGACTGTATACTAAAAACGTACGTAATGTACATAACACCTTTGTTGGAACACCTTTCTAATTGTAATTCTTTGATTCTACCCCTAATCCAAAGAACTATGTATATGCTGTCAAACACTGTTATTGTTATTAAAATGGATTATAATGTCTCAATGAATCTCGTCGTTTAATTATTGTTTAAACTATTAATGCGTCTGCGCCGTCCACTAAAGAAAAAATAACAAAAGCTTTCAATCTCGAGAAAACTATCAGCATTCTAGAAGAAGAACTGCTTTAAAAGCTTTCAGCCTGGTAAATATACCAAATCATATTATAAATTGCGAAAATTGGCTAAGTACACTTTAAAATAATCATTTTAGAAATGCTAATCCGTTCAATATTCTCCTTAAATAATATCACACATCCCTTTTTTAATACTTTTTTATTGTGTTATTAAAAGACACAGTTTAGAAAGTAAGTAGCCTTTAGTATTTATGTTTGATTTACACATATTTAAATAAATTTTCTATTAACTATAATTTATTAGATTACATCTACTTGTATTGATTAATTTCCGTTTTGCTGTATGTTATAACTATATCATTATTTATTATTAAACAATTTTCATTCAAGTTTATTTGTCACAAAACTGTATTTTAAAATGAATGGATTGTTTTAAATTAAATATGAAACCTACACAATAAATAAACGATTGCAAGCGTACTCAAATCGTAATTATCGATTAAAATTAACAATTTGTTGACATACCGCATTGAGATACTCTTTCTGATACATAAAGTCAAAATAAGTGCACATTTAATGGAAAAATCAAATTGCATTAGATTTATAAGTATTTGCAGTATAAGTATGAGGAAACGGTATTTATTTTAAGTCTCAATTTATACATACATACAAATTTAAATATATACATAACCTATGTTGGCAGTTAGCCCTTACATTTTGTACATACACTTTATTGTTATTATATACATAATTTGTTTCAGTCGAAGGCTTATTAAACTAATTCTGAACGCATACGTCAAATGCACATACCCATATAAGTATATATCTTAATATATACTGCATGCCTTATCTTAACTTTAAACTAAAAAGAGATAACTATTCGGGGGCATCAATGGGAATAAATGCAATCAATTTAATAATAAATAAATAATATTAACTCTTTGGCGGCAAATAAAATATCTGATGGGTGCGTGGATATAATGGAATCTTCGTTTGCCAGTGCCTTCAGCGATATATTCTGTAACTTAGTGTAAGTCTTAAGTAACTTATTGTACCATTCATTAAAATTCGAATAATGATCACCGACATTTTGTAAAATTAGAAAACAATTAAAGTTAATGGAATACGCTATGAAGGTGACTGTGAGTGTGAAGATTCCGTTTGCTAAAAATTTACTTGTGAGTATATTTATGGAAATCGATCAACAATTCGTGAATATATGCGCGAACTTTATTCAACACCCCTTAACTTAAATTTACTTTATCGTTAGTAACAAATGTTAATAGCTTATAGATAATGATCCCATTTGCCCAATGCAACGACCTCCCTCTTCATCGAAGGTGGCCAAAGTTAATCGAGACAGCTTATTGCATAAGACTCCATTTCCATTATTTTGAATAGGATTTGGCTCTGAAAAGGGTTAGTAATCAGAATTGGATTTGATTATGACATATAGAGCTGATAGTATGTGGCTTACCATCGTGAAAAGGTTCTTGAGTGTTACCCTCCTGTTTTTTGTTTCTGATTTGATCTGTAAAGTGTGATATAAGTGCGTCTATCATGGCAGCTTGCTTTGAAAATATTTGCATCAGTTTGGACACTTGTATTCCGTTCTCGACGGCATCGAACTGCAAAGTAAATGATTCTAAGATCTTGTTTTTATAACAGCGAAAACACAGCGAAGTACCTGCAGGAAGATACAAGTGAGGCATTCGGGATCATCACTTGCACTTGGCTTTGCGTAATCCCACGACAAATCCTCGTATCGCAATCCCAGCAAGAGGGTCTGCATCAAAAGTGGTGAGTCATTAAACAGTGCGGATTAAAACTATACGTTATTTTAATATAAAATAACTTACACATTCGTACGGATCTATTACGAAAACCCCTCTCTCATTGACAGCGACCAAAACCTCCATGTCCTTTTGGTTGACCAGTGCCATAATTCCCCTAACAGGTTGTTCTATTTGGCCATGAAAATATGCGGCGCTGTGAGCATGAAATAAAAAAATTAATTATTAAATATATATTGTAAGATATATATCAGAAGCCTACCCATAGAATGGCAGAGCCCAGCAGAATTCCAGGTATTTCCTCATCAACTTTCGTGTGGTGGCCGTCTGGGGCACTCGCTTGAATTGCTCCAGAAGCTTCACTTCCGCAGAATTCTTCTGACTGATCGGTAGCCACAGCCAAGTGGAGCTCTTGGCCACGTGAGGAGGCAAAAATCTAGCTTGGTTCTCCCTAAATGATCAAATTAGCAGACAAAGTTAGAACTTGGCGTGTTTTATTAGTTTAGTATTAGACTTGCCGAAAGAATCCTATTGTATGGGTGTGGGAGTTGTAAGGACCCAGTTCGATGCGCGCTTGAATGCCACCCAACATTAGCGAATGCACCGGCTCCATGATATATCTGCCTGTCAGCACATTGTTTCTGGCCTCTTCATAGAGGAGCTCCAAGATCCGATGATCCCTGAAAATGATATCATAATATCAAGTTTGAAATGGGTTAATCTAAAGTTATTGATCGGTATTACTTTATTTTCTCCTCATCTCGCTTCGAGAAGAAGACATTCCGCTTCAAAACTATCATGGGCTCATCGAACTTTCGATCACTGGGACTGCTGTTGCTGAACTTCTGGAGGAGATTGGGCCACGCAACTCGCACTATGTAGGGGCAGTGGTGGGCCTTCAGCTGCATCTCCAGTAAAGCACTTGTCATCCACAATCCGAACACGCTCTGTGCCAGCAACTTATTGGATATGCCCAGCTCCTCGCATCCCAAGGCGGCTGCCAACATCACTTGCGATGGACACTGGGCAGTGCCCTCGATCTCCATGTGCACCGCCACCCGGGACATAAGATACACGCATGTGGGGATCACCTATGAAGTAAAGAATCGCATTCAAGTGGCTGAAAATGAATGGAATGTATCTTACATTTTGGAGAGCACGGGTTAAATTGGAAGCAGCTTTGCCGGCAGTCGCGAAGTTCGAAGTTGAGCTGGTCGCCATCAGGCGTTTTTGGATTGCGGGATTGGATTGGGCATCATTCCCATTGTTGCACTTGTGATGTTGTGGCATGTATGAGGAATTGGTGAGCACTCCTAAAAATGTTATAGATAAACAAATAGCATAACACTAAACATTGCAATTTAGTTTCTCTTACCGGATGGGCTCCTCAGGTCGGAAAGGGGACAAAGTGCACTTGCATTGCTCATCATGTTGGCGCCCATGTCGGGTAATCCACCCAGACAGGAAGCATTTCCAGAGGCGGCCATGGCGGAGGACACCTGTGCCGGCGACAGGCAGTCACCATCATTCTGGCCAGTGCTGACCACACTGGACACACTAGCCGACGAGGCGAAGGTGCTGCCCGCTGCCGTTTGGATCTGAGCTGTGGTCACCACACGATGCACGGTATACATGATTGGGGGAACGGGCATATTCACCGAGCCCAGGGACACGGGTACCTGCTGGTCGCACGTGACCACACCGGATGGGTTCTGATGGGTTTGAGTGGCTGCCACGCGTCCACTTCCGTTGCTGCTGCCGCCGGCGCTCGGGAAGATCGCACAGTTGTCGAAGGCATCTGGTGGATCGGCCACCGTGCCCTGTAATTGGGGCAACTGATGGATTGGTTCTGGGTGGCTCAATTGGTGGTTGTGTTGTAGCGATTGTTGGATGTGGAGAAAGTTTGCCTGTTGCTGCTGCTGCTGGTGCAGATGTTGCTGATGTTGCTGGTGCTGTTGGTGTTGCTGGTGTTGCTGATGCTGCTGCTGATGCTGCGGATGTTGGTGCTGATGCGGCTGCTGATGCGGTTGATGAGCTTGGTGCTGCGGTATTGCTGCTGCGGCATTGTTGGCTATATAGTAATCATCGCGACACTTCACATCCGTAGTGTTGTAATATAAATGCGATCTGAAAAGTAATTACGAATATTATAATGCATAAATTCGTTGAACTTGGTATAGCAAACGCACTCGTAGTCTTGTGTAGATAGCTTTTTTCGATTATACTGCAGTGTTCCCAGTGGAACAGTCATTATGTTGATATAGTTCCCAGCGTTGGCAGTATTCTTGCTGCATTGGCCACTGTTGCTGCACACAGATCCTCCGTACGGACTCCCCATGTTGCCATTCCCGCCGAGCGTTTTGCTGTTCCCACTGCGCGGAACCAAGTCCTTGGAGCTGTAGCCCGATTGCGATTGGCCGGAGCTACATGTCACATAATCCTGGCCAGCGTTCATCCCATAGTTGAGTTTGTTCGACGCATGTTGGGGAATGGAAGTCGAGGGATTCTGCTGCATGGCGCTCCGGCAGTAATAATGATTTGGCTCCATGTTCTTAAAATTCAAGTAATATTAATAGGATAAAATATATTTTATTAAGGAATCGTTCACATATTCATTTAATGCCAGTTAAGTGAACCTTACTGCTGTTTTAGTAGATCTGCTGCTAACAAATATGATTAGTTACTGTCGACGCCTTTTCGGGGTTCGCTTGAGCAATCAGGATAGCCCTCATTTTATCTGGCAGTTGCAAATATTCCACAAAAGTCCATTATAAGCAATTTATTAGCTATCAGTTGGCATTTCTGAAATGTAAATTCATACTCTTTCATGTATGTTTATTTAAATTTTAGAAATAAATGAGATAAAATATATTTTAGATGGGGGATAGTAATTTCATCGTTTATAATGTTTGGGATTTTGTATAAAAACGGTCATTTAATTCATTTACTTCCATCGCACAAACTTTCTGTATGCCTTGATATTCTGTTTTAAAATAACAAAATGGTCCTCAGTTCTGATATTTGATTTTTCGAGCAGGTGCAATAGAGGGTATGCTGTATACACACATGCTCGTACATACCTACACGAAGGTCTATATGTGCGAATGCGAATGCGAATATGGGCACTTTTTTTGTACGTCATGCTAATTCGAGTGCTTGCAAGTATGTCAGCGGGGGCATAACTTTTAACTTTATAATTGGAGGCACGTAAACACTGTATGTTAATTCAGTTCAGCTCACACGGCTGAGAAAAAAGTGCTGTGTCCTTAATCAATACATGCCTTCATATGTATGCATACACACACACACTCACATACACTAACACACACTTACAGACACACACGCACATATCCTTCTAACTGGGTGGGACTTTGAAGGCCATAGTTTTTCACCGAACCATAGCCTCAGCACTTTAATTTTATTCCTTTTGCAATGGTTTCCTTTCGTTGGGAAGCACTCCGTCTTTGCCTAAATGTATCTACATATCGGTGAAATCCTCCACGGCACGCAAACGGTTGGGTTGGAAAAAATGTTTTACACGGATTTCGCACGAAAGATACATTTTCCGCTGTATTGTCTTTGGTTGCGAGAAGCTATGTGATTTGCTGCCTTCGGGCTTGTTTGCTTTTTCATCGGGCTCCGGAGGAATTCATTGTTTTAAACAGGCTAGTGTAGATTTTTACTGTGGCAATTCACGACGAATCGAATGATGACGAGAAGTTCCCGAACTTTTTAGTACACAAAATGCCAAAACAGGCGACTTAGCACCAAAATATCTACTTATACAACACCACTTTCGAACACAGCCAACCGAAGTAAACAAACACATGCAAACTCGGGCCCCATATGAGGCGCATGCGCCCCAAAATCCCAGCTTAAAGTTCGCCCAGCAACAAGACTATCGATAAGAGCCAGTTTCAACCGTTAACAAAATCAATATATACATATATATATATATCTCTTTGATAAGGAATCAACATATATATTCAGTTCCGTAAACATTCTCTTTTATTGTATCAACTGGCATTACTTTTTTAAAGCATTTTTAACACTTCCTTAAGTTATGGCTCAACACATTTTGCATACATTTGATTTAGTTATTTGTGATACTTCTGAAGTTGCGGGGCCGATAGCTTGACCTTTCCTGGTATATTCCTGGCCAACGACTCTTCCTTTATACTTTTCAGTAAGTCCTTCTCACGAGCACTGCAGCTCTTCTCCTTTGCGAAGATATTAAGTGCTAGTTTCGCCGCCTTTCCTCTTTTTCCCGTACCTGGGGTGAGCTTTACTTTAAACCTAAAAAGGATATCACATTTACAATAAACATTTTATGCGAACTTTCAGTATAGCCTACTTGTAGTTTTGCAAAGCCTGATAGGGAGCAACGACTGGAATCGCGAACAGCAGCTCATCTCCTTCGTGCGGCTGTCCAGTCAGACTGTTGAGTACATCCACATCCCCACCGACGGGCACTTCATCAGCATCGTCCAGTTCCACTGGGTTTTTGGGAGCTGCACTTTTTTCTGGCTTCACGTACTCCTTGGTTGACTCACTTTTCTCCACCACTTTATCGGCACTGGCCTGTGGCTTTTCCTTACCCGATGACTTGAGAATCATCATGCGAATTTCCCGCTCTTCATCATCTTGATCCTTGTATTTTTGCTTCATTTTCTTGAGCTTTCCCTTCTGACCTCTCTTAACTTGAGATGGATTTTTTGGTTCACTACTCACAGGAGGGACTTCCTGCTTGGCAGCTTCTTGTTTCGCCCGTGCCTTGTCTTCCTTGGTCTTTTTGGCACTTACTTGCTTTTTACGACTTGGACCAGCCAAAATAATGGTCGTTTCTTCATCGTCCGTCTTTTTCAAAATTTTGTCTAGGACAACTTCACTCTCTTTAGTCTCTTCAATCTCTGGATTTACGGAGTCGGATCTGACTATAATGCGACCAGTATCGTGCTCAATCTTAACTTCTGTATTGGGAAAAGCTGTAATTTCGGTATTGGAGCTTGGTTCCGATAGATTTATATTTGAATCAGCGTCTTCATTATCCGACAAAAGATCATGTTCAACTTCGTTTTCTTTAACATTTGGATCTATTTGATCATCCTCCAGGCTTCTAACTTTACGCTCTCCCAAATGGCGCTCAATGAAGCTATCCTCCAACTTGAAAAGTAAACTTAGACCCATGGTCAGGTGGCAGGAGGGAAGGAAGTTCTTCTTTCCTCTGATCATAAAGCTTCCCGTTGCCAAGTACTCTCCAGTCGGTGCAGTTTTGCTGACCTGATCGCTTGTTACCCAGTACGAGTTGGTAACCACTTTGGCATCCCAAGCAACACTGTACGAAATAGCCATGGATCCTGCCTCTAGCAACGTTTTGGGAGGTATTTCTTCTCCTGTGGGATTTTGAATAATAACACTCGAGGCGCCTTGAATCTCAGCGTGCACATAAATGTCTTTCGGACGCATATATCTGGAATAACAACATGTCATAATTATAAATACTTCGATCTATTTAAGTAATTGAAAGCAAACCTTTTAACAATAAGCTCGTTCTGCTGGGCATCTCTTCCTCCAATAACCAAATAATTTTCAGAGCTGATAAACCAGTAAAACTTTTCAAACCAGAAAACTTTCCGTGCCTTTACTATGTTCGATATAGTCCTCACTTCCTTGAGCGTCTGCTGCGTCTTGCGCTCCGCAGACTTAAGAGCTTTTTGGGAAGCATCTACAGTTTTCTTTTCTTTTTGAGCAGCCGAACGTTTCATATCGTAGTATCGACGGGCATTGGCCCAAGCAGACAGAGCCAAGTCGACATCCACAACAGTAACCTCTGGATCCTTAAGATCGTCGTCTTCATCGTTGTCATATGGATCGCTGAGCATAAGGGATATATGATTAGTCTCCAGTTTAAGCTGCTTTATGGAACTAGCTACAGCATCGCCATTTGCCTGTGCCTCCTTTACAAGCTCGTGAATATCCGGCCAGGATAATTGACTGGCAATAGCTGACTGAACAGCCCGAATTGCATTATCCACCAGACTTTGATTGGACGTTATTAGCTCTGCTTTCTTTCTGTCCACATCTTGGACTTTTGTCAATTCCTCTAGACGCTTTGCGTGGTCATTCTTGACATTAGACAGCTTTTTTAGTGCCTCACGCTCTTGCTGTAGCGTTTTCATGTCAATCTTTTGCGACTCTTGCGTAGAGTAAAATTCATCAACGGCTTCCATAAAGGACTCAAATGTGGCCTTTTCAAAGTTTTTGAATTGAATAAAGAGGTAGGGATGAAATTCGATGTTTCTAAAGAAAAACTCCACCGTTCCATTCTCTGTAGGCTTTTCCTCTTTAACTTGAATAATGTAGCCTTTACTTTTTCCACTATTTCCCTCAGCTATAAGCTCTTGAGCATCCTAAAAGATTGCACAGAACGTTTTATTTACTTTAACAGCAATAATAAATATTTCCACGATATTGTTCTTACCTTTACTGCTTGCTGAAGAATTGGCAAGTCATTAACCATGTCAAATGGTTTCTGTTCCAGTTTCGTATTCTGTTGCTTCTTACGTTGCTTTTTACCGCCCTTCTCCGGCTTGTCCTCCGCCTCCGGCGTTTCTTCCGTTGTTTCCTTTTTGATAACGTGATTGTCCAAGCCGTGTGAGAGGAGAACATGCTCTATAACTGCCGGACCACAGTCCAAGTTGGGTGTTAGAATCTGTCGCAAATAGTCGCCGTTCCTGGCATTTTCCAACAGCTTAACCAAAGCTTCCAGTTCCAGTTCCTTCGTGGGCTGTTTGGCCCGTTCCACGGGATATTTCTCGCGCATGGCGAAGCGCAGGTTCTCGCCCTCCGTATGCGGACGCAAAATATATAACGTGGTCAGCTCGTAGTCGGTGAGGATCACATTACCACGATCGTAGAGCTCCAAAATAACATGGTAGGCGGCATCACCGGTACCGAACTGAAAGTCAACAATACGATCGCTACCCATCTGTTGAACCTTTTCCAGGCGCTTGTTCTTCAAGTGCTTCCTCAACTTCATGCTGAAACCGGACGGAGCCATGTTCTTGGGCCATTCGAACCTAGTGGTATGGAATCTTGTACCAGATTCTATTAGCAGAGTGACCTTCTCCACTGCACCGGTCCCTTGCATCCGGAAGAGGTAGGTCTTGTTATCCACGTCATAGATCTGATTCACTCGCCAGCCGACCAGCCTGGAATATAAATGTAGATGTACCATTATTCCTGGGCATCGGAATTATCCGGATTTTTTACATACTTTTGCAGTTCCGCCACTCCGCAGATTATATCGAAGGTATTGAAACGTGTCTTCATGGTTCTTTATGGAAAGTTGACGATGTCAACACGGAAAGTGAAGAAAAAAGAATCTATCTGGCAACTTAACTTATCATTAAATATTCACAAGTTCGCTATCTACGTTAGATAAGTTAAATTAGTTTAATAGGGAATAATAACAATTTTATTCACTTGCGAAATTAAGTATCGGTGTAAATTGCGATGGACGAACTTTAAACAAAATATATCGATTGTATGCTGTTGATGATTCGGATTGTCAGAATGAATTCGCTGTATAATTACTATGTATTAAATATTTGTATTGTTTATGCAATGAGTAAGAAGCTTCTTTGATTTATCTAAAAAGTTATTAAGCATTTAATAAAGTTTCAGTCAGCTGTTTCCCTTTCCGTGGACTATTCCACTTCGTTCCGATAAGAAATCGATACATAGGTAGTCGGAAAATGGAACTGCTGTGTCATCGCCAATCTTCATTTGTAAATATGAATGCGGATGGACCTGTTGTCAACGTGCACGTGTTGTTCTTTGCTAAATCCCGTGAATTAGCAAACACTCCCCGGTCGACAGTGGAAGTTCCTACTGAAATTACTGCCACCGAACTGCTGGACCACCTGGTGTCCAAATTTGGCCTGACCTCCATCCGGGATAACTTGATTTTGGCCCACAACGAGTCGTACATTGACAACCTGAGTGATAGAATTCTGTTTAAGGAAGGAGACGAACTCGCCATCATACCGCCACTGAGTGGAGGCTAACCTTTCCGCCATGGATCACGTGAAATTGGTAAACGACCCCATAGATATCGCTCATATCCATCAGTTGCTGGCCGATGAAGGCTGTGGAGCCTCATCCGTTTTCGTGGGCACTACGCGCGATAATTTTCAAGGGAAAAAGGTGGCTTCATTATCTCAATCAATTGATTTCATTGATTCATTTGTACTTTTCGACCTTTCAGGTGCTGTCATTGGCGTACGAGGCCTACGATAGCATGGCACTCAAGGAAATGAATAAAATATGCTCAGATCTCCGATCTAAGTGGCTCGATCTGAAGCACATAGTCATATATCATCGATTGGGAACAGTGCCCGTATGCGAAGCCAGTGTAGTTATAGCCGCCTCGTCACCACATCGTTCTGAGGCCTTAGAATCAGTATCTTTTGCAATAGACCAGCTAAAAACTCGGGTTCCCATCTGGAAAAAGGAAATCTACGACGGCGATAACGACAGCGAATGGAAGGAGAACAAGGAGTCCATCAGGCCTAGTAAGATCTTATGAGTAGCCAGCATGACATGTATTCTTATTATTTGTACACTTGTAAATATAATTAACAATCGAGCGTTTACGATTTTATTGGCTTCTCTCTCATCTGTGCATGTACATTGTAGAGAAATCGAAAAGTGGCTTCAACTACGCCGCTTGTCCCTGCAAAGTTGAGGAGTCACATGACGTCCCGCGAACTCTGGTGCAAATTAGAGTTAATGACGCTGAGTTAACCAAGCGTTTAGAATGTTTTGTCAACAGAAAACGAGACGAAATAAACTCACAAAATGTAATTGACTTCAAATCGTCTTTTGTCAGCTCAGACCAAAACTTGAGCGATTCCTGCGCTCGAACGCAGAGCACAATTATTAAGCAGGAGCAGTCAAATTGCCATTTAAAAGGTGGGTAAACGATGCTCTATTTTCATAACTATAGCCACTTTGGTCTACAAACAACCTATCACAGTCCGACGAGTAAACAACCGATGCGGACCTCAGCAAATGGAAATGCGACCCAACTACGAACTCGAACTGAATAAACTAATGGGATCGCGTGACGGTCAAACGGATCCAACCAAAGAAATGAGGAAATCGCTACCCAATTCACGACTACAGGCAATTGAATCGTACATGGGTCTAACCACCGACAACGAGGAAAACATTTTCAGTAGAATCAAACGAGTGGAAAATAGACTGCTGCAACTGGAGTCCATTTCGCCCGAGTACAGACACTTCGTAGGTTCTTAAAACATTTCCTGTAATTGCAGTTCTAAAAAAATTCAATCTATTCTCAGACCAAACGTGAACCGTCATCTATGGAAGCCGCGCCGCCGAAGAAGAGCCGAAAGAAATCGTATTCGGCGCAAGAATTAAGTGCATTCATTCAAAAGATTAAGGATGGCAGCGAATTAAGCTAATAAAAACCTAATTAATTATTATTCCTTGGTTTGTAATTGATGTAAATTTATTTCAACATTCCAACTATTTGTAATAGTTTTTTTTATGCGTAAATGATGAGAGTGAAAAATGCAAAAATTTTTGTTTACAACTAAGGAATATGGATAAGCGTGGCTGATTTGTTTCTGTTTATTAATCGGTCGTCAAGCTTCATAGATCGCGCCCGAAAATCTAATGGTTATTTGTTAACCGAAGGACCAGCTTACTAATTATTTAATACGCGAAATTATTAAATCTTATTGTTGTTCTCAACTCCTAGCACAGAGTGGGGAATTGAGCTTCATCGTCAACCTTCAGTGGCTTCTGGGCGGAGCGGCGTTTCTCTCCGAATCTGTTGTTGTCTTGTCTGTTTTCATAGCCGTTGCTGGGTCCGTTGTTAAAGCGGGGACCACGGAATCCCTCTCCACGCGGTCCGTCATTGCGGTAGCCTTCTCCACGCGGTCCCTCATTGCGTGGACCCTCTCCGCGAGGTCCGTCGTTGCGATAACCACCTTCTCCGCGAGGTCCGTCATTGCGATAGCCACCTTCTCCGCGAGGTCCGTCATTGCGGAAGCCACCCTCGCGAGGACCGGCTCCGGGGCGAGGTCCCTTGCGGAATCCGACCTTGCGTCCATCATTGAAGTTGAACTGGATGTCCACGATGCGCTGAAGGCGGCCCACGCGCTGAGGATACAGCGATGGATCATACTCCAACTCGTCTTCGCTGTTGCTCTCCTTCTTCTTGCTCAGCACGATCATCTTCTTCCACTCGGCATTGTCGGCGGCTCCCTCGCCCGCTTTGCGCAAATTGTAGTTGGGCTTGGCACGCTGGTCTCTCAAAGCCTTCCACTCGTCAAGGGTCATCTGCTTGGACTCATCCTCTTCGGCGGCGACCGCGGGATCAGCCGACTGTTCGTTGGCCGAGTCCTCCTTTTCCGCCTGCGGTGAGGTCTCCCCGGTCGTCTTTAAGTCCTCAATGTCCTGCTTCGGGGAGCCCCAGTTGTGGGCACCACCGCCTTCGCGCTTGTCAATTGACTTGACGCCTGTGGAGAATAAATCAGCTATTAATAGGCTTCAATCGATATGAGTAAAGAGGATTTTCGGGAAAATGTTTGCCGTATAAGACAAATTAAAAGTTTAACCAAACGAATTTTATATTTTCGGTAACGAATTAATAAATTAATAAATTATAAGATCAAAAATCAAAAAAATCAAACAAAAAAATGTCCAAGAAAACACATGTGTGAACACACGAGTTTGCAACGCAGTAATTTCATTATTTCATCATTTAAAATTAATATTTACAAACACGTTTTCAAACGTTTTGCGTATTACAAATGCCTAAAAGTCACGTGAGAAATACGCGATATGTAATCAATCTTGTTGCCAAGGGTTGCGTTTTCTCTATATTTTGCAGCATGCCGCCATTACAGGGCAGCATTTTCCACGCAGAAAAAACGGATTCACTTGAGAAGCAAACACGAAAACCAAGGACAGAAGAATCTAGACATAATTACCAGTTCTATCGGATCCCGACTGGCGATCGAACTCGCGCTTTCCGAACTTCTCGCCGGTACGGACGCGTGGTGGTCCCCTGTTGTCACGATTGTTGAATTGACGCTGCGGCAACTCGTTTCCGAATTCTCCGTTCGACTCCTTATTTCCGTAGCGTTGGTTGTTGTTGAACCTGCCCTGGTTGTTGGCACCGTTTGCTGTTGGGTTCTTGGGACGACCCACATCCCCGCCAGCGGGACCCTTGCCGCCTTTCACTGGACTAGCGTTTTTAGCCACCGGAGCGTTGGCCTTGCGGGCAGCCACAACCGGCTTGTTCTCCTTCTCCGACTTGCTCTTTGGTGCCTTTGGCGCCTTTGCCGGTTCCGGCTTCTTGGGCGCCGCGACTACAGCGGCAATCTGTGGCTGTGCGAGCCCAGAGGAGTCATCGTCGTCCATGAA
Organism: Drosophila melanogaster; assembly: GCF_000001215.4. Lineage (NCBI taxonomy): Eukaryota > Metazoa > Arthropoda > Insecta > Diptera > Drosophilidae > Drosophila > Drosophila melanogaster. The sequence continues at coordinate 25,123,679 of NT_033777.3, read as the reverse complement.
CAACAGCTCGTAGCGGTTATTTCCAGAATTGTCCATGATGTAAAATTTCTACGGATTAAAATTGAACCAGATTTGAGAGTTACTTTGGTCCCAATGGCGACGATATGCTTTGCTGTTAACTTATAGGCACATGGCCGGCCTAGAGTTCAAACAAAGTGATAATCGCTTAAAATTGCGAAAACGCGGAGCAACTTACGCACCACGCCGGAAACGAAAGTGAAGGTAGAAACATCGATTGCAGGAAACATAAGGGCCACGATATGTTTCTCCGCTAATTGCATTTCGACAATCGATAGTTGCCGGTTCAATATCAGTATATATCTGTAAAAATTAAAATATATAATTTATATTTTCTGAACAATGGTTGGTTTTTGAAAAGGGATTTGATAATTTACAGCCTTAAATAAACCATATATGTATATTTACAATAATTTAGGAAAAGTTATACCTTAAAAATGTATAACAAATTTAAACTATTTTGAAGGTGTTGCAATTTTATTAATATAACCAAATATTATTATAAATGTTTAACCGATAGATACCAAATGGTGAGTAACGAGCAACTGTACAGAATAATGGTAATTATCGATTGTTTTGAAATAACGTAAAATGTGAATGGTAATTATTGATTTCCATATTTATAATAATTCACTCTATATCAAAAAATTTCACATTATATTTAAATTTCCATTTCATAAATAATACCGAAATGTACTCAATCGATTAATCGATTGCAGGTAGAGGTCACTACCAGCTCTAGCAGTCGGCCCATCGCCAGAAGGAGAACAACTTTTGGGCCCGTAGAGACAAATGTGACATTTGTTTCTTTGATGCGTTGCCATCGAAATTCTCTGTCCTCTTCGGCCTGATGCAAGTAATAAATTTAAGTAAAGGCAAATTATCCTTGTAATTGAAAGCGAGTCCATCGTGAATTGTGGCCATTGCGTACCGAACCGCGAGAGAGCAGACGAGCGAAGCAGCGACTGTCATCGAATTGGAATATTGGAAGCGACGAAGAGGAGAGGGATATCGAGCACCCAATAGCCCCCATCCACATTTACGTCCAACGGGCCCCCAAGTATTTGCAAGTGGTTAGAGGGCCGCGTTTGCGTTTCGCCGGTGAGTCCTCAAATAAGATACAATCCACACATATCCATTTCGATAATATTCATAAGTTATTCATAAGGCTAAGTCTAAGTGTGTGTGTTTCAGTTGGTTTCCCCATTTCCTCATGTGAACGCGGGACATGCATAAACAAAAAAATCAATATCTTCGCCTGCTATATGCAGTTCTTGTGAATTTCGTTTGTTTGTTTTTTTTTTTTTTGGAGCTTGGGGATTTTACTGTTCTCTAAATGGATTTTACCTTGACCTCTTCAGCTGCGCAAAACTGGCTTTGGCAGGCATGTTTTTGAAAGTTTTTAAGTGAGAAAACCAATTTGCTTTAAAAACTTGCCAAAAATATCGTGATGTCATTTACGGACTTTTTTGTTCTACCTTTTTTGGAGCTGTGTCGCGCAGAAATCGACAATATTATCATATTCGGTCAGGCAATGCGGCTCCTATTGCTTTTATGCATATGTCGACTTTTGGTTTTTATCCGAGTTTTCCAGGGGTGGTTCTACCCCTTCTCATAGATAACGTCTGGCCTAACTGTTACTTTTGCACCCTCAGTAGGTATGTTCCTTATATGGTAGCGTATCACAAATGGAAACAAGTGATGTGAAACATTTCATACACTTGGTAGAAATGTAGCATGGATCTTGGATTTCCGGCTGTAAAAGAAGGATACATTCACATAAAACCTTCTACTCAGCAAAAAAAGGGGCTTGTTCTGCAAAAAAAGCAGTTGACTAATCTCAGGCATCAGCAAGAATTATGCCCTTTGGACAGGTACTTTTTAAAGAATGTGTATTTAATTACAAATACAAAGCTGATTTACTATATATGAGTAATTTAACATCATTATCGATTTCAACTTTTTATGAAAGTGGAGTCAAGATGCGAGTTTACCATATCGAATGAATTTTAAAAAGCATCTATTTGCTGATCTAAAAAAGAAAATATTAACTTTTTAATATGCGACATTTATATTTTTGTTTTACCCGCATAGTATGCTAAATTCAAGCAAAGGCAACAGAAACCCTGCTTTTTGACTACATAACGCTTCAATTAAGTTCAATGCTTTTCATAACCGAGTTAAGGAGCTGACATTGTATTTCAATAAGTTCCACTAGTTATGGCATAGTCCTCTTTTGCTGGGTCATAATTTTAGCGCATGTAGTCATATAATTGTATTGCCGAAAGAAATAGACGTCATGAAAGGCCAGGACTGTATAATTCCTATAAATGTAATCGCATATTCCTAAATTTTTACCGACTTTTCTAATTTGAACTGTATGCCGTAGTCTAAGAAATTTAGTATTTACTGATTTCGTAGATCAATAGAAAATCAGCTTAATAGAGTAAGACTAACTTTTTGTTATTACTGCTTAAATTCTATATAAAAAACATTTTTTCCTTCAATTTTATAGCATCTCAATATCTGAAATCAAAAGAAAAATCAAATTTGTATCAAAACCGAAAGAAAAATTAACTTTCTCCGAGCCACATGAAAACTGTTTAATGTTTAAAGGTATTACAACCACAAAATGAATACCAAAAACATTGAAAACAAACCCATGGATGGGACCAAATTTCTTGATATGTTGTCAAAAATATCATTGGAGGAAATATTACAACTTGAATTCCGTAACAATCCAACTAGCAAATGGGAAACATTGGTAACCCCCTCATACCCGCTTCGGAAATACAATTGTAATATTTGCCGTGTTGTTCAGTTCGGCGACAAAAATTTGTTTAGCCACCTTAGTGGTAAAAAACATATTGCCGTAATGAAACTCAAAGAGCAATTGCAAATAAGAAACAAGCCCAGTGTAGCTCCACCCACAAAAAAGGGCCCTAACACCAATGCGAATAATAACAAAAACAGTCAATCTCCTGCTGTTAAAAATTTGCCAATTATAAACAAAAATGTACCAAATCAAAATAATAATGCAAACACTAACGTTGTTAAGCAGGCAGCTGGAAATGAAGTTGCAAAAACACAGCCGACGCAAAATAAAAAACCTGCAATGGGCGGTAAAACGAAAAGCACTGCTACCCCTAAGGTAGTAAATAATCCAAACACTCAAAAAAATATTCAGAATAGCACAACAAACATTCAAAAGAATGTGCCAGAAAACAGTCCACCCAATCAAAAGAATACATCAGTAAATAATACGCCTGTTAAGAAAAACACAGGGAATAATGCACCCGTACAAACGAGTGTTCCTATTATTGGCGCAAACGCGAAGAAAAGACCTAACCCAAACCCGGGAAATATTCAAGCCAAGAAGGCAAATGTGAATGCGGCCAACGCAAATAACACTGCTAATAAAAAGGCTCCACAGTCTGCAATGAATACAGCGAAAACTTCACAGAATTCTGGAGGTCCTGCTCCAAAAACTACTGTGAGCAATACTACTTCTCAGCAAGCAGTAAATGTTCAGATTGAAAAGCAACCATTAGAGCAAACAAAGCCAACTGTTCAAATTCCCTCACAGACTCCATCAAAGCCACAGTCGACGAAAGCTGTGCAGAATGCTAAATCGAATAACGCGGACTTGGCTCGCAGCAAAACGACTGATCCAGATATAGTCAAAAATCCGCTTGCCACGAAAATATCTTGTGTTCCGCTAGCCAAGCTTATAAACTCTACACCAGAGCGCGAGAAAGATCTCGTAATCATTGACGATTTGCCAAAAGAGGCTACAAAACCGCCAGAAACACCGAAAAAACCCATTCCAGTTCAAACGTCAAACCCGAAGCCTGTTATTGCGGCCAAGAAGCCAATCAATGTTGTTGCACAACCTGTGCGCCCTACTATCAATAAGGTAGTTAAGCCTTCATATGTTGCACCCAAGGATTACACAACAGCTAGACCTGGTGGCACATTTGAATCCAGGAAAGGTCATGTCATGGGTCTCGTTGGGGTAGAGTACGTTTTGAAAATAGTTAAGACCTTGGCTGACAACAATGCCAGATATCAATGTTGCCTCTGCGAGATCACTGCTGATGAGCAATCCATGCACAACCATTTGCTTGGCTATAACCACCGTTTAAAGTATTTTGACAAGCATTTCCCCACTGCAATGCGTCTGTACCGTCAGTATGTGTCCCATGTTCCGGAGAGCGAGGTGTGCAAAATAATGATGCCCATTTTTGATAAGCTTGCACATGCCATTGAAACGCACCATGGTCGAAAAAACGCCCATCTGTGCTATGAACATGTCTATTCGAAAGATCGCCAGAGTTTGTTCACCCAGGTATACAATAGAAAGCACTCGTCTGAAAAGATTGGGCCTTTGTTCACCCACGTCGTAGATGCTAAAGAGGTGGAGGAGTTGATCGACAAGATTAGAACCAACGTTCAGCCCTTGATAAACGTTGAAAATTCGAATCCTTACTACGTCCCTCCATACGTACCACAGTATGCGGGCTATCAGAATGTGCCCCAAAATAATACAGCACCCCCTATTGATGATGAAACTCACAAGCGAATGGTCGATAATTTTCTTAGGGACACCAGACATGGTTCGGGCGATGCACAGAAGTCCCGGAACGCAAAGCGGAACCGCTCAAGATCCAAATCACCTGATCAAAGAAAGAGGGTCGCCCCCAAAAGGCACTGGAATGTGGAGCGTAGGTCAGTGTCGCCTTTGCGCGATGGCGACATTTGGCAGGCGTACCGTCACATGGTAGATCTCAAGGTGCGTGAGCTAAACGTGTCCTTCGACACATACAAATCTGATCCCGAACAGCATCCGAGTTATCAAGCTGAGTGGCAAATGTTTTGGAAGCGCCGCAAGGATGAGCTTATACTGGCTGGCATTAATCATCGCACGTACAACTTCCAAAACGAATGGATTAATTTCTTTAATGCTCGTATCGAAGAATTGTACAGTCAAGATATTGAAAATATCAAAATAAAGTGTCGCGAACGGCTATGTCTGCCAATGACCAATAACGAATTGGAGGACGAAAAGTATCACGTTCATTTGGACAAAACTGATGAGCCCGATGATGAGCGCAGACCGGAATCTAGCATTGAACCGCAGAAAGTGTCTGTTGATGTAGAGACTCCGGTTGAGGAGCCGCCGAATGTGATTCATGTCCTTCGTCTTTTAACTGCTTTGGAGAATTATCTCGGAAGTCTGGGTCCTTTTGTTACCGAGATGCTAGTAAAAGCTCTGCAATCGCAGAAGATTTGTCCACAAAAGTTGCATACTTCAATTTTAACAGCCGAAAACTGTGCTATTTTGGAGACCGTTAAAGAAAAATTTACTGGTCTCTTGATCTCCCATATTTATGATCCCGCTAAAGAAAGGGCTTTGAAGAGAGCTATTAATGACACCGAACGGTTGCTTCAATGTGCCAGTAAACTTAACAAATCCAAAGATATAGAGCAGCTCGCTGAGAAACCAGAGTTGCAGATAGCCAAAAACTTACCGCATAACCTCGATAAACCATTAGATAAAACTGAGCTTGCGGCAAAACTGGCTTCTTCATTGGTGTCCCAAGGCAAAACATCTATAAACCGAGAGGAACTTCAAAAGATACTTCAGGTATATACGATGATTGAGCAGAAGAAACGCCAGGACATCCCACTCTCAACCAGTTCCGTGAATTCAGTGCCCAGCACTTCTACTAACTTGATTCCCAATTCCAATAACAATGATAATTTGTTGACACAACATTCATCCAGAAATTTAAACAACAATCCGACCAGTGAGTATACTGGTCAAAACTACTCCGGAAATGTGGCTCGATTTAACAACCAACAAAGCACTAACTTAGCTAACCCCTTCACTTCGAACGCGTATCCGACTGATCGTGGATTTGGCGGATCCGGCGGATATAATAGTCAATTCGGCTCTAAACTACCGGCAATCAACCCAAGCAGCGTTTTGCGAAACGATCTGACAACGTCGTCACTCTTCAACTTCAACACCAATTTGAACCCATCTTATAACAACCTTAACCGGAGGAATAATAATTTTTAATAGATAGTTCGTAATGCGGTTAGATTGATAAAGAGAACATACATTAAACCCACAATAATGTATTACATTTTCGAATTAGCTACATTCTTCAAAAATTTGTACAACATTTGAGAAATGGAATGTAAATAAATCGATTTTATAACGGCAGCCAATTGTTGTTAATTAATTTAGAAAAGGAAGAAGTTAGTTTAAGTATATATTAATTAGTTATCAATTAATTGTTTTTGAAATATAATATTGATAACTTTTTATATTTAGATTTTAGTGCATAAATTTTTGATTGCGTGTAAATATATAAATTATTTTCATAAAATAAATTGTATATTCAGAAAATGTAAGAATAAAATAATATGGAACCTAAAAAATTTGATTACCTGGAAACCAGATAACACATTTTCTTAAGTCATGTCCACTTAAATGGAAAGATGATTAATAAGAACTGTGTGTCTGGTGGAGAGGTCTATTATTTTATAATAGAATAGTAAGCACAAACGAACAGCGCATGGATCATCTAAGTACACTTTATTCCGCACATCAGGATGGACGCCATACTAGCATGTTACACCGTTTAAATAGGTTCAATAGATCTAGAACCTAGTCGTGAATCTAGAATATCCTAGCTTCCAGACAAACATGCGGTATGGATGCACACACTCAATTACTCCATGGAAAAGTGACAAAGAACACTCCGATTGATAACCCTCCGTGCTTAGCACTTCCAAAATGTTGACCATCTCGACGTTGGAAAGTTATCGCCTAAAAACAACTGCAAATCGATGGAAAACCCGTAGTTTTCCCTAAATAGCTTCTCTACTTATATTTAGATCAATCTATCTTTATATAGGCAAAACAAACCACCTGGTACTCACTCTACGTTGTTAATAAAGGTACGAAATAATTCTAAAGTAATTAAGACACCTTTTTCTAATAAACATATCTAAAGGGAGCTTGTTTAATTTGAAATATGATTAAAACCTCTGAAAGCAATGAAAATTTTAATTTGAGGTTGTTGGTTGTTGATTACAACATACGCTCTTTTCTATATCCTGTGCCATTCAAACTTGAGTATAATGATTATTTTAGTTGCTTACACTTTAGTTTTACTTATAAAGAGTGTTTCCGTTAAGTTTATTTTTTTATGTTAATAAAAATAAATAAAAAAATTTAACTGAAATGTAGCAGCTCCTAATGATTGCTCGATTATCTTACTGCTATTTGTAGCGAACTACTTAAATGTTAGTGATTAATGTGAAGTGTCTGTCCGCCTAAGCATTTTCCAGGTTTGTTTTTCATATATTACTTTAAATGAATTATTAATTTAAATCCAGCTTAGCAATGTCCCATAAAAACGAGAGTATAAAGATCTCTTAAAATTATTATGTTCAAAATAACTTATTCTTATAAACTTTACTATTTCAGAAGTCGTTATGCCTTCTTCATTGTGTGAAGCTCTCACAAATTCTTCGTAAGTTTAAAAACTGCTTAAAATATCATTCGTTTGTATTACATTAATATATTTATTAATTTTTGTTACAGAATCAGTTTCGATTATCAAAAAGAAGATGATTGGATTACGAGTGGAAAGCTTGGTTCGCGAGAAGCAGTTTTGGTTTTCAGAACGAATATTCTTAATCCGAAAATCCGGAAAACATTGTCTGAGAAGTCCTCTGCACAAGTGTTAACGGACACGAAGGATAATGAGGAGAAGCCCGTTCAAAGCCCACAAAAACTGGCGGAAGAAGAACCCACTTCTTCGGAACCGAGTAGCAAGGAAGCTCTAAGCGGTTCAACGCAACAAAAGATATTTTTATTGAAAAAACCGCAACAATGTGATAAATCGGATAAATTAACTTTTTCTAGCCCTTTTAAGAAGATACTTAACCGATATTCCTCGAGTGATACGTCCATTTCAAGTGAAGGTGAAGAGCCTGCAAATAGTAGTGAAAACAAATCGCGTGTACTTAAAACCAGTCAGAATGCCATTAATATTAAACTAGCTACCGACTTATCGAATGAGAGTGGATACGAATCCATAGCACCTGCCAAAACAATTTCAAATACTGAAGTAATCGAAGAAGATCAGGAGGAGACGAGCGAGGACGATGCCGAGTGTGGGATAAACATGCCTGCCTCCAAACTCAAAATTACCTACAAATTCCATCAAACGGAAACCAAGTTGCTTCGAAAGCTCTTTAATGTCCATGGCCTTACTGAAGTTCAGGGTGAAAATAATAACTTTAATTTACTCTGGACGGGTGTTCATATGAAATTAGATATTGTTAGAAATTTGGCGCCGTATCAGAGGGTTAATCATTTCCCTAGGTGAGTAATTTTTGGAATTATTAAACTGGTTTGAAAACATAACATATATTTCTTATGCTCAGGTCCTACGAAATGACACGAAAGGATCGACTATATAAAAACATCGAACGCATGCAACATCTTCGGGGTATGAAGCATTTTGATATTGTGCCACAAACATTCGTTCTGCCAATCGAATCCCGAGATTTAGTAGTAGCCCACAACAAGCATCGCGGACCATGGATAGTTAAGCCAGCGGCATCCAGTCGAGGAAGGGGAATATTTATTGTTAATTCGGTAACTAAACCAACAACTTGCTATAATTCGAAACTGATAGATATATGTGTTTTAGCCAGATCAAATACCTCAAGATGAGCAGGCGGTGGTGTCGAAATATATAGTGGATCCGCTGTGCATTGATGGTCACAAATGTGATTTGAGGGTATACGTTCTAGTCACTTCCTTCGATCCCCTAATTATTTATTTATATGAAGAGGGCATTGTGAGATTGGCCACAGTCAAGTATGACAGGCATGCCGATAACCTGTGGAACCCGTGCATGCATCTCTGCAATTACAGCATTAACAAATACCATTCTGATTACATAAGGAGCTCCGATGCTCAGGATGAGGATGTAGGCCATAAGTGGACGTTGTCCGCTCTTTTAAGGCACCTGAAACTCCAGAGTTGTGATACACGTCAGCTAATGCTGAATATTGAGGATTTAATTATTAAAGCTGTGCTAGCCTGTGCTCAATCTATTATTTCGGCCTGCAGGATGTTCGTTCCCAATGGAAATAACTGCTTTGAGCTGTATGGATTCGATATATTAATAGACAACGCACTTAAGCCATGGCTACTGGAAATCAATCTATCGCCGTCAATGGGTGTGGATAGTCCTTTGGACACTAAGGTGAAGTCATGTCTGATGGCAGACCTATTGACGTGTGTGGGCATTCCAGCCTATAGTCCCGAAATGAAATCTCATTATGACCAGAAATGGTCGCGTTTCCGCAGCTCAAGCTGCCAAAGGATAGCAACTTTTCCCAGTACCTCGCAAAAGACAAAGAAGTCGAAGAAAAAAGGAGCTGCCATTAATCTTAATCTAACCGGCGAAGAGCAGCGCATATTGCGCAATGCACGCCTACAGTATTCTCGTCGTGGAGGATTCGTGCGCATCTTTCCCACAGATGACTCAATGCAGCGGTATGGTAATTTCCTTGATTCTGCTAATGGCATTCCGATCTCCACACCAAATGTACAGAGTCAGACATTCCAAACGCCGATTATACAGCACAACTACAACCAGATGCTTCACCAAAATTTATACTCCAAGGACGGCCGGCAAAAGCAGGACGATAATAATGAAGCTGATCGGATTTGGCAATACGAAAGGGCTTTGGAAACCGATTCGGAAATTCCATTTGTCAAGAAGCCCACAGTTGAGAAGTGCGAAGTGGAGGGGAGGCGGTTGCGGAAGATCATGCTCAAGAAAATATCCAATGGGTCAGAGCTGACGCCTTTTCAAGCGCGTCAGACGTTCAGCATGTACTTGGAATCGGTTCTTCGGCGGCTTACCGAAGATCCGAAAGACAATCACGAGAAAATAATACTTAAGTTTTTGAACAAGTTCGGCGGATCTGTAAAGCCGCCAGTCATGTTCCGGAATATGCAAACCATCAAGGTGGCCAGCAAAGCCCGATCCGCAATGGTGGCGAAACTTCTTGGTGACTTTCTGGAGAACTACAAAAGAGATACAGAGGCGTATGTGGACTCGTTCGATCACTTCGGAATGATTCCATCCAGCGCCTACAATCAGTTCTTGATGCACGCCCAGGAGTCCGATTTGGAGGCAGTGCTGACACTTCACACCAATGTGACCGGTATCATGCCCTTCCTGTACAACCGATGTGGACTGTCAGTGCCACCCACTCCCCCGATTCCGTCTGGCTTGCATGGCTTTTTGAGAGCCCTGCCCTCCATGGTATCCTCCACTGGCATCAACAGGGAGCTCAGCAAGTACGATGGATACTTCAAGAACTTCGACAAGGAGAAGGTATTTCTATGAAGCCCGAAATCGATGGGAGAGGTTTTTAATCTAAATAGCTAATTTGTCAAGCTTTTGTCCAGTCATCCTATTGTAGTAAGTCTAATTATTTTTGTATTCAAATTTTCGCATCAAGGCAGAGGCTTACACAAATAAATATTTATCGATAAACAACGATTACTTGAATGTAATTTTTGAAACGCTTTATTAAAAATGAAATAGCTTTTATATATTACAAAAAAAAAATGGTCAAATTTTTCTGCCTACACAACTCATAGCTTTAAAAACTTAATATACATTCTACGCCAAAGATATATGAAATCGATACTTCGAAAATAAACGTGAAATGCACAAAACTATGTAACTGGATTTTTGCTGTTTATATATAAAATTTAAATTTTTTGTGATGATTTTTTCGAATAGACTAGATAATTTTTCTATGTTTAGTACCGCATCCTGACAACAGGTGGCGATGGAAAGAGTGTTGGGAATGGGCTATGGCGAACGAAAATGCTTTGGAGTACTTTATTTTTGCATAGCTTAGTAAGGAACGCTAGCGCATTAGTGGGGGTACTTCTTTCCCCACCAAAAAGTGCTCAATAATGCAAAATGGACATATGTACAAATATGGAAAAGCTTTCACAGGAACCCCAGATGCTTCGAAAGCTTTGGCTAGAGCTTTCCCGAGCACAACCGAGAGTTGCCAGTGGTCATTTCCTTTTTCGGCAGAAAAGTGATTATATTGTTAAGTTAATTTAATCGGATAAAGATATATACACTTGATTTTTAAGCTGCATATGTAGGTGCGTCAATTATTTGATCGAGTGTATAGCTCATAAGTCCTGTATATAGATCTCTGGAGGCAAATGTGCGGTGAGCAAGCAATTGATATTGATTAGTACCCCGTCAATAAATGAATATATCTTTCGAACCCTTTGGCAGTGCTTATCACAAGTCCCCGACCAACCGCAGTACAAATTTATGTAAATGCGTGAAAACTTATGCCCATCAACGGAATCAGCAGAACGTAATAACATTTTCAGAGTCAAAACCAAACAATGACAGCTGATTCCAGTGCACGTAATGTTTTTCGAAAGAACGGCGTTGCCGGCTTGGGCAACAACGGTCATGGCCGGAATCTTATTACGACCGCCAATCCATCCGGAGGAAGTAGCGCCTCGCTGCTACAAAAGCAGTTGTCCTTCAAAACGCCCGTTGGCTCCAAGCAGATGGGCAAATCCGATGAGATCGAAATGATCGACAGTGCTAACATCGAAAACTTCAATACTCGATATAATAAGGTGAGGGGGTCACAGTGCGTATGATTCATATTTGCATTCTGTAATTCGATTTTAATATGACTTGCAGAACAGCATTATAGGATGGATATGCTGTGCCCCGTGCATTTGGCTGCGCACCTCGGCGGCAGTGCACAAAATGGCCATCACATCAGCCACCCTGTTGGTGACCACATTGCTGGTAGCATCGCCCATATTATTTTTGATAAGCACGGCACCCTCACCTCTGCCAAGAGATTGCTACATGGACGGGGATCGGTGCTCGCCGGCCGTTTCAGCACCGCCGGAATGCTCGGATCCCATTTGCGAGGCGGTGGCCTCCAGCATCCAGGCCAGACTCAATTGGAACAAGGATCCGTGCACGGAGTTCAAGAAGTTCAGCTGTTGGCGCAACACGCCCAATAAAAATATAACGAACCTCATTGAAATGGGAAACTCACAGAAAAGCGTCGATTCACAAATGCTGTGTAAGCTGCATCCATCCGATTTGCGAGGTACATATATTAAATAAATATGCTATATCTTGCAGATCTATTCCAGAACAAGATTATGAACGGCAGCTTTGGTATATTGCACAATTTGTTTGAAAGCTGCTTGCAGCAGACAACTAACTCAACTGTCATGCACAGGATATTTGATTCCCTAGGCGGTTATCTGCCTGTTGGTTCGGTGGGACCATCGAGTATAGCACCCTTAATAGCCAAGATCTATGATCTCGGCCCCAGTCCGTTGGTAGACCTATATCACGACCTTAGCTACGGAAGGCGACCGCACATTCTACTTATTATTAGTGGACCCAGCACTTCGTCAACTATCCTCGAGGTAGGTCGGTCTAAGTTAATGGAACAGATACTAATTTGCAAATGTACTTAGCGAAAAATACGTTGGATGAGTCCAAAAGCCCCGCCTAGTCGTATTCGACAAGGGGTACCGAAGTTGTTAGCCGATTTAATCGAGAATTTCCTACCTTACTTCGTGTCATATGCTCAAAGAGTTTCCGAGAAGGATACTATTTTTGAATTTATAAAGGACCTAAACAAGGTGAACTCGAAGTGCGAATACTAAAGAGCTAATAGAATTTGAGCATGTAAACTTTTCTTACAGCTGCAAGTTGAACACTCTCGTCGAGGATTCTGGGACAGCACTGTTTTATATAATGTATCCAGTCTACAAGACTTGTACCCAGTTGTAAGTAAACATACCGAATTTCTAATTATTTATAATATATATTATATACATTTTCAGTTAAATTGGACATTGCTTATACCGCAGAACTGGAGCGGACCCATCGTTGTTAGGAATAGTGATTATCTGAAAGCCTTAGAATACTTTCTCACCAAGTACCCAACTAGAGTTGCACACAATTCGCTATTATTGTTAAGTGCTTTACAAATATTGCCACGTGATTATCCGAGCCCCGAAGTTTGCACCCGATCCACCATGTGGGCATTGCCCGAATTATCATCTTCCCTATATATTGCTCAACATTCATCTGAAGACCTAAAGGACACCACAAAACGAGTAATTATCAACCGTGTCAAATTGAAAACATATGCTTTATATATTTCTTTTACAGGCTGAGATCATATTTAAGTCATTAAAAGCGCACTTGAAGAGAGCGCCGTCTTTAAAAGGAGCTGCCCTAGTGAAACTATCGGCTTTGAAGATCCAATCGCAGACCTGGGAGGGATTCTCAAACACAACGGACTTGTTGAAGAGTCTCCAACCTCTGAATATTACGTCCGAATGCTGGTTTCAAAACATTTTGGAGATATACAAAAAGAACAAACTGGAGCCGAATGATATCAGTTTGAACGGCGGCTCCCATGATGCGTAAGTTGTTACTTCGATAGAATGTCATCTTATTTTGTAATTATACACAACTTTTGTTGCAGTTGGGCATATCCCATAGTGTCGACCATTTTTTATGATACGCTGAGCCATTCAATCGGTCGGTATATATGTAAAAAAAATCTATAAGCCAGAGTAAACTATAATATTTCCGTACATATTTGCAGTTGTCCCATTATCCGTCATACTCATACCATACTTTAATGCTGTATTGCCGCCATATCTGCACTATGCTTCTGTTGGTGTTTCCATTGCCAAAGAGATTTTGCGTTCCATCACAAAATCGTTCGACGAAAAGGCAATGCGTTGTGTGCCGCATTCTGTAAATATATTCTCGAACTACAGCCGCATGGATATACTGATTCATTCGGGAGGAATGCAGATATCATACCACTCAATGCTTTCCCTAACCGGTCCCATCAAGGGAATGGCCAGACTACCTGGTCTGAATCTAACGCCGACGCAAATCTTCTTTTTAGTTTCCGCCCAGGAACTGTGTGCTGAATCGAACTACTTGGGCATCGATACAAACGCTCCCGAATTCGATAATATGTGAGTGTAAATATTATAAAAATGACTAGTATTCTAATGTTATTAACTCCGTTTCCAGATTGGGTTGGCTCGTTGCCCAGGGCGGGAGTGCGACTGAAGTTTTCAAATGTCCATCGGGATCCATGATCAATGTACAGAAGACCTGCAATGTGCTTTAAATATTATTTCGACGTCAACTTGGACTATCTACTTTGTCTACGATCCCAATTGAGTTTAAAATTAGTAGCTCTAGTGACTTACCTACTAGTATTGTTTTCTATTTTAAATGTAAAATGTATATTTTAAATAAATATACTGTTAATAAATTGTTGGTTTATATTTAGAATATTTGACTTGGTATACAACTTTATTTGAGAACGTGATCAAGGTAGTCGCTAACCTATTTTCAAAATAATAAATTTAACAAACAATTTTATTAAAATGAAAAGGCAAATTACTGCTGCATTACTATATGGATTTCTAATAAATCTATTGTTACATTTAGCCAAAAGTGAAATGCCCGACAGTATGAATGCAATTCTCATCAAATGCCCCGAGAACCATTCGAACAAATCCTGCGAGACGCAACTGATTGTCAACATTCATATGAACCCAAGCTTCGATATGGAAAACACGGAAAAGTTTTGGGTGGTCGATAAGGTCTATGATCCCTCGAAAGGAAGCACTTTAAAGATAATATCTCCCTATCTGATTGTGGTTAGCAGGGGCGAGCCTGTTGTGATGTACCCTCTTCGGTTTCTAAAAGTTAGTAGATTTTGAAACTATTATTTTTTATAATAATAATAAGTGGTCTTCTATAACTTCAGTCAATTAATAATGAGCCAATTTCCGTGAAACCCCCATATGAAGTCAATAATAATGCGGAACATGGTGGTTCAGCATCCTGCGCGACTAATGAAGAAACAAATATAAAGAGACGTGAGATGAGAAATGCAACCAGATGTGAGTGATTAATTAGTACGATTGGTGGCGTTTTTAATTTATATATGATTTTTTTTTAGTGAAAAGAAATCAATTTCCATTCTTGCAAGCCGGAAAATCAATTGTTTCAAACATTTTCGGTGCGCAAAGGCAAAAGAAAAACACACTACCTCGGCGTAGGGATAAAAGGATCAATGATCACCAACAAAAGGACCTTTCTAGTCTGGGACTTGTTCAAATTTTGGATACTTCTGTCACAAAAGGTAGTTGTATGATTTCAGATTCCTAATTATGCTTTTGAATGTGTTTTTTTCGCAGACTATCCGGATTCCTCCAAAGAATTTGTACATTCATATAAAAATACACAGAGTAAAGAACTCGACAACCATAAGGAGTTACTAAAATGGCGCGATATTTCTAAATCAAAGTCTGAAGACTTTTCAGGAAAGAGTCAAATTAAAACCCACCCAAAAGAAAACTTAAAAAGCCTAAACAACGCAGACGATATTGATACCACACTTTCTCAGGAGGTATATCAAAGTAGTAACAAGTTTTAAATTACTTAAATAATTGTATATTTTAGGACACAAAAAACTATGAGCCACAAACTATCGAAGCTAAGCTTAATAAACTGTACTCAAATTGCGAAAATCCTGAGAAGGAACCAGTACCCGATTATCTTCTGTAAGTAATAGGTAATAATTATTGCAAATGGACAAAAGATACAAATATTTTGTACTCAGATATAATAGAGAGACACAGGAAGCTAGAACTAAAGAAATTAATAAAAATTTTGATAAAAATTATGTCCCACCTCGGAAAAGTATGTTTGATTCGAATGAACTTCCATACAGGAAAAATCATGAAAATATTAAGTTCAAGTCACCTCTAAAAAGCCCTCATGATGTACAAGACTTTCCGTATGAAAATGTAGATAAGCATTTTACTTTGACGGCATTTCCCAAGCAGAAAAGTGATTTACATGAAATGGAAAATGAAAAAAATAATTTTATGACATCCGATAATAGGAAAACGAATACCTATGATTTTCCAATTGAGAGGGAAAATAAATATTTGAAATCGCATTCCATTGATAATATTTATGATTTTCCTCAGGAAAGTAAAAAGCACTATGAAAACTATAAGCCAATTTTGGAAAAGGCCTATTTACCCGTGGACAGTATATATAAAAAGAAAAACTTTAAAGGATCTAATCATCAATATGAACTCGATTTTCCATTGGAAACTGTAAAGGATCAATATCATTTCAGGAATCCAGTCGACGGTTCAGCGAGTGCTATGGATTTTCACAGTGAAATGGGAAGAAAGGAAAATAATTTTAAAAACCCGGATTATAGTTATTCACCAGAAAAGTCATATGACAATAGCCTTTCCTTTAAAAATGAGTTCGAAAGTGGTAATGAAAACATAAATTTTAACGCACCTAAGGAAAATTTGAACAACCACAACTTTAACTTTGATACAAAATCAGAGTATCAAAGTTTACCCGAAAGCAAAGTTAATGATTTTTCCTGGACCCATGGAAACATTGGAGACGAAAGCCTTGATTCTATTGTGACCCATCATATGAAACAAAGACTTCCAGGTGAGCTAAAATTCTATTTCAATGGCGTGCAATCAGTAATTGTAAAATTTTAGGTAACGATAATGATTTCAATTTCGATCATTTGAAGCCGGCTAGTAGTCAAAAATATTTAGACTTCAGTTCCAAGCCGAAGATGAATCCATATTTGAATTACCCAAAGAGCAATTCCTATAAGACGTTTCCACGATCAAGATACCTAAAAAGGATGAAACGATCCGCGCTTGAAGATCGTCATATGGAAAACGATGAAGATTCTGATTTGGATCCAAAGTATGATACCGATCTTAACTCATTGAAAGCGTTGAACTTGAAGCACATTGATGATAATGGTGAAATTCCATGTGATACTTGCGGGGGCAAGAATAAAAAGAAGGATGAAAAGCCCCGAACAATGTGTAGTAATACTTTGGAGGATCCCAAAAGCATGGAAGGTAAAATCGAGAATGTGAATACCAAACTGGATGATGCCGTCCCTTGTGACACGTGTGGTGGTAAGAATAAGAAGCCAGGAGGGAAACCCTTGCCTAGTGGATTGCCTTCTGAAATCAACAGTTTAAGTGAGGAAAATGAAGAGCGTCGCTTGCCCGACTATATGATACCTTGTGAATGTTGCAAGAAAGCCAATAGATACAGATACACAGAAGGCAACCTGGATTCTGCATCCTGCGGCTGTGTTACCAACCCAAAAGTGTGCAGTTGTGAATCCTCCAAGTTATCCCGAGCTTTAAACAATACGTAATTGTTTAATATATATAATAATTTTCTGATCATTAACAATTTCCATGTTTAGTTTAAAGGAATGGAGCTATACGATTTTTAATATGAAGAATCCTGTACCATTTCTAACCACCAAGCTGCGTGTTTTTAGAAGGCGTCACAACACGTGGTGGTTGGTTGTTCCGATAGTAACGTGAGTTTAAATGGTATGGTTATAGTGATTTAATAACTTAAAAATTATTTATTAATGAACTAGGCTTGATAGTTTATCAGGCATATTTGCAAATGATGACTTTTCGGCTGTGTTTACTTCTCACATCGATATGATTCGCCTGGAGAAATTAACAGGCTTTTCCAATCGAAATCTTGCTGTTCCCAATGAAAATGAGAATACATTTGCTAGAAAACGACATGCCATTACCCTAAAAGACTTGCAGAATAATATTGGGAATAGTGTTCTGCTGGATGAATCGAATAAGGACGTATCTATTAGGGAAATAAAGAGATCTTTCAACTTGAAAGCTCAAAAGCAGGATAGTATTAAAGGGTTAGAAACTAGAAGCATCAAAGGATTGGGATATCTTCCAGTGACTATGAATGCGTTGGATAATTGCCCTCATAAGGACAAAACCCTATGCCTAAATATTCGGGACGAGAAAGTACCAGGTGGTAATCCAAGCACTATATATGTATATATTCGAATTTTTTTAGTCATAATCTTATTTATTTAGAATTTAGTATAAAAGTGAAGATACCCTTTCGAGAAAATGCTTTCGTTATGCGCGATAAGCATATAGTGAAAATATCAAGAATCGTTACCGATGCAACCACAAAAGATGCGCTTCAAATTTCGATCGATGTTATAAACAATGGTTTTCAAGCCCAAGAATTCATCATACATATTTGCAATTGCAATATTTTAAAAAGTGGATCAGCATCGAATAGTGCCAGAAGATTATTACAGCCTTATATTGGCCAAACCATAATTTTTCTATTGCCCTTGATAGTAGGATCGAAGAAAAACAAGAAATACAACTGTGATGGTAGGTTTGAAATATATTTGTAATTATTTTAATGTGCTATCTAAACTTTAAAGTGATCGTTAAGGCGAGCACAGAACTTGATGACAATGATATCAATCTAGCGAAACCCGTTGACCCAAAAGTAGGCGTGGTTGCCAAAAGGACAATGGACATTAAATGCCACTCGAGGTGCTTTTGTGTTTGGCGTTGTCGATGTCACTGCATCGGAAAGCTGGAAACTTTCATAAACTACAATGCTTGTGAAAGAATGGATCCCAAGTCCGAGAAAGAGGCTGGACTCATCTACAATTGTCCACCGGGCAACGAGCCACAAGATGTGTGCATCAAGGACGTTTTCAGCGATCGAAATGAGGAGATAACTTGCAATCTCTCCTGTAAAGTAATAGCCATTGCATTGATAGTTCTGATTTTACTATTCATATTGGGTAAACCTATTATATACTGCTTTAAAATGCAATATAAAATATCTTTCTTTTCGCAGGACTTTTAAAGGCCATTCTCGGCATCTGCATTACTTGCATAGGTCGATTTGGCTTCGACACTGTACAGCCTGGCAGGACATACGAATACACATCCTGCATTAGGATCTTTTTGATCAACTGCTTCTTCTTCATCATATATCCCTTTGCCTGTTGGTTCAAATGCTTCCGACCAAAGGCGAAGGACCTCATAGATGCTAGTTCCGATTGGGATTGCATTTCCCAGGACGATGAAACACCCGAATGCTCCTGTAACGTAAGTGGAACAAACTATATGGATTTCCAAATTTGTATCTTATATAGATAAGAATTATGCTTTAGAAAAAGGAGTCCAGTTCAAGTTGCCGACTCCATGGTGGCCAGGATATACAAGATAATCTAGTGCTACCCTTTGCTCCACTGCATGAAAATGGTTTATTTAAGGACGAGAAGTCAGACGACGAGGAGAGTCATTTGTTTATCCTAGAAGTGTTGGAGGAAAGCAAATGTTCCCTGACCAAGATGGTAATTATGAATCGTTTTTTTTTTTTACAGAATATAAAGAGTTCTTCTTTGCAGATGAGTCAAGTCTTGGATCCTGGTCAGAATGTCGAGCAGGCCACTGAAAGTCCAAGTGTCGATGATATGGCGGCCGAAGAGTTTGTGGAAAGTCTGATGAACTCGCAATTGGCTTATAGAACATTGAGTTCGCCAGTTGGCGGAGTAGTAGACATCCCGAATAAGTATCAGTATTGCGTGAAAGGGTTCTTTGTGCAAACTATAAGCTCATCGTTTGAATTCATGAGCTTTCATCCATTGTCCCAGTTTGTGGGAATCACAGAGGAGGTAATTATTATATCATCTCATGTTAGTAGCTTATTACAAATATTTCCTTAGAACGAAGTAAGGACTCTGCCACAACCTCAATACATCCACTCCAATGAGTTCTCTAGAGTGTATGCTAATAAAATGGAGGTTCATAAGGCAGGTGATCTGTCAGTGGTTCCTCCACCGAATGTTCCTTGCATCAATATCGACCATGAAAATCACTTGGAAAGTTCCTTTGTTAAGCTTGCAGCGCAACAGGAGCAAATCAAAGCAAATCAGAAATAAAAAATTATAATCATTACTTATTTTTATTAAATTTTCAATAATTTACATTCTTAAGTTATATGCTAATTCAATGGAACGTTGTATGCAGAATGTTCATTATATGGAGTCGTTGTCTCTATATGTCCATCCATAGTTTCAGCTATTCCTGCCCTGATGTCTATTAAACCACTTCCATCTGAAACCTCACTTGAAGTATCCATTTTGATCTGGGACTCGGGTGAAGTAGTAGTTTTGTTATGTTCATCGTAGTACTTAATAAAGTAAACTTCCGTCTGATTCGGAAATGGACTGACTACATCCACTTGATGATTCGAAATTGGCTGGCTTATGGAAAACTCCGAACTTGTTTTCAGTAAAGCCTCCTCCCTTTGCAGTTCATCCTTTATAGTCTGGCCAGGATCCCTAAATTCGTATACGGATGTATTTTCAGATGCCTGACCCTGGTGCTCATCCGGGGAATCGTAGATGAATCCACCATTGTCCACCGCTGAGGACAAAGGATTGACTGACACAACTTCTCGATTGCTATGCTGCTGATTGCTTTCATATGCGATATGCGATGGCCGAGGGTCGATTGGGGAGTATGGTTGACCTACTGAATTAACAACATTGTGGGCGTTGAAATCAGATTGAGATTGAGTCACATAATTTATGATCGGTTTTGGAGTGGAATTGGGCACAATGTAGTGGTAATGTATGTGCTGAACTGGTCGTGGGTTTTGTATTTGCAATTGAAAATCTGATGAGTAAGTGGATTGAGTGTTTACTTGTGATCCGTACTTTATATGCGTAGCTGATGGGTTTTCATTGATCTTGGCTTCTGGAGCAGCATTTAATTGAGAAATATCATGGGGACAGGGATTTTCTGGATCAGTACTCGATGTGCGAGTTGTTTCACCTAAATAACTTGGCGGTGGCAGGATGTTCTGATTAATTTCTTTCTGATTTACGCGGTTTACGATTCTCCCAATCGACTGAGCTTCAATAAGAGAGTTTTTTGTTGAATTATATGTATTATTATCTTTATGAACGGCAGCACACTCTCCGTGGAAACTTCCAAATAAAATTATACTATACGCCACAAGCACTCTTATCCAAAGCATTTTTTTTTTTTGTATGAAGTGAACAAATGTTTTCACAAGAGACTATCAACAACTGTCTTTAATCCGCTTTGCATTCGGACTTTATATGGATTCCAGATTACATAAATACACTCTGAATTGCTCGGATTATGTCAACGAATCCCAACTATGGGCCTTATCCAAAGCGAGCTTAATTTGCTTGTTTTTCGGTGAAAGTCAAATCGAATGCAATTAATAGAGGCTTGATTTGCGTGGGTTGTCAAATTAATACGTTCATAAAACCAACCAATTGTATAAAAGTTTCTCTGAAAGAGTATGAATATAAACAAAAAGCAGTGAAAGCGTAATATTTTCTCAACTTTAAGAGTTTAAAAACCATTGTACATTTGGGAACTTTTCAAACCCCCCACACAACAGGCGGCCAATGAATAACAACTAGATGCGTTACTTAGCTCTTTATAAAGATTTTATTACTATAAAATGTATTACAACAAATATGTAAAATGACAATAAAATGAGGAGAAAATACACTATTACACACATATATATGCTTTGCGAATGTAGTTAAGCCTAAAACTTAGCCCCATATTGTTGGCAGGGCATTATAGTGTTACTTAATATAAATGCAAAATCACTGTAAAAATTTCAAACTTAAGGTACTACTAAAATTATTATTTATTACTTGTTTATTATTCATATTTAGATTCGATTGATATATAAGACATATATGTATGTATGTTTTTTGTGGTTTTATATTTTGTATATTTTCATGACCTATGAATGAGCTATGCAGAGACACTTTAATATCGGCTTTCGGTTTTCGGCTTCCTAGCAAATGGTTTTAACAGGTGGTTTCTAAAAGTGGATCAGGCTTATAAGTACTCGTAAAGGGGTTTACATTATTAACAATTGTGGAATCTTTGGGGCCTCGTTGTAGGGATATAAAGTCTTCAAGGTGGCTTGTACTCTGCACTGCGGCATCCCTACTCACATGAAATTTGTCCATCTTGTGAGGGGCAACCAGGTGAGCCTCGCCCACGCCATCAGATGTCGGAATTTTGCTAACGTTACGATCGCTGAGGGATAATGAGATGTTTTTCTCCAAAGGCGGTTCACGGATCTGCTCGGACAGTCGACGGATGTTCAGGGGTAGTTCATCCTTCGATTGAGTGGGAATCGATAGGGAGCTGTGTCTAGAATGCAGCTTTTCTACTTGAAGCAATAATCTTGCTTGAACATTCGGACACAGCAAATTACTATTGTTTTGTTGTACAGATTTTCTAACATGGTTCGGCAATGGACTGGATATCTCCTTCACCTTGTCCGGTAAAAAACTAGCTGACTTGCTTTGAATGTTGGCTTTCAGATCGTTAGAAGGCTGGTCGAGAGACCAGATTTTATGCGACGTGTTGCGATATTGCGGAGAGAATGGAGCAAAAAGCAATCCTGGCTCATTTAAAAATACTTGATCATCGTCCAGCTCCGTTTTCGAATGCTTCAACTGCGGCTTTGCACACTTTGATTTCTCAGTTCTGGTCGAAATTAGTTTATTGTTTATGGAAGAAAGGGATTTTTCGCGGTAGAAATTTTTCTTGGGAAGCCGTGAGATTTCCACAGCAGCATCTGTTTGTCTCTTGACCCACGGATCGATATTGTGATGCATGGTGTTTGAATACTTTTCCGTTTTGGGGGACAAGCTGTTCTTAATATGCGAGTTCTTTATCCATGGATCCGAAGGATACACCAAACAGCCCGTACTCCTATTGTTCGTATCGTAGAGAAAGTTAGCTTTGTCTAGCTCCAAGTTGTTTGGGGAAGTTTGCTCCGATTTGCTAATCTTATGGGTAAGCTGTCGATAAAATTGATTGTCTGAATTACTGGAGAGCTGCCTTGCTGTTTGGGTACCTAATCGCGAAGACTTCGTGTTCTCACTGTCGTCGGAAATTATGATGGCCTGTTGAAACCCACTCTTGTGTAACGTCAGTCTCGGAGACAGCGATTTTTGCTCCTTTCCAATTACACTTTTCAATTGCAAACAACCCTCGGTTGAATTATCTAATGCGTTTTTTTCCGACGCTGAAGAGAGTTTCGGGTCTTTTAATTTACTAATGGTAGATTTGTTACCAGTATCTGAGCTCAGTTTAATTTTGATTTCTTCGTTTGCTTCCGCTTCTGAGCCATTCGATTTTTGGGCCTTCTCGCAGTTGCATATTAGAGTTGATGAAATGGATAAGACGTTTTGACTGTCCTTTAGAGATCGGTTAGATGCCACTCTTTTTATACTTTCAGTGTCGATTTGTTGGGACACTTTGTTATTTAGATATCGACCGGAAAGTTGGGTATGCTGGCTATTTATATGTATATTAGCATTCATTGGTGAATGTGGAGAAAGTACTGGAAGTGTTGGAGCAATATTTGGTTGTTTTAAACGAGAAACAAAGAAGCCGTTCGACTTCATATCGGTTAATGGTGGGTCATCTTTCCTATTTTGTTTACTATGTCTGTTTCCGCACGATTTACTTGATAGTTCCCTGCTTGGGAACTGTGGTGAGAAGGGTTGGGCTTTTGAATATGAGCCCGACTGTTTTTGCTAAAGAAACTTCTGCTCGAGAGCTTTAGTAGAACTCTGGCTGGAATTTGAGGCACCTGCAAGAAGAGCGAACACACACACATTAGACATTAGCTGATCACAAATTAGAGAGAAAGTTACAAATCATAAATGGTAAGAAGATATTCACTGTTTTTCCTAAAAGCGTAGAAGCCAAACAATAAAGTGGTTGCAAGTAGAAAACAGTTCACTTTCAAAGTATCAAAAAATTACTTTATTCAAACTTCTTGTCCTTAAATATTAAAACCATATTACTGTAGCATATTGCTAACAGATCGTTTTAGAACTTAATGCGGTTATTGTTTGATTTTTCTACCAATATGGTTAAGTATAAGATGATATGACCTATGCTTATTCAATTAATACGGGGACCAGGATCACAATGCTGTAAGAATGGGGATCTTGGTGCAAGTCTCCTGACAACTAGTTAATTATAATCTTTTAAAAAATGCAATTCTCGAATGTATTGATGCGGCTGAATAAATAATTACATTGCAATACTTATAGTTAATTACAAACCATCGTTTTCAATCCGTTTGACATTTGTGTCCACATTCTTTTTACTTGTTTCGCTTCCTGCCGCAGGGGCAGGATTCGGGTGCTTTGAACTTAGGGACGCACTACCGGCGGCAGGGTTTGAATTAGATATTACGCCCGATGTAGTGTCGCTAACGCCTCCGTCCACATTATTCTTTAATTGTCATTTGACGAGTTCCACCGAAAGAAATTTGCGCAGTCGCTCGTAATAATGCGGATGCAGTTCCACATCATTATGTCCAGCACCCTGAAATCAAAGTTTCTCATGAGTTTGCAAATTAGGCTAAGTTTTAAGTCATATCATTAAATAAATAAATAAGAATCGATACGATGAGATCACATTGCTGAGAAAGATTGATTGAATTGCCAATTTTAATGTTTATGAAAAGCTGTGAACTTGATACGAGACACTTAATCGATTTCAGGGAAAACGCTAGACTATTAGAATGAATAATAACAATAATTATTCCGGTTAAAATGCTGCTTAATAAGTGCATAACCTGCTCTAGGCGGGTAATCAATCAAGAGTAATTACCTCCACCCAAAACGGCTCGACAGTCTTAGGACACCGCTCGTAGATTCCGATGCCATGGGAAAAGTCAATGACCTCATCATCGGTGCCGTGGATAACCAGAACCGGAGCCTTCACCTTAGCCACCTTATCAATGCTGCGTGGAAATCCGATAACATTAGAATTGGCTATGAACGCAATTCAACGAATTATCTCACCTGGGAAAGGCGTCGAAGAACCAGGTTCTCTTTGTGTTCCTAAAGACGACCCTTAGGCCGGACATCAGCGGCGAATGGAGTATCACAGCGCCGACCTCGTGACGCGAGGCCAGGTCCACAGTGGGCACAGTGCCAATGCTTTGGCCATACAAGATGATTGTCTCCGGGCTGATGTTGAATCTGGTTTGAGGGTGCATAACGAGTTAGCAAAGCGGAATCAATGGGGTGAACTAGAAGAGCTTACCTGGTTCTCATCGCCTGCCAGGCAGCCTCGATGTCCGCATACAGATTCTTCTCGGACGGCTTGCCGCCACTCATTCCGTACCCGGAGTAGTCGTACCCAAAGATATTGCAGTTGATCTGGGAGCCCAGGGTCAGGTAGAAGCTGCTCATTTGGCCCAAATCCACTGCATTCCCGTGGGAGAAGAGAAGTGTGTACTTGGCATTCTTGCTGCACCTGACATAGATGCAGGTGATCAGGTTGCCACGCGAGGTGCGCGTAAAGAAGGCCTCCACTTTCGATTTCTCACGTTCAGAGTACTGCCACTCGGCGCGGTCGAACAACTGCAGGTTGTACCGGATGTTGGTGTCGTCCGCCGGGGTCAATTTGTACGTGGGCTCCGGCGGCTGGAAGGCCAACTTGGCCGCAATGGGACCCGGACACGGGGGGCAGCAAAACATGCAACAGAGCTCGCTGATACTGAACATGCTCGCTCCGTGCCTTGAATGTCTCTACGGAATGCTAACGATTTCGATTTCTCGCCTCAAATGCACGATTACCATCAACAAAGGACTAACGGAGTTTTTGGGTTCAGACTTCGGGTTCGGGCCAATTCGCGTCTATATCATCTATACGTGGACGAGCAAGATGTCAGTGGGCTAGGCGACGGGGGTGACGAGACAAACATAACATTTCGGGCTCAGTTCGCACACAGAATTCAACATAATCGAACGGTTAATGGGTAAATTGTCTTACTGAAATTTGGTACACTCACATTTACAAAATGGCAATGTAGATAGGCAAACAACCACAAAGAAGTAAGGTGGCTAAAACGCCCTAAAAAACAACGGCGCTTTTGGTATTTTTAGTGTGACCGCCTGGGCAGCGAGTACAAAACACCAGCGAATCGAATCTCTATTTTCCCCAGAACGAACTGGAATCGGAACGAGGGATATATTTATTCATTCATATTCATTTGCCTTGTTAGGCAAATACATTTCAATAATGATGATTTAAAACCTGTCATGAAATGTGTGCCTGCAAATCTGCAAATAGTTTTTAAAAACTCTCACAAAGCGTGTTCAAAAATGCAGACCACCTTAGAGGAATATTTTAAAGTAAATTTGGGGAAAATTTTATATAAAAAGTATCCACAGTTTTTGAGATGTGTCCAGCTATGAAGTAGCCCATATATATAAGAGCCCTTAAATATTTTGTGCATGTAAATCGGATTTGTTTCAATATTATCTGCTTCAATACTTTATAAAGTTATGTCATACATAACTCTTCACGTTTATGTACATAACGAATGTTTGTATGCACATTTTTCAAATTTGGTACATAATACGTAGTCCTACAACTAATTGGTTGTACCAAACCAAAATTGTTTCCTACTTTTATAGTTTCTATGGAGAAAGGATTTCACCCGGGCTCATTTGAAGAATCCTAGTTTGGTAATAAACATATTTAGAGAATGCTATTCCATAAGACCAATGCGCATAAAACAACCTGATCTTATCCCATGCATAAAACAACCTGATATTATCCCATGACTTTAAGGATGTTAAGTAATAATGTGTATTGTATTAATATTGGCCAATAGACTTATGTTTTGAATATTACAGTTTCATCTGGAAGATCAAAATAATAACCTGAGATCAAAAACACTTAAGTTTACAGGACTTTCCCTAGATAAAAGCAACTTTCAACCATTTTTTCGTTAAAATATTTTCTGTAGATCATTGAATTTATGTAGTAAAGTATTTCAAAATTCGGCTTCCAAGTCTGTGCCACCTTTCTTGTAAGACATAACAAACTACATTCCGCGCCGTATCGACCGACGACCCCGCTCCCCCTTCTTTCCAATGGGTGTTTTATAATGTATGTGGAAGTGGATGTGGATATGGATATGGATGGTAGCGAAGGCGAGGTGTTCCGACTAGGGTTGAAGTCAAACATATGTAAGGATGATTGACAGCTAATGGAAACAAAAGCAATTCGAATACGTGTGTGTGCATGTGTGAGATGCAAATGATTTGCAAAACAAGGTAGGAAGGCAAGTTAACCATTGCGGACCTATTTTCGACCTGTAATCGAATTAATCGGCGTCTATTTATATATTTACAACCTGTAGTTTGTTTTCGAGCTGCAATTATCTAAGGAACCAAATAGATTGGATGTTAGTTATGTACATAAGTATATTCCCTGTGGCAATAGGAATTGCAAATAATACACAGTTTAAACTTCACGACGGAGATAATAATTATGGGTTTTACACATTATTCTAATGGTAAACTAAAATAAAAAAATAAAGTATCGGGTGCTACAGCTAGACTTCACAGACCTACATAGTTGTATAGTTTAAACAAACATTTAATACAATTATAGGCAGTTCTTTATTGACTTTAGAGATCTTCTAAACTCAACTGTTTACAATACGGCTTCGTTTAAATAAGATGAGTACACAAGTAAATAACATAAGATTACAATAATAGGACCACTAGTGAGTATGTTTTAGACATAGCTTGGTTTAACTCTAGTTTAACTATAACTTTCATAATCAAAAGACGGGCAACGGGCCGTTATGAAAAAGCGGCGGTGTTTTCTGGTAGCAAGGTATGTTGCCATATTGGCCGTTGTAGAAAAAACTTGGGAAGTATAACTGATACTGCGCGGCGAGTTCGTTGAAATTGAATGGCAAATTAAACGGCGGCTTTTCCAACGCGACGGCATCGGGACTGCCGTACTCCATGGGCACTAATCCCTCATTTGGCGTGCTCGCCGGATCCGGAGCCATGAGACTCTCGATGGTGAAGGCGCGCTTTGGCCGCGCCGGAAGTTGGGTCACAGTCGTCGGAAGGATCGGCGGAGTAGCCTTGTAGGGTGACATTTGGGCAGCAGATGCATTGGCGAGCACATGACCATGCCGCGCCGGATCGGCAAAGGCCATCTGCGTTAGCTGATCGTCCAGATAGTGGGTCACCATCTCCGTATTGGCGGCGGCGGCTAATTTCCAGTTCGAAATATCCTTCTCGAGCTGCTTGACGCGGAAACGTTTTCGCCGCCGCAGCAGGCTGCCATTCTCGAACATATCGAAGGCCATGGGATGAAGTGTCCAGTAGGAGCCCTTGCCGGCCTTGGTCACATTCCTCGGCACCTTGATGAAGCAATCGTTGAAGCTGAGATTGTGCCGCAGTGAGTTTTGCCACTTTTGCGTGTTCTTCCGGTAGAATGGAAACTGATCCATTATAAATCGATATATCTCACTGAGCGGCAGCAATCTTTGCGGCGAGTGTATTATGGCCATGGCCGTTAATGATATGTACGAGTAGGGAGGCTTCTGATCACCGTAGCTCATTTTCAATGGGCGTGGCATTGCGAAGAAGTCGTTTCAAAAATTCACACAATCGTTCCCCGTCCGCACCAAATAATTCCTTATGGGGTTTTTTTTTTTTTTTTTGAACTTCAGAGCGATGTTTTCTCGGCGGCAGCAGCGTTAAGACTAATGCGAGGGGCAGCAAAACTTCATGTTTTATGGAACTGGCTGCTCGCAAAGAGCAAGACCGGATTTGGAGAGCTGCCTCTCGCACACATGCCCATGCCCAACCGGTGGTGGTATGTCAACTATCCACAATCCAGTATCCAGTACTCACTATGCCGAGCGAGAAGGCAATGTTGGCCAAAACAGGTCTCGGATCTGGTTGTCCTTGTCTGAGCGGCGTGCCAATGGGAATCGAAGGTGTTGTTTACGGCGAATTTCGAAATGGGTTGCCCGGAGAGTTTGGACCAATCATCGCGTATGCGATTACCCACACACAATATAGCCTAACACCAGGAGCAGCGTGGCGGAAAAGCGTTTTGTCCCGGCGACAAGGCAACAACGGCAATAAGGCCCCATTTTTTTCCCATCGCCATTTTCAATTTTCGTCGAGATAGCAGCACAATCGCATTCACATATGTGCAAATGTGCTGCAAAAGCACAATTGCAAGGGGAAAGCCCTTGATTTGCAAGCTTTTGTCAATACCTGTTTATTTTATATGAATTGTGGGCGGGTCGGAACATGAAATAATAAAGGAAACGCTCGTATTTCACTTCCCATCGTATTGCTTCGCTTCAGAAAATGATTTAAATTGTTTTGGCTTTTGCATGAAATTGAAAAATAAATTATGAGCACCAGCGTATTTGCATTATCTTGTACGTTTGCCAGCTTTAGTTGAACATATCCGTACAAATAAATTAAGGTGCTTTCCGTTTTATATTTATGTAGAGATAACATGTACTATTCATACTTAAATTTTTTAAGGATAGAACTTAATAAAAATTGTAAGCTAAGATATTTTTATCATATTTGTACTTTGTTTGTTTTTTATTATTGCTAGATAGGCTACAAAAAGCTATTGCACGATTGATTTGCTACTAACAAATTTTAATTCTTATGTTACTAACTGATGTCAATGTTTATTTATTATCTTATAACTTGTAATCATGATTTTGAATATCATATAAATAGTAAATTGATCTTTGAATAAAAATTATATATTCGATTTGGTCGTTAGGGGCTTAAATTTAATGTAAATGTCAGCAGTTGGATGACACTTCTTAAACTCATAACACACTCTAATTAATTTAGGAAAAATTATTATTAAATCTATATGAAATCTAAATCTATATGGCAGCTGAACTACTTCTTACACGGAGTGTCTGCAGCCTTATGGAAGCCAAAAAAAAAATACAAATCACAAAAATATCGGTTTTTAAGGTGTTTCAGTCTTCTTCCGTTTAATGATCCCCTTCATTTCCTGCAGTGGATTTTAAATAATCCTGTGGTTTAATTACTATTATTAATGGGACAGTGTAAGCAAAAATACAAGGCTTATGATAAATATGAATATAGTGGTAGTCAATATTTTTTTACAGAATTAAATTGTTATAAATGTACTCGGAATTAAGCAAATATTTTACTTCCAACCGTCTCTTAGCTTGTTAATAGCTTAAGTCGTTTAAATTGTTCTGTTGACTTGGAGAATTAAAGTTAATGGGATTGAGGAGATTATTTGCAGTCAAGCTTGAAGTTAATTTCCACATAACATATAAGAGCAAGAAAAAATATCTAATGCATCGCCTTCCAATAACATATTTATCATTTCTTCAACTGTCCAAAGAAAAACACCATGCTATTTACCCAACGAGTAGTAATGAATACGGCAATAAATAACAATAATTTAGAAGCAACGCTCTACTAACTCAAAGATCCCTCTCCAGACTGCCAATGAGATAATTGAGGTGTGAGCAGAGAATAAGAAGGGGTCTTCTTTTTATTCGTTCGTTAATTAACGAACTTGGTGTCTAGCTTCCTTAGTTAATCTCAGCGTTTAGGCGTGCATGCTAATTTACATAATCTGTATGCACTTAGGTACACAATTAAGTATTTAAATCCATTGAATTTAAATATTTGCTTTATTACACAGCAAATACCGAAATTAAAGACAAAAAAATTAAAATCTTAACTAAAATATATCAATTTTATAAAATCATATCTAGGATAAGTCAAGTCCATACTATTGATATATTTTCAGTTTTCTGGTGAAAATGCCGGAAATGGGCGTGAAATTATTTCAAAAAAAGGAAAACTATATGCATTTTGGAAATGGTAATGTTGTGTAATGACTTTTTATTGATCTTCATCACGTCGGAGCGGTAAAAAGTCGAGCTAAACACGATCCTTGTGGTCTTTTTAGTGTCAAAGATGCCAGCATTCATTGCAGTCGACAGATGGCCAAGATGGGCCGTTAAGGCCAGGCCAAGTGAAAAGGTGGTGTTCTGTGCCATTAACGCGAAGAGCTGTTGAAATCGTTGTATGTGCTCAGGCTTTCAGTCAAAACAACTACTCGGTCGGTCGGTCGGTCGGTCGGTAATCACCAATCGATAAGTTTTTCTCCTCTTTTCCTTTTCCCTTTCCTTTTCCTGTCGACTCTTTTTTAGCACACCGAAATTCGCAGCGCTGAGATGAAAGCTGCTCGACCCATAAACTAAATCAATTTAGTTATTTCCGTCCTACGGCTGCTTGCCTCGTTAATGAAGATTAGCGCTGCGATGAAGATCGGACTGTAGAGTCTCGTAGAGAGTTGGCTATAATGCGATTCCATATGGCCGTAATGCTACCACTACTCGCATTGCCAGCATGTAAATGCGGATAATTCCCAGCGAGTTGTTGCCTTTTTTTTTTTGTTTTGGCCATCAAATAACATATTTAGCCATATTATATCGATTTAGGGCACTGTACGTCCCAAAAAAAAAAACAAAAACAAAAACAACAAGAACAAAAATCGGGTGCGAAGACAAGATCTCTGTTGGTGTCGGGATAATAACCGTCAGTATTTATTTTTCCTATGTGTTGGGATCTTGCCGGCTTTGTATTGCTTTATACTCGCCAGGAATAAATGTTTGAACACAACAGGCCGCCAATTTATTGAAGGCTAACACACTAATTTGAGGAGTTGAGTTGTGTTTACCCCGAGGATGTCTGTATGTCTCTATGGCCAGGCATGTATATACATATGTATATACGCATGTGTATCCGAGTGAATCTTCCCGACAAAGCTTAAGTGCAGTGTTCATGCTTCTACCTGCAACATGGGAAATCTGAGGCATCCTGCCCGGTTGGAATTTTGCTGGCATCAAGCTCGCGATTTTATATCCGCTCATTTGTTTTATTGGTCTGCAAAATCACTATATAACTATCCATATAACACATAGGTTCTAAAAACTTGAAAGGAAAAACCATGCAGATTTCTAAGTTAACAGGATCAATAGATCAAAACTTTATTGGTATGTTCAGAAAGGAACATATACATAGTTTTTCAGGCATTTGATCGGGAAAGAATAGAATTATGTTAGATACTTATTTATCAGTTAAGCTTAAACTATAGTACCATCATGAATCTAATAGAAAGTAAAAACTAAGACTAATATTTTCTTACCTTCTACGTCCTTATGATCGAAAGAAGTGCTATTGGTTGATTAAAGAACTTTTTCCTTCAGATAATGAACGTAAGAACAGTCGACATAAGATGCCATGGATAGTGGAATCAGCCCAGAGGCGGATTCGGATTCGGATTTCCTACTGCCCCTATTAAATGCGCATCGGTCGGCTCAATCGTTAGTGTCGACGAGGTGAGAATGAACATCGTCAGCTCCTTCGCCTTGCTTATATCATTCACACAGCACCCATCGCAGCGCATTTAAATCATAACCTTATTCATGACAGAGCGGCCTGAATGTTCCCGGTATGATGATGCTTCGCACTGGATATGGAGCTGGGTAAATGATTTGGCCGCCTGGCAGGCCAGAGATTCCTGATGCCCGATTCCCGATTCCCGATGCCCGACTGCTGAAGCTAAAGCGCTGAATCGAAATCAAATTAAACTCGGTGTGGTGTTTGGTGTTTCGCCCAGTTGCGTGGATGTGGACTGGACTGGACTGGACTGGAGTGGAGTGGAGTGGAGTGGAGTGAAGTGGAGTGGTGGACTGGACGATGAAGGAGGAGGAACGCATTGTATATTTTGCAATTTGAACAGCCGCTAGTTGCCGGCACACAGACGTTTATAATTCGCAGAGGTGTGCGTGGTGGTGTGGTAAGTATAATAAGAGGTGTGCTCAGACATCAGGCTAACAAACAGGCCGCGCACAAGCAGCCACAGTAAAAATCACTTCGATGGAAGCCATAATGGCCCGGGCTCGAGCTCCTTTCTACGAACCGAGAAACTGAGATCTGACTACCAATTTAAAAATGCCGCTTTTGACTTTGCGAGACAGAGTGGCGGTGCGGTATTCTTATACCAGCCTCTTCTGTCGGCCTTCTTCGCTTTTGGCCCGCTCCTCTTTCGATCAAGAAATACCTTTAGATGGTGATGCTGCGATGGTCGGTTGCTGGGTTGGTTTGGTCTTTGGTAGGATGGTGATTTTCGCACAGTTCGTGCTTAAATACAAAGTAAGCTGTTAGAACCATTTGCTTTTCGGTCCCGTCTTTGCACCTCTACCTTTCGCTCGATTTAGTTAATACAATTTTATAATAACCAGCATAATATGGGGTTTAGGCCAACGTAGCTCACTGCTCACTACACATAACCTGTCTGTCATCAAAGCTCTGGTTTTAATCGATTCGCATAGGTATCTGCATCTGCAACTGCATCTGCTTTCTAAGCATCCACAATTACTCGCCTATTTTTTGTAGAGGGTATCTGCAAATTGGTCAACACTTGACCGGGCCACTTAAAAACCCTTTTCAATTTTTTAAGTATAAATATGGTTAATCAGCATCAACACCCGAGCCGAGCTCGAGTGCAAACTAGTCTGTGTGTGAAACTAGTTTTCGGTGTTGAAGCTACTTAGCCGCTGCGCCGCCTTGCCCACTCAACTCGTGTGTCTTGTGCTCCATCTTCCATGCTCCGTGCTCCGTGCTCCATGCTCCATGCTCCATGCTCCATGCTCCACTGACGGATAAGTCGGAGCCGCAGGGGCCAGATACTTCAACATATGCCTGCAACGCCGAGTCTTCAGATCGATCGCATGGGAATTTCAGACGATCAAAGCGGGCTGGGTACTGCTCTAATAAAGTCAGATAAAGCCTACTTGCCACATTTTCATCATGCCGCATCGAATGGAGAGGGAAAATTGGAGCCTTATAAACACTTTGGCTAACTAACTGATGCTGATGCATTTCGACTACTCAGCGTACGCATTACAATTTGAAATTATTCCATCGCATTGTTTTATTAGGCGTAGCCGTCGACAACTCGGCTTGAAAAGCTCGAGTCGTGCAAAACATTTTATGGCATAATAATTCAAAATTGTACAAATAACTCGGTTGCGCTTGTAGCGCTTTGTAAAAAAATGGCAAATAATGCCGCAGCCAAATTGCCTCAATCAAGTGGACACGTGACACTTGTGGCAATAAATACAATGGCGATGGGCCGGCCAATTGCCATTGCGGCTCATTAGCTTTCTGCGGCAAGTGGGTGTCGTAAAACCAATTCTGGCCACAAGATGTTTGCCAAATCCGACGGCAACCCCATCGGCTGGATTGCCGAGCATATAGAGAGCATCCCCTAACGTAAAGACCAGAGTCATTTTGTTAATGCTGGCCTACAACACCATGACGATCCTTTTAGGAAGTGATGTTTTACGCACCGTGTTGATTTATTGTATCATTACTGTTTATGAGTTCGTGCCCCTTTTTCCCAGCCGAGATGACTTTGCAGCCTTTTTGCCTGTGTGTGTTTAATGTGTTTAATGAAATCAAAATCAGCGCCGATAAATTATATATTCGTTATATTACCCAAATAGTTAGTGCAACTCCCTTGATGTGGGATAAATGGAAAAATGAAGTGTTTTTGTGGCTCCAAAGAAAATCCATAGCCTCTGGCTGCCCAAGTGAGCATTTCGTTTGAAGTCGCAGCGCTCTTTTATAATTATGCCTTCACCCTTTTATTTACAGATACAAATTAATATCCGCTTAACTGCTACAAATATCATTAGCCATCTTGTGCACACAAAACCAAACGTAACGTAACAAAACACACTCATTTGAATCGGCCGAAATACAGATGGGCTCGTGACAAAGTACCGATTACTATTCGTTCCGATCACTCTAAGTATTCACAACCTTTTGAAACGCGCCTTTGATATGTGCCGGCAATAACAAAAAGCATGATGGTTTTGTTAATGGATTTCTATAAAGGCTTCCGACTGCTAAGAGAGCCGACTGGTAGAACACCCGTGGCGATAATTTAAAGCCACTGTCTAAGCCAGCATACCTTTTTATACCCTTGCGTGGGGCATGGTTGTTTTGGCCAACTGACTGCAGTCGCCATAAGAGAAGGCATTGGAACTCCATGGAGCTTAAGCTTGTGACCTGATCTCAATTAGCTTCGGCGATCCTCATTCAATACAAAAGGTTTTAGCTTAGCTATGTAAGCCGAGTACTATCTACATATATGATTCACATTGCTTATATATCTGGTGAGCACTTGCTACCACAAGACCACTTAAAGGATGCTCTTTATGTGCAAAATATCCTTAATACCAGTTAGGGTTCTAAAAAACTTAAGCTGCCTACATAAACTGCATAAGTATGTATGCTTAAAAGTCGTTCTGAAAGCAAATTAAGTGTATCGAATTTTATAATTTCAACACAGACCCTTCATCGTACCTGTAATTTTATTCTGCCCTGATCTCTTTAAGCTGTTTACCGATCTTCTTTCGAGGCAACAGCGATTATGCAAATGAAACTCTTTTGGCTCCAAACTACAAAGGATTATGGGCACAGCTTTTGGCACGCCATAAAGTAAACAACCGATGGAAGATCAGTTGCTATTGCATCGCCACCATCTGAAATCATAGACAATCTCTATTGTAGAAAGAAATCAATAAAAATAGTTAAGTAAACTATTAAAATAACATTCTTGTTATAACCTAGCAGAGGGTATATTCACTATTCAGTCAGAAGTGTGCAACGCCGGAAAGGAAACATTTGCGCCCATATAAAGTATATATTTTCTTAAGTAGTATCAACAGTTTCTACGCAGTTCTTAATCTCAGTTGTCAATCTTAGTGAAACACTCGAATAAATCTTATTTCTATTGCATTACTACCTATCTTTGATGTTTTTGATTAGAACGATATTTAAATCGGTATTTATAATTATAGTTGTCATTTGATCAAAAACTTTTTACTGCATGGGCTATACACTCATTTACTATTTAGTTTTACAACTTAAATAGGTTACTGCATCTTAAAAACATTTTAAAACTAATATAGAGTTTAATATTTTCTCACCAACCTCAAGACCTGACTGACCGGAAATTGACATAAATCAAATCTTAATAATTAAAATCTTCCAAATATTACTTCAATATCCTTTATCCTCTTAATCATATAATCTTTGTAAATAACAACTTAGATAAAAGAATAGTTAAAAATATTAGGATAAAAATAAAATAGAAGAATAATCGTATGCTAGTCAATAGTCAATAAATTAATTTCGTTAACAAAAAAAAATTAATAATATTTTCTGAAAGCTCTGTTTCCGGCTCTATTACAACTGTTCCTCTTTGTTAAAAATTTGTTGCCTACCTTATGGCGTCTAAATTGAAAAATTTATTTTCGTTTTGGATTGGTACAACTATATTGTACTCTTTTAACAACTTTAAAACGTAAATGAGAAAGCAAAAGTCATTAGAAAATTCATGAAGAAATGAATTATTTAACTGTGTTCTTTTAATTATTTACAGAACAATTGTTGGCATAACAATAATTTCTATGTGGCTGTCTAAAAAAAAATAGTAATATATTTAATGGATCGACAGCAACAATACCTCGTTATGTTTGAAGTGAAGTTGAATTTCCGTTGAATATTATTTATTAACTGAAATCTTAATATGGCTCAGTGCTTAATGGCCATTGCTTATTGAAAGACCCCAAATATTTTTAATTTCACGGTAAATATTTAGGTAAATAGTAATGACAGAACCAAGAAGCCATTTATTACACTAAAGCATATTGTTGGGCTTGTAACTAATTATTACAGCATAATTCTTCTCGCAGCTGGAGTTGAAAGTAAAAATTGGACTACTTTCATGTTGCCGCTAATACTCCGACTCCACTAATTTGACTTAAGCAAATATAATTAAATCGGGCAAACCGCTGGTTGCCGTCATCCGACGGCCCGGTACCACCATAAAGATTTAGTTTTTGTTTAATGGAACGTGATATCATATATGAAGATTTTGCACCACTTGCAAAAGGCGGGTCTTCTTCCTCTTGAAAGAGAATTGTTAAAAATTTAAAAGCTAACTATATCAGACTAGCGTATTAACCTTTTGTGGAAACAATATGTAGTTTTATATTTCCTATGTTTCTTAGATAGATAGATAAAATAATCTGGACCCAAAACTTTTGTTGCCAATCATTTATATAAGCTTACCTTATTTTAGGCTAATTTCCCATTAGTAATTTGATTTGGTGCACGCATGGTAATCGAGCATCGAAAATTGTTTGATTACTTAGGGTCTCGCTTAACTAATTCATGTAAATATGTACTTATTATTCGCTAAGCCTTAAACTTGTGTCACGCAAGTAAAACAAGTTTCTTGTAAATGTGTTAATTTGTACAAAATGCAAAAAGGCACCATAAGAAACCGCATTTAAATTGAGCAAATTGGCAGCGACATAATCAAATTTCCGTAGTTCTCAAGTTACAGGATCGTAATCTAAGAAGAAACTCAAAACCTGGATTACTCGATTATTAATAAAATGTTTCGTATGAATGGAATTTGTGCTCCAATCCCTAATATATTTTACTATACCATTTTCAGTTCTTTCATAAGATCCATATTGGAAAATCACATGTTGAAGAATAGTTAATACATTTTTTAAATAGTAAAAAATTGTTCGCTATTCACTTCTTTAAATCATTAATTGCTGGTTTGTTTTTGCTAAGAATATGAGTGGCGAGCGAAAGAGAAGGACTAGAAGGATGGCTAATAAGGAGGCTAAGAAACGCTAAACGGCTCGAAGCGATTATGTGCATGTGTGTATTTATGGCCAAATAACTCAGCTGTTGTATTCATTAGCCTCGTTCCCTGCGCTCCTCATTATTATTGCTGCCTTCATGTTAATAACCTGAAAGTGTTTTAAATTTCACGCGTCCTGCTTGTTAAATGCAGACATGTGTTTATTTCAACAAGAAAGGAAGGACCGACGCGTTCCACAAAATTATCACAAGGCGAAAAAGGCAATAGTAATGATATTTTTTTGAGAATTAGGGGATCTGCTGGTTCTTAGAGGCTAAAAAGGAAATCTTGATATCACGGATCACTTGCTAAATTAGATCGTTCCAAACACATTATTAAAAAAAAAGTTAATAAAAAGTTATAAAAGTTTTAAAGTTAGTAAAAGTTAAGGGACAAGCGGGATAAAAAGCATTTCTCAGAAAAATTTCGTTTTATGTTTCGATTAAAATATAACCAAATCTTAAATGATGTTACTTCCTTTTTAAAAGACAGAAAAATATATAACACTTACTTTTGTAACAAGAAGAACCCCGTTTTTTGAATAAGGACATTGCTAAAAACTTTCTAAAGATTTGGAATATTTCCAAAATATTTATAATCTCAATGGCTTTTGTGAAAAACTACAGATTTAACCAAAGAAGCTTAAGCCTGTTTGAAAAGACACGATTTTCGAAATTTAATAAAAAAAATTGTGATATTCTAGAATTCAATTAAGAACCGCTTTTATAAAATATAAAATCGTTTTAATGTGATTATAATTGAATAAGTCAAACAAACTCGAAGCCATAACTGAAATACTTTTTGGGGCTAAAAATGTATATAGACTGGATTTCATTTATAAAGCTGGGTGAAGATCTTAAAGTTGAAAAAAAAGCTAGATAACTAAACTTTACTTACGTTCACTACATTTCACTGTTTCCGCTCGATTTTTCTAAACACTTCTTTAAGTTGTTTAAATGTTTATATTCTTCACAAAAGGATCGATCTATGCACTAGGTTCGATAAAAATAAAATAAATAATTTACTAATACGGATATGTGATACAAGCTAATAAAATTGTATTTACAAGCCTTTCTACGCCTATGAATGTATACCATATGTTTTGGTCCTATTACAATTAATCTTAATACAAAAGGAACTACGTTTGGATGGATATACATACATAAATATACATATACATATATCGTTCATAAATAATGCTATATAGTACATAGGTGTGTTTCGTTACTACCCTGCTTGTTGCCACTTATCTATATCGTACGCATATCGTTGTCTATTCTATTCTGCACCTCGGGGCTCCGATATTGCTGCGCCGGAGCGACGAGGGTAACATTATTGTAGTATATGTTGTGCATGTTGGCAATGGGCGCCGCCATCATGAAGAGCGGATGCGAGATGGCCAGCTCGTAGGTGGTGGGGCTATTGGGTATTCCCGACGCTGGCAGTCCGGCCACATTGGCACCCGTGGCATAGTGCAGAAACGGCACGTGGGCACCGGCGTTGATCGTGTGCATCGGCGGCAGGGGATCCTCCGTTCGGCTCGATCGGCTGGCGGACATATACTCCTCGGAGGCGGCGGGCGTTGTGGGATAGCGGCTGATACCGCTGCACTCGACCACATCGATATCGACGCGGTCATCCTCGTCGTCCTCGTCCTCCGACGGATGTTCCGGCTTGTCGGGCGTGATCAGGCTCTCTATCGTGAAGGATCGCTTGGGTCGCAGGCTCAGCGGTCCCTCGATCTCGGAACTGGTTAGCGCGGGCAGATTGGTCAGTCCCATGTCCGCCAGATTCGTGTGATCCGCACCGGACATGGAGGCGGGCATTACGTGCGGCAGTGGCACACCTGGACCCAGGGAGTTTGGCATGTGCGCCGTGCTCCTGGGCAGTGGATCCAGTCTCATGGCGGCCGCATTGTTCATATCCAGCGGCGACATGTGCGCTGCACTGCCTCCGTTACGGGTGGTAAAGAAGAATCTATTGAGGTTCGCCAGGGCAGTCAGCTCCTCGTTGAGCAGATCCTTGTCGTTCTTGTGCAGCTTGAAGCGCTTCCTCCGCCGGAGCAGGCTGCCGTTTTCGAACATATCAAAGGCCTGCGGATGCAGTGCCCAGTAGGCTCCCTTGCCGGGTCTATCCGGCCGTCGGGGCACCTTGATGAAGCAATCGTTGAAGCTGAGATTGTGCCTCAGCGAATTTTGCCAGCGCTGGGTGTTCTTGCGGTAGTACGGAAATCGGTCCGTGATAAACTTGTAGATATCGCTGAGCGGCAACATTTTCTCCGGCGAACTCCAGATGGCCATGGCCGTTAGCGAAATGTACGAATAGGGGGGCTTCTGTTCGCCGTAGGATTCTCGCGAGGGCCGGGGCATTATTACACAATGTTTTCGGCTCAATTTGTTCCGCACATCACAGTGTTACATATTTGCAGGCTAACTTGATTTATGAATGCACTCAAGCACTTGCTAATCACTCGTATTATTTTCGTCCGTCAAACGTATGAATATCCTAAACGCATGCGGCGCAATGAGGAGCAATGCCGCGTGCCGTCGCAGGAACATAAGCGGGAGCAGCTAGTGGATTTGCTAGCGAGGAACATCCATTTGGGGCACGGTGGCGATGCGGCATGGCGATGTGTGATATGGACGAGATAGCGACAAGAAGCGACGGCAAACAAGATCGCGCCAACTGTCGGCAATAAACTCTGCGCAAGAACTACGCTCGTTATAAGCTCCGGCGACGACACTGGCTTCGCCACCACCACTACCACTGGAGCAGCTCAGCTCTGCTCTGCCACTGGCACTGGCACTGGCACTCTGGAAGGAAAAGCACTCTCACTGAGGTTTCCCCATCCGACTGTGCGCCCTGCCGCCCTCCAACTGCCGCCCTCCGCCTGCCTGGCAAATTACCATCAAAAGCTGAATGCGAATACGTGAGCGGCGGTGGTGATGGTGGTGGTGGGCTATAAAGCTGGAGCGGACTTGGGGCGAACTTGGGGCGAAGATAGCGATAGAGCGGGAACAAAACAAACGACAACAAACGAAGAACACGGCACACAAAAAATTACTGTTTCAGCAGACTGGCAGACGACGTGCCGGTTATTGTACTAAGTGAGCAATGCCGTCCCCAGTTCTCCAGCTCTGCAGTTCTGCAGTTCTGCAGTCCTCCAGTTTTGCAGTCGTCCAGGTCTGCAGTCCTCCGCGGTCCGTACGTACAACCAACCACAGTGAGCAATGCAATCAAAATATAATCACTCACATCATTGCCCCCGTGCTCTCTCCCAATCACCGCGATGCGAACATGCATCATCCCTCCGCCACGGCGAAACTTCAAAGCGGCGAGGAGAGCCAAAGCAAAGAGTCTGAGATTTACTAAACGAATAAACCAGTCTGACCAGACCGCACTGCGCCGCTCCAGCGGAGAGCTCCTGCCCCTGCACCACCCCTATCCCTGACCCGCCGGTGGTTGCGGCTAGGCGGTACACTGGCCGAAAAACCCATACCCCTATTCGAAGTTTAAACGAGCGAATGAGTTCGACAATCCCTTAGATCTACGAGTGCTGCATCATATATTCTTAATAAAGGTATGAGTCCTGCTATCTAAATACTTATGCTATGAGGCCTATAACATATTGATTGCTATACTGATAAAGGTCAGAACTTTTTAAAGGATTTTCTTTTTTCGAATTATTTATTTATTATTTATACCTTCCTTATATGGGGATCATATAATTCGGACTTCACGTGCAAGGTTCATCTAAAAGATTGGTGGTTAGGCTTTCCCAAATCAGAAATCCATTATAATAATAAATCAAATACAAATCTATTATTGTGCTAGTTAAACTTTTGACTGTTTTATTGCTTAAGTTTATTACTACCAGTACCATAAATAAGATGTTGTAAAAAGTAAGCTTTTTCTGCATGCAACTAGCCGCTGTTTGTAATTGAAGTTATTAACATAGGAATAAATTTTCAAAAGCTTTCTTGCATGCACTTCAATGAAAGCGCACACGATTTCTCGCCGTGTACGAGGGGAGTATCTCGTCGGTTTTATTTAGCTTTGCCTTTGGTATTACCGCTGCCGCTGCCTCAGCGCTGGTGCTGCTCCTGCTGCTGCTGCTGCTGCTCCGGACAAAAGAGCAGCCGCCCCGGCAGCTGGTTCTGGCCATGGCTGGGACTGGGACTGGAAGTGGGTATGGGTATGGGACTGGGACTCTGGCCAGGCCGCGACTGGCTAACGGCCCAATGCGAGAGAGGTGTTGAAAAAGAAAATTACAACCACTTTACCGATTTACTGATTTTACGTTTTCATAATCTTGTTAGTTAATTTGCCTGCTTGCGACTCGGCCATGATTCCACAGAACGTAAAAGCCAAAGCACATTGCCACCGCATTCAGCGAACGTGTGGGTTTGGGCCTGTATTTTGTATTTGGTATTTTGTGTTTTGTATTTAGTGTTTTCTGTGTTTCGGTGTGGGCATCAGTATGGGTATGGGTATGGGCATGGGTATGGGCCATCAGTGGATTATGGAGCTCATGGGGCTGATGGGGCAGCAGCGCGATTTGGCGAGACTCGATTTAACACTAGGATGGATAATTGTCTTTAATAGTGCGCCCGATAGAGCAGCAAATCGCAATCCCGCGGATGGGTGTATTAAATCGCATTAGCTATTAATGAGTCTGCATTCTTCCTGTTCTTCACCAAGTGTAAATTAATGATATCTGACTAACACGAAGGCAAATGAGTAGTTAAGCAGTGGCAAATAGCTGCTCAGTGGTATAATTGAATTTTAATCACATGAACTATTGGCCTGCTTTTTGTTGCCAGTTCTGAGGAATAGCGAAGATGGGCTCAGAAATTAGCATAAAGTACACATAATACTATTATTATAACTATCTTCATTTATTGTTAGATAGAAAGTGTTCCATATATTTGTAATAATTTCAAAAAACCCAGAATAGCACACCCATGCCAATTAATATCTTTAAAAATGGATAATAAAATGTGAAAAAAATATATTTCCAACAACGCACGCCCTAGTTAATTATGAATTTATTTATCTGTTTATAAACAACAATCGCATTGGGCCATAATTGTGCCGTTCATAGCGATAATTAGGTGCTCGGCGAGCGAAGGTTAACAGCGATATGGCCCGCAGAGAGAGAATCGCCTTGGACTTGGACATGGACATGGGTATGGGATGTAGTATGTGGTATGTGGCATGGAACTCCGAGTGGAGAATGGGGTGAGAGCCATGTGGCGGCAAAGCGGGATGGCACTACGCCGACGCTATCGCTCCATCTCGCTCAGCCGCTTGTCTATACAAATGGGAAACCTAGGACGCGATTGGCCATCGCTGG
This sequence comes from Drosophila melanogaster, assembly GCF_000001215.4. Classification (NCBI taxonomy): domain Eukaryota; kingdom Metazoa; phylum Arthropoda; class Insecta; order Diptera; family Drosophilidae; genus Drosophila; species Drosophila melanogaster. The sequence continues at coordinate 25,080,564 of NT_033777.3, read as the reverse complement.
AGTACAGTGGTCGGGGGTGGGCGTGGCCTGGTGCGCACTGTAATGAAATTGTGTATTTTAATTTAAGTGGACATATGAATATGGCCACGGTAGCACTTTTGATTAACCATTAACGAGTTTTGAATATCTACAGAAATTCAATCAGCCCGTTAAATTACACGCTATAAATAATCAAGTTGCCGCAAATTATCGCAGTTCCACAAGCAGATCACATATAAATATGTGCTTACATAATTTATATAATTAGAAATGTACATAATGCCAGCATTTCCCCACCTAATAGCTTTATTATTGCTCGTGTATTAATTGAGCCAAGCGGCCATTTGTATTAAAATAATAATAATCATGGAGTGTCCACCATTGCTATTTTTGTTCATATTAAAGTTCATCGCCGGCGAGTAAAATTGCACATATTTTTATATAAGAGCATTCTCTTTTTACAACTTTTCTAGTTCAATTCTTTAAATATGAATATGAATAATAATATATGAATAATATAATGGAATATTATTATAAATGTCTACAAAATAAACCATTTCAGTTTCAGAGAAATATAATTTGATGGCTAAATCAGCATGATGAAAGGATTTTAACCAGATGGCAATCTTCTTAACTCAAATATCTTTGTCGGCGTTAATCGCTAATAAATGGACAATAAATCCATTGATAACTGCTTCATAGTAACTTAGAGTGAAGAAAGATAAATTGATCCATTTCCGCTGCATTTTGGAATTAGCCTTGGAACAAACTTTAAGTTAATCCCAATGGTCCAGTTTACAAGGGAATTACCAACGCTTAATAACACATATAACATAATAACCAAGCAATTAAAACATTCCTGTTTGCCTAAAAGGAATATTCGTAGAATGTTCTTCTTTACACTCTCATTATTATTAGAAGTCCAGAAACAACATATAATCCTAAGAAATCATTAAACTCATAATAAGGACATATATTAAGGATCCCATTCTATGACCATATAGGATCATAAGAATTACATCGTATTGATGTTTAAAATCAAATACGAATATTGGTATAGATTATCGCACCGCTTTTAAAAATAATTTATACGAGCATTAAAGTAGAGGTTTGCTGTATGAACTACTTTAAATATAATATTAGATAATATGTCGTTTTTTCTTATAAATAAATGTATATATGTATATCCCAGAAACAAATATTATTCTAATAGCTAGTTGTGGCACTCGAACTAAAAACCTGTAATTCTTTATTAGTTAAACTATTGTTATTTTCAGAAGACGAATTCTTTTTGTTGCGTACAACCTTGTGTGAATCATGTAAATGTGTTTAATTTACAATAATAAATTAAATCGAGTAATTCTCCTGGTTGTGTTTGCATGAGAACAAGCAGCTTTTCCCATCAGCCAGGACATTTTGTCCTAATTTCATTCAGCAACACCCAAGCTATTCAATTTAGGCGTGAATTATATTCAAAATTTATTTAAAAACCATTTGCCGAAACATGAATAGCCGCATTCACAATGCGCTAGCATGACGAAAGCGAAACATAAATTTACATTTTACCCAGAACCATATTTTTAATGAAATTATAGCCGCCGAGGTTTGCTCAATCAAATGGGAATGCGTACACACAACACACAAATCCGATGGAACGAACAACAGATACAATCACAACAAATTTCACGCCCAACAATTACAAGGCATTACGTGAATTCTGTTGGCAGAGGGATGGTCAAGGTATTTAACCCGCGACCATAAATCTTTTCAAATCATTTACTCGCCCAGCATACCCTGGGTACCCAGTGCACCCAGCATACCCAATACTCTTGTATACCCACCCAGCGGGCTTGACATTTGCCTTGTAAATGCGTAATAATCAGGACATCCGACAAACAGAAAGTCACGCTTTAAATCCATTCGATGCGGCAAACGGTTAACAGTTGTTACCATTATCCATTCGTGGCTGAATACCACCGAAACGGAAACCAATGAAAATAAACACAAAATAACAAAATAACCCCCGGCCCAAATTCAAAATCTATTTTTATTCGCATTGCTGTCAAAAATTGCTCTTTCGAAATCCATTTCGCCAGCTGCAACGCGATTTTGATAATGGACTTCAAGCCGTTTTGTTGCAAGTTTATGTTGCGAATTTCACCAAAGACAATTATTTAAATGACTCAATATTTTGGTCGCCTAGGTGGGCCTTATTTATCATTAATCGTTTTATAAGAAAAACAATCATTAGTCCATAAACTCAAAGAAATAACAATAATCATTTGCAGAATTAAAACTTTGTTGTTAATATTGATGGGTGGAACTAATCATTTTGTTAATAAGTTACTTGGATAATTTGCCTTGCGTGTCTAATAGCGAATTTAAATTAATTTTTCGTCTAATATTTGGAATCACCCATCAAGCTAAGTTTTCTTCGAGATTAATGTTGCTTTCGAAATAAGAAAAATGGAAGGTAAGAATAATCTTTTAAATAAATATTTCAAAAATCAATAATTAAATTATTTACAATTTGAATTATAATGATTATGAAAAGCTAAGGGATAAATCTAAAGCGATAAAGATTATAAATGTTTTCTCTATGAATTAAATCCAATTTAGTGTGGTTCAAATATTTTCTTAAATATACATAATTCGAGAGTATATAAAACAACCATATATGTGAATGTTTTTAAGGGCAAATAAGGAACTCCATGGGAGTTTAATGCTTATCGCCAATTCCTTTCCACTTTAATGCGCTTATGCCGCAGTCAAAAGACTGATCAATTATAAGGGAATAAGCCCTTGTTTACTTATTTATTGAGAAGCGTTTACAAATATGAGTGTGAAACAGGCAGTCATATTTTATTTAATATCCGACGTTGGGCGGCCAATGCACCACCTGTCCGACAAAGCGTAACAATGGGCCAAGAAGTAGTTTACATTAAATGAAAGCCATAAATTAAAAATGGAAACTGCTGTGCGATGTGTCAGAACCGTAATTAGAGATATTGGCTTTAAATAATCGAGCGGCACTCATTTGTTCACTTTTTACTCGCCGACAACGCAGCGGCACGCCTGTGTTTAAGATCGAACCACAGGAAAGGTGTTAGAAAAGGGCGATCGGCAGAAAGGTAAAAAGGCACACACACAATTCCCGTCTCTGCCATGTGAATCCGTGGGTTTTGGTTTTGGGTTTGCTTGTGTGCCCGAGTGCTCATCCCATCCCCTGCATTGTTTCACGGCAATGGTATCAAGTTGTATGTGGTCCAAGTCCAAACGGAGCGAAGTCGAACGAAATGGACGGGTTTCCATGCTCCATGCGGCCTGCTGATCATCGGCATGGCCAGTAATGGGTGCCAGATCCAACAGCCTGTACAGGCAGGCAGGCAGGCAGGCTATTTAGGCGAATGCGTTCCATCATTAGCATCGGACAGCTGCTAAATGATAGACGGAATTAGTATAAACACATTTAATTATATGGCTGGTGTTGTCAGGTGTTTTACACCTTATTAGATCGTGTTAGCCTTTGATCTAACTAACTGATATGGAACAGCGGATGCGGATCCCTGCCAATCGTCTGTCCGAGTCGCAGACAATGAACACTTTGTGTTCATTAATTACCCAAAACTATTACGATCGATCAGTGTAAGCCCTTTAAAGAAGTTAATATTAGAAGGACATACGAAAAAGTTAGCAAATTGGCTACCTTTTAAGTGCTCTTAAATTATGCATTCCTATAAGTATTCCCTATACAATGTATAGTCCAAAAGGTAATTGGTTCGCACGAAGGAACCATTCGAAACAAATTCTTTTCAAAAGTGTAAATATATTGGCGTAGGCGGGAGAAAATAACTCCACTTTTTCGTAGAAGTGGCTTGGCGCATCTGTTGGGTTCGCCTGCCACAGAAATTCGTGACCTGAAGAGGCAAAAGGGGGCGTGACCCAGATTTGAAATACCCATGTTCTGCAGCATCTTTTGGTGTCTCCTTAAACTGATTCTGGGACTCATAACTTGAAGAGTCAAACGGTCATCGCCAAATGTTCACGACTACTGTTCGAATGTTCTTTCAAAGGTCGGTCTTCCGATAATTGGCCGTTTTTCTTTTGCAGCCTTTGATTATTTGCTCAAATATATTTTTAGTGCATTCTTTATGTAAGGTAGTTTTGAATAGTAATAGCCACATAAAAATAAAAGAAATAGTTACATTATAAAAGTAAAACAAATTTATTTCTGTTAAATCGTTCGGTATCTCTAAATCTAAGCCTCGGTGTCCTTATTTATTATGCCCGGATCGTTAGAAAATATGAGCCTCTTCTGCGAGGTATTCATATAAGGTCGGTTAATCCATTCCGTGTCAGCTGCCTTGATGTTCTCCAAAGTGCCGAGCTTAATTTGGTACAGCTTCAGTGAGAATCTGGGGCCCACTTCGGTAAGCTCCAACTCCTTGTTCACATATTTGTACTGATGATGTCTGAATATAATCGAGTCATTGTGGTTTAGGAAAGACATAACTCTTTGGGAGTTCTCCTTGGGCACTGGGAACAAGTGTTTGAGTATCTTAACAGTTCTCAGGCCAATGGGCGTTTTAAAGTTATTAAAAATTAAGTGTGGCTTCTGCTCGCTCATGTGTCCAATGTCGGGTATATCATGTCGCATAACCACATCGGATATGTTGAAGAAGGCAGTTGGCCCGTACGGAAGATGACAGACCACAAGGCTGTCCGGGATGCCACGATGCTCATGGACAATTAGGAAATCGGTTACATTATTGGCACGACAGGCGTGCATTAGTGTAGTCAGCTGGTAGTTTCCTCTGTTCATCTGCTGCGCATTTGGGATAATCAGCCGCAGTTCCTTCATGAACATTTTCAATCTCGACGAAGGGTTGTGCGAGGTGGTCAGCATTATTTTCGGATCCTCGCATCCGGCATAGTGATACTCATCATTGACAGTGCGGTCATCGACACCTGAAATACATAGATCCTTTTTTAGTGCAAATGCTTTTATAATAATTCTATTTAATACACCAAATTTGAGATTCAACGTTATACAAAAATCTTTGTTAATAACGCCATTTAACATCTATACAACGTTTTATAGTTAAAGAAGGATCCTTTTCAAAAAAAGACGGTTTTATCTTCTCAAATCTCAGGACACACGCGTATAATTGCACTAAAATCAAAATTTAATATGTGGTGTCGCTGTCTGCCTTCTAAACACGCATAGAAAATTACTATTTACTAATTGTAATTGTTAGTTCTTAACTACCGATAAAATCTCGACTGGTTATTTGGGAAACACGAATGCTACCTTTGTAAGCTCTTGGGATTTTAGCTTTCAAACGAAAACATCTGTATTGCAGATTCATCTAACAGCATAATTGCGCTATCATCTAACAGCATAATTGCACTGTCTTGAAACTATTTAAACATTATTTAATAAATGTTATATTGATATTTACCCTCATCCGCGTATTTCAGCGACTTGTAGGCGGTGAGACTTTTCTTCACATTTTTGGAGCCAATTGCTTTGTTTTCATTAATGCTTTTCACAACGGTCTCCTGGATTTTTTGTTTGGACTTGAGGCGCTCAGTGAGCGCTTTATTGTACAGGTATTCCCTTCGCTGTCTGGCTTGTTTTCGCAGCATTTTTATTTGTTATTATATTTCTGGTTGCACGTGTGCTGTTGAAAATAAATGAAAACAATACCCACACCACTGGATCACAGCCGATAACTTATCGATAGCTGCTGATGAAACGAATGGAAAGAAACACGGTGGATAATTCTATACCATATGTTTATTTTCAAAACTAAATAGTAATACAAGTAATATTTACTTGCAGGCTGTAAACATGTTGTTTTATTATTTATTCAGTAATCTGTAATGAATAAGCAAAATATATAAAATATTTATCAGTGACACTCATGAGATTTTAAAAAGCCCAGGGCCTTGCCGCTATCTTGACTAACACAAATATTTACGACTGTAAAATGTGCTAGTTGTTTAGTGTTTTTGCGCATTGTTTAAACAAAAATGCATTTATCATGGGTTTCGCTGTAGCCAAATCCCAGGACCAAGCAATATCCATTGCTTACATTGGTTAAATAAGGAGTTATGCACATATCTTGCTCGTTGCGGTAAAAAATTATGGCATCGTCGGTTGGCGGCCTAAAAAACATAAACAATTTGCGGCGAAAACATTGTTTACGCAAAACCTGAAAATGGTAAATAAAAAAGTTGACTTGCAAGAGTCTCAGAGTAATATTAAGTGTAAATACTATTTTGGCACCATTTTAGCAACATCTTCACATGTGTTTGCTTTGCTTAATTGCATTAGCGATACTTTCATATTTCGTCCATCAGCGACCTTCCTGGGTAACCGAAAACAAGGGAAAGATGCTCGGCTATAACGAATTGTAAGTGGAGATCAGAATATATATCACATATAGAAATAAAAAAAAACCATATATTTTATTAGTCCGGAATATAAAACTTTAGCTTTCACCTCCGGTTTTATGACCTCTTTCATTTCGGCCATTCCGGTTGTTATAGTTTCCCTGTTGCCAAACAAAGGCCCATAATGGAAAAGCAAATACACAAGGCGTGTTTGCATTTAATCAGATGATTCACTTAAACTTTCCAAGTAAACAAGTATAAAATTACCTTGCAGGCAGACTGGGAAACCCCCGCTTTACATCGTGGTGGTCTCCTGCGGTCAGAGGGTGCAGGAGACTCTGGTTATGATTAAGTCAGCCATTCTGTTCAACTACGACGAGGAGTACCTCAAGTTTGTGATCTTCACGGAGGACGGGAAGGGTGATGAGTTCAGGGAAAAGTTGACCGACTGGCGCGATATCAAGCCGTTTACATTTGACTTTGAGATTTTGCCACTGAAGTTTCCCAGTGGCAATGAAGTCGAGTGGAGGAATCTCTTTAAGCCATGTGCAGCTCAACGTCTCTTTTTGCCGGTAATTACTTCATACATCCATATAATTCCAAGAGTAACAAACCCTTATTTTTCTAGTCATTGCTAACGCATGTGGACTCATTGCTGTATGTGGACACGGATATATTGTTTTTGTCGCCCATCTCGGATATCTGGCGATTCTTTAAGAAGTTCAATGAGACGCAAATGTCCGCACTGACGCCCGAGCACGAGAACGAAAACATTGGCTGGTACAATAGATTTGCACGACATCCATTCTATGGCCGACTGGGCGTTAATTCCGGCGTTATGCTAATGAATCTCACACGGATGAGAGAAATGAAATGGGAACAGCATATCGTGTCTATTCATAAGGAGTACAAGCTACGCATTATTTGGGGGGATCAAGACATAATCAACATACTATTTTACTATCATCCTGATAAGCTGTACATCATGCCATGCGAATACAACTACCGTCCAGATCACTGCATGTACATGAGCATTTGCAATATGTCTCAAACTGGCGTTAAGGTTATCCACGGAAATCGTGGTTATTTCCATTCAGACAGGCAGCCACTCTTTAAGAGTATCTACGGGGCTATGGAAAACTACCAACTGGGCTCCAACGCCAACACCGAATTCCTAATGCCCTTGCATGCAGCACTCAGTATACCATCCATCAAGAACTCAAGCTGTGGAAAAATATCAAATGAAGTCTTAAAAGTGGCGAACGCAGTCGTAACTAAAAGGTACAGGGAAGTCTAGCAGTACAGTAATTGTAAAATAATGCACTAGGTTATTATTAGAAAGTGTAGGATTAGCACTTATATCCCGATATACATTAGTCATAGTTTTTATAGAACTACGTTTTTTATATACGCAATAAAAATGTATATATGAAAGCTGTGCTTCAGCTAATCCAGATTAATATCTCAATAGTTTAAATGAAACAATTATATTTATTTTCGATGGATTGGTGGAGTAACAAAGACACTTTGCATTAAAACGGACTAAGCTAGGCAATAAATAAGGTCGTGCATTTGCACACAACATTGACTATGAACACAGGCAGGTATTTTCTAAATTAGACTTAATCCACGGTATGAATTTGCTCACTCTGGAGTAAACACCCGGATATCCTTCGCGGCCGCAACCAACGCCCCAGGACACAATGCCGACGATGAAATACTTAACGCCATTGGATAGCAACAGCGGTCCTCCACTGTCGCCCTGGCATGAGTCCATGGAAGGCCTACCCGCACACAACATGGATGAGGTAATTCGAGTACTTTTGTATCTTTGATTTCGGCATTCCGTGATGGACATGATTGGCACCTGCAATTGTCGTAGATGGTCATAATATACTCAAGAAACCAAATAGCATTACTCACCTTAACTTGATTAACTATGGATGGTAGTTCTCCTCCCTCGGATGTCCGTCCCCAGCCGACAACCGTTCCAATGCGACCTAAATCCAATTTCATATTAATATATACATATTTATTGCTAGGAATGCTAGAAATATTTACCTGCGGGGTCGTAATTATAGCGCGGTAGGCAGATTGGCTTTATAATTTTAGAAAACGATATAGGCTTGCGAAGTCGCAACAGGGCAATGTCGTTGTTGTATGTATCGGGGTCAAAGCTCTTGTGCTTTATCACAGCCGTAACCGCACGTTGGATGGCCTGTGACTCCGAGGTGATCTCTTGATCGTGGTCGCCGAATATGACTCTGATTTTGGATTTTCGCAGTTTCTTCACGCAGTGAGCGGCCGATAGAACGTAATCCTTCGTCAGTAAGGATCCTCCGCAATGGAACTTGCCGTCGTACACGATTCGTGCCATCCAAGGATATTGATTAACACCCGTGGGCTTTCCCCCAACAATCCGGATTTCTTCGTTCGAAAAGCCACAATCTGCACGAGTGAAATTTATCACATTAATTTAAATATCAGCAACAAACAACACATGCACATACCACAGTCACAGTTTTTTAGGCTGGAATTTTCGGTATACTCGACCTCGTCTTCGGTATCCGAAAGTCCAAAGGCATTCGATACTCCCGAACTTATGCGAAAAATTGTGTCAAATAGAAATTTACTGGTTCGTTTATTGTGGCCCGTGTGAATTGTGTTAATAGCGTCCGACTCATTGAAACCTTTGGAATATTCCAAGCTTAAGACACTTGAATAGTTCGCCGTCAACATCCAAAAAAAGATTATATACTTTAGGCTCATGTTCACGAATTAGATATCATTGTAACAAATGGGGGGATATGTTTGTGTTTATGGGAAACTTGATCACATCAAACAAACAACGTAACGAGTTCAAAACATTCTTAAACACAACAAAACATTTGCACAACTAATACGTAATACTCAACACAACATTAACAAGGTTTCTGTAGATACGGCTTAAGAATAAATAAGAGTCTGTAACTAATTAATGTAACATAAAATATGTACTAAGTCTGATAGTAATGTAGCGTACGGATCGCTTAGCGCTAATACAAAATGTGAGAGTTAGTCGCAGTGTGGCCACGTACCACTTTCTACCTGTTGACCACTTTCATGGTCAAGATGTGTCAGCTGTTCCACCAGTTTTTTTCACTTTCAGTTTATAAAAATCTACGAAATTATATTTTCAAAATTTTCTAACACGCTTTTTTTTTTGAATTTTTTTGGCTTTGGAAAGACTTTTGAATGGAATAATGCGTTAATTAAAAGACGTTTGTTGTTTTATAACAGTAACATTTTAATACCATATTTATTCTCTAGCTATGCAGATTTTTCGTTCTCCAGTCGAACAAATCATCCACACTGCAATCTTCTTCGCTTGAACTCAATTCCGGATCGACCTCCATCTTGGGGTCTACTCTTCGCTTTTTACTAAGGAGTACTTTTTTCTGATCGTTAATTTTAATAAATCTCTTCCAGTTGTCGATCTGCTCGTCGATCTCCTTGATGTGTCGCTTGAGATTGATGTCCTCCTGCTCGTCGGCCACAATTTCACTGGATTCCGTGTCCGCCCGCTTGATCTCCTGCTGGAATCGCTGCCATTCCTCGTCCTGAAGGCGAGCGGCCTCCGATTTATTGGTCTTATCCTCGTCGAAGAACTTTTCTGGCAGTTTCTCGACAGTAGTTTCATTCTCAGGCTTGCTGCTCGCATTTCCCTGGGCAGTTTTCTCTTGAATGAGGGGAGGATGCTTTTCCTGGCTGCTCTGTGGAGTTTTATCTGGCAGTGTGCTGGAGTTTTTGGCAGGAGCTGAAGTCTTGGTGGACGGACCCGTAGGATCCTTGGGTGCAGTAGTGGTGACGGGTTTCTCCACCTTATTCTGCTTAGCCTGATCGACGTTCAGTTTGTGCTGCTTGGAATTTATATGCACCTTCCAGACGTTGGGTTTGATAGGAATCCTGCAAATAATGCAGGTCAAGATGCCCGAGGAGTCATACGTATAGTTAAGTTCAGTTAAGGAAACCAACTAGCTGGATATTTATTCGAAATTAAAAGTTATATTAGAAAACAACATGTTTTAGTAAACACCGGCTAGAAAGTGTAAACAACAATAGAATTTCAGTGGGTTTTTTGCTTTTGTAAAGGATATTTTGCCAATGGTGAATCCACAGTGACTGCTGGCTTTTTCGAAACGCTGAGTTTCTTTTGAAGGCGTTTTATATTCCCATTATTCATGTTGATTTTCAATATTCTTAGGTTTTTCAGCGGCTTCTGTCAATCATAGGAATTAAACTAGAGATGAGCGCAACGGCGATTATTTTGAACAAGACACAGAACAAATGGAATGGAGAGTTTGCTTATTTTTTTATGCTATGCAAATAAATGGAACAAAAAGTTATTCCAAAAAATTGTTTAGATGTATTTTAAATTATTTTGGAATACAACGAAAACGAGGCAAGTACAAATTTAAAAGCATTCAAAGTTACGTTGCCCTGGTCTTGTTATCGATTGCACTATCGATAGCGTATCTAAAACCGAGTTGGCAGTCTACCCGGCAATTTTTTTAGACTACGTGTCTAAGCGAAGAATGTGTCGTTGCATTTCAGATCGGTTATAATTTTCGAGTTACTGGCTGGAATTGGGACATGAATCGGACGCCGAAGATGCTGAACAGCAAGGTGGCTGGCTACAGCAGCCTAATCACCTTCGCCATCCTGCTAATCGCCTGGCTGGCCGGATTTTCCTCTCGCCTCTTCGCCGTCATCCGTTTCGAGTCGATTATCCATGAGTTTGATCCGTGGTTCAACTACCGGGCCACCGCCTACATGGTGCAGAATGGTTGGTACAACTTCCTCAACTGGTTCGACGAGCGCGCATGGTATCCGCTCGGCAGGATTGTGGGCGGTACCGTCTATCCCGGCCTGATGATTACGTCCGGCGGAATCCATTGGCTGCTGCACGTACTCAACATACCGGTCCATATTCGTGACATCTGCGTGTTCCTGGCGCCGATCTTCAGTGGCCTGACCTCCATCTCCACCTACCTGCTGACCAAGGAGCTGTGGTCCGCGGGCGCCGGCCTCTTCGCCGCCAGCTTCATCGCCATCGTGCCTGGCTACATCAGTAGGTCGGTGGCTGGATCGTACGATAACGAGGGCATTGCCATATTCGCCCTGCAGTTCACCTACTTCCTGTGGGTGCGCTCAGTGAAGACTGGATCCGTGTTCTGGTCGGCCGCAGCCGCTTTGTCCTACTTCTACATGGTGTCCGCCTGGGGTGGCTACGTGTTCATCATCAACCTGATACCCCTGCACGTCTTCGTACTGCTCATTATGGGCAGGTACTCGCCGCGTCTGCTGACCAGCTACAGCACCTTCTACATCCTGGGACTGCTGTTCTCCATGCAGATCCCCTTCGTGGGATTCCAACCGATACGCACCAGTGAACACATGGCTGCGCTGGGAGTGTTTGTGCTCCTTATGGCCGTGGCCACCTTGCGCCATTTGCAGTCCGTGCTGTCGCGCAACGAGTTCCGGAAGCTGTTCATCGTCGGCGGATTGCTGGTGGGCGTTGGCGTCTTTGTGGCCGTCGTGGTGCTCACCATGCTGGGCGTTGTGGCCCCGTGGAGTGGACGCTTCTACTCGCTGTGGGATACTGGCTACGCCAAGATCCACATTCCCATCATTGCATCCGTGTCGGAGCATCAGCCCACCACTTGGTTCTCGTTCTTCTTTGATCTGCACATCCTGGTGTGCGCCTTCCCAGTGGGAGTGTGGTACTGCATCAAGCAGATCAACGACGAGCGCGTTTTCGTGGTGCTGTACGCCATCAGTGCGGTTTACTTCGCTGGTGTGATGGTGCGTTTGATGTTGACCCTCACGCCGGTGGTGTGCATGCTGGCCGGAGTGGCCTTTTCGGGACTGTTGGATGTGTTCCTGCAAGAGGATTCGTCTAAGCGAATGGGCACAGCCATAAGCGCAGCCACCGAAGTGGATGAAGCTGAGGATTCCATTGAGAAGAAGACGCTGTACGACAAGGTGAGTTCTTACTAACACACATCCATGGGATTTGATTTTAAAATACATCGCATTTGCAGGCTGGCAAGCTGAAGCATCGTACTAAGCATGATGCCCAGCAGGATACTGGCGTCAGCTCCAACCTGAAGAGTATTGTTATTTTGGCCGTTCTAATGCTGTTGATGATGTTCGCTGTCCACTGCACGTGGGTGACCAGCAATGCCTACTCCAGTCCCTCCATTGTCTTGGCTTTCCACAACAGTCAAGATGGGTAAGCACCAAGTAGCATCATGTCTTCTTTAAACCTATCTAACCTTTTCTCCACTAGATCCCGCAACATTTTAGACGATTTCAGAGAGGCTTACTACTGGCTTTCGCAGAACACTGCCGATGATGCTCGCGTTATGTCTTGGTGGGATTACGGATACCAGATAGCGGGAATGGCAAACAGAACGACGCTAGTGGATAATAATACGTGGAACAATAGTCACATAGCGCTGGTTGGCAAGGCAATGTCTTCAACCGAGGAGAAGTCCTACGAAATTATGACATCTCTTGACGTGGACTACGTTTTGGTGATCTTTGGCGGTGTGATCGGCTATTCTGGCGATGATATCAACAAGTTCCTGTGGATGGTCCGAATTGCTGAGGGAGAGCATCCCAAGGACATTAAGGAAAGCGATTACTTTACCGACCGCGGTGAATTCAGGGTAGATGCCGAAGGTGCTCCGGCCCTGCTCAACTGCCTTATGTACAAATTAAGCTACTACAGATTCGGGGAATTGAAGTTGGACTACAGGTAAGCGGAAACATTTCTCTCAGGTAGCGATGCACACTAACTGCCTGTTTCAGAGGTCCATCTGGATATGATCGCACACGTAACGCCGTCATTGGGAATAAGGACTTCGATCTGACCTACCTGGAGGAGGCCTACACCACAGAACACTGGCTTGTTCGCATCTATAGGGTGAAGAAGCCGCATGAGTTCAATAGACCATCACTGAAGACCAAGGAGAGAACGATTCCTCCAGCAAACTTCATTTCGAGAAAGGTAGTGTACCCTGCAGCTCCCAATGAACTTCATTAACAATCTGATTCTTTGCAGAACTCTAAGCGTCGCAAGGGCTACATACGAAACCGACCGGTTGTTGTTAAGGGAAAACGAACCTTGAAATAAACCCAAAAAAAAAATAATTGTATTGATCTTTCACCAATATATATAACTTGGTTAAAACACTTTACACATAGCACATAGTTTGGTGAAAGTGTGTCCACCGCATCCTCATGTTGAGGGCTTTAATCGCCGCCTCAAATTCAACTTTCACATACTTCCCGACTCGTGCGACACAATTTTATCGAGTTGCTGCTTTCGTAAAATTTCCGGTTCCTTCGATTTAAATCTGTTCGCGGCTCCACCATTCATTGTCTTAAGCTAGCAATTCAATAAAGCAGAGTGTACATTTTTAAACCTTAATATCTATCATAGTTATTCATTTTTATTTGAACAGTAGCGATCTACAGCTCATAAGTCAAATGGCTAGTTAGTAGTGCTAGTTATCATTACGGCGACGTCGTTGGATTTTTCGTTCCAGGTCCCTGGACTTTTGCTTCTTGGCGGGAACGAATACGTCGGGCTCGTCGGGTTCATTTTGGTTAGAAGACTTGGGCTGAACCATGTTGGTATCGAAGTTGAACTCATCGTTGGAGTTGGCCAGTTGTCTGCGAAACACTGCGGCGCTGTTGGTGATCCGTGCTTTGGGATGCGAAGGAGGTAGCCACGAAACAGTCTGTGTGGTCGAGTTATAGAAGTAAAACGCCTTGCAGCCCTTATCGTAGACATCCTTCCAGCCCGCCTCCAGTGGATACTTCCGCAGCAATCTCTTGTAGCGCTTGAGATACCTATGGCTGGGCTGCGAAAGCGGCGAGCTGTTGAACTTGTTTACGCAGTACAGCGAGCACTTGTGGTATATGTTGTATTTGTTGGGACACAGCTTGTAGCCATGGTAGGACTCGTTCACGCCGATCCGCTCCTTGATGCGGTGCGACCAGAACTTCTCCTCGACGCTCCTGCGCTTGGGCTCCGGCGATGTGTCCTCCTTGTACGGGTAAGGGCCGCTCTTGTCATCGTCATCGTAGTTCTCGGCTATAATCTCTTCTATAGCTTCTGAAATCGGTGCTGCTCCTGTGGAAAGCTGAAGTTGGTTATCCTCTTTTTGGATTCTATACTGGTCTTTGTATTTACCCGACTGTTTGGTCACAAGTCCGCGCTTCTTCAGGCGCTGCAATAGTGCAGCTGGCAGGCTCATTTTGCTATTATTCTATTGTTAGTTTAAATAAATACGGTGCGGAAATAATATCAATATAAAATAATATGACCATGGATGTACGTGCATAAAATACCACACTTTCAAGAAACTTGTTTGTTTCAAAAGATAATTTTTTAAACGAAAAGTACTGAGATTAGATTATAAGTATATGATATATTGTTAAATATAAAAAATATAACTTTTGTTACTATTTTATTAAACCAAATTATTTCAAATAGAGAATATAATTTCACGGAATGGTATTTTGTGCCCCTGAGACGTATGGTCATATTATTTTCAGCTGCTCGAATAATATTTCAGGTCAGCTCAATTTGACTGATTATTATTAAATTGAACAGCAATATGGCCGATAACGCAGAACCACTGACTTTGTCCAGAGGTAAGGGTGCATGCTAACCATTCCCAGTTGGAGGAAACTCACACCCAATGCTCTAACTTTCAGATGTCAAAAGATCGATAGAGCTCTTGGAAAAGCTGCAAGCGAGTGGCGACTTCCCCACGACAAAACTGGCCGCCCTGCAGAAGGTGCTCAACTCGGACTTCATGACCTCCGTGCGGGAGGTGTACGAGCACGTCTACGAGACGGTGGACATCCAGGGCTCCCACGACGTGAGGGCATCCGCCACTGCCAAGGCCACTGTGGCAGCCTTCGCAGCCAGCGAGGGGCACGCTCATCCCAGAGTCGTCGAGCTCCCGAAAACGGAGGAGGGTAAGACACGCCCCTATGAGCTAAGAATCGAGGGGATTCCCCTATATCATAAAACCAATACCTTGATTGTAAAGGTCTATAGACCGAGAATATATGTTTCTATTATACATCTTATATGGAAAGCTTTATCAATCTTTAATTTTTGTTTTTCAGGCTTGGGTTTCAATGTAATGGGGGGCAAGGAGCAAAACTCGCCCATCTATATATCCCGAATAATACCTGGAGGCGTGGCTGACAGGCATGGTGGTCTGAAAAGGGGAGATCAACTTTTGTCTGTGAATGGTGTGGTAAGTCATTAATTCAGTTATGTACCTTAACTCCTTAAGAACTTGCAAAATATCAATATTTCAGTCTGTCGAAGGAGAAAACCACGAGAAGGCCGTAGAGCTATTAAAGCAAGCTGTCGGATCTGTAAAGCTGGTGGTACGCTACACACCAAAGGTTCTCGAGGAAATGGAAATGCGATTTGATAAGCAACGCAACACACGTCGTCGCCAATAAGGCACATCGGCAAAAACTTGTGCCATAGTAGTTTTTGCCATTAGACCATGCTGATATGCACGTATCAAGCCCTTTACGAATAATATAATTTAACACAAATACCATTTATATATTATTTATTACAAAGAAACTCTGGAAAATTACTCTTTAATCGTAAAAAGTGAGTGTTATGTATTTGTAACTAATTACCGCGTTGGTTTTTGTTCCAATAAATGTAATTAAAACTGTCAGACAATGCAAATCTTTTCTTCATAAGTTTCAGTCCATAAATGGGGCCCATTTCAAAACGCAACTTTGTAAATTTTAGTACGATTGCCGTAGAAAATATAAAAATACAGTTTTATTGCTTTTCTTTACAACGTATAACTTTTCACAATTTAGGAGAAGGATCGGTTCTTCAGCTTTTTAAGGAAATCCTTGGCCTGCTTATCACCTAGTCTGTATTCCAAGGCACGCAGTGATTCGGAATCTGAAAGCACATAACATGTATAAGTTTCCAGTTTTAATCTGCCAAAAGTATGATTAGGTACCTGTATACTCTGGTCTGGATAGATTCATCATTATTTGCTCGCCCGGTGGTGTCGCTTCCAGATCTGCGAAAGATATATAGCTCTCTGCTATATACTGGCTCGACATGCCGAATAAATCTTTATCTTTGATGCTAAATACAATAAGACTATTCTTTTCACTTCGCTGGTGGTCACTCAAGTTTCTGCCGAATGAAGGTATATTTATATATGGATGCATAAATTAAAAAGTAACTACTTACATACGAAACTCCTGATCGTAAAGCGGAAAACAACTTTTGTTGTGCACGTTGGTCTTCACAGTGGGTACGTCGTTGAATCGACTTGTGGGCATGAAACTGGCCTTAACAAATGAGTCCACCGAACCATTTGAATCCATTGGCAGCAGATTGCGAGCATTTAAGATATTTAACTATAAGATATTTAACTCATTAAGCGGATTTTATGTTTCAAATGATTGAAGTCCTACCAATAAGCCGGTATCAGTTAACTGAGCCGTGATGGTAAGTTGTCCATATGGAGATGACTCTTGGCTCTTTTGGTTTTCTAGACGCTCCAAGTAATACTGATGAATAAGATCCGATGTCTCCAGGGAATAAAGCCTTAGTCGACTTTGAATTGAAGACAATATTTTTATGTCTGAAGTTTGAAGGTTGCCCATTTTAAAGCAGTCCATCATTGTCTGAAGAGTATTGTTCAAATTTTGGAAGAAAGCTGGTGGTCGGCGTTTCTAAAAAGATAATCAATTTCTTTTTATATTGTTTCATACTTGATAGGTCAGAACTTACGTCAAGATTTGATTGAATTAGATCATACATTATAATGGATAACTCTGACCAAATGCCATCCAGTATCCTCTGGAAATTAATCTCATTGAGAGTATCGTAGAGTGTGGCCAATGAGGATTCCAGGTACATCATTAACTGGTCCATGGAGTTGGAGTCCTTGGCGAGCACCTCAGCACCTTCGGCCAAGTATCGTCTAATTGGCGGTGCCATTTTCCTGGCCACAATCTCTATGAGCTCAACAATCTGATTGCGTTCGGTGTCCAATGCATTTTCAATGACAGTTTTGATGGTGCTTGCGCATCTCTCAGCCTCTAAGTTAGTTCGATACTCCCCCAATCTCTTGATAATGTCATCAATGCTAAGTTCCTGAAATAAATTATTTGTTTTCAATAAATTTGTTTGATTTAGGTAAATAAAACCTCTACCTTTATGAATGAAGGTAAGCTCTGCCGGATGTAATCCATGTTGTTTATCGCTATGCACCACTCCTCCGACAAAACTATAAAATAAATAAATTCAATACAAACAATATATGATAAAAAATGGTTTCCAATAGAACTTACTGAAATTTTTATTGTTATCATCAGCAATAAAAATATTCTCAACTCTGCGGGACATCTGTTGGGCATAAAATATGCAGCAGCGACAAAGATCCTGTAAAATTATAATAATTAGTAAAGATAACATAACTATATTTGTATTCAATCTCACATTGACGATTTTGGCTACGAAGATGT
The DNA here is from genome assembly GCF_000001215.4 of Drosophila melanogaster. NCBI lineage: Eukaryota > Metazoa > Arthropoda > Insecta > Diptera > Drosophilidae > Drosophila > Drosophila melanogaster. Next base: position 25,062,594 of record NT_033777.3, on the reverse strand, counting down.
AGGAACCCTCGACCTCTGGCCAGTCAAGTTGTTGCCAAAATATCTTGATTTGGTAGAATATGGAAAGTGTGTCCACTGCCGAGGAGCTGTATTTCACTGTTTCATCGACCGCTTTCAGCTGATCCAAATCAATTGCTTTCTGGATGCGACTCAATGCCTTAATTATTGAAATATCCAGCCAGTGGGTAACTCCCCTCTCGAACCACGGGTAAAAGTTGGACAGTTCCAGGGGCTCGGAGCAAAGAGATTCTCCTGTAAACAGAAAAATCAATTAGTGATTTGCTAAGAGTGAGGACTTCAGTACTTTACCTAATTGAACGTAACGTTTGAGTATTAAATAGACTTCAAACAAAGTCGTGCCCATATTTACATTCTCAAGGTTGGGTAAATATTCGAATTGATCGTCTGGCACATCCAATCTCTTAATATTATTGCACACTTCTATTATAATCGATTTACAGATTTCAGCAAGCTTGGAGTCATAAAATAAATAAAGTACAGCGGAATAGTTAAGCTGAATTTTGCTGGAAATGAACAAGGTAAATAATAAATGATTGATTGATTCATCGATGCACAATTGTAAAACTTACTGGTAAAAGATTTTATCGAAGTATTCCATTGCACGTTGCAGGTCAGACCGCACCATTTGTATCAGTTTAATGACGTACTGCAGCTTTTCGTCATCGGTTTCGGTGTTCTTAGATTGCCTGCTGCCCTCCACTATGTGCTCCAGCCATTCCCTTGTCCCCGTGTTGATAGCATCCTCAATGGCAGTATCAATATTGCACGTTTCATCAGTGTCGTTTGTGTGTAGCCAACCATACACCGATTTGGGGAATATGTCTACACTCTCCGGCACTTCCAGCTCCTTAATCTTCTTTAGAATATCCAGAACTTCGTTCAGAGCTCTAATTATGTTTTTATCACTGGTGTTTTTGGATCTTAGTTTCCTTAGCACTGCGAAGCACGAGGGAAGCAGTCGTTTCACGCCATCCCAGAATGTTTTCACATCCTCGGAGTCGTTCTGCATGTAAGTAATCACTGGCACCACCACGTCCAGAATTGAATTGAATAGTGTGAAATTGAGTTTGTGCGTCTCATGGATGGTGCTGTACGCGTGCCACTGGCTGAGCGCACAGTCGAAAGGAGTTAGCCCACTCTGGGCAGCATGCTGGGATCGAATGAGTTCGGCATTGGGACTGAACTTGCCGCTCCACCAGTAGTTGGCCACCTGCGAGGTTTCCAGCTCGTACATCAGGAGCAGTTTCAGTAGGTTCTTGTGCTCCTGAACGGCGACACTTTTGTTCTTCTCCGCACTCAAGGCCAGATTAACCAGAAGTGATCCTCGACTGCGTCCCTTGCTTCCCTTTTCCAGGTTATACCATACGGTGAGGCCGGAAACGGGAATAGACTGAAGGATATGTGTGTTTTTTTTTTAGTGTTAAGATCTTTGATAATATTAGATCTTTTCCTACCTTCAATGTAATTGCAGCTCTCCCAATCAGTTCATTATCATGTTTTCCCGAGGAAGCTGTTACAGCAATTTCCTTCATCAGCTTGCTAAGTCCTTTCACACCCTTAACATCCAGGATTTTGTTGACTTTTTCCTTGACGGTTTCCGCAGCATCAAAGTCCCTGAAAAAAGGTAAAATATTAAATGGGAATCATGCGTTAAAATAGATAAATGGGATTCTAGCATGAAATTCTAATGTTATAAAACTAACACAACGTACTTTACTTTAACTACTCAAACATATTTCAAAAAGAATGATGAGTTTTTAAGATGCCATACCTTCGAGTTAGTTAGTTTCAGACCATAAACCTATTGATCCGCGATAAGTGCAATTTAGAGTTCAAGAAACGTTATCAGCCAGATAACGTAGGTTTTATGAGTGCGTTATATGAGTTCAATATGCAAACAAAGTCACACTTACCACACTTCAACGATAAGAACTTCGTCTCGAGCATTTTCAGTAATTGGCCTAGCAAGAAAATAAACATTAACAAATATATATCAGTTTTTATACGAAATAATCAAGACTCACAGTGAAAAGTGCTCCTCCCATATGGGATTCAATGTGGCAGGCTTGACCGATGAGTTGTATCGATGGGAGCCATTCGATTCCAAGTACAGGGTAACAAACGGATCGGACAAGCCGTTTGAGTCCTTGGACATGAGGTTCTCGGCCTTTATAATCTCGACATTTAGTCTAACATTGGGCGGTTCTTTCAGTCGCGCCGCCTCATAAATTTCCTCATGAGTGGCGTTCGGAATTTTGAATGCATCCTGCACGAATTCGACCAAACTGTTTGTGCACTCTTCGTTGTTTTCACAGCCAATGTTGTTGAAAATTTCAAATAATATCTCTTCATAGAGATCTGTGACCTGCAAAAGCAAAGGCAACAATTAGTTTAATCCCAAAACGCAGGCGACATTTATAAACCATCTAATCGGTGAAGTATTTTAATTTCTTTGAGCAAAAATAGAAATAAGTCACTTCTCTAAAGGTCAAAGCCTAAGTAAATATCGACAAATTCCAGAATACGGAAATATAAACAAATCTTCGCAGGGAAATTGGAAAAACAGACCCAGCTGAGGTCATGTTTGCTTAGATACATTCTATATAAGTATCTACTGGATGCTCGCTACAGTGAAATGTTTTATCATTCCCATAAACTATCCACTAACATAAATATTGACTTAGCTCCAAATTCGAATCAATAAACTTCTTAGAATGTTCACATTTTCGCTGATTTTTTTTTTGGTATCTTCTAGCTACACTTTACATAATTTTCAATTATGATTTTGGCAAAAAAAAAACAAGTACATAAATATATGTATTTAAGCACTGAAATACTCTGTGCACTTAACTCGAGTGACTCAACAATTATGCCAAATCAATGAACTTATACAATCGCTTTTGTTTACCGAGGCACTGATGAACCGATTCCCTCGGATATTCTTAAGATCAGTTCATTATGGATTACAGATATATCCATATCTAGATATAGCATCCAAACTTCGTTCTCTACTTACGGTCATCGAGTGGCAGACCGCCTTGGCATGGGAATCAAGTAAATGCTTGTGGACACCACGGAAGTGTCGACTGGAAATGCTTCCATTCCGATTCAGTATGCTCATCCGTCGCTCGAATGGTTTGTTGAGCGACTGGGTGGAGGATGCCTTCCGCGGCAGTCTGATTTCGTCGCATCCGGTGCGCGTACTGGATCTAGTTAGGCTATTGGTTTTCGAACTTTGGTTAGACGAACTGTGGTTTTGGGAGCCGAACTTGCTCAGAACACGTGGTAGCGATAGGTAGCTCATGATCGAACCCAGCCACTAACCGATCACTCCACTTTTTCAATGTTTTTCTCTAGGTGCAAGCGAAATTGAAATTTTTGGCAAATACTCTCTGGCAAATATACAATTCGATATAGACGCACATATTATCGAGCACGATCGGATGCGCTGGTGGACAGATCGTGGACACCCACGGACTCAGGAACACCGACTGGACACAACCGCTTCGGAGAAGAGTCTGTAGCTAAGTACAATAGCGTCCGGTGTGGGAAATCTTTGCGATATCCGAAATATCTTGACGTTGACCATGAGATAAAAAGTGTATGCGCTCAATTCGATTCAGATTGCTTGGTGTATTTGTGCATACTCGTATGTACACGATGATGGCCAAGTGTTTGTGAGCAATAATAAAGCAATCTTAAGAGAAAATGGTCTATTTTCGGATACAAAAAGGAAAAGCTCAAGGTGGTAATGAAAAATGTATTTTCTAAAGTACATTAAGCTTTCTCCCCGCCTCCCTTCAATTGGCCGCTCTAGGGTTCTTCAATGTTTGCATGTTCTGCAGTGCTTGTTTATGCTGTCAGTATACATTATTCGGTTTGTTTATACAGTCCGACTATATAGGCAAGTTCTTTTGTTTATTGTGCAAGCGTTTCGTTTCTATGGACACGACTTCATTTTCGGTTTCTGTTCAATTAAACTACACCTGCCCAGACGGCAAACATGCGAACAGCAAAATGTTGGCACAAGATAAAACATTGAATTAACTCGTAGGCGATCGTTACGCCGCGCTGCAAACTGGAAAACTGACCTATGTCGCAACTTCCTCGGTAGTCGGGCCTAGGAATTACACATGACGTGAATGTGACCAGGCTCAAAAGCCATCCATATTCACCAATACCCACCATGGTGGATAGCTAGTTTGGGAGTCGACCTGGTAAAACCCAAACTGAATGACGGAGCTTTATCTTGATGTACTTTCACTCGAATCCTAAAAGCTACAGTGCATACTAACCCAACAATTCAAAACGAGTTCGTAAAGCGGCGATTATCAATACTCTATCATGAATATATATGTATATATATATTAGGGCGGATTAAACCATAAATCATCCTTAAACTGAGTTTTACGAATTCACAAGAGCTCGTATGAATCACATGTATAAATATGAAAAATCTCTTAACGTACGCATTTGGGAGTATGTAAGATACTAAATTAAATAAATAATTTAGTAATCTTATGATTAAACTATAGGTTACGTTTAGTATAAGCTGGAGCTCTATTAGTTGCACCAGTTGGAATGCAGTTTGATTGTCTGATTCGTTGTGACCTTTTAATGGCTTTGTCAACCTGATTCACAGCACTGATTTCTCAATTACAAAACTTACATTCATCACTGGCGCCGAGTCCAGAACTGAAGTGCTGATATCCTTGTCCGAACTGGACGCCAGTGTACTCTCGGTGGCAAAGGTATCGATGCTGGTGCACTCCGAATCCTGGCTGAGTTGCAAAGTGCCATCGGGACTCTCGTCCGAATCTTCTTCTCCGCCGCTGCCATTTTCCTCCAAGGGAGCCAGTGAACTTTTGAGGACGCCCTCATCGATTTGGGACTTCTGCCGCAGTAGGGATCCAAACTTTTCGAAAAATCCATCATCTCCGTCTTGCAGTCTGCGGAAAAAGTGCAATTAGTAAATAATTCGAAAAAAGTCATTAAATATTATCTGCACTGGCTAGTCATCACTTAATGGGGATTTCATTTCGATTAGGGATACTCGTACTATGAGCAAGCTTATGTAGATGTATTTGAAAGCCCAGTGAAAAATACCCTAAAACTGAGTCATGTTTTAGTTGCGAGTGGGTGGTAAAATCGATCTGTGGCTTCCCCCACTCCCTTACATCACTTGCCATTCCTCACGCACACACGTTAATTTCACTTGATAATCTTTAATTTATCTGATGACACAGTTCCAGTTCTCCAAAATGTTCATATTTGTCTAGAGAAATAGAAACACACATTTCGGCTCGTCTGGCGAACAAATGTTTGTCTATCGGTGAGTTTTCAAGTTTTCTACAGGTATGCGTGAGTCTGTATTTTATTCATCCAACTTACTGGTGTTCATGCTCCGTGGGTGGATTCATTTTGAGCTCCTGCAACTTGAAGAAGAAGCCCTTCCACATCTGCTCCTCGTCCATTGTGATGTTGCGTTTTTAGCTTCAGAGGCACTGAATCGAAATCGGAATCCAACAAGTGTCACCGGAGTGTAGAAACATACTAACGGCTTATTTGCACCGAAACCGAAACGAACAAACGATGTGATTCATTGCCAAAGCTGCTCTCCGACGTAGATTTTTCTCAGTGGTATTCACACGCTCTTCCCTACACTATCGCAAACACATTATAATGAGCTATGGATGTTTGTAGTATCTAACATTGGGCGAAAGTGGGGAAATGGGAAGGAACGGGATGATACATACAGACAGACACCTGTTGCCATGGTGATCGGACGTTTTTTCTAGCTCTCATGCTAATGATTTTAAAAACTTATAGTTTGTAACTCTTGAAATTGTTGAATGAAAATCCATTAAGAAGTTACCAATCATCAATGGTTCTAATGGTGGTAAGCCTCACGCACACCTGTTTATGTACATATACTCTTGAAGGGCTAGGTGTTGGTATTCTTGTAACTACCTTTGCAGACTGGTGCTTCCATGGTCAAACTACGCACTTTAAGGCACATTTTCAGATGCCAAGCTAAATTATGTGCGCAACTATTTAACTACTTTAAAAACATACCTTATTTTTTCAAATATCCTTAATTCCGAGCGCCGGAAGTAACTTTTTAACATGATTAAGTCCTTTGCAAGGTCAGAATGCCAGATTGAATTAGGCTAAGAGGATTTGCAAATCCATTAGGAATTTCCTTAATTTCAATTCGAATTAACGTCTCCGTTTGTTTTTTTCGCACCCTTTAAAACTTTATTTATATCTTTTAAAATAAACAAAGATTAGATTAGATCAGTTTTGTTTATTAATTTGGTATGTAAGATATACCAACATAAATGAATCTACCGAATACCGTATTTCGATAACTTACGAATGGCAGCCCTGCAGTCCGATAATCATAACAAACCCACGGCAATAACAACAAACAAATCGTATCTCTTGTTTTTGCTGAAATTATAAATTAAAAAGCAATGAATTTAAAGTATAAGCGGCGCTACGAGAGCTTAAAACGCTCCGTCAAGAGTTATCTACTGGTAAGATCTTAGAAACTAGGGCGAAGTTATGCAAACTTAAGAGTATTTACAAGAAACCTTAAGATTCCTACTCACATATATGTTTACATTATAGCATAAAACATTTACGGGAAGTTATATGATCTATTAACTTTATAATACCAATTTCAGGAGAACGCCGCCCTCACGGATGAGATCTGTCGTCTGCAGGCCGAACTATCTGTGACCCGATCCCAAAGACTTTACTTGATAGAGCGCCTCATGTTTCACGAGGGCTTGGAGAAATCCAACAGTGGACGACCCAGTGTCTCGAATGGAAAAAACGACGCCGCTGAAACCACAAAGAAATACAGTCCTGTAGTTTCGCATAAGAACCCCGTCGAAGATAAGCCAAAAAATGTTACAATTGTACGGAAAAAGAAGCCCATGTTTCCGATGAACCTAAATAATGTATTACTCCACTCACTGGGCGAGATTATATCAGTGAATCCCAATTTTCACACTGAGAGCTGGATATATCCCGTGGGATATGTGGCCACACGAATCTACGCCCATCCCAAGGATCCGCGCAAGAAGTGTGTGTTCACATGTAAGATTTTAAATAACGCCGGGATTCCTCAGTTCCAAATAATACCCGACAATGATCTGGATGGAGTTTTCTTCGGAGAAAGCGCCAATATGTGTCACATGGAGCTTCTAAACTCCATTCAGCGGTCTCCCTGCGTTAAAATTAAAATACCGTTCGACGTACAGGGCGAGGTTTTCTTTGGCTTGTCAAACCAAAAAACACAATCGCTGCTTATGATGGATCCTGCCTTTCATCAGTGCACGAATTTCAAGGGATTCGCGGTGCAGAATGTGCAGTCCTTAAACAGCGCGTCTTTATCCTTTGAGACGCTCCAGGGATTTCTATCTTGATAAGATCTGTTTTTACTATTTGATTCTCGATATAAGAATAATAAGTTTATAATATAAAGACGAATTTTATTTCTCTGATACAATCGTTGCGAGAAGTACTTAGTTATGTACCTAAGTATGTACCTGGTACATGATACGAAAACACTAAAAACCCGAAACAGCTGATCTGTTTCAATTCCATCTCGTCCGTTTCAAAATATACTTTCCAGCTGTATAATACGTTATAATACAGTTTAAAATATTAAATTATTACGAGTGTTTGGGACAGATTGGTTAACAATTTCCAGTTAAATAGATAACATATTATTCTAAAAACTCTTTGTCCCACTTCCGCATGATTCAATGTGCTAAAATCATATGTTTTATGTGGGCATTCGCGGTTATTTCAAATGAAACTGTGCATTTGTACAATTGTTGTCAACTATCGACTTTTCTATAGAAATGCCGAAAAAAACAAGCTGGCAACCTGCCGAGGCAATCGGAAATACAACCCTCGAATCGAAACATATGTACACAACACCTATCTGAAAAGTATTAAACAATATTTTGGGAAAGTTGTTTTGGCTAGCGTTAAATTAAACGACATCCCAACCAGCAGCTGAGGATATAGCCAACCAACAGAATCGGAATCAATCAAGATGGGGAGCATAGAAAAGGCGTGCATATCGGGATTTCTATGCCGACTGTGTTCAGAGATGCACCGCACAGTAATACATATTTATAGTGATCATGGCCAGCGTTTGTGTCTTGTTGAGAAAATCAACGGTTACCTACCAATTACAGTGAGTATTGCCAACTAATGGACGCTGCTGAAAAGGCGGAGCTACACACAAATCACGTTCCCATCGTCAAGGATGTTTGTGTGTACCCAATGTCAGCCATTCCAATAGTTTTTCCCAACTATCAGCATCTTGTTAAATAATTTATTGATTTATCACCTACTGCTCAATTGCACCAGATATCTCCGACTGATCCATTGCCAAAAACCATATGCAAATCATGTCTGCATCGCGTGGAGCAGCATTACTCGCTCCTGATGCGTCTGACGCGGATGCGGGAGGAGCGCAAGTTTAAGTTAATCAAATACAAAGCACAAGTAAGTAGTTGTAGTATTGTTCCATACAAGATAATTGTACCCAATACCTATATCATTGATTATCCAGAGAAATCCCTCGATATCCAGCGTGGAATCGGAAGAGGACGTGGTGAGTTGTACAGTTCAATCTATTGAAGAGGCATCATCTCACCCAATTCGTTCGGCTTTTCCAGATAAATTCAAGCTCGGTTCACGAGTTCCCCAATCGGAATGAGGAGGATCAAGCGACCCGCCGCAGCGAGTCGACGAGCACCCAAGCTGAAACTGGTCCACAGACCCAGGAATCCCAATCCCCCAAGTCAACAAAGACCGCAGTGTCCACACCAAACAGCAGCGAAAGCCACGATGCCAGTGGTGCTGGGCCCAGCAATAGAGACCGAAAAGAGACTGGCACAGGCAACTCGGAAACGGGTAGCACTACTCGGGAAGGAACCCATGCAGATTAATAACTGCTAACCTCGTCTCTGGTCGGTGGAGCTATATATACGAGTACTTGACTATGTATATATATAGACGCGTTTGTGTGTACGTACGTTTAGATTGGAATAAAGTAAGCATTTTATTTAATTGTCTAGTTAATTTCGAATACATATGATAAGTGAACCATTAAAACGGAGTTCTTACTGCGGATTTCGGGGTATGTTTTCCTAAGATAGCACATTTTGTGGTTGCCATCGCTTCTCTCAGTCCGCACAACGTGGCATATCCACTTTGCTTACCTCAATCTTATCGCAGCACCATTTTAGTGGCTAAATTCTTTTCGCATGATAGCAGCCAGTTCTTCGTTCCACTAAGTTTGAATGTTGGCATGGCTTGTGGTTTCAGTTGTATGTTGCTCGATATGGAAAAGCTCCTTGGTTCATCGATTGAAGCAGACCGAGATAATGTGCCCATGTGTCTCGTTAAATTGCTTTCCATTTCATCCTTCACACAGAAACTACCAACACAATAATTATTTCAGCAGTTTGGTAATTAAACTATTTCTTTAATCGTAATTAATGAACATGTAGGTATAGGTAGGATAGTAGGTTCCTTTAACTTATTTGAAAAAGAAGCAAATACATAGATTCGTATCGGTACTACCAGCAGATATTTGAACATTTATGTTATGTTCTTTCTCGATATGTATGTATTTCATGAACCCCGTGACTTTTGTTCCAATTCATTTTAAACCTCGTCTGTCTTTGCAATGTTCGTTTTTTTATTGAGCCTAACAATACGCACGAATACGCTGAATACTTAAAATTGTCAATCAGAATGGTATTATGATTACTTAGTTTATCTTGCTTTTCCTATCACTAATGTTTCCTGCCATTTACATACACATATGTATACGCCAACCGATGAGGTGCATACGTACATAGTGGGGAAAACACTTGTGCTTGCAATTGTCGTTACATCTTAAGTTAGTAAACGTATATTGTTTTTAGTTGCGGCTTCAATTCTGGAGGTATCACTGGAGTGTGTTCCACTTTTCGAGTAACTAGGCGCTTGAACCGTCCACTGAATTGCTTGCGAAATCCCTTAAAGCTGCTCTTATCACTTGAGGCCATCATGTCCTGGAAGAATGAAGAGTATTTTATAAGTATAAAATTTGGTAAAATCTTAGAAACTCCGAAATAAATTAATATCTCTACATTCACTTATTATGTATAATATTTACTTAGTTACACGCTGATTGTGAGTCATATTCTAGTTTTTGCCTTATCGCTAATGCATATTTCAAAACTGCAAAATTTCTAGAACGTGTCAAGTTACTTTTGTTGATTCATTGAATCGGGGAGTTTCCTGAATTTAGTAATGTAAGTGTTTCGCCAAAAAGTCCTTGTACGTTTTATGAATATCTGTGAGATGTGCAATTGTGCAAGCGAGAAAGTGAAAACCGGAAAACAAAAGTGATTTAGCCCTTCCTTAATTATAAACATACGATCCGAGTGAATTTGTTATTTATGAACCCCAGCTGACCTGCGCTTGTATATGCGATTCTCTAATCTTATCTTTGAAATTCCTCGGTATAGATCTATTTATGGCCGAGCGTGCCCAAGCAAAAGCCTATAATATATTGCCAAATGTCCGTATGTACATAGGTTCAAACCGCCATACATACTAATGACTTAAATGGCAATTGCTGAAGTGCAAACAATTTGTTTCCCCTTTATCTTCCGCCAACACACGAGCACAAAGACTAGGAACTAACTATACTGCGTACAGACGACGGTCGCCCGTGGAGTATCTAATAATCGTTACGTCATGATAATCTGCACTGCGGAGGAAACTTGTCGAATGGGCGAATGGGCGAATGGGGTGGGTGGTCTATCTATTACACAGGAACTATGCAGGCGAAGCAAAAAATAAACTACGCCATATACGCTATCTCTTTACAATCTTAATTCGCTCGAAAATATATTATATACCATATTATAAAGTTGTATCTGATCCTAACTTACATGATATTCCAACGCTTTTACTTTCAGTGTGGACTTACCGGACTCAGGCAATTGTAGATGTGCGGTGTGGGCGCCTTTGGGGGGAATGTCCACTCCGTTTGGATGGAGCACCCATTCCCGTTCCCGTTGGCGTCGCAAACAGCTGGTGCATTACTGGTCCTCACGAACGTAACGCTCTGGGTTTGTTTGGCAGGTGCTGAAGATGACGATGGTGTGGTGGATGCGGATGCGGCAGCGGATGGGGCCTTGGCCCTGGTTTTGCCCTCGCTCGATTCCTTCATTCTTATGTGGTCGTCCCAGTAGCGTGTAAATATGTTTTTGGTGTGCTGGACGTCGGTGGACGATGGATGGTGCTGGTGCGGATGCGGGGTGTTCAGATAGTCGGTTACAGAAACATCACGTTGACAACATTTACTGCGGACAAGACGCATCGTTAATTTCCCAGTGATACCCTCGATCGGTGCAAAGTTAGTTCATTTTTAAGGTACACGCGTATCACAGATGGTTTCTATTATATCGGTATGATATGTAAAGACATTTGCTATATGGCTAGCTAAATGTCGAGATGGCGACGGCGATTTCGACCATTGGCGGAAGTGGTTTTCGCTTTTCGGTATACTAATGCCTCGCCTGACTGTTTTGTTATTCGTAGTTTTCTTTTTTTTTTTTTTGTATTCGGGTTGTTTGCAGGTAGGGAGCTGTGTATTTAGCAGCTACGCAGCGTTACAGCGCGACTAGAATATCGATTTTCTGTAATTGGGCTGGCGTTTTGGGTGGTGAGTTAGTCATGATGGCTGCGCACTATACTTTTTAGCTCAGCCCCTACTCCGAAGTTTGGTTATATTCAGCGGTTCCTTTGTTTGTTATGTTTGTTGTTGGGTTTTGGCCAGTTTCTCTATTGCGAGTGCCTTTCCCGAGGTGGTGGTGTATTTATAGGAATGACACTTTTCATCTTTTCAATGCTAGACATAACTTACACAATATAATCAAATTTGTTGTTTTTCACTAGGCCAAGCGGAGGAAAACCGAAACGGAAAAGCAGAATAGCGTAGAAGCAATAAAGCAGAAAAACAGACAGACGTGTCGAGTATTTTCTAGTCGTGGTGCTCGTGCAGGGGAAAAATGCGATTAATGCTGGCACTCTTCACTACAACCACACATCCACACAAATGCGACCGTTGAATGTCTGCACATTTTCTTGAACTGTTCTACACGTAAGTACGCACATTAGATTCGACTTGGACTTCAGTTCGGTTCGGATGGCAGCGAGTATCTGAATCGCACAGAACTCGCACTCGACTGAACAAAACAAAAGCTACGAATCTGACTCATGTGCGCTCGCTTGACTACAGCCACAGCCAACCAAAATCTCAATCGAAAGTCGCTGCGAATGCGAATGTGAGTGTCGTGTGAGTGTAGTGTTCTCTCTCGATCTACCGATATCGATATACCGCACTACACATATATACGTCCCACTCGTATTCGTAATCGTTTTTGTGTTCGTGTGTACTCCTCGCTCTTTTTTCAAGACCTTCTGACGTCAGCTGACATTTAGCGAGCACTGTGTTTTAACCAACACCAATTCGGGTACATTTGCGTGTATTTGGGTATCAGCGGGTGTATAAATAGCGTGTTTTGAGTGATTTACCCCAAGATACAAAAAATCCAGGTTCCGAGGAATACGCTTACGCCAACGATGACCGCTGCGAAACAAATAAAAAAAAACTGCCTAACAACACGATCGCGAATCTCACGCTTTACGAAACGAAACGCTGCTTTAATTTGAGCGTTCCACGCCAAACTATCATCGCACTTAAGCAATTGGCTAGATTGCTAGCCGAGTTAGCCCCTGAACTCCGAGCCCAGTTGCTAAATGGGCCGATCTAAATATTTTTGTTTGCTTGCCCGCTAATTAATTGAAAGCAATCAAGAGATAGGATATAGGTATTGTCAGCGTTGTGCGCCAGTGAACAATGGATCTTTTGCGATATTAGGTATCCATATTTGCATGTTCCGCTTCCACCGTTCCAGCCAAAAGAGCTGCCAGTTTTTGTGGCGTTAGGAATTGCAGCAGTTGAATTTTCGCGCCCACTTTTCCGCTAATTGTTGTCACTCGACTAATTCAAAAACGTCGTGTTTCATTTAGTCTTTATATTAGTTTTATTTCGACTTATTTTTTGTTTTCGCAGGCTCTGAACTGAATATTTTGGCAACCTTTTTGCCAACGAATAAGAGAGCAACTAAGGCGAAAATACTCAAAGTCGCCAGCGATGTTATGTTTTCAGCTGCAAAATAACTTTGCAGTGGGCCCAAAAATTCGTTTCTGAAAAGCACGAAAGTTAAAACATTAGCTCATTTGATCATTGGTTATTAGGATAAACGTTGTGTAGTATTAAATTCGATCTTCTCAAACCAGGAACTGTTTTAACCAGGGTATAATTGATTAATGTAATATTGTTTATGTACAAACTGGATAATATACAACGGTTACGATTAACATTTGGTTCGATATTAATCAACGGAGTGATATTAACAATTGTTTTATGCTCGATGGTGGAATCAGTGTCTATGTTGAATACCCTCAAACTGGCGTTATATGCAACCTTGTACCGGGGACAAAGAATCAGTATTTGTTAACTAATAGTAATTATTAATAGGTTTACAAGTTTTATCTTGGCTCACTTACTAAACACATGTATCAGTTTCTCACAAATCCCTATAAAAAGGTCATAATCGGACTTTGAGTTTAAAATTCGATCGATGGATGAATTTAAAATCATTTTAGCTATGAGAGGAATACTTACACGGCACTTGGGATTGCGGGCACTGGTTGAGGATGGCTCTGGGTATATCCCTTCTCAGCAAACTGGACAAAGGCTTCGGGACTGTATTGCTTGGCTGAATATTTGTACATCTTTCCTTGCCTCAAGCTGTAATGATTATAATTTATATAATCTATTCTTGGACACAACCAAAGCGATCAGGGCTTACAAAATAAAAGCCGGTGCTTCCAATACTCCCAGTCGCGTAGCAGTTGAGATTCCAGACTCCAAACTGTTCATGCGGGCAATATTCAGCTTTCGCTTTAGCTTTCCGCCCACAGACTCCCAAACGGCATAGAGTCGCTGACAGACGGTACATTCGGCCGAAGAGCTGGAAGTGGGTGTAGGTGAGCATATGTGCACATATATGTACATCTCATGACGCTTAGATGGCGACCTCAACGCATGACTAATATAGCTTACAAGAAGATAAACCAGTCCCCGGTAGTGGCACCCGACGAGGCTTGAGTCAGGTGCTCGAAGTTGTCGTCGGAAAGCTCTTTGACCGCTGGCTCTAAGTTGTCATTGAAGAAGTCTAGGATTTCGTCATCGTTGATCTCGCCATGGTATAGAATGGGTATTCCTCGCCTGAAGAACACCAAAGCGGGCTCCTTGCTGGGGTCATAGATGGATACCAGGTTGCTGTCCACCGACTGGACCACAATGGCCGACAAGGTCTCCTCCAGCTGGGCACGTATCTTGGTCACCATGTTCTCATATTCCACGCAGCGCTGGCAATTGTTTTTGTCTGCAATTAAGTGTGCTCGTTAGCCAGTAACCGGTGTACCATCCTCCATATGCACAGTGGACACGTAGGCTGGATTTCTCTGGCTGACTTTCCTACCAATACTCACTGAATAGGACAACCACATTGCTGCTGCCGGTCAGGAGTTGAATCAACTCGGTGTCGTCCACACGCCGCAAATCCTGGCCAACGGCACAGCCCAGACTCAGGGCTATAATAACAACCGATACTATGTGCAGCATTTTTTGGCTGTGGATCTGCAGCAGCGGAGTTGATCACTGGCGAATGCGAATGAATCCGATCGCAACTTGGATGCGGACGCAGAGTGAGCCCGTCTATCGATAGTCGGCGAAATGTATCGTCGCCAGTGATGCGCAAGGTGACAGCTTTCGTACCTAGGTACGTTTGCAGGTACAAATGTGTACCTTGGCTAATATTCTGGTAGATAGGCCGACTACTTAATGAGTACTGTTCAAGAACCTAATTAAGCGTATCAAGCCATCAGGATGTTGGATTGATTTAAGAACCAGTCTGAATCAATGATATGCCCCAAGTTCAAACACAAGAGTAAAATACGAAATACTTTTATTTATAAGACTTTAACAAATAAATAATCAAGTGTAATACAATTTGTAACAATGCATTTATAACTAATTTTGGTATTGATCTACGAACTTCTTCCTTCAAAACTTTCTATCGAGTTTATTACAAAATCGTATAGGTTCTCAATTTGTTGGGCTAGTTTATCTGTAAAAGGGAGAAATATAAATATTAATAATTAATGCTTAAAGCACTATATAGAAACACCTTACCCTTATCTGTCTCTACAAGTTTGCTTTCCATGCCATCGCTCTCACCAGATCCAGACATCATATCATCCTTGAAAATGTTTTTCAGCTTCGGCAGAACCAAGAGCAAGAAAATCAGGCCGATGAACTTGACGATTTTCTTGAATATCAACAGCTTGAGCAAAATCTTTCCAAGCGTATACAGATTGATCTTGGACTTAAGCTTTTCCAGAATGGAGTCGTGCGAATGGTAGGGAATGAACGGAGCTGGCTTGTAAAACGGAGGAGGTGGTGGTCCATAGGAAGGATAGCCAGCTGGCGGTCCATATTCAGGAGGAGGAGGCAGATAGTTGTTGTTAGGCGGTGGCAGGTAGTTGTTGTTCGGCGGCGGATTGTACTGGTATCCATTGTTCGGCGGAGGCAGGTACTCCGGAGCAGGTGTGGCTGGAGGCAAGTAGCTGTTGCTCGGCGGGGAGCTGTAGCTGTAGCCCCCACTATCGTTGCCTAATAAATGCGAAAGAATCTTATAAGTTTAGCATTCAAGGATAATCCAAGAAGTTAATCCAATGACTTCTGTCATAAAGATTTGAATAGTTGTTTGTACACTGAATTATCGTTTTAAGCACTCAGTGCCAATTGATAGTACAGAAACACATATATTTGTAAGTGTATATTATTAATTTCACTTTCAGTTTGCTTTACTATAAGGTTTTTCAGCACTTTAGAATCTCTTTTGATCCCTATTATCTTTCACACACCGAAATCCAATGAGTTCGAGCTTTGAATATCCCCGGAATAGCTATCTCCAGCACTAATGCAAATGCAGGAAGTGCATATAATCAGAACGACCAGGTATTCGGTACGCATTTTGCGATCGCGTTGAGATATGAGTTAAGCGGTTCCTAAAAGTACAATAAACGGTTTGCCTGCCGTCCGTCTCTTTATAAATTTGGGGCCGAAAACATTGTGGCAAAGAAAATATCAGGTGGACGGACGTGTGTGCAAGTATTTATAACTGCCATCGCATTTCCCCCGTAAGGCTTGGCCCCCACTTATAGGGCATATATGTGCAGCGTGGAGCCGGAGTGGAGGAATTGAATTCACTTGTGTATTCTTGCAAGAAATGTGGCTACCGTCTCACGTGCTGTTCAGTATTCATGCTACGTGCAATCGCTTGGATTGTGTTGGAGATTTCGAAAGAGACGCACAGAGTTCAATACAACTTTCACTACCCAACTTTCAAAAAGCCTGGAAATAGCAAACCGCCTATATTATATAGTGTTTGCCAGTTTGTGTTTCATTTGGGCATTTGACATCGAATTTTTGACAAATTGTTAAACCCGTTTTGTGGGAATTACGGATTTGCATAAGTGACACAAATTGAAGACATTTCGGACAAGTGTTGCGGTTGTAATACTTTTGAAGATACTTAGGAATTCTGTCAAAGATTGAAACCGTCATACGCAGTACGCAGTAACTACTGTAAGCTGTTTGAATGAAAAGATGATGTACACCGTAGGTCTTAATGGGCCTTAATAGTTTTATGTCGGCGGATATGCTTATAATATAGACAACGGATCACCAAATTGCTTAATGTGCCACCACACCGCATGAATTGTTAATTTCGAGCTGCATTTATACGCATTTAATTGCAGTTACACTGAAATTCAAAAACTTAGTCAAGATAATAGGATAAATAATAATATTAAGGATCAAAGAACTGTAAAACATTAGAAACCTGCAAGTTTCAATGTTATTGCTTTGTCCAAACCCATTAATTTCTATTCCCTGTGCCATTTAATTGTTTATATCTACTTTTAACTGGCCATTGTACTCATGATATTACCGTTACTTTTATCTCGGTCACTGCCGGAAGTGACCTAATTACGATTCTGAAACCTAAAGTTAACAAAATATGAAAGAAATGAAGCTTAACTATTTAAATTCGTGAGGGGTATTGTATTATTCAATGTAAACGAAATAAATAAGTTTAATTAAAAAACTGCAGAGATATGCATAAATATATTTGAAATATAAACGATTACGGTCACTTAAAAGCTAATAATCGAAATGGCCTAGTTTTCGCCAGGCGGTATGGTCACACTGCGCCTTGACTCAATTAGTATTTACAATTGGAACGCTGATAAAAAGTGAATAAAATTGTTGCATCGCAGGCGAAAGTGGGATCAAATGGAGTCAGCACAGGAAGACGCGTCCAGCACGGATGTGTTTCTGGTCACGGCAAACGTTGGCAGCCTATTTGAGGACGTAAGTGGCCGTTGGAACGGATGCGCCATGTCCACAGGGCTAGGAAGTATACATGTTTACGTACGGCCCATACATACACGATGCGTAAATCGCATATTTATGTATGGGCCCAGTGACATACATAGATATGTATATCCGAATCCGAGTTCCCAAACAAATTGGTATTCAGCACATTCAGCGCCCGCCGATAATCGAATTTCCAATCCAATTTGCAGCCG
This sequence comes from Drosophila melanogaster, assembly GCF_000001215.4. Lineage (NCBI taxonomy): Eukaryota > Metazoa > Arthropoda > Insecta > Diptera > Drosophilidae > Drosophila > Drosophila melanogaster. Next base: position 25,044,753 of record NT_033777.3, on the reverse strand, counting down.
GAGAGGCTTCTGCAGCTATGGCTAAGCGAATTTCTTGCAAAGATCGCCGTCGCACAGCCCCGTTTCCTGGCCCTCCACCTACAGGAGGTGGGCGGCAAGACGTACGAGAAGTCCATGGAGTACGTCCAGGAGTTCATCAGGTGCCTCTGCGATGCTCCCGAAATGGGCGACTTCACCTGCGTACACATCTTCATGGACGAGGACTTCAAATCGGCCGAGCACTTTACGGTGGGTGGGTGAATCGTGTTTCTAGGTCAATCGGCACATAAAAACCCAATTCGGATGAACTGAGGCGTTACGCACTTATTGTTCAATTAAAATTGCGACGAAAGCCTTTTAAAAAATATGAATTAAGTCACTGGGCTTAGTCATGATGAATGAGTCTCTTGAATTCACATATCAACATACAAAAATGTTATATCCGGTTAAAACAAATACCCACATTATTGTATTATTATTTTTAGGCCCTTGGAAGTCTTTACTTTGTGCATAAGGATGTTGCTTCTCTGAAGATCTGGAACTTCCTAACTCACAGCTGGGAAGAAAGTCTTCAAGATGTTAAGGATAAACATATCTATTCCGGAAATATTGAAACTATTGCTACCAAAGAAAAGTCCAAGTTCCCACAGCACTTCTTTCCGGAGGTAGGTTTGATGCAATTCATGAAGTTATGTTCATATTCTTACTATATTCTATTCAGTGTAAATGGTCCCGAAAAGGTTTTATGCGAACCCGATGGGAAATCAATGGCACCGTCATCGATCTAGTCAACATTCACTTATTCCACGATGCATCCAATTTGGCTGCATGCGAAAATTTCCCCTCCGTTTATTGTAAGACGCGCAGAAGAGCCCTAGTTCATACCATTGAAAGGTGACTGTTGCTGCTGCCTAATCTTTTAGCTAATAATAAGTTAATATACACTGAATAGGTTCCATTTGGACGAACAGAATGGCACTGTGCCATTTTTCCTCTTTGGGGATTTTAATTTTAGATGTGACACTGAAGGCGTTGTGAAAGTAAGTTAAACCTTTCAATCATTCTGAGGAGAAAAGTAAGATTCGTTTTATTTTAGGAATTAACTGAAAACTTGACCCCTCATCGCGTTCAAAATGTCAAGAATGAAAACGATAAGATCCATTATCGCAACTCAACTGGAAACAACGTACTTACCGTTGGAAAGAAAGAATTTAGTCATGCCGACCATCAACTCAAGTTCAAAGAAGACTGGGTAAGTAATGACATTCCTAACACAAAACTCAATTAGTAAGTTTCCCCTTATTTGCAGCTAAAGAAATTTGACAGAGAGCTGGAGCCACTTAAAGACGTCCTAGTCGAGTATCCAATTAAGTTCGTTCCCTCATATCCCTTCGAAGAAGACCCAGAAATGCCCACCGACTATATGTCTACGCGCTGTCCGGCCTGGTGCGACCGGATTCTGATGAGTCCCCAAGTCAATGAGATTATCCAGAGCGATGATTGGACATATGGCATGATTGGAGAAGCTGTCTGCATGGGCGACCATAAGGTAAAGTTAATTTGCAGTCCCTTTCAACTTTCCCATTTTAGTAACTACAGGAGCAATCTAAAATGACTTACAAAACCCGATTGCCTTTAGCTCTTGCACCAATTTTGACAAATATTCTTGCTCTTCGCTATTAGAGGCTTCATATACTCCTTTCAAATGTCTTACACAAACAGGCTGTTTCTAATTCTGCTTCCATTCCTAACAACTATGTTTCCCCTTCGGCATGGAGTCGCTTAGTCCACTTGTAGTGCGCTTACTATATCCTTTAATATATACATTTTAACTGAAGAATCTAGAAACTGTGATGAGTCTTAGTTCTTTTTAATATCAGCACTTTACAATTCTAGATGAATCTGCAAGGATATTTAAGAGCTTCGGTTTATCGAAGTAAGTTTGAATAAGGTAATCAATTTCGTAGTATAGATTCTAATCTGAACTTAGGTCAAGCGAAATGGCAGGGAATCATATGTATATAACATTTTCTAAAGGCACTTTCTACTACAATCGGTCTAATAATTATTATCTCTTCTTTTTTGTCATGTAGCCTGTTTACTTAACTGTCCGTCTTAAACCAAACAAAGGTACTTATAGATCTTGTGATTGCAACTACACGAATACTTACGCCAAGCCCAACAATATCTCAACATCACCACTGCCCGCAGTCAAACTGAAATACTGTCCCTACTCAAATAAGCTCTTTGAGGATATAGCGACCAGTTCAAAGTTAATCGTTGACACGGAGGCTCGCAATATGTACAATTCACTTAAAATTAGCCAAGACGCGGAGGCGAGCAGAACAACTTCCTCGAACTTCCCGAATATTAGTATTAACATAATCGATTCCGATAATATCTGCATGTGCCTGTGCGCACACCTTTCTAGCAATAGTCTGCTGCAGTTGGACGGCTGCAACCGAACTGGCGAGGCCATTTGCCCCATGTGTCGGAACATAATCAAGAGGCAGCCAGTGGCACATCGCTATAAGCTGCTGTCCAAGCGCCTGATGATATCGCAGGATATCATAATTAACCGAATTGATTCACAGCATCTGAGTACGGACTCTGAGCGACAGTACGAGGATCCGTACACCCCGGAGAGCACCGAGTCCCATTCGCCCTATCCGGAGGTCACTAGCTCATGCACCTCCACTTCGAGCAGTTCGCGCAGTCCCTTCGAACGCAGACTAGCGACGGACAGGCTGGCGACAGAGAGCAAAGCTGGCGATTCGGATATATCGCCCTGTCCCGAGGTGCGAGATCTGGTAGCGGAGAAGCCCGCCAGAGGCACTGTGACTCCTGGTCAACTGAAATCACGGCTAGAGACTTTGAAGCGCTTATCCATCAAAGACGAAGCCCAGGATGAGGGCGAGGACGCGGTTGATGAGGCGGGAGCGGGTGGTGATGTTGAACATGTTGGCGCTGTTTGCCCCCCAAACGCTGCTCCAATGCGTCCAAAACGCCGCTCTAAAGTTATTCCTATGTGTTGTACTATCAACTAATTCCAGTTTTTTTGTTATTTTGATTTATATTCTGTTGTTAAGAGAAGTATTTTAAAGCTGGCGATTCAAAATACCGCTTGTTAAAACGCTACGCATTATTTTATACTTATTTTATATTAATTTATGTAGTAAGAAAGATTCAACGATTTCTTTGCATCTGCATGCACTAAATCCATTTACCAAAACATTTTATGGCTATGTCTGAGTCCTAGCTTCAATTTTTTTTTACTTATCTTAAGTAATGAAATCTCCATATTCTGCATCTTTGAAACTCATTTTTATACATTAATTACTATATTGTACCAATTCGAAAGGTAAAAGTTATATTAGTTTTACAATGACCTGCGCCGGAAGCTTCGAACGACAAGGTGCACGAGATATCTTTGAATTTACATTGTGTAAATATATATAATTGTAGTAGACCCAATGGAATCGTGTGTAAATATGTCGAGCGATTGTAGTTATAATCTTAAACTCATGTGCATTTAAAAGCCATACCGAAATCTCTTATATCCATCTTATGTACCCTGTTCCTTTTCGCAGTGAAAGCGATTCAGCCTAAGCTTGTATTAAACTATTTCTTTGAATCTGTGTTTTAAGTATGTACATTGTTTATTATGTGTTCGTCTTCTTTAAGAAAATAAATTACTTTTTTATACCTCACTTGTCTTCTTTTCTTTTTCTTTTCATTTATATTTTTTTACGTTAACGTGCGATTCTTTTTCAGTTTTCTATCACTAATCAAAGTTGCCAGCGGACCGAAAAAAAATGTTTGTGGATCAAGAGTCCAGCTCGCAGCATCGTTTATGAGATCTCTTCAAGTCCTATAATCTTATATTTATGCTTTTCTAGGTCCTGCGGATCCCACAGCTATATCGAAGCTACCGGAGAGCTTGGCGAACCTGGTGAACCAGGCGCTGAACGACGAAAGCCTGTGGATGGAGCAGTCCGTGGTGGACGATTCGAGTGCATCGAACAGCTCCGCGGCCAAGTCGCGCTATATCTTGATGAAGAAGGGAACCACAAGTCCGTGCAAGGAAGACACCGACGAGGCAGGCGCTTTGGCCGCCAAAAGCGACGGACTGGATACAGAGAGTGCAATGTTGCTGAAGGAAACAACCGTCTAAGGGAATCGCAATTTTTAACTTATGCCAGCTGAGCCAATAACTTGTACCGTGTGGTTTTGTGTTATGTACCTGTTATGTTAAACGCGTCCAATACGAGCTATTTATTTGTCACACCGCCAAGAAATGTGGAGAGCAGTCGCAGTAATAAAATATACATACGTGGTAGTTGCATTTATTTCAGAAAAACGTTCAAAAGATGAAAGGATGAAATCTAAACCAGGCATTTAAACACAGTTCCACGCACGCATTAAGACTACGGCTAGACGACTATTCGATGAGTTTTTTGGCTTTGAAGTACCTGCGGAGGTACAGAACTTGCCACGTCGCCAAGCCGAGCAGGCAGCACATGCTGAAGATGCTGAAGAACAGCACGCGGCTGTTGGTTTTCTCTGTAGGCAGAATGCGAACAATAATTAGACGTGATTCTAGGGAATTTTTGGTATTTCACATACCATTGGTATCGCGCATTTCCTCCTCCCGCTTGCGCATGAGAACGAAATCACGCACAATGGAGTCGGAGAGATCCTCCAAACGCTTAAGATCAACTTCAAGGGGCTTCAGTTTGGATGCTTCGCCAATCTGCATATGATTAAAGGATTGCAAGTCAAGTGTAAAACATGCAAAAAGGACATAAGTGTACTTACGCCTTCGTAGCTCTTGGTCTCCACTCCCTTTTTGGTCAAGAGCGATACTTCCTGTATAACGCCGCGTTGATCTGCACAGAAATCGAAACGTTTATATATATACGCTATGGGAGTTTATTGCAAACTATAACTTACGTGCAGGAACTTTGGATATAAAGCAGATTTCGTACGTATCGTACACCTCGGACATGAAGCTGAACTTGCCCTTAGTGATGTGCTCCTTCTGCGACAGGATGTGTCCCTTGGTGTCGCGTGCCTGTTGGACGCAAATTGAGTTCGTTAAGTGCGTGGAGTAAGTTAAGTACGTGTACCGAGCGGAAAACTCACAATGTAGTCGATGATCTGGCCGGGTACGTCGGAAACTTCGAACTCGCCCATAACCAGTTGGTTCGCCTGGATGTCTTCCTTGAGGCACTTCTGGGTGTTCGGCGACAGCTTGAACATCACCGCATGGCTGCTCCAGGCACAGGCCATCAGTAGGCACACAATAAAAGCCGCCCTCGCCATAGCTAACAATTTAAATCTAACAAAATCTACGGCTGACAAAGATGAGGTGGCTATTTTATAGAGCTGGCACAAGACCGATGTTTTGGCGATGATATCGATGTGTCTAGAATTTTGGCAGCACTGGTTTGGCGCAATCGGTACTAAATACTAAATATAACCGCAACTTAACTATGTCTCTCAAAAATTTAAACTCTTATTTATTTTAGTAAAATACAATCTTAATTCAAATTCCAATCACCTCAATGCTTAATATGACACTAGCTTGCATTTTAATCACACAGCCGTTAAATTAGTGTTGATAATATCGCTTTGTCTGCGCAACGCCGTTCGCGTGAAAAGTGACGGCTTCGGAAGCGTTAAGAATCCCGTCAGTGTATTGGTTAATGTGCGTGTGGTGTCAGTGTATGTGGTTCTTTAAGTAAAAAAAATATATCGGAGTTTATAAAAACTTTTAAGCAACAAACTCTGCCTGCCTTGTGTTTTTATATCATTTATTTTAAAAAGGGGTAATATAGCTACGGCCAGTCAACCGAATCGGCGCCGCCATACTAAGCCATTTCCTATTTGCAGGCAAAAAGTGCAGCAAATGTCAGGCGTGGATCAGGTAATTGTATTTTGCATACACACATATGTACATATGCTCGATTCGATTTATGTCGGGATTTCGCAGGAAGATTTTCCATTGTTAAGCAGCGATTAATGTTCGGATATACAGTGGCTGACAAGCCAATACGATACGATAAGTGTATTAACCTGCGTTGCGTTTCCGTTTCAGATGAAAATACCAGGAAACACAGGTATATAACCTACCACCACAGACAGAGCGTTTTCCCATAGACAGGAACTACTCGACGGCCGAGTTTTCGATCGTATTTCTTGCTTAATGTGCGGTTTTAATGCGATTTTCTCTGTTTACCATGCCCCACAATGCAGCTAAATCGGTCGAGGAGCGCAACATACCATGGAGTCAGCAAGTCGATGAGGCCTCGTACGAAAATCTATCCTCTCCCACTCACGATGAAGTCTCTGGTGAGTTCTTCGACTATAAGAAATATATGGGTTTCCAAAAGCCATCTAACCCATGTCTATTCCTAACCCTCCACCCCGCACCTACCGCCTACACCCACCCAGGCAATGACAACTCCATGCAATTCCAATATCCGCCGTTCAACTTCAAGGAGAATTGCAACACTCCATGGAACAATATGAACAAGGGCCGAAAGGCGAACGCCAACCATGGTATGTATAGCAGTTTTTGTTTTTTTTTTCCACCCAGCACTTGACTTGCACTCGGCGCGTAATCGTTCTCACTAACTGGTTTTTCGACTCTGCGAATATGCATAAGTCGGTGCACCGGGAAGTCGGGATTAGTCCGATTAGCTTCCGATTGGATTCACTTGGCTCATTGCAGCTTATGATCGCTTAGAGATCAAGATAAGTAGCTTTGCGCCAACGCATAGAACAATTCAAAACGGACGCTAATATTATTTATTTGCATAATTTTAAAACAATACCTTTCACAAGACCGACCATCATTTACTATTAGCAAAGTTGCTGCACACCAGAATCTAAGAAAAATTGATTTTAGAATCAATTTTATGTAAGTTACATTGCAATCAACATTACCTTTGCCTTTAGAATATCCTCGGCCCAATCCTCGGCAGCCATATTCCGAATAGCCGTTATCAGGACCTTCTGGAGGTTTTCGGATTGCTTCTTAAAGATGTAGATGATTTCGTGAGTGGTTGCGTTCGGCTGCTTGGCGCACCAGCACTCCATGTTGGTGACCAGACCCAGCGAGGCGTACGGAATGCCCGCCTCCTTGGCCAAAATGGCCTCGGGACACAGGGTCATGCTCAGCAGATCGGCGCCCCACTTGCGGAACATATTGTTTTCGGCAACGGTGGAGTAACGCGGTCCTTCCAGTGTGAGCACCGTGCCGCTGGATCCCGTGGGGAATCCCAGCTCTTCGGCGGCACTCAGAAGGTGCTGCCTGGTGCGTTCGCAAAAGGTCGGATTCATGGGCACGTGACAGACGCCCAATGGACTACCCACGGCACCGTCGTAAAAGGTCTGAGCACGTCTGGATGTATAATCTATCACATCATTTGGCACCACCAAGTGTCCCGGCTGGAAGGTGTCCCTCAGCGAACTGAACGTGTTGGTCACCAGGATGTGGGTGCAGCCCATCTTGCGCATGGCCCACACATTCGCCCTATAGTTAATGTTGCTGGGCATGATGTCGTGGTTGCGTCCATTTCGTGATAGCAGGCACACATTGACGCCTTCTATCTGGCCATCGATGATCACATCGGATGGTTTTCCAAACGGCGTGCATACTGCATACTCCATGCGCTCTGCCAAGTAGATGGGCTTGTCCAAATTGGCCTCTCCAATTATGCCAATTTTGATGGGGATGGTGTCCTTCTCAAGTTCGCTCTGCACTTCTAAATCCGCCTCCATTGCAAAAGTAAATTTGGATAATTTTCGTAAAATCTGTTTGCCAGAAAGTAAAACAAAAACGAAATGTTATTCAAGTTGCTGTGCCTCCTTAAATTTGTTTAAATGCATTTTCACCCACAGATAATGCAAGTTTCTTTGGATCTTTTAAGAAATCATGAACTTTAAAGCGTGAAGGTGTGGCGTATGTAAATAATTAATGTAATATTTGTCTAAGCAATCAAACTTTCTTGAAAATTGTTCTAACATGTAGTCTTTCACGATATTTGTAGATTCATATAGAAGACATGGTCATAGTATTCCCAATAACACACGACGCGACGAGCACCAAGTAAATCCTTGGAATTCCAGGAAGCCAGCAGCACAGGTACATATTATTATTTATCTATATTGAAACCATATTCGGAAAGAATTTATCCCTAAACTAATGTTTATTTCCGTAAAACCCCTAAGTCGTTTCGAAATGAAAACGATCAGCCGTCTACAAAACTGGACAACAGAACAAGCGATGAAGCACAAAATCAAGAAGTTGTCGCCGCTCCCAAGAAGACAACCTGGGCCTCGATTGCCTCCCAGCCAGCCAAACTAACATCGAGAGTGAGTATCTGACTCATTGGGCCAGCGGGCAAACCCACTTATATCCTGTCTACGTTCACAGGCAGCGTCCACCACTTCCAACAGCAAGAAGAAGGGTCCTGGCATGCCACCACCACCCATGGTTCCGGGAAAGCACAATTTAGATGTTAACGTATGGGATTTGCCGAATAACAAACCACCTCCTGTACCATCTCCACCCTCGCCGATCGATTTGGGCTATTCCGACTTGAGTTCTGACTTCTCCATATCGAGCAACACGGCACCGCCATTGGGCGCACGAGCCGAGAAAGTGCACAAGGATACGGAGAACTTCCTGAAATACGAGCACAAGGGCTTGGGAAATAACAATAACTTCAGCAGAGCCAAGGTTTCGCCCACGGGACCTGTTCGCAGGAATCTAGGGCCCCAGCAGCCTGTCCACCATGCCGCCCCACGTCCAGCGACCAATGCCGGTCCATTTGGGCCACCGAACGCCAGACGACACGACGGCGGGCCGCATCCAAGCCGGAACTCGGAGCGCTCGGGCAACTATTCCAGTTTCCGCGGCAGCGAGTTTGAGAGTGCTTCGAAGTTCGAATACCGCGACGAGAACCAATCACGACCGGTGGAAGCCACATCTGCAACCGAAGAGCTGCCTGTCGATTCCCAACTCGTGTTGGACGAATTAAAAGACAAAAACAATTACAACCCAAAAGTGTTGGACTTGAAAAAAGCCGGATCGGCCAGGTAAATTTGCTATATTTGATTTTAATGGCGGTATTCGTATACTGATGCTTACTTTTATCCTCTCAGATTCTTTGTCATCAAATCGTACTCCGAAGATGACATCCATCGCAGTATAAAGTATGAGATTTGGTGCTCAACCGATCACGGCAATAAGAGATTGGACGATGCCTTCAAGGAGCGACACGAAGAGGGCGGCAACATAATGCTGTTCTTCTCGGTGAATGGATCTGGCCATTTCTGCGGCATGGCACAAATGATGACGCCGGTCGACTACAACTCAACGTCGAGCGTCTGGTCGCAGGACAAGTGGAGGGGCAAGTTCAAGGTGAAATGGATATATGTCAAAGATGTGCCTAACGGAACGCTGCGTCACATTCGACTGGAGAACAATGAGAATAAGTCGGTGACGAACTCAAGGGACACCCAGGAAGTGCCCAACGACAAAGGCATCGAGGTGCTGCAGATTTTGCACTCGTACAACCATTCAACGTCCATATTCGATGACTTCTTCCACTATGAAAAGAAGCAGGAGGAAGAGGTGTCCTCGAAGCGTCCGCCAATGCATGGGCCCGATGGCAACAACCACGCGCCTGCCCCACTCGCCCGCAGCTTCAATCGCCAGGCGGACGACAAGGACAGGGATCGCGACGGACGCGGCGGCATGTCACAAAAGCACTTCAATTCTGGAGGAGGAGCTGGTTTCCGTAATCCAGGTCATAGGGGTGGCGCCGGCAGTGGCGGATCACACAACAATTACAGCGAGTATCGTCGAGGCTTCGACATTCATAAATCAAGCAGCGACTATCAGTTCAAGGACCGCGATGGCCCGGACTTTGACAGAGAAAATGACTTTGGGTCCCACTACGGGTCCAATAACCGAAAAAATGAATACAAACACAATAATACGAACAAGGCCAGGTTAAAAACCCGAGATCGTGACTTTAGTACTGAACAAATTAAAATCGGCGTGCGCTTTAAGGTGGGTTCATTTGCATCTAAAGATTTAACAATTAACTAATTATTGGAATCGAATTTGATTGCAGGACACGGACAAGGATAAAATGCGAAGCAATGAATATTCATAAATTTACTGAGCTGCTGCGGTAGAATTCTTTTTTAAATGATATTGAATGGACTCCCACAATCCGTTGAATTGCTTAGAGACGTTAAATTATAATTTTTAGATTTTTTAACCATTGCGTGTACAAGATAAAATCCCGATTCATGGCGAGCATATATAACGAACATGTGGGATCTAGGATTAACGATTAAAGTATGATAACATTTTTACGTAATTATTTATTACAATATTTATATAAATCTATTGACGCTCACATTGAACAGTTCATAAAAAAATTAATGATCGATTTTGCCGATATATATACAACATTTATAAACACCAAGGAGTCTGCTTCAGCCATTCCTTGTAGTTGCACTGTAACAATTTATACAACTTATTTGAATCTAAAGTGTACACGACTTATGTATGTATAATATAATTAAAGTAACCAATCCATCAATTACTCATTGACTAATCTACCAACATCTCTCGACACATAAATGCGCTATTTGTAAGAGATTGATCAAAAACTTACCTTTCCAACCAGCTTAAAATAGTATTTTCTAAATAATACTTACACGTAAAGCAATATGGGCCGCATATTATTACTTTCACAGCGCTATCCAATAATTATACGTTAGTGGAAGACTGAAACAGTATAATAAACGAAGTCATGTACGTAACAAAATTAAACCCAACAAAACATGCAAACATAAAGCGAACTCATACTCAAACTGCAACGACTTTTCTGATTCGATGAGCTATTTTTTTTAGTTTGAAATTAAATTTAAATAGAAGGCTAAATGAGAGGCAGAAACAATGGATCTTGGTTTTGTGATCTGTGGCGAATGAAATGGGTAAGTAATGTTCTGAGGTCAAAATGAAAATTAAGAATTCTCCATGCTTAAATGTACCTTTAGAATTCCATTTCATACTGGCAAATTGGTTATTTTGTCGCTAAAATAGAAGTGCAGATAGTTTATCTCTATATATTTTCAAAAATCAAGCATTCCGGTCAAAAGAAATCAATTCTAAAGCAAACGTTGAAAATCATTTGGCATTCAAATCTGGCGCCTAAAAAATGCGTATGTCAGCAGTCCAAACAGCATTGTTAGCGGTCTGGTCACACTCATCCGCCTTGGCCACCGGTCACACTGCTGATCTAAAGATTTTTCGAGGCGTAATTTACACTCTACACATTTGACAAACTTCCAAGAAAGGAATAAATGCAACAGCAAAAGCATCGTTTAAAATATGAGTCGAAAGGGAACACGAGAACAAAATGATATATCGCTGATAATTGGGACGCTGCCGAAACGCCTGCAGAACAAAATCGCGGCCAGCTGCAGCCACGCAGCAGCAGCGGCAACAACAACAAAGGCGTTGGAGACGGAAAACGCTGAGAATGCGGAGCCCGTGGCTACGACAGCAAATGCTTCAAGGCCAGGTGAGTGTTTGCATGACGCATCACAATAGGTTCGTCAATAACATCTCTTAATTTCGCCACAGTCGAAATCCTGAGCAATGCTAGCACAGGAGGAGGCAAACCCGATGCCCAGTCAAAGCAACCCGTTTTGGATACCAGCGGGAAAATGGCGTGGGAGGGCGGGATTCCAGGCATCCTGCGCGTGACCACCTCGGTGGCGGGCGATGTTAACAGGAACGGACAGGGTCAGGGCAAGAACAAGAGCGGTAACAGTGCTCGGCGCAGGGGTCGCAAGGACAAGGAGCACGCTACGCAGTCGCCAGTGACGCGCACGCGCTTGACCACCGAGCATCCGGATTGGTTTGAGCCGCTGTTGGGTCTGCCCCATGCCAAGAATATAGTCCATCTGTACGATCAGCTCATGGTCCTCAATCAGAGGAATCTCATACTGATAGTAAGTATATATAGCTGGGCAACAAAAGCCACCCTCACTAAACAAACATCATGTAATCTCGCCCAGAACTGGAAGAACTTCTGCTACATTCACGACCAGCTGCAGGACGCTTTCAAGCAACTTCTTTTGGAGCAACTTAAGTTCGTGTGCGAGCACAAGGTTGATGTCTTCTTTTGGAAACTACTCTTCTACAATGTGCGGAATTACTTGAAGCGCCAGCAAACGGACCAGGCGCACACACATACGCTCCTTTTGATTGAACAGGCCATTAAGTTTTACCGCATGCTCTACGACAAGCTGATGGCCAAGTGCGTGGCATCGTCGCGCTGTGACAGCGCACTTAAAGTGGTGGCCCAGAGGCTGCTCATCTGTTTGGGCGATCTGACGCGCTACCGGGTTAACCATGTCAAGGCCACAGATTACATGGAGGCGGCCAGGTACTATCAGAGGGCGCAGGAACTGGTACCTGGCAACGGGGCACCTTTCAACCAGCTGGCGGTCATTTCCATTTATCACGTAAGAAAAAAAGCTACACAGAATTCTTTATTGTGGTTATAATCTTTATATTTCCCCTTTAGCACAAGCGCTTCGATGCAGTTTATTACTATGTCCGCAGCTTGTTGACTTCGAACTCTATCCAATCTGCCAAGGAAAGCCTGCTGGATTTGTTCGACGAGATTCGGCGTAAGTACGAGGAGACCGAGATGAAGCAATCTCCCATGCACTATGCAGCTGGATCGAAGAATCAAAAGTCGAAGCAGATGCGCAAGGAGGTATGGATCTATCCGGATGGGATCAGACGCCTACATCGCACCGATGACAAGGGCAACAAGGCGAAGGGCAACAAGGCCACTATGGCAGAGGTCAATCGTTACGAGGAGATGCCGCCGGAGGAGATTCTTCCTCGCATTGTTTCCCTTTATCTGTACTTATTAGGCAAACTCTACACCGGCACAGAGTGAGTATATTCAACTTTGATTTTAATGTGAAAGTTGAAAACCGATAGGTTACTTAACTTTCGAATTGATTACAGTGTGGACTCGTTATACCCGTTGCTAAGGAAACTGCAAATCCAAATAGGCGTCGCTTTAAGGCACGAAAACCTGTTGTCACGCTCCAAACTGCTGAAAATAGTAGCACTCAACTTGTTCGTCGTCGAGCACAACAAACCCAAAAGTATGAATGATAACGGCTAATCGTGGTAAAACTTAATGCTTTCTATTATTGTATAGCGTCACGCCGCGAGATGCGTTATCACAGCTTCAATTTTGCCAACTCATTCTTTGGACTCATGATGAAGAAAACGAACCAGCTGCTGGCTGGTTTTGTAGAGGATTCTACAAATGTCCAGTGTCTCCCAGAAGAAGAGTAAGCTAAAATTCGCCTTGTTTATTTATTATTGCTAATTAATCTTTTATTTCAGCTTTGCGACTGTGAACACATACCTACAGTTCGTGAATGTTTATGTACGTTGGTTGAGCATCAGTTTGGACGTGTGGGAACCCGTCAGATCGGAAGAGTATGTATAAATTGAATGCCTTTTATTAGTTTTTCATTAACTCCAATATTGCAGACACTCTTTCATCGATTGCTGGGCTGAGCTAACAATCCTTTTTGAGTACATTGAATGCTTAATGGGGAAGCACAAACTTGAGAAAAACGAAATACTGTTGGATGAGGATGTGGCCCTTAGAGGTTTCACTCCGTTGGGTCGTGAAACGCTGAGCATGGACTATCTCAAAAGAGGATCCGAACGTCTTCAGTTTTTCGAACGTGTTCGTAGGATTGGTCAGTTCCAGGAATACTACGTCCAGCATCAAGAGGCTCTCCAGCAGCCGTTGGAATCAAGCTTCACTGTCGAGCACCTAAACGCAGCGATGAAGAACGCATTGGAAAACTATGATGCTGAAAGTTGTGGTCTTGCGGCGAACGTTTCAAAGATTCAATGTAAAGCCGTTGAGGAATTGTTGTGTCGTTCAACTGATTCCGATGTTTCCGAGCTGTGCAAGCTGAAGAAAGAGCTTGAGGCCAAGGCTAGGGTTAAGCAGATATGCACCAGCAAGTTGGAGGACATTCTCAAGTTCGTGGACACGAAAATATACATCGAGGTGCGACCGCGCTATCTTCTACCGGATACCAACTGCTTTATCGACTGCCTTGAAGACTTTGAAAAACTGTCCACGGAGTTTAAACGCTACACACTTATTATACCACTGACAGTGGTTAAGGAACTGGATGGCCTCTCCAAGGGCGTTAAGTTGGACTCGTACCGCAGTTCGAAGCAGACGCAGCGCATCCACCACTTTGACGAGGTGTCGTCGCGGGCCAAAAAGTCGTTAGAGTTCATCAAGTCGGCCAAAGGCAATGTGAAGTAAGCTATTGTTAATTATATTCCGCGCGTCAGCTCATAGTTCCTTTATTACTGATATCTGATAAAGGGTTTACTAGCGATTAGCTATTTATAATTCTGTCTAATTCATTGGTTGCTATTGAGATAGATAAAAGTTTCCTGATAATGTATTGAAATTTTACTTTTAAATCAGTAGTAATAGTTGTTCAGGAAAGCTTTTCCTGCTGATCAATAATACCTTATTGATTTCTTTTCTAGATGTGCTACCACAAAGGGCTCGTTTGTCAATGCATCGGTGTTTGCCCTAGTTGAGGAGGAATATTTGTCCAATGACGACAAGATTCTGGCAACGGCAATGGCTGTCTCGAAAACGGCAAAAACCGAACAATGCACAGGTGAGCTGCTTCCGTTAAATGTCCTTCCTGATAGCATTTCTAACTAAAACTCTTTTGCAGATGGCAAGTGTTTCATTCAAACGGAATTGGTGCTCATTACAACCGATCGTAATCTGCGTGTGAAGGCTCTTTCTCGCAATTTGGCCGTCAGCGCGTTGGATGAGTTTCTGCAATGGGCCAAGGATTGCCGCGAATCAACCTGAAAGCCGATTTGCGCGGCGAGTGGACCGGATAACAATTGGAATGGACTTGCACGACGCACATTGGTGGTGCGGAGCGAGCTCGAGCTATTATATTACCTACATTATACATAAATGACTATGTAAGACGGGGTCGGCAGATGCGGACACATACGCTGGCTGCGGATACGTACACGACGTGGATTTCTGAGGACTGGTCGCGGGTACACATGCGCGGTTGCTGTGGTGTTTCCCCGGGTTGATGCTTTAACGAAGCACATCTCTCGTTGGTTTCCAAACATCTTATTTGTTTTTTCCTACTTCGAATTTTTATTTTGTGACTTTCGGAATTAAATTATTTTGGATTGTTGTTCAAAATCACTCGTTTGCGTAATTTGTCCTGGAGGGTTCGAAATTCATTCGAGTAGAAAAGAATACGAGACATTTTATTACCACTGGTTCTCAAAGTCAGTTTATTTTTTTTGTCTTTTTTCCTTTTTGCACAGAACCCACGCTTCCAAGTTAGTTATTGCATTATCGTCTAGTTTATTTGAAACTAGGTAAACGGTGTACATTACATATAGATTGTGTTGCTTTGCACTTGGTATCCTAAATATGCTCTCTTTGATGTAGAAATATAAAATCTATGCAGTATATGCAAATCTAACAATCACATTCGATTAAAATCTAACATTACAAGCGACAAGATAAAACAGACATCAACAACAACAACAACTACAGCTTGTTGACCATTCATCATTGGGCATCAACATAGGCATTAAATGCCCGACACGCATCGGTTGTCTAGTGATTTTTCAAATCGAATATTTCACGCAGCAAGGGCTCCACCTGGGATGGGTTAACATTCAAATAGACATTAATTATGAACTTGTTCAGACGCTCCACATCTGAAATCTTTTGGATTAGCTTGATAAACGCGTTTCTCGCCTCACAGCCAGAATAAACACTCTCCAGATATCTTCGCAGAAGATAATAGTAGGAATTCTATCGAATGAAAGAAAGTTAGTAATACTGCAGTATGGTATCAAGTGCTTACTCACCTGTTCCAATCTAATCACGTCTTTGTGTATCACTCGCGATCGAGCCGAGGTAAAAAGGACAATGGCACACATGATCAGGATTATGTTCTCGTCCATGCGCCACTTCTCGTCAAACGTTGTGATGAACTTTTGGTGCTCCTCGTAGATATTGCCTTCGGCAAACTTGAGCAGGTCAGTGCGTATGTTGCCCATGTTCTCTTTGGTATGGGGTACCTGTAGGAGCACATTGTATCATATCATATCAGTCTAATAGAATATTTAGTTATTTAATTAAGGCTACGTACCTTCCAGGCGGCGCGATCGTCGTCGTAAATCATTACGGAGCGCATTATCATCATTTCTGTGCAGCCACCTTTGAGTAGGGCCACCTGGTCCTCCTGGCACATGTCACGGAATGCTGTAATCTTCTTGGCCATTTTGATAAGCCGCTTGATGGCCACCGCCGTCAGATTGATCAGCTGCAATAGCTTTGGGTTGTGGCGAGTGTCGTCGGGCTGTGGTTCACAAAACAAACAAAATGGAAAAGAACGAACAGGTGGCCATTATTATCGCCATAATCGTAAAGGCTTCTCCCTGGAAGGTGACTCAATCGAATGGCGGAGCACTGCTTATCATAGCGCCCAACACCTGGCTGCTCCATATATTTCGTCAAAATTGTATCGTTTTTCCCAATTAACAATACTGAAATGTGCTAATTGCGATGAGGCAAAATCGGTAAACAGTCTAAGCGACAATAAACGCCCAAATCGACGGCTGGCTGGAGACTCATGAGCGCCTGCTGGTACTCTTGATAATGGTTGATAGTGTCACAATTGGCACGCCCAGAGGCTGATAAAGCCGCTGTCTGCTCCTTCTTGGCAGACCAGACGTTCTGATTGCATGAAAGCTAGGGTGGCTCGATTAATGGGACAACAATTCGTGGAAGTGATGAATCATTATTGGATAATTCCAAATCATTTCTCCAGGGGAACTAGAGGTCGATCAAAGGTGTGGACACATCTTAAAAAATAAAGATAAAGCTAAAGATATAAATGAGTGCCCGATTTGTTCCGAAAATAGCCATATTTGTTTAAATACTCATCAAGAAGTATATAGAATGGAAGTTTGTCACGTTTAGGGTCTTAATTAAAGGCCAATTTTCGTAATCAAATATCTTAACTAGACCCAGTCGCATGACTTCAAATTCTTTAACCCTCTGGGGGAAAATAGCTTATCTGGTTCGATCAATTTTCTTTTACTCGACCAAAGCTCTTGGGAAATCAAAAACTTTGAGCCACCCCATTAAAAAGTGTGTTTACATTTGGTAGGCGAGCATTGCTGGGAACCCAGAAACTGGCTGACGAAGATACGGCCCGTGGGCCAACATCGAGAGACGCACTGAATCACCGAATGGCTAAAAAGTGCCAGGTGCCGTGTGTACATATATCGCAGCTCGCACACTCTGATTAGATAAGCCGTGGTGTTGGAGCTATAAATGTAGAAAGACCTATAGGCTAATACCGTGGACTGTTGGTTACCTTAATGCGATCATCGCCCATCATCAGGGCGCTGAGGTCCTCGTCCACGGGATCATAAAGAGCCTCGCTGGCCAGTCGCAGCTCCCGCAGCTTCATTTGCTCCGCCTCGTTTAGCTCGCGATCCAACTGCTGGGTGGATGGGGCGCAGATGGGTTGCTGCAGGTGCGGCTGGCTATTGTTTGCAGCCGAATTGCATCCACCGTACGTAGACTGAGTGCCGTAGGACATCTCCTCCTTTACGCGCGATGCCGCTTGTTGTATGCTATTGAAGGCCTGGTACTCAATGCGGATCACCTCGGATAGCACCGATTCGATTGAGTTAATGCTAAAATCACTGTCCAGACTGGGCTCGTCGTTGTAGTTGGTCTGCATGAAGGTCTTCAGATCGAAGTCCGGCGAGTTGGCTATGTAAGGCAAGGGGTGGCTACTCGATGTACTGGGCTGCTCCCCGACACCGGGCGAGTGGTACTGCAGATCCACGGCAGCATCATGTGGCGAAATTGGCGGACTGTTGCCCAGCATGCTTTGAATGACAGTATCAGCTCGCTCCGCTGGCGCTGCAGGCTTCACCGCCGGCTCCTTGTCCAGCAATGGCTTGCGGTCTGCTGTCTGCTGGGCTGCGTTCGCTCCTCCGCCGCTTAGGATTCGGTTAAGAATGCGCAGCGCCTCCGCTGGGGTATTCATGAACTTGTTCATTATATCGATGGCGTCCTCTGGCGAGTGCATCAAGTTCTGCATGAACTCCACCACGTCCGCGGGCGAATCAACTATCTTTGAGATAATTTCAACGCCGTCCGTGGGTGAGCTCATGAATTTGGTGAATACTGCGTATTTAAATTAACAAGGAATGTGAAATTAAGTTTAAAACCACAAATTTTAAAACTCTAACCTGTCAGCGCGTTAAAGGGCGAGTTCATAAACTTTGAAATGATCTTGAGTGCGTCGCCTGTAAAGATTCAAGTCGTTCATAGGTGAGCGGATAAGGCTAAACGATGAAATCTTGTCTGCACCCACCTGGATAGTCGATCAAATGCGACACCAGCCTTAAGGCGTCCTTTTGTGAGCTGATTACCTTCTCCATCACCGATATAGCCTCTTTCTGCGTGCGCATCAACCGGTTGATGGCCTGCGAGGCTCGATCCGGGTCGGATACGATCTGGTCGACTATCTTCTCGGCCGTCATCTGAAGCGGATTGACCTGTGTGCCCGGCGAACTGGCCTGTCTGCCGGAGCACCCATTGGCCCCGCTGTCCGCCGAGCCGCAGCTCTGCGAGTCCTGTGACCCCGAGTAGTGGTCAAGGTTGCTGCTGCTGCTATCCGCCGGCGCTTTGTGATCCCTTTCCTCGCCGCCATCGGCGTCGCACGCATCCGTGCCGTTCTCCATGAGGCGTCGCTTGGCCCGGTTGGTCTCGATCTTGCGCCGCTTGATCAGCTTGTCCTCCTCGGACATAATGTTTTCACTCTTCATCCCGATATCCAGGCACTTGCGCAGGCGGCATTTCTGGCAGAAGCGTCGAGTGACCACAGTGATGTCGCAGTTTTGGTTGAAGGGGCAGGTGAACTGCTTCTTGGCCAGCGCGTTCCGTCGGAAGAACGCCTTGCAGCTCTCGCAGGTGACCGCATTGAAGTTGTAGCCCAGAGCCTTGTCCCCGCACACCGCGCAGTTCTTCGGCGGCGACATTTCGACGGTGGCAGCTTTCAATTAGGGCCCTCTGATTGATTTTTTAATTGCCCCTCTCCTGGTGGTGCGGTGGAGCAGCTGCTGTCGGTGGAGGAGGCGCTGGGGGGGGTGGCTGGTTTTAATGGAGGTGGTCGTGTGTGGTGAGGCAGGAACTCTGCGTATCAGAACAACTGTCCGCGCGACAGCATAGCAGTTAGTACCCACGTCAAACGCACGAATTGCACGCAGATTCGGCAGCTCGCGTTATCACCACATATTTTAATGAATTACTGTCCGTCCGAGTGCTCCAGGCCAATCCCAATAACAACAATCTACGTGCCCGGGCGAATGGCAAACGCAATTGTGAGCCATCGAAGCACAGAGCGGTGAGAATAAATATACACTTCAGCAAATATATTTGATATTGTATTAAACTTCATTATTTAACATTAAACAGCTCGTCAAGTTTATCTCGGAAAATTTACAAAAACTATTTATCCTGCAAAAACCGCTAGTGAATTTTTACAGTGCATAGTTATCGGCACCAATCGATAACACAATCGGCACACAATCGAAGTTCACAGCCTAGGAATATTTTTGCTAGAAATTAAAGTAGAATTTAATTAAATAAAATGAATCGAGTGAAGACCACGCAGTCCAAGACTGGCGAAATAATCGCCTACAGCGAGGGCGCCATCCGGAACAACATATCCGCCGTGGAATACTGTCGCACATCGATGGCTGCCATCTCGGGCTGCGCTGCGGGTAATTGGCTCCAATTGATGGTGAACCAACTTAGTTAATGTCCCACCAATTCGCAGGTATTTTGGGCCTGAGTGGTACGCTGGGATTCCTTTTCTACTTCCTGTCCGTGTTCGTGCTCTGGATTCTGGTGCTCGTGAAATCGGGCACCCAGTGGCGCAAGTTTTTCATTAACCGCAGAAATCTGCTGACCAATCAGTTCATGGGCGGCCTTTGCACCTACGTGCTCTTCTGGACATTCCTCTATGGCATGGTGCACGTGTATTAGCGCATTTATACAATACAACACACTATAATAGCGAAATAAACATAGGATCTTTGGTTTAACACAACCCATCAGGTTTGTACCGCCGATGCAGCCGCTGCCGTTCCGGAGCAGTCGCACCAAGGCGTTTTATTAACATCACAATCGAGCAAAATGTTGAGGATGGTCACCGGCACCTGGTCAATGAGCATCTCATGCACCTTAAGTATTTTGTACTTCACGTTGTCCAGGCCCGTCTTGTGGTCCCGCTTGCGGGTCATCTCCTTCTGGTTGAAGCACTTCTGGGTGTCCCGCTTACGATGATAGCGGTTGTGAATATGGCTGAGGTTGAATGACAATAATTATTAGTAGTCACGTCTAGTTGCGAAATCCGGAGCACTGGTCTCACCTGAATGTATCATTAGTGCCAGTCTTAATGTTCTGCGGCCGCGTCACCTGCAGTCCTGCATCCCGGATGCGCACGAAGAACTCGTCGTCCTCTAATCCCCAGCCCCAGTACTGGTTCGACATGCCGTTCATCTGCTTAAAGTGCTCGCGTCGCACCAGTAATATTCCTCCAACGAAGTTATCATAGTGGTATTTGGGATGTAGCTTCGGTCCGGCGATGTGCAGTGGTCCCAAGCTGCTGGGATACTCATAGAGCAGATTGTCATTCAAGGGCAGCAAGTCTACGTCGTGCATGGCAATGTAATCGTACACATCGCTGGCAAACTGGAAACCCACGTTGATGAGAGAGGCGCGATTGAAGCGGAACCTGTCCACCTGGTTCAGCACAAAGATGTGGTGCGCCACGCCCTGCCGCTTCAAAAAGGCGGTCATGTGGGGGACGAACTGGAGGAGTTCCTCAAATCGGTCTCGAAACGGCACCAGCAGTGCCATCTTGTGTACGGACGCACCGTGGTCATGTGGCTGTGGCTGCTTCTCATCGGCTGGCTCTTTCTTAATCACGGATACACCTTCTCCGCCACCGGCAAGCTTGGCCAGCGGATTGGACAGCGGGCACACGCAGTCTATTAAAAGAGCGGTTCCGGATCAGTATTTATAGCAAGCGTTCATGTTTCGCAGACGCACCTGATCCCAATGGCATGAGACTGAGCACCGCAATCCCGCCCAGGCAAAAGGACAGGCCGCAGACGAAGACCCAGTTTATGGTGGATATATTCACCATTTGGAGCCGCTTTTATACAGAAGTCCAGTGGTTTGAACGAAGTCGGGCCATAGGCGGAAAATATTATAAACTTTTTAGCTGCCGGTTGGAAGTGTGCCCGCTGATGAACCGTTTAAAAATACCATAACGTAGAAATATATTCGATTGCTCGATTGGAAAACATCGAAATTCCCGCTTTAAAAGGTGAGCTATAACGATTTTTTAAAATTTCAACTTAACTAACGAGCAATCTATTACTTTAATATAGAGCCTAACCTTTATTTTATCAAACCATTGGTTCTGTGAAGAAAGCCATTGAAAACCCTGTCTCTTTCTAAGAACATTTCACATTTGTGTATGCAGTGTATAAAGGATATCCAAAATGACCACTTTAATTACAAAACACTCTCCAGATATACATTTCAATAAAAAGCGTTGTATTTATTTATTAGATTACAAAGAATAGCTGCATATAAATTATGATAAGGTATGGAAACACAAGAGCTGTTCTTAAAAGACATATCAAATAAATAAGATCTAAATTAAAATTTATTTATTTATTTTTAAAATTAAATACTTAGGGCTACAACTATAGTTAGAGATTATATAAAACTAATTGATGTTCGTATTCATTCAGCGCGATTCAAGCGCTTGAAGATTTCGGCGCATTGCTAAGGCTCAAGTGACTGAAGATCCATTCGTTTCGTTCTATTCTATGACCAATAAAGTAATGACCAGCGCGGCAGCTGGTAGTTAAAAAAAATAGTTTACAAAGATAGCTCCTCTCTGCGATCGGTGCGATTTTCAATCAGTCGAGCAGTAGCGATGGCCGACAGTGTGTTTCCGGTTCCGTAATCGGTTTCCGTTTCCGTTTCAGTTTCAGTTGATCTAAAAATTCTATGTAGACTACGGTTTGGCCACCTCATGTGCACCTGACACGGGTGCCAGTGCAGGTGCACTAGGGCGAAGTACAAATTCAATCCGTTAAAACTATGCAATTCGTGCGTTCGTTTTGTAAAATTGCTATAAAAACTAGTTCGTTCGTTTCTCCACTCTACACGTATCTTGTATATAAAAGTATAAAAGCTTGGAATAGTTCATAGAAGATACAGTTTTTCAACTCAACTCAACTCAATTTGATTCAACTGGTCCGATCCGATCTGATACGATCTATTATAATCTGATCTGATGTAATATGATACGATCGATCGGGTTGTGCGCGTGTTACAGGCGGATTCCGTTGCTCTTGCAACAAAAGAAGACTAGAAGCAACAATTATACACAAAAATAATAATGTTTAAAATAAGGTGACTAAAATACTATAAAAGCGCATTGGAGAAGAGTGAACCGCCGGAGGGGGCAAGTATAGAATCCCATCCGGTGGCCGAATGCCGTGGCTTCGTAACGCCATTGATTGCGATCCGTGTCCGAAATATCTTCGCTCTACCTATCTGTGGTGTAGTGTGGTGTGGGGTGCTGAGAGTCTCTTGAAAGCGATTGTATGGCGGCGGGCACAATGAACGACCTTACAAGGCACGCGCTACGTCGGCTGCTGTGGTGGCTATATGTCCTGTCACTAGGGTCACAAGCCCAAAATACTAGTACACATACAAATACAAATAAGTAATCGATTTAAGTGAGCGCGTCTAAATTAATTGCACCTATACTATGTATACAGTACAATATCACTGGTTGCTTCGTCACCGTAACCTAATCCGAAACAAGTGGGCGTAATCCAATTGATAGAGTGCGTATGTCGGCAAACCCAAAATTAACACTATTGCATCTGGTCCGGTTACACTATTGCTATTGCTATTGGCTTTTCCGGACTTTCTGTTTCGGATTTCCGGTTTCAAGAGTTCTGGTTCTGTTTCTGTTTCCGGTTTCCTGGCTCTATGATTTCTATTGCTATTGCTATTGCTGCTAGTTGGCGAGTGGTGCTATCTGGGCTGGTTGGTTCGTCGGTTCGTGATTGTTGTCTGCAGTGCTTAAGAATTAGTTAAATTATATTTAGTGAGCATGGCTGGTGGTTCATCTCTTGCGTCCCGACACCACGGCGGCCATCACCTGCTGCATGGTGGGTTCGGGAACGCACTGCTGGGGATCACACTTCATCTTGCCGTCTCCACCGCAACTGAAATTGAAACAAGATGCAGATCAGTCATAGGAATATACCAAATACCCAGCGTTAGGTGGCATCGATGTATTGTACTTACGTGCAGCTAATGCAGGGACCGCTCGTGGACTCGATTTGCTCGCCCACGCGGTATGAACGGCCGTTGATCAGGCAGCCGGTGTGCTTCACCGCCTCGCCGTGCGAATAGTGCAGGAAGTGGGGCGGCAGGGTGGTGCTGGTGGTGGTGGTGCTCGTGGTGATGTTCAGCACGGCGGCCATGGACACGGGGCACTCGTAGCGCGGACAGCAGAAGCCGGAGATGGGCTCCTCGTGGCAGCCGGCAATTGGCGGCGGGCACGATTGCTGCAGGCAGATGATGTCGCTTCGGAAGCAGAAGCAGAAGTCGCAGGGATCGTCACGTGGAATCTGCTGGGCGGACACGTACAGCTTGCCGGCGTAACGGCATGTTCCGGGTCCAAAGACCTCCTCCTCGTCGTACTCATCCTCGTACTCGGGGGCGTGGCCGTAGGGAGGCGGGGTAATCGGCTGTTGCTGTTGGCTGGCCACCGTGGTCGTCGATGGTGCGCTGGTCACTGGAGACTCTGTGGTGCTGGTGGTGGTGGAGCTACTCAATTTGACAGTTGTGTTCTCCTCATCCTCCTCGCCAACGCGGTCGTCGACGGCTGGTGGCGTCGTGGTGCTGCTGGCAAGGTGCGGGAACAGTGGGTGACCAGTGGTCGGTACGGCCTCTTCACTTGGCTGAGGAATCTCCGAAACTACAGCTGGTACCTCAGGCTCCTCATGCTTTTTGTCAGTATCCTCCTCAGTCTCCTTGTTCTTGTCCTTCTTGTCAGCGGATTCCTCCTCGGACTCAACGGACTCTTCATCCTCCTCCGTGGAATCCAAGCTTGGCTTCACGACTGGCTCCGGAGTGGTCTTCTCATCGACCGATTCTGGCTGCTCTGTAGCCTTGTCCGTCACCTCCTTCTCCAGCTCTGGTTGCTCGGTGGCCTTCTCTGGAGTCTCCTTCTCAAGCTCAGGTTGTTCGGTGGCCTTCTCTGGAGTCTCCTTCTCAAGCTCAGGTTGTTCGGTGGCCTTCTCTGGAGTTTCCTTCTCAAGCTCAGGTTGTTCGGTGGCCTTCTCTGGCACCTCCTTTTCAAGCTCTGGGGCTGCAGTTTCTGGCACAATCTCCGCCTCCGTGGCTGGAGATTCCGATGGCGTAGCAGGTGCAGAAGTAGGTGGCTTCAGTTTGGCATCAGAAGTAGGCTCATCAGTGCTGGTCTCCACATCATGGACAGGTGGTTCGGTGCTCTCTTCACCATCATACTCAGATACAGCAGGCTTCTCGCTGCTTGGCTCCACATCGAAAACAACGGGGCTAACTGGAGCAGGAATCTTTTCATCATCAAGAGGAGCTGCTGTGGATGGAATCTTCTCCTCATCAAGAGGAGCCGCAGTAGTTTGGATCTTGTCTTCATCAAGAGGAGCTGCGGTAGCTGGAACCCCATCATCAGTCTGAGGAGCCACAGTGGCTGGGATCTTGTTGTCGTCAAGAGGTGTCGCTGTAGCTGGGATTTCGTCGGCATCCTGGGGAGCCTCTGAGCTCGGAGTCTTATCAGAATCCTGGGGAGCCGGGGAAACTGGAGTCTTTTCAGCATCCTGAGGAGACACAGTAACGGGAGCCTGGTCTTCATCTTCAGTGGACGTGGACGCAGCACCATCGGCGGTATGAGGAGCAATAGTCTGGGACATGATATCATCCATTGGCTTCGTGTCGATTTCAACAGGAGATGGTACCTCCACTGTGGGAGTACTAGAATCAGCAGCAGAATCAGCAGTCGGCGATGAAACAGTGGTGGGTGCCACTGGAGCCTCGGTTTTGTCTTGCTTCTCATCATCTTGGGCAGTGGGTGAATCGGTGGAAACATCAATGGATGTCTTCGTTTCGTCCTGAGGAGCAGCCACTTCCTTCTCATCGGCAACTGGTTGCGTAGTGGTGACATCCTTAATTTCATCATCGTGAACAGCAGGCGAAGCTGCGCTAGCAACGGTTGTGGATTCCTCCTTTGTGGGAGCGGCTGTGGAAGCCTCATCGATGGGTCCAGATGTTGCAGGGGCAATTTCATCAATTGGCTGGCCGTCAGACTCTGCTGGAGTGGCCTTGGTTCCGGATTCCACTTCTTGCTCATCCACGGGCTCCTTTTCGGATGGTTGAGGAATTTCAGCAGCTGGAGCGATAGTTGGCTTGATCTCTTCCTCCTCTTCAGGCGAGGCAGTGGTGGCTTGTTCGTCCTTTTCAATGTCACCACCAGCAACTGGGGCCGAAGTGGATGTTGCCACATCAGACACTTGGGTAACAGACTCAGGGGTCTCGTCAGCCTTGGTCTCGTCCTCGGGCTTCTGGTATTCAGTTTCTGGTACCTTGTCAGTGGAAGATGGTTCACTCTCCGCGGGTGTCTTAAGTTCGTCCTCTTCGGCAGCTTGAGGTGAGGCAGTTGTGACTTCTGGGCCCTCGACTTCCTCGCCAGAAACGGAGGGAATCTTCTCGTCGGACGGAGCGGAGGTATCTTCATCGGAGTCAACAGGAGCCTCGCTTGTGGGCTTGTCGCCATCTTGAGCTGGCAGTTCAGTGGAGATTTCGGGAATTGTCTCAACTGGAGCCTGGGCAGTCGAAGAAGGCTGCTTGTCCTCAGGCTTTTCGGCAACTTCTCCCTCAGTCGAGGGCTTAACTTCCTCAGATGATTCGGTAGATCCAGCTTCAGAAGCTTCGGTAGATACTGGTCCCTCAGTAGATACATCTTGTTCAATGGGTTTCTCCTTCTCTTCTTCCTCGGATGGCTCTTCTCCAGTTGGCTTCTGTTCCACTGGTTTCTCTTCCTCAGTTGGCTTCTCATCCTTCTCGGAGATAGGAGCCACTGTGGTGGCTTCTTCATCGATTTCAGTAACATAGGGTTCCTTGCGGTCAATACTTGGAGCAGCAGTTGTTTCGTCTTGCTGTTTAATTCCAGTTTCAGTCGAGGGCTGCGGAATCTCAGCAAGGACTTCCTCAGGCAGCCTCTGGACCGGGGGCACTTCATCAGAGGTCGTTGGAGCTGCAGTTGCGCCAACAATATCTCCTTCTTCTGGCGTCTGTGCAGGAGTTTCAGGTTTCTTTTCTGGTACCTCAGATGGAATTTGATCAGTAGAGGAATTCTCATCCTCTTCGGACGATGCAGGAGCGTCAGTGGGAATTTCGGTGCTGGTTTCTTTCTCTACATCTTCATCAGGCTTGGCAACAGGAGCAGAAGTGGCAGTTGGTTCCTCATCGGGAGTGATACTGCTTGTTGGAATCTTCTCACCAGCAGGTGCAACAGTTGTGGGCACTTCGGACTCAGGCGTTTCCTTGCTCTCATCAGACTCAGGAGCATCAGTGGATGGTTCGGCAGGTTCATCCTTAGTAGGAGCACCAGTGGATGGTTCGGAAGGTTCTTCCTTAGAAGGAGCAATAGTAGTTGCACGGTCAGATTCAGGCTCAATCTCATTTTCAGATGAAGTAGGTGTAGAGGTTTCGTCCTCAATAGGCTTTTGTCCATCTTCGATCGGTTTCTCTTCAACTTCGACTGGCTTCTGCTCACCGTCGTCCTTTGATGGAGCTGCGGTGGTAACCGCAACAGGCGCTTCCTCTTCAAAGATATCTTGTGGTAGCTTGGGCAAGTTGGACTCCTCTTCATCACCAGCAAGTGGCGCAACAGTGGTGAACTTGTCGTCGGCCTCGACAGTCTTCTCAGTGCTTGGAGTCTTGTCCTCATCGGCAGAAACAGGAACAGGAGTACTAGAAGCACCAGCATCGATTTCATTGTCCGACTCGGATGTTTCACCAGAAGCTTCCTTTTCAACTTCAGCGCTTGGTTCGGTGCTGATATCAGCCTCAGTGGAAGTCTCTGCATCGACTGGTTTCTTCTCTGGCTGAGCCGGAGCAAGAGTGGGCAGTGGTGGTCCTTGCACGGCTGGCTTCTTGGTGCTAACTTCAAATTCGCTTTCGATGGGCTCAAAGGTTGCAGGGACGAGATCTTCCTCAGCAGTGGGCTCTGTTTCGTCAGAAGCAGAAATTTTTGGTGGAGCGACTGTCGTGAATTTGTCAGACTCCTCAATCTCATTTTCAGTAGAAGCACTGGTCGGAACTTCAGGAACCTTATCAGACTCAGGCGCCTCGGTGCCTTTAGTCGAATCCTCCTCTGGTTTCTTGTCGAGATCAACAGTAGGCAGCTCAGTCGAGGACTCGGGCTCATCGGTGCTAGCAGGGATTTCAGCATCTGGGATCTGCGCTGTCTCAGTGCGTTTCTTTTCATCGGCAGGCTTGAGCTCATCTTCGCCAGAAACGGGAGCAGATGTGGTTGCCAGCTTATCATCAACCTCCTTCTCAGCAGTGTCGGCAATCTGGGCGGGAGTTGTAGCCTCTGGCTGTTCAGTGGGCGCCGCAAAGTCAGCCTCAGTCTTCTTTTCGTCCTCGGGCTTGGATTCTTTTTCAATCTCACTCGCTGGGATGACAGTCGGCAATGGCTTCTCCTTCTCTTCGGAATCTTCAACGGGTTTCTTATCTTCTGCAGATTCTTCAACCGGTTTCTTGTCCTCCTCAGATTCATCAATTGGTTTCGAATCCTCCTCGGATTCGCCAATTGGTTTCTTATCCTCAGCGGATTCATCAATTGGTTTCTTATCAACCTTAGCTGTCGTAGATTCATCAAACTGTGCAGGAACCGAGGTCACTGGTTGGATCTCTTCATCGGGCTTGACATGAGATAGAGGCTGCTCAGTGATGCCAGTAGGCATGATGACATCCTTGGGAATCTCTTCAGTGCTGATCTCTGAAACATCCTCGTCAATCTTATTGTCGGGCTTGGCGGTAGATTCCTCATCCTTTTCAGCACTTTCAGTGCTCTCATCGCAAATGTAAGTGGGACAGCAACCATCCAGAAGATCGGCAGCCACGGTACATTTCTCCAAGTTCTCGGGCAACTTGCACTCCATCTGTTGGCAGGCCACGAGGCTGCTGATACATTTGCAGGACACGTCGCAGGGTGCGGTAGCGGGAACGATGGTGTTGTTGGCATAGGTCTTGCCCTCCACCAGACAGTCACCTTCGCCAGGAATACCAGCGGGCAGATCCATGGCGGGCAGGGGCTCGGAGCTCTGATCCTCGCCACTTGGTGGCAGGGTTGGTTTCTCCGTTTCGAAGTCGTTGCGATTGTCAACTTTAGCAGTGCTGGACGGAACTTCCTGGGACACTGGAGAGATATCCACAGGCTTAGATGGTTCCTCTTGGACAGATGGCTCTGTAGCAGTAGTTTCGTCCTCTTTCTCAGTATCCTTCTCTCCACCAGGAGGCAGATAAACAGATGGTGGCTTATCGGTAGCAGTCTCATCACTGGTCTCAGGCTGACCCGTAGTAGCTTCGGTATCGACAACAGGTGGCCCAATATCAGATTTGATTGGCAAATCAGTGGCGGTCTGTACATCTTCCTCATCCTTATGGTCCTTGTCTGCTGGTTCAGCTTCTGGCACCTCTTGTTTATCGGCGGGACTACTAGTGGTAACTTCGATTTCAGCGTCCTCAGCCTCAGTAGAGGACTCCTCCTTGGGCTGCTCGGTGGTTGTGGTCTTTGCAGTTGTGCTTTGGACAACATCCTCGACTGGCAAGTCTGTGGCATCCTGTTCAACCTCTTCATCATCTTTGTCTTGGGCAGTAGGCACGGTGGTAGCTGCTTCGTCCTTGTCTCCAGCTCTGGCAGGTGCACTGGAAGTCGTTTCACTTGCAGCATCCTGGACACCTTCGGTCGAGGAGGCGATTGCTGAAGCACTGGTCGAGCTCGAAAGATCGTCCTCAGCAACTGGTACCTCGGTAGACTCTTCACTAATTTCAGGCTGCTCCTCGAGGGTCTGTGGAGTGGTGCCCTTAACAATCTCCTCTTCGCCACTGATACCGTCAGTTGGAATAGGCGTTCCGGCAATGGGTTCTTCCTCCGCCTCAGCGATTGGCGTTGTGGGTTTGGCGAAGTCCTCGACTTCTTCTGCTGGTACTTCTGTGGCTGTCTCAGGTTCCTTGACGCCTTCGATGTCGGATTTGGGAGCTGAAGTGGTGGCCTTGATGACATCCTCTTCGCCTTCACTGATTGGTTCTCCGGCAGGAGTGCTTTCCTTAACGATTTCTTCGTCTCCTTCACTGCTAGATTCTCCAGCGGGGGTGGTGACCTTGATGATCTCCTCTTCGCCTTCACTGCTAGATTCTCCAGCGGGGGTGGTGACCTTGACGATCTCCTCTTCTCCAGCAATGCTAGATTCTCCAGCGGGGGTGGTGACCTTGACGATCTCCTCTTCTCCAGCAATGCTAGGTTCTCCGGCAGGTGTGGTTTCCTTGGCAATCTCTTCTTCTCCAGCAACGCTAGGTTCTCCGGCAGGTGTGGTGACCTTGGTGAGCTCATCTTCACTTTCACTACTGGATTCTTCTGCTGGAGTTGTTCCCTTAACGATCTCCTCATCGCCTTCACTGCTAGGTTCTCCAGCTGGTGTGGTTCCCTTAACGATCTCCTCCTCACCAGCAATGCTGGCTTCTCCAGCAGGTGTGGTTTCCTTAGCAACATCTTCTCCCTCGCCGCTAGCTTCCTCAGAGGATTCAGTTGGCTTGGCCGGCTCAATGTCATCGACAGAGGTTGGAGCTTCAGTAGACTTGCCTTCATCCTGCTCCTCACTTTCTTCGGAAGCTGAAGTGGCACCTGCTGTTGGAGCTGTTGTGGGCTTGAGATCCAGCTCTTCGTCACCACTACCCTCACTTGGCTTGGGCTCCTGTTCCTTTTCATCACTTGCCACTGGGGCAGAAGTGGGCTTGGCTTCATCTTCGGTTTCCTCTGGAGCTGCAGTGACCTTGACATCCTTCTCCTCTTCACCGCTTCCTTCCTCTGCAGGTGTGGGCTTGCCCTCTTCCTCTTCCTCGCTAATTGTTCCGGCGGTTGTTGGCTTAACGTCTTCCTCTGTTGGCGCCGAGGTGGTGGCCGTAACCACTTCCTCTTCAGGACTGGCCTTGGCTGGAGCCGAGGTGCTGACCTTAATGAGTTCATCTTCAGTGATCTCCTTTTCGGGAATCTGGGAAGGCTTAGGTACATCCTCTTCGCCGCTACCCTCAGGCTCTGGAGTGGTGACGATCTTAACGATATCTTCTTCAGCAGCTTCAGTGGAAGATTCCTTGGACTCCTCGGTGGACGATGGTAAATCGATCCTGGAATCGGATGGAATGCCGGCGGTGGAGGATTCGGGCTCGAAGGAGAAGTCCTTTTCGTCCGTAACCTGTACAGGTGCAACAGTGGTTGCCTTATCCTTTTCCTCTTCCTCCTCCTCAATCTCACCGCTGCCCAGCTCGGCGGAAGGAATTGTGGCGGTCTCCTTATTCTTATCGTCGTCATCGATGTGTTCTTGCAGATCCACATCCTCTTTGGGAATCTCGGCATGAATGCCCTTGGCCGGAACGGAAGTAGCACTCTCTGGCGTAGTGATCTCAACAATTTCGGTGGTGGAACTGTCGTCCTCGCAGACGTAGTTGCTCGGACAGCACTCGCCCTCGGCTGCTGGCATTGCGCGACAGGACTTTCCATTGGCCGCCATCATGGGCACCTCGCACTCCTGCACAGCGCACACGATGTCGCCGCGCATACAGTAGCAGTGCTCGCAGGCATTCTTGCCCTTCAGGGAGGCTCCGTCCGCAAAGATCTCGCCATCGTGGATGCAGTCCGTGGTGGTGGGTGGTGTCATGGTGCTGGCCAGGATGAATCCAGTGGTGGGTCGCACCGTAGTGGTTGTCGTTGTGGTCGACTGGTCCATAAAGTCCAACTCGTTCTCATGGTCTGAAGCGTAAATATAAAGTTTTTAGTTTGGAAATCCCAAGTTGATATGTGGCCGAAACTTACCGCAACTGTAGCGCACTGGGCAACAGGATCCCTTGTTGTAGATGGGCAGGCAGCCGTCCACGTGCAGAGTGCACTCCTGCATGACGCACTTGGTCTGGTTGTTGATGCAGTAGCATAGTTCGCAAGGTTTATTGGGATTCGATGGCACCTGGGCGCCCTCCGGGTAGAACTTCTCCTCGATGCTGCAGCCGAACTTTTCGGGAATGCTCAATTCGGTTCCGGGCTCCGGAGAGTGGTAGGGCACGTCTACGGGCACTAAATTGGAGCGAGAGCCATCAGTAGAGTGTAAACGCAAGCGGTTCTCTTGCTAAGGGAACTTACCTTCCGGGCAGGTGATGATGGGGCAGCACTGGTCCTCCCGCTTCTCCACGATGCAATCGTGGCCAATGGGCTTGGTGAAGGGGCAGACACGCAGGTAGCACATCAGCATGCGGTTGTGGCATGTGCAGTTCAGACATGGCTCATTGGTCATGATGCGGTCGCCCTCCTGGTAATGCGCATAGTTGTAGTAGCATCCCTCTGCAAGTGCAAAATATAAATAATTCGAGAATGAGACCTGGTTATCGGGGCCAAAGCCTGGGAATCTGTGCTCCAAACAATGCCAACTCTTTCTGGCTAATACATTCCAGTGCAGGCATTAGTTATGCAAGCGGGCCATCCGTATTATACATACTATATATAGTATGTGATTTTTGCTACTGTGTCGTTTTGGTCATAAATCGCGGCTTAGCGCCACTTGGCTGTCATAATACACGGCGCTATTGACAATTTTTATAGCTCATCAGTGTCGTTAAACAAAAGTCAACTGTCTTAAAATATGCGCACGTCCAGTGAGTGGTTTTTATTTCTACTTCTTTCTGACTGAGGAGCTGGCTGCCTAATTTAGTGGCTTCCACCCGCAATAAATTTCACATCACATCATTAACACGTTAAGCGCCGCAGTTTCCCCGGCTTCTGTGAACCGGCTAGACCATTTTTTGATTGAAATCTTTGGGTTGGGTTTGGGGTAAGGGTATGGAGCCCAGCTCACGTTTTTCAGCGTGTCTCATAAAAAGGCAGCGCTTATTTCTTTATGTTTCCATTTGTCTTCGCCATGTGTGCCTCTTCACACCTCAGCTAATGCGGCTTTATGACAGCGGATGGCAGCGATAATTGGGCAGCGATTAGCGGCTTACGACAACTGGATGGTTATTATAATTAGCCATTTGGGCAGCGGATCAATCACATTATTATTATAATATCGATAAAAGATCAAAGACTGTGTAAATATGAAAATGGCATGCTGCCATAGATCGTTCACATCCGCATTGTTTGACGAAATGGTAATCACCATAAAGTGGAACAGATCCGAATGCATTTTTATTAGGCTCCTGTTGTTGGACGATTATGGCTAGAGTAGTTAAACGGCTTTCCGACTTACCCGAATACTGTTGGATCTCCGTGTACTCCTGGACCGGGGCTGCAATGAGAGAAGATAGAGGGAATCTTTATTATTTAATGAAATGCCATAGTTGCAGGTTCCACCATTATGGCGGGAATTTTACGATGACCATATCCGTTAGCCATCGCCATGACCATAATAAATTAATTTGCCATTGCCGCGCGAATGCCGAACTCTAATTGTGCCAGCATGCAATTGAAATTGGCCAGGGAGCTGCGTAGGTTTGGCCACGTTTGCCCAGCTTGATAGCCTTGTCCGGCGTGATAACAGGGTCTAAAAGCCAAGAGCCACACCAAATTGCAGCAGCAACATCTTGGCTTGGCTGTGTGCGTGCAACGTGTTATTACCACATAATCAAAATGCAGCCTGGCCGCAACATCCAGCCAGGGCGCAGCACTGCATCCAGCTGGAATTGTGGCAGGTAGCGGCCATTCTGGCCAAGAAGCGCTGGCTGCGTGTGTACCACACTGCGCACAGCACACTGGACCCCGTCGCAAAAATGGCTCAAACAAATTGTCTAAGCTGACAGTTTGGCCAGGAAGGCCAGTTGCTGCTGCTGCTGCCACTTGTTGCAGCAGAAATGATTTGACAAATTGCTGTTTTATGAATTGCTGCTGGCGGTCTCGACTTTGATTAATTGCGTCCAGTTGAAGGGTTGACAATTTCTCGAATATTTCACATTTTAATTTCCGCATACCTGTGGGGTGGCCAGTTGGCCAATGACTCGGCTCTTTGCCCAGATCCACATTTAAATCGAAGGCAGCAGGCATAAGGCAGAAGGCCAAGAACTGGCCCATACAATTTGGCAACAAATTGCTGGCGAAACAACAATGAAAATCCTAACGGCAAGTGCTCATAAGCATGAATTTGGCCGCAACGGAGGCTGGAGTCCAGAATCCAGAATACTGAATCCCGGCTAGGGACCAGCGACTCTCGCCTCCGAACGGCAGCCACAAATCAGAGTAGCAATTTCGAGCTGGAGAAGATGGGGGCACCATCTCTATCTCACTCGAAGCTAACGGATGTAAATTACATTTTATGCGGTAAGAACAACAACACGACTCTTCGGAGCCTGGCAACGCATAAAAATTCACACATTAACTGTTAAGGATTGCCGGCGAGGGATCGGGAGATCCCAAAAAGGAGAGGGGGGATGTTTCCCCCGTTCTCTCACCACTTGACCGAACTTGAGCCTTGGTAGTGCGAAGAATTTGGCCGCGGACTTGGCGGCAATGGGAGTCAATCATGTGGCCGGCGTGGCAGCAACTGGTAGGCCAAGACAATCCCCAGTTGCAAGCCCCACTGCAAGCTTATGCAACAATTTTGCACTGCGCAAGTGCAACAAGTAAAACAAGCCGCATATATACATACATCATCATTACGATGGGGACGCCTGAGTTGCTCGGCGGCTGGCGAGGATGATGATGATGATAATGATGGCTATGGTACACATCAAACATGGTCGTGTCGGTCCAACAAACAGAAGTCAGTCAGTCAGTTAGTCAGCCAAGTTGCTGCTGTTGCTGTTGCTGCATGTGGCTGGTGTTGATGTGGATGCAACAGCAGCACACTGAGCCAAATAACTGGTTAATCAGTTTGTGTACAAGTTCGGCTTATAAAAGAGTGTGAACTAAACTGATTTCTATGCTTATTTGGCATGTTTCTAGTAATTTGTACTATACTTAAGTTCAATGATTTCTTCATTTCCTGCTTGTAGACTTCGGATTTCTCCCAGTGCAATGCGGCTTCTTCGTGTGCTCAAGCAGCCAAGCAGCGGGCCAGGCCAAAGCCAAAGTTGTTGGCGGCTCTCGGCCAAGTCGTGCATTTTGTTTATTCTAGGAAAGCGCGCGCGCACCGCCTCCGCTCCTCCAGCTCCTCCTGCTCCGCCTGCTCTCCCCATCATGCCCCTGATTCCCCTGGTTCCCCACCCACCTGACCATGGCCATGGATTGCTGCCACAACAAGTTGAATGACCCGGCGCGCATGTGTGCAAAAATGTGTACACAAACCATAAAATACGAGCCACAAGCACTGGCAGCCTTACTTACATAAGTAGGCCTAGGTGCTCCGGCTCTGGGACTCTGGGATTCGGACCAAAGTCACTCTTAGCTCCCATGGTCCATGGTTTACACCCGAACCCAAACTGAAAACCCAAGTCAGGCACGCCTTTTGCTGGTTACGCTTTATTATTTAGTGCTGTAGGTGGACCTGGTTGCCCGTGGCAGATGCGAAAAAAAAGTGGAAGTTTTCCCAAATATTCCCGTTGATAGCCGTATACTTTCCCCACATCCCCCACTGTCACTACTAGCCGCTACTAACCAAGTAACTACTGGCTATGCGGAAATGCAGGCGCGAGTGAAAATATTTGCCATGCCACAAATATTTCAAAGATTACAAAATAAACACAAATCTTTGCCGGCTTGTTGTCCCCAAATGCGTTTTTACCGCTATGCCGCAGCTGCAACATCAGCAACTTCTTGACCACACCCACCTCCATCTCCACCTCCACCTCCACCGCCATCTCCATCCCCATCTCCATCCAGGAATAAAAAGAGAAATAGGAATGGGTGGAGTACGACTTGGATCCTATAGCAATTTCTCACCCAGCCTGCCTGCGTTTATCTGGCTTCTAATTAGATGCAACCAAAAAATAAGAAAATAAGGGAAAAAAAAGAGGCAAGAAATAACAATGCCGCTGGCAGAGGAGCAATAAATCGATCTGTAATTGCCAGACTCCTCTGGCCAGCAAATTTCCATTGCAGAAACAATTTCCATTTTCCCTGGCCTTGATCACATAATTTCCATAATGCCGAGCAGATCAATATGGAGTGAGCGACAAGCTAACAACAGACTGCCTTCCAGACCAGACCAGACCAAGAGCATAGCCCAGGCTCTCCATCCCCGTATCATGTCCATGCATCAATGCTGAAAGCAGCCGCCAGGCAGCCGCATCACCAGCAACTTGCAACTAGCAGAGGCAGCAGCAGCAGTAACTAGCAGCAGCAGCAACTAGCAACATGAGCAGGCGCCCTAACAATGCAACTGCATCTGCTGCAACTGCTGCAACAGGAAGGCGGCGGAGGAGGCTTTCCAAGCAAATGAATTTGCGAGTAATTTAACATGATTATGTCGGCGACAAGGTAGCAATGTAGACATCGAAGCTCCTGCTCCTGCTCCTGCATCTTTTGCTGCTCGATTGCGGCCAAATTGGACGCAGTTGCGCAAGGCTAAAAAGACCTAGAAGGTTGGCTAGGGCGCTACCTTGGCGTGACGCTGTGTTTTATTACCAAACTGGAGGAGGCTGTTTGGCCTGGCCATGATTCCTTCTAAGTAAATTATGCCCGATGGTCATGATGCCGCGAATGGAGATGAGGCTTGAGGATTGCGGATTGGGGATTGGTACTGAGGATGCCATAAAATTGCACCAGTCGAAGGCTGTTCTTGCTCCATCTGCTGCCGGCGTGCATATGAAACAATTACCAAGGCTAAGGCTATGACTATGGCTAGGGCAATATCGGCGGGTTCTAGGCCTATTTGGCCCGTCTATATGTGGACATTGTAATTGCAGGCGGTCCCATGGGCTTGTGGTCCTCCGAGCCCATCTCATATGCATATTTATGGCTGGCTGGTAGGTTGGTTGCGCTGGCTGGCTTGCTTGGTTACCCGATGTCATTAGAGAGTCAGGGCCTTGTGGTATGCTTGTCAGTTTGTCAGTTAGTCAGTTAGTCAGGTCGGTGGAGCAGCAGCAACTAGTATTCCTCCTGACTGCTTAATAGATAATAATGAGTCTGGCCTTGGGCGCTGTAATTAAGCAGTTAAGGGAGGAGTCGAGCCACAGCCCAGCATTCTTTCCCACAGTTCCTGGATACCATGTTGCCTAGGTACCCTAAAACGCAGCCCAGAGTGCTCGAGTGTCCTGGCTTTGATTTGTTTTGATGGCTTTTGCATGGCTTTAATGAAGACTCCTCCCCTCCTGCCAGCAATCAATCTGTCCGCCTGTCAGTGCTCCCCTGACTACGGCTAATCACTACGCTCCATCTCTGGAGGATCTGTGTGTATTGGTGGGCTCAAATATATCATAATTTTTATTTGCGCAATTTTGTTTAGACAAATTCTTATGGCCCCAATCCCCCCAGTGGGGTGGAGTAGTCATGGATACCCGGTCAATTATTACACCGCTAGCTGTTATTGATAACAGCGCATTGATTACAGCAATTGCCAAAATAATAGGCTCGACCAACGGGAGATTCCGATGCAGATCCAGATACTGCTGCTGCAGATGGAGCTGGCGATGGAGTTGGAGCTGGAGCTGGAGCTGTAGCTGGAGTTGCTCCAGCGACAGGTGATGGATGCCCAGGCAATCAGCTAGCGCAACAAGTTTTCCGCTGCGCATGCGTAACTGTTTATTAATTTGCAATGGAAAAACTCTCACGACTCGATGTC
Organism: Drosophila melanogaster; assembly: GCF_000001215.4. Taxonomy (NCBI): domain Eukaryota; kingdom Metazoa; phylum Arthropoda; class Insecta; order Diptera; family Drosophilidae; genus Drosophila; species Drosophila melanogaster. The sequence continues at coordinate 25,007,456 of NT_033777.3, read as the reverse complement.
CTTCCTGGCCGGGAAAAACAGCGATTCAATTAAGTGCCACTCGAGGAGCTAATTGCTCGCTGACTTTTGTTTCCCGGTTGTGTGTCTCCCTCGATTTGTATCTAACATTCAGTATCTAGTAACTATATGGTATCTGGTATCTCCTCCCACGCTGGCACGGCATTTAGCTAATGATCGGACACCGGAGATAGTGCAGGTTCTGGGTTCTCAGTTCTCAGTTCTGGGCTTAAGGTTCTTGGTTCCATGTTGCAGAAAGCTGCGTGTCCCACAGCCAGCCGAAAGCCATAAAACTCAATGGCCCAGCTAGCTCGCACGGGCACTCCATACATCATGTGCAGAGGAGATCAGCAAAGCGATAATTATACAAAGTATTAGTTCAAGCGAGAGCGTCTGACTTGGCATGACCCGTCTCGAAGTCGCAGACGGGATCGGTTTGGATCAAGAGATGGAGCTTTGGAGCTGGAGATAGCTGGAGAGCTGGCGGTTGCCATGCGTAAAGGTGCCAGCCAGCTAGGCGAGTTGATTGAACCCCACCAGGGCGTTAGAATAGGGCTAGTACGGAGGGGTCTAGAGCTAGATGTTAGGGCTAGGGTTACACAATTGAAAGAGAACGCTCCCAGGCGGCCAAGTCATTGCACCTGCGATCGAGATCTCCCTTCTTCCATCTTTCCCTGTGTACAGTGGATCTTGCTCTAGGTCTCTATCTTTGCTAATTACCATCAGCTACCCGAGAAGCCTTTGTCTTAATAGTGTCAAAATGAATTCTAACACGCCAACTTCGCTTGTCTCGTCTGCTAACTACACTTTGGCTACACGCCGATTTATTTAACTGGGCAACTAAGTAAGCTTTGTAAATGAATAACAAATAGTATTCACTATCTTTCGGTGCTTGACCAATTCTGACACGTAATATGCAATATAATCTTAAATTAGCAATTTAAACATTGAATCGGATCTTAAAGATCCACTACTATAATAGATTGCTATCAAAACAGAACTTCCTTTCGCAGTGTAGCTTCTGGGCATCCAGCGAACCGAAAACTTCACCTCCCTGGCCAGGCTGTCAGGAGTTCCGTCTGCGTCTCCATTACATCACCATCAGTTGGCCATCATTGTCTTGTCTTTGAGCTTGTTAGCGTGCTGACCATCTTAGACGGCGATTAGCAACTGGCGCCAGGCAGAATGTCTAATTGAGTGCCCAGCCGAGGTGCATTTATGTTGGAAAGGGTCCGGTTTGGGGCCCAATCCCCAATCCCATCCAAATCCGTCCGTTCGTCATAAGCGGCAATTAGCAGAGACAAAATGGCAAATTGGGTCAGGTGGCTGCTAATTGCCATAAATATGAATAAAAGCCACCAGTTTTTGCCGTTTAATTAACATTTCGAACACGTTTTTGGTCCGACAACGTGTTATACAAATTCGAATTAGCATATTCACGCCGAGAAATTGCATAAAATACCAAAACAGAAATAGCCAACTGGCGTTTGCCGGCGACCACGACAAGTTCAAGTTCAATGACATCAAACAATAATAGGGAAATATAGCAGCAGCATACATAATATGAGACATGATTATGGCATCCACATCCACATCCACACAGACATATACATAGGTAGCTATGGACCCCATTGAGATGGAGGTGTCTGTATCGTGCGCTATCGCCCTGAGAAATCCCCCAACTGGTATTGTATTACGTATAGCGTTTTGCTCTACTAAACAGCAAGATATTCATTTGCATTTCCAACTGCCATTGTGGGTTTCTCCGAGCCAAATAGAAATTACAGCAATCATTGGAAACCATTTCATTGTCAAGGTGAAAGGTGCACGAGGGGCATGACGACGACGACGACGACGACTCCCAGAGCCGAGGCGTTAATAGCCAAATTGTGTAATTGCAATTGTAATTTCGGCATGACTGAGGTCTTGGTTTTTTTGTTTTTCGGTTTTTGGGATGTGGATTTCGATCTGGATGTGGCCACGTTACCGTTACACATCAAATTGCCGCCAGTTAACCGCAAGCCTATTTACTTAAGTGAAATTAGCCCCCAACCTTGTCGCAGGAAGTCGAGAATTTGGTGCTGATAAAATCGGAAAGAACAATCCGAACTTCCAAGTTTCCGCCTGCGATTCTGGTTCACACGCTGCTCCAACTTCTTCTGGCCATTTAATTGGAGAGTCAAGTGCAGCGAGGCACTTGTGAAGCGCGCTTGGAACTCGGAACTGGGATCTTGGATCTTGGAACTCGTCGGCCCTTTGACGGCATGGTCATTGCCCTCGCCCCCTCAAAAAAAGACGCGGGAATTGCGTGGGTCAGATCAGCCGCTTAACTAAGTGGCTCTGTGAACGGGCATTTAAGCCGAACAAATGCGTCTTTTATGAGTGTCTCGAGCCCATGGTCAATTTATCATATCAACTCGGCAGACCGACTTAGCAGCTGCACTGGAAAAAATAAATGCTCAGTTTGGAGTGAAATGCGTACATATTGGTATAAACTTGGGACTTGGTTCATATACCTTCTTATACGCTTTTGTACAAGAATATTTTATTGTCTTAAACTCATTTTGTCCCAGTGTAACGCATCAGTCACCGCTCGGATTTGGCTTCACACCACCGCGATTTTGACAAATAGTTGGACATCTGGGGGAGGCTACGTTGGTGGGCCGAGCGAAGCGAAATTAAATGAAAGGAAAGTCGTCTGGCCGCTTAGCATAAATGCTTATTTATGGCCAAGAGTCAATTGGACTTGGAGTTGAAGTTGATGTGGAAGCTGGAGCTGGAGCTGAAGTCGGTGAATCTGGCGATGGGCGGGGGCATCTAATTGTGTCACTGTCGAAAGTTTCTCCGCCCCCCATTGGCGAATCTCACGTTCGGCAAAAGTCACCAGTGGGTAGCCGGGTAGCCAGCGATATTGGTTATTGGGTATCCCAAGCCCCAAACCCCAAATCCCAAATCCCAGACAGACCCGTTCTTTGGGGTTCGTGCGGGTTGGCCCGCAAGTTCGTGATCTCCGGCTCGCGTACTTGTTCTCTAAGTGGCTACGAAATTCCACAGCCACGCAGCCAACACATCTTCGGCATCGCCATCATCGCCATCATTGCCATATCGGTCAATGGTCAGCGACTTTGGCCGGTTTTTGTTTGCCCAGCGAATAGTAAACAGCAAACAACTCGGACTCGGACTCGGACAATGTATGGAATGGGATGGCCCCCGGTGTCGTCGGGGTGTTTGCATATATGAAATATTTACGAGGAGGTGGAGTAGAAAGCTATGGGCACCACCATCCCGTTGGAATGGTGTGGTATATACCACCTTACCATGTACCATTTACCATTTAGCATTACCTGGTGCTATCAACGGCGATAAGCCCGATAAGCCGGATCCGCCGGGCCACTTGACATTGAACCTGGTCCGTGGCAGAAATGTTAATTATATGCGCGTGGCTAAGACGATGACTGGATCTTGATTAACGCTTATGCTCGAGGGCCCGATGATGACGATGCTGCTGATGACATCAGCGGGTCGTGCAATTAATATTAAACCATAGTGTAGTTGGGCTCGAGCCACAGACACAGACACAGGCATAACCACAGCCAGAGCTGGAGTTTCATCGAAGCCTGGCTAAAAGTTAATACAAGCTAATTAGGCACATCATCGGCGAGCATCATCAGGGTTCTCTGAAAGTTAGATGCTTCCGCAAAACTGCCATAAAGATGGGGCCCGTAAAGCGGCGATTTATATGCGCAATAAACAAAAGTATTGAAGAGATCTTCGTGCGTCGCACTAATGCCTTTGTAATTGGCTATAAATTAAGAAATCACAAAAACTGGCAATGGGCCACATAAAGTATATTCTGAGTGCCGAAATCGGATAGCTGCTAGATCACTGGCCAAAGGATGGACTAGGTTCAGTGACCATCATCAACGCAGCGGTGTAGGTGTCAATTGACGGAGCCAAAGCAGAAGAATCTCGAAGATCGGAAGATCGCAAGATTGGAAGATTGGAGGAGCCCAAGAGCAGGTGTTCTTTCCATCCCCCCATGATTCTTTAATAAGCATGAGAAAAACAAGAAACGAACTCACGTTCGAAGTTGATTGATGAAAACGCCCCACCGAGTAAAAACGGCAAACAAAAAAAAAAAAAAGGAAAAGAAAAGACCAGAGCCAAATTGAAATTGCCGTCTTTACTTCGTGGCTTATAAAATAATGATAATGTGTGGCGGCTACCGGTTGGGAAGATGGTCGATCGTTTTTATCGACCTTGAGCTTGAGCTTGAATTAAGGCTCCAAGCTGATGGCCAGTTGAAATTGCATAAGTTCCCTCGACAAGCTCTCGAATCGATTTGGATATCCAACTTGATGGCTGCGCAAACAATTGGCATGGATAGATCGATCGCTGAATGGATGGATGGACTACAGCTTTTGTTATGACGCAAATGCCACTTGTTGTGAAGTATACATGCTATATGTATATCATATCGGTTCGGAATAGCCATACCATCTGACATTTGCGCTAGTCCGCATTGATTTATGGCTCGCAGCTGTCGGCGGCGGAGTTAGAACTACATATGTACGTTACCAAAAGATACAAATGTATCTGTTGAGTCATGCTCGTATCTATAATGGAACAATTCAATTACCAGGCCCTGCTGGGAAACTTTGCGCGCCGGAGTTCATCAAACCCGCCGAGGAGTTGGAGTCGGAGTCTGAGCCCGAGTCCATTAGGCCGTTTTGTTGTCCCGGCTTGTTAGTGTTACCGATTTGTGACTGTGTGTAATAATCAATAAGTAGGTGAGAAACCCTGGCGGGGCAATCTATACTTAAAACACCATGGGTTCTCTACAGCTTTCCCCTTGGCTCGTCCATTCACAAAACCGAACAAAATTCTTTTCCACTTTATTTCCCTCTTTGTCAGATAGATCCATTTCCATATGCACCGCTGCGCCGGCTCGGACATGTGTTAATGAAAATTCCAAGAATTCTGAATGCCCAATGCAGGCATCGCGGAGCTGCGAGTGTGGAGTACACACAAATGTGGGTCAACGAGCTGACTATTGTCGCCTATCGTTTTGACTGGGCCAAATCAGTCAGTCAGTCAGCCAGCCAGCCAGCCAGCCAGTCAGTCAGTTCATAGAGCTGGAGTTCTCAGTTCGACGGGGCTGTCGAAACCATTGCCATTGCCTGTTTATTGAAAGCCCATTAAACAATGGCTCTGGCTCTGGCTCTGACTGTGGGCCTTCTCCGGTTATGGACCGGATGATTGGTGGCTATACCCTCGAGTGGCAGTAACTACGTTTCGGTTTTGGCATTCGTTGACCGATATTCCTGAGGAGTACCGAAACCCAGCCCATGGTAACCGTCTTATTTTCATTTTGGGTTTATTTGACTCTGTGTTCTGTTTAAACAAGTCGTTAAATCGAACACGCCCAAAATAACCAGGAAGACACCGTTGCATCGCCTTTTATTGCCGGGGTAAATGTGAAAGTTAACACATTGCTAGCTTCTTGGTTCTCGGTTTTTGGCCAGATGAGCTCGCATGGTGCAGATGGGTAGTTGGCCAGTTGGACAGTTGGCGTGTAATGATGGTCGAGGCCATTAGCACTTACTTTTAATTATGACCCAGCCCGAAATTCAGTTTCACTCGATTTCAATTAAACACAATTCTATTTGGGACACCCTCGAAAGGCCTTTCCTAATTCGATTTTCGCCCTCTGGCCGAAATGCAACAGACTTTTGTTCAGTCGGGGTCAACGGGTGACCCCTGACCCTGGACAATTGCAAACGGCAGCTGTTGCCAGCTGATGGCAATTTGCCACAATGGCCTTAATTAGTGCGAAAATCCATGGATTCGCCGGCAAAATTTATGGCAAAATAATAATCAAAACAGATAGGACAGATGGGCTAAGTACTGGGTACTTAGCTGGCTAAACATAATTCACGTTGACATAATAAACCACTTACCGGCTTGTGTGGGTATTAGGATCATGGCCAGCAGGACGAGCGCCAGATACAGCAGCTCCTCGAGTCCCGGCGGACTCGAACGTCTTCTTGTCATCTTGTGGTTGTAACTGCAATGGAGAAGGAGTCAAAAGAGTCGGCTTTAATACGGGATAACAAAGGCGTTTGGATTGTGGTCCCGGCATTCTTGCGGACAGGAGGCCATTTAACCCTTAAATAACAATCAAATCGGGCGGCAATATGTTCCTTAAACGACTGGCACTTCATTAAAAAAGCATGACAAGGCGCATGCCGCCCTCAAACCGGCGTGTCTCAATTTATTTCCTTGCGTCTTTCACTCATTTTGTATTCGTTCTTTTTGGTTTTTCGAAAAATTTTCAATGGCCTCACAAAAGCAATTTACGTGCACAAACAGCAGAAAAGCAAAAATTTCGGGGCGGGTGGGAGAGTTGACATGTGAGCCACCAAATACCGAAACCACCACTAGCATCCCTCCTCGAATGTCCTGTACTACGATGCGTTGTCCTGTCCCATTCGTTTCGTATCGTTTTGGTCCTGACTGGCTGTTTTTCTTCAATTGTTTGCGGAAATCACTTGTTTGCCGATTTGACAGATGTGCAATTTTCCCTGACATGCCCAGTTCGCTGTCCCTCAAAAACTCAACCCTCCAGTAACTTCCTTCCGCTGTGTCCCCATCCTCCTTATCCAAGAGGTCAAAAAATCGCCGGATTTGTATCTGTATCTCGAAGACCTTCGCTGCTTTCGCTGCTGATTGAAAATGTCAGGCGCACGCAAAGGAAAAGTTCCCGAAATTGGACAACACCCCCGACTTCTTTGATTTGGTTTGCTTTTTCCCGCCCCGCCCGTCGAAGATCCGGTGATCCCGTCGTTATAATTAGCAGGCGGCAACCGCCACATATCACGGCTTATCGATTGACAACCGGCCAATTTTATTTTATTTTATTTATTTTATTGTCGCCCTATAATGGCATCGAATGGCCGGCCAACACATACGCTTCATATTTTCATTTATTAGCCCAGTTCGCTTGTCGGCTTTTATTTGCTTTATGTTACTTTAATCAAGTCCCAGGAGATGCAACACGTGATTCCATCGAGGGGTTGCTCTGCTCCCCTCCTGCGAAAAGTTGGGGGAAATGGATGCTGAGTGCTTGTTTGTTTCGGGGGGCGTGGCTGTTGGGTGTGTTATGCAATTTTATACATTCCATAAAGCAATAAAACTTCCACCTAAGCACAATGGGGTCGCAAATGGAGGAGTGTTGAAATTAATACCCGCATTTTTGGTAGAAATAGTAAGGGGATACAGCACAGTTGTGCTACAGATGGAATATTATTTAGTTTTTACAAAATAACTGGCAAGAACTTCAACTTTTCATAGAATATGAGCATAATTTTTTTTTTTTGGCACAATGGATATCGGATTAATCCGATGAATTCCGAGTCCCATAGTACCGAACTTGTCACAGGGTGCATACCATCAGGGCGGCTACTCGGTGGGCCCCCCATCCCAGCTGCCCCTTCTGCGAACCTCTGGAAATCTGAGTGGCTTCCGTTTCCCCCTGCGGCTGCAGATTGCCTCCGCTCCACTCAGATCAGCTCGCTAACGAAACAGGCAAATAAAAATCGGCTAATGCTCGACTCAGGCTGGGGCTCATCATAAATGCGCGAATTGTGCTCATTAAAATGCAGGCAGGTCGGGTGGCGGGCTGGGATGGAATGGGATGGGATAGGATGGGGGCTTCCCCGGGAGCCACAAATAGCATTGCTGCGTGCCGTGGCAACAGCGAAAATAACAAGGGGTATGCAACACACGAAGCTGCCACGGTCAGGTTGAAAGATTGCTCCACGGAGCTGCGATGCTGCGATGCTGGATACTTGGTTGCTGTGTGCTGAATGCTGTGTGTTGTGTGTTGTGTGCTGATGCCAGAAGACAGAAGACACCAGCATCCTCGTCTGCTTTTCAGTCGGAGAAGCGGCATGTTGATGACGAGTTGACATGACGAGCGACAATAACAATAATGATAATCTCACACCGCTGCGATGGTAAAGATGATGATGATGATTGTGCTGTGGATGGTGAGACCGACTGACTGACAACGGAAGCGACACAAACTGGCTATTAGTTGCCGGCCAAAATGGCACTTGTTCTAAAGCTATTAGCAACACACGAGCAACATATTGCTGCTTGCCAACTTGCAACTAGCAACTACCAACAGTTGCAACTAGCAGGAGCAGCAGCCATCAAGAGAGCAAGCAGCAACTTGTTGCGGTAATTATTCTGCCGCGGCTAAATGGTAAACAATTTTTATTCTTTCGCATTTCTGCCGCATTTCAGTATTTGGGTTAAGACCAAATAAAGGGGTGGCCAGCAGCCAGCTGCCTGGGTAGCCATCTAGCCAACCAACTGAGCGGCCCGGCCATGTGTGTGACACAAATTCAATTTGTGAATGAAGTGACCAAAAGTCGCTGCACTCGGAAGATGGAAACTTTTACCCAAAAAGAGGCAGGCGCTTGTTAACTTGGCCAACTTGGCTAACTTGGCCAGGGGCGTATATCGGTCATGGGAAATTTGCAAGATTTTCTGTTTGTTTTTCTTTTCATTTTTTCATTTTTTTTTTTTTTTTTTGGAAAATGCTAGCAAGGGCAAGGCGAGCAATGCGTCTTTATCCAACAATGGAATGGCCAAGTGCGTTATGAAAAATGTATTCAGGTCCAGGCGAAGTCTTCATGCGTGAAGAGTGCCGGTCGCTATTTGCATAAGGAATATGCCATGGTATGGTATGGTATGGAGTGGAGAACTCCTCCTCCTTGACCGGGTCGCAATGCCCACAAAGGGTAGCCAGCGGACAGGCTGGGAAATTGCCAGGGGAGCTGCTGCATTGGCATCGGCGCATGCGTGGAGTTGCAGTGGCAGTGGCAGTTGCAACTCCCAGTTTCTAGTTGCCATTTCTCATCTCTCTGCGCCCAGCTGCAGCTGCAACTCAGCCCAGTTCAGCTCTAATATAAATGTGTGGCAACTGCGAAGCGGCAAACAAACGAAAATTTACATTTTACCAAAGCAACAGACGGCCTCAATGGAGGGTGGGAAAATTTCCCAGCTAGGCAGCTATCCATGGGCAGCATTTTGACAGTCGGGGCACGAGTTCGCTGGAGGGCAGGAGGGCCGGAGGGAACAGGAAGGTAGCTGCGCTCCAATGGAAATGGAAAAGCCTTCGTTAGCATATCAAAAGGTGTCTCTTGTCAGAGAGCTATCTTGTGTCGGCTGTCGTGTCCAATGTGTGCTGTCCGTGTCTCCACGAGATTGGTACCATGCTACTACCATGACCCACAAATACACTTTGGCGCACGCATCTAACGACGACCCATCGACATCGGCGAAAGATCCCAGCCAGAAGATCGATGGCAATTTGCAATTTGCTAGCTGCAACTGTGGTGCGGCCTGCAGCTTTAATTGGATTCTGGCCCCAGTATCAAATTGACATTTAGCACACAGACTTTGGCTCTAAACCGAAGAGATGCAATGCAATGCAATGCGATCCGATCCGATCCGAAGCGAGGCGATCCTGCGATCCCCATTCCAGGTCCCATCAGAATGCCGCAGTTTTGACCCCAACCTCACGCGTCCATCTGGAAATGGTGGCCCCCATCCCGATGCCAATCGCCAGCCCCCATCCCCATCTCAGCTAGCTTATCGCATTACACTTCTTCGATTGCAATTGCAATTGCAATTGGATGTTGCATTCGATGTTGCTGTTGCATTTGCTGCTGGATGGCGTTAATTTCGTTTTGTGTTCTTTCGATCGCCGCAGTGCCACACATTTAACGGTGCAGCAGCATCGGCAGCAATTGCAAATTGCATTTTTTGCTATTTTACAGCTAATTCGTTCGGTGTACTGGAAAATTTACCACAAACATGTGACATGTCGTGCGATTAAGGTTTTATATGTATTTTAATGGTTCATTGTTACTAAATGAATCTGAATCTCATTCTATGAATAACCCCATTTAATTTTGGGTGTTACTAGAACACACTGCCCCATTTCTCCCAGTGTACTATTCTTTTGGTTCTGCACGTCATCCTCATAAATCTAGTGTTGCCGCTGCATTTCTTGCTGCTGCAATTGTTGCTGCTGCTGCGGATGTTGCTGTTGGACCCTAACACGTGGGCCTATTGCCTATTGAGTACATCGCATAGTTGTGGCCAATTGTCGGCCAAATTGTTGCGGCTTGAACCCCGGAAAATAGCCAATTTGCAGTTGGCCTCTGGGAATGTGCGACCTTGCAATTGCATCAAAGTTTTCGATGATGTCCGGTGATTTTTGTGTGGCGACAATTACGGAAAGTGCGGTGATAGTGGTAATAGAAATGAGGTCTGATTGCCACCAGATTGTCAGATCATTAGATGCAAATCAGTGACCCCATGCAAATTTGTGCTTGGCCTTAGCACCGATCGACCTTGTGGCACTTTCGGCACCATCTTCATCTTCAGCGGCCAAATTGAAGGAGCTGGCTCGAGATTAATAAAGCTCAGCTAACTTGGCCAACAAGCACGATCTGCAAACATAACGGTGCCGAGTGGTGGCCAACAAACCGAGCAAACAAACAAACGCGCCAAAAACCAAAACCGAACTTCTTTTGAGACCGACTTGTTAGTCACTTGTCGGCATGCGGAAGCTGCCCAGCACGACTCCGGCACGGCTTGCCACTCCTACACTCGCCGAAAAGAGATCTTAGTAATCTTGTAATAAAAATGTAGAAGCCACATCGTACATCTGCCCCGTTTTATTCATGTTCTATATACGAAAGATTGTTGGGCACAATAGTTTCAGTAGTAGTTTCCAAAATAGTCGCTTGATTTTGTTTAAGTGTATGGATGCTGGTTGGTGGAACGCCAACGCCGACTTGCCACTGCAACTGGCAACAGCAACTCCTTTTCCACCGCCAGCAGCGAGACGGCAATTTGCCATTTTCGCTGTGTCGGAGGCAGCACTTGAACTGGATTAGTGGCCTGCCCGCCTTGATTTGTGACAAATCTTGATGACGCTGGCTACCACCGAGTGCTCGTTGGCAGCGTGGAGCATGCGGCATGCAACCAGAAGCCACTGGCCAGTAGTCAGTAGCCAGTAGCCAGTAGCCAGTAGATACCAGTAGCTGGAAGCTGGAAGCCATATGTGGACTGACCCAGCAGCAGCAACACCAACTGAACTGAACTGAAACTGCGGAAGATCGTGAGCTGATTTTGTTTCGAGCCTCATTTTTTCGCTTGCCACAAATTTCTCTTTTTCTTGGGGTCAAGTTTGTTGCCGAAGAAGCGTTCTGATTTCCCTCAGTTGCAAGTCGCCAGTTGCAAGTTTGCAAATGCAGCTGCATGCGATTTCTAGCTCGCCGCTGACTAATGAGCTTCCCCATTTTTGCGCGATTCGCTTAATTAAAATCAACATCACAATTAGGCATTTTCGACCCGGGGCACTCTGGTTTACGGGGTCACTTTTCAGCGCGATTTTTCAAACGTGATTATAAATTTGAGAGCAGCACATTTGGTTCTTGGCCATTTGAAGCCGTTTGGCCCAAAAAGCCGGCGAAAACTTAACGACGCCTACACGTGTCAATCGACTAGGTAGGTTATACAACATTCAAATCGATTTGCAACTTTGAGTCATAAAACAAAGAAACAGGTGAATAATCAAGGTACTCGAATGCCCGACGCTCTGGGAATTCAAATGAAATTCAAGCGTAACGAAATTGTTAAGTAACTGCAGTGAAGTTATGTACCATATCTAAATATATAACTATTATTTAAGATGTGTTTGCGAAGAGAGTTACGCCTTCTATACCAGCAAACTGGTTCTAATTATGCCAAAGTCGCCCGAAATGCGTTCAATTTGAATTCGGCCAGGCCAAAAACAGTTAGCCAAATAGACGTAAATACGTGATTGGGGAGTAGATTTGGCAAAAAGTGGATCAATGAGCGCGCGCTTTTGGCGCGTTTTCAAATCGAGACTGCTTAATGTGATTACTCATGGCCATGTAATTTGACATGTGAAGTGCTGGCCAAAATTATTATTAGAGCCAGGGGATGCTACCAAAGACAGGCATGGGAATGGCCCGGATGCGACTCTATTTCGCCAGCGATCAGTGATGTCATGGAGCCGATCTCGCATTGTTTTGCGACTACCGACCGATCTGCAAGTCAGCATCGATCATTCCCAGTGACTCATTGGCCAGTTGGATAATTACAAATGCCCAGGGCGAACTTGCGTAAAGTCGATGCATGGAATATGTCCCCTTCCCCCCTCTCCTTCAACGAAGTGGAGGAAAAAACAACCAAGTCTGGAGTTCTGGAGCTGTGGAGTTGTGGGCCTCATCCTTGGTCTTGGCCGCTTCGAGGAATTCACTTGACTTGGCCAGTCTAATGCTGCCAACCAGGAAATGCCAATCAATGAGGAATACATGCGTTGTCCGCCGATAGAGAGCTGGAGTTGGACTCGGAGCTGGAGCTCTGGAGCTCTGAAGCTCTGGAGTCGCTGTCCCTGTCCCTGTCTGTGTCGCTGCCTCGACAAAACAAATAAATTAAAAATTGCATTAAAATGTAGAAAATGAAAAACGTTGCCTTTTCCAGCTGATTTCAGGTAGGCAGACAGGCGGAGTACCACCACCACCGCCAGTACCAGCTCCACCAGGTGGAGAGGATGGGGATGGAGCTGGGGATGGGCCCGGGTTCAAGCCACATAGCATATGGGGGATATGGCATAGCTGTGCTGTCAACTTGAAATCGCACGTTTTCCTACGCGCTACAAAGTCGCGTCGCGATCGCCGATCGAGGAGAGCTTTGGAGCTTCGAGTTGGACAGGGCAAAATGTGCTAAAATATGCGCAAACAGCCGAACGGCAAGGGAAGCGTCTTGTGGTCTTAACCTGGCCCAGACCAGACGAGAACCGACCTGGCCAGACCAAGCAGCATAAAGTCATGGCACTCACACTGCAGCTGCAAACTGCAAACTGCAAATCCGCCGAGCTGAAACTCGAAGAAGAACCAATGCCGCCGACGCCGCCGCATATGAGTGAGTGTTTTAAATCATGCTGCCTGCCAAAGTCATGATTCATATACCGTTAGCTGCTCATTTCCACACAAATAAATCCCGAAAAGCACATCCCCGGTTCTGGCCAGGCCAAAAGGCGATACCCGGCCCATTCCCACTTGATAGTCGGGATAGGCCATCGAACGGCGCCCCAAGCGCAGTCTGCAATCGGGATTGGAATCGGTATTGGTATCTTGGGGATCTGCTAAGGTGCTATGACCAATTTCACAGGTGCTCCAGGCCAGCCAAGATGCGATATATCAGTGGTAGCGAAGGAGTGGGAAGCTTGAGAGCATTCAAGGCCCCCATGAAAGATAAAATTGTGCCCTTTCTTCGCATTTTCCTAACATTTCTACACGTGCATTCGTATAATTAAAATGATGTACCGTCATTAAGAGATGAACGTGAGATTTGGACCAGCAGAAAACCATGCTCATTGAGAAAACAAATTTGCCCCGGCAATTTCACTTTTATTTGGCCAGGTTCAGTCCAGTTTATTTGCCCCCCCGGACAAAGGAAAGTGTTCTCATCGAGCGATGAGATATAAAAACCTATTAAGAGACCGCCATGGAAAGTGGTTGTCTCGGTAAAAGTTATGAAGGTGTGCTGTGCTGGGCCTTAGTTTACTTATATATATATATTCTGGTTCCTTTATGTAGTCTATCCAGATTCTACTATAGTAGCTCAGCGGCGGTTAATGCACTTTACACTTTGGCTACCCCATCATAAAGTAAACTAACTTCCGAGAATGTTCCAAAAAAAAGAATGAGTGACCAAATAAGAGATGAAATGAAATTGAATTTCATGGCTGGTCAACTTGGCTATTACGCTGGCAGAAGAATCAGCCAGTGGGGGGCTATTAAACCCCCAACCAGTTTTTATTCTTATTAACAGAGGCGGGTTCTTAGAACCGACCGCCACTGCGAGGCATTTCGGGTAAGAGTTTCCGCATTATGATGTTCGTATAAATATAAATACTTGCCATAACACTTGACGGCATGGCATGAGATGGTATGGGTATTGGTATGGGTATGGTATGGTATGGAATGGATTGGAATGAGTGTGCCATCGAGCACACGTATGCCCAATTAGAAGCGCCCACAGCGGACTCTGCCCGGCTGATAAACGATCTTAACCAGCCACTCGAAAAAAAATCATCCTAAATTAGAGAAATCCCCCCCTTATTATTAGCCAGAAAAATCATTCTGTGGAGCCAAAAAAAAAAAATATATAAAAACGAAGCCTTGTATAAATGGATAGAATCTAAAGTGGACAGAATGCAATGAACCCATACTTATTTTTTCTCAAATTTTCCAGAGGGGGTGCGATGAAGTGCACCCCGAAATGTGGGAAATACGACGACGAGAAGAAATTTATATTTCAAAATTCTTAACTCAATTTATTAGCGCCTGCAAATTGGCTTCAAATTGATTTTGGCATCGCGGGCAAGCTTTCAACCCCACGAAATTCTAGATAATTGCATGAGCCAAAATAAATTGACTGCTCGATATATGGATTTTTATTCGCCGCGATGTGAGTGCACAATAAATTATGCAGCGGCATTTAAAACACGAATTTCAACTTTGCCATCAATTTCATGGCCATTGTTTGGCCAACAGCAAGTGTCACACCACAAAAGCCGCTGACCTGTCCACTCGGAAATGGCAAAACATTTATTTTGCATTTCAATTAGAAGCCATCGTATTGTTTTCGTTCTCCATTCAAGCTGTACGAATAGCTCAAACTGGGCTTAAAGCCGACTGAAATGGCAGAAAAAAAAAGGGTTGCAAAAGGCCAAAAGGATGGGGCTTGTGGCACTTGAAGGCAATGAAGTCAAGTGGCAGAGGCAAAACAATGCAGAAGCGTTGGAATTTCCCCGCACAAGGATATGCCGGGATACAAGGATGTGGCGGATGGGATAGTCGACCTGTGTACCCGTATCCTCTTCAATAATGAGCGCCATGTCTAAGGATGAAAGCACTGGTGTATTGCCTCATCAGGAGAACTCAAAGCCCATGTGCCCGACTTGTGTCTGTTGTCGAGGCACGCACCTTACTCCTGGCCACCCAGGACACACAGCTCCTCCTGTGCGGTACCGAGCTGCTCTGATTGCTTTCCAGCTGCATAAATTAGATGGCTAGCAGCTCTGGCCGCCCCTTTTTCTGCAGCTTTTTCCCTTCCCATTCTTTTACATACTGCTTCATTTCGCGACTCAATTTGCTGACTTTTATTGTTTCAGCGCCGAACGAATGCACTGCTAAATTATTTATTTATGCAAATTGAAGCAGTTAAGCAGCGCAGCGGAACAAAAAGTGCAGCCATTTGTTTGCCTTCCAATTTATCATTGCATACTTCTGCGCGCCGACAGACTGACGTCTCAATTACCTGGTGCCCATCCGGATTCTTGGATAAATTGTCATCCGGATTGGAGTTTACATACCTGAAAGCAGACAGAGAGTGGGGAAATCGATTAGCCAAGCTGTGATGGATCATTAGAACCCACAATCGATCGCAATCGGTGTGTGTGTGTGTTGGAATGTAAATCGGAAGAAAACAAGAGTCAAGAAAGACCACGAATTTGGGTCACTGAGCAGCCAGCTAGACACGAAAGCCCCCCCAAAAAACCAGATCTGTATCTGTAGTATTCAAAGTATCTACATGTGTCAGACCATCAGAAATGCGACAACTCGCGTGCTGTCGTCATCGAAAGGGTGGGCAAACTGTTTATTATTCGGATGTTTCTCGTTTAATTGAACTGATTTATATTTATTCGCGCGTTTTATTCTGTCTGACTAAGCCGAGTGAAATTCGTAAATGATCGTACTGATTAAAGCACACATACAATTTCTACAGAAAGCTGATGATTCGGAATTTATATAGCAGTGACCACAATAAAAATCCCGAAAGAAGCTTCCAGCTCATTAGGGATTTCAGCCAGCTTCTATGCGAACCGCAATAAGAAATCAGCAGAGGCCATAATGAGCCCAGTTTTGTAGACCATTCGAGCGATCAATCTCCATATCATCGCTCGATTCTCACATCCATTTTCATTTGCAATATTTTGCCGCCTTGAAACGTAACTGTATTTCTTTTATGGCTTACTTACTTACCACTTATCCCCCTTCAAATACAATGAAAATTAATTTCATTCACGAATATCAGCAACATCTTCGCGTCACCACCGCTATCTAGTTTTCTGTCCAAGAGCCGCGGGGCTCACAACTAGTTTTTTTCTTTTTGTATACTATATGTATATATATATATTTTTTTTTTTTGGGATTTTTGCTTTTGGCCAGCCGATTTCTTTTGGCCATTCAAACGCAGGCGACAACGACTTTTCGCATATTTTCTCACAAAAGAAAGGAATTTCTTCGATCTGCGACCAGAAAGAGTAGAAGAAATGGTCGAACTTGATTTGCCTATTTCGGGTTTTAGGTTTCTCGATTTTTCGTTTCTGGCCTTAGGGTAATTGAATTAATTTATTGGCTTTGGGCCCTGATATTTGCCGGCGCACCGTTGGCTTAATTGTGCTGGCCAACATAAACAGTTAAGTTTTTTGATGTTTGGTAGACCCGTTTGCACACCAATAATAACCAATAACCAGAGAAAAACATATTTAATTTGTGCAGTAGTTTTGGCCATCGTGCGCGTTGACACCTTGACCGCATTGAATTTGTGGGCTCTACTTTGCTTTTGGCCTCATTGGCCATTATGCTCGCCATTTGAAATTGAATCAAATTATGTTTCTAGAGCTCTAAGAGCCATGCCAAAATGCCTGTCAGGGCTTTTATTTTCTTGCCGCGCCAGTCGCTCTAATGGACTTCGGAATGGCTTTAATGACGGGCCAGGAACTCGCCCCCATCCTGTGGCCAAAAATTGAATGGCCACTTGCATTAACACCCCGCGAAATGACCATTAACAGCCACTTGCCAAATGCATTTTGCGGCTGATAATAGGCATTACGCATACGCCAGGTGGGCTTGCTGGTCTGGTGCTGCTCTAGCAACTCCAATGGGAATGGCCAATGGAATCTATGTCGCCATTTGGTTCCACTCGTTCCGCACACTTTTTCTTTCTACCATCCGACACTTTCTTTGGCTATTGAACTCGAAACCATCGGTGGCTGCAAACCAGATCGCAGCCGCTTCAGACAGAAACTTCCGAGACTTCAGCAAAATCCAGCGGCAACAACAATTTGGGTTAGAGAAATTCGCGCCCCACCACGACACACTTTAGAGTCGGAGTTCTTGCCACAAGTTCCCTGGTTCTAGACCACGATTTAACCTTGGATACACGGCTACTTGGCTGCTTGGCTACTTGGCCATTTTGCTACTTGGCTACTTGGCTACTTGGGCGTAATGCGAGACAAGTGTCGTCGCTTAGTCGTAATGTGCTTAGTTGCGCTTACTTTCTTTGGGCCCATAGAAACACGTTGGAAAATACACAGAGTCACAATGCTAATGCCGCACATAAACCGATTTACTCAATTAAACTTTAAAATCACAAGAAATCGCTGGCGGGAATGATGTTCAGTTTGGTTTTGGTTTGGTTCGGTTTGGTTTCGTTTTGTTTCTTTCAAGTGTCTTTGAAATGCGCAGAAATGGTGCCCAAGGTGAAAATAGGCGAAAAATTGCCAGCGTCACAATTTAATTTGTTCGATCTCTTGAACATGCAGCTTTGGTTATCTCAAGTCGATAGATAATATTTCAAAACGGCTAATGGATTGATTTATGGCTATGATTCAGAGGCAAAGAAAAAACCATTAAGCTACACATTTGTCGTTTGTCTAATTTTAAATCTTAACTAACTCACAAAGGTCTTTAAAATTTGAGAGAAACTATACATCTATACTACAGATCTATGATTAAGAATCAGAAACTTTCATACGTGTGACATAATTTCTGCACCTTTAAAGCCATAAAGCCTCTCACAAATCCCATGATATTGGCCATCGACAGGGACTGATTTTGTGTGTTATGGGTTCAGAGACACCGTCGTAATCGGATTAACTGATAACCGAGTGTGACAGTCACGCCGGAGCGGCTTGCATCCGGCAGATACGTATAGCACGAGATATTCGCACCAGATGCCAGATACTAGATACGAGATGCATGACCCGGCCTCGGCTCATTAGGCTTTCGCACAGCTTTTCACTCAATTAGCGCAGCATATCATTTGCATACACTGGGTCTAATTAAATTATGCGATGTGATGTGACGTGGTGTTCCTCCTCCTGTCACGATGGCTTCCCTACCGGCTCTTTTCTGTTTCTGGCCACGGTTGTGGTCCATCGCCACTTGCCTAACGGCGAAATGGAAGCCTTAACAATGGGACATTAGCCTGGGCCAGCCTATCATTATGTAATTTGTCGGATTCTCGACGGCTCCTTTCTTTGGTATGTGATCTTGTGATGTTCTTATACCATATTATGATATTCTGGTGTGCTGATGTCAGAGCCCGCATCATAACTTAAAATAGTAGCTTCATGGCAGCCAATTAAATATTTTAAAGACTTTTTTTTTCTGCGCATTTCGGCAGAACGCGGAGGGAGCTGTCCTCCGCAGTTGCTTTAATCTTTCTTTCCAAGATACGAAAATTAAAATAAATTAACATAAAAGTCGAAGAGACCAAGAAGCCGAATAAAGTTTCAGCCACTTGGCTGGCTGCAGCGTCTTTTAATTGTTATGATAATGCCGCCCAACTCAGTACAAGCATGTATGTGTGTAAAAATCGCAAAGAAAGCGTCTAAACAATAGACCAGGAACTATTGCGATATTGAAAGTGACTATGGAAAGTCGCAGATCTGCTACAGTTCATCAAACCCGCAGGTGGATAAAGTTACGCATACGCAACGTTAGACGGCGATAAGCTCGTAAACTTCGCAAACTGTCGAACTTTGCGATTCGCTCCCCTGAGTGATGGAGTTCTAACAAAGTTTTGTGCCTATCTATCTTTCTATTTTAGCCCCAAGCAGCGGAAGTTCGCCACACTAAAGACTCCTATTCTTATTCAATCCTCAACCGCAGTCGCAACCACACGTCTTAAAGTGCCCTAAGTCGAGGCATTTATGTCATTATAGCCACTGCCTGACTCCACTATACTCTATACACGATATATATTTATATATAAGGGTAGACATTTCAGGCATTTTTAATTAAAATGCTGCAGCAGATGTGCCGTGGAATCTGGAAAAAAGCTGAAACCACAGAATGAAATCGGATTGGGATTGGGAATGGGGCAGCCGCAATAACAACTACAACTAGACTCCGTTTCCGATATCCGTATTGGCCATGTTTCCTGTTGGCTCATCAATAAATCTGTATTCCTGCTGGCGCCGCTGCAGACAAAACCCAATGTCAAAATTTGCTCTGCCCCCTCAGCTCCATGCCCCCTTTTTGGAAATTGTCTATAAATCACACTATTTCCGACCAGGACACCCAACAAAAAAAAAAAAAAGGAGACACAACCAAACACCTGCTGCTCCTGCCCTGAATATGTGGATGCAGGATGCCCTGGAGTCCAGTCATGGTCAGGGCCCTTCAAATGTCAGGCTCAAACGCTCTGGCCAGCTGCCAATGAAATCTCTGGCCAACCAAATAGCACTCAAATTCATTTCAGGTTGCAAATGTTTGCCAGCCAGTGGAACCAAAAAAAACGAAATGGGAGTGGGTACGATGGTCACATATTGCGGCAGCGTTTTATTTGCATTTTTTATTGGGCCCCCGGCCAAAGGAGCCGGGATTCGGGCAGCAGGAGCAGCAGCTATGGAACAGTGTTCAAACCAGGACCAGGACCTAGAACAGTGCACTTGTAACTACTATAAATATATCGTTTTGGCTTTTATTTCATGGGGAATGTGGGGGGTGGTGTTGGAGCCTTTTTCATGGCGGGTCTCGTCGGGCTCGTTGTTCGGCCATAGTTTGTATTATTTATGGCTAACTAAAAGCTTTTACATTCGGGCTATTTTAGTTTTTACGAGTTTGACAAATGTCGACGCTGCTTTGGCCTGTTGGCCATTTAAAGCTGCGCGCCAGTTGGTGTGGGCATAAATTCTAATTAGAGCTGCTCTCTCTGGAAATTTTCGGCCGGCAGGCAGGCTTTTCATAAATTATGCCAAAGCACACGGTGGAAATGTTCATTGAAATTCATTTGAACAAGTAACAATGAGAATTTCTAAGAAATTATTATGTGGAACTATACCTAAGGTTTTTGATTCTACAAACGTTCTAGAAGTAACTCTTTCTGGTGAGCGAAATAGAATCATCAGAGAAATCTCCATTTACCTAAGCCATAGTTTCATTAAAAATTCATTTCTTTAAGTCTTTCTTTTTAAATCAGGATCCTCGAAATAACATATTTCTGCCTGTGCATGCGGCAACTATTTGCACAATGGCCGTGGCCAAGAGACCAAAAGGCCAAAAGGCAGTCTGGGCCGTGGCGCGTGGCAGTTACGTTAGCGGTGCAGTGGTGCATTGGTGCGGTGGTGCAGCCAGTTGTGGATGAATGAGCCAGCCACCGACTGAATGGCAGCAATTTGCACCAGCAGCCGTCGAGCCGAACCGAACCTCTTTTTTTTATGAATGAATAACTTTGAGGCCGTTTTAACGCCTGGCTGACTTTCGCTTTAATTTTGTTGTAAGCAAATTAATTTTTATTAATTGGCAGCCGTAAAGATTAAAGCGGCTTATGCAGCCGCTTCACTGCAGTGACCCCTTCCCCCGCCGGCCAGGCACACTTTAAAAATGGCCTTAATGGGAGGTCTGGTTTTTGCCCTACAAAGAGTTGACACCCCAGTTCGATGGGACTTCTCGATTGGGTGGTAAGAACCCGAACCCAATGGGGGAAAATGTCGCGGAAATGAATAATTATTATTGAATCGGACTTTAAGCAATTGCGCAACGCGTCACACATGTGCATAACACCGGTTTAAATGGCCCGTAAATTAATTATTATTAGCCATAGAAGTTGGCTTTGCATTTATTTTAATTTACAGAAGCTATGCTGGAGCTATTCATCTCAGGAAATAATAATTGAAAATTTTTATTGCATAAAATCAACAAGTCTTGGGAAAAGTTCTACAGATTTCATTTAAATATATCTTTAAATTGAATTGAAAATAAATGGAATAATTTTCTTGATTCCAAAAAGGCTTTCACTTGATTACTTAGAATGTGAAAAAATTAAATAATAAATTGAATTCTTAGATTTTGAATTAAAGAAATTAAAATATATTTTTTGTGCTGAATTTTTTTTTTTTGTTTCTAAGCACTTTAAATCATTTCAAAATTTAAAATAAAAGTAGTATTGAAAATATTTCATCACAGTTAACCACTTAAAACTTCTCGAACTTCTTGAATCTTCTGAACCATCAAACACCACAATGTCCTTTTCGAAGGACTCGCGCTGCTCGAATCGAAACTCACCTTTTTCACGCAAGTAACAGAACGGATTTCGTCGTTTAGAACTCAGCGAAGAATTCTGGGGGATCACTAGCCACTTTCTTTCTGCTTTCGATTTGTATCTTTGATTTGTATCTCACAGAGTTAAAAGATCCTTTAAATCGCTTTTACACTTAGCTCAACATTTCGCGCACTTCATGGGTTTGTTCAACTCGATGTTTTGTTCACTTGACAGTTTTAGCTGCGATGCTTGTTGGTTTTTATATTTCTTTAGGGCAAAGGTAATCCACTGGAGGTAAAAGGCAAAAGAATGGTTTTGGCCAACTGAGGATGGTGATGTTCTCTGTTGGCGGTTCGTTTCGGCTGCTTGGGGCACCACCAAGATACAACCGCTTCATAAAATTCAAAGAGACTGGACCCAATAGCTTCTCGCTGCTTATTTATATAGCCTACGTAGCGCGGCGGTTTTTTTCCCTCTTTTTTTTTTTGTATTTTAAATCAAAGGTATGAGCTGCGGTGGCAGCGACGCTGGCAGCGACGCGGTCAGCGGCAGCAAAAGCAACAACTTGCAGCGAAGAGAGAGAGCGCCTAAGAACCCCAAACCCCAAATACAAACACACTCAAATGCTGTGCGAGCAAAGGCAAAGGCAAAAGCAAAGGCAAAAGCAAAAGCAAAAACTGCTCATCAATTGGATCTCACTACGCCGCGGTCGACGTCGCCGGCGCTGCTGCAGCGCAGTTGCGTTTGCTTCGAAGCCGGCTTCGGCGACGCCAAAAGCTCGGCTCACACGCTCTGCAGCTCGGCAAGTTCTTGGTCTTCGGTTGGCAACTTCGTGGTCGCGGTCTTGGCCATGGCCAAAACGGGCAGAAGAAGAATTGGCCAAGACGACGACGACGACGAAGATGATGATGATGATGATGATGCTGTTGTAGTGGATGCTGCTGCTTTTGCTGCTGCTGCTGCTGCTGCTCTTGCCGCTTCAGTCAGTCAGTTGGCCATCAAGCGGCTCTTTGCGGTTTGGTTTGGGCCAAGAGTGGAAAAAACGTGAAGTAAAGAAAAACACAGTCTGAAGGAACCCAGTCAAAATGCAAAGTACAGGTGTTGACTTCTAATTAAACAAGGGGCGACAAATATGGTTTGGATTTTACTGCTTTGGACCAACCGGTTCTTTGGTCTTAACTACAACTACAAATAGACAGACAAAAAAAAGTGCGTAACTCCCCGTCTGCGTAGTATTGACCTTTTCTATAATTAAAGCCAGTTAATTGTTTCTTGCTTTTCGCATTTCTTGGCTTTGACTTGCGAAATTCCTTTGTTCGGTTCAATTAATTATTTAATTACTCGACGCCAAGTTGGCAATTTCGCACTTGGCTTTGTCTCGTCTCCCCGCATTTTACTTCTATTTTACTTTGATGTTTTTTTTTTTTTTTTGTCCAATATATAAGTTGCAAGTCGCGCGCGCGCTCTCCTCACTCACTCACTCACTAAGCTTAACCACTTTGCACGCGATAGTATAAGATGGCCAAAAGCGAGTACGAGTTCTACCAACCGTTTGAACTGGGGAATTTGGCTTGTTTCCGAGCCGGTGGCACGTCCATTACACGACGCGCACGTTTCGCTAATGAACTGAACATTTCCGCTTTGCCGGCATCCTTTGGCCGCGCTCAGCATCTTGGTCCTTTTGGTCAGGAGGCTGGCCAGATTTCCGCCACTGCGCCGGCGCGTGTCGAACATTTGAGCGTGGAATTTGTCGCATTGCCACCATGGAACAGCAATCAACACAGCAACAACAACAGAAACTACAGCCACACCAAGGGGCAGCATCTCCGAAAGTGGCATAAAGAAAAGCCGGGAACAAAAACCACCCGCTCCCGGTGGTCGGTCGAAGTGCTGTCCAATACCAATCGCATTCGGAGCACTCAAAGAAATGTCGTGCAAACGGGGGTTATCATTCAATTATAATTAATTGCATTACAAGTACAGAGATCTTCAACTTTATTTGTAATTTATCATGGTGGAAAAATGTGTACTACAATCTAGATCATATATAATACCTATAATAATATAATAATGTTAAAGCAACTTAATTGCGTTCCCTATAGTTTCTTAGGTTTAATTCTGAATTTCTTTTGAATAGTTGTATAGACTTTTTTCTCAGTGCACAGAAGGCAATCCCGACTACGTGTTGCCAACTTTTGTCGATTGTCGCCTGTTATTGTTGTTGCTGCTGCTGCGTGGTGTGTGCGCTTGTGTTTGTTTTGCTTGTGTGTTTGTTGCCATTTGTTGTTGTGTTTGCTCTGCTTGTGACTGCAGTTGTTGTTGTTGCTGCTGCTGATGCTGCTGGGATGTTGCCGCTGTTTCTGATGTTCCTGCCGTCTCGTTGTCGTGAAATATTTTTGGCATTTTCGCTTTATACGTGCAAATTTAATGGCAATTGGTGCGAAATGCCGGACATGCAAAGCCTTTTTTTTTTTGTGAGGCCAAGAGGAGTTGGCTGGAATGACAGGCGACGTCCAGGGGGGCAGTGGGTGGTTCTTGGAGGTTGGGAGGTCACCAGGGGGCCATAGTGGCATTGTGGGTGGTACAGCTTCAATTGTACAGGGTGCAAAGGCAACCAGTAACTTGGTTCATTCTTCGACTTCGAGTTCTTTGTGCGCTCATTTCAACATATTTTATTTAGTATATTTCAGAGAAAGAGCTGCTTGGAAAAATTACCGAATGCTGTTTGGGGTTTTTTCTTTGCTGTTCGTGAATCATGATTCATATATAGAATACCTGTCGCCCCTCATGAGTGCCATTAAAATCGTTAACCATTAAGGCTGAGTATTGAATTGAAAGAGGATTTAAATCAACTGGCGATGAACTCACTTTTTGGGGCTTCCTTGGCATTCAATTAACCACACCCTGTTTATTTTTCTTATTTTGTAGCGGGACCAAACGCAGAGGCGACCCTCGCTAAGTGCCATTCATCAGGACCACAAAACCAGACCAAAAAACCAGGACAACTCAGTGCAAACGCTTGAGTAAATAAATAGCCAGCGACAGTTTTCGATGGCCGGCCAAAGTCCAGTAGGAGTGACTCGTTCGGGGGCAAATGCCAAGCGACAACGTCGACTGATTTCCATTGTGTGATGTGACAGGTGTCACGGCGCGTGGACAGGTGGGTGGACAGGAAACCAGGAGGAGCTGGGAGAAAAACAGGATCTCTGACCGGAGCCAAGACCAGTGGAGTCGAATGTCGCGAGCGGCGAGCGAAGAGGCTTCATGACCAAT
This sequence comes from Drosophila melanogaster, assembly GCF_000001215.4. Taxonomy (NCBI): domain Eukaryota; kingdom Metazoa; phylum Arthropoda; class Insecta; order Diptera; family Drosophilidae; genus Drosophila; species Drosophila melanogaster. The sequence goes on along the minus strand of NT_033777.3, from coordinate 24,982,733 downwards.
TAGCCTTGTTAGCGGGATGAGCTGCGGGCATTGGGCCATGCCACGCCATGCGGCAGTAACGGTATCCGTATCTGTATCTGTATCTGTATCTGGCCAACAAGAATTTCAGAACTTCAGAATGCCAGCGAACTGACACTCCACGCACGCCTGAGTTCAATTGATTTAACATGAAAGTGTAGCTCGGTAAATTGATTTCCAGAAAATGTTTAACTTCGCCATGGCCAATTTCGCTGGACTTTGTTATTGTCTTCTCGACCATCAAAGTTTTACGCTGTTGCCACGTTAGCGGGGGATGGGGCTTTTAGTGCTGATGTTGCCAGCCAACGTTTGGCCAAGTGGCTCACTGGAAATAGCCAGCAATTATAGCAATTTAAGCTTTAAGACCATTTAAACGGGGAGCAAACAATTTAAACTTGTAATACTGATTCAAGGAGCTTACACGCATTTAATAAATACTTTATTAACAATAAAAGTATTTTGTAAATGTGATCAATTCTGATTGCCGTAATCATAAGTGTTATAATGAAATTCTATGTTCCTTTTGAGTCAAAAGTTTTTAGTTTCCGGTTCTTGACCTTTCGAGCATACCTTTTAGCCAAAATTAGGGAAGCTGACAACCCTGGTGGTCCATTCAAACCGTGCCTAGACATCTCTATACTCTCTATACGGTATTCATTCGGTTATACATATGCAGACCCCCCAGCACTTTGTCTTCGTCTAGTAGACTGCGTATCAGTACAAGTATCTGTAGCTGACCGTAACGAATTGCGTCTGTTTTAGTTGTTTGTTGTGTTGTGCTTGCCAAAAATGTTATAAAGTATCTTCGGCTGGCGTTCTATTTTGGCGAATATCTGCAGCCCAACTCGAATGAATCCCGTTTGCAACCCTCGAAAAACCGAGAATCGAGAACTGAGCACTGAGAACCGAGAACGGATAGCAGTCGTCGCCTTCCAGCGAGGGTGATGACTGATGATGCTGGCGCGACTCCGCGTCCTCCGACCTCCTTTCTTTCAACATGGTCCTGCAAAGTAGTCTGCGTATCCTGCTTTTTTGTTATCTACTTTCCGGGCGCTTTAAAAGTTCATTTGCACCGCCGTCCGCCGTCGCATTCTGTGGGCAAATTAAATAATAGGCTTACGGTGGCTTAGTGTCGCAATTGTTGCTGGCATCGCATTTAGCATGCCATAAAGGCAAACATTTTTAATAATATTTATTGCCGGGCCATTCATGTGTCTTTAATGTGCCCCAGACAAGAACGCAGCTCGTGCATAACAAGCGGCTTGTCATTCTTTTAGCCAAGTTAGTAGTCGAACGCCAAGCTCCAAGCTCCTTCGTCGTGTTGCCTAAACCACGCTCATCTAACTTGGCCTACGCCAGCTGCATTGTGAATGAGCCACCATCTAGCGCCTATGCGAATTCAATCAAGTCATCAGTCGCCTGACCCTCGCCCCCATATCATGGTGCCCTAAAGTCCAGCTTACAGACCAGACCCTTAAAGTATCCCACAACCCCGATAGTTGGCCCCAGTTTATTCGTGTTTTGGAGCGTTCAACTCTTAAAATCAAACACAAGGTTCATGAAAGAAGGAATTTTCTTTGAAAATTCTGATTTTAATTCGAAATACATCTTCTAGATATAATAACTCTTCAATCCAACATGGCCCCATTTTCAATTGCTGAAGGTATTATTAAGGTATTCCTTAAATGATCTGGCTGAAAACTAACAATGTTCTTACGTGATCAGCTCCAGATTGGCCACTATAAGGAACCCCCAGACGCTGGTAGGCAATTATGGTTAAGTGTTGGTGCCTTTCCCATGGCTGAGTACACGAAATGCCATTCATGAATCATTCTGGCTACCTATGGAAAATCAATCGGTTTTCGCAATGATTGCTTGTTTTGGCGCCACGTTCCTGTGCTTCTTGGCCAGCTTTTGTTGTTGGCGCCTTGAATGTGCAACGAATTAGCAAAAGTGATCGGATAAGCGAAATACAAATTGCAAATTGCAACTGCAACAGTAGCAGTTGCAAAAACAGCCAATATGCCAGTTGCATATGCAATGAGCTAAGCTCAGTCAGCTCTGCCGTTTTAATGAATGGCTCGGCCAAGTAAGTTCGAGATCTACTCAGCTCAGCCACAGGACTTGGCCCTGAAGTCGGCGCCAGGAAAATCCTCCTCATGCATATGCAGGGCCATATATCATTCCGCACATATGCATATGCAAATACCATTTGTCACACAGTCAGCTCGCCTGGTTCTGGCTTTCTGTTCTCGGATTGGGCAGTTAGTTAATGTTGCTTTTGGGCCAGTTAAAATGGCACCAAGCCTTGCCCTGCAAAGCACAATTTTTAAGTGTCCGATTTTACTGGAGTTTAACGAAATTAAATAAGCCTTTTTATGGTGCATAAATCCACAGATTGCCGTCGGCCAAACACGGTGATGACGACAAAGTTAAGTTAAACATCAGCTACGGCATTAGCTACACGCAGAAAAAGGGATTTAACTCAAATAAATACATATATAAATTAGTAATTTAAACTTGGCAAAACTCAAAATATGAAACATTTCAAAATCTTGTGTTAGGTTAACTTAATTAATAAGCAAAAACAAGATAGCCAAACTATAATATATGAATTTATCTCTGTGCAGCGCTGTAGCTTCATGAAATTAGCATCTTTGATTTGAGAATATCCAGCGTATTCCGTATTCCGATGTCCGAGTATTTGGACTGGAGTTGACCCAATTAGTTTGGGTGAGTAACTCATAAAACCGACATGCGATTGCTTATCAGCACCACGACCCTTTGGGTTTTTGGTCTCTGGTATTTGCTTTCTCTTGGACTCGAATTTGGCGTGGCTTCTTTGGAGTTCGGATTGGGATTGGGTTTGGGATTGAGATTGGAATTGGAGCATTCACACACAGATAGAGATACGCTAGCATCTTCCAGTGCGATTCTTTTAAGCCGCAATAAGTTTGTTGGCCATTGTTTGCCAACTGGGTGTGGGATGTGCGATGACCTGGGGAGGGGTCCAAATTGGAAGCCTGGAGAAGGGATGATGACAAGTGTGGCAATCGCAGCGAAAACTGCGGAAATTGCTAGAATAAACAGAGTCAGAACGACAAAATAGAATAATTTCTGACACTATTTGATAATCTTTAATAAGATTCTCACGCTTTTTTACACGGCTCGTTGACTCGCAGTTCGAGTTAGATGCCAAAGCCCAGATAAACACCAGCGAAGTGTTAAAGCCCATCAGTGAAGTGAAAAAGCTGGTAACAAATAAAAAGAAAAAAACCGAAATTAATATAAATGCCATTCGGCACGTTTCAGTTTTCAGCTCAAAGAAATCAAAAAATGTAATGAAAGCGCAACAATTACTTCGCTTTTTTGGGGGTCAAATGCAAATTGCAACATATCTGTGACAGCTGCGTTTTTGTGTTTTTTTTTTTTTTTTTTTTTGCTTTGTGGGTGGCTTTCAGGGTCAAGTTTGGGGACCCACGTCCCGCTGAAAGTGATCCAAACTCTACAAAGTTCGAATTGAAAAAGGGCCGAAAGCGTAAAATCGGGCTAACGGTTAACATAGTGGGTATTATTTAGCCGTGATTGATGATCGTCGCGTGTTTCGAACGCAACACAATGGCCAGAAATGCTGATTATGAGCTTGTAAATTTTGTCCCCTTTCGATTTCGACGCAGTTCGCCTAACGGCCAGCTACTTTTTTGTTCAAACATTGAGCTTATTGTTGTACAATTTAACACATTTCGTGGCTTTTTATACTTACCACCTGACTGGGGGTATATATACTTGTATATACAATATAAATATCGTGCCCCCTGCGGCCATTCGACTATTTGCCTAACAATTAGAAGTTATTTAGCCAATTCATTGTCTTATTTTGGCTGCAGTCGCATGAATTTTAATGTTAAGCAAACATTTGTCAAAGCCAAACAATCGATGCCAAAATTCGTGTTTAACTCCAAATTGGCATTCATAATTGGCGGCAAAGTATTTGCACTATGTGCATAATGCCAACAAAAAAGCATTCTCAAGGACGCAGAACCACGAATCAATGGCTTAAAATAACCCACAATCATCAGCACATTTTTCAAGCGGATCGATCCTTTATCAAGACAGGCACAGTTAATTAAATTTACATTAATTTTGCAACGCTAACGATGCCCGGTATCATCAGCGTTCTCAACGAGTAAACATCATTTACACCGGGATTGGGATTCAGATTGGGATTGGAATTGGTACTGGGATTGGGATTGGGATTGGTACTCGGATTGTCTCGTTAAAGTCAACGGATGGGCTGTGGACTCGACAAATATGTGTGCAGACAGAAGTTGACAGTTGGCAAAAAGAGCGAAAAAGATGATTATGTTCGTGGCGTACGGCAAACGGCAAACAGAACCGAATTTCAATTGAAAATTCAATGGCAGTGCATAAATGCTCTGCAGGAGCGGTCCAAGGTTATATCGAATTCTGAGAAATATTTTTGAAAATATGTACACTCAGACCCTGATAAGTACAAAAAACAACATTGCAGCCATCAAATGTACGAAAATCCTCTTTTCCCAAATTTATTCAATAGTCAGTGGTTAATCCCGCCAACGATGACTGCAAATATTTTGAATGATTCGGAATTCCGTTCGCAAACATCATCTTTGACAGGCGTTACTTAAATGTTGACTATAGCTTTTTACTTATCATGCCAACTATGTAATTTCAATTAGTGACAATGACCCACGCGAAATACATTAATTATGTTCCAATTAGGTTCGACTAATCATTGAGGCTCATGAATTATGTTATTTCACAATGCATTTTTTTTTTAACTGAGTAATTAACGTCTATAGACTACTTAAGATATATGTCTTTAAATACGTGCTCTTTAACCTTGTCTTTTATCTTGTTTAACATTGAAATAACAAATCTATATGCTAAAGCTTAAAGAACTTCTAGCAAGTATTTAAATGTTTGCAAACTTACTTTGTGAATAAATTTTAAGAAGGTACTAAATCATGTTTAAAATGAGGTATGGGAATCGTCTGTCCATCCAGATTATAGCCACATTAAAGCCGAAATTCAGTCGGGCGAAGTGCGTATGGCTTTAGGAAATAGAAACGATAAATAAAAGAGGTCACTCTGTCTGTGGCAAATCGCCTGCCCAAACCACCATTGCCGTTCGGGAGTGAGATGTCGCACTCAATCCGCCGGATTCGGTGTCCACATGAGCACGTCTGGCCGGGTTCACCCGCAAACACCAAAGAGCAAAGCGGAGCAGACACCCAGCCATCCAGACACCCACCCAGTCCATTCGGCAGCAGACGTAGCAGCCCAGCAACAATAATCATCGCACTCGCAAACAAAATCGCAACAACACATCGACAATGGGCGGCAACAAATAAATTCAAACAATGTGCCGAACGAAATGTAAAGCATAAATATTTGCCAAAGGGCCCGGGACACTGCCAGCTGAGACCTGGTACCCCAATCCCCCAATCCCTGGCCCAATCTCGCCCAGCAAGCGGCGCGTCGGACGACAGTCACGTTTCCAGTGCACGCACATTGCGCATACGCCGTGTTGGCCGTACATATCTACGCATCGAGCACATCGCACATGCCGGCAAGTCTGGGAAAGGGCATCATTCATATTTTAGCCCAGCCAAAAACGGTTTCGATAGCAGCCAGTGAACATCATCATCACCGGGATTGCAGTCGAGTTGAATGGTGCGGTGGTTGAGGTGCTCAAAGTGGTGCAGGCGGTGCCAGTGGTTTTCATGTCATCGCAGGCGGGAATTGAATTTCGCGCCAAATGACTGGCGGCAGTTTTTCAACTGCTTCATTTTGGGCCATGCCATATCTGTCTGTCCGCATATCTATATAACCATCGCAGGTACATACATCTATATATGTATATATATATTTTTACTTATATATATATATATATATCTGTTCCCGAACTGCATATACATATATTAACGTGCGTGTGCGCCTCCCTCTTGTCTGAGCAACTTACATTTAATGCTTACATTTTTGGCTTTTTCACGCTCACAGTCTGACGCGCCTCAAAAGCCAAACCAAAGGCTGAAGTGCACTTAGAGAAAATATATTAGCATTTTACATTATTTTTAGAACACATTAATTATTGATTTATTTTCAATGTATTTTTACATTCATTCACATCGATTAATTTATTTTTAGAACGTGCCTGGCCAATTAACTCATTGGTTTTAAGCACTATTTTATTAACAACAGCATTAACATTGGGCTTATTCACCAAGCTCATGAATATTAATGTCTAGATGGGTCTTAAAGCATTTTTATAGCCCAGTCAACAGACTATTTCAGCTGTGCCAAGTAAAGTACTAATGAACACTTAAAAAGTACTAACATTAATTAGTTAATTGACAAAGCTCTTGGATTAATTCAGGAAGACATCATATAAATTACCTAGTCATTCCATTGGGACTAGTTGATTCAAAGAGCTCTAAGTCAGCGAAATACGTGCGTTGTGCTAAGGTCAAAACAATGATTTTCTCGCAGTGCAGACTATGCACACTTCACTTCACTTTACTTGGCTGGTTGGAATGGCTGCAGTGGTGACTGGGATGACTGCGATGGCAGGCAGGTCCCATTAACAATTTTGGGGCTGGCTAGGATCTGTCTGCTGCTTAAGTGCGTCTCGTTCTCGTGCGCTGCCTTTGACAGCTTTTGTTAGCTGGATTTTTGGCATTTTGGCGCGACTTTAAGTCCAGGCCCATCTTCATCTTCATCTCCATCTCCATCTCCATCTCCATTTCCCTCTGCAGCTTCATCGCTATTGCCGCCTGCCAGGCTGACTTATGATGCGATGCCCATGTTGAGCGGAGAACTTTAATTGAAATTTCGCCGGCAATGGAGCTGGCGACAAGTTGATTTTCCACTTGGCCAGCAGCTATTGGAGCAGCGAAACGAATTGGACATTAAACGCTACCGTTGGCCAAATTGCCAGCGGGCCAACAGATCCAACAGCCAGTGCGATTGGCGTTAACAAGCGCATTAGATTGCCAGCATCCCGGGATTCCACAGAGATCCCAGTGATCCGTGATCCGAGATCCCCGATCCCCAATCTACAATACCCAATCCCCAATCCCCAACCCCTAATCCCAGCTAGCCAGGCAGTCAGTCAGCCAGTCAGTCGGTGGCCAATTTGGCAAGGCTGTTTGGGGAATTGCTTGGACCAGGTCTTAACCAACTGCCAAGGCAATTTGCTTGCTGTTTGTCAAGAACGTGTCCCTGTTTGGACTGCCAGTCGGAGTGGGATACAGATACTTGTTCGGGGTGTGGAAGTCCAGGAAGCACACTCTCCCAAGGAAGACTCTCGAATCTGTTGACTGCTTCTGATTCCGATTTTGTTGTAACTGGAGCCGCATCCAAAACCAGACCAGCCAACGACAGCAACAAAGTAGCTGCCGCAGTGCAAATAAAAACTGCGCTTCAACACGCACATCTGGAAAAACCCAACTCCAACTCCACCTCCTCCTCCTCCATTCATTTGCTTTTCCTCCCAGAAGTCTGTTTGTAGTTTGCAAATTGTAACTAGATACAATTTGTAGCGTGGCTTTGTTTGCTGCCCGCTGACTTATTGCAGGAAGGAAAGCAGCGCAGAAAGATGGAAAGATGCAAGAAGAGCGATCTATACCAGCTCATTTCTGCAAATCGCCACTCAAATACTCTATATAGGTGATTTCCAATTAGTAATCCCTTTCTATTTTTAGAAAACAAGATCTTCTTCACTATGTAACCAGAAGGCATATTTAAGCTTAATGAAATGTTTCATTATCTCATTGACCTGATATACCTTTTGTTAGGGTATGAAAAAGAGCTGCCGGCAACTCAATGCAGACGGTCGCAATTGTTGGTTGCACCCAAAGTGCGTACTCGTATGTCTGGTTTTGTCCGTGGTTCTGGTTGCAGTTGCTCTTGCTCTTGCTCTTGGAAACCATGAGCCAGTGCAGCAGCAACTGCCCCGCGTGCACCGCCTGCACCACCGATCCCAGTGATTTGTTGCATTTCTAATGCGACTGGGCTCGTTGTGTGCCCGCTGCACTTGTCGGCCCATGATATGTTTGTGTTTGCATTTTGGCCTGGCCTAGCCTGGCGTGGCCCACACCCATGCCCCTGACAGCTACCCTCCGTCCTGGCCAATTTCCATTCTCGCCGAGGGAACTCACTTACGCTGGGATTTCAATTTCGAGCGGAAAGCAACCAGAAGTGTGCGAAGTTTCAATTGCCCCGCGGGTGGAGCAGCTGAACAAGAAGAAGTCAGATGAAGGGCGAGGACCAGGAACCAGCGATGTCTATCTGCCTCCTAGTGGTAAACTGGCCGCGGGTTATGAAAAATAACGTTAGAATATATTCGATATGCCTTCTTAAAGGCTACGCATAAAATCGTCTAATCGTAAAGGAACTCAGCTTACTAAAACTGTATTCATACTATGCTAACATATACAAATTTTTTTTTTTTGTAAAGAACTTGGCAAGTGCTGTACGTTTTTCGCTGTGTAGGAATGGAGAGAGTGTCAATTCAAATTTCACATCCACTTATAGTGTCATCAGCACAAAAAGATTTAAGCGCTGATTAATCCAATCCAATCGAACCCCTAATAGATGCAAATTAACGACAAATCATTTGCAGATTGCTCGTAGATAGCAAACTTATGGCATAGCTCCAGGGAACTATATGGCATTGGTTGGTATTGCATGGCATGTGATGCCCCTCAATTAGCCGCTGTCCAATTTACAATTCAATTAACTTTCCAGCAGAGCTGTCAACACAATTCCATCTGGCGAAAAGTAAAACGCTCGCTTCATTAGCAAATTCTCGGAAAATTGCACTGACCTGCTAAAAAGCTGTAGAAGCTTACCCGAAAATCTCGGAGGATGCACCCAACCCAGTGGACGGACCAGACCCACTTTGTAGCAATCAATTGTAAACGAGGGGGGAAACACCCCCTCCAAAAAAAATAGAAAAGAAAGAAAAGAACGAACGAAGGACACACCCCCAGTGAAAAGCGAGTTGGGTGAAAGCTTTTGCACTAGCTAGCATTAACTGTGGATTACTTAAATGCTTTTTAATTGAAATTTTTCCTAATTTCACTTTGGGGGATCAAGTGCAACCAGCAAGCACACTAAGGCTACGCAAACACACAGACACCCAGGGACACCCATCCAGACGACCAGGGGCAGGAATCTCAATCTCCGACAGCAGCACGCTCTGGCGCCTTGCTACCCCAATTTGGAATGGGTATCTGTGCTGGTGGATGTGGGCATGAGTGTGGATGTGGGTGTGGGTGGGGGCCACCGACTCTAGACCAGAGAAAAGGGAAGTTTTTGCTTGTCTAGCCATGGCAACATGGAGAACTTTGCTCCGCTCCAGCAAAAAGTGAAAGCCATAAAAACTATATAGTATACAGTAGCGCCAGCCAGCGGAGGCAGCAGCACGTCATCAATTTCAATGCCGCGCGAGAGTCGCAAACTGGCGGACTTTTTTTTTTTTGCCTCCTGCCGTTCTCGATTTCCTCTGTGCTTTTCCTACGTTTTTCCTCGCTTTTCCACGACATTGTTGGCACTCGGCTTTGGCTGGATATCTGTGCCTCTGTCTGGCCATGCACTTAGGAAAAACCACCGAAAATCCAGACTGCTGCAAGCGGAGAAACCACTTTCAGTAGCTGGAGCCACAGAGCTTTATTTCTAGAAAAAAGTAAAGAAGTATAAATATTGGAATTACTAAATAGGGTGTATTGATATTTAAGTTAATTAAATTAAATAAATGAGCAAATTTTAAAAATCTTAAATGGTCGCTATCCTATCGATGAATCTTAAGTTTATAAACTATTGAATATGATTTAACAAATTTGTATTTATATAAAATATTCAAGATATTTCTTGAATAAAGAAAGGCAGGGCGAATATTTTGGTGAGTGTTGACGAGACGAGACGACCGAATTTGAGCTGCAAATCCTTGGTAAAAGCATTTAGCACTGCACTGCATTAAGGCGGAAAGCACTTTCTTGCCAACTTTATCCATCGTTTGCATGTGTATGTGTCTGTGTGTGTTTGTGTTGTCTCACGAATGTGTGTTTGTGTTGGTGTTTGCAGGGCGACTTTGGATTTCAATTTATCGCCTGATATTTGCCTATGGCACTCACCCCACAAATATGCATACGAGTAACAGTAATTTGCAGCTCCGCTGGCAGTTCATCAGAAGCTGCAGCTGAATTAAGAAAGGGACAAAGATTCAGATTGAGATTGAGATACTTTTTAGCACACACTTGCCAAGTGGCCGGCTCTGCGGCTGGCTGACTAACCGAGTGGCGTCATTAGCTTATCGCCAATGGTCCGCTCCCATCTACGGATGAAGTGCGGCCCGAAAATCCACAATCTCAAGTGGAGGGCACTGCGAAAGTGCAACGACACTTGCAGGGTAACCAAGTCAAACAGCAAACGGTTCCTTTTGTTTGCTCATTCGGCCGTTCAACGTTCGCCGTCTTCAATTTTTCGCATCAGTTGTAATCCAAGCCGCTTCCACGAAATTTGCCGGCTTGCCGACTTGAAATTAACATGTTGCCGCTTCTTTCGCCGCTGCAGCGATTTAGGATTTGAGAACGGTTCTTCTCTGCTTCATTTCAGCACACGTCGCCGCACTCCACTTGTGCCCGATCCCGTTCCCGTTTACCACTACCGTACCCATCCCATTCCCGATCCCGATCCCTTGCCCAATTCCGCTTAATTAGCGTGGCCAAAGTGGCGGCCACAGCTGCTCCGTCTCTTCGACTTTCTTCCTCCTCCTCCTCTTCCTCCTCCTCCTCCTCTCCTGGCTGCTGTGGAACGGACTTCGCGGCTCCGGTGGCTGCGCACGCGCAATTAGCCAAAGCAAACGCCAGCCCAGGTACTTGACCGCTGGTTAGAGCTCTATGCCTCCACCTCCCCACCTCGATATTCCCACTTATGTGGACATTCTGGAAGTCTAAATTTACCGGGAAGATGCATCTATATTCAGAGATAAGAAGTTTCCCCGCATCCTTTAGACAAATCTAAGACCATTTTCTTCATTGCTATTATTATTGCTATTCATTTTTCAACGAATCCAGCTCCCAATAAAAGCTGTGCAAATAGTTTAGTTTTGGATTGCAAACGCATTGAATGCAAATGGAAATTCCTTGAGGCATTTGATCGCATTACCACAAATCCGCCCAGAGACGTGGAACCAGTTGAAAGCCCAATAAAACCGCCTCGGATTGCAGGGGTCGATCGGCAGGAGGCTGGAGGAGCTATATATAGAAGATGCCAACTAAAAATAGCCGCGTCTTAAATGATTTTTGCTCATTAGAGCGTGCGTGTTGCAAGTTGCCGAGTGGACGCGTTGCCGCGTTGCAATGGTGCAGAATTGTTGGTCGGGACACCAAACAAAAAGTGACAAGAACTAAACTAAAACCAAACCAAAGTCAAGCCTGTTGCATTCGGGCAGTCGGGTCCACATTTTCTACATGACGCTGCGAATGCCAGGAACATAATAAAATCATGTAATGGACTGCGCATGAAAAACAATGCAAAAAGCGTTGACAACATGGCCATAACTGCCCCCTCCAATTTATTGAGGGTTGTGTGTGTGTATCTGTGTTGTTACTATTTTGCAGAATAATGTAATAAAAATAGCATGCCAGGCATTGGCCAGCTAGCCATTCAGTTACACTCGAAAAATGAGACTAAATTGAATAATAACTTTCGTACATTCCCAGCCATCAATTTTAAGTGTATAAAATTTCAAAAGTTCAAGAATAGGAGTGTAGTCTTCTTGGAAATTTGAAAGACTTCGAATGAAAACGTATAGGCGCGTCACAAATAAAATTGGGGAAATTAATCTGGGCAAACTGTTTTTTAACAGTAAGATACATTCCAAAAATCGCTGTAATTATTTTCTGCTAGTGTGGCCAAGCGGCCAGCCATGATGACGATCATGCCGATCGATAGCCGGCAGACGAAGATGGCACAACAAAAGACTTTGGACACAAACTCACGCAGGCAACTGGGAACTGGCAACTAGAAGCAGCAGCAGCAGCAGCAGAAACTGCAACTGCAACTGCCTGGAATGCCAAGTATCGTGTGTTGAATGCATGCCAAGCATAGTCTGCCCCATCCGATGCCATCCTGCCCTTGGCCCCTCCTGTTTTGGCCAACTCCTGAGAGTTGGCCGCCTTTGGGCCCTTCTGGCCTTCTGGCAGCATTGAAAACGAAAACTGTTGTGCGACATGAGCACGACAAAGCCATGGCCTCGACTTTGGCCAGAGTGCCTCTCTGGATCGGGATTGGGTTTGGGTTTGAGTTCGAGTTTGGGTTCGGCTTCGGGTTCAGGATGTGGGATAGGGGCAGCCTAATGGCTAGAGTATTGTGCTGCCTCCGATACGGATACCTAGATACACGCGCCAGATACAGATACATCCATGGCAAGCTGTTGGCCCTGCTGGTTTATGAGTTGCCCACTGCCTAAGTGACACAAAACGGCGGCTAAATGATGTGCAGATAGTTGCCGAGTTCTATAAATAAACAGATGTCGAGTCACTCCCGACCAGACGGCTAATTAAAATGAAAGTTCTACCTGAGATTTATTTCGTGTTTGCCAGAATGGACAAGAAGTGACCATAGAGAATATTATAATTTAAGCGTGAGGGCCAAGATTTAGATAAGGGAACCCCACGAAATTTGTTTTTCCTACATGCGACTACCAAGATATGAGATTATAAATGCGAAAATTAGCCAGACCTTAGCAACAAAGATGTATGTTAGCTGTAAGGTAATATATAGAAGTTATTATTTAGAATTTCTTTAAATAGATAAACCTGAGGAATTCAAATGAAAAGCATAAAATCCAGTTTTTGCATGAAATTTATAATTTTAGAATGACGACAGCAAAAGTCTTCTGTTTATAAGCATAATTTAATTGCTGAAGAAAAAAGCCCAAACAATTTAAAAGCAAGCACGAGTTAAAGAAAAATTACTATGAGATGTCGCAACTTAAATGCTAGATTTGAATTACAAATTTAAAAAGTTACCATTATATCAAGTTACGAGTTCCAAAATGAACAATGATTTGCATGATAAAATGTATTAACAAAAGTATAAACAAAGTATTGCACATATTATTTACCCAAGAATCCGAGCCATGCTAATGATGACCCATCAGATAAACCCGAATATAAATTGTATCTCGGTTTCACTGGATCAGTGATCCCATGAAATATCCGCATCGCACTGATCACCGTGGCAGAAAAAGTAACCCTAGCATGAAAAACCCGTGAGTAAGCCAAGAACCAGCGAGCCATTAGTCATCATCAGGTCGATCGGGGGCCGTAATCGGAATCCGAAAAGGTTCTTTCCAACTTTCTGGCTTCTTTAGCTTGAGCTTTTATTTTCTTTCTTTCAATTTTTTTGCAACGCACCCTGCGAGAGTGGAGTGTCCGACATTTATCTTGATTATTGCTGCAGACGCCGCATTTTGCGGGCCAATGTTCTGAATGCGACATAATTTATGCTGCCGATGCTCAGATGCTCAGATGCTTTTGCCGGCGATGCGGGGAGAAAGTGTGATTCACCTCATTGATACGAGCACGAGCCGCATTTTCTTGGGTCAGAAGAGTTCATCGCCGGAATCTGGGCATCGCTGAGATACAGATACAGATACTTTTGCGAATTCGAGCATGCATGTTGGGTATAGCAAATGCCAATTTAGAAAGTAAAAACAAATGATTAACCGAAAATGGCGCTGGTCGGCATTACTTTCATTCACTTCTTTTTCGCAGCTTTATAACTGTAATAAAGCGGCTACTACCTGACCGAAGACGGAAAGCCAACAAGCGACACGGGCATGGGGTTCAAGGTTTTTGACCACATCTGGCATAAAAGAATCGGCCATTCTTCGCGCCCGGTTCTTCCTCCAATCTTCATTGTCTTTTCGCCCTGCTGGACATTCTTTTTTTTTTTTGTTATTTGTGTCTCTTAGTTAAAAAGGGGTTCATTGCACCCCCAGTTGTGGAGCTCCAGGTACGAACTCTTCTTCTCACGCAATGGGCGCAGCTCTCGGACCCACAATTTCTTACACAAAACCTCAGCACCGGCTCATCATTAAAACAAGAGGTTCGATTCTGATAAATGATTAATGGACCAGAGATCTCTGCAGAGAGTCTTCTCGTCTAGGGTTACGGCATAAACAAATGAGACGCTGATGGCCCGGTTGACTTTCTCCGATTTACGATTTACTTTCTGTTTCGCACTCTTGTAAGCTTAATTTTAGAATCTGAACTTGGCCCGAGAGTTATACGAGTATGTTTGCCGCTATTTTTGGCACTGCATTTTGCGACTTCAACTTCACTTTCGCTGCATTAAAAAACTTTACGAACGAACCGGTGCCATCAAACAAAGCCGAAACTAATCTGTATCTGTATCTGTATCTGCTTCAGTTTCAGTTTTAGTTTTAGTGCTATGCATATGCAAATGACTTTCACTTCACTTTCATTCATTAGCAGGGGGGGCACCTTCATTCTTATTCTAATTGGTGAAAGGTGATGGTGGATGCTTGATGGGTTGATGGTTGATTTCTGATGGATGGACGCCACACCTCCTACCCGTTTTTTTTTTGTACTCTTTCGGTAGGTGGATTCTTTGGCAAGTGCGCAATTATTATTCAAATTTGGAAACGTGGTTAAAACTTGTTTTGGCCCCGCACAATTAATTTGAAATAATAAACCAAATGCCGCATAATGTTTATTACGGCTCGTTTGCCATGCAATTTGCATAACATCCAAATTAAAATGGCCAGAGACTGCGCCAATCCTAGCCAGAAACTCCTTCTTCTCGAAGAGCATGCAATTAAATGCTGACGTTCTACGACGAAGTCTATGAATACTGGCTCGCCCCCCGAGCAATGCTTTCAATCAATGCCAAAATTTGCCATTTGATTTCACTTGATTGATGTGCAAACATGGTGCCTTTGCCTCATCGCCCAGAAGAAGGAAGCGAATGCCTATGCTCCCTGCTGCTAATTAGCTGGCTGCAGCGAAAGCCATCCTCTGAATTGGCAGCTGCGTGCTAAAATTGACACCTTTATGCAGCGCTGGCCACGCAGCTCATCAAAGTCCGCCACTCCGGGCGGGATGACTTGGCAGATTCTGCACTTGCCACATGGTGTGGATGGCAGGGAAAACGTGGCCGGCAAATGCAGCAAGTTGTGGCCAACAATCGCCGTCGTTTGTGGTCGGTTCTAATCGATTTCTCCAACAAACACAGGGCGGGAACAAACAAGCGACTCAAATAGCAACTTCAACTGCAACTGCAACACCAACAGCAAACGGCAATAGCAACAAGTGTGGCTGCGGGAAATTCTAAAATTTATATGCGCTTTTTCACAGCTTTCCAGTGGGTGCAGCACCAAAGATGCGTTTTTTGTTCGTCTTTTATTAATCATTTGTTCTAGGAATTTACTGCATTTTTATTGAGGCTAAACCAAAGGCTGCGACTCTGGCTCTGTGACTCCGACTTCGACTCGAACTTGGCCCGAAAGCGGTCCCGGGATCTGGCTCTTCACTCTTTGGGCCATGTGCTAAACTCATCGGCAAACAGGTTGCCCCCGGCCCGCCCTGTGTTCCTGCGGTTTTTGTTTGCCAAATTCAAACAACAACAAGGTGGCACAGGTTAGGACGAGGGCAAGCCGAATATGGAACACCTTAACAAGTTGTGGCAATTTACAAAATTATGTTTACTAATATGAAAGATATGCATCGTGATTCATGGTTGATGTCTAGAAAATATACTTAAAACGATTTTTACTTGGAAATACAAATACACTGCATATATTTATATTTTATAGGGTCATAAAACATAATTAAGTGAAACTGCTACATAACTTGGAAAATACAGACCCATTAAACTTAATTAAGTGATACTGCCTCATCAAATGTGTAACACGCAATAAAAAAATAAACTATTTTATATCTCCTTTATATTAGTGTATAAAATGAAAGAAATACATTAATTTAAAAAGACACTTATTTAATAGTAGAGCTAACCATTTTCGTGCATATCTCCATATGGAAACTCTCAGGAACGCCATAGTTTCCATTGCCATCTGTAAGAGTATCGGCTTGTCCATCTTTACTGCTTCTCGCCCAGCGGTGCAGCTGTTTGCAGTGCAATTTGGGTCATTTGAATCATATGCATAAAGTTCCCGATGCGTCGTCAGCCCACAATTCCCACAATTGCCTTTGCCATACGAATTCGAACACACACTCAATGATTCGATTTGTTTCGATTGGGGGCCCTGGTGGCGTGGAAATCGAGAGAAAGGTTCTATTGACCATAGGCCAGGCTCATCAGCATAAACAGGAAATAGAGACCATATATCAAAATGGCCGCCTCAACAAATTCGCAGCTTGTTGCTGTCAGCGGACAGCGACTATCAGCTTGCGGCGCTCGGCTGGATTCTCCGATTCTCCGCTTCCCAGCAGCTCAGCTTCTCCAGCTTCACTAGCTTCTTGGTTATCAGATACGCCAGGCCGGGCAAAGAGATGTTTCTAATTTATGTGCAACAACAGCGTTACATCTTATCAACAACTAAATGACACAGCCGCTTAAATTACAAGCACGCAAAAACCAAGCGGCGAGCTCCCAACTCACGGACCCCATCCCGAATCCAAATCCCAAACCCAATCTGGTCAAGGAAGTGGACTTGGTGACATTGACACTGAGGCCTTCAATTGTGGCGCTCGCATATCGAATGGCAAATGCGAGTGCGAGTGCGGAATGGCAGCTGAGCCGGTAAGACAAGTTTCGCGAATTGCATCAGAGCTTGGCCAGAACAGTTTGGATCGCTGGACACGGAGGCCAGCCCAAGATCCAATATGATGTAATAAGCGCTCAGCCAGTTGCCTGCAGCGAGAGGCGATCAAAAGCGCATTAAGAATGTGGCAAAAGTAAACAGATGCATGGTCAGTGCCACGGACTTTGGCTAAGAACTTCAGTCTTACACTGTACAAAAAATAGCTGAAAATACATGATTTTTAAAAGTGCGTTTTCTATAACTGAGCTAAATAAAAGCCCACAGTCCCAAGAAATACTTTTTTATGCAGCTAACAACCCAAGGAATCCATTTTAAAACTTTTTTGGTGGTTTGAAAAAAAAAAATTTTTTTTGTCAAATTTTTCATTTTTGGTAAGGGGTAACATCACATTTTTTTTCAAAATCTGGTAAAAAAAATTTTTTGTCAAATTTGAATGCAGATCGATTGTAAATACAATTGCGAGCATAACATGTTATGCCATTTTCAATTTTCGTCATTTTTCCTTTGTTTTCCCCAAAAAACGTTACTTTGAAATAGTATTTTTTGCATAAAAAAGGAAAAATAGGACCCACCGGCTTTTAAAATATTGTTTTTTTCTTCTAATAACCTAAGCAATCCATTTTAAAACTTTTTGGTTGGTTTAAAAAAAAATTTTTTTTAAGTCAAATTTTCTCATTTTTGGTAAGGGGTAACATCACATTTTTTCGCAAATTTCGGTCAAAAATTTTTCTTCCATATTTAAATACAGCTCGACTGGGTATGCAATTACGAGCGTAACAAGGTATGACACTCCATATTTTGGACAATATTTCTCTAGTTATGATGAAAATATGATTTTTTTGGACTAAGACATTGAGTTTCGGCGTTCTTAGGCTTAAGGAAAAGATTTTATTTATATATTTGCATTTTTGAGTTATGTAAAGTAAAGTATTAATCTTCTACGTGTAAAATTCCTGCGCCGGCAACATAATTTGCCATTTTAATAAATGCAGCAGCATCTAAAAATAGCCAGGCGAATGTGGTGAGGACTGAGGACTGGTTAGCATGTTACCATGACTCCATTTGCCTGTTGCCATCCGCCAGTTCCGCATCTGAATCAGCGCTGCCGCAGGAATCCGGAGAAGGAGATGGTGAAATATTTGCCAGATGCGGCGGAAGTATTAGGAGCAACCTGTTGCCCGCCATTCGGACCCATGAGCAATTACTTCAGTTCGAGAATGGGAATGCTGTCTGCACTTTAGATAACAAATAACTGGATTCGATTCGCGACTCGAGTGCTGGGACTCATGTTTATAAATAGCAGATGCGCGGCGGCTGAATCAGACGACCGGCGATTATCGAATGGCTTCGGCTTCCATTCATGATGCCTGGGATGGGATCAAAGGTACTAGATAACCTACTACATCCGCCAAGTCAAACTGAGTGGGTAATTAATGATGGAACTTAGAATGGAGAACCACAGAGCGAAAATAGCAAAAGCGTGATTCAATTAGGCGGCCAATTGCTGATGAACTGTTAATTGAGTTTGCTGATTATTCGCCATTCGCAAGTCACCCGATTGTTTGCATTTAAATTGTCTCATTTGCCCAGATTTCAGTTTTCAGTTTCCAGACCCAATATCTGGAACTGGATTGCGCCCCGAGGGGCAAGTCGAGCCACAGCAATTGACACAGAAAGCTGGGCAAAAGCCGCCTAAGCGCCACTTGAATGACCAGCTTTTGGGCAAAACACAATGTGCTGTTAGCCGTTCCAAACAAACACTTGTCGACGCCATCGACCTGAAGAGTTTGCTGACCAGACGACCGGCAGGCCGACCGGCTCATCCAATCCTCGCGTGCACTCCGCAAATGGGTCAGGCCCCCGAATCGAAAATGTGTGCCGTATCTCGAACGGTTCAATTGCCCCATGCCCAAAGAGATAACTAATGAAAATCTTTGATTATCTGGCCGGGGCACGTTGCGTGTTTGCCTGTTGGCCACCAGCAGGTTGCACAACTCCACATTAATCTGCTCAAGTTTTTTGGGCGCTGACTTTTCGGCCACATAGTTCATTAGACGTGCGTGAAAAGCCAAATCATCGATTGCAAATTTGAATCGCAAATTTTGAGCGTTAATCAATCAACATTATATTGTTTTCCTATCCAGTTCAAATCCCCAGCATCCGAATGTACCCATCGTAATCAGGCGACAAATTACAGTACAAGGTGACTTGGCAATTGAGTAATATTTGCAAAGTTGAAGAAGAAGTAGTATTGCAAAATTTAAGTAAAAGAAGATACTTATCTATACATTTACGTATGTTCATTTTTTGTTTATAAGCTGCTCTTGAACTAACATAAACATATAAACATATTCGTGATCCAAATTCATCTCTCAAAACTCGACTAACCGTTATTACGATTTAACTGCGAAAACGTTTGGCTAATTGGAGTGCACTAAATCATAAATTCTAACGCCATTTGTTTGAATTCTTTGGACTTGGCCGGACAATTGCCGCGAGATATGGCCATGTGGAAACGTTCTGTGCCATTCGATAGCTACGCCATTTGATCATTCTCTATGGGAGTTCAACACAAAAGAAATTCGACCTTCAGCGGAGCGATGGGCGAAAGCTAAGGCCGCTTTCCATGGAGCCATGGAAGCGACCATCGGTCCATAAGCCCATAAGCCTTTTAGATTTGCAATTGTCCGCGAGCGTTTGAGCCCAATTCTCCAGAGATTCTGACAAAACATCAGCGAGGCGGTCTAGATGTGAAAGGCTTTTGAATTTGGCTAAAATATGTATGTATGTTTGGACGCTTCATTCGGGTGTTGAAGAAGCTTTCACGCCGCCCAAAAAACAAAGACCCCAAATCGCTTCAGCTTCGGCCAGCTATCTAATTTATCTCAATCGCATTTTATTTAAATTGAAAA
The DNA here is from genome assembly GCF_000001215.4 of Drosophila melanogaster. Lineage (NCBI taxonomy): Eukaryota > Metazoa > Arthropoda > Insecta > Diptera > Drosophilidae > Drosophila > Drosophila melanogaster. The sequence goes on along the minus strand of NT_033777.3, from coordinate 24,962,945 downwards.
ACTCAATTCGGTTAGGCAAGCGAATCACTTGGGGAAGCATAAACGGCCGGCACCAAAACGATTCGAATTGAAATGTATGCAAATATACTCCGTTTTGATAAATTTCACGCGATTAGCATCTGAATTGGCGCGAGGCAGGCGACAACACTTGCTGTACGGCTGACTGGATGTATTCGGGTATCTCCCGCAGCCGCAGCACTTAGACAAAAAAAAATGTAATTATTTTTAGATCATTTAGTGCCTTAATAATAGCACTTAACTGTCCGACTTGACACTTAATAACAAATGATAAGCATTTAATACAAATGTTTGCCTTAATATGCACTGCCAGACACTCGAAATTTCTCTCAGTGCTCACGACGGGTCATTTAATTTGTGACCCTTATCAATGTGGGCAATGTTGTGAATATGTTTTCGGCTTGTTTAGGTGGCCAATTTTATGCATTCATTAATTAAGGCGGCGTGGTCAGTTCGTTAACCCAAACAAAAAATTGGCAGCAGCAGGAGCAGAAGTCCGAGCGGCGTCATCATCCATATAATTTGATGACATTTTTAAGGCATTGCTTTAACGTTTAACGTTTGTTGTTTGCTGTAAATTCGGTTTTATTGGCACTAAAAGTATGATCAGGGCATTAAGGGTGCCGTTTGATGGTTATTGGTTATTCTGGGGTGTTAAGTACTCGGTCGAGTTGTAAAATCCTCGTTTTAAAACAAAAGACTTAGAACACGAACTTGATTTGGGTTTTATTGCAATTGTTATGAGTCACTTGGCATATGAAGGTGCTGATGCTTTATCAAACGTGTTAAATATAAATCGATAATATTTAAACACTTTGGAATAAAATTAACGACTAAATAATATCCCATTAATATAGATTTGTTAAATCCGCGCAGTTAATCCTAAAGCTAAATTTTATTTGCACCACTTGCCGCCAAGAAGTTCCCAAACTTTTTTGCAGGTCGTTAGCCCGCCCGTCCGCTTGCGATTATCAGTAAATTGTACCCATTGGTGTACCCATAGGTCAGCGGATGTGGATGTTGATGTGGATCTGGCGGGGCTTCTGCACAACTCGGATAAGAATCGACAAACGGTGCTTGGCCATCGCTCAAGTCAACGACTTGCCATTCGGTTCTTTCTTTTTGGGGCGTGTCAGCGATCTAGAAGTGTCGTTTGGGCCAGTCTCCCGGCCAGCGGCGTTTTGTAATGCAAATTAATTATGTAATCAGACTATAAATAGACGCTGGGTGGGAAATAAACGTAGCGGACTGCTGTTCCGCTGACTCATGAACTTGGATACGACCTGCTCTGTGATCTATGCAAATCCCCCGGACAGGTCGTTGCGGCAAAGATAATTTGAGACGCGAAGTAAACATAATAGCAATTAAGGAACTTTGAAAACAAATATCTTCATAAGCATCTGATAAATGGAGTCTGAAAACCAGATACTGCGAGTTCTTAGTTTTGCGTTCGGCTTACGGACAGCTTACAAGGAATTCATTAATTTCTTCTGTTTCCATATTTTGTCATCAATCAGAAATAACTTTCAACGCACGCCAATTCCGGTGCTCAATGAGCCAACCATTTGTGGATTTTTATGATTTTTTGGCTGGCTCTTTGTTAGAGACCTCTTCGAACTAATGACTCGCCTGCGCCAACTGACTGACTGACTGAATGCTCTGCGAACTTCATTAATTGTTTTATAAATATGCCGAATTAATTAATTTAAAATGCCATTAATTACGTTTTAATAACGCATTCGAAGACAAAGAAAGCAATAAATTCCGCGACAGTTGGTTGAAATTACCAGAAATAAGCAAATAGAAATGCCAAAGAGAATTGAGAAAGTTCCGGCGAAAGAATGAAATGAATTCAGCTACCCAATAATCCTTCTAATGAGCACCTCAAATGTAAATTTATTGCTGCTGCCAGGAATATTTTAAGTTATGATAAAAGCATTGCGCAGACGGATTTTTAAAACCGCAAATAAACAAAGTGTGGTATTTATAGTCCCAAGATTTCTGATGAAAAACGAGCGTCACACAGAAGAAATTAATTCCATTGTATCGCTTAGGAAGCCACACTTTTGAGTGCCGAACAAATGCAATTATTTACAAACTCTACTATATGTAAATTCAATTTCACACTCTGACTAAATCCGGAATTCCCCATAAATCACGGGAGAAATTTCCTTTCTAGTTTCTGAGAACTAGCCACGAATAATCAGTGAAGAAGCAGAGAAGAATGTGAATATAAATGGCTTTTATAAATACAAATTGAAACATAATTTCTTTGACAAATCCAAACCATGTTCATTCTTCATAGCCTACCCAACCCAACGACAAAGAAAACAAACCCAGATGGTGATCTTGGCTATTTTTTTTTTAATTGCCTCGACCGTGTCTGCCTGGCCAGCAACGCCCACATTTGTGGGATGCTGGATGCAATTCGTCTACGTCAAGCGGGCACTAAAAATAAAATGCCCCCGGCTGGATTCGAAGTTGATTCATTCCGTTCTGTGCTGGTGAATTTCATTTGCGGAAGATGAGGATGCGCCTCAGGAGTATAGTGACCACGACACGCATCATTTTATGGGACGGTGTGTTCGGGTTAATTAAGCGCCCGACTTGGCCAGGTGTTGGATGTGCGATGGATGGACAGTGGGAATTGCAGATCCAGAACCAGACCGACCCAGTTTCCCATTGCAGAACAAAGCCACGAAATGGGTTCACTGAAGACACGACGAGTACGCCCAAATTGTAAACGTGTCTGTCACTTTAAGCTCGACAAATGGATGGTTTTCTTACCGCCTTTTTGCATTTTGTGCTGCGGGGGAGGCGACAAATGTTGTCAAGCATTTGGCGAAAAATTGGCAAATAGATTCGCGCATAAGGGGCCGCACAAAACAAAGAACATTCGCCAAGTGCGCGTGGGTCAAGAAAGAAGTCAAGTCAAGTCAGCCCGAAGATACAAAGATACAAATGTATCTGCGCATGCGTGGCAGCGAATGAGCGAGCGAGTGCGACTGACTGCTCGCACTTAGACGCGTTCTAATTAGCCATGCCAGGCACATTTTGGTATTTGCTCTGGGCCCAGGCAAAAATGTCAGCTGTGTGGCGAGCAGCTCCCCACTTTCCGGGCACACCTCCCCCAACCCCCTCTTTACAGGCCAAACATACAAATTAGAGCAAATTCAAACGAATACAAATAACAAATTGCTTGGAGCATGGCAACAAAAGTACCGTTACACTTGAACTTGTTCGCCAAGCGGCAGGGATCGATGGGGAGAATATTCGAGTACACTGGCAGAAATGAATGCATATCAAGTACGATTTTTATGTAGTAGATACTCCGAGGTAATACTTCGAAGGCTTCTAAACATTTTTTCTGCACTTTACTTCTATTAAAAAAAAATCAATTTTATTGTAATATTAAGAAACTTACTACTTTCTTCTTTTTTATCTTATCTTAGATTATAAAAATTTCTTTGTTTTAGTTGCTGTAAAAATAATAAACGATAAAAACAAGTACTCTAACTCATTGATAGAATTGAACTAGAAAATCCACATAATTAGATTATCAAGCTCAAGCTATTTAATCGTAAGTAGGGCAAACACTTCTTTTCTATTTGGAAATTTACTGCTGGGTCTTGTTTAAGGTCTGGATTCGATTTTAACGATTTTTACGATTGTTTGAAAGTTTGTACGACTGGGTGAAAAGTGAATGGTGGCCGAAGCGTGGCTCAAAATCGAAACTATTTTCGGACTGTCGATTCTAAAGCTCGAGCGTGAGCAAATTGACAAAACGGGCCACAATGCATTTGGGCATTTCGGTCAGTTTTGAATGAAAAATCGGAGCGCGGCTTCCAGGTAAACTAACGCGATTATTATGAAATTAATGCAATTGGCCTTGACAGGCGCAAAAATGCGAGTGCCGCCGTTGGGCATGGGCATGGATTCCATTTGATTTGATTTTGTTTATTATTTGTGATCTTTTATATATTTTCAAATGCGCCTGCGTGCGTAGCAATCATGTCAATAGGAAAGCCATTAATAATTGAGGCGTGAGCCAACCTGCGAGTGTGGGTGATTTGGCCGGCATGTCCGTCATTTGTTTGGACTCGGCTTTGCTTTTGGCCAATTAGCGGCTGTCAAATGTTGTTGACTCTTGTCTCGTTCCAGTTGTTTATGGTGTTTTGGTTTTTTTTTTTTTTTTTGCTTTTCAGGCGGGGGCGACCCTGACACTGAAGATGGCCCATCATCCCGAACTTTTGACGGCGGCACTTCAGGAGGATTTGGATACGGATTGAGTGCCGGGAATGGTAGTGGGAAGATGATACCGAGTGCAGTCGCCTGCAGTTCACGGCTATTCAAATTCGAATTCCTTAAGCCTTTAATGACATCGGGAAAGGAGCTTCGAGAGTGAATATACGAGCACATCCATTAGGCACTCACGAGATGCGGACATTGAACCTTGAAATAGACCTTAGAGTGATGGCGAAGAAAACACAAAAACCTGGCGGCGACTGATGCGAAACCAACGAAAATAAGTTGGAAATGAAAACTGGTTTGGTTTAAGCCAAGTTAGAACACTAAATCAGCCAGCAAAGAATCAAAAACAAAAGGCCTTACTCTTACTCATATTAATAATAATAGTTATACACGGGATGGGCTCTACAAAGGGCTGAAAACAAGCTACTGCCGCGGAAAATTCTAGTCATTCTAACTTGAGATATTCCCAACTTGCCAAATGAGATGTTTGTTTAGTCAGATCTCTATCGACATTCCTGATCATAGAAAGAGATTTATGAACCTATTACGAGAAAGATGCCGTGCGTGCCATTGATATTATAATTCACTGATTATGTTCGGCTAGAAATGGAGTTGGATTTATGAATGTCCGCCGGTTCGGTTGTCAAGCCAAAGTCACGAAAGCCACCACTGGATGGTACTTCAACCAAAGCTGCTCAAATGCCTTGTAATCGCTCTGTGAATCACTAAAGCGGATTGCTGTTTAATTCCGATTCTGGTGGCGTCTACGCTGGCTATATAGCCAGACGAAAGCGCCTTTAAGCCCTAGCTTTTCGTGCAGCCCGATTGCATAATCAATTTTCGGGGCTAGAACTTTGGCGTGGACCGCCGATGCCAAAGACGATTTGCAGATTGCCCGTAATCGCACATGTATGTATGTAGTATGTGCATGACCCGTCAAATATTGTTTTGACTAATTGTCTGGCAAAGGCGGAGCATATTAGTATTGGGCAGTCGTGTTCCATCCGAGCTGATGATTATCTTTGGAGCCCCTAAGTCCCGGCATCGAAATCGAAGATCGACCCCAAGCGCTGGCAGCCTTGAAGCGTTTTGCAGAAGGCGATTCGTCGGCACAACAATGGCGATTGCCAGTTGAAAATCGTCAAATTCAATTAAACTTAAATACTTGTCGAAGCAATTTGCCCAGCGTTTTTCATATTTGCTTTGCATTGAGTCGGGTTTATTTATTTCAGCGATCTTTGATGGTCGCTGCTCGCCGTTCGATTGGAGGCGCTGCTAATTGCTTCCCCCGAATTCGAATTGGCCGTGTAACGATGATCATGTTGTTGATCGGTTCAAGGCGGAAGTGCCGGAAGTGCAGTCGGCGGTGGCACACCCTGCAATCGCTACTGTACAGTGTGCACCCACACTTTGTTGACGATCGGCACTTGAGCGACATTCGCGCACGCGCAACCTAGGTAAATTTACGCGAAATAGGCGACAAATGGGCGACAAATTATGCCAAATGAAAAGAGGCGTGACTGCGTTGGCATTTATGCTCGTTTCGCTACAAACAAACGCCCCCGCACAACCCGCCTCCCTGGCCCACCGCTAAAATGCGCCAAAAAGCAGTAAAAACAAATGCTGAAAAGTGTCTAGCTACAGTTAGAAAAATTCTCAAGAAAATGTGGCGAAAATAAAATGGTTTATTGCGTGCGGAATTCTTTCATTTCTTTTGTAAAATTCAATTTTACCAAAAGCGAATGAAAGTTTTTCACTTTAAGTTGTTATAAATGGGCCAGGCCTATAAATCAACTAATCTATTTAATCACGAACCAAAATGGGTTATAACTAGGTTTATATTTCTGCATCCGGAATGGCAAACTTGGTTAACAATACTTTACCGCAATGCCAAAGAAATGGGTTAATGGTCACATATTTAGGGGAATAGAATGTTGTTAATACGGTTTAAACATAAGTTTTCTTTTACTACTAAAATAGGAGAACATCAGGAGAGAAAATTAAGTTAATTAAGTTAAGAACTTCTGAAGGCATTAGACATTTGTTGGTAAGCAACATACTTTTTGATTGAGACCTCCTGCATTTTCCTGAGTGTATATATAGGTAAGTGTTAATGCTGAGAAATGTAAATTTGAAGCGGTAGAACGGTAGTGCGATACTCGTAACACAGAAGTGATAGCCGAGAATCGGGCTACCCACGTACGGTGGGCGTTGGGCGTTTTGGCCAGGCTTAGTTGATTTATTCGCGCGTTTTGCTGGCGTTTCTAATGCGACAATTACAGCGGGCAGTCGCCGGATTCGAGGCACTCGCGGCTGATTTATGGCCACACGGGGAATTTTACAAAGCCATTCTCACATAGCTATTCGCTATTTGCCATTTGCTACTTGGCAGTTGGCATTCGGCTATTGGCACACAAATGGCTCACGCAGACGCCCAAATGACGGCGGCGCCCCAAATCCCAAATAGCCAAAAGTTTTTGATTAGAACGCCTCCGGGGCGGCGCATCACTTTTTGGCCCGTTGAGTAAATATGTCAGAGGGTCTGAAGTAATTGAGCGTAAACGCTACCGGGCTATAGCCCATGCCATGGGTTCTACCTGGAACTACCTGCCAATGCCAGCTTTGATTAATTTCACCCGTCGAAACTGATGCAAATTCGCACACGCCAAAAAAAATACAACCCAAAACTGTGATGGATTGGCTAAGACGGGATGATCTGACAATTATATATTTAGAAGACGAAAATAGATTTGATTTTTCATTTGATGCTTAGATCACATTTATCATGTATATAAGAAATCGTAGGACGTTGGGTATTTGAGAAAGTATTGGCATTGGGTTTTGGTAAATGCCATAATTCTTAAATTTCTTTGAATGCCCTAGAATCGGACACTTTTTACTTTCCTCCATCTGTTTTTTTTTTTTTTTTGTGGTGTAGGAAACCCCGGGCTGTTTGCTTTACGGTTCATTCATGAGATCCGTGCTTTTAGTGTTATGTAAACACTCTACTCGGCAGCGGCATCAGAAGCACCTCCCTAGGATTCGCACAGCATTTTCAAATGTAAAATCAAAATTTATGCAAATTCGTGGCCCAAACATCGGCGAACAAGCTCCGAAAATAGGGGGAAAAACAAAGCAAGATACCAAAATGTGTAAATATATTTACAGTTAGAGGCGTTATCTTCGAGCTTCGAGTGTTCAGTTGTGTGCAGTGGATTGGTTTCTTGCCATCAGATCGAGCAGAGAATTGGGATTGGGATTGGAATTGGGAAAGTGGCCGGGTCGGAGATCTCCGGCTTTTGACGGTTGCCAAAAAGTTCAGTGAACCCCTCGCTAGAGCTCAGCGATCTTCTCAGGCCCTATTGAAAGATGCTTAGCGGTCACTCTTTCGGCGGCACTGGTGGCACTCATTAAGGAAACATAACTCTAAATCAGCCATGGACCCCAAGAACATAGAACCCAGTCCCCAGTGCCCAATCCCCAGAAGCCAATCCCCCAGTGCGGTGTCTCCTCCGCTTTTAATTATAATTCCAGTGCTGAGAACTCTTCACTCGCAGCCGGTTACGTGAGGAGGGTTACTAACCCTCCGCTGGTAACTACAAACTACACACTACCAAATACCAAACTAGCCAACCACCACCCGTCCCCTTTTAGTGGGCCTAATCCTAAGTCTGGGTCGTTCGTCGCGGTCAACATGCGGCAGTGAACACTCGGAAAAATAGTTTGGATAGTCTATCTATCTAGCCATATATTTATATATCTTGATACCATCTATCTATCTATCCACCTATCTATCTTAATACTATCTATTTTTCTAGCTATCTATCTATCTTGATACTCTCAATCTAGCTTTTTGATAAACTTACACAAGCTATCCTAATATGTATTCAATGTAATATCGTAATATCGTATATCTTTCATACAATATCATACATATAACTTTTGAGATCTATCTTTTTTCCCATTTCGAGTATCTTTTCCCGCAGTGCGTCTTTATCTAATCATCTGCCAGGGGACCGCCAACTTCTCCGGGGCCCAGCACTATAAAAGTTATGAATAATCTGCTTAATTTAGAGGCCCAGTCCCGGTCCCTGGTCGCCTCTGTTTATTGTTTTATTCAACCCGAAATGAAATGAAGTAGCGGCAGTTAAACTCACGTCAAGTGCTCCATCCCACTTCGCTCCATTCTGATCCGTTCTTTCTTCGGTTCTGAGATGCTGATGAGATGCTGAGATGCTCAGATGGTAATTCTAATTCCATTTCCATTTGATATAGAGTAGATACGCATAATGGCAGCGGCTTGATATTAAAATAAATCACCGACTAAACTGGGGACAATAAATCTGCTGGGCGGCGTACAAAAGTGCCTGAAATTGGGATAGGCCCGCAGTTGAGATGGACTTTTATTAGACTGGCGAGAATGAAAGCTTTTCAAGGTACTTTTATGCTCCGATGGATGGCGGTAGTGGTAAACGGTCATGGGTTCCTTCTCGGCCTGGCATAGCTGCTCCAATCTCAGCGAGAAGCCATTCGGATGGTGGCTAGTCGTTACCACTTAACCCAGAGAATTGGCATTTCCTGTATCCATCATTAACAGGCACTCAGAATCTGATTTGTTGTAGGATCGTAGGTTTTATGGATCCTGAGCGTAGAGCTGGAGGAGCCGCCTCTGCATAGTCATACCATTACCATTTTGGGTTTTTTCGCCAATTTGGATTCCAAGAAGGGCATGGCCAGTAATGAGAGGTGAGGAATTGCCGCTGGCTGCATTTTGAAGACACTTAAAAGGTTTTCGGTTTCTTGCCACAATTTGATTGCATCAATAAAAAAGTCAACTCGCTGGCTCTTTAATGAGTGCGCCAAGCAGGAGGAGGCATCTCGCGCAGATTGACAATGGAAATGAGGTACCAAGTGGCCGGCATACACTCGCGGTTTTATTTATAGCATCTCCTAAGCGTTGCCATTAAAGCCAGATTCTTCTGCTTAGGGTTTCGAATCGCCTTACCAAAGGGGGGAACGCTGTTCAGGTGCTGCTGGGTTGGTTGGGGGGCCAGCCAATGCGAATTAATTGGCTGCTGTCTTTGGCCAAATGCTGGGGCTGTGGCCAAGGTTGAGGGCCAGACTAAAGACGAGGATGGGGATGCGGATGGGGATGGGCAGCTGCAGCTAGCTAGGATGTCTGGAAGGCTTGATGAGAGGCGCCAAAGTGCCAACACCCCATGCCAGAGATTCGGCCTCGCCAGCATGCACAGCAAGAAATCTTTAGGCACTACAAAAATAAGGTATTATCTAGAATATGTAAAGGAATATTATACTTAAGACAAAGTTATCTTTGAAATACTTTCTGAGTTTTATAGTGCGGCATGATACCAAAATATAAAATCAAACATTTTTTAAGTGCAACATTCCTGTCAAAATTGCACATCCCGACGCGTCCCTCCACTGAGCCGTACTAATTAATAATAATAAAACAAAAGTACAGACGAACAAGAAGCAGGAAGACGTCCGTGGTTCTGGCCAAGATTCATGCTCTTGGCCGAGCCAAACTAAGCCGCATCCAAGTCCGAGTGGACGGGCGTTTATTTTTAGACAATAAACTGAGGACGCGAACGAGAGGAGCAGCAACTGCGATCGGCTAATGGTAATGAGCTGCAAGCTATTTACAGTTTGGCTACGGCCTTGCAGCCTATAGATGGCAATTGGCCATATAGCATATAGTCGCCCAAGCAGCCGCCCTCCTCCTTCCGGGGAGCATCCATATTTATGGGCCAGCATCAATCTGACTTAATGCGTGTGCGGCTTGATTAGCATGTCGATGAGCTTGTGGAAGAAAGAATCCACCGTACGAGGAGCAGGTGGCTGATGACTCCGCGGGTTATGGGGGGGGGGGGGAGGTCAGTGGATTGCGACTTCATCGAGGGGGAAATCGGTTCCGTGCAACCCCCAAAACACTCGTTGAATGGCCTTCAACGTCCTTGGTTGTACATTTATTGAACTTGTGTATAATTATAATTTATTTGCTTATTATCGAGTCTCGGCTCGACTTGTAGTTGCTATTGCTGTGGCTCACGTTTCTGTGCTCGCCAAATATTATAATTTATGTGAATAAAGCGATGTGAATCTCTAGCCCCCAGATAGACTCGTCTCGGAGATTCACCTCTCCCCCTCTCCCCCACAACACCACACAAATCTACTGACCATGTCTATTAACAAACAATTTGTATTGTCTAAGAGTTAATCATTCGTAGCGTCATCGATTTATTTATAGGCAATATTATTAACGCCTTAGCATATTATTTCATTTATTATGTAAAAATGCGTTTTATGTTAATTTCAATTGTTTACCTTACTGATTCAAAGGTGCTAAGCTGGCGTGGTAATGATATAAACAAGAAACTAGTTATCAGTGCGTTCTAGAAATATATTTATAGATTTCAAAATATTGGTCAAATAAATCAGGTTATAAGTTAGAGATAAGAGTAAACATTTGGCCATCAGTTAAGGTACTTTTTGCCACATTGACGGGATTGTAGGAATAAGTTTTCTTTGAAAGAATACACAGATTTGCCCCGGGACAAGTCTGATAGGCAAATCAACATGCAAAACAATGCAGCATCTGAAAAAAAAAATGTACGAAAACTAAAAAGTAAATCCAGAGAAAAGCGCCCGAAAACGACTTGAAAAGCACTTTGTGCTGATTCTGGGCGAAATCAAAAAGTCATCATTCGCCACGAGAAACCGAATCTGCAAGTGTGAGTGTGAGTGTGCCTTATGAGTATTCAATTGATGCGGAAAGCAACTGGCGGTGGCCAGTAGAAGTAACCACCATAAATGGCCATTTGAAAGACGTTACAGTTCGATCGTCCGATCGATAGATCGAACGCCAGATCCGAAATTCGATTAGGAGGAGCGTAGGGAGCGAGAAGTCCGAAGAACTGCGGGCACTTCAGAAGAATTGGGATGGGGGGGCAGCGAAAATTAGAAAGAAGTGCGTCCAGGGAATCGGGGTCAATAGGAAATGAAAAGTGAAATTTTATGCCCAGAGCTCTGGGCCTTTTGTGTGCCTTTCTGTACTCTCAACAATTCGGCAATGTGTGCTTTGGATTTTCGATTTTTCGATTTTTTTTTTTTGCCAAAGGAACTTGCAATTTAAATATCATTAAATTCTGGGTTAAGCCTTTGTGCCGGCCACTTGAAAATTGCCACCGTATAATCAGTTTTTGACAGCCATCGTCGGAATCAGCCCCAAGCCAAATTGGCAACGGGCTCTTCGATTCGCACTGCCCCCTCAAGTGGCAAAGGCGACACTCTGCCGAGCACTCGATGTCTGTTTAATCAGCAGGGAATTGTCCAGCAATCCGCCGGGGTAGAGAAACTACTGTCCAGAAGTTGAGCATAGGTAAGACCAAGGCAGGGTATTGAGGTTCTAAATATATCATGGTAATCAAATCTGTAATCACTGCCCTAGGGTCTTCCAACTTTTCATTAATACCTAAACCTACTAACAATAGTACTATAATAGTTAAAAGTAAACCCCCATCCACCGAAATATCTTAAGAATTCCATTTCTGAAGCCTGAGTAGTGAGCAATACGAGTTAATAACTATTAATTATGCATGTTTGTGTAATTTGTTAATGGAGACAAATAAAATAAATCGACAAGATACCTAAACGCCTGTCAATGGCCCAGCGATATGATCAATTAGCACGACTTATGCTGCACTTGGCAACTCGACGGATCCATGTCCGAGTGGTGCGGCAAGTACTCTTAGTACTTAGTAGCTAGTACGAGTTGCCTCCAGCGTGAATCATCCGCGGAACACAGAGTTCGTGCCAAACGAGACCTTCTGCATATTGAAATGTGGCAAACAAGAGATAAAAACGGCCAGGGCATTAAAGCAGCCCGGCCTGAAAGCTAAGCAAAAAGCACCAAAAGGTAGTAAACCCTAAGTTCGTCGCAATTAAAAGGGCGAATAGCTGAGTGCGTACCTTTGGGCCCATTGGGCCATTAAAATCAGAGGGTCCAACGCTGAAAATAACGAGCCCATAAATGCCCATCTTCCAGCAGCCACAGGTGGCCGGCGGAGTGATGACGCGTCAACGGATTGGTTTCCGTTCCGTTCGGTTCCGTTGATATCAAACAATTGGGTATTAATTTTAATAAATAATCACTCACCGCACCGCACTGAGAATAGGAAAAAAAATAAATAATAATTCAAGTTGTTGCGATTGGTTTTTGCATTGGTTGGGATGGAAAGATGACTAGATGACTCGGGGAGGTTATCAACACAATGCCTTGAGTCATCTCCCGACCGAATGGAACATGGAACGCGCTTAAAAACGTATTATGGAAGACGGAAATGAATGCCGGGAGAAAAAAATTGTATGCCTTCGCATTACGTACGTGTATGTATATTATATAGAAATACGCAAATGGAAAATATAAAAAAAAAATAACCATGCATGGTCGAAGAATAAATTAAATTTGCGTATCAGGCGAAGAATCTTCAAGCAGAATCTTCGCACCAGAATCTTCGTGTGTTTAAAATTAAACCCTGAGCTAAGCCGCTCCGGCATTTCAGCCAAATGGATAGATTCAGATACAGATACACCGATAGAAAGATACAAACAGCCGAGAGATACAAAAGCGGGCTGCGAAAGGTGTTATCAGCCTGTTTACTTTCCACCGGGAGAAGCTCGAACCCAGCTTGCCTCAAATTACCAAGCAGAAAACAAAAGCAAACGGCTAAAATAACAAATAACTAACAGCGAACACAACGCACACCGAATGGTTAAATAAATTTGGCAAACAAAAAGCCAAACATTTGCTGGGCAACCGAAAAAGATGATAAATGATGCGCGTGTGCAATTCCCGGACAAATTGTTTGGCTTTGGAGATGTTTTAATAAAGCTTAACTAATTAAATATCACCACTCAAAACACTCGAAACGAAACGTGCGTGTCTTGGTGTAATATAATAGATTTATTAAATTTGTAGTTTGTGTTATACAAAACACCTTAAGCATTGCATTAAAGATGAAGCCACAACTCGGGCTTTTGAACCCGACGAAGGACGGCCATTAAAAACTTGGCAAAGTCTTAATTTTCATTTCTAGCTGGGGGAAAGACCCCGATCCTCAGAAGTGCTTGGTCAGATTGCTAAGGCAGGGCGAGTTGTTGGTGAACAGACTGGCCAGGCTGAAGATGTTTAGGTAGGTCGACAGGAAGGTGGCCAGCAGGCCGAAGATGAGCACCGCCATGGTGCAGGACACGTCGCACTCGAGGCGATGCAGCAAACGAACGAATCTCAGCCAACAGCCGCGTGGCGTGGTCGGCGGCGAGATCACCAGCAGTGGTTCCATCTCAAGGTCCACCGGATCGTAGTTGAGGTCCAGTGGCAGACTACCATAGCTCGCCTCCGCTGCGATTCGCTGATGAACTCGCTCCATTCGCCGGATGCGGCGGTACAAAAGTGGCGGGAGAATGAACACCAGGGGTCCGGTGATGGTGCCACCCACCACGTCCATCAGGGCATCAAAACTGGGCACAAACTCCGCCACTAGGACCTCCAAGGCCAGCACTGAAGAGCGGATTAGCATGCGTTTGAAGGAGAGGGCTATAAAAAGGAAGGATTAGCTGATGACGTTGACTTAGATTAATGTATTGAAAAATCTTATGACGGAACTCATTAAAAGTCTTTCTTAGTGGAATGAAATTCCTAGATCATTAACTTAAGTTAAAATGAGGCTCACATTCCGGTAGTTTGAAGTAGTTCTCGATCTGCATGAACATCGCGGAGCTAGCCACCGTGACGGAGAAGCAAAGCTGGAGCGCCATTAGGATGAGCATCACATAGAAGGGCACACTGGTGGGCAAAGACTGCAGCAAGTTATCAGCTATCATCGATCCAAACTTATAGGCGGCTATGATGGAGCCAAAGATGGCCACGCTGCAAGTGACTAATCGAGAGGAATGAAATTAATATCCATCTGTAATCGGATTGGAGGAGCAACTCACTGGCGATTCCGATGAGCGCAGCCCAGGAAACCTGCGACTTTTGCTTCATGTCGATCTGAAGGGTCAGCAGGACGGGGTGGATGTCAAACTGGAAGGCCAATATGCTGTAGCTGTTGAGCACGGTAAGGAAACCGGGCAGCTCTAAGAAAAACCAATTTAGAATATTTTAAGCATATGCCCTAAGACCAATACCCACCCAAAGAGATTCCCTCAAAGGGTGTTCCAATTGCAGGAGCTGCAAAAAGGCAGAACCACAACAGCGCCACAATAACGATCATCACGCAAACTGCGATGATAGCCAAGCCCCTGGGATAATTATAAAATAGGATAATGCAGTGCATTGATAGAAAGCAAATAATCCTATCCTGAAATTTATCTTACCGCATGTGCTTTGGACTTCCCAGCCACATGAGCGGGCAGATGACCAGGCCGACTATGATGGCCCAGTAGCAGTAAGAGAAATTGTACTGACCAGCGCTCATGCGCAGCACGACGCCCTCTAGATTCTGGGCAGCCATGACCACGCTGGGCACCGCCATGGCGAAAATGCTTAGATCGAGCAGCACGGACACCAGCAGACTCATATAGGGACCGTAAGCCAGCTCTGCTAGTGCGGCATACGGATAGTTGCGCTTCTGTTGAATTGAAGGATCAAGCAGTTCCGCCATGGTCCAGCATTGGGAGAGCAGGAAGGAGGTATAGATCTGCAGGATGATGATAGAAAGCACCAACAGGATGCCAAAGTATCCAAGTTTCACCAGCAATGCCGGCAGCGTGACAAATGGGAAGATGCCAAACAAATCCACCACGTACAGGATGGCGATGAAAAGCGAAAGGTTCTCCGGTTCGTCCTCGTAGGCGCGGAAATGGGGAAGGGCGCTGAACCGCGATCTTCGCAGGAAGGGCAACTGGTCGTGCTGATGCGAGGGCGTTAGCTGGACAGGAGGCCGACGCTTTGGAAGCGCAAAGGACGGAGCGCGCGAAGGGCGTGGCGCGGGTTTAGCATTCTGGCGACGGAAGAAGAACATTCGCGATGTGGACTCTTCCAAGGGAAGCAAGCAACTGCAGTCCCTCTAAGCTTAAACTAATGGTGGCCACTCTCGCCTGCAACTGGCATATTACCATCAACAAGTTCTGACATCAGACACCAAAGCGAAGCCCTGCAACGACTGCAATGTCAATGCACGTCGCCTGAAGTTCAATGCCTTGTCCCTCCACTCCGTGAAGTGACCCACAAAAGCATGGGCAGCCGTCAACTTGGTAACGAACGTGTTTATTTTGCATATTTATATAATATCAACAAATAGCTTCCAGCGCCCCTGTCTTAATCCGCGTGAGATTCGTCTTCCAGTTTCCTAAAGTTGCACTTGGGAAATCTTCTGCTTCTTTGCTTGGCTCTGAAAGAGGGGAATTGATTAGAAGGATCTAAACATAAGTTTGAAAGCAAAACTCTGGATTCCATCTATGTATGAAATGCAATGGATACAGCGGTTAAGGATACCCACCTCCTCTTTCTCATCTGCCTGCATGGTGATGACCTGCACCGCTTGTCCAGGACCGGATCGCAGCACCTTGGATCCACGTAAAGGCACCTCCCCGCAGCAGAAAACCCGCGACGTAGGCGTATGCTGCAGTTGCGGGCTTGGAGTGTCCGACTCGTCCATGTCCTGCTCCAGCTGGTCGCCTATAGAGTAGCTGTTCGCGTTCTTGTTGTTGTCCGTATAGGCGTGGTTAAAGAGCAAATGGTTGGGACGCACCGCATCCGTTATATACTTACTACATTCCATGGGTTAGGCGGGCATGGTCAGTACAATAGCAACAAAGTTAAGGTTATTGTTTAATGGGACTACATTTTGGCAACAATTCGGTGTAAGTAGATGATACGCACACTGACCACCGCAAAACTATGGCTAATTTAACAAGGGTATTTACAAGGGCTAAGATTGGGCAAAAATAAACATGCATTAAAGGAATCACTGCTAAATAGGAACTTGAACTCGGATCTGCTCTGCTCACTCACGCTCCATGAAGAGGCGCCACGGCTCAAACAGCTTATGGTGCTGGTGGGGCAAGTGGTGCGATTTGCGGTGCTGGTGGGTTGGAAAGCGTGTGGGCGACGAGGGCTTCTTTTTCACGTGCAAAGCGCGTCAAGAGTCGCATTCGGTCGGAGCCGGTGCATCCCGCCTGCAGTTTAAGACATAAAAGGAAACAATACAAAGACTGCTGGTGGTGCACGTTAAGTGTGTTCTCTGCTGTGTGAAATGGATTAAGGTGGCGCCTCATTCAGTGTACGTATCGTTTGAAAGATGGGTAATTGTAAGTGAACATGCAGGATTAAGGGGAGGTAACAGGAAGACCACCTACGATTTAAAGTTAAACAATCGTTGGCGCTTGATGTACTCCAGCACCAGATCGTCTAGAAGGTACTTGACCGACTGGCCGCGTCCTAAGAGCCGCCGAATCAACGTGGAGCTCACCTCATTAGGCACCCAGTTGGTGATTAGCGTAATGTTGCTCTGAAATGTGAATGGAAATGAATAAGAAATAATGTTGTCGAGGTACTGTCTCTCTAACCTGATACTTGGTCAATATGTCGGAGTCAAAGATGAATTTTCCTGGGTTTGAGCCGGCCCGGGTGATAACTACCAAACCATGGTTAGCCACAATGTCCTCAATCTGGGAACAATCATATAAAAAAAGGTACTATTCAAATATATCAAGACTTACATCGGCCTCTGCCCATAGGCCTGGAACAGCAAAGGACTCCAGCAGATCGGCACCGCACAGTAGCTTCAGATGTACAGGATCCCGACTGTCGTGCAACCCACGAGGCAGCCATCCGGGTAGATGTGTGTTCTCCCCGTCATCTCCGCCTCCCCCGCCGGAATTTATGTGGTTATTGATATAGTTCTGGTGGTGCTGGAGCACCGCCTGCGTGCGCATCCACTGATTCTGGTGCACCTCCCAATCGGACAACCGAATCCAATTGGAGCTCTGGGTGGCCAGCTTGACCATGGCACATCTGTCCAAGGCGGAGGCCAGACCCTTTTTGCCATATGAGTCGTGCGTGGGCGAGATGATGCCACCTACCACTCTGTGGGTTCCCTGCATTTCGAAGTGGTCCTTGGCTATCTCTGTTGACAAAAACATGCCGCGTAATTTTATCGATTATGTACCGCAGAATTTCACAATCTAGTTTAACTCACCGAACATCCGAAGGTGCATGGGTGTGGGTGGACTGAAGCATCCGCAGGCTATGAAGGCGATCCGCGGCAGCAGGCTTTTTGTTTCCTCGATGAATGCTGACATTTTCTTCGATTTTGAGCGTCTTTTAAAAGATCCAAACCGCCGGAAGCATTCGCTTGTTATGTTGTTCTTGGGCCAGCTGATTTTCACAATCATCTGTTCGGCTTGTTGTTATTTTCCAACACTAAACAGCTGTGCAGTGGCTACCACCTCTGACTACCTTTGACTTGTTATTCGATAAATGATAACTTAATGTAACTTAATTTTTTGATTTTTAATCATCAAAAAGGCAAGAGTACATAAAAATGTATTAAAGCCTGTTTTACTGATATATCAAGAAGTATACAAACATCACTGCGTTTCTCATTAATAAGTACTTTTTTCGGTGTACCACACGAACATTGCTTTCGCTTGCGATAGTTAGCCAGCCCTGCCAGAACGATTGCCTGACGATACTAGTGTTATCGATTAGAAATGGCGTCCTCACTGTCTTTCTTTTAAGAAAAATTCGTGTAGTCTATTTACCATTTAGCAGCGTTGTGTGTGTCCGTTAATTGTAAGGACACGCTGTTTCTTAGAGAGAACCGCCTGGCTAGAGTGTCCGGAAAGCGGAAACCAAGACGATCGCAGGACGAGGTCGCGGAGCCGACTGCAAAAACAACGGCCAGCAGGCAGCGATATGAAAATGCATTTGTAGCCTTAGCCCACAACACTTGCACACACACCACACACTCTCGCGCACACTCACACACAGGGAAAAGGAGGTGGAGCAGAAGGAGCCGAAGCAGGAGAGGATTGCAAGGGACACCGCTGCAGCATCGCCATCATCTGCGCCAGGTGGAACACGAGGGTCAAGAGGCGTCGGCGGGGGAGGAGGAGCAGGAGGTGGAGGAGCGGCTGCGGCGACGACGACGACGTCCACGACCACGGCAACAACAAATGGCGCTGGTGACGGTGCAGCGCTCTCCCAGTGTGGCGGGCTCCTGCTCGAATTCGGTGAGAGGAGACTTGATGGTTTTCGCGTGTGCGTATGCGTGTGTGCTTTGTTTTGGTCACCCCCACTCTGCCAGGAGAGCCAATTACGGGCAGGCTCTTTAGTGCGTGTTCCGCTTTTGGCCATGATCCTTTGTGTGCTCGGATGTGCTTTTCATGCCCAATGTTTATCATCCGCCAGCTTGTTGCTTACGCTTTTTGGATTTCGACGTTCAACGTTCGCGTGTGGGCGGTATGAGGCAGCGTCATCATCGTCATCGGCTGTGCTGCGCTGCGCTGCTTTTGGTGTAACCCAAGCAAATCCGCAGACGTCGCGACGTCTATATTTTTCAACAGACTTTTGCATTGCCTTATTTGTCGTTTTTGTCGCTTTCCGCTTACCGCTTGTTTTTGTTTTCTTCGCCGCCCCACCGCCCAAAAATAGTTCGCGAGACCTTGACGTCCGCCTGCACAGAGGGAAAAATTAATATCGGGGGTTGATCAATTTAATTTTACAAAACGTTTTAATTCAGATATGCTCAATATGTCAAATCGGTATTTTTGAACACATAAATTAACATTTTATTATTTCTAAGAAATCAGAAAATATAAAAAAAAAAAAAATACTTCACTAAACCGGAATCTTTTTCGAACTTGTGACCCTTTTCTCAAAATCAGACGGTATTCAGTTGAACAATCAGATTTCTTGGAACTGCAGATACAGCTTTGCTTCTTTTCCGCCCTTGAAGTGTAGACTATAATCAGGAGTTTATCTTACCCCTTTGCAAAATAATGAGCATGCAAGTTTGTTCTTTGCCAGACGACATCCTTATATTTAGCCTAACCCCACGGGTGAGGTGCAGCAGGATAAGGTATTCTTAAACACCGAGTAAACAACTTTCCTTTCTCTATAACATCAGGATGGCGAGTCCGAGGACGACGAGGGCAATAGCAAAGGAAACGATCGCAGCGAGTGCTTCTTTGCCGGCAAGGGAACCGCCCTGGTACTGGCTCTTAAGGATATCCCGCCCCTGACGCAAAGCGAGCGTCGCCTGAGCACCGACTCCACCCGCTCCAGTAACAGTACGCAAAGCAACAACTCGGACATCCAGCTCCACCTGCAATCAATGTTTTACCTGTTGCAGCGCGAGGACACGCTAAAGATGGTGCGTATCCAATGTAAAATTACTTTGTCTATCTTTTAAACATATCTTTCTATTCCTATCAAAAGGCTGTCAAGTTGGAGTCACAGCGGTCCAACCGCACGCGCTATCTGGTGATTGCATCGCGTAGTTGTTGTCGGAGCGGCACCAGCGACCGTCGGCGCCACCGGATCATGCGTCACCACTCGGTAAAAGTTGGTGGATCCGCGGGAACAAAGTCGTCCACCTCCCCGGCGGTCCCCACGCAGCGTCAGCTGTCCGTTGAGCAGACCGCCACAGAGGCCAGCAGCAAATGTGATAAAACAGCAGACAAGGAAAACGCAACGGCGGCCGGCGACAACAAGAATACCTCGGGCATGGAGGAGTCCTGCCTGCTGGGCATAGACTGCAACGAGCGGACCACCATTGGCCTGGTGGTGCCCATCCTGGCGGACACCACAATTCACCTGGATGGCGATGGGTAAGACTGGGCATTCATCTCGTAAGAGTCATGCACTCATAACTGCCTAATTGTCGCTATTAACCTTGGGAATTATTTATAGAATTAATTTAAAAATTAGCCGCCCCTAATCTATACACAAATCGGTGTCGCCTTGACCAATTTCCTAGTTGAGCGGTGGCATTTATGTCGCACATTTGTTTCCAATTTATCTTAAGCTATTTTAATAATAGCATGGCAGAGTGTATTTGTTCTGATAAACGTGTGATGTGCATTTCCTTAATTTCAATGGTTTATCTTATCTTGCTTTCAGCGGATTCAGCGTCAAAGTGTACGAAAAAACGCATATATTTAAGCCGGTCTCAGTGCAGGCCATGTGGTAGGTGCCTCCTTTGGAGTCAGATCCCCTTCAGTCACAAATTAAACCCTTGTTTCTTTCCAGGTCCGCGCTGCAGACGCTGCACAAAGTGTCGAAAAAGGCTCGTGAGAACAACTTCTATGCCAGTGGACCCTCCCACGACTGGCTATCCAGCTACGAGAGGCGCATCGAGTCGGACCAGTCTTGTCTGAACGAGTGGAATGCCATGGACGCGCTCGAGAGCCGCCGACCACCTTCGCCTGATGCCATACGAAACAAGTAAGGGTTCGGTACAACTAATTATTTACGGTTTTAATTCCTCTTTCCCTTGAATGCCATAAACAGACCCCCCGAAAAGGAGGAAACCGAAAGTGTCATTAAGATGAAGCTGAAGGCCATCATGATGTCAGTGGACCTGGACGAGGTCACCTCCAAGTATATACGCGGACGCCTCGAGGAGATCCTGGACATGGATTTGGGCGAGTACAAGTCGTTTATCGACGCCGAAATGCTCGTTATTCTAGGCCAAATGGATGCCCCCACCAAGATTTTCGAGCACGTCTATCTGGGATCAGAGTGGAATGCCAGCAACTTGGAGGAGCTGCAGAAAAACGGGTATGTTTAAGAGAAAAAAAAGGCCACACTATTGATATCCTGGGAAAATTGGCTAAAATCAGCGACAACTTATTTTCATTTTCAGCGTTCGCCACATCCTGAACGTGACGCGGGAGATCGATAACTTCTTTCCGGGCACCTTCGAGTATTTCAACGTTCGCGTGTACGACGATGAGAAGACGAACCTGCTCAAGTACTGGGACGATACGTTCCGCTACATCACGCGGGCGAAAGCCGAGGGATCCAAGGTGCTGGTGCACTGCAAGATGGGCGTCAGCCGATCCGCCTCGGTTGTCATCGCATATGCCATGAAGGCTTACCAGTGGGAGTTCCAGCAGGCGCTAGAGCACGTGAAGAAGAGGCGCAGCTGTATAAAGCCCAACAAGAACTTCCTCAATCAGCTGGAGACGTATAGTGGGATGTTGGACGCCATGAAGAACAAGGAGAAGCTGCAGCGCAGCAAGAGCGAGACGAACTTGAAGAGCACAAAGGACGCGCGACTGTTGCCTGGTAGCGAACCAACGCCCCTCATTCAGGCTCTAAACCAGGCCAAGTCGAAGTCGACTGGTGAAGCGGGCGTAACACCCGATGGCGAAGAGGAGGATGGTTCACGCATGCACCGGCGATCCATCGCCCAGAAGTCACAGCGTCGCATGGTTAGGCGCTCGAGCAGCACATCACCCAAAACCCAGACGGCTGTGGTTACCAAGCAGCAAAGCCAGTCTATGGAGAACCTTACGCCGGAACGTAGCGTGGCCGAGGAGCCAAAAAATATGCGCTTCCCAGGCAGCAACGGCGAGAACTACAGCGTCACCCAGAACCAGGTGCTGCACATCCAGAAACACACGCCTCTGTCAGTGCGCACACGAATTCACGATCTCGAGGCGCACCGGGCGGACCAGCTGCCACAGCAACCTGTCTGGACCTCGCTGACAAAACTGATTACACAGACCTCTCACTTGGGAAAAAGTGTCAGTGGCAGCAGTAGTGGAAATATTGACTCGCGGCGGGATTCTAGCTGTTCGGATGTATTCTCCTCGCAGGTGGACAGTGTTTTTGCCAAGGATGAAGGGGAGAAGCGCCAGCGTCGAAAGACGCACTCCTGGACAGAGTCCTTGGGTCCAAGTGGCGGCATCGTCCTGGACCCCACGCCACAGCAACAGAAGCAGCAGTCAAACGCCATTCTGCGTCCCCGAGGCACACGTCAGCGGGAGCTGCCTTCGCGGCACGCAAGTTGGGGATCAGGAGACAACCGATGCTGTCTGCCGCAGAGGACCAGTTCCGGCTCCTACTATGACTCCAATCGCAACACTACGGCCATCTTCGAGGGCGTTATCCAAGACCTCAAGCGCAGTTCCAATTGCAATGTAATCGAAGGAGTCGCCGTTGCTGTGGAACCGATAGTTGGAGTTGGCGAGGGCACCGTAAAGCGCACCAAGCAGAAGCTGGAAGAGAGCACCTCGCTGAAAAAGCGCTGCCAGGAAGAAAGCCAGGAGCTGCTACTCGAGGCTGTGGATGCTGGGCAGAGGCGGTGCCCAAGCCTCTATAGGAGCGCCTCCTCGGCGCACAGTCCGCGGCAGCGTCAGCCACTACGCTGTAATAGTGAGGAGCTGATGCACACCAGCGACATCGAGAACAAGAACACCACGCCAGGCGACCATGAGGCGACGGTAGTGCTGCGCGTCCAGGGACAAACGCTGGCCGACGATCAGCGCATCTCGGGCAATGTGCAAATACTCAAGCAAAATTTCGAAGCCAAAGCGGGAGTGGTGGGCACAGGAGGAGGAGGAGGCGGTGGCACTGCAGCGGGATCGGGCAGTAGTTCAACAATCGCAACGTCGGTATCGGCGGTGGCCGGAGCCTGCTCAGCGAATCCCGGCAAGAAGACGACTAGCCACCAATCACTGCCATCGTCGCCGGTGGCGCAGCATGCCAACCACGTGTCCGCCGCCTCCAACTCCAACTCCTCCGCCTCCAACTCGTCCGATTCCAGCGTAAGCGAAAATTGTGATCGTAATGTAAAAGGTCTAGTGCATAAATATCAAACCACTACTTCCTGCAGTAGCCAGGCGGCCGCCACCCCCACAGTCGCCTGTGCCCCACTGCCACCCGCCGGAACCGCCAGCAACATCAGCCACTCCTGCAGCACCACTACCACTACTAGCTTCAAGCAACGCCCGCTCTCCTACTACGACCGCTCGCTGTCCAACAGATCCACGCATGACTATAGCGACAGTCGACCGCCACCCGCGCCCGTCCGCGTCAGTCACAGCAGCAACGTTCAGCACCAGCAACAGCAGCAGCAACAACTGCAACCGGAGCAGCATCAGCAGCAGGTGCAGATCCGGCGGTTGGCGCAGCACGGGAAGACGCATCCGCTGAGCAGGCTAAGTGCTCCGAAAACAGGCTTTAACACCGCCGCCTACAACACCATGTAAAGGCCATGCTCTGCTTAACAACATGCTAACTGCAAACTGCAACATTCACATACCACTTGCAACTTGCAATCCATACCCTGTAGCCACTAAGGATCGTCCTCATCCTATCGCCTGCTTTACTTATTTATATACTCGCCCGCTTTCGACCATTTTGTGTTTTTTGTCCAACAATCGAACACCACCACCCCATCCATCCCCTCCATCATGCCTCGTGTTTGTTGTCTTGTTGTGTAAGGCGTCCATGAAAGCTTCTAAAGATCTTGTGTCTGCAATGTGTGAATGGAACTATTAAGATGACAAGAGAGGGCAAACAAAACAACCTATGGAAATGAAACTGTATTTGTACTTTTAAATTACTTGTAACTGTATACATATTTATTTTATATTATGCAAGAACTGCCTACGAATAAACGATTTATTGTATATACGTCATCGTCTTGTCTTGTGAGTGTCCCTGTGCCGTCCATGTGCCATTCACACCACAACTCCCATGTGTTGCCCAACAAACACTGCCCTCCGTTTTTACCAGATTTGTATTTGCAGCCTTATCCACATGATCCGCTCCTTCCGCTACTCTTGGGCGGAGTACAAGAAGTGATCCGGCACATGGAGCACCGACTGCCGAGGCCGCGGCCCAAAAGTTCCCACCTTGAACACTTGTATTTTTTGCCATTTATCAGACCACATATTTATAAATAAAAATGTGTAATCCAATTTCGAGCGCAATCTGTTTTACTGTTGGCCATGAGTCACCTTTGGGTACACACATAATTTAATAGTGACCGGAGATATGAATTATTTTCACATATTGTATAATTACAAAGAAATTAACAATTACTATTTAATATAAATGTAATTTGATGTAGTTTGGGGATTTTAAAGTTAAATGTAGATATAGCAAGGTGTGTATGGAAGGAAAAAATATATGGGTTCTAAAAAGTTTTTTTTTTAACAAAATCCTTATCGATTTGAAAATAATAATCATATTTCTAAATATTGTTTAACAAAATCCTTATCGATTTGAAAATAATAATCATATTTCTAAATATTGTTTAAGCTTTCTAACGGCACAGTGTTTGAAAAAGATTTTTTCAGATCGCAGATTATCGTTGCCTATCGCCCATCGATATGTGTAGGAGGAAACGCAACCAACCACCTGGTAACACTGACACTCACACACCTGCAGATGCGCCAGCACACACACACAGAACACACACGCACACAGACGCGCACTGAACTTCCACTACAGTTTCTTTATTTTCTGCAGGAAAATTAGAAGCAAAACGACACGAAATTCGCAGTGAACTCGCGGCGGACTCGCGACCGTAACGTAATCGGAATCTCGGTGGTGATCCGGAGGCCAAGTGCACACCGTGCGATGCTAGCCACTGGCCAGCAATCAGCCGTCGCCGTCCAATAACCAATAGCATTCGAATTTCAAGTCGGAGTTGCGGAACGGAACCAATCCGACCAATCGCCAGTCATCGTACGTGGCGCTATTCGCAGTCTCGAAGCAAGTGCTTCATCCGGCCGGAGGAACGCATACGGATACCGGAACCGGTTGCCATCATGACAGACGCCGCTGGCAATGCGCTGGCCGAGAAGGGCCTACCGGAGATGAAAGGCTGGCTGCTAAAGTGGACCAATTACATCAAGGGCTACCAGCGGCGATGGTTCGTGCTATCCAAGGGCGTGCTGAGCTACTACCGCAACCAGTCGGAGATTAACCACACGTGCCGGGGCACCATATCGCTTCACGGAGCCCTCATCCACACGGTCGATTCGTGCACGTTCGTAATCTCGAACGGCGGCACCCAAACGTTCCACATCAAGGCCGGCACCGAGGTGGAGCGCCAGTCGTGGGTCACCGCCCTGGAGCTGGCAAAGGCTAAGGCAATCCGGGCCATCGAATGCGAGGAGGAGGAGGAGACGGAAACGGCACATGTGGTGCCCAGCCAGGAGATCAGCTCGGTGGTCCGAGATCTCACCGATCGGCTGGAGAGCATGCGTACCTGCTACGACCTGATCACCAAGCATGGCGCAGCCTTGCAGCGCGCTCTCAACGATCTGGAGACGAACGAGGAGGAGTCGCTGGGCAGCCGCACGAAGATCGTCAACGAGAGGGCGACCCTCTTCCGGATAACCTCCAATGCGATGATCAACGCCGGCAACGACTACCTGCACACGGCAGAGGCACAAGGCCATAAGTGGTCCAAGATGCTACACCACGAGCGCGAGCAACGCCAGCGGCTGGAGGAGATCATCGAGCAGATGGCAAAGCAGCAGTCGCAGATGGAGCAGGCCGCCGTACTGGTGCGCCAGAACAAGCCGGTGTCATCCACCTCGGGGGCAGGCACCGCCGGCTCCTTGGTGACCTCAGATGAGGAGATGGAGTTTTTCGATGCCGAGGAGCACGGCTATTCAGGCAGCGGTCGCTCCCCTGAGTCTTCGGATTGCGAGCGGGGTACCTTTATCTTAAAGATGCACAAGCGCCGCAGTAGTAGCGAGGACCAGGTGGAGGGCCATTTGGAGGGCAGTTCCTCGGAGAGTGACGAGCAGAAGCGCACCGTGCAAACGGTGCAGCAGGTGTGCCTGGTGAGTGCGCCACGGGTAGCATCGGGCGGTCAGGGCGACGACGATGACGACGTGGATAAGGCGTTGCCGGCCAAGGAGAGCACCGACTCCATCTACGGACGCAACTGGAATCCGGATCTGATTAAGAAGCGACGCGACCGTGTGCCAGATAAACCGAACCACCCCATCAGCCTGTGGGGCATCATGAAAAATTGCATTGGCAAGGATCTGTCCAAAATTCCCATGCCCATCAACTTTAACGAACCGCTGTCCATGCTGCAGCGCCTGGTGGAGGACTATGAGTACACGGAGATACTCGACTACGCGGCCACCTGCCAGGACGAGTGCGAGCAGCTGGCCTACATAGCCGCCTTTACCGTGTCCGCCTATGCCACGACCACAAACCGCACAGGCAAGCCCTTCAATCCGCTGCTGGGCGAGACCTACGAGTGTGACCGGATGGATGACTATGGTTGGCGGTGCCTGGCCGAGCAAGTGTCCCATCATCCACCGGTGGCGGCGCTGCACTGCGAAAGTAAGAACTGGACGTGCTGGCAGGAGTTCTCCATGACCAGCAAGTTCCGCGGCAAGTACGTTCAAGTGAGTATAGGTGTATAGGACTTTATGAAAGAAGCAAGTTACTCCTGGGATCGGGGTTACTTCCATTACAATGTGATAATCTAATAATGCATTAATTTCGCGACAGATCAATCCCTTGGGCGGCGTCTATGTGCAATTCCCGAACAGCGGCAGGCGCTATTCCTGGCGCAAGGTGACCACAACGGTGAACAACATCATTGTGGGCAAACTGTGGGTGGACCAGCATGGCGAAATGGAAATCCGGGGATCGCAGGCGGCAGAGGGGCACAAATGCATCCTGAACTTTATCCCCTACTCGTACTTTAGTCGCGATGTGCAGCGAAGCGTCAAAGGCGTGGTAATGAACAAAGACAACGAGGTCAAGTGGGTGGTGCGTGGTACGTGGGACATGAAGATCGAGATTGCACCGGTGCTCAAGACATCGGGATCGGTCAGCAGTCCAACGTACACCACGGGCGAGTTTAAGCTGGCCTGGCGCCGTCGTCCTGCTCCTCCGGATTCGGACAAGTTTTATAACTTCACTACACTAGCCTGCCAGCTCAACGAAGAGGAGGAGGGCGTGGCGCCGACGGACTCACGCCTTCGTCCCGACCAAAGGCTGATGGAGCAGGGCGACTGGGACGAGTCGAATAAGGAGAAATTGCGCCTGGAGGAGAAGCAGCGCACAGAACGCCGCCGGCGGGAAAACGAGGCGGAGGAGGCCGCCGCAGAGGGTAGGCCATATCCAGCCTATGAGCCCATGTGGTTCAAGCGCGAAAAGGAGGAGGGAAGCGAGGAATATGTGCACGTTTTCAAGAACACTTACTGGGAGGCCAAGGCGGCTCAGAACTTCGAAGGCTGTCCGGACATATACTAGACAGCAGTAGCCAACGGAGCAGCCAAGGGAGCAACTGCAGCCACTACCACACATAGCAGCCTTAGCGAATATTCTAAAGTTTTCAGATATCCAGCCTCCACACACAACTAACACACCACAGCGGGACACGCTCCGACTGATTTCGGAGCAGCACATACGCATATTGTAGTACCACACTTTGATCTAGAGCATATTTATATATATATATATATATAAATTAATTCCTGTAAACTAACCAAGTTTAATCCATACCCCTGCGTCGAAATGTACTTTGATTATTTCTTCCTGACTACCGGTTAACCATTTCTAGTGGCTTTCCAACAGAAGGCCAAGACAGATGATAGCTCTTAATCCTCGGTTTCCATCCAAACCCCTAGATGTCTTTTTCCTTTCCGCTGAATGCATACTTCGCCTTTGTTGTGTATATAAATATATCGAACCGAATCGAGAGAACCGAGCAAGAAGCGAGAGAATATGTTAAATGTTATAAATTTATGCAATTTATTATTAAAGTATTATTTAAATAAAGCAACAACGTGTGTGTGTATGTGTGTTCAACTGGGGTAACTGACGATGTCGCCTGGCGACACCACCTGCACACCTGCGATAAGATCCCGCCTGACTCACGCGATCGCTATCACATCCGGCTGCCAATTAGGGTGTAGATCGAATTGCCGACTAATAAATCGTGGAGGCGTAAAGTATAGAATTCTTGTTTTAATAGTTACACTTCCAAAATTTATAAAGCCCTTATCAATCGTTTTTGGTTTTCAGTTTCCTGGCTGGGGTCATTCAATTACGGCTATACTTTCTTTTAAATAAGTACAAGTGGGATCTTGACCAATAAACAAATATTTAACAGAATACATTTCAAAACTATTTTAAAATATTTTCCAATACTCCAATGCTTACTTTCCTATAAGGTTGCCACTCGTCGGGCCTCCACAGGCTGCCATCGATCAGCATTTGTTGACTACACACAATAGATAACGTTTTAGCGGAACAGAGGGCGACCCTCAGTTGTTATCTGTGGTCTGGGAGGGTTCAAATATGTCCAGCGACTTTAGAAGTGCCTCGGCCGACGGGTCGCGACCCTGGAAGCGACGGAACACTTCCGCCGTGGGCACAGATCCGCCGCAGCTGAGGAAGGTCTGCTTGTAGCGCCGGCCAACGACCGCGTAGTTCTCTTCGCTTCGCTGCTCAGCAAAGCTGCTCGAAATGTCGGCGGCTATGAGGCGGGAATACAAGTGACTGAACTGGGCGGCCGCCCAATCTCCGGCAAAAATGTCGGTCAGGGAGCACGGATGTGCGTCCTTCTTGTCCAGCGGCATGCATTGATAAACCGGCCACAGCTTGCGAACCACCTCCAGCCAGAAGGCATTCGAGCGGTGCAGCTCCACGTCGAGATCCGCCAGGTAGAGGTCCTGGCACAGATTATAGCCAGCCAACTGAGTCTTCAGCAATCGCATCTTCTGTGAAAGCTCAGCCTCCAAGGGCTCACCGCTGCTAAAGTGTCCGGATAGGCTTCGAATCACTGTGGGATCGTCGAGGAAGTTGCTCATCACATGACCGGACACTTGAGAGGCATCCCACTCGATGTTTGAGAGTCCCGCCAAATCGCTGTACCCCGCTTGGGTGAGCAGGTGTTGGAGTCCGCTTCCAAAAGTCTTGAAGAGCATCTGCAGATCATCGTATCCAAGAAGCGGGGGCTTGGCATCCGGACTTTGTGGCTCCGAAAAGTTAAATATCAGCGCACAGAGAGGCGTCAGCCCGGCAGACTTATTGCTGTTCCGTATGCCCACCATCCAACCATTGTTTCTGCCGAACTTGTGCTCCTTGGAATAGCAGTCCACATAAAAGCCACCCACCGGGGTGGAGCTATTGACGGAATCAGCATCGAACACATCGTAGAACTTAACTGCCGGATGCCACACCTCCGCATTGGGCTGCTCAACTATTTTGATGCCGAAGAGCTTTTCACTCAGCGCAAACAAGCCGGAAAGAACGCGGGGCAGTGGGAAAAACTCGCGGAGCTTCTGATCTTGGAGACCGTGCTCCGCCGCCAGTTGCTTGCGCCGCCAGTAGGCAACGTCGTAGGCTTCCAGCTTGTATTCACAGCCACTGTCCTGAGCGAAGCCCTGTAGTTTCTCCAGCTCCACACTTTGAGCAGGGCCGGCGAACTTGAGAAGCTTGGCAAAGATCTGCTTAAGGTTGTCCACACTGCCCACCATTTTGGTCTGCATGGACATGTCTGCAAAGCTTTCATAGCCCAACAGATTTGCCTGTCGCTTGCGCAAACCGCGTATTTTTTCGATGTGTGTGCTGTTCTCCAGGGATTTTTCCTGCTGCGAGGATGCCTTCAGCACACTGGCCCTCCAGACGTTCCAACGCTGCATTCGCTCTGGGCAGTGCTTTAGAAAACCATCGACCACTTGAGGCTGTAGGGTTATCTTCCAAGGACCCGTCATAGGTTGTCCGGGATCGCGGGCTGTTGCCTCAAGAAGCGAAGGCGGGAAATCTCTTACAAGATTGAAGTCCGTAATAATCTGTCCAAACGAGTGCACTGCCATGTTGACCTTGTTCTTGAAGTTGGCTCTCTCTCGACCCAAATGGGTAAGCAGCTCTTTCAGTCCATCCTGCTTATCTTTGTCCAGCGTGAGCCCGTTCAGCTTGCCCTCGAGCAGGAACTTCTGTCGCATCCTCTGCTCATCTGGACCCGAATCGGACGAAGCATCCTTGAGTGCCTTATACACCGTTTGATTGCAGAACTTCGCTGCCCGAGCGTTACGCGCTCGTTCGTGGATGTTCATGTAGGATTTGGTGGGTATCAGGGTAGAATTGCCCAGGTACAGAGCCTTGGCCACACCCCATGTCGTCTCCAGTGGACCCGTCACGGTGTCCAGCTCCCGAAAGATGCTGGCGGCATTTAGCTGCTTGCCACTGTGCAGGTCGCTCTCCAGCGCCTTCACCGAGTTCTCCACCGCCGATGCCTGCTGACCAATGGCGCCCAAGCACATCTCGATGGTGATGTCACTGAAGGCGGGAAGTCCGTCCGGCTTGAGCACGCCCTCGCCTAGCGGTCCCTCCTCACCGATCTCCGGTACCCTGCGGGGATAGGTTTAGTGACTCCACATGTTGAATCCGGGTAATTTTCGTACTTACAGCACTATGTAACCCGGCCGGTTTTCCGTTGAGTGCAGCGGAGCGCTAAGCGCGGCCCGGATGAGGGGCACCGACGTTGGGCGCCTTCGTAGGAGATTTAGCATGTCCTAGGTGAAGTCGTTAATCCAGATATGTACAATTCCGGACAGTTTGCGCCGGAATTTGGGATTCTGAAATGGGGGCCAGCGTTTACACAACACGCCTGGACCAAAAAGCAAGTGACAGCGGCCAGGGTTGCCACCATCAGCGGTGGAGCCGGCAGTGATGCGAAAATCACACTTTACTGCAGTCACTGAATCCAATCTATCCTAATCTGTGACTTCTCTTTTTTTTTTTTTTTTTTTTTTTAATTTTTATTATTTATTGAATCTTCCCTTTGTGTTAAGAGACTAACAATAAGTGTTCAAATCTTAATCTAACTTAATTAACTTTCACTTAGTGATAGTTTTTTTTTTTTCATTAATGCCCTAATAAGTTTATTGCTGGGCTGGGAGGTCGTTGCGGTGCAGCCGGCTTTGACTGCATACTCGGATTAGTTTTCTTGCGAGGGGATTTGTATGGGTGGTCAGCTTTTCGTTATACTTCGTTTTTTTCTCAGCTATTACTTCGATTACTAATTTGATTTTTAGGTCTCTGTGTATGTTTTCGTTCCGAAGGTACCACGGCGCTCCAGTGATAATTCTCAGAATTCTTGACTGTGCTCGCTGAATAATGTCTATGTTACTTCTGGATGCGTTGCCCCACAGCTCGGAGCCATAAGTCCAGATAGGTTTTAAGACGGAGTTGTATAGAAGAGCTTTGAACTCCAGACTAAGTGGAGAGCGAGCATTTATGAGCCAGTGGAGGTTCCTTGCTTTAAGTTTAAGATGTTTCGATTTGGCTTCTATATGTTTGCGCCAAGTGAGCCGCCTGTCCAGATGAACTCCCAGATATGTTACCTCGTCGGCTTGTGGAATGCATATGTTATTCAAGACCAGTGGTGGGCATGTTTGTTTGTTTAAGGTAAAGGTAACCTGCTTGCATTTTTGAACATTTATTGAAATTCTCCAGTCGGCAAGCCATCGTTCTACAGATGTTAAGTGTCGGGATAGGAGTGCCGTGGCTTTTATTGGGCATTTCGAGCGACTGAGTATCGCGGTATCATCAGCGAACGTGGAGGTTGTTAGATTGTAGTCTATGGGGAAATCCGCCGTATACAGGGTGTATAAGATTGGACCCAGTACACTGCCTTGCGGCACTCCAGCTTCGATTGCGCAATCGCGTGAAGTGCTTGTATCGCATCTTATTGCAAACACTCTGTTATATAGGTATGACTTCAGTAGCTTATGTGTGTTTTGGGGCAACAGCTTGATTATTTTAAACAAAAGTCCATCGAGCCACACTCTGTCAAATGCCTGCGCGACGTCTAGAAAAATGGCTGTGCAGTATTCTCGATGTTCAAAAGCAGTACGAATTTCTGACGTGATTCGGTTGACCTGTTCGATGGTTCCATGTTTTTCTCTAAAGCCAAATTGATGTGTTGGAAGTGTGTTGTTTATTCTAAGATGAGGGCTAATCCGAAGGAGTAGCATTTTTTCAAACAGCTTTGAAAGACATGTTAGTAAGCTTATCGGTCTATATGATGATGGCTGCGTTTTATCTTTTCCTGGCTTTGGAATCATTACTATGGTCGACTTTTTCCATTTTTGAGGGAAGTATCCAAGCTTGGCGATTGCGTTGAACAACAGGCAGATGTGAAGAATAGCACACTTTGGGAGTTCAATGAGCATTCTTGGAGTTATTAGGTCGTAGCCAGGCGATTTTCTTGGGTTCAGTTGCTCTTTGATAACCTTTGCTAGTTCACATGGTCGGAATTCAAAGGGTTCTTGAGGATCTAGATTGGCTGCTATTAAAGGAGGGAGAATAAATGTGTTGGTAGAGGGATTTGGTCGGAATACATTTTGTAAATGGTCAGCGAAAGCACTGGCTCTTTCTTCATCACTTCGAAACCAGGTGCCAGAGGGACTTCGTAGTGGCATAATTGGCGCTATTGGAGTCTTTAGGTTTCTGTGAGCTCTCCAAAGAGGGTACTTAGTGCTGGTGGGAGAGAGTTGCTCGATATATGAACGTTGGCTGTTTTTTTCCTCTTGTTTGAGAGCATTGGTAAGCCTGCGTGTGGCTATCTTAAGCATGTGCTTAGTAATTGGTGATCTATTAGACTGCCAATCCCTTCGTAGGCGTCGTTTATCTAATACCAGCCGCTCGATTTCGCGATTAGTTTTGATGTAGTTTGGTTTTGCATACGTCACTGGCGGGGTTGAAGCCTTTGCAGCCGAAACTAAAATGTTTTCAAGAGTTTCCGTTGACTTGTCTATATCCTCCTTTGTAGATAATGCCGTCGT
Source organism: Drosophila melanogaster (assembly GCF_000001215.4). NCBI lineage: Eukaryota > Metazoa > Arthropoda > Insecta > Diptera > Drosophilidae > Drosophila > Drosophila melanogaster. The sequence goes on along the minus strand of NT_033777.3, from coordinate 24,929,855 downwards.
TAGTTCTATGTGTGAACAGACATACTTTTGATACCTTGGCCAGTTTGTTCTAAAATTTGTGAGTCTATACGGTGGGTCGACGATGTGGGGGCGAGTTAGCATATTTAGAAAAACAGGTGAGTGATCTGATGATAAGTCTGCTAGTGCTTCGGCGGTGACCATGTTGCGGGGGACATGTTTAGTAATTGCAAAATCGATCAGGTCTGGGATTTTTCTTGGGTCTGCTGGCCAGTATGTAGGCTTACCCGGGGATACATAGTCTAGCTTGTTTTCTGGCTTCGTAAGCGCATTGTACAATTGCTTACCCTTTGGCGACACAAGTCGAGATCCCCAATGGGTGTGCTTGGCGTTATAGTCACCCGCTGCGATGAACCTGTCACCTAGTGTGTTAAAGAATTCCATGAATTGATCCTCAGAGATTGGAAAGCGCGGTGGGCAGTAGACTGCGGCTAGAGTCGTTGAACCATTGTTGAGTTGTAAGGCTATGGACGTAGATTGTAAGTAGTTTTTGTCAAAATTGTTTAAGTGGTGGTGTTTTATGCGATTTCTGATGAGTATTCCAGTGCCTCCATGAGCTTTACCATCTGGATGATTTGTACCATAGAACAAGTATCCTGGTATATGAAAATTGTTTTTGTTTGTGAGGTGCGTTTCTGATAGTAGCATTACGTCGATGTTTTTTTCGTAAATGAACTGTGTGAGCTCTTGTGTATGCCGTGAAACGCCATTTGCGTTCCACAGAGATATCCGTAGGGAAGCCATTATGGGGATTTTGAAGATACAAGAAGTTGAATCAGGATATTTTGGTTTTTCATGAGCTCTTGCAAAGTATTTTGCATGAACGTCATGAAGTCTTTCATGCTTTGCTGTAGGGATAGCATCATAGCTTCGATGCCACTTTGTTGTGTTTGTTGGATGTTTGTCGGTGTATGTTCGGAATGAGCAGTTCTTGTCGGTGGGGCGGGCACTTCTAGTCCGGATTTTAGGGCGCTAGCGAAAGAAATTGTTGGAGTAGTGCTTGGGACAGTTAGGGGTGGTTGAAAAATCGGTTGCGGAGAGTAGAAATTGACTTTGTTGTATGTATGTGCTGTGGCAATACGTTTGTTTAGGCGGCTCTTCAATTCTTTGTACACCACACAGCCTCTGTAGTTTGCAGTATGTTTTTCCCCGCAGTTACTGCATTTCTTCACAGACTTATCGTCCTTGTTTTTGGGGCAGTTTGCGGTAGTATGAGGTTCGCTACAGACAACACATACGGACTTAAGGGTGCAGTATGCCTTGGTGTGGCCGTATTCTTGGCAATTAGTACATTGAACTGGATTGATACGTTTGTGCGGCTCCTCCACGGTGATCCTCCGATGTAGCAAGTACTGTAAATTGTATATTGGGTGCACTTCGTTTTTCTTTAGTGCCTGGAGCTCTGGTTCGAGTTCTATTTTGAATAGTGGCTGCGGAACTTTGTCTTTGTTTAAAATATTAATAGCTGTCTTTGCAGAAAAGTTTTTGGCCTTCAGAGCCTCAATTATCTCAGCTGGTGTCACTGTTGCTTCAATGCCCTTAAGTACTACCTGTAGCCCTTTGCAACTTTTTAATTGGTATGTGTAGTAGTTTTTACCAGCATCATTTAGGTATTTAGTCACTATACGGTGGTCTGCTTCTGTTTGGATCTGTAGTTTTATTTCATGAATATTTCCTTTTTTAAGTGGGATAATGTGGAACTTGCTGTCACCAATCAAAGCAACGAGTTTATTTACAAGTGCATTTGTACTTTGTTCTCGTATGAAAATTGGTGGAGGCCTGGTCTTTTTTGGTTCCCCTACCGTTTTTTCGTTGGGTTGTTCGGTCGCAGAATCAGCCAAGATAGCATATCGGTTTGAATTATTTACTGCAGAGTTTTCATTGCCGTTGTTGGTTCGATTGATTTTGGGTTGATTACCTGCCTTATTGTTTTGAGGGCTGAGCTTTCTCTTGATTTGGATGTAGCGATCCATGCCAGTCTGCACAGTCGAAATCGACTTCTGCTTTTGTTTTGATTCTTCTTTACGTGCATTATTGTTGTTGCAAACGGTCAGTGCTGCTGAATTATTTACAGCTGGCACAGCGATAATTAGTTGGGCCGCTGACGAAGTTGATGTTGTGGCAGTTGCCAGTGAGGTCACTGCACTCGTTATTGCAGTGTTACAGTTACCCGGGACGGTCGTTTGGCGCTGCGAGAGGAGCGGGGTAGGAGAGGCGGTCTCTTCGCTCCACGACTTGTGAGCCGAAGCAGGCAGAGAGGGAGAGCAAGAACGCGGTCTGTCGTTCGCTGAGGGCAAAAGTTTCGAGTTAGTTGAAGGTGAGGTTGCTCGATCACCGATTTGCGGTGAGACGAAAGAAAAGTATGCATTGTTGCGTTGTAAAGAGAGCCGGCGCTCGTCTTGTTCACATTGTCGCTGAGAACGTATGTCGTTTTGATTCATTGTTCTAAGTCCACATATAACAATTACCAGAACAATATGGAATAATTATTTATTTTAGTAAATAATTACTATAGTCAATAATTGTTAGTTGTGCAAACTGCACTTTACACTTTGTGTTTAACTTTCACTATACTGTTGTAGTTTTTAGAACTTGCTATTCGTAGCTTGAAAGAAACACGTCTCCACCCGAAGACTGTGGAATGCCGAATGTGTGTGACTTCTCGAATTCACATTTGTTATTGTAAAATGCGTTTACCAATAACATGACGATGATTTTACGACACTGCTTTTATTAAATATTCTACAATATTCTGTTTTTATATTTATAAAGCACAGATAAATTACATATTTAGTTAATAGGTGTCTTATTGGATATTCTAAGAATACATCTCTTGTACAATTCTGCATTTTGTGCTTTCTAATTTAGCTAATTACATGAGCAGTTGTCGTTATGTATCGAAAAACAATTGTTAGACAATAAATAAAAAATGCAAAAGTAGTCTATAAATTTTTGTTTGTTTTCATATGCCACGCATAAAACTATGCTAATAAAAAGATATAATTAGTTTTTAAAAATCACTGGTAGTATAAGCGTACCATTCTTAATTCATCTTAAGGTTTGCAAGGTCGGCAACTATGTCTATGTTTTGGGGAGGATCATCACATCGGCCGAATCCAATAGTAGCCGGCCCGCCCGAGCGCTCATCCTCGGAGGCGGAGGCGGAGGCGGAGGGGGATGTGGATCCCGTAGGCGACGGTTGTACAAGGGAATCGGCACAAGGCAATTCCGGTGTCAAAAGGTGCTGGAAGTTGTAGTGCACCCAAGCCCGGTAGTTGATGATGGACTGCGGCACCTCTACAATGTTGGCCAGTATGGGGCCGACGATCTTGGACGAGTCGGAGTCCACCAGCTTCGAGAGCTTCACGAAGGCTGCCCCGAATCCCTGCATCACGCCGAGCACCCCATAGGAGCTCCTCCCTATGTCGTTGGTCGGCGTCACTGGATCCTCTATGCAAAGCACCGACTGCCAGTTGTTCTCGCCGAGCGTGGAGCGAAGTCGAGCCTTCTCCACGCAACCGCCTTGGCCGAGGACAGAAATTCCATACTTGAAGAAGTCAAACTTGCGGCCGTAGTAGTCTAGAAACTGAATGAGCAGCAGGGCCAGCTTACTGTGTTCACTTAAACGCCTGTTGGAGCGCGCATGCTGCTGCAGAAAGCTGATCACCATTAGCGTGAGTGCGTAGGACGAGACTCCGCCGGAGTTGTAGACCTCGTTGAATCCGTGAAGGCTGAGGAACTGCTTGAGCACCATGACCAGTTTGGGTAGTTCGGGAAAATGGCGGATAAAGTCCTTGATCAGGTCGGCGGCCTGAACGCCGGATGCTACGGAGTTGAAGGTCACATCGAACCTGATGCGGGAAATGAGGTCCGTAAACTTGACCACTGGCACAGAGGCCTTGTCGAGGACGGTCACAGTGTCCGGATCAGTTACTCCTTGGCTGACTAGTTCGTTTTGAAGCTCATGCAGCAGCCTGGGGTTCCAGAACTTATAGTACACAACCAGATCAATGTCCGAGTCCGGCAGATTTAGCCCGGTCCGAAATGAGCCAAAGAGATCGACGGATGCGCTTGGCCAAATGGAAAGCACCACATCCTCGATGCGACGCACTGCACCTGCCCGCAAGCAGAACTCTGTTGGCGTGGACCGGATGTAGTTGTAGAACTGCTCGATCTCCTGGTGCAGCAGGCACAGCGCCGGAATCCCATTGCCGTACACCACATCGGGAAGCTGCCACGGCTTCGCTGGATTCGCTTCGTCACACATTTTGCGTCCCGCGTATTGCTTTACGCGAAAAAGGAATTGAGAGAAAGAAAAATATAAGTGTGACGGAGATAGAAAGAAGAATACGGACGAGAAACGAAGGAATCTGTAAAACGCGAATAGTGCCGTTATCCGAACTGGAATGCCAACTGATTCCTTTTGGTGTAAAAGAACGTAGTAGTCAAAGTTTTCTCAATTTGAATAAAAGATAAGTCAAATTTAAAAAAAAATAACACAAGAACTGGCGAGTGATGTGTAATAGGTTTAAGTCCTATGAACTTATGGCTACCAAAAAGTCCGGAATGTATCGGAAACAAAAAACAAAGCCTGCTGCGTTGACGGATTCTATGCGGCCAGTGTTGGGCATCGCTCTTACTTAAAGTTTGAATAAAAAGAGTGGGAAAGTGCAAAATACAGAAATGGTAAACAACTTTATTGGAACCAGCAAAATTTAAATGTTTTCTGACGAATCGCCGACAAATCTGACATGTTAAAGCGAATATACATATATGAGTAAGCATAGGTAGTAAGCAGTAAAATTAACGAATCAAGTTAAGAAACTAATCCTCCTCCAGGTGTCGACGGTGCTGCATTTGGAGTTCAAAACGTCGGTTGAGGCGCACTCCGCGGATAAACTCTCCTTTCTCCTTCTGGTCCTTGGTTGTTCTACCCTTGAACATGTCAATGCGCCGCTGGCGTCGCTCAGCCAGCTTGTTGTCGTGCGAATCGGCCGGTCTGCTGGAAAACGTGGCGTTGAATGTCTTCACCGTGGAGGTGGACAAATTGAAAGCTGGCTTTGGAGCTACATTAGAAGCGGGAGCGGTGGCCTTCAAAGGCAAACGTGATGAGTTCAGCTTATCGGACGGATGATCCATTACCACGGTCCGATCGGCGGACATGTCGATCTTCTTCATTGCCCTTGGACGAGCACGATCCTCCACAGACGTGGTGCTCTGCATTTTCTTCGCCGCCGATCCTGGCACTTGCTTCTGTACAGAATTGGTTAGCACCTTGGCGCGTTCCGCCTTCCGTTCGACGTGGTCCACCAGACTCTCCATCTTGGCAAACTGTCTCTCATGCATGGCAGCAAAATTGGGCATCTTGGTGCGCTTATTCACCTTGCTGGGTGTGATGGTTTTGTTTAGCGGTATAACACCTAAGAAGAAAAAAAAACGTATATTAGCACGAACAGAACTGCTTTAGTTTTCTATACATACCTCTATTGGGCTTGGGGATCCTGCTCATCTTGCAGCGTTTTTCGTCCAATGACTTTGAGCGCCTACGCCGGTTATTGACATCTGGAATTGTACGTTTAGAAGGGGCTAAAAATAACCATTAAACAGAACTTACTGGTCTTTTGAAGTCCTGCCCAGCGCTTATCAATGTCTTCGACATTGGCAACCTCAATAGGACTCTGAAAGGATACAGTTCGTGACATGATATCTTTCCAATTGCTGGCTGACTTGGAACGTTTGCGTGTGTAATGCGGTTCATCTTCTTTAACTTCGTGATCATGATGAACTGCCTCCTCTGTTCCTGTAAAGTTAAACATAGGCCTTGCCTTATAGGGCGTAGGGAATCGATAGCCCTTCGATTTCTTCGACTTTGATACATTTGGCGAAGCTTCAGCGGGTAAATCTAAAAGGGTTTGGTCCTGATCATCTGATGTGGTGAGCACAACTTTAATAACCGGCTTCTCCTCCGGAATTTCCGGCTTCGGAGCGCAAACAACAGGCTGCATATCGGTAATGCCGACCAGAATAACACTTGCATCGAGGTCGGAGGAGCTAGCCTTTGGCTGCTTGTCGGGACTAACAACCAGAATAACACTTCCATCAAAATCTTTCTTGTCTTCTGCATCGTATGTGGTATTGAGAGGCGACTGATTTGGTTCATCCAGGCCATCACTTTCCATCAGTAGTGAGGGCATTTCTTCCTCTGCTTGCTCATCTACTGCACTAGCTTCTTTTAGTTTATCTTCAGCTGTTACTTCTTTGTCTTTATCAAGCGCAGCTGGTTTAGTTGCTTCATCTGCTTGCTCATCTTTCTCTTCATGTTTCTGACCATCCGTATCGGCTGCACTCGTTTGGGCTTCATCTTCAAATACCTCTGCGTTTGTTTTTGCTTCTCCACCTTGAATATCCTTCTCATCTTCTTCCTGGCTGTCCATATCCAGTGGGCATAAACCTAGTTCATCAGCTACATTTTGCTCCTTGGTGTCTGGATTTTTAGACGCCCTAGAAGACTTCTTTATCGATATTGGTTGCTCCAGATTCACTACAATGTCCGTAATATCATTTGCGTGATCTGGATCTTTAGTTTTAGACTTTTTAGAAGACTTCTTCGTGGATAGTGCCACTTCCTCTACTATGTCTGCTTGAACCTCTGCATTTCCTTCAGCATCCTGAGAAGGATCCACCTTTTTCTGTGGGACCTCCAACTCCGTGTCCTGCTCCTCATCATCCTCTGCAACTATGTGCTCTGTTTTCTGCTTCTTGGCGACCATGCGCTTGGACTTGCGACCCCGTTTGCGCGAATTTTTTCCCACCTCCGCGGTGGTCCACTTCTGGACGGAAGGCTCCTCGCCCTCGGGATCGGCTGAAAGTGCTTCGACGATAGCCTTCTTGGCGGATCGCACTATAATGTCATCGTAATCGATCGCTGGACGCACACTTTTCCGGCAACTACGTCTCGGAGTTTCGGTGTTTTGGCTAAGATGGCCTGGAGTGCCCGGTGTCTTCGGAGGATCGGGATGCGTGGGCGAATTCTTTTCCGAAGTGGCATTCATCCGCTTGAGGACCGCTCGTCGCGTTTTCCTGGCCACTGGAGTCTTAACAGCGTCTGTATTTTCCATCCTCCGATTGGCGTCCTCATTTTCCTGATCGTTCGGCGCCAAGACGCCGACATCGTTTGGGCGATTATCTTCAGTAATGAGGTGAAAACAATGTAGGTACTAGCAAGCATATGACGTTCACTAACTATTTACCAATATTAAGTTCCATTTTTAGCTGGATCTTTAGTTTATGTTTAAAAATAAAATGCCAATGATATTCAATCTGTACGTTTTTTTTGAAGCTGATCTCGTAGTGTTACCAGGCGCTGCTATTTATTTCCCACTAACTGGTATCGATAAACGAAAAATTCGATAAAATATCCCGCTTTACCCCTAAATTCAAAATTTTGCTTTTAAAAGCAATGTTGTAAATTTATTAAAAAACTCTCAAAATACTTAACATGTGAGCTGCCTTATGTGGAGCAAAGCCAGCATCGAGATGGCATCAACGACTAGCAAATGAGTAAAAAAAATAACTTTACGTGTGAAATGCAATGAAATAAATAATAAAAAACCACGCTCGGTGGCAATTGTGGCACTTCCATGGCTTAGAATTAGCACTCTTCGTTGAGGGACGTGCCCTGTCTGCTCAGAGCTAGCTGGTAGGCAACTTCGAAGGCCTGTCCCAGCGTCATGATGATTTCCTTGGCCAGTTCCTGAGAATTAATAATTCGTTAGCATGTTGAGATTCACCAGTCCATAAGTACGAACCAAGCTATCCACCATAAAGACGTGACAGTAGTGCAGGTCCTGTTCTTTGGTTATGTACGCAAAGTAGCGCAAGTCCTCCGAGTCCTGGCAAACACAATTTATGTTCTCAATGTCATGGCAACAGATGGCAGTCTAAAAGCAAGTTGACAAATATACATACAATATATATCAAGGAATTGAAATATGCTCACCTTTTTATCGTGGTCTATGAACTTGACGCCAACGCAGGATACAGCAATGTCCACATTGAGTCGTGTCTGATGGTTGGCTGCCTTCAAATACTTTGTGGAGGTTGTGCAGTTTTCCAGCAAGCTGAAATCACTAACGCTCGCCGCCGACTTTAAGTTCTCATCAATCTTCAGTTTCTGGATAGATTTTCGAGTGGAAAGGGTTCCTTGCAGTTTTCGAATGACCGTTGAGCCAAGATACTGCAAAACATTTATAGGTTTGAAGTATTTAATTTAAATACTTATGGCAAATCATACTCACAAACAGAGAGTATCGAATTTCGCCATAGATAAATGTGTATGGCGAGTGGCACCAATTGGAGGAGGCTGCGCTCGGTTTTCTGCCCAATAGCAATTCCGCGGGATCTCGTATGTGTAGGGACTGCCGAGAATCTTCTAAGGACAAGCTTGAAGGATCTTCTACAAACTCCTCGACTTCCTGCTCTACTGTGGACACTTCGTTGCCAATGTTCTCAAAAATGGTATCGATTTCAGCCCACACTCGGGACGCGCTGAAGTCTTCGCCCAGCGCTGAGTATCGCTGCTTTGACAGGCTGCGTCTGTGGTTTTGGACGTGGGCCGACCTCACCATGCTGGGTGATTGCAGAAACTCCCTATCTCCCGGCACAGCACCAATGCCATCCACCACATCCGAGGACAAGTTCAAAGTGGATCCTTTGAATAGTCCAGCAAAGGGTATGTCGGCAACGTATTCCTCCACCTGGTCAGAGCTCACTGAGTTAGTGGTTCGAGGGGATTCCGCCGGTTCCAGCAAACTGTTTTTGCGCAAAGTAGCCGGCTGCATGAAGTTGAAGATCGTGCGTTCCGCTTCGGTCACTGTGGGTGGTGGATAATCCGGCGTGGGCGAATGGCGAACCAATCGCAATTTCGTGCCATTACCATTGCTATTATTGTTATTATCAACAGCTGCCACGCAGCTGCCTTCTTCTATTGGCACCACATTCGCATAGTCGTTGTATTCGCCGTTTATTCGAGTGCGTGGTTTAGGAACTGGCGGCGTTGGCAGCTTCATCTCCACGTACGTAGCCACCGCTTGTTGACGCACCGCAGCTGTAAATGGACACAAAACCAGATGTTTATTTGCCTGACTCATTGGATATTCAGGTCTAGTGACTTTCGAGTGAAATAGTTAAAGGTACATTACGTACAGTTGCTACTGGTGCTGGCGGAGTTATCATCGCTGTGGGACCCGTTCCTTAGTAGATTTATGTACTCATACGATCTGGAGGGTACGGATCCATTGGAGATGTCGCTGTCCATCCGAAAGCTGGGCAGCATGGGTTGCTTGTACACCGGCTTATAGCTGGTCAACAGATTGCTGCCATTCGTCCGAAAGTCGCTCATGTTGTCGCAGGACTTCTGGTGAATGATGGGTTTCATTTGCAGGTAATTCTCCGGCGGCTTGGCAAAAATGTCCAGTGAGCTTAAAGAGTGCGAAAGTCCGTTGGCTTGATGATCTTGCTTTCTACATGGTGAGGGGTGAGTATGTGGTTATTGAAAAGAAACCAAACGAAACCAGACCAGTTAATTGAAGAGACGCACAACCGATTCTGAAGCTGATTCTGATTCTGATGAGTGCTAGGGCTAGTGGGCGTGGACATGAGAGTGGGTGCGAGTGCGAGCGGGGATGAGTGCGTTTTCCGAATGACATGAGCTGCGGGCTAAGTTAATTAGGGTCAGCAGTGATGTGGGTGTGTGTTTCAGTGTCACTGTGCATGGAGTTGCTGGGCTTACTTCCTCTGCCTGGGCGGCACCTTCTGTCGTTGCGAGTTCTTCTCGTACAGCCGCTTCGGCAGCGATTGTGTGCCGTTCTCTACGACAAGTGGCTTCTGATGTTCCCTCGCCGCTTGGGTGAACTCTGCAAAAGATCGTGGGCGTTAGTGGTTTGGAGGCACTATTAAAGATTCAAATAATAAAGCCTGTTGAAATCGTTATCAATTATTTACTGTCTGCGCTTACTCACATAACTTCAAGAATATATTTACAGCTTTATATTAGCAATAAAATAATTTCGATCTTATTTGGTTGCCTTCAATAAATAGGGTGTAACATTTATTACAAATAGAGTAAATAAATGTTTTGAATTACAAAGCTTTATGAAGAGCTGTATTAACTTTAGATATCAGTAAAGATAAGCATTTCCAGCCACTACCCATAGCCCCTTTATTGTATTTCTTCTACTTCTTACTCGTACGCACCGTTTATGGCGCCCACAATGTCGTAGGTCACATGCGGCGGATAATCGGAGAGTATGTCCAGGGCTGTGCGTCCGTTTCCATCGGTGGCGTGTACGTAGATACCGGCCTTAAGCAGAGTGACCACAACGGACTTTTTGCCACAGAGAGCCGCCTCGTGGAGAGCGCTTCCAGCGTTGGTGAGTATGTTGACATCGACGCCGGCCGCCAGCAGTGTTTCCACCACCTTCTTGTGCCCATTCCTGCTGGCCAGGTGCAGGCAGGTGTGCGTGAATATGTGCTTTATGGGCATGCAGCCCAGCAGCTCTTCATTGTCATCTTCCAAACGCTTATACGGCAATATGAGGTCGGGATAAACACGGAGCAAGGTCTGAACCACCTGAAGGCGTCCGAATTGCGCTGCCAAATCCAGAGCCGTTTGAAAGCTATTGTTGCGTATGGCAGGATCGGCGCCATAGGACAGCAAAATGGCCACCACGGCATTGTGGCCATGTTGGGCGCCTGAGTGCAGCGGCGTCTCGTTTTCGATAGTCTGGGCATTCGGATTGGCTCCCGTAGGCGAGTGCATCAACAGCATCTTGACGATGTCCTGGTGCCCAGCCCAGGCAGCCAGAAATAAAGGTGTCGAGCCACGTATATCAGGCACATCCAACAGCGCGTTGTGGGAGAGTAGTAGCCGTACAATGTTGCTATGCCCATTTAGACAGGCGTGATGCAGCGAAGTGTAGCCATTCATGTCCTGGCAGTTGATGCTGGGACTTCGCCTAAAACTGTAAAGGAAAACCTGTAGTAAACTACCTGGAATAACAACAGTTGCTGCTGGTGACTCACCTGGACAGCGGGCCATGTCGTTTGCTCGAGTGCTCCAGCAGTTTGTCCACCGTCTTGATGTCGCCGGCTCGCGAAGCCTCCAGCAAATGCTGATCCTTGCCCATTGCTCCTCCGTATCCTCCAACACTAGGTAGCTACACAGGAGCAGAAGAACACATGTCAAGTTGTTTAGTTTAGCTTTTGCTCCGATTCCAACACAATGAGATCATCGCGAGCATACAGAATACCACAGCCCCAGCCCCACTCACACCCCCAACAAATCAGGTGGCAGCCAGGCGGAATCAGCTGTTTGGCCCTAGCACGCACAGACTGATAGCCAAATATTTTTTTTATACAAAATAGCTGTGAACATTCCACAATAGTATTTTTGTTTATAATATGGAGGGCTGAATGGTGGCTCCGCCTCTTCCAAGGTCATTCCACGGCATTGGACTGCTCCAATTGGAATTTCTTTGTCACCAGCTAGGTTTTATCTTCAAGTTTTAATTTACCGGCTATGTCCACGTCCGTTTCGAAAGTTTACAGCCATAAACGAATAACTATATTTGCCACCGCGATAAGCAATCAACAAAGCTGTGATCTAAACTTTATTTACGTGGAGCCGATCGAGCAATTGTTCGTTACTAATTGGCTAGGGATGGAGGCGTGAGGCGACGACGAAACACACGACACTCACGTACAATCAGTGATGATCAGTATAAAATGAAAGTGTGATTAGTGAGTTGAATGCTAATGCTGAATGCCTTCAATATATTATTATATTATATATTATTACTTATATACGCCCTTTATTGTTTACAATATAATGCCAAAAGTTTTTAGCTACTAAACTTTAGCTAGGTATTTGATACTGCGTGGAATAAGCTAACTACCCAACACTTGCACAGAACAACCGATATTTCCGAGCTACCATCTCTAGCTGCACAAGCCAATTTTTTTATTTTCCCTGGCAAAAATTCACGTTTTTAACCGAAAATTTGACTCACAGCATCATGGAAACCTCGAGCTCCAGTCCAGTAAAGCCCAGGAGAAAAGACAAGGACGAAGGTAAGTGGAAACAGTGAGAAATCTGCCCCAAAACGATAAAGCGAGGTGTGCCGGCACATCGGTGCCTTTGATTTTGCCTTTGCCTTTGATAACGCGTGTGTGAGTGCTGGTGTGCGTAAAAAATAGCCAAATTAAAGTTTAAGGTATGCCCCTGTTTGCCTCGCTTAATGCAAACCCATTCACTATGTTGCCCTTGCAGATGGTCGTGCAGAGCAGGAGGATTCCGCAGATCAGGTGGGCGAGCCGCACAGGAAGCTTTTGCGCCTGGGCGACATCCTTGAAACGAACGAAGTGCTCCTGAACGAGGCGTATCAGCAACCGGAACTTACCAAGTGGCTCCAAACAGCCTGGACGGAGGAGAAGAGCCAAGGGACCAAGGAGACGCAAACCGGTGCTCAGGTCTTCTCGGATCCCTTTCAAATCTGCCTTCTGCCCGGCATGCTGGAGAAGGGCCAAAGCCAGGCGCTGGTCGCCGAGATCATCCAGAAGGTGCAGTGGTCGCGCAAACAGATGGATTTGTATGAGTTCTACCAGAGCGCCGACCTCTCCAACATGCCCGCTTGCCGACTGTTGACCAACTTCCTGCAGGTGCTGCGCAAACAAGTGCGTCCCTGGCTGGAGAAGGTTACCAACCTCAAGCTGGACTATGTGTCCGCCTCCTGCAGCATGTACACCTGCGGCGACTATCTGCTCGTGCACGACGATCTGCTTAAGGACCGACAAGTGGCCTTCATTTACTATCTATCGCCTTGGGAAGGAGCGGAGGAATGGACGGATGAGCAGGGCGGATGCCTAGAGATCTTCGGTAGCGACGATCAGTGCTTTCCACAGTTTCCAGTGCAGCGAAAGATCGCCCCCAAAGACAACCAGTTTGCCTTCTTCAAGGTGGGCTCGCGCTCCTTCCACCAAGTAGGCGAGGTTACTACATTCGACTACCCGCGTCTTACCATAAACGGATGGTTCCACGGCGATACCAATGAGGCCTTCGTGGCCGACTCCCTGCGCGCCTTTCCCCGCCTGAATTACCTGCAACCTGATGGCCTTAATAGGCCACCGCTTGGCCTGTTTCTAAACAACGTGTATCTAAAGGGGGCCACCCGCCGGAGCATCCAAAAGCGGATCGAAGAAAACTCCGAGATTTGTTTATACGAGTTCTTCAAGCGAGAGAAATTCGAATTGGCCCGGTCGCAGCTGTTGGCCGATTCGGATACCTTGAAGTGGCGAAGACAGGGACCCGCAAACGCACACAACTATGAAGTGCTGGATTTGACAACAGCCAGAGGCACCATACTGGAACTACTGCAACTGTTCCGTAGCCACGCCATGTTTGATTTGCTGCGAGATTTCACCGATCTGGATTTGGCAGGCACCGATGCCGAAAGTCCAACATGCAGCGTGGAACTGCAGCGCTGGTCCCACGGCAACTACACAGTGCTGGGCGACGGTTTGACCAGCGAGGAGAACACTTTGGACCTGGTTTACTACCTGAACGCGGCAGAAGGAGCAGCGGTGATCACATACCTCGCACCCGACGCCGAAATGCCAACAGCAAAAGCACCGACGGACGGAAGGCGATCGGACTACGATGACGAGGAAGAGGACGATTCCGTTCTGCTTACTATCACGCCGGTGGACAACGCCCTGAACATAGTATACCGGTGCGAGGGCACCACCAAGTTCACCAAATACGTGTCGCGCAACACGCCCCTTGAAAAGGGACCTGTTTTTGTTATTTCGTGCAGCTACAAGGAGTAGCATGTGATCCTGTTTCACAACATGCGCACAATTACTCGTCAAGGACTATTAACATTCATACCGTTCTCCTGTACAGAAACTAATTTACATAATAAACTTTATAAAACACAAATCAAAATATTATAGTTTTTTGTCGAAGTAATAAAGTGTGAACCCAAAGAACGCTTACGACCGCGATAAATCAGGAACTAATCAAACACTTCTCTTTAACTTTACAGATAAGTTCCGGATCGGGGCTACACTAGCATTTATCGTGGTCATCATTGGAATTGGCGTGCCCATGTGGTGGCGCACCACCACAGTCTACAGGTGAGTCAACCATGTCTGGCGGCGTTTTTCCAATTATACCTAAATGTTGCAATCGCAGAGTCAATTTGCCCTCGACGGAAATTTTGAGTCTGAGTAAAATTCCGATCAAAACGGCTGTGCAGGTGGCCATCTACACACAACAGACCAGTCGTGGCCAGTTGCTCATCGCCGAACTGCAGAACGCCTTCAGCGACAATGGTAGGTGCAAATTCATTATCCATTCATATTTCTAAACGGCATGCATTTCCCATTAGAAATATGGTCTGTGGAATTCAAGCAGCTATCTCCTACGCCAATGACCCAGGAAGCACACACGCCAGCTGCTCTGGAGAAGCTGTTGCTGGAGAACCATGTCCAGAGCGTTGGCGACTTCATGTTCATCGAGTGGCCCAAACTGCAGGAGGAGCTGCTACTAACCACCGAAAGATCGGCACTGATGCGAAGTGATACACGTGAGTCTATTGCAATGATACGGAAACACTTGTTGGCTTTTTATGTCCGAAGTTTTTAAGGTCCTCGATAGTATAGTGGTTAGTATCCCCGCCTGTCACGCGGGAGACCGGGGTTCAATTCCCCGTCTGGGAGAAATGAGATTTTCATTTTTTTTTTTTTTTCAAATCTTTTATTGTCTGTTACTTCACCTTCTATTATTGAAATAATTCTAAAAGTAGAAGTATAGCGCATAATTTATTATTTACATGATAATGCGGTTTTAAAAAGAAATATATATTTTATCGGTCTCCCCGACGGGGAATTGAACCCCGGTCTCCCGCGTGACAGGCGGGGATACTAACCACTATACTATCGAGGATTACGAATGCTTTCGAATACTTTTAATGCCCAATGAAACCCTTTCCTTAAAATTTCAAGGACTAAGCTAAAATTACTCTAGTAAATTAAAGATTAGTTAGCTAAACTAATAATGCTGTTTTAACACCTCCTAGCTTCCAACAAAATCGCCCAGCTCCTGCACGCCAAGATCCTGCAGACGTATCGCATAAATCAAATTTTAAGTACCGATGAGCGGATGGGCGCCAAGTCGGAAGCTCCGCAACCAGCCTACGATGTGATTGTCTCTGTCCTGAATCCGAAACCGAGACTCACCCATGCCAAGTGGAACATAGCAATGGCTGTGAAGAGTAAGTATTGAAAAACCACAAAAAGTCTTCACTTACTTATGCCAATTTACATTTTCAATAGCTTACATTGAGCCCTGGTTGGCTAAGGTGTCCGGTGTTTCCAATTACACGGTGCGATCGCAGTGGAAGTACCGGGTGGCCATCGAGGCTGATCTCAAGCAGGTGCGCGACCAGAGCAAATTGGGGCGACACTACGCCCTCCAGGAAACCGCTCTGCCTCATCTGCTGACATCGATTGCCCAGAATCTAAGCGCCAGCACCACCGACAAGCCGGCCATCAACCTGGTGGTGTACATTCCACCGTGCCACATCGCTCCGCTTCACATCTACAACAGCAAGGATCAGCGGCTGACGCGGAACGACGTGGATGCCTTCATTTCGCCACCCTGGGGTGGCTTCATCATTGCTAATCCGCCAGAGCATGTGTGCCTTGCGGCCATGAGCGATCAGGAGGCAGTTCCCTACCATGTCAGCACCACGGACAACATGCAGGTGATGCTGGACCAGCTGCACAAGCTGCTCGACATCAGCAGTGAGCTTCAGATGGAGGGCGTTAAGGTGGTGGATATCGAGCAACTGGAGCCACGTCGCTGGGAGTATGAAGCATACCTAAGACGCAGTGCCATTCGACACATATCCACAGCAAGCAGCACGCTCCAGAGCCTCATCAAACTGTTGGGTACGTTTTTAAAGATACCAATGAAGGATGTTTAGTCAACATTTTTATTATTCCTATTTCTGATATTATACAAAACTCAGGGCTCTTCGACAATTAAAAATGAACTATTTGCAATTTCCGCTTTATAATTAAGTAGCTTTTAAAATGGTTGACGCTATTTTTATTGAATCTGTACTGCTTGAGAAGTTTAATAACCACCTTAATTGGACAATATTATTTAATAATCGCTTCCTCCTCTCGTTTAGATCAAATCAGCTACATTGTGATAGACGACGAGGTGGGTGCCGCCATTACAAATTCCTATGCCGACATCTTGGCTGCCAAGGCTGCTCTTTTGGAGCACCGACTGGCGGACGCTTCGGTGCTGGCCAAGCGTGCGTTCGTGGCCTCGGAGCGCGGATTCTTTGACGCCAGCCTGCTGGCGCAGTTGTACTTCCCGGACGAGCAGAAGTACGCCATCTACATTCCACTCTTCTTGCCCATCATGGTGCCTGTACTGAGTTCCTTCAACATGCTGCGTGGTGTGCTGCAGGCCAGACGGAAGGAGAAGCAGTCGTAAACGAACCATAACCAAATAGTATCATCCCTCATTAAAACAATATTTTCTTTATAAGCTGTTACTGGTGCGATTTATTGGTTCACTTCGGTTTTACGTAGAACATGTCATCGTCAGGGCCTCGCGGTCGATTAGATTTGCCAGTTCTATAGTATTCCAGCATATTCAAACTGTAGACTGCCGCGCATAACAAGTAGGTAGAAATTATTCGTGCCAACATTTTGGTCTATGAGATCTTAAAGAAACCTGGTGGAAATGGATTTAAAACTCAAAAATTTTGATCTGTCATAGAGAGTTGAATGCTTTGAAAACAAGTCCACGTGCCACTAATCTTTCCCAAAGTTTTCAACGTTGGGAGTGCTGTATTTTGATGCCTTGGCTGCTGGCGGACCAGCACGGTCCGCTCAGCGTGTGAACGGCGCGTATAGGTCAGGTTCAGCGGCGAGATCGCTGCCGGATGAATGTCAGACGTGGCAGGAGGCCAGCCAGACACGCAGTCGGTGGGTGAGTCATATATTGCCAATAAGTCTTGTTTCCGACTGATTTCAAAATATCACTTACCGATTATAATTACTTGCTTAAAGGAATGCTTATTCTATTAGCTCATCATTTTCATTAGTTAGTGATCAATAGGTAGAATTTAATGGTTTTTCTGTTTACCTCCTTAAATTTATTGTTAATTTGAAAGTATGTAGAGTTGGAATTTTTTTTAACAGTTTCTCACAAATATTTGGAATTTGTGGGTATTCTTGAATGTGAGGTATATCTTTTTAAACTAGACAAAGCCATCGCAATTGCATGCCATTGCAAATGCGCAGATGAAGGCAAACGAAAAAGCTACAAAAATGCGGCTGTCAAAACTCGTTAAACATGGAATTCAATTGGCAATGGGCCCCCAAAAAGCAGATGGAGGGGCTGAGGGCGGAAGACCCTAAAAAAAAGGGGGCGGGGCCGGGGTCGGCGTCAAACTTTGCGCATTAAAAGTAAACAGTTAATTTTTAATTGCTCACGGCTCGTTGGCTCTCGACAAAAGAGATCTCTCGGCATACCAACATATTCGACAAGTATTTGTCTTCCCAAAGGTTAAATATTATTTTAATGAGCCGCGCAGAGCGACAGGGACTTCAGAAGAGACAGAAACCTTTTCTCCACGCGGCCCCAAGACCGCAAAAAGGTCAACAATGTGACTTTTAGCGATCGCCAAATGCCGCCAACCAGCCAGCCAGCCAGCCAAGTGGCTTTGTGTCATGGTTTTTGTGCCATGGCGTCGGCGGCATATGGTGGATCTACCCAAATCGGAGTCTTCGCTGATTCGGGATGACGCCTATTTGCAGCCTATTGGTAATTGCTGGCCGCAAGGGCCATCTGCATTTCCGGGCCACCGAATTGCTCCGGCGATCGTGTATCGTCTTTTCCCACACGCACTTAGTCACGGCAAACCGCACGCACGTAAGAAATCAATTGAAACGGACTCGATTTTCGAGTTGAGTTGAAGATTTGGAGTTGGCCAGCCGAAGGCTAACACAATAACGAAACTAATTTTGATGCGGTTGTTAAGTGTTGCCAAACACCCAGGCAGCTTAAAGTGGAAAATGGGCAGAGGAGATTTGTCCGATATAAAGATGTTGCAGACAATGGATGGACTCCGGCACTCTGGCACTCGGGTACAACAAGGCGTATAATTAATAATTGATTGAGCCGCGTTTTCCACAAACAATGAATGACAAGGGAGGCAAGCAGGCAGCTGCAGTTGCAGTTGCAGTTGAAGAATTTCTTGGCCCGAAAATGGCACAAAGTACTGGGTTCGGAGGAGCAGTGGTGGCAAGATTTGGAGGCACACCAGGTGTGCCTGTGTGCCCATAAGTTGCCTATATGGCTGGCGAACGTAAAAGCCACATTGCCAAACGTTTACGGCCGCAATTGTAATCACTGTTTGACCAAAAGTGCACTGCTCGTTGTCGCTGATGCACTTTTTATAGCTCTGGTGCATTCCCACCGCTAAGTGAAATTAATAAAAATCGCCTGCACCAAAAACGTCAATGCGTCTGCGCAATGTACATAATTTGTTTAATTAATTACGCCAACACATTTTCATTGCTGGTTTATTGGGCAATTCTCGTTTGGCTGATGAGCGGTGATGTGATTTTTCACATAAAATGGCAAAAAAAAAGACAAATGGAGACTCGCACTGAAACTATAACAGCCATTGAAAGCCGAACGGATTTGGCAGCTTTCGAAAGATTCAGACATCGTCAAAGTGGAAGTGGATGCTGCACAGATGTTGCTGCTGCACTGATGCTGCTGCTGCTGCTGCTGCTGCCGCTGCTGCATCAGCAACATTCTCAGCTTGCCCCAAGGCCACTGGCATTCTGTCTGCATACGCTGACTCAAGATCTGGTATTGAGGATCTGCGGCGTTTTGTGAGTGGCAAGTTATGGTTGCAACTGATTCTGACCAGAAATGCTATGCGATCAAAGTTCAATACTCCACTGGAGAGGAATAATGAATAATTTACAGCAGACCAGTCAGGCATTGCCAAACATGCAAGTGATTGTGGAACAATTAACCAATTTGTTTCGGCTCAATAAAGTGGAAGCGAACGTTAAGCTAATATATAAAAAGTTATACCCGGCTACAGCATCAAAACTATCATCATCATCATCATCACAATCTGATGCGAGTGGCAGCCATGGGAAAGAGTTTCCAAGCTGGAAAAGTGTCGATGCCGACAAACCCCAAGGACGCTGGCTTATAAAACAAATAAAGCGAAATGTATTATACTCGTACAAAATATTACTTACCCTTACCGCAGTTTGACATAAATGCCAATTTAAATGCTGCAAAACGCATAAATCAACAACGAGCGTCTAGCTCTTTCGTACACTGAAAGAATCTGCTATCTGCTTGAAGGGCTGCTTTTTCTAAAGTTTGAAGTTACTACTTTTAAAAAATATATAAATTACATGTATCGTAAAATATCTTTATCAGTTGTAGTTTGGTTCAAATGGAACGTAATGTAGTTGCATGAGCTCAAAGTTTTTTCTCGAGTGTACTTGCTGTTGTGTCGCTAAAAGTTGCTGCTGTTGCGGGCTGATGTTGCTTTTGTGCCTTGGCGTTGTTGTCGTGTTTTTGGCAAACAAACGATCAACAAGTGGCGCTCCTCAAAAACGTTTTTGTGCAAAAATATTTGCTGGCAAAACGAAGAAGACCCATCGATGGGCAGAGTTTTTGGAAAAATGTAATGTTGCTGCTGCGGCTGCATGGTGACAAAAGCCGCCGTCTAATTGAATTAACATAAAATAAAAGTTGTCTTGGCAAAGCGCAAGCTCAACATCCTGGTCAGTAAGCTAGCCATAGCATTGGCCATTTGGCATTTGGCTCAGAATCTCTGGCCAGAATAATCACGAACAATGAAGACTGAACGGCGGAAAGCTCATTAACATGATTACAATGAAGATTCGACTGCATAATAATTCACACATATTCCGGCATTACGAAAAGTGCATTTGTATGGGCATGCAATTAGTCACAGAGACCGCAGCATCTGCAAGTTGGAGATCCGAATTCTTTACCGCCCGCCGACGCCACCGCTCGTCCCATTCATTCCCATAATTTAGCAAATATTTTTTTATTTTTTATTATTTATTTTCCCATTTTGCCTCTATGTACACGGCATAGCAACTGCATTGGTTATAACATTTTCTCACGTTTCGTCGTGCAGATTTCGGCACAAGTTGCGCCTTGGTGTGGCCGATCCAATGCCTGGGATGGCATAGTATGAGATCTCGGTTGGCAGTTGCAGTGTGGTGGCTCCACAGTTCCATGCCTCCATGCCTCCATGGCACTATGGTACCATGGTGATAATGATGATGGTGGCGAGGTCGCTGGATCGGCGGAGGCGGGCGACTAATGCACATTTTATGCAAATTTCGAATGCGCGATCCCCGTGTTTTGGGTTTGCTTATGGCAGCTTAAGTCGGTTTACGAGTGCCAGTAAATGCAATTTAGAATGCTTGAATCTATTGACTGTCAATAGGCGCAGATATTAAACCTGTTTGCCTATATGCCTAACATATGTAGATCGCAAACTAAATTCTTAAATTATATTTAGGTTTTCAACACCACATAATATTTATAGCAATTAATTAATATATAGCAATTCTTGCTTTAAATTCAGAATGATGCAGCACCTTAATTAATTTTATATTAATTGGGTAAGATCTAGTCAATTTTGTTCTGAGAATGACTACAAATTAGAATTAAACCAGTTCACGCATGTCTTAATACAATACATTCGAGACGGAAAAAATAATTAAATTATATGACTTGTCAGATATCTATAAAACCCGACACATAAATAACTCTTTATAATGCTATGCCTATTAACAAAAGTTCTAGTTAGAAAAGATCTCTTACAACAGATTAAAAGCAAGTTCGTTGCCTAAGTCATTCGTTTTTATGGAGACTTTTTGCGTTTCTCTTGCATATTTTCAAATGTGCCGCATCACGGCAATGCGTCAAATTAGCCAGGCAGTCCGCTCACTGACCACTATCCGACTGCCTGACTGACCCATTCCAATCCAATCCCAGCGAGCGCCGCTGAGCTTTGATTTCGCAAGCGCCGTCGCATCCATAAAACTGTAAATTGCACAGCTGCGTCTCCGTCTCCATTTGCGGCTGTCGCTGCCACGTGCAATCCCCGAATCCGAATATGAGTCGGAGTCCCCATCCCAATCTCAGGCAGCCAATGCGAAATTATATGTGTGTAAATACATTTATATGTACCTATGCAATTTCTTATTATGAGCGGTACGCTGCCAAAGGTTTTCCAAGAGCTGCACTTTATCAACGGGAAAATCTGCTGGCAGCCCATGCTCATTGCTGCACAATTACTCAACGACCTGGGTTTCCAATTCCCGCTCGAGTCCCAATCGCAATCCTCGGCACTCGTTAGTGCACGCAGAAAAAAAACTATAGCAAGCGAAAAAGAAATAAAGGTGAATCCAATTGAATCAAGTTCAAAATTATTTGTAGCATGTTCTGAAGCTAATTTCTTAACTGTGTGTTCGTATAGTTTCATTATTTAAATTAGTATAAGATTGATTTTAAAATATTACAGTTTTTTCTTTCTGTGAAGTTTGCACTATCTGTTGAATGGTTTTTTTGGCATTTTTTGGCGCGTTGCTGGTGGGATGGATGGGATGGGATCGAGAGTCGAGAGTCTGTTCAGGCGCATCTTCAGCTTAATTGAATTTTAGCTGCTGCTGCAGCTTCTGCTGCTGTTGGTGAATGCATTTTCCACCGGCTCCCACACGTTGTGCAAATGCTTTCGGCACTTTTACTGCACATCGGGCTTACATAATGAGTAAAAATTAAATAATTTACCCAGCCAATGGATTCTGGCGTGTACTGTAGCTTGTAGCTGCCAGGTGGAACACCGAATTCGTGTCTTTGTCGGCAAGCACATTCATCAATGTCAGGCGTTGAGTCCGAGGCCATTTGAGTTTCGAATAGATGGGTATTTAATTGAAAGCGCCCGCTAATTAGAATCCAATACGCTTAGATGCTGTGTAATGCCAAGCGATGGATCGTGTCGGACCTCATCTTCCAATAACAATTGGGACTTGGGCATCTGGCACTTCCTTATTGCTGGCCTTTCCCACGCAGAGGGATCGCGTGAGTCATTGCCACACACAGGAGTTGGATCGCAAGGCGAACAAACATTTATTACAAACAGCATTACAGCTCTTGCACAATCGCAATCGGCAGCAAATTAGAAAGATGGCGGCCACTTCCCACAGCTTTTTTGGCAGATGGCTCCGCTCCGCTCCATACCACACAGGGTTGAAAGTCATCCTCCAGTTGACATTTTTTCGCCAGCTGCTGATCTGCATGACTTTGGCTGCCTGGCCTTTTTCCGGCAGGCAACCTCAACTTTGAAATGCCAAGCTGCCAGCTTAGTGCAGTTTGGCGCACTTCAGTTCAGTTCCAGGTGACATGACAGCTTGAGGTTGCTTGCTAGCCATCTTTCCTGGGCAGCAAATATGGAAAATCTAAGCAGCAACGCCCAAGATCCGCCAAAGATCTGGCCAAAAGTAGCAGGCGTGTAAATTCCCACACTGCAGCAAATGCCGTCAGCCTAACCGTCACCCGGAGTCCCCCATCCATGGGGCTCCATGCCACACTCACCCATATACACATAACCGGATTGGCGGTGGCACCGCGACTTTTGCCCCGACATGGCAGCCGCGGCAGCAACGGCAGATGGGGCAGCAAATGACAAAGCCCCGCCACGGCTATGACATAATACCCAGCGGAAGATGCAACCAACGAGCTTGGTGCACCAAGTGCACTGCAAAAATCAAGAACATCATATTGTTCGAGAAGGAAATAAATTTGAAGTAAGATTTTAATAACCTAGAATATTTGTAAGGATATGTCGAATTCGGAAACCAGAGAAAAGGCTCATGTGGGCTACCAAAGAAGTTTTTTATTTTGTTGTACTTTTGATCAAATTTATTTGTAAAATCTAAACCTCTCTTTGTTCATCTACTTTTTTCCTCAGTGTACAGCGGGTGTAATTGATGTGGGGTCGTTGGTCGGGCGGGGGAGTGCTTGCCCATAATCATGAGCGGGCCCTGCGGCCAGCTGACGTAAGTGATGAGCGCCAACGACTCCTGCCAGGCGGTGCATCGCGTACAATGCAACCAAGTAAGTGTCATATGGTCACACGTTGCGTATGCGTAATTTGCGTTAAGCATACGACAGCGAGCCGCAACCAAATAAGCAGCAGAACCAAGAAGCGGTGGAAAAACAAGCACAAAACCGAACAGCAGACGACCACGAAGATGCGAGACGAAGCTGGAACGCTGATGCGCTGCTTGCGTCGACGACGCACAGTAGTTAAAATATACAAAATATACTTTAAGAAAGAAACTTAACCTTTCAACTATATGTATTAACATTTTAAGAAATCTAAACCAACAAGATGTTAAAATTCTATTAAAACGTAAGCTTTAATTTAACTCTTAAATACCTTAAATATTTATATTTACCTATTAAATACGTATGATTTCATAAATACAAATGCTTATATTAATCTTTAAAACGTTTGTAGTTTAATGGATGTATTGTATTTCAGTTTAGATCATCGGGATGGGATAAATTAGATTATCACACATTTTTGCCCCACTGTGCACCAGTGCGGCTGCTGCCTTGGAAGCAGCGCCCCGATGGGCTCCAAGTGGTTTTCCTTTCGCTTTCAGAAATCATTTCGCTTCGACAACGTGAACGATAAAGTCACAGATCGCGCATCGCGAGCCCGCTCTGCCCGCTGAACTCGCCTGGTTCGCCTGTCTCCTCCGGTCGGTTGTTGGTTGCTCCTCAGTGGATGTGGTTGGTGGTTGCTGGCTGGTGGTTCTGCTGTGACTCTGTGTTTTCCGCTGTTTGCCCAGCCAAGTGCGGCGGAGGCAGACGTCTTCAACGTCTCGCTGCACCTTCTAAATGGGCTTTCCGTAGTTTTCGCACCTTGCGAAACACATTTCGTACGCATTTACATACAAGATCGAAGTTTGAAGAATTTTGCCCTGCTGTCTGCTCATTTCCTACATGACGGACAACTTTTTATGGCGATGATTTTCGCGTTGAGTTAGTGAAAAAAAGAAGCAAAAATACAAAACAAAAAAAAAAAACAAAGTAACAAAGAAGCAAAAATCTTGTGCAGTGGGGAGTTTTGCAATCAAATCCCTTTCAATACTCATAAGATTTCTGGTGTTGTGCCCTCTTGTTTTGCAGTGCGATCCATGTGAAAATCGACATTTAGTATCAGCTTAATTGCTCTGGATTACTTATTGGATATCATCCTGATTTTGGATTATAAAAACTAATACAACATGCTGAGCATTATAAATGCAATGATTGCCTTCCTCCTGGGTGAGTAAAAGTTTGAATCTCAAAAAGGATATTATTTTAAGCAGTTGGATTAAGCAGTTAAATTTTAATTAAATTTTTTTAACTACATCATTACAAAATTAAGGTGACGTTTTTTTTTAATCTTAAATACTTTAAAAAATATTTTTCTATTTCATAATGTACATGTTCAAAGAAGGGTTAGGATTTATTAAACTACATTTGAATTGTGTCAAAATTTTCCCTTTTATGTTTTCCCTCTAAGTAAATGTAATTTTAAATATAAAAAAATATAAGCTTAACCCTAAGCAATTTCGTAGATTAGAAAACAGGCATCAACTTTAAGAAAAACGTAGAAATTCGATTTCGATTGAGTACAAAATTTCCAAACGTTTTTCTAACTAAAAACTATGTTTTGCTTTTTGTGATCCCATTTGCTGACGATCACCTTCTCTACATAAATGATAGCATATCGGTAAAAAAAAAAAAAAAATCGCATGCTCATTAGGTTTTGTTTTTGAACACATGAAATACAGATACAGTGCGCTGCTTCAAGGTCCATCGCGAAAGAAATTAATGGGATTCAATGGGTTTCATATCGATCACATTTGAAATCAAGCGTAATTCGCTTGGCAGCCCCTGCAGCAGGCAAAAATGAAGACAAGGCTGAGAAATGGCAATTACGGCTAAGAGTGGGTCATCAGTAAACATAATTACCATACTGTAGATTATATTTTTTCAGTGAGAGCTTGAGTGGGACAACGCCCAGCACAGTGGCTTGAGGGGATTTGAACTGCGTGAGAGCTTAGGTCGGCCCAAAGTTTTGACCAATTTGTAGGTTCAGCTCAGCAACCAAGCAATTGAAATCGAAATCGAACAATCTACAATGGATGGGGGTAACAAAAGAGCTGCCTGGGATGCCTTTGCCAGTGCCCCATGCCATCTGCCCAGTCATAGTTCACTGCCAAACAATAGGCTGCTTTGCTGGGGTGGAAAGTTGGGTTTGAAATTCACTTGAATTAAATGCGAATCAGAGTCGAGTTTCGGCCACAGCGTCTTTCTTTCTTCGAACTGTGCTGGATGGCTTGTTTTCTCTTTGTTTTGCATTTTGGGTTTCCTTTACCAATTTTTTTTTTTTTTTTTTTTGGCATGATAAATGGGGGCGCACTGGGGGATTATGCAACCTGCGACTGCAATTTGCAGCCGTAGAAGAGGAGCTTTGTTCTGCAGTTTGCCATGACAATTACACTTGCCTTAATTGCAGCGAAACCATCTTCCGCTGTCTGCAGAACAGAAGCTTCGAAGAATAAAAAAATATATGCAAAAAAAAAAAGATATGTCTAAATGTATATAAAAAGCCATAGACAACAATGATACATTGTTCAATCTCAGGGTAATTAGGCAGACCCCTGAGTCTGTTTTGCTTTTAATGCCCAATGTACACATGTCCGACAAGCGTAATCCGTAAATTTGATTGACTTGGCATTTTAATTGAGCGACCCCTATGTGCCCAGTAGATCCAGTGGATCCGTTTGTGACCACAGCGATCGCATATCGTTCGGCTGGCCAAAATGTTAATGATGTCGCTCGCCATCGCAAATACCAATCGATGCTCCGAAAAAGTAAATAAAAAGCGGTCCCAAGCACTCACAGAACCGAGTTAGTAGCTCCACAGCCTTGGACCGCAGCAAGTGCTCCGGCACACATAAATCACGAGCTCGTCTCGCAGTTGTAAGCGAAAGTGATGCGGCCCGAAGGTCACTTGACCACCAGGGCACCAGGCACCATCACCAGCAGCATCGTCTCGATCGGCACCAGCATCTGTTCCCACTAAATACCCATTCGACTCGATTCTGGCCCCACTTGAGGTGCCGTTTGAAGAGCAGACCTAACCGGATCACGATTTCTGACTTCTTTATATTGTTTCCACTCTTGCAGCAACGACACTTTGCAGTGGATACGGATACGCGCAGGCCCAGTTGCTCGACGAGGACGACGACCTGGCCTTCGGAAGGCCCTGGCCCACCTACAGCCTACAGAACATGCCCAAGACGCAGTTCACCTGCCACGACAAGATCCTGGGTGGCTACTATGCCGATCCGGAGACCCAGTGCCAGATGTTCCACGTCTGCGTCAAGCTGCCCGGAGTGGGGGTGAGTAATGTTGTGCCCAGGTGCAAGTGCTTCTGGTTGAGATCAAGGCAGCAGTGGCTCATGTAGCAAACGACATTGGCATAGAAATGATATATTTAATATGGGTACTAAATACTACCTTTTTTTGACAATAATATTTTCTACAGAATCAAAATGAAAATACTTTACAAATTTCAATATATGGTTTATTGATCAAAAATTACCACCTAAATGACAAACTTACATTAACCTACAATTTTAAGATTTTATAAAGAGATACGCACAGATTAAGCAGACAATATAGAATTTTTGATGTAGGCAAATTTGATAGTGCGAATTTTTTGATGCAACCTATCACAGCGTAAAACTGGCGGGAAAAACGAAAGACTTAGGCAACAAACTTGCCGACAGCCATTGGCTCGGTTCCGTCGCGCCAGCTAAATGGCAAAGTGGCACAGTCAGATGCGATGCACTGCGGAATGTGTGAGATGGCTCCAAATGGTTCGTGACTGGTCCGGATAGCCGGATGGCTTTGGTGCTGGCAAAACCTGAAGAAGAAGACGGTTGACTGGCTGACCTTTAAGCGGGGGTTTCGCTGGGAGCCGAGTGCAAAGTACTACAAACTAGGGTCTTCCACCGGATTCGTCTGCGAATGGAGCTCATCTGCATCCTTCTGCGGAAGACGCGATGTTTTCCGGTGCAACCATCGTTGAGTTGCCTGGCATAGGGAATCGAACAATTTGGTCAGCTGGCGAAGCTGTCTTTGCTCATTATACTGGATATCCAACCTTTGACGTTCCCACATTTCCTGGAACTTGTCCGTGTACTCGGCGATTTTGTCCTGGAATTTTCGCGTTTGATCTCTCAATTCCATGTGAATGGATAGCATGAGATTGCTCTGCATATTCAGTTGACTGTTCTTTTGGTCAAGTTGCTGCTCCAAGTGGCAGTTTCTCTCCGTCAAATAATCTATGTCCATCTGAAGGCCCTTTAGCTTTTTAATGGACATTTCTGCTTCTGAGCGAATTGCCAGCATTTTCTGTTCAACTTTTTGCTCAAAATCTCCATCCGAAATGTCCTCCTCAGAGCTATCACTCGCTTCAAGGCTTTCCAGAAATCGCTCTAGCTCTTCCTTGTCCACAACTATTCCTAAAGCCTTGTTCCTTAGACAGCGATATTTAGCCCGCTCCTGCCTTAACAGTCGTCTCCACACTTCGTCGGGCAAACTGGCATTGGAGTTGGACGAGGGAGTGGGAGCCGGTGTCACCGGGTCGTCTTTTCCCTCCGGTGGATCTGCGTAGTTGATTATCACCGTCCTGCTCCCGTTGCCCATTAGTTGATTGAGTAGCCTTGTCAGTCGAATGTTATAGTACCGTATGTGCGTCTTCGGGCTGTTGGCCAGTACCTGGAACAAACTGATAAGCGTGTCCAGGGGCGTGTCCGATTCGAGTGGCGGCGAATCCTCCGTCAGTTGCTGCAGGTGGACCAGCTGCAGTCTACCGCAACATTTCCGCAACTGATCGCCATTCGTCTGCTTCACATGGACGGTGAAGATCAGGTGTGGGCAATCGCCGCCCTCAGCCACCTTGTCCATGACCCTCGCGATATAGGCGTGTACCCCGTGGGACGTGGCCACAAAGTGATCTCGGGTCGTCCGGCGATTGCAACCCTTGAGGTTCACCACCAGGTCGTTCGTCTCCCCGTTCAGTTGGACGTAACGCACCGAAACGTGAACTTCCATGTTCGTCTCCAACTCGTAGATGCGGGTGAAGAGCTCGTTCAAAATGCGGCTGACCACATCCGACGGATCGGCTCCATGGTTAAATGGTATCCTGCCACAGCTGAAGACTGTGCTGATGCGTCCACCGAGGACCTGATCAAGCACTTCGCTGATTGCCTCCGCGCTTACTTCCAGTTGCAAGTCAGTGGGAGATGTCAAGAGTTTGCGGAACAGATAGACCCTCATCTCACCGGGATGAGGGCACTTTATCTCCGGGCTGCATAACATAAAAGGAAAAGGAACAATCAAACGGAATAAGATAAACGAGTTTTGTGCGCGGCTGTGATGTGTATGTTTTTACTATTTTTTTTTTTAAGATAGAATGGACGCTAGCCTGTCAATTAGCCTACTGTTCACAGTACTGGCACCGTAGATCCATCGAGAACCAGATCGAGAACGTTCACTTCTCGCTGCCTGCGACGCTTCCCTGCGGCCAAGCCAAATGCCAAGTGCCAAGTGGAAATGCCAAAGTTTGCGGCAGGCCACCGATCGCTTCTGGTTACTGTGGCATTCAAGTCGCCTCACAAGGAAGCCACTGATTGGATATGTGCATCTACACTGCTGATCAATAAAAGAAACTTTTCAATTAATTTGTTACTATTTCAGCGGGTTACAGTATGTCAACGTCTCTGAAATTGGAAAACGTAAAGTTTTTTATGATTTATTGGTATCTTTAGTGCTGTTGAAATATTTCTTATTTTTATATCAATGATTCTTTTTTTTCAATTGCAATGTTTTCGAGTTTTGGCCCAGTTTAGACTGACTTGGTTTAAAGTTAACAAGCTGCAGCTGCTGCCTAGTTCTTGGCCTTAATGCTTTATTTTTTGGCTTAATCGAATTCACTTTAACATTGAATTTTGCATGTTGCTCTGCCAATCTAATGGTGCTGTTTTTGGTGCTTTTGATGCTTTCGCTGTATTTTGCGCAGCTCCTTCATCGAAGAGCTAATCCGTTTGTCCAACAGGTGCAGGACTATCGATTCCTCTGTCCCAACACAACGGCCTTCGACCAGGAGCTGCAAATCTGCGCCAATTGGTTGGATGTGGACTGCGACAAGGCAACCTCCTTCTACGACAATGGCCACCTCAACGATCTATATCGCAACGGAGACGAGAGCAAATCTGCCAACGAAGAGGAGGCAACCTTCCACCTTCAACGCGCCGAAACGGGTAAGTGCTAGATTTATACCAAACAAAAATTAAGTTAAATAGGTATCGAATAGTATAGTATTATTCGACGGAAATGACAGCCATGACTCGAGGTTATTTTATAAAGAGATATCTTTAATTGCAGGCGATATACGTCGCTCTAAGGAGAACCACAATAATAACAATATTAACAACAATCGTGGAGCGGACCAAAAACCACGCCATCGCCACAATTATGCCCAGACAGGTGGCAGCTCTAGTTCCAGCTCCAGTCCCAAATTGGAGATCACGCAATCCACCAAGCGACCCATTTCCACCTATTACACGCCGACCACTTTGGGCAGCACCACCACATCCACTACATCGACCACAACCACGACGGAACGCAGCTATTACAACAATAATTACAACAACAATTACAGCAACAATGACGACTCGAAGCGTAAGAAACAATATGGTCTTGGGTTGCAGTGCCCAAAAATTAATCACGATCCCATCCACAGAAGATTTAGACGATATCTTCAAGGGTTCACACAGCTCGCACTTCTTCTCCAACCGCCACGGGGGTCGGGAATACGACGAGGAACCCAGCCGGCCCAAGCCCAACGACTTTTCGGATTACCAGCGCAAGACGACCCGGGTCACGCCCACGCGCGGTGTTCAACGTCCAACTTCCGGTTCGAGTAGTCCGATTCCATCCAGCACCGCTGCTCCCAGCACGACCAAGTCCCTGAAGAAGATCACCCTGCATGCCACCTTCAACACGGACTTCCTGGATAGCTCTTCGCATACCAAGAGTCCATCTTACAGCGCGGTCACCACTCCGCGGCCCAGCAGCAGCATCACCAGTCGCTTCAGCTTCGGTTCCAATGACTTTTCCACCCAGGAAAGGATTCAGCCGACCACCTATAATCCCAATAACGGTGCCTATCGCTTCAAGACCACCTCGCCACCCGCCAGTTCCACAAAGGTGACGGGTAAGGGAGTCCAGGACTTTGAGAAGCGTAGCAAGCCTACATCGGCGGCTGTGCGGAAACAGAAGCTGGGTCCCCAGGAGTCCAACTTCATCAACCAAAACGAGTTTGTGGATTTATCGAAAAGCACCAAGCTGCAGCAGCCACAACCCTTCCAGGTGGCCCAGACTAAGCCCAACCAATTGGAACCACATTACCAGCGACACAAGCCACAGGTGACCCGAGTTGGTGGCCAGGAGCCAGCTCCCTTCTCCGCACCAAGTTCCAAGCCGCGTTCCTTCACCAGCCGTGGAAGCATCACCTACAAGGCCACCACCGAGCGTTATGTTGACCAAGAGCTGTACTATCCCACCACCAGTTCCACAACCAGGGCCAAGGAGGCCTACACACCCACAACCTTCCGGCCTACCACCTATAAGAAACCGTACGAGCAGAGCTATCAGAGTCAGCAAACCCATCGACCCACCCAGGC
This sequence comes from Drosophila melanogaster, assembly GCF_000001215.4. Taxonomy (NCBI): domain Eukaryota; kingdom Metazoa; phylum Arthropoda; class Insecta; order Diptera; family Drosophilidae; genus Drosophila; species Drosophila melanogaster. Next base: position 24,898,856 of record NT_033777.3, on the reverse strand, counting down.
GGCCACCAAAAAGGCGGCACATTCGGTGACCTCAGCTCCACCCACTACCACCAATCCGCATGCCAATGTGGATGAGGACGATGGACAGTACCATCCGGAGCTGTACGAAAACGACTTCCCTCGCAATCGCATCCGGTTCCTGCGCAACCGATCCACCAGCTCGACTACCTCGACCACAAGTGCTCCGGTGGTTTCCAGCAGACAACCACATGGCTTTCAGCAGGCACATCATCATCTGAAGAGCCAACAGCAATCCGTCTACCAAAAGGAGCGTGAGCGGGAACGGGAACGTGAGCGGGAATCAGACCTCAGCGACGAGGATGAGCTCTTCAAGACCGCTCAGTCACTGAACTTTGGAGCGGCCAGCATTAACAAATTGAGGGCGGACATCTACAAGGCGGAGAAGACCTCACAGCAGTACAACTCGCAGTACAGTCCGCAGCTGGCATCTAGTCCGCAGGCCAGCAGTAGCAGCAGCAGCAGCACTAGCACCACCAGTACCACAACTAGCACCACCACGACCACCACTCGACGTCCTCCGACCACTGTCAGAACCACCACTACCACCTTTACAACAAGTGCACCACCCGTGGAGACCAAGAAGTCGGTTAAGAGCAAAAAGGAGCAGCAGCAGCTGGAGAAGAAGGACCGTCCAGCTGGCAAGAGGCCACCGCATGCAGACGAGGACACCAGCTACGATTACGCCTACTACGACACGGACTGAGCGGCAATCCTGCCCAGGACTCGCACTAACTACTTGCATAACCACACCCGATAGCCCATTTCCGGACCACACATAATCCCCCAAATATATAGGTGCCACAGTATTTTAAAGAGAAATCCTTCCAAGAATAGCATGCTCATCAGAATTCCACACTCCATTTGCGTATATATCTTACTTACGAACCGCTTGACACCCATTAACACTCGCGTACATTCATTCAATCCGTTTCAGATGCGTTCTAATGAATTTCCATGCGTGTATCTAGTTATTTAAATAAAAAGAATATATTGTTAAATTGAAGCGAATTGGCAGCGAAAACCGTATCGAGGACCGGCTGGGGAATGTTTTCAGAAATTCCATTGAACTATTTTATACAATATTCAATGAATTCACTACGAAATTATATTAGTCTTAAGTTTTCTTGTAAATAAAATGATATGTAATTCGTAAACAAAATTGTTTGATATTTTTTGGTACCCTAAAGTAAACTTCGATGCAAAAACAAATGTTTATACTTTTAAATAGATACAATGAGAAGTTTTTATTTTATTAAATTAAAGTTAAATCTAGTGAAAACTTGGAAACATGATATCTGAATCCTTAGTCCTTGAACTTCTGGCGAACACATCTAGGCATTGGGAATAGGTAAACCAGCATGTTAAAGGCGGCCAAGCCCACAGCAAAAGCGCAGGAAGCGGCCACATCGATGGTTTCCTGTAAAATAAATAATATAATAATCCGATAAGCTACCATATTATCATCCCACTTACATCGGGATCCGGCAATCCCAGTCGCTCGTGCATGAAATCCGCGGGTTTGGGACAGATCACGGAGGCGGTGGGAGTACAGTTGAGTTTCCTCGACTGGAAGGCGATGCTGTGCAGCAATGAGGATGCGTAGCGTGTGTGAGTGCCCTTCGTGTTGTCCTGCAGCCAAGGTTGAAGTCCCTTGAAGGAGCTATTGGTACAGACACCTCAAGTAACTCAAACTATAGTATGAACACAGCCTTACTCACCGCACAGTTCCACTAGCCAGTGCAATACTTATGACAAGGACATAGGTCACTGCAATGGCTGCGTTGAAGGGAACCTTGACCACCAAAAGGAACGCGATCGTGAGCTGTTCCGCCAGCACAAAACTGGACCACAGGGCCACTAGCAAGTAGGCGAAGACAGTACCATTGTTGTACTTCACATCCAATAGCAGACTGAAAGAAATAGATATATAGTTTCGAGTCCCGATACCCAGAGAGATGAAACTTACGGATATACAACACAACTGGCTATGACGGCAGATACGGCGGAAAATGGTATAGACACGGAGTTGTAGGCAATCAGTAGAGTTGTGCCCGAATAGAGACCCTCTGGAGTATCCTGCGAGAACTTCTTGCGCCAAATCGGAACTATGGTAAAATATGCTTAGACAGCTTAACATTGAAGGGAAAATCGAAACTTACATAAAGATATGGTAGTCAAAATTCCACAACCGTACGACAGCCCCAAAATATTAAGGATCATGCCGTTTTTTGTAAAGAATCCATGTGAATCGTCCTAGAAAATTATATTAAAAAATGCTTAAAATGTATAAAAAATTAAGTTTCTTACCCCGACATCTGTGTAAAATGCCCATAGGATGCTTAAAGCCAATGGAAGAAGCAAAAGGCGCAGAAATAGTGTCTTCATACCAACGAGTCCACAGGAGAAGGTTGATGCTAATAGTTTCCTAAAAACGAAGTCAAGAATTTTATCATATTTGAAAAAAAAGAAGTAAGTTTAACTTACAGATACAGCATAACCCAAACTTTGAGCTCTCCAGGCTTTCCATAGGCCAGAGGCACTTTCCCAGAACCCATGTTGTTTAGAGGGGCATCCGAGATCGGTGTTTCCCGAGAGAAACGTTCCACCAGCGCCTCGATCTGCTGGCTAGACTCCAGGAATCGATCCCGACTGCGACGATCCACAGTGGACAGGCAGAGATAGTACATCAAGGGATTCTCGAGCTGTGGACAAGGGAATCCGATGCCATGAAAGTACTCCAGCATGGCACGAGTGCCTCCTGAATAGACCACTCCGCCCAGGCAGAGGAATAGGGCTCTATCCAGGAATGGGAACACATCGGAGCGAGGTTTCTCCAGCGACAGAAGAATTCCACAGCCCGTCTTCTTGGCCGTGTTGGACAAAATGGATATCAGCAGATAGGCACTCAAGGGATCGAGGCCATGGGTCGGCTCATCCAGCAATAGCATGACTAAAATAACATTTTTGTTATTTAAGGAATCTTTGTGATATATTCATCATTTTACCAGGATCTCTGACCAACTGTATTCCAATAGCCAGACGCCGTGCCTCACTGATATTAAGATACTCCACTCTCTTATGCGCCACTTGGGAAAGGGCCAAATCCGCCAGCACTTGGCGCACTTTGGAACTCTTCAGATAGCCACTCAACTAAGAAGGGTTTGGGTATTAACACAGTCAGTTATTACTTAAAATCTCTTCATATTCATTATTTTATACAAATACTCACTATAGTGGGGGTATAGTGTAGTGTTTGGGCCACCGTTAGACCAGGAACAAAGGTGCAGGATTGGGTGACATAGCCACATCTCTGTTGGAACAATGCCTTGGAGAGCGGAGATCCATTGAGTAGCACCTGACCACGAGTTGCTCCATCGGCACGTCTAGAAATAACATCTAAAAGAGCTCTCTTGCCGCTACCTAAAGTTGGTAAAATGATTATTATTATTTTGTTTTAACAAAATGTAAATTAAAAATATACCCTTCGAGCCCAGAATGGCCATAACCTCGCCGCTGTGCACGGTTAGATTGACGCCTTTGAGCACCAGGGCCGAATTGCCGGCTCCATTGAAACAGCCACCACCATCCACCTGTTGTTCAGGCCAAAAAGAAAACAATAAAGGTTTAATAGCAGGGGGTTTTCACGAGTCTAAAGAGAACGTACCTCGGTGGTGTGGAAAATGTTGTGGGCTTCCAGTACGTAGTCGCTGCCGATCATTTTCATAGCCACCGCTGGGAGAGCCGCTTTTGTTTGTTTATACTTCTCGTGCTCTTTGGGCCGAAAACACTCTGTTCGTAACTCAAGAGTGGTTTGTTAGGAGCTGATTTTCAGTTCCAGGGAGGGAAGAGAGAATATCAAGAGTGTAAAAGTGAGATTGAGATGTAGAGATACTTGATTATAAATTGGTATTTGGCTAAAACTGAAAACTAAAATTTTACACAATAAACAATTAGGAAAAATCCAACACATATTTTTTCAAAAAACTTTAATACATATTTTATATGATATTTTAGATGCTTTATTAAAATATTCTTCGGTAGTCACTTACCTCCGCGAACACGTCCTCACCAACTGAGCGCTCTGTTCCAACTGAACTGAAACTGTTGCTTGCCATTCCAATTGGCATGGCTTGAACCGCTCCGCTCCGCCTGGAAAGCGGCTCTCTCCGGCCAACTCGCTTCCAGGCGAAGCAAGCGGGCTAAGATGGCGGCCGAGGCCAAGTTCAGATCAGTTCGCTGCGAGCCGAGCTCCGAGAGAGTTGCCTCCACCGATCCGCGGTTCGCGTCGATTCGATTTTTTTCTGGCGGCCCCCTAACACACAGTTCCCAGAAGAAAATTACAAAAAAAAAATATGAAAACACATAAAACGCATTTGGAAATCTAATTGAAATATTCACGGCTTAACGGGCTATAATATACACACATATATCTGTGCAAAGGCGAATATTTTTTAATGACCACCGGGAAGTGCATGCAAATGTGGTTATTTGTTGACTCGCGGAATATCCAATAGATACAAAAAAAAAAAAAAAATAAAAAAAGGAAAAAGTGGCCAATATCCAAGTGACGTGAGTGTGTGTGTGAGCAGTGTCTATATGGTCTATATAAAATATGCAGACATCGGTGTAGCCAGCAGATCGACATTGTAATGTAAGTGTTTTGCCCAAGTTATGAATGAGTGTCACCGAGCGGCTAATTAGAGTCCAACTGGCCAACTGGTATTTACTGTTAATTGTATTAGGCCAACGGCAGCACTTGCCACCTCGAACCAAATGAAACCGACGAGTATCCACCACGGTCCACGTTCCATTCCTTTGGGTATAATACTAATACCTTCTGGTTCTTCTGTTTTTTTGTACTCCCCCCCTCTTCTGTTCTTCTGTTCTGTTCTGTTCTGCTCGCGCGGTCGTCACCATCGCAGGTCAAAGATCCCGCGAGCGGGTTTTGTCTAGCAAATGTATCTTAGCCCACACTCCATCCACCACTGCCACTGCTGGCACTTCTTTGCCGCTCTCCCTGCGCTCAGCGCCCTGCAGAGCCCAAGCGATCCAAAGTGGAAGTCCAACTCGATGCCAAAACCAGAACCCAAGTGCCAGCCAAAGCCGGAGTCGCTCAAACAGCCAAGTGCCTGCTGCTCAACTCAACTCCACTCGGCTCGGTTTGTCTTGTCTTTTATTTTCTCTGCAGCTCACTGCTCCGCTGCACAGGAAAAAAAGCGAGATAATAAATCTAATATACAAGCAATATATCATATTTTAAATATTTATGTTTTGTTTCATCAAATGGCTTCATTTCATGTTTCAGCTAATGGCTATAGCATTAGTATAGTGTAAAAAGATATATCCTTGTTGCAAATTGAATAAAACAAATTTATTTAATTATTTAGTAAACTGTTTCATTCAAAATATTTGATATTTTGTTTTTTAATAGTTCAAATTATATTTCCAACATTTTTATATCACATATCATTATGTAGTATTTCTCGCTGTGTGCCAGTGTGTATCTCACAGATACAAGTTTCAGTTTGTTTGTTTGTTTGGCCGGCTGTCTTTGCCTTTGCCATTGCCTCTTTGCGGAGCTGGGTTCTTAGCTCTCCGGGGATCGCTGGTTGTTTGCTCTACCCGCAGATGCTAGCATCGTCTTGGTCTGGTCATTTCCTCGTAAAAACTGCCTTAAACTTACGATCGAGCACTATAGCCATTATTTGTTTTTATGTTTATACTTTAAGCACATAAATAACTTTTTATGCGCCTTAGAATAGTTTGCATAGCTTATGGGTTCTTTTTTTTTGCAATAACGCAAAAGACTTTGACTTTATATAACCATTCAATTTAATCTACTCATTTCTGTAATAAATGATTGCAATATATGTTTAAAGAAGAATAAAGTTTGTCACGTATTTCGATGACCCGGAGAGCGATGGATTTAATTTCGAACAAGATGTGAAAGCCATAACAGGTCTGAAAGACATTTTTCGCTGGGTAGAGGCAAATACTTTATTCCGGCGTGTACTCTTCCTATATCGGCTCATAAAGAATAACCACGCGGCTAAGCAACTTTCACATTCATTTTGCAATTTCGATGCAGCTGCCAATCTGCGCTCACAATCACTTTCAAAATTTCGTGCCGCGGAACTTGATTTCTCATCGAAAATGAGCTGCGGGCTAATGGAGATTTTGGCGATTGAGATAATTTGGGGCTTTAGCACCATTCTCAGGGCCCCCCCAACTGCAGATTATTGTCAAGCTAATGCCTTTGGCCCTTCGCAATGCAAATTCCCAGCCTCCGTTTCGGGTCCATTTCACTGAATCTCGCACCTAATTAGCCATGTCATGTTGGCCGGACCGTTAGAATGCTGTTAAAGCCATGGCCAAGCTCATTGAAAAAGTTCCAAAATGTATTTTGCTTCTTCGAGCTGACTTGCTGGATTGTTTTTCTAGATTTTCCCATTGTCGTCGCTTTTTGCCGCCGTTTTTTGTGGCGTAAATTAGTTAACAGTATTATTATGACCGCTAACGGGGCTCCCTGATTTGTGGCTGCTGTTCAGGCCCCCCGCAAAAAAGATATCAAGCCATTCCGGGGCAGAGAGAAAAAAAAGCGTTTAGAAGCGGACCGACAGGCAGCGATCGTAATTCAATTTCGACAATTTCAATTCCAGTCCAGAAGAAAACAAATACAGAAACTGAGAAAAAAAAAGGAAAACAAATCAAAAGACTTAAGACAGCAACGCGGAGTCTAGACAAAAAGACCAAGGCGCGGCAAAGAGCCAGCTTAAGTTGAATTGATTGTCAGTTATGGCTTTGTGGTGAGTTCGGATCCGGAGTGGGGTGCTGGTGGTATCTAGCATTGGGTATATGGGATCTGGTCTTTGTCTTGGGTCTAGGCTGGTTTTCTGATCGGTTCTTTATAGGTGTGGCTGCATCTAGTTGGCCAAAACTTGTTCTTGTTCTCTCGGCCTGAGTCCTCCATATGTGTATGTGTTCAATTTCAATTGAACTTAGTCGCTGGTTATTCCGATGGATGGATGGATGAATCATTGCATTTAATGATAGCGGACTCTGGATGAAGTCAGCGGCGGGCCATTGGAATGACGATGATGATGATGATGATGATGAGACGGAGACCCTTGGTCGCTGGCAAAGTGAAAACTCAACGAGCAGGAAATGCAAATTCGAAATTTCCCACTTGCATAGGCAATCTCTCCAGCTGCGGGGCCATTAAAAGTTGCGACCATGAAAATTGTGGGCATTGATAGATACGGTACGGGGCCACAGTGAGTTAATTTACTTTTTATTGTAATTAAATTAACACAGCATAGCTGAAGACGTAAACGAAGAAGAAGCCGCAGAAGCAGAACAGCTGCATAATTAGGCGAAGAAAGTACATTTCAGGCTACACACACTTCGTGACTTTTACGGCCGTAAAAAGAGAACTCCAATTCATTTCGCTCCAAGTTCACAGGCACGGTTCAGACATGCCGCTGACATAGAATCAGAATAGTGGCGGAGTCGGAGTCGCAGATGAGACCTTATTTGATTGGACGTGAGCCGAATAAATTGCTCTTAAAAACCATGTCACATATTTACTTGGCCCCCACATTTTGCACTGGGAAAAATAACTGACACCTAACATTGCTCATTCCCCCCAAGAAGGCTAGTCGTGTAGATTTTGTTTGTATTTCAAACAGCGAAATTAAATGGAATTCTACCAATTTGATGTTGATTTCTGCGCAACTCGAAGATGAGAAATGTTCAATAATAATAAAGTGTGATTATTAAGAAATCTCTTACCACAAAATAGTACACTCTTCGACCAAGCTAAGACATTTTCGTTGAGTGTGGAATTGGCGCCCATAAGACCCAGTTGCTGTGTGTCTTTGGGTCTGTGGGTGTGTTCGGGAATTTGGCCAAATAAGCCCGTCTGTCGCATTTTTATGCATGCAATGGCAACGCAGGGAAAAATTGCCATTTTTCTGTTTTCGTTCGGTTTGCCATGGAATTTATGTCAATTAGCCTGGTGGCACCACACGTGTTTCCGTGGAGGCGGAGGAGTAAATGGGAAGCGGCGGGATCGGCATTGGCATGCAAATTTTTACCCACAATTGTTGGCCACTTTCACAAGTCTTTCGCAATACAGGAAAGTGTTTTGTTTCGACTCGGTTTTAAGTCGTGTTGGGGGGGGAGAGATTTGTTTTGGTTTTCAGCTCGGCGTTAATTGCCTGTAAAGATGCCCGAAACTGTGGCAAAGTTTCGTATTCCGTTTGGGCAATTAATAAAACTGACCTTGCCTGAGTTTTCTAACCGCAAAACTGAAAACTGAACGCTCAACGCTGAAGCGCTGGAAACTGAAAGCCGATCCGAACCGCTGAAATACGCTGAATTGAGACCACCACTGTGGTATTGCCGGTGGTTTCGGTGGTGGGGGCTATGCAGCCATGACGAATATTCGTTGACGGCATGACATTAGCATTAGACTTTTTGGGGTCACAGTCAGCGGAATTCTTGTGCTCGCATTTCTGCCAGCTCGTCGGTTAACTCATTTCTGGTTATGCCCCTGCCGCGGATATTGCCCAATTTGATAGCGATTTGTAGGCCAGATTCATTAGTTTGCTCACAAAACGGGTCAGGTCCAGCGGCTTTGGTTTGCCATTAGTCAGTGTTTAATTAATCATTTTTTCTTCTTGTTCTCGCACCATTTGTTGACAGCAGCTTGTGAGGTATATTAAATCAATCAACAGCTCAGCGGCTTGGAAAAATGTTAGTAACCAGAAACGGACGTATCAAAAGATGTCATACTAAACATTATTTTTCATGACCATTTTTTCTCGCTGTGCACCCATTCACCTGCTGGGCCTGGTGCCCATCTCTGCCCGAATTTCGTCGTTTCGACGTTTACCCACTCATAATCAATTTACGCAGCCGAAACTTTCACAAGTCGCAGAGCTGTGGCATCTCGAAGAATTCCTCGCTGCGTGCTCGTCTGCTCTTTGACTGACTGACTGACTGACTAACTGAGCGACTGTCGCTCATCCGCCATGGAGGCCAGTGGTATAACATGAGCATCTATCGCACAACGTGGCCAGCAATTTGCATACTGGCTTTTGCCGGCCAGCAGCGACAACGATTGGGCACAAAAAAACGTGCTAAAAATCAAACAAAAACCCCAACGAAAATCTCTGGAACCCGTGTGTTCAATTAACACGCAAACACACTCTCAGAAAACAAGTCGTCTCGGATGCCTTTCCTCCCAAGGCATAATCACAAAAAAAAATTTCATCTTTTTCGAACCGGACGACGAGCAAGTTCAACAAACCGCTTTGTCGTCGGAATGGAGCGAGGAATGTTGGCCACGGGCTGCCGATCATTTAATTTGTTTATTATTAATTTGCATCTGGCTATGGCATTAGTCAGCTCTGGAAATCGGCTCTCGTTGCCCGCCCCTTTTGCCGGCCACGCCCTTCTGCCAACTGCATATTTCTGTTGGTCCTGAGTAGAGTATTTCAACTTTTTGGCGCTGCAAATGTGTCTAAATATATCTGCATACGTGATTCGGTCGGGTTTTTGGTTTAACACATCTGTGACTTGTCATTCTGCGGTTTCTTTTAGAATTTTGTGTGATTTTTAGTGATTCACAGGGGCATTAAATACTTATTTAATGGAAAGCATCCTATACAATCAGGGGCTCACATCTTTATTTCTGTGTGCGTTCTTAAGAATCTTAAGAACAATGAGAAGAATTCCAAAATTATCAAGAAAATCTCGGTTGAAAACAAGTTTTCAACATTAATTATCCAAATTTTTTTAATTGGTTCTTATTTTCTTTTTTAATTGACAATTAACTGTTTATAATATGATGGTTTTTATAATTTTATAAATTAATTAAATATTTAAAAAAGGTAAATTAGGCATAAACTTTCTGATTTCTTTGATTTAACCTTATGCTCCACTAATTTATGCTTTTGTCTTTTCTTATTATGTTGACTTTTTCCCAGTTAAATAAAACTTTCTGACTTTAAGTGCATGCCAGCTTCGTTGTGTATGCAGTTTCCCCTTCTTTAATAATCGCAAATTACAAAACTGCAACTGTGACCCACTTTGAGGCAGTCGCAAAATATTTTGTAGGCATTTATCATACGCCCCGTGTGCCACAGCAGCTACAAATTATGCCACAAGAGTTTCACTTTCACAGCGAGATCTTAGCTGGCTAGTGGTTTTCCCAGTCCCTCAGTTAGTCACTTGGCCACTTAGTCAGTTCGTCAGGCTGTCAGCGGCAATCGGGTGACCGCTTTTGATATGGGAGGGAGGCTGACCCACCTCTTCACCTGTTGACTGCACGTCCAGGGAACAAGTTTTGGCCCAGTGAAATGAAGAGCCCCAGCAACCCAATTTAATTGGCTTTTGCGTGGGAATGGAAATGGACAATGCTGGAGCTGGAGTTGAACCGCAGGTCAGGTCTCGTTTGCAGCTCAATCACTCGCACAACTCGCAATCTTTCAAGTGCCATGCCACAAAAGCCTGAACCAAGAGAGAGCAACAAATTGTTATGGCCGGGGACCACTTGAAAGCCACTTGGGCGCTCTCCATTAAATCATAAAATGTGCGCACAAGCCGGCGATCAGTGACCGAAAAACCGGAGGAGGAACCCCACTTGTCGTGGTCGTCGCAGCTCGTGTCTAACTGCAGTTTTGCATCAATGGTCATGTGAGTGCAACTGCAGCAACTGCAACAGCGAACGGTTCTCGAGTTGTCAACTGACGCATGTATCGCTAGATTCTCCACATCGTGGCCAACGGGAATGCAGACTGACAGCAACGGGACTCCGCCGTCTGCATACAGCAACATCTTGGCCAAGTCAGGCGACAACCAACAGACGACAGCTGGCTGGCAATTGGCCTAATCGGCCAATAGAGTGCTAAGCTATTGCCAATAACCGTTGGCCCATTACTTAGCGCATTGTGACTTATTCACACCAGCCAGCAGCAACAGCAGCCGGCCTCGTTGACAGGCAAATATCCGCTAGCTGCGGCTTTAGTTTCTGTCCGATCTGACCGATCATGCAACGATCGAGCGACCCAATTGGCCGTAAGCCACCATAAGCTAATCGAGACTGTGATATAATTCCGGCCAGACTGCAGTTGCAACTGCAGCGGAACTTGCCTGGATTTTGGCCACAGCTGCGTCCAGTTTTTTTTTTTTGCCGACATTCGAGAACGGCAATCTGATAAAGGCGGCTAAGGCTTGGCCAGCAGCAAACAGTTAGGTGCGGAATGCCACCCAAAAGCTAAGAAAAAAAAAACAATAAGCAACTAATACCCAAAAGTCATGAGAACTAAACAATCAAATTTTTATATGTTCCACTTATTTTCATTAAGATTAAAGTTATCGCAACGTAACAACACGGAATTTTTGGCAATGTCAACATTGCACTTTATTAAATTCTAGAACGTGCTGAAGCAGAAGTTTTCAGCTTTGTTTATGTTGATAAGGTGCTTAACAGCTTAGTAAGCAATCTTAAGTTACAAAACCCCAACAACGTATTGCACTAGATCTCCAAAAAGTTAAACAAAATGCTTATTGGTGTACCTGTGTAAGTAATAATCTTTCAAAAGTGTTGTGTCATTTAAACAAACAATTGAATCAATCAGTGGTAATTTTTTACCCACTCAATTACTAATATACACAAAATAATGAGCTCGTTTTTGATAGTTTATAATGCAAGTGCGAGGCTTTAGCTAAAAACTAATAGTCACTTTAATCATTTCTTCACTTTCCTTCGCTGTCAGCTGTCGGTTTTTAGCCGCCACTCGCAATGTTTTTGCTTCACGCACTTGTGCGAACAATGGACATAGATATATAGATACGCGTACTGCGAGATACTTAGATATCGGCTGCCGCGTCACCGGAGCATCGTGATCGCATAAATCAATGCCGCTGTCTTGGTCGCAGCCGTATCATTGCCCCCAATACCATTCATTCATTACAAAGCGACGCTTTTAAATGCCGAACATCTCTTTTTCTTTACGGCCCATATAGACATTGCCCAGTTTGCAGTGTGAGTACACTGGGAGAAATAACGAATGTAGGAGTTTCCAAATGAGAGAGAATTTACGAATGATGGAAAAATGTGAATTGAATTCTATTTGGAAGGAAATCACATCTGAATCTGAATATATCATGAAAGATACATATAAAGCATATACCTTAGAATGCTAGTTAGATAGCAGATAGTTTTTAGTGCATATGGTAAGTACCACTATCGGAGACTGCATATCTGTGTAGGCATCTTGCCGCGGGTGATGGGATGCCTGAATTGTATCAGGCACTCTCGCAGGTATTAAGGCCCCCTTAGCTGACTTCCACTTTCACTCGGTGTGAGCCAAGTGCTGGGCAAAAGCTGAAACCAGGCAAAAACGGTTACGGCCACGGAAAAAAGCAGAGGCACATAATTGTATGAGGGAAAGAAATGATAATAATAAACAAAAACGAGCTGGCAGACAAGCCAAATCGAGTAAAATGCGTTGAACGGCGAGGAAAATCCGTTTATGCGATTATGCCACAAGTGGTGATTTTAATTAAAGCGAATTTAACACGCAATTAAAAGTGTTAATACACAAGCTGCAACAGTGTTTAAAATCGTATAGTTATCTCTTAGTAGATACAATAGATGGGCGAAAGCATTGCCGTAATCCGAGTGCCAAGCTTTCTTCTTCTGGGCACCGCCCCTCAATCCCAGTACCAATCCCAAGACCCCAAACCCAAATCCCAATCTCAGCTTCACTTTCTGCGACTGTCTAGTGAAGCTTGCCATAACGAATATGGTTTGGAGCTTGGAGTTGGATGTGGACGTGAATGTGAAGTATCTTACCACTCACTTTCGCCGCACTCGTAGAACACTTGAGCAGTTACCATACGTAATTTCTGCGGCTGGCAAAACGGAAATCCGCACGGCTCGCTGCACTGCATCCATTTGGCGTCCACACAATCCGGCGACAGCAGTTGCATTAGTTTGTTTGCCTTTCGTTCGCTTAACATTGCATAATGCTGCCGAGCAAACATTGGTTCATTTGCATGGATTTTTGCTACCTTTTTTTTTCGGCGGGCATTGGCAATTAAAAACCCAGAGGCCGTGTCCAAATGAGCTGCGCTTTGTTCTACCGCCCGGTGTTTTGGATTTCCTCAAGATACGGAGCTGGAAATCTGAAAGACAACACCCGATTAGCTAGCATTGTCTTGGTGGCTTTTTGTGCACCTGTTCGGATTAAGACTCACAAAAAATATATATGATATTGCACAACTACAAAAGAACCCATGGGTAGTAAGTTAATAAATACAGCACAGACATTATTTTTTTCTGATTTATTTATTATGAAAAGTAGATAAAGTATCTATCAAATTTTCGAAAAGGTCTTTGTTAGGGTGTCTTAAGTTCGCCTCGCCTCATATACGACACCATTTCCGCTTTTGTCATGACAATGGTTGTGAATATGCGACTGCGACTCCGATTCCGAATCCAACTTCGACTCCAACTGGCGCTGCGTGTGGATATGTGTGGGCATTGTCATTAGGCTAATTCCCGCCAATTATGAGTAATAATAGCGCAGCCATTCTCGCGTCATTCTTGACCCACTTTAAGTCGGAATTAGCTTAATATTTTGGCCCGAACTCTCTAACCCGATCCGTGTGCTTTCCGGCAGATCATGGAGCTGAGCAACTTTTCGAGCGGCAAGAAGATGTCACGCGAGGAGCGCCGCTACTCGGTGCCCCACGGACCCAATACCCCACTGCCACCGGCGGCATCCGAGGATCTGCATGCCTGGTCCATCTACAGGTGAGTGATTGAGTGGTTAACGGTGGAGGAACCCCATTTCGAGAACTGGGTGTGGTCACTGGAGGAACAGCAAGGGGGAGTAGCTGGGGTAACCACTGGCTGGCAGCCGCACCTGCCCATCGAAGTTTTGACGGTTGATTTAACCGCAGTGGACGGAAGTTCAAATGCCATAAATGGCTAATTGAAGAGCCCACGGCCAAGCCCACCAATCATGTCCAGCTGACCGCAACTGCAGCCGCCCAGTGCAGCTCTCTATGACGCTTTCCATCCTCCACAACGAGCAATACAAATACCCCCATCCCATCCCATCCGTAGGCAAAACCTGAACTCTGACTTCACCGATTCAGCTCTGGGCTCGTCGGACAAATCACCGCTGCCATATGGAAACTTCCAGCTACGCGATACCACAGTTCAATCAATCTTAAACCATCCGCGCTACGGACCCAAGTGAGTAATCTCATACATTATTTAAATAAACAATTATTAAGCATAATCAAGCGTTAATAGTTCCGGACTATGTATGATCTCAGCACTTGAGAATTTCGGTTACGTACAAAAAACACATTAATTGAATTAGCTATACCTTTATATATTTAAGCATAAGATTTAAACGTTATCACCATACTATATATCCGACCATACCTAATCCTTTCAGATCTCCCTTGGGCTCAAATATGTACACATACTTGAAGTTCGGACTGCCGCGCGTCTTTCCGCCAAATGCTGGATCGCAGCGATCGCATCGTCCCGGTCCGGGTCCGGGTGCGGGACCGGGTCATGGCCATGGTGGTTCCAGTGCCCTGGGCGGAGTGCGAGGACGAGTGAACCGCGCCTTTCGGGATAGCTCGGGTGCACCGGCTGGAGCCGGGAGCAGTGGCTACGATAGCAGCGACAACGAGACGACCCGCAGTCGGGTGCCGCCCAATCTCCGGAAGTATCGCAGCGAGTCCGACTTCCGTGCCATCGGCGGCATGCCGCACTCGCGTCCTGAGTCGCGGGCTCAGATCGGAGGAGGCGGTGTCCCGATGGCTGCCCTGCGGCAGGCAAACAGCCGAGCAAGCATCGCGGTGGGTCAGCACCACCATCAGATGCAGCAGCATCAACAGCAGTACGGGAAGCACTACGGTCACAGATCGCACAGCGAGGCGGATCTTCTGGGGGCCGGATTGAGCCAGGTGGATGGCGGCGGTGGTGGGATGGGCTACGACTATAACGAAGCCCGACTGTACGGCAGCTCCAGGCAGTACGGCAATGGAAACGGTCACAACCCTGGCAGCAGGAAGCAGTCGGGCATGGGGCTGATCTACCCAAACATCCAGGTGCACTGCCTCGATGTGAATCCCTGCCTGCGCGGTGTGTCGATGCAGGCCAAGGCGGGGGATCTGTTCGCCATCATGGCCACATCGCAGAGGGAGGGAAGTGCCCTGGCCGAGTGCTTGGCGGGATTGACTGAACGTCTGGGTGGGGAGATCCTCATCAACGGACAGCAGGTTAGTCGACGTGGACTGCGGGAACTCTGCAGCTATGTACCGGCTCTCGAGGTCTCCTCCCTGGATCCACGGATGAGTGTCCAGTGCACCCTCAATTTCCATGCCGCGCTCAGAGGTCCCATTGATCGCAGTGATCTGGAGGAGCGCATGGATGTGCTCATCGAGGATTTGGGGCTGAATACGGTGCGTGCCTCCAATGTGTCCACATTGACCCACTCGGAGAAACAGCGCTTAAGCGTGGCCTGCCAGCTGCTGGCGCAGTCGTCGCTGCTGATTCTGGATCAGGTGACCAGCAACATGGATATCTTTGACACATTCTTCCTGGTGGAGTACCTGCGCCAGTGGTGCAGCGGTGGTCGCATTGTGATCATGACGCTTCAGCCTCCCACCTTTGAGATTCTATCCATGTGTTCCGGCGTTCTGCTGCTCTCCGGCGGAAGGACCGTCTTCTCCGGCAGTCGAGCGGATCTACCACGACACATGGGCGAGCTGGGCTATCCATGTCCGCCATTCAAGAACCCAGCGGACTATTACTGTAAGTAACTAGTGATTGAGTGCAGCTCGAATGGGTAATCATTTGTTCTTCTCTAGTGGATTTGGTCACCCTGGATGACCTTTCAGCGGCCGCCATGCTGGAGTCCTCGGCCCGCATTGAATCGCTGGCCAACGCCTGGGATCAGATTAACTCGGAGCCCCCATTAGCTGCACCGCCCGCCTCATTGCCCAATTTCACAATGAAGGCTGGCTTCTTTGGTCAGATCAGCGCCCTGATCAAAAGATTTGCCGGCTACAAGCAGCCGGGATCACTGCTCACCTGGATCAGCAAGCTGATCGCCGCCGCAGTCCTCTCCCTTTTCATTGGCTGCATCTTCTGGGATGTACCCGCTTCCGATCCACAGCTGAGCTACCACGATCGCTTGGGATACCATCATTGCGTCATGGTGCTAGTCTACTGGCCACTGGTCATGCTCACCATTCGCGACACGCAGGAGGATCGCCGCCATGCGGAGCGAGACATACGCCTGGGACTCTATACGCGCAGTCTTTATATCATTGTACAGGTATGATACGATTAGATATGATATAATATGTAACCAGTTTTCATGTATCATAATTAAATCCATTATATTGTATTTGGTCTGTTTTTAGAGTCTCCTGGGCCTGTTTCCCAGCCTCTGCATCTGGCTCGCCTACTTGCTTCCTGCCCACAGCATGGCGGGACTTTACACATATTCCAACAGCAGCGATACGGGCATATACCTGTATATGGGTAAGCTATCTTGGACACCACCTCCCACTTTCCCCTGGTTAATACTCCCATTGATTCATAGGCTACATGCTGCTCTACTTGACGCTCATTCAGACATTGGCACTGTTCTGTGCCCACCTGCTGCCCTGCAAGGTCTCGGCGAGCATTGTCAACGGGCTCATCAGCCTGGCAGTGGCGGCAGTGGGTGGCTACCTGGTGCATCCCCAGAACCTGGCCCAGTTCTGGTCCTGGTTGCAATTCGTTTCGCCAGAACGTTGGCTGCTGCCCGTTCTGGTGCAGGATGAGTACAGTGCCGAGACGTTGTCTAACTCCGCAGGACTGCAGTTGTGCCGAAATAAGCAGGTTGGTGTGCTCCCTTCTAAGGGATTCTCATGGCCATGACAAAAATTAAACTCATATAATTGCCCAATTTCAGGTGCAGCACCAGGAGATTATTGTGCAACAGCCCTGCCCGCCGCCCAACGGCACCCAAGTGCTAGTCGACTTCGAGCTGCTGCCCCAGCAGCACGTGCTGGATCCCACGCCCACCTATGACCAGACCACCTCGGTGGCTTTGGTTCTGGGTTCGGTGCTCGTCTTTTGCGTCACCTTCATCGTCTTTTTGTGCAATTGTCGCGGCGCCTGTCGAAGGAAGCGTAGCCGTTAGGCAGATACCGTGACTGGGAGGGGAGCTGGCCAGGATCTGGAGTTTAGATGGCACAGGCTACCGAACTGTACATTCCATAGAAACTAATTCTTGAAATAAATAGTGTTTAGTCGAGGCAGTGTTCGTTTAACTAACTAAAGGCAAGTGGTTTTATTGAGCTTGGAATGGTCATAAGGCAGTTTGATGGGGTTTGATTAACAGGGTGTTTCTATAAAAATACTTAAAACGCTACAAATGTTATCAAAAATATTTCAAATACAACTACAATTATTTCAGATATGTAATTTTGCTACATATTTAAAAATGCCTTTCTACGTAGGTTATAGATTTCAGTTTAGAACGTAAATCAAATTAACTGAATTGAGAATTATTTACAATTCTCTTATGTATTCGACTTGAGAAGTTGGGATTTAAAGTTGAACTTTATGGAAATCAAAGAAAGAGCTTAAAAACTGGGAATGAATCGTATACTCAAGAGTGTGTTGAACCTAATGGTGGAACAATCGCAGATTGGTATGGGCCATGATGATACCGTGCTCATCGCAGGCGGCAATGACACCAGCATCATTGGTGGATCCTGCGGGACTGGCTATGTAGGAGACGCCGCTCTGAAAGAATATTTGGGCAATTTAAAAAAAGAAGCTCAAAAATACTAGCTAACTAACTCACCAGGCTAGCGCGATCGATATTATCACGGAAGGGGAAGAAGGCATCGGATCCCAAGGCCACGCCACTCAGCTGCTTTAACCATTCCACTTTTTGCTCACTGGTCAGTTGGGCTGGTGCCTTATCGAACCTATATAGAGAAGAGTGTGGTTAGGGTCTGCAAATATGTGAAAAATCTCTACAACTTACATTCCCTCGAACTGCGACAAAGGCATGTCCTTGCCCACAGTTCCGTTTACGTAATTGTCGATTGCATTAGAGATCTCCGCCCGCTTCACACCAGCCTTGAACTTCATGCCGGCCACGCTGGGATGCTGACGCAGCCACCAGTTGTCCGCCTTCTCGCCCGCCAAGCGGGTGCAGTGAATCCTCGACTGCTGGCCGGCACCGATGCCCACGACCTGGCCATCGCGGGCGTAGCACACGGAGTTGCTCTGAGTGTACTTCAAGGCAATGGTGGCCACGATCAGATCCCGCACAGCCACCTCGGGCAGAGGACCACGCTTGCTCACCACATTGGAAAAGAGCGAGGCGTCGATGACAGCATCGTTGCGCTTCTGCTCCAGCGTCAGACCAAAAATAGTCTTGCGCTCCACCGCGGAGGGTTCGTAGTTGGGGTCCATCTAAAAGTATTAAAATTTAAACTCAATAATCAAGGACAGATGACCTTAAAGCATCAATCCTACCTGCAGTATACAGTAGCCGCCATTCTTCTTTTTCTTCAGGATCTCCAGAGCTTCGGGCTCATAACCCGCGGCAATAATACCATCGGACACCTCTCGCGAGATTATCCTGGCCGTCACAACATCGCACACATCAGAGAGGGCCACAAAGTCGCCGAAGGAGCTCATGCGGTCGGCTCCACGGGCACGAGCATAGGCCGTTGCCAGAGGTGTCAACTGCTCGTACAGATCATCCACCATGCACAGCTTGGCCTGTGCCGGATTTAGAGGCACTCCAACAGCCGCACCCGCTGGAGAAACGTGCTTAAAGCTGGTGGCCGCCGGCAGCTGCAGAGCCTTCTTCAGTTCCCTAACCAACTGCCAACCGTTGAGGGCGTCGCACAGGTTGATAAATCCCGGCGAGGCATTGAGGACCGTCAGTGGAAGCTTGGCCAGCTGCGTGTAGAGCTGAGCCGGCTTCTGGTGGGGATTCATGCCATAGCGCAACGGTAGCTGGGACACCCCAGATCCATACTGTTTCCTGAAGTAATCTGAGATGGCATCATCGTAGGTGGCGGTGTGCGTGAATGCCTTGAGAGCCAGAGCCTGACGCGTCTCCACGGTGGTATTCCCCGAAGCCTTCAACTCCGACAGGACACGATCATAATCCACTGCTTCGCAGACAACTGTGACTCGCTGGTGATTCTTAGCAGCCGCCCGGAGCAGAGTAACGCCTCCAATATCGATGTTCTCCACGGCATCGGCCAGCGTAACATCAGGCTTCGCTACGGTGCTGGCGAAGGGGTACAGATTGCAGACCACCAGCTGGATAAGATCGAAGCCCTGCTTGCGCATGTCAGCCAGATCAGAGTCGGTGGTGCGGGAAAGGATTCCAGCATGCACAGCCGGGTGCAGCGTCTTCACACGTCCACCGAGCATCTCAGGTGCTCCTGTAATCTCCGAGACATCCCTCACCTTCAGGCCAGCGCCACGCAAGCTAGTTGCAGTGCCTCCACTGGCAACCAGGTCAAAGCCCAGTGCCACCAAACTCTTGCCCAAGTCGAGCAGGCCCGTCTTGTCCGACACACTGAGAAGAGCTGGGGAAGATATAGCAATTTTAGATAATCCACGAGAAAGGATCCTGTCAGACTTACCAATCTTGCTGGAGCTCATGGTTGATGATTGGTTTCTCTAATTGCGTCTGAACCGCTGGGCAACTGAAATGCAAATGAAAGACGAGATCAGTCAGTGGGCGATGGCGATTGTGTGGGCTGGTTGTTCGGTGCACAAACATGTTTACGCGTTTTCGCTTTTCTGGCTAGGCAACGACCTCCCCTGCGGTCTGTGGTCCCCATTAGCGAGGTGTAGGGTTATCAGATACTCCTCAAGCCGCTTGCATCAGCAGCAAAACGGTGGGATTGAGATTCAAAACAACAACAAATGACTCAAATTTACGTAGGTTCATTTATTGCCAAGCCGCGTCTAGTGTTACATTGCCTTATCAGTATCATTGACTCGGCTGGGTGGTGGCTGAGTCTCCGCCTTTCCTGCCTCCTCTTTCTCCTCCTTTTGCTTCTTCGCTAGATCCGTTGAGAGCATTGTTTCGTGATCCCTTTGCCGCTTGCGCTGTCCCTCCTTTCTTCGCTTGTGTTTGTTGGACTTCATATGCAGTCCCCATTGGTACTCCCCAACGAAATGCCGTTCGCATATTTGACAAAAATGGCTAGTCTCCTCATCCAAATCCGCTCCAGGATGCTCCCGCTTGGCCATTGGTAGTATCTCGCAAGCCTCTTCGTTTCGATAGCTTTCTATGATGGTCTCTGCCCGCTTGTAGACTGCCACCTGCCAAGCTGACACATCACTGGTGTCCAGTTCGTAGAGATCCGGCACTTGACGATCTTTGCTGGCCAGGAATCGATTGTTGATCCACTTCAGCTGCTTCTTTGAGTATCGGCGAGTGACTAACTTTAGTTCTTCGCAACAATTGCGTAGGAGTTCCAAGCCATCTGGAAGACCTTCTTCTTTCAGTTTTTCTGGGCCTGGCAGCTTGTAACTATGGGTTTTGAGGTACTCCTCTATCTTTTCGTCCTGCTGCTGGTCGTACTTGATCAGATAGGGAATAAACTCCTTGTAGCCAATCGTCTGCAGAACTCCCGACGTATAGGCTTGCACAGTGGTAGCATGGTGGGCATTGTGAAACTGTCGTAGTTCAGGGAGCAGCCCTTGGGCCAGCATGCCATCTACGCGGGAATCCAATCGCTCGTTTAGAACATCCTGCTGGCAACGCAACCAAAGGAGAACGATGTGTGGATAGCGAAGGGGTCCACCCAGGCGGTTTCCTCCCGGCTGTGCCCGCTGTTCCGCCAGCATCTGGCTCAAAGTCTGCCCGGTGCTCTGATACACTTCGATAGCCCGGATGATCTTGCGCCGGTTGTTGGGGTGAATACGGTTGGCACTACCTGCGTCGATCTTGGCAAGGTGCTGATGCAGCTCGAGGGTGGACAAAGCATTCAGTTCGGCATCCTTAAGATGCTCCCCCGAATGTTTGCCTTCGTCCGGCTTGACATCCGAGTCAACCAGAATATCCCAAAGTAGGGATTCTATGTAGTAATTCGTGCCGCCCACCACAATCGGAGAAGTGTCCTTGGCGAGCAGGCGCTCCACAATGGGCAGTGCTGCGTTACGAAAGTGAGTGACTGTGAAGGGTTCGGCCGGTGTGGCCACGTCCAGTAGATGATGTCGTGCCCGGGACTGCTCCTCCTTGGTTGCCTTGGCGGTGGCGATGTCCAGGTGGGTGTAAACCTGCATGGAGTCAGCGCTGATTATTTCTCCTCCGAAGCGTTCGGCCAGTTGCAAAGACAGTTTCGTCTTTCCGGTGCCCGTGGAGCCCAGGACTACAATTAGCGGCACCTTTCGAATCATTTCCACTTATTGCGAGTGAATTTAAGTCAATTAAGGCAAATAAAACCCACACGTTTTGAGCACGTGTATTCCGATGGGGACCGAACCACTTGTTGCCGTCAGCTGTTTTTTGTGCTTACAAGTAATTGGTATTCTGTTTGCAATTGGCGTATATTAAGTTAATTATTTGCTAAAAAATAAACCTATTTTGATGCATAAAGTGATTGTTTAAACTTACAAATCGAAAAATAATGGTAGAGTTTTAAAGGGAAATAGTGGAACCACACAAAATTCTGCCGGAATATACAAGCACCGCGTTGCCAACTACTCTGTTGATAAGCGAGCCAATGTTGCCCTAAGAAATTCATAATGGGCGGGAATTTTAAACTGATTTTAGGTTGTAAGGAATTGTATATAAAAACCAAGTTTTTTAAACTTTTAAGATTACAAAATAAGAATCAAATTAGAATTATATTTTAGTACAAATTCGGAACTCAGATAAATTAAGATAAAAACGGAACTCAAAAGTTTAATTAAAGGCACTGCATGATTTGCTTAAGAATATGCAATTATTATATTTTTTATATAAATATAATGAATAATTCTTTATTTTTAATTTGTTGTTTTTAGATATCCTCGCGATACATCGCATCAATGATTGCACAAAATTTGGGCCATCCCTATGCGCTCGTGTCATCTCTAACGCGTACGCGGTAGTGTGGCCGAAGCAGCGCCCAGTTTCAATCCTGCACGGGCAGCTAGTATCGTATATCTTTCGTGCATTTCTTTAATTTACCTGCAGTTCCGTTCCGAATAACAAAACTGGATCAATCAGTTTGATTAAATTTGGAGTACTCGCTGTCACAGCGGAACACAGGGCAGGCAGAAACCTCTGGTGCTCGTACACTTTTATTATTTGCCGCACCGTGCGACTTTCACTTTTTACAATTCGCACAAGAAGAACAACAACACCAGAAACAAAAACAGCAACAACAAGGGCGGCCAGCAGCAACAACAAAAAAAGAAGAAACGAAGGCAAAGACGAAGACGAAGAGCGATGAGTGTGAAAAATACCAGAGCGGACAACATCAGGCCACAGAGTGCAGCGAGAATTGTTTAAGAATCGGTGGGTTGCACGGCAAATGCAAAGCAAAATAACAATAACAAACCAGCACAACAGGGCCGCCTGTGTGTGTGTGCGTGAGCGGTAGAGGGTGTGTGTGTGTGTGCGTGTGCGTGTGCCCGTGCGTGTGTGCTCCAGCGAGAGTGCGAGTGTGTGCGTGAGTACATTGAGTACATTTCGGTGCCCCCAAAAACTTTGTGTGTGTACGTGGTTTGGATTGAATTCGCTGTCGAATTGGGTCAATTCGCAGAAATCCACCATGGAGAGCAGGACCCAAATGAATCAGTCGAACCAGCAACAGCAGCAGCAGAGGAATCGCCTGCCCTCCTCGCCAAGTCCACCGCTGAGTGTGGTCAGTCTCACTGGCGGTCCGAATGCCAACACAACCTTGATGGGCCTTGAGCACGATGCAGTGCCCTCGTCGCAGCTGGGCAGGAACAACAACAACGGAGGTGGCCACCATCGGAGTCACAGCATTACCAATGCAGCGACCACATCACTGGCGAATCTTCTGGACGGATTTACAGCGCGCGTCTCCACAGCGGTGAGTGTGGCAGGTGGTACTAACATGCTAATGGACCGGAGCAGCCAAAGCGCCGCCAGCACACCAGGATCAACCCATTCAATAGCCAGCCTCACCAGCATGGGCTCACTGGGCACCACGGCCAATGCCCTGTACTCCTCCATCGGCAGTGCACTGAACTCCATCACCTCACCCATACAGGCAGCTGCTGCGGCGGCCACGGCTACAACCACAGAGGTGGTGGTGGCGGCCGCCTCTGTGATCACCAACCACCTCAGCTCACCCACCAGCGGCACTCCGCCCCACGGCCTGGATGTAGATGAGGGCGACGACGAGTGCGACGACTGTGAGGAGGACGAAGACGATCCGGTGGACAACGATGGACACATTGCCGCCCCCACGCCGAACAAAAGCTGGGCCGAGAACAAGCAAGTGGTGCAGGAGATACGCAAGAAGATGTGCAACCTGTCCTCCATGGTGCCCACCAATGTGCAGTTCCGCCACTTGTCAGATGGACGTGCCAGGTGCTACTTCCTCGGCACTCCGCCGCAAAGCTGGGAGACTACGCTGCTCTTTGCCGACATTAACCTAACGCAGTCGGAGGAGCAGCAGTTATTGGTGCAGCGACTGGAGGGGATTGCATCTGATGAGTGGAGTCCCACTATGAATGCAGGATCCCCCACCAGTAGCGGCCACCAGCCAGCGTTTCTTTTCAATTCCCTGCCCAGGCCTAGGTATGTTAACAATCGTTGTATGCTTGAGACAGTACTAAGGAATTTCCCAACTTGGATAGACTCCCATGGAGTCCACTATTACAGCAACCCATTCAAAGTAGTGGGGGCAGCGGAGGCAGTGGATCGGCCAGTCCCTATGCTCGGGAGTATCAACTACTGCAGGAGCGCAAACGCCTCTCAACCTGGGGCATTACCAGCTACGAGTTACACAAGCCCTCGGGAAAACTGGTATTCCCCTGCTTCAACGACCTATATCAATGCCTGGACACAGGATACAATGTAAGCATTACAAAAAATTCCATTGTTCCTTACTTACTTCCTTTCTATCGACAGTCTGGGCTGCTGTTTCCCACGCAGCTACGCACCTGCCCCCAATGGACGGCTCTGGATCCGCAGATTTGTCCACAGAACTCCGACATGATAGCCTACATCAGTGATTGCGATCTGTTTGTCACTCACACGCTCAGTGGGCACGAAAAGCGCCTCACTTACACGTCCACCGGGCGGCATTCGTATGTGGACGATGCATTGAGTGCCGGTGTGCCCTCTTACGTGATGCAGGAGGAGTTTAGCCGCTACCAAGGCTTCTGGTGGCAGCCACATTCCAATGACGGTATCTACCGCATTGTCTACGAGGAGGTGGATGAATCTGAGGTCTCCGTGTACACGTTTCCATCATCAACGGCAATGCACGGCAGGGTAGACGAGTACCGCTTTCCCCGCACCGGTAGCCCAAACGCCAAGTCCAAGCTCAAGCTGGTTCAGTTCGTACTGAACGAGGCACTGCAGGTCAGCGAAATTGCCATCAAGGATCTGCCCTACTCCCTGTTGGCTGTTTTTAGCTGGTTAGAGTACATTGTACGTGTCGGCTGGACACCGGATGCTAAATAGTAAGTATACCCCTGAATGTGAAACATGTTGCAACCAAATAATTCTGAAATATCTAATAATAAGAAAAAGTTCTTTCGCCTCTATGGAAGCTTGCCAGAAGTTAAATTATAATTGACTGTGCATTCTTTTCACTTGCCAGCGTATGGGTTCAAGGACTGGATCGAAAGCAGCAGCGGCTGGACGTAATCCTTATTCCACTGGACAACTTCTGCGAGTCCTACAGCAGTCAGGTTTCAACGCCGACCGACTCAATAGGCGACCACAGCTGGCGCAGCCTGTACAGTCGCACAATCACGCCACTGCAGGTTATATACACGGAACGCTCGGATAGCTGGATTAATGTGCATGATATGCTTCACTTCCTGGATCTGACGGAAACAAGCGTCACCTTCTTGTGGGCATCTGAGGAGACTGGTTTTCGTCACCTTTATTTGGTGACCGCCAGCTTGTTGTTGAGCCAAGCAAATGGACAGCCAGATCCCGGATCCGTTGGCGCGCAGCCCAGTTTCGTGGATCTATCGGCACTGCAACCGCGCATCCTCAACAAGGTGGCCTTGACCAGCGGAGAGTGGGAGGTGCTGGCCAGGAATCTCTGGGTGGACAAGGCCAACAAGCTGGTGTACTTTGTGGGACTTCGAGATACGCCGCTAGAAAAACACCTGTACGTTGTGAGTCTGGAGCGGCCCGAACACATTCGCCTGCTAACGGAGCCAGGTTACTCATACCTCGTGGAATTCGATGATGTACGTATGATCACTGTCATTATCTAGCTAAAGTGAAAATATAATATTGTGCCCAAATAAGTATGCTATAATTTAGCATTTTAACGATCTTTTCCCAATTTTCTCACAGCAATGCAAGTTGATGCTGCTCGTTTACTGCAACATACAGCGGCTGCCCAGTTGCAAGGTGATGCGCGTTAACCAGACATGCTCGAACGGTGGAGTCAACGGCATTCAGATTTCACTTGTTGGCTATCTCCACGAAGGCGGAAAGCCGGAGCCGCAGTACTGTCCGCAAATTTTCTCGCCGCAGTTGCCGTCGGGAGATATCGTGTATGCCATGGTTTTCAAGCCGCACAATTTTGAGTTGGGTGTCAAGTATCCCACGGTGCTCAATGTTTACGGAGGACCCGAGGTGCAGACCGTGAACAACACATTTAAGGTAGGTTTCACAAAATACAGAGTTCTTTGTCTAACTTCGATGTAATTCTGTATTTTCTTAGGGAAAACATCAATTGCGGATGCATATGCTGGCCGCGCAGGGATATTGTGTCATCTGCATCGACTCTCGAGGATCGCGGCATCGAGGCAAGCGATTCGAAAGTCACATCCGTGGTCGGATGGGTCAGGTGGAGCTGACGGATCAGGTGGATGCGCTGCGGAGCTTGTCTGACCAGTTGGGCTACATTGACATGGATCGCGTGGCCATTCACGGGTGGTCATACGGTAAGTTATCTCGAGATAGGTGATTGACATTGTTATAGTGGGGTATTTCCCACAACTCTGCATACTATTTAATCTAATCAACAAGCAAGTCATTCTGAACTTGCAAGTACACAGACAGAATGAAGATGCCTTATCGGTTTATGAACGTTAAATTAATGCACTATAATGGTTACTTTCAATTGAGGGAACTGGGTAAAGGTAAAGGCATTGCAATAATTTCCATATGGTTGTCATTTCAACAGGGGGCTATCTTAGCCTGATGGGCCTGGTTCAGTATCCGAAAATCTTTAAAGTGGCCATTGCCGGAGCGCCGGTCACCAACTGGGAGTATTACGATACGGGCTACACGGAACGATACATGGATATGCCGCAAAATAACGAGGCCGGTTACTCAGCCGGTTCGGTGCTCGAATACGTAAACTCTTTTCCCGAAGAGTGAGTTCTTAAGCTGGTTCTTAAATTGTCAAATTTTCGAAACATTCATGTTTTCTTTTGTTCAGGGACAAACGCCTGCTGCTCATACACGGCCTGATCGACGAGAACGTGCACTTCTGCCACACCTCGCGTCTGATCAGTGCTTTGAACAAGGCAAACAAGCCGTACGAGGTGCATCTGTTCCCCGAGGAGCGGCATTCGTTGCGTAATCTGGAATCGAATAAAAACTACGAAACTAAATTACTGTCATTCTTGCAAAACTTATGAGATTCGTAAATGTCAACAGCCGAAACAAGATCGCCTGCTTAGGCAGTAAAACTAGACCCGCCCCACGCCCTCGTCCCTTTGCAATAGTTTTTTACATCATTGTCTTTGTTTTTATTTGAATTTTTGTTGTTCGAACTATTGTTTTTATTCGATAAAGAAAATGAGAGAAAACGAAATTTGTATCATATTTTTAGCATACTTAATTTATAAACGTACGCAGTTGTAAGTATAATGGAAAGTTGAATGAATGAAAGTTTACCTGCCACCCAATATTAGACTTCAGATCAAGACCAAGCAGCTTATTGTAATTAATTTATACTTAATGTTCTACAACACACGTCATATACTCTTAACTATGTTTTAATTGTGTTTGATATCCGCAAATGTACATTTTTCCTATCAGTAATTATAAGTTGTGTTTTAGTGCGTATGTACGAGTATGAGTGACTGTATGCGTGTTTTCCACAGAAACGGAAAAAAAAAACCTTAAACTTGTCATGCCTTTGGGGCAGGCCATCAATTAATGTTAGTTCTACGCATGCATATATATATATATATATATATATATTATATATCTCTTCGATAAACCTGACGCAAGTCGTATGCATACTTGATTGAGTTCTTAGAAACCCGCGTTTGGCTGAAGCAACAAAAACTGAATTAAATTTAATATTAATTATGCCTATATATAATCATTAGTTTTACAACTGATACAAGCAAACGTATATATACATATATTTTGTTTAACATTTAAATAAACAGTTGTGTGTAAAAGCAGGTGTTTTACTTTTCTCTCTTGTTTGGATTGATGGGGATTTTTGGGCACTGTTCAATTAATTAAATAAATATATTTAAACAAATTCCTTTCTGTCAGCTGCTCGAGGCTACTTTGATGAGTTTCTTAGTTCCATAAATTTGCAATTGCATATTTAAGCAAACTGCCCAAATAGTTCAATTCACATGTTTTGAACTTCAGACATTTAAATTAGCCGCGCTCTGGAAGACTACCCCCAATGCCTACCTTCACCACAGAGGTGTATTCCAGTCGATTTCCGTTAGGCGACCGAACGCCGCGGTACGGTCACACTGCAGGCCGCATCTGCATCTGGCATCTGGCGGTGTTTTTTTGATTTTTTACTCAGTGCTCTCTATCCCTCCGGCCAAGCGCCATAACTCCACAAAACTCGATCCGGAATTATATTGTGAGTTTGTGTGAATGTCTAGGCTTGATCGAGTCGACAATATCGGCAGTAGCGAACGACTCAAGTTCTAGCCAACACAAAGACCACATTCTGCAAGGAATCCGCTAGCGAGGATCTTGCTGAAACCAAGTGGAAGTGGAGGAGACGAGGACTCCAGGCGCCGCGCACAAGAACACAAACAACAAACGACGAGTGCGCTCACACGCAAACACGCATTCAAAATGGCGCCCACAAAAGCAACAACGCGCGCGGCCATCACAAGCGGGCATCATCAGCTGCAGCAGGCAGTGAATCCCATCCTGGGAGCCCTGGGAGCTGCCACTAGGAAGGGACTGACTCGGAGGGCGGCTGCCACGGGAAACATCGATCCGAATGTGGAGAATATGCAGACGCGCGCCAAACGCAAGGCCGACCACAGTCCAATTAAAAATGACAAAATCAAGCGCTCGGCGCTGGGTAACCTGACCAACAATGTTAAGATCATGACACTGCATCCGGCACAGGATGAGGAGCAGTCGGGCGTGGGCAAAAAGCCAACGGCCCAGCAGCTGCAGGCCCTGATGGATGCTAAGAAACAGGAGAATCTCAGCGTAAATGTCTTTGGCGCCAGTAAGATGACTACGCGCGCCTCCAGTAAAGTGGAGGATTCGGTGGAGAACTGCCACAAAGTGCTCGATAAGCTGGAAGAGGCGTTGGCCAGGCCCAAACCGCGCCCCAAGGCAGTGCCTGCCGCAAAAAAGACCGTTTTGGGGGAGGTTCAGCTACCGGCCATGCCAAATCCTATGCAGATTCCCGTTTTACTGCCGCCCACGCACAATCTGGCTGCTCCCCAGGTTGCCGCCGTCAAGCCAGTTCGTCGGATCTCCAATGACTTCAACAAGACTGAGGACAGCCTGTACATGTCCGCGCTGGAGGATGTCTCCAGTTGCGACTCCATGCGGCTGTCTGGAAACTTTGAGGCGGCGCGACGTCGCTCCGCCAAGTTGCAGCAAAAGACTGAGCAGCAGCCACAGCCGCTGTTGCTGACACTCCCAGAGACTGCTCCAAGCCAGGTGGTGCCCATTCCGCCAGTGCCCGAGGAAGTAGAGGACTTCGACCGCAAGAACTGGGACGATCCCTTCCAGGTGTCCCACTACGCCATGGATATATTCAACTACCTCAAAGTGCGCGAAGCGGAATTCCCCATTGCCGACTATATGCCCAGGCAGATCCATCTGACCACCTGGATGCGCACCCTGTTGGTCGACTGGATGGTGGAGGTGCAGGAAACGTTCGAGCTGAACCACGAGACTCTGTACCTAGCGGTTAAGATCGTCGATCTGTATCTCTGCCGCGAGGTGATCAACAAAGAGAAGCTGCAACTTCTGGGCGCCGCTGCCTTCTTTATTGCCTGCAAGTACGATGAGCGACAGCCGCCGCTTATAGAGGATTTTTTGTATATCTGCGATGGTGCTTATAATCACGACGAGCTGGTGCGAATGGAGCGGGAGACGCTGCGCGTTATCAAGTACGATCTGGGCATCCCGCTCTCGTACCGTTTCCTGCGCCGCTATGCCCGATGCGCCAAGGTGCCTATGCCCACGCTGACCCTGGCTCGATACATCCTGGAATTGTCGCTCATGGATTACGCCAATATTTCGTTCAGTGACTCGCAGATGGCTTCGGCCGCACTGTTCATGGCACTGCGTATGCACGGCGGTCCGGGGCAGCTGGACAAGCAGACGTGGACATCGACGCTTATCTACTACACCGGCTATCAATTGGCGGACTTTGCTGAAATTGTGACCGCGCTCAATGCAGGACTGCATCGCAAGCCACGGGCCACCATCAAGACGATACGGAACAAGTACTCGCACAAAATATTCCACGAGGTGGCCAAGGTGCCGCTGCTGACGAACCAGGAGCTCTTCCAGGGCAACCTTGACCTGAACGAAAGCAATCTGTCGTAGGACAGCCTCAAAGTTTAGCCAAATTCAACATGATACGATACGCTTCACTTAGGCTCTAAGACGCTTCTATTCCCAATATTAGCCCCATCCCGACGAAACAGCGGATCCCCGCCTTAATCTAAAAACCCCTGATTTTACCCCTTACCTAGTGTTCCCGTCAAGTCCTCGCAATTTATTATATTTTAATTATTATTGTGACCTTCGCATTATTGACATGTTTTTTGCATAAATATTATGTTAAGAGTGCTTTTGTTTCTTTTTGCCATGTATTATTGTTTAATTTTCCCACATACCGCATACGTAGCCGAACACAATCAATCTAAACTCGAAAGGCGACATTATCTTTAGCACCCCCACCCAAAAAATCCCAAAACGATTCATGTTTTAATATGTACGTTAGTCTTAAGAGATGCCAGCATTAAATAAACCTAACTCGTAAGCCACCAAAGCAGACACGGATCCCCACTAACTTATTCTACACAGATACACAAACGCAAGGATACGAAGCGACTATGAAAGGCACGTGTGTCCCGTACAACCTGGAAATGCGCTGCGATCAACCCTCGTCCCGTGCACGCCATGTACGCCATGTGCATCTGTTCCTGTCGTCGTTATTAATGCTGTTATTTGTTAAGTCGTTCATGGACTCCCCTCCTTGCGCTCACATTCCCGCCCCTCGAAGGACGCTCACCATCAACTTCCCAGTTCCTGATCATACCGCCCCGCCCCGCCCTGCCTCAGTTCACCTCGTTTATCCATGGATGGTTGATAACGTTGCATTGTTGAAGTAACTAGTTATGTATGTACTCAGTGTTATGTATGTATCGTTTTGCGAGAGAATACCAATAAACATTTTTACGTCCGTTCAAAAATACTTCAATCTTTTTACCATCATTACATTCGGAAAACGGTGGGCGAAGTGAAAAAATTCTTACTTTTAATAGGGTAAGTGCAATAAATTCGTATTTTTATTTTTCTTTCTAGAAAACTCTTTTAAAAACCTGATGGAAGTTTCAAAATCGGGTGAGTATTAACTCAGATATAACTAGTTGAATGCAATTGTAGTATCATTAGTGTTTATGTTTACTTTAAATAAGTATTTTAAATTAGCTGTCTTTATCCAGCATGTTGGAAATGATCCTAGTTCCTAGGGGATTAAATAATTTAGGGCATTATTTTCAATTTCCTAGAATCTGGAATGTATGTATTTGTTGCAGTTCAATCTTTAATTGTTAGAAACAGAGCATAAACTCCTAGATGTCAAAGGTTAAGGGAAAACGTTTAGCACATCTAGACTTCTTTGCCGTGAGTATACCCATTACCCCACCCATTCTAATTCCTTTGTTTCGAATCCTCTCAGCTGAATCTGTGCTCCTTTCTCCGCGCTCATCATAGAACAGCTGATGGCTGATGACCTAAGGACATCAAACCCTGGCTGGAATCGGTTCGATTTGCTACAGGTAAAAACCACCGATACCGTCCGTCCAAATCATTCATAATCCATGAGTGTAAGTGTCTGTCTGTATACTCGTAGTCTGTATACCCCGGGCATGATTCTCTCGAGTTTCCTGCGGTTCCTTGCTTTTGGCGCGCTCGTCCGTCATTTTAGCGCCAAAAATTTGTTAAGGATTTGCGCGGCAGGCTGCGCATGCGCCGCAAGACATCAAGACGTCGTCCCTTGGTTGGGTTCCTTTCCTTTCCTTCGGCCCTCTCTTTTCCGCTGCACAGCGAAACCCAGCCGATTTATGTCGCTGCAGTTGGGTCCAGCGAAGGGCACCAGGAGTACCAATACCAGTAACAGCGTCTCTCTCTGACGCTGATTTTCTACCACCACCTTTGGCTCGCCCAGAGTCCTGCCTTTGTGCGTTCCCTTTTTTTCGGCTGCCTGCCAGCCAGGTAGCTCCTGTCGTCTTCGATTGTGTCCACGCCGGATAAAAGAAGCGGCATTGCCATAAGAATAAGGAAAAGAATAAGGATGGGATGTGAATGTCTTGGGTTAGCTGTCTGTATGGGAGCAGAATGCCGAGTGCATGTGCTTTATTTTTTCCGGTTCAAGGTGCAACTGGTAACTGGCCAGCATTGCTAATTATCTTGGTTGGGTGTGCAGAAATCAAGTTTATTTCGCAGGGACACACAGGATGATAGGCAAAGACAGCTGCCTCTGGCCAAGGAGGCAGCAGCGAAGTTATGACTACGACTCGGATTACTTCACGCCCCACCAACACCATTACCACTACCACCACCACCGAGGTCCACCCATGATGTCGGCCAGCTTCAGTAGGCCGGCGAGTTGAAGGCACCGTTGTATCCGCCCCCATATCCACTGCCATAGCCAAAGGCATTGTGATTGTTCAGCACTCCAAATGGTCCCTTGTGGACGCCATCCTCCTTGTACTCGGTGTTCATCGAGAAATGATGGTCCCAATGGCTCGGATCAGCGGGATTGTGAGCCGGATAGCGATGATAGTTCATGCCGCTGGTGGCAGGAGCCTGACCAGCTGCTCCGGGCACTCCTGCCACTCCAGGTGCTCCCGGAACTCCAGCTACTCCAGGAACTCCTGGTTGAGCCACAGCTCCGGGTAGCACTCCATAGGCGGGGAACTGGGCTGGTTGAGGGTACGCTGGGTACTGTGGCAAGTATACTCCGGGGTAGGGATAGCCAGGATAGGCACCAGTTCCCGGGAAGTAACCAGGTGCTCCTGCACCCACTGGCTGCTGGGGAGGAACTCCCACCGGATACTGAGCAGGAACTGCTCCAGCAACAGGATAGCCAGGAGGAGAAACAGCACCTAAAAAGGGGACATTTCATTAATATCATAATTTCATATATATTTCAAAATGTGGATTTGCTATTCACCAATCTTTTAAATTTTGTATAACTTTTTTGGGAGTTAAGACTTGATATTAGTTTTCTGATTTCACTAAGATAAATGAACCACCTATTAGAAGGACCTACCTGCACTTTGGTAACCACCGGATGATGAGGATCCTCCTGAAGAGCCTCCTGCAGCTGGGTACGGAACTGGAGCCTGTTGTCCAGGAAAACCCGGAGGCGGATAAGCGGGAATCTGGTGACCTCCTGTAATTGTGAGTGCCGGATTTGGTGACTGGTTGCCAGGAAAAACAACGGAGTTCGTACTGGCCACTCGTACGCCAGAGCCACCCTGCTCATGGCCATGGGCATCGTCGATGGATCCAGTTGCGCCCGCATAACCCGATCCCAGCTGACCAAGGCCAGGATAAAGTTGCGAATTGAGATTGGCCCGCTGGCGATGGCGACTGCTGGTAATGCCTCCCGTCAGAGTGGAGGCCAGGTTAAACTCCGTCTTCTGATCCTCCTGACTTTCGTCCCTGCTGAATTGCGAGGCCTGACCGCTGGCTATCTGGATGAGGGCCAGAGCGGCGAATGCGATGACCCTCCTGCTTAACATGGCGTCTTTGGGTACACTAAAGCCCAGAAGCTCACGGCGCGTGTATTTCATGGTGAGATCTGATGACACGAGAGCTTAGCTGAGTGTCTATTTTTGGGGTTATCATCAGGGGCTCAATGCCCAGATATGTAGTTTAAGTCTCATTGAGTGTTCTTTCTAGTAAATTGAATGAGAGAGTCTACACTGAAAGCAAAAGTTGAAAATATAACACAACAATGTGCATATGCATAGATACTAGCCATAAATTTGAACAAATAAATGAATTTTTTAAAGAAATACCCATATACAAATTTATAAATATAAATGTTATATATAAATTTCTTGCAATGTATAAATTTGCGGCCTAAAGCCAAGTAATAGATAAGTTGAGACGCATTTTTGGTTTAGGGATTTCCCAAGCAATTCATAACTCATCTTTGCATAGATGATGATCATGAGTTATGATCCTCCCTTTATATAGAGAACGAAAGCTTTCCCAGTCAACCTTGTTTACCAGTCAATAGATTAGTATTATAAGTACATATGTACATATAGCATTTGTTCCATTACCCAAGGTTCTTCCACTCGATTCCATTCATCTTTCTTATCGCCATGTGCTGCTGCTGGCTATAAAAGCCGCATGGACATTGGGACTATCAGCAAAATTGCTCTACATATCCCAAGATGCAGTTGTTGGCTGCGATTCTAGTGCTAATCCTGGCCAGCTTGGCCCACGGTAGACCCACTTTCGATAAGATTGCGGAGCTTCTGTTCGGCGACCCAAATCATTATCCGCCAGCAAGGCCAGTTGATCCACAGCTACATCCTGGACCAGGTCCACTCATCCAGGAGGGCTACGAGCAGGGCTACGACTATCACTATGGTGGAGGCTACGGCTACGGTGGTAGCCACCAGCAGACGCATCCAGGTGGCTATGCCTATTACCCACCACGACCGGTTCCGGCAGCAAATGACTACTATCCACCACCTTGGTCAGTGCGTCCTTCGCCTGGATACTACTCTCAGCCGTCTCATCCTGCCAGTGTCCATTATCCGCACAAGAATCAGGATCTTTACGGAGGTGGAGGTGGTTACAAGCAGCGGGGTTACTAACGTTCATCCGTCAGATACCCCAGTCTCATCCAATCATGTGCTGTCTCATTTGTTTATGTGTAATTTATTAAAATTTCGTTTATTTCCAACGAGCTTTTAGAACCTGTTTTGAACTTATGACAAAGACGATCTCGGGTGGAGCAATTGAACAATGGTCTACGAATATATATACAACAAGTGTGAATCGGGGAACTCCCTCTTAGAAGATTCATCTTCGTCTCACATCAATGGGAATTGAGGGAACCTCCGGGTTTGGCACATGGATATATTTGCTAGAGCTGGGGAATATAATAGCACGATTTTCGGAGAGTTCGTCCAATGGTTTTGGCAATGGCTCCGGCACGATCCAAGTGGGAAAAGTGGGCGTGGGTGGATCCGGATTATGGGGCGGCACC
Source organism: Drosophila melanogaster (assembly GCF_000001215.4). Classification (NCBI taxonomy): domain Eukaryota; kingdom Metazoa; phylum Arthropoda; class Insecta; order Diptera; family Drosophilidae; genus Drosophila; species Drosophila melanogaster. The sequence continues at coordinate 24,863,882 of NT_033777.3, read as the reverse complement.
AACGGCGGTCGATTGGTTCCTATTATGAGCGTATCCTTCGTTGGCTGAGCGGTTGGACGTGGCTGGATCGTGGGAAAGGTGGGCTCTGGCTTAGGTGTTGTCGTTGGAAAGATGGGTCCTGGTATTGGCGTTTGTGGAGTGGTGCTAGACTCATTATCTGGATTCCAATTCGTGTTTGGATCATTGGGATCCGGCTGATCGGGGAGGCGTGGATAGTTATCCCATTCCTGTTCCATCCCTCCATTCCAGCCTGGCCTTGGTGGCGGAGGTCCTCCGCCATTCCATCCTGGCCTTGGTGGCGGTGGCCCTCCTCCATTCCAGCCTGGCATCGGTGGTGGTGGCCCGCCGCCGTTCCATCCTGGTCTTGGCGGCGGTGGTCCGCCGCCGTTAAAACCTGGTCTTGGTGGAGGTCCTCTTCCACCGCCTCCGTTCCATCCTGGACCATTCCATCCTGGTCCTTGCCCTCCACCTCCATTCCAGCCTGGTGCAAATCCTGTTTGAACCCAGTCAAATCCGGGTTGATTCTGATTTCCACCGGCTCCCCACTGCCAGCCGGGTGGCCAGCCAGGAGGCGTCGGTTGCTGACGGTTGGGTGGTGCAAATCCTGGTCTGTGCATTCCTCCTCGATTCGGACCCATCCCCGGCCTTCCTTGCTGCAGTCTCTCGAACTGCGGCTGCTGGTTGAAGCGGTTGTTGTTGTGCATGGCATTGATCAGTCCATTGATAACTCCGAAACCGGGCAGCTGGGCCACCACAGTGACGCCACCGGCGGAGGCAACAGCTCCGCCGGCGGAGGACGAGGAGACTGCAAATTGCGCGAGACACGTGCGTATCCAGATGGATGCCAAAAGCCAGACGAGCCAGGCCTGGCCAGCACACCAAGCTGGCGAAGATCGCGTCATGTTCGGGTGTTCGAGCAGTGATCACCACAAAAGGCGGACTCTAACTGAGGGGGAACTTTTACGCTCCGCCTATGCGATAATCGTTGATGCTTGATTAAACATTGAAAACCTGTCCGGCGATCAGTGAGAGCATGATGAAAATCAGTGTCCGCAACCAGAGAGATCTTAACCGCTCTCCAAAATAGGTCTCAGAGAGATGATCATAATAATAATCAGACGAAAAGTAAACAAACACCTGAAGCTTGAAAACAAAAATTGAGATACATATATAGTATGTAGTATACAGATTGAAGTATAAAAGAATAAGAGATACAGGCGATGAAAGAGATACTTCAAGTGATGAAAAATCCATAATAGAGGAATAAATGGAAGGGACTTACTAGTAGTATCCGTCCAGTCTTTACAGATCTCTGTATGTTAGTGTTATATTTTAATTAATTCAAATTCTTATTTGAAGTACACTCATACGATCTCAGCAGTGTGTATTTATATGGAAGTTTATATAATGGTTGGGGTATGAGATGTCCGTTGTATACTGACCATCTACCATCTGCGATAGCTCAGTCTTCCAGCGGATGAAGCGTGCTCCGCATGCTGATCGTGCCAATCCGCGTGCTATAATAAATCCAGCATAATGCATTAAGTCGCTTGCCCATTGGCCACGCTAATCTTCCAGAGATTCCGACTGTGTTTATGGGAATAAGAAGTCGTAAAAAAAAAGAATTGAAATGAGCTAGACCACAATGTGTCACCATCACAATGTGCCCAACTCCAATCCACAAGGGTATAAATAGAGGGAACTGCGTAGATGAACTGTCAGAACTGGAAGTGATTCGAAATCGAAGCAAGATGAGATCCCGCGATTCCCGATTGACTATCCTAACATTGCTGATTGCGTGCTGCCTGGATTCGAGTGGCGCTCTGTTCTTCAAGTCCTGGAAGACGGGAAAAGGATATACTGGATATAGTGGAGTACAAGACTATGGAGGCTACGGTCAGGGAAACTACGGCTATGGAAGCTATGCTGGAGGATATGGTTACAACTATCCCGCATATAATTCCTACTCTTACCCAGCTTACTCAGGCCACTCCTCTTACTCATACTCCAAAGGAGGACGCAAGCCTTCTGGAAACCGCAAAGGACGCACTTACTCGGACATTCGAAGAGTTATAAATCCCGATCCATACATCGGTCCTGGAGGCAGTCGCTTCCTGCCCCGTACTCCATATTCCGCCCTTTGGGGTTAACGATTCGACCGTCTGAACTCGCATTGTTGTCAGCAGTATTAGCCATTAAAATAAAATCAGCGAAAGTTACATCTAACCACAAGCTGTTAATTATTTTAAGCACTTTAAGCCCGCTACATGTGCGTACGTGTATATTAATCTACGATCAACTGATTTATGATCATCAGCCCGCATTTGCGGAGTAGTCGCGTCCAGTGGATCGCCGGAACGTGATGGTAATTGTAATGAAATGGAGGCGCGACATCGTTTCATGTGGGGATTGGGACAGTGGGGTAGTGGGTAAGGTCCCTGACTGGGATCTCACACCAAGGGATTTCTTTGGGGTAATACCTAACCATATCTGTTATGCACGACAGAATATTCTGATTCTGTATTCTCATGGCTGACAAATATTTTAATAAGCGACTAATAATTGTAGTTGATCGAACGAATCATTGACTAAATATCCCCTAAATAATGAGTTTCGCATAACTGGAAAATTGGCAAATGAATAGCTCAATTATTTTTATAGTTTTCTTATTACATCAACCTTTGTAAAGCCGTAAGTATTGCCGGAAGAAGCTTAATGCCAAAATCATTTAATAACCTGCTAAAACCTCAACAGACATAGTTGCCAGAAATTCTTCGATCCGTTAATGACCCAAGTCATCATCCGACTGGACTTATCATGGCTCACAACTGTGGTATATATAGTCTTTTAACGATCCCATCGAGGTACTTGCGCACGAGTAAGCAAGTGATTCACGCCGAGATGCAGCTGGTCAGCTAGGACTTCCCCCCGGAGCACCGACGACCGGCATTGAGGAAGTGAAACCAGAAACCAGATCGCAGTACAGGAAGGAAGACTTCGGTGCCCAAGTCAGTGGCAACTAATCGCGCCGAACATGGCAATTGTTTATGCAAGAATGTGCTAATACGCCGCCTCAGATGGCGCACCTACGTCATTACTCCAATACCCCGACAGAGTCGCTAATTACAATTTAAATACGTACGAGCGAGCACTTATGCTGAGAGGCTGGGTCGAGTTGCCTACATATGGCTAGATCATTCACAGTGCAATTAGAGTCAAGATCAGGTGTTGGATGTTCATATGTATATGCCAACTCACTGCCGATCGGATGAAATAACGGGCTGCGGTGTGAATGACTTGGCGCTGGGCACCGTGTCAGTAAATATTGAGAAAACAAAGTGATCATAAAAATCCATTTCACACAAAGAGACGAGATCTACGTGAGCGGCAAAGCAATTCTCTTGGGGGCTTCAGTCGTTTGCGAAAACCTGATTGATAAGCCAAGCGTCTGAGAACGCCAAGAACCGATCAGCCGACGATATCCATATAAATAGGCTGGTCACCGGCATCAGTGCAGTTCAGTACTGGAAGCGGAGCACTCACATATCAATTCTTGCAAGCCATGTCCGTCCAAGGAGCCATCCATTGCCTTATGGTCGCCCTGCTCCTTCTTCTGATCGTCGTGTCTGGCTCCCCGGCCCGTGGATACCATCAAACACCGAAGCGTGACGGTCGCAGCTACACGGATATCGCCCGAGTGGTCAATCCCAACCAGTACGCCTTTCCCGGATCCCGCATTTATCCTGGCCAGCCCTTCTGGCCAATGGGATAGGACTGGACTAGCATGGTTAACTTCATATAAACATACATTAAAGACTTGACTCAGCTTTAGCTAGACAATGAACTGCTACATCTTGTACAGGAAAATATTTAATAGGATTAAGCTTAAGATTAGTAACATGAACAGTGTGTCAAAGACTATTCCAATGGAATACTATGGCAATTAAAAATGTCATAAAGTACAACCTTTCTGCTTTAACTTCTAAAGTTCCCCCTAAACTAATCATAATTAACCGCATTAATGAAGGAAACGCATTAGCTAGTCACGCCTATTTCGTGATACTTTTATTCATCAATGAACACTTGTAAGCTATACAAACTCTTAGTTACCAGTCAGAGTTCAACAAACAGTAGCTCGGAAAGGATTGGAGTAAATAAAGACCTCAGAAATATGGTCAAGCTGGCATCAACATCCAATGCCATTTGGTGGATTAAGAATCCCAAGGCAGCCGGGGAACATAATTCCAAAGGTAAACGCAAGGAGTCCTTGGGCTCAGCCTTCTGCTTGGATATGGCGGATCTGGTTAGAAACATATCCCTACAGGGTTACAATAAGCTTTTGTCACCGGACTTGACCTTGGGACAAAGGTACAAAAGTTTTCCCAAATATTACTCATACGCAACGTAAGCCGGCATAGTCATATTTTAATAGATTGATTTGGTTGCTGGTACACATGGCCACCACCGTCTCCCTGATTGTGGTGCTCTCGCTAACATGGGAGCAGTTCGTGGCCCAATCCTTTGTGACCAATCTGAAGGATCCTCTTTTTCCAGTGGAGAATGTGCCATTCCCGGCTGTTTCCATCTGCCCCAACAATCGCATCTCTCGCCAGGCAGTTATCCAATATGCTGAAGAATTGTGAGGCTAAAATTATTGAAATAAATATTTGTGTACTTAAATTTTTGTTGTTATATTTATTGTTAGGAGGTTAAACAGTCCTGTAATTCGCCCAGTGGAATACTTTCTAGAGCGCCTAAGGTTCTTCCGCGAGTTCTATACACACGTTGGCGTAGTGGTGGACACCGATGACTTCATTACCTTCCAGACCTTCCTCGACGTCTTCGGCACCTGGAACAATGAGACCTTTTTCGACACTCGCCGCATAATGAAAATGGTAAGAATAGCACGGATCGAGAATATATTGAATCTTGTTTCTATTTTTCACAGTTGACCCCGCGATGCCAAGGATTCGTGCTGAAGTGCACCGTAGCCAATGTGGAAGTGCCCTGCTTCAGCAAGGATGCCTTTCAGGATAGCCTTACCATGTACGGACCCTGCTGCACCTTCAACATGGAGAACAAGTTAATGGTAGCTCTTATTATTATTTCTTTTTTAACCAAATCTTCAACAGACTAAAGAAACGGCACTTCAAGAATCGTCTAGCCAGCTCGGAACTGGGTCTGAAAGTAGTCTTGAACGACAGTCACGTGGACTACTTTGCCCCCATTCTGAACACCAATGGATACATTGTCATGATTCACAATGCTGAAAACTATGCCTCGGTTTATTCCTCCAATGTGCTCGAGATGTTTCCTGGCCAAGGAGAGGATAGCTACATTGCGGTCTGCGCGCGAGTGGTGGACACTGATGATAGCCTAAAATCATTTTCGCCGTTCAGTGTATGCTGTTCTATTTTTCAAATTCAAGACCACCTATAATATCAATCTTATAGCGCCGCTGTTATTTTGAGTACGAGGCACAGAATCCGATCCATGAGCAGCTAATGAACACGTACAGCCTTAGCTACACCTTCCCGAATTGCATAACCAGGTGCCGGATCCGGAGTATCATTGCCTTGTGCCGGTGTCTCCCCTTCCAAATGCCCCTTCAACTGGTGGAAAATCTCGATGGCGTTGTCTACTGCACCTTGGGACACGTTTCCTGTCTCAATCAGTACATATGTAAGCCAATCAGCGGCTTACGCGCACACGTTCTTCCATTTCAATATTTTCGTTTCCAGTTAAGTGGCGCAATATACTGACGGAACGGCACATTGTTAATGGCTTGGAGCGGGAAATCGAGGAGGCTCTTTATTGCCCACAATGTCTGCCCTCCTGCCGGGATGTCCAGTACGAGGTTTCAATGAGTGCCCTGCCAATCGATAACTACCTGGCCACGCTGAAGCTGGACGAGAACAACGAGACGGAGTTCGGTACAGACATCTCCGTTCTCAGGGTTTACTTCGGAGACCCCCATGCCCAATACTATATCCGACTGCTGAATAACACCTGGTTCGAAGTATTCAGTGGGTTTGGATCTACACTCTTCCTATGGCCAGTTGTATCGAATTTTTCCAATTTACAGGTACCATAGGTAACATCATGTCCATTTTCGTCGGCTTCTCCATGGTGGCCATATTCGAGATACTCTTTTTTGTCACCAAGTACATCTACAAAGGCTGCAATCGCATGGTGGAGCAGAACATTATGGATCGGAAGGCCAAGGAGCTGGAAACGAAGAAGTTGTACATATGTCCTTGAAGAACGTTTGGCAACCTTACTCTGCATCTCAGCACCTGAAAAATATATGTCAACAAATCTCGTTTTATTTAGTCCGTAGTCTAGTATTGTAAGTCTGTAAGTCTTTTACATGTTTCTTGTGGCAAGAAGTTTTGCCCCAATTAACTCGGGGACAAGAAGTCATTTTGGATTCAATTATGATAAACAGGGAAGGGATTGGAATGTAAAGTGCGGTGAAAGACAATCGCCCATTGCACTGTGGTCATGCAATGTAAGCCATTCTATCTGATAATGATATCCTAATGCAATAATAAACTTAGCTTATCCGTAGGCCATTACATGTAATGTACCCAAACTGAAGTTCCTGAATTACCATAAGAGCCTGTGCGATCCTTTATCCGTGATCAACAATGGGCTAACAGTTCTCATGCGGATACCCAAGACCGTCGACGGCAGTCGGCCATCCCTTTGCATCAGTACTGAAGGCCAACAGGTCTTCGAGGCCGACCAGTTGCACTTTCACTGGGGCTCCGCACTGAGCAAGGGATCGGAGCACTGCTTGGATGGCAACTATTACGATGGGGAGGTGCACATCGTTCACAAGAATGCCAGTTACAAAAGCAACAAGGAGGCCGGTCTGCAGCCGAATGGCTTTGCGGTTTTGGCCCTGTTCATAAGGAACCTTGAGGTAGGAAGTGCCTCTACGCTTTACCTATACTCTAGCCATCTTATTTCCATTGAAGGATCCGAACATCGAGACGCCAGCTATGAACATGATCTGTAAACAGGTATCCAGCATAACTAAGTTGGATGATTCGTGTCCTCTGGAGGACAGCATGGCTTTGCAGGACCTTTTTGCTAGCATAGACAGCCAAAAATACTTCACCTACCAAGGTGAGATGTTTCTTTTGGCTTTTGGATATCCATTCATACATATATGTTTTAGGTTCGCTTACTACTCCTCCCTGTGCCGAGGCAGTCATCTGGTTTGTTTTCCCGACTCCTCTCGATGTTCCCAAGGAGCTGGTAAGTAATCTAAACAGAAGTAGTTCCTTTTTGTGATATAAATCAACAGTGGAAGCACTTTTGGCAACTGAGGGACTCTCGTGACCAGCGCGTCCTTAACACCTACAGGGAACTGCAAGATGGCCATGACCGACCAGTTTATAGAAGTAAAGCAAAATAAGTGTTTTAGCCAAGTGAATATCATGTAATATGTATTGTCCAAGTCACATAGTGTATTAAAATTATTTTAAGTGCATTTGTTGTTTTATGCAAAAGCTTAGTCCAAGTGCTTGAATGGAAGCTTTTTGCCGGCCGCCAGCTGATGGCGCATCCACCCTTTCCCATTCCCGTTCCCAACCCCAAAGATGCGAAATTGCATTTGCTATTTGCGTAGCCAATTCAACTGGTGTCGGACAGATGTAATCCACGCCTAAATTGAACCACAAAATGAAGCGCCTGACTGAGCGAGTGCACCACGAGGAGCAGGAGTCCGAGGAGGTTGTCTGGGTTAAGCGGGATGACGCACGCTCCGCCGGCAAACTGCCCATCGTGTTCTCAAGGAACTATGCGGTTCGCTTCGGTGGCCTTGAACGCCTACATCCCTTCGATGCGGCCAAGGGCAAGCACATTCACAAGGTTCGTATGCATTTCCCGATCTCCTGAACTTTTATATACCAATCAATGGACCACAGCTCCTGTGCGCCCAACTGCAGCTCGACGACGGCAGCTTCTACGAACCCACGGAGCTGACCAAGGACCAGCTGCGTCGTATTCACACAAGGGAATACCTAAAGTCACTGCGCTGGAGCATGAATGTGGCCTGCATCGCTGAAGTGCCGCTGATGGCCTTCGTCCCGAATCGATACATTCAGCGTTCCTATTTGCGACCCATGCGCTTTCAAGCAGCCGGTTCCATTTTGGCCGGTAAGCTGGCATTGGATTATGGTTGGGCCATCAACCTGGGCGGTGGGTTCCATCACTGTTGCTCGTACAGAGGCGGTGGTTTCTGTCCATATGCTGACATCTCGCTGCTCATCGTCAGGCTGTTCGAGCAGGAACCATTCCGGGTGCGCCGCATAATGATTGTGGACCTGGATGCCCATCAGGGCAATGGGCACGAGCGGGACTTCAATAACGTGGCAGCCGTCTACATTTTCGACATGTACAATGCCTTTGTCTATCCGCGGGATCATGTGGCCAAGGAGAGCATTCGGTGTGCGGTGGAGCTGCGCAACTACACGGAGGATGGATTCTACCTGCGGCAACTAAAACGCTGCCTGATGCAGTCCCTGGCCGAGTTCCGTCCAGATATGGTCGTCTATAATGCGGGAACCGATGTGCTCGAGGGCGATCCATTGGGCAACCTGGCTATTTCCGCGGAGGGCGTTATTGAGCGGGATCGGTTGGTATTTAGTACATTTCGGGCATTAGGAATTCCGGTGGTGATGCTGCTGAGTGGTGGCTACTTGAAGGCATCCGCAGGGGTAATTACAGATTCGATTGTTAATCTTCGGCTTCAAGGATTGCTAAACTAAAGAAATTAAAAATATTTAAGACGATAATATCGTCAAAACTTCGGATTTTGCCAATTCTTACCATTCCCAAAAGTATTTCCACGATTTTAAGAGTATTGAAAATATCTTTTACACTAGTACAAATGGACTTCTTTGGTAAAGAGTTGAGATTAAACTACATCAATCGTTGGAATCTGAGAGCTGTGAATAATTGCCTTGAAAATAACCTAACTAGATAACAGGACATTGCTTTACACCTTATCAAAATTTATTAAACATATATAATTTAAAGTCGTTATAATAATTATTTGTCTTCTATGAAGTAATGATTTCAGATCATTAAGTTCAGTATCGCAATAGATGCAGAAGGTATAAATATTTCCAGTGATTTATAAGTTATAGCAGTTTCTTGTCAATATTTGTACAGACATCTCTTCCTTGGCATTATCAGAGGTTCAATTGGGTTGGTTAATCCTATGTACAATGCAAAAAGGGCCGGACAAGTGGAAAGAATTTTGTCGCAATTGGTTAAATGTCTATATATGATACAACGTAGTTGATAGAAGCTAATTTACTACTTTAAAATACAAAAATACATATAAATAAACGTTTGCTTAATGTTTTAAATAAGACGAGTTAGAATATCATTTTAGTGTCTTTGTTAAGTCTGTTTTTTGTTTTAGATCATATTCAGCAACCAATCATCTTCGGCACGTGATCAGATATTCTTTGAAGATTTAACAGGCTGTCGGCCGCGGCGATCTAAAAGGGCACAATCAGAAATTCTTAATCGATTGGTTTACAAGTAACGTTTAGTTTACGCATGCAGAAATCTATGGAATGAGCTGCTGAACGCGATGATTTCGTCGCTGTGGCAGTTGTGACATCAACCAAATAATCTAGAAACAATAAATTTCAAATAAATATTACAATACATAGAAACCAAACAAAATCTGAGCACTAAAGATGACATGAGTTTCCCAGTAATTGATGAGCAAACTGACGATGTACAAGTGGATGCATCTGAAGGGACTTACGCGGCATTGCTTGCCGGCAAATCCTCAAAGAGGACTTCCGATCGTGAGCTGATTATATACACCAAACAGAAGGATATTATCAGCACCACTATGCCAACGCTTAGAGTTGTGACCTGGTGCACATTGGACGGGCGCAGGAAGATGCGTGCACTGAACTGTGACCAGGTGGATTCAGTCCAAGTGGAATACATGCCGGAACTCCAATCGTAGCCTAATGAAAGTTTAATTGTAAAAATGTTTGCACAAGACAATAAAGGCATTTCAGGGCTAACCATCAATAAGAAAAGCTGGACTCAGGGCGTGACTGTAGTTCTGCGTGGTGAGGCGACACTCTCCGATATTGTTGAATCCGGCGAAATAGTGCAGCGGCAAGTCGGTGCAGTTATCTCTGTGAATGTCTGGCTGCAGTTGTGACAGGAGATAGCCCAGCAATCTATACGTATAGCCCGACGACTCTTGAGAGCCACCCAAGACGCTTATGTAGCTTGGGAAAAGAAAGGCTAGCAATAAATAAATCCAAGTATAGGCATGTTTATAGCTAACTTACCGCATCGGAGGCAAATTGGTGAGCTGACTGCCCGGATAAGATGCGGCCTTAAAGAGTGGGCAGTCCGCCGATTGCAGGAAACAGTAAAGGAACTCATCTGCCATCAGAGGGTTGGCCACCTTGGTGCCAGTGTACTCCTTTCCAGTTATTGTCTGATATAGGGCCATGGCCACAATAGAGGAAACGTTGCGCACTTTCATTTGCAGTGAATCTGGGTTCAAGCTTTTAAAGTCATTAACTTCCGTCAGCTGGGTGAAATCCTTGCTTGTGTTCGCATAGGTGAAGTCCACGTTATCCGCGTCATCGTATATGGAATGATAATACTTGTTCGTTGGACGAGCGTTTAGAATCAATGCATTGAAGTTTGGATCACGTCGCAGAAATGATTGCGCCGACGTAGGTGGTAAGTGAGCGCTCATCTCGGACTGAATGTTCAGGTTAAAGCCATAGCGTGGCGACTTCGCATAGTTATTTAGCCGCTCTAGAATTTGCTGAGCCAAAGTCGTTCCATTTAACGCATGCAGCTTAATATTCGATATGTCATCCAGTGTCCCGATGTCCAGCATGAAGTCAATATTGTCAAAGGCAATCGGAGGCGTGCCTGTGGATTCAGTAGGAAATTGAAGTTTCTCCATGTCGTATACAAATCTTTGAGAACCAATGTAGTCATAGGATTCGCCATTAAAAGTCACAAAGAGGACATTATGAAGGTCTTTGCTTTGCGGCGGAAGTAGTTGTTTTAATAGATACGCCACATGAGTGAAAACAGCAAATCCCATGAGGGAGTCCATGGCTCCAAGACCTGTGAATTGTAGAAATAAATCATGTAGTCGAAGTAGTAGTAATTCCACTACTTGAACTCACCGACGCCATCGAACATGGTGGTGGTGTCCAGGCGACAGGTTACTAATATGAACTTTTCATTCGTATGGACTGTCTCCAAGTTGTTTTCGATTGCTGGCTTTCGGGGGTACAAGGTGGCGTAAACATTCCGTCCCTCGAGCGGATCGCAGTACTTGCTTCCTCCAAGATTATTGATGAAGTTGGTGCGGCGCATACAGACCTCGGTGTTGACAGCGGCGGACATAAAGGACTTGACCTCGACGGCGCACAAGCTACGCAGCGCGTGCGTCTCGTAGTTATGGTTGTTAAAGTCCTGAAAGCACTTCTCTAGCTTGGTGACCTGATCCAAATCGGCTATGTAATAGATAGGAAAGGGAAAGTCCTCGTGCAGAAGTCCAGTGCCCCAGGGATTCCAGTTTTTGGCTGGATTGCTGGCGTCGCAGGTCTCACTGGTGCTGTTCAGGCCGCTGTACTGATTGGGGCAGTTGAGTTCGTGCGAGAACTGCTTCATCTGGTTCGTGCGGTTGATCAGCAGCACCACAGAAATGTTCTTTGGTCCGGCTTCCTTTAGGCGCATCAGGTTGTTACGTGTGAACAGGTGAGGTGGTATCATGGGGGCGTAAGGTGGAGATGGTGGGCTGCTAAGAAGAAATTCCAGGTCGGCCTCGACGTTTATTAGATGTAGTACGCCCACGGAACCGGAGTAGGTTGCTGAAAAGAAAGAATTATAGAGGATTTCAAGGTATATTCTCAATGGACTCACAGGAACAGCCTGTCTGATGGGTGCCATTCAGCCGTCGGAAACAGCTAGCTCCTCCAATGGGCTCGTACATCTTATCGCGGGTTCTTTCTCCTTGAGCTGTGGACAAAGAAAGTTCGGGTTAGATGACTCAGGTTATTTGGCCTATATTAAAAAGTGGGCGTGCGGGTTTTCGACGCCGGTCGCTACTGGAAGCTCCACTTTGTTTTCGTCCTGATTATTACCAATAGTTGCTCCATACGACAGTATTAACAGCCATATGGAAGCCGCATTCAGACGCATTTCCATCGAAGATTCCCACGAAATCGCGTCCAGAAATTGCAGTGTTGCGTGTGACCGTTTCGGTACAAAATACCATTGGCATTGAAAATGCGGGTATATACTATTTCAAACTCAAAAAATACCTTGCATAAAATATACCACAAAATATTGGCTCACTATTTAAAATTTTTTTTTTTAATAATAATTTATGAAATGTAGTGTAAGTTTTATTATCAATTATTATTATTATCAGTATTAACATTAAAAATATAAAATCAAAAGCAGTTTATCCGTTTTTCAGCATACTTATTATTTACCTAAACATGGTTATTGCTACAAAACATGTAAAAACTTAGCATCTATGGATCTAAAAGAGCGTGTCCTCGGCGCGAATATATTCGCCGATATCCGACTGATGAAAGCATACGGTGGTCATGGGATCGGCGGTCTTGCAGTCCGTTGTGGAACGCGCCAGTACGCCGAAGCCCAGAGGCAGGTCGTTCATGGAGTAGACCACCACGCCCTGGTACTGGCCGGCGTTCTCCGTGATGCGACCCAGTCCTGTTTTGGGTATGTGGTTGCCGTAGAGAAACTGCTGCTCGAAGGAGGGCTTCACCCACACCTTGTACTGGGCGTAGGGCGCCAAGTAGTAGAGGGCCGTGATATGGAACTTCAGTTTGTTGGTCTTGGAGAACTTGCCGAAGCAGGTGCCCACGCACACCAGCTGCTTGTAGCCGAAGCACTCGCTCAGCTTCAAAATCCGCTCCGAGACGTAGTAGACCCGATCCTTGTGCTCCCGAAAGCAATATGTTCCATCTGGCCGGTCAATCAAATGCTTCACATTTGTGCCAATGCTGTAAGAGCACTTGTTAGCTGCATTGCGATGATCTGTTTTGGGTACTCACTATTTGGACAGGTGCTCGAACAAGATCTTGGCACGTTCGTCGCTCAGGCGTTTCATTTTAAGTTAAATTAAGCGGAAAAAAGAGGAAAACAAACTGCTCAACTTTACACGTGAGAAATGTTTCAGTGTTGAGTAGGGACGGCTAACAGCACTGAATATATCGGTCTATCTATAGCTTTTATCGATAGCTTAAGAGTGCTGTATAGCGCCATTATCAAGTGTTGTATATTGCCCAAGTATTTAAATTCAAAATCAAATATATCTGATAAACAAAACTGAATAATAGTTTTAATTGATTTGAGTTAACCAATCTCACTGACTTTTACTCTTTCATGAAATAAACAAGATAAATTATTTTTGTTTGTTATTATTACGTAATTAAGAAATACACTTATTTGTTCACCTTACAATTTCTAATAGTTGTGTGCTCTGGATAATACTACACAATTAGTTTACAATCTATTTACAACGCCATAAATAATTAAAGCAAACACTTAGGCTAAATTATTTGTATCACGTGTTGAGGAGAATAAGCCAGTTAGGCCGTCTCGAGCCGCTTCTGCACATAGTTGCGCTCCTTGAGCAGCTCATCCAACTGCTGCTCCTGGTAGTAGACCACGAACTGGGCCGCCGACACGTGCTCGAAAATGGAGCAGATACTCGGTTTGAGGTTGTAGAAGAAGAGCAGTTGTCCTCGCTGATTGAAATCACTGATCAGCGAGTCTATAACCGTGGCCGTTGTGAAGTCAGCCCCGTAGACATGCGACGCATCTATGACCACTGGGACATTTTGCCTAATGGACTGCTTGTTGACCAGATTCCTCACATAATCCACAGACGGGAAGATCAGGCATCGATCTGGCGTGATCATTGAGTACTCCACACCCGACTGTGTGGTCAGTAGCTCGGTGCTCAGCTTGGGACGCGCAGCATGGTAGAGGATAAAGATGACATTGAGTCCCACTCCAATGAGGATGCCCCACTCCAGCGGCAAGACAAGGCAGGCCACAAAGGTTCCAACTCCAGGCACCAGATCACTTTCTAATGGGTTATTAAAGTGAGATGAACAAATGACCACTATCTCCATATTTTGTATGACTTACTCTTCGATCTCCACATGGGCTTGACCACCTTTACTTCAATCATGAAGACCACGGCGGATATAATGATGGCTGCCAGGGTAGGGCGTGGAATGAAGTAGAAGTAGGGCGTGAGGAAGAGCAGGGCAATCATGACCAGGCCACCGGAGTAAATATTGCTCAGGGGAGTACGGACACCACTGGCATTATTGACTGCTCCACGACTAAGGGCTCCAGTGCCCGGAAAGGCTTGGACAAAAGAGTTGAAGATGTTGGCCGTTCCAATGGCAATCAATTCCTGCGAGGCATCCACTGGCTTGCCATTGGCTGAAAGGATCAACTATTATTATAGGGAACCATATAGGGAAAGATAGAGCTTAAGACTCACCAAACGCTTTGCAGATGGCTATGTTTTCCATGAGCGAGATCAAGGGAATCACCACCAAGCCGGAACCCATGCTGTGAACCATTTCCACGAATCCCTCGGCCACTCCATTGCTGGTTTCATTGGCAGTCAACGATGTGGGTGGCAACTGGATGCTGGGGAGCCCGGGTGGTATCTCTCCCACCACTCGAAACGGAGCTCCGTGCTCCTCGGTGTGGAGCATATAGCCCATGATGCAGCAAACGACCACCAGAATGGCATTTCGAGCAGTACCCACGATCCAAAGGATCTTGTTCACAGCCCGCTGGAAGGATGAGCATTCCTTCTCGTCGACTGGTCCAATTCGACAGGAAGACAGACTGCGCATCAACAGCAGGATGACAATGCAGGTTAGCCCTAGTACCGTGTCTCCTGCCCTTGTGTGCTCGATGTTGTGGAAGACTTGCGTCCAGATCTCCACGAAGGTGTTGCCCTTGGCCGTGATGCCCAGCACACTTTGGATCTGCGAGGTGAGGATGATCAGCGAGACGGCGGAGGTGAAGCCCGAGGAAACTGGTCCGGAGACGAAGTCAATCAGGAAGCCCAGTCCGAAGAGGCCCATCAGCAGCTCCACAATTCCACTGAGCAGGCAGAGCAACACCGATTTCTGCCAAGATCCTTGAGCAGCCTGATAAGTAAGCAGGGCCACAATCGCAGATGGCCCCATGGGTACATCCTTGCAGCTGCCCAGGAATATGTACACAAAGCAGCCCACAAAGGAGGCATACAAGCCATACTGCCCAAAGGAACATGTCGATTACAATTTATACTTGTAAGTAATATTTATATATGTATGTGCTACTTACGGCTACGGGCAGTCCTGCTATTCCCGCATAGGCCAGTGCCTGTGGTATGACGGTGAGACCAACTGTGATGCCCGCCACCAGGTCGCCCACAGCATCCTGGCTGTTGTACTTGGGGAGCCATCCGAGGATCGGGAGTCTCTTGTGCAGGGTCTTGCGATTGAAGGTGCGCCGCTGGCAATCCTGCAGCCAACTGCGTGTGCAGTCCAGTGTGCTCACTGTTGGCTTCACCTTCTTGCCGTCTTCAGTGACTGCAAAAGATATGTCGGAAATCAAGAGAGATTCGATGAAATGGCTAAAACAGCACTGATTCATTAGCACGTACTGCAGAACCCCACGCTCGATCGAGTTTTTGCTGGTTCCCACCCTTCCATTTAGTTTCAGTTTGCTTTCTGCTATTTTAATTGCTTTTGGTTTTCATTCTGATCTACGTGAATTTCATTGTCAAGGCCAAAGCAAAAGTTTTGTAGCTGAGAAAACGTGGAAAACAATTGCATTTACGAGTATCTCCGAGCGGGGAGCACGAGGCGTATACTTGATGCAACGTTTTTCTTGCCAGAAACATTCGCTGAATTCCATTACTTTAATTGCAACTAACAGGGAAATAACTAACTATGAAATCAATCTGTAACTTGTGGCATAAGTTGCTTCCAAACTAAAGAGCTTAGGTAATAGTACTTAAATGGGCAGCTCTCGTGACTCCGAAAGCTCATTAACTTGTTCCTACAAAATAATTAATTTAATTTGATTTTGTAGTTCATAATTCACCAGCTAATAGCCAAAATTGCTAAAGCTATTTGAGTCACAATTTTAATGTTTGGTAATTCGTAAAAAAAAAAAAATTACAATAAATCAATTGCAATTGCTAGACTATTAAATGTGTACAGTTTGTATTTGGCTTTTGTTAGTCCCGTCAAGCTATTTTATTACTTATTAAAAGATCATTCTACACGAACTCATCTAAAATTTATTACAAATACAATGTGATTGATTTTACGGCAGCAAATTACTATATTTAATTTAACTCCTCTATTTGGTTTCATAATCACTCCCAATAGTTGGCTAAATGTCTTAATACTTTAGACTCACGTATAAACTCCTTGGATCCCTGGGATCCCACGCTGTTGCTGCTCCCATTGGGTTCGGTGAGATTGGTGCTGATGCTGATCGTGGAGCACTTGAATCCGTCGTTGAAGTAGACGTGATCCGAGGCCGGATTGGATTTCATCTTTGGAGCGGGGGTGGCAACAGCAGCTCTGATCAAAACAAACAAACAAACACTGCCCACAAAACACAAGTTGGCTTGAGTTATAATTGCCGGCGGATGGCACCAGGTGACACTAAATCTAAGTGCCAAGTCGGGTATTTGGATAGTATCTGAAAGATGCCCGTTGTTCGAACGATCGGTTCTGGTCGCTTGGCTCTTCACACGGCAGCGTTTCGAACGAAACTGTTTTGTACTTGATGCGAACCTTGTCTTTTATAAAATTCAAAACTTTGTTGTTCTCGTCATCTTCGTCGCTCCGTTTGTTGTTAACTATTTTCGAGTCGCGTTGAGTCGGGTCGTTGGTGGGTTTCGGGTCTGGAATCTGGCTTGTTATTATTATTATTATTATTGTTTTGGGAAACCGGGACGATCGACGATATGCGGGTTGCCCTGTGAAGCTGATAATCCGACGAGGGGGAAAATGTAGGAAAACTACGATAAAGCGAAGTTCCCATCGCGTGTTTCGTTTTTTGTCTTATGAGCACTTACTGCCCAAAAACAAAAACAAAAAAAAAAAACCATTGAGCAGCAAAACGAAAATCGAAGAAAAAAAGTTAAAAAATTAGTACAGAAAAGAGAAGAAAGGAAGTTGTAAATTCTTTTCGTATTAGTCCGTAATTATTTGGCTGGCTCGGCATTTTAGGGAGCATTCGCTCAACACGTGAGCCCGTTGTTCGTTGTGTATTTATGTATCGGGTATCTGTGATATTTTGGAACAAATGAGTGGAAAGTTACCCTGATTTTTGGACCCGAACCGAGTGTATTAATACCCGGGACTTTTTTTAGGGAGAAAATTTCCATTCATTGCAGCAGCAGGTAGATGCTTCTGTTTTTTTTTTTTTTTTTGTCATTATAATCTTTTGTTGTCTTTCGGAGGTTTCTAGTCGCCGGGGGTTACCACTGGCAGTCAGGTGCTAAGATCTCAGAAAAACCAGATTTGGCCACAAACACGACTGACTGCAGACGAAGAGACACTGCCCAAATGTTGCATTTTGATCTTGCATTCGGATGCCTGCACCCCATGCTGCTACCAAATGGAGTAGTTTTGCCTGTTTTTGGGTTTTATCCTCCGCGTTATCGAGCATCTCTTAAATGCCATTAACATTAACATATTTTTAGGTACGCTTAATGAGATATTGCCTTATCAATGAGTTCGCGACAAGGCTAATTGATCTGCCTTCGGCGCGCTGACTTGTATTAATATCATCATCTCCGTACCAGACATCATTATAAAATGCTATATTTGTTTGGATTAAAGGAAGTAACAAAATCGGAGCCCCAGCTCATTCCACAAATAGTAGTGCAAGTATTCTGAATATTTCCAAATGAACTTGACACTTTATAAACGTATAGACCCTTTGCTAACCAAACAAAAGGTGAGACCAAAAAATGTCATGGGTAAATAAATATTTAAATGCACAGCTTGGGGTCGTATTGTGTTTCTATGGAAATCAATGGTGTCTTAACGCTTTGAACAAATTATTTTGAAATGCATTGATTGTAACCTTAGTTGCCGATCGCAAACTTTCTATATTTATGCTGATTGAAGTTATGTTGAAGTTCAAGATGAACATCGAAATTCAAGCGAATATCGCAAAAAACTTCCTAGACAGCTGATGCTGTGACAAATGGAATTATTTAAATTAATTGAAACGTGCTGTTAGTGTTAAAAGCCCATAAATATCACTGTCTTTATAGCCCGGCCAAGATCAAAATTGGCAAAGCAAGCGACGGTGCTATATTTCATACCAACTATTTAAAAAGCTTATATGACATCTTATATCTAATAATATGTTATAATGAAATATAAAAATACTTAAGGTTTGCGGTTACCAAGAGATAACTATAAAATGAAAGGGTGATTTACCTAAAAACGAAGTACTCAAACTTTCTATGAGGTATTCCCGTAGTCGATCTTTAAGAGCTCTAACTGCCTTCCACGTTTTGAAACCACTCAATGTTTGGGTATTTTTCGTTCTGCCTTCTCCGTTGTGCATTTCGTTTCCTAATCGCAGTCAAATGACTTGAATACTACGCGTATCAGTCAGCTGGCAAAATAGCATAATTTTTAATGAGTGTACACGTCAAGATGCCGGTAACTGGTTTTATACGGGGACCTCAACGATGATGGCAGACGGTGATCTTGGGGGGATTCTCCAGCTGCCGAAGTCGTCTGCTAATTTTGGATGATGTCAAACAAGCTGGCGCTTCTCACACCGAAAGTATTTTACATCCGAGGGCGTTTCCCTTTGTCTTATTTGTTTTGGTTTGGGCTTGAGTTTTGGTTTATTTTTAACTATTTAAGCGCACAATTAGAAAGTGAGCGAAATGTGGGTGTGAAGACTGAGGCTGACGCATTGCAAAATTTGTGCTAAATGCCATCAAATTGAAGCTTCCTCAAAGTGTATTTAATTCAAGTTTGCATATTCGCACTTAAGTATTACACACATTTTGCCCCATTGACACGAGCTCGAACTTTGCACGACAGCAGGTGTGTGACCCTTGGGTTTCGAAAATGTGGCAAAATATTTTATGGAATTTTGAAGCCGCATTAGATTTCGGATTTTATACATTTATTTTTGTCACTCCATAATTGAGTTAATAAGCCCAACCGAACAGGAAGTACAAATGTTCGATTAATTGTTCAATTACATTTGTTGAATTCGTTTTTGCTGTTCCCTTTTTTCACTGGCTTGTTTTTTTTTTCGCTCAACTGAAATTACAGGGCCAATTGCGAAATACATTTCGCATGACAGCCAAATTCCCACAAAAGGGCGTAACGAACAGCGGGGGGCGTGGTCGATCGCAGCACAATCACATTGAATCGAATCCGAGCCACAAACTGTCGCCCATTTCAATGAAATGCGTTTGGTTTGTTTACCATTTCGATTCGGGCTGTTTTTGTCTATATATGTGGCTTAAATATATCCGAAAGCTGTATTTAACACGATATAGTGCGGATAAGGGGGCTTTACACACTTGGATTTCGCAGGCTGGCAGATAGTTGCACGGAAATCACGTATACAACACGTTGTCCCGCATGCAGACCCAATGGCTTTGGCTTAGATAACTTACGATCTCGCTGGGGAATTACTAAAAGGATTTACGACTTGTAGTTACAAAAGAAAACTATAAGGGCTTATTAAGCTGACTAATTTATTAGATGGCTATAAATATTATTTTAAAATAGAGAACGTGAGAGGACAGATTACTTAATGCTTAACACACAAAATTAAAGTTCGAAGACAAACAGAGTGATTTAAAGTACACCAATTTGTAGTTAGATGTTAATTCTTTTTGAGACCTTTCTTTGTTTAAAATCTAAAAATAGGTTGTACTTGTTATTCAATATTTTCTTTGTAGCTTCTTTTCTTTTTTCGTGGAAGACTTAATTGTTAAAGTCAATCGCAAAGGCACGCGAATTGAATCTGTCCGAATATATGCTGTTTATATACCCAGAATTCAATTTGCAGTTTGTTGACTTTAGACTCTGTTTTTATGAAGATGCCCTGCGCGACTCTATAAAATTTAAGCAAACAAATTCAGCAGAAGTAATTGAAACAACGTGCCAAAATCACAATGCAATTTCCTTGTTAGTTGATTATTATTTGATTATAAGAATGATTAATCGCAGGGCAAGCCAAATTTAATTTATGTTCCCACAAAACGAGTTTCATAATCTATATTAGACGACGATCAAAGTTAGACTAACCATTCGTTTTCAGGTTTAATGGATTTTTAGGGGGAGAACAGCTACCGGCTTTTGTTTGTTTTGAATATTTATGACTCGATTGTTCATATTTGATGGAGCGCAGTATTTGATAAGTTGGCAATTTTTATGCAAAACGCGTTTCCCCCACCGATTACGCAGCAAAGAAAACCAGAAGCGAACTCTTATCTATCCATCCAAATATTGTTTATTTAAGCATCACTTAATCTACTATAGCATATTTGCTTAAGATATGCAAGTCGAGCTCATGTGATGGGTAATTAAAACCGAAATAAACTAGTTTGAGCAGCAATTCGTGGAATTTAAGTGTGAAGATACCTTAATATAATTTCTGAATGTATTTATACTGGATCATTGCATTCAATTATATGAGATTTTTGGAGTCAACATCGTGAATAGGCCACTTTTTTGTAATGCCGAAATAGTTAATTGACATTAAAATGTATTTAGACTTTTCAAGTTAACCAAAGTTCCGCTTGAGCACGTTTTCGCATTTAAGTCACGTAATCTATAAATTAATTTTAACTGCCATTCTCGCGTGTTCTTTTTGCAATTACCACGTTGCAGCCTCTGGAATGCACCATTTAGGTAGCAGAACTATTACTTTTGATTTAATAACTCAGGCACTTCGAGATGCGTAGATGACGAAAATATTTTCAGTGATTCATTTAATTGACACTTCATTGAGGATATCATAAAATTAGCAACTCTTTTCGGGATCCCATAATGGCAATTAGCATGTGTCGTTGGTTTTGAGAGACTCATAAACAAATTAGTAATCGTTTAGTGATAAATGTTAATCGACCGTTTAGACTGCGTCAATGGATTTGGTTTGAAAGAGGTGCTAATGCCAAAATCCGATGCGAAACTTTCGCAATGGGAAATCTCACTCTTTTCAGTACCAAATACTATATATATACCTTGATCTATATGTCAGGGCCACCCATAACTTAGTGTCACTTTCTGATGTCAGAGGGGAAATATTTCGATGGGCTTACCTATTTCGACGGTTTGCAGGGGGGGCGTAAATAGCCCAATTACGCCTGAAATTCCACTGGCTGGCGTTTTTTTCCACTATTCTCTATTGAATTTGGCTGAAACGATGTGTGGCCACCGGAAATGTGATTTCGTTGGCTTTGACTTTGGCGCGCGTCGCACACCTCAAAAACTCAGTTGTGTCCCTCCTTCAGTTCTTCATTGTCAGTGGGTTCTAAATAGTTATAAGTTTGCATATATGAATATGCCACTACTTTCGGAGTCTTTTTTTTATGGCATATGCCGAATTCACATGCAAATCACTGCCGAAATGCACCCATAAAGTCCGAGCATAAATGGTGCGTTTATAATTTGTTTGCACAGACGCGAACTTCGAATTCGTTTCGAGGCTTGAAGTTTCCACGACGAAAATTGCGATCTTGCGGATGGCACAGCCGAATCGGTTAGGGAAACACGGCTAACTAACTGCCCGTTCAGATCTCTGGATCGCCGAAAAGCCCTCGAAGTTGTCACCTCTCGGAGACCAATCGTGTAATTGTGCTTGGGAGCGTGGCGCTGTTTGTTTTTGTGATCCGAGAGTGGAGCTTTGTGTGCCCGCGCCGAGCTTTTCACTTCCACTACAGCCCCCATTTCTCTGCGCTCTTTCACCAAATCCCCGATTGCCCGATTCTCCGATTCTCCGCGAGAAATTTGAAAGTAATCAGCGAATGGGGGCCAGCGAAAGGCGTTGGCATTACAAAATATCCAGCTTGTTAACATATTGAAAACTGTGCTGCTGCATTAAATCTACACCGAACTATTTATAATCAATGCCGTGCATTTAATCGATTTGGGTTGGATAACCGATCGTTTGGACGGAGACGCAAGTGTAGTTAGAAATGGGAATTTCTATTGGGGGGGGAAGCTAATTGTCCTTGGAATTTAAAATACGAGTAGATTTCATATCCGTAGTAAGTCAGTATCACAGCTTATCTGGCCTGAAATCGATTTCATAAATATTGCAACTATGTAAATATTTCCTTATTCATAATCATAAGGGGTATGTTTATTGTCTAATACATGCCTTGCCTTAGGAGTGCGTACGTTCCAGTTCACTGGATCCAATTTTCGTCTGGCTTATCTGCATATAACTAGCAATTAAAGAAATTAAGGTAAAAGCAATCATTACCAAATATTAATTTCAGATTTTTTTCCTGATTTCAATGAGTCCGATATAATGAAAATGTAGCTTCAGTCTCACTTGATATCCGAATGAATTGAAATGTGCTTAGAAAAATACTTTTGCTTCGTGCTTCTATTGCATTTCATCATGATAAACCAGGTCAGAGGTTATAAACAAATTAATAGGCAATATACAATAGCTTTCACTAAAACACAGATTTATTCTCATATCGAGTTCACGAACTTCAAGTGCACATCCATGGCTAAGGACGTGGCCGATATCGAATACTGTTTTCTAAAATCAGTTAATCGAACTTATCAATACCTCTCCACCCGGATTAAGGTATTAAAATTACTGAACAGCCTAAAGGTTAGTTAAGCAAGTTTAGTTGTTTAGCAATCTATTGAGTAAAATTATTATATTTCAGGTGAATTTTGGATTGCACCAGCAGATCAATGGGTATAAGCCCTTCCTATACAACATCACTATTGACGGTTGCCAATTCATGAAGAACACAAAGTCCAATGTAGTCGCCAAATACTTTTACGATTTTATAAGGAATATCAGCAACTTGAATCATTCCTGTCCGTACAACGTAAGAAAGATCGTGTTCCCTATTCCAACTAATCATTCCCACGTTTTTTAGCACGACATTATAATGGAGAAACTTACCTCTGAGACTATTAATTCCCGACTACCAAAAACTCTGCCCTTTCCCACAGGAAACTACATGTTTCAGACCTATTGGATTGCCAATGAAAAGTACCGTGTGGTAACCAAGATATATTTCTGTCATTATTGATGGAAAAGTACTATTCGTTTGGGTTTTTAAAGGTTTTTATTAAATAGTATAGATAACAGCTACGAAGAAAACGGTTTTAATGGGTGAAATTCTTATCTGGACCTGCAACTTGGACATGAAAATATTATTAACTTTTATCGTCTCCCATATTTTATTATTATTATTATTATTATTATTCCATTCGATTATGGGCTGTGAGCTCGTAAAGCTATTTATATTGAATACATACAAAAATTAAAAATGTTTCACATTTGTAATTGCGATGTAAGCGATCTGAATTCACAGTGCTGCTGAAAAGTTGCCTATCACTAGATAATTTCTCTCGATTTTTAGTGATTATTCCTGGACACACACGTACACTCATATAAAATTACAATAAAATGGTGCCTAACATTTGATCTAAAGTTACTTCGGTCTGTCTAGTGTAGGGAGTACGGACTAAGTTCGATTGGGGATCTATGGAAAACGTTTATCAGATAATATAATTATGTATATTGTATATAACGCAACTTTTCGTGAGAAGCGAATAAACTTGACGGTGGTACATATGAAACTTATACAATAGAACGACTTTTAGGCTAATGGCGACGAGTATCTAACTTTCTTAATTTCATTTCCACGTATTTTCTCTTATTTTTTTCGCTTTTCAAGATTTACTTTTCGTATTTTTTTATATGTGAGGGGTTAGTGGTAGGGGTAGGATGATCTTTTGTTTCTGTTGGTTTCACTGAGGCACATTTGATGGATCACTGGGGTAGATAAACGCCAAACTACGTCTTCCGGTTCCGCTTTCGACGATCGCCTTCTAGAAATGCTTTCGCATGTGGGCGGATACCAAAAAGGGCGCCAGAAGTGAGCAGATCGAGACCAAGAAGCTGACCAGGCCCTGAAGATTAGCTGAAAGGCAAAGAAGATGGATTAGGAACCATGATACATCCTATTTTTGTGTGTACTATATTTGTAATACTATGACAATAGTTATAATAGTTATGGAATGTATTGGATGAGAAACCTCTCACCTCCACTGCAGATGTCGTGCAGGATGTCCTCCACATATCCGTTGTCGTTGTCGCAGAGACACAGCTTGGTCTTGCTGGACATGAACTTGGCCACTCCGATGGTGCGGTTGCTGTTCTCGTACTGGCACACCATTCCATCCTCGCAGTCGTTGTTGCTGTTGCACTTGTGACGCAGGCCTGCAAAATGCGCAAATATTATTAAGATATTAGCATACCGCCAGTGGAATTAGCTATACTCCATGCTTATAACTAAATTTAAACCGACTCAATACACCGGTATCATTTAGCAGCCATTTTATTATAATAACGCTATTATGCAGACCTATAATAGTCTGGAAATTCTATACTCTGGTGTATTACAATGTATCCCCGCCAGAAAGTAGATCTCCAACACGGAGAACAACTCCCAATGCCAAAAACTGGGGAAACGTGCATGCAAAAATCGCGTATAACATTTCTTCTGGGCTGTGCATGTCACAAATTGGCACTGCGGCGATTCCCATTACCATTTGCCTCTCGTTTGGGGCCTCGTTTGAGTTGCCCCATCGGAGGAGTCACGACATCCTAACATAAATCCGACATCGACATTGCGCCGCCATAAAGCGGTCCACCTCTGGCCCCGCCAAGAACTGGAGTGGAGCTGGAGGAGGGCTGGAGAACTGGGAAACTAGAGGACCCAAGACCAAAGGACCAAAGAACCAAGGGACTGTAGGGCCAACAATGGCGGGCACATGACCCAAGGATGCCGAGAAGGCAAGTGTGAATCGCGCACGGAAAACTAAATAAATAAGCAGGCAAATAGCGAAGAAAGGTGAAAGTGGGCTTTGGGGGTGGCCATTCTGGAAGGATGCTTCTTTGTTTAATTCTCATTTAGGTGGCGCCTTGGACGCATCACCTCACATGCCACTTGAGGCACTGGCTCATCACGGAGGAGGCCTCCAAGAAAGCAGCGGCCTCTTAAATAATAAATGTAATGTGCATGTCTTAGCAATTAGCTGACTTTTTGTTGGCTGTTCTATTTCGGGAAACGAGCTAAAGGATTCTGCAAAGGCGGGCGGTCAAAGGAGCGGAGATACAGAACATTATGATTAATATTTAACATCAATGATTTTTTAATTTTTTTAACATAAATAAATAGTAACTAACTGACTAGTAACTAAAGCATATCAGCCGCGAAAAATTTATTTTTAGGAATGCTGTTTAAGTGTCAGTGGTTTCTCTAGATTACAACTTGTATATTTATATCCTTGGGGAATATGGGTAAGTACTTTTCTATATAGGTGATACATTACCTTTCAGGACATCTGGACAGCTGCCAGCCGAAGGAGGCGAGTCGTCGCCGCATAGGCAACGCAGCTTGTAGTCATTGGGATCCTTGACGCAGCTGGTGCGATCTATCGCCGTGCAATCATCGTGGGCACTGCACTCTCGTCCTTTAACTGCAATTAATGATAGGAATCCAAGTTAAAAAAGGACACTTAACTAGCCAGTTTGCCTAGCTAATTGCCCACTAATTGTGTGATTATTTGGGTACCAACTTGAGCCAACACAAATCACCGCTTGTCCGCCTATCTATATCTACTCTATCCGTTTCGGTTTACCAACTCCAATCACAGGGATATTACCGCCCCCGCTCCTAATGTCAGGGATTCGTGGAGCGTGGGTTGTCATTGCACTTGAGTGACTTGTTTGATCAATTCTCGATTCGATTTGTGTTAGCAATGTTCTGTGTTCTGTGTCGTGTCGTTCAATCTGTGCTGGCTCTGTGCCATAATTATTATTCCATTTATTTATGAGCGACTACCAAGTCAATCGAATGACAAATGATTGGATCAGACAAACTGGATGGTTGGCTATTTGTTTGGCTAACGACCAGGTGTCTTAATTAGCGGTTAATCGAACTTAAGTGATGTGGGGCTTTATCGGGAAGGTCTAAGACAACGTATATATCACATTATAATGAGAGTCAAGTTAAGTGCATTAAAATAGTTAACTTCTAACTCAAAATCAGTTTTTTAAAACAGAAGTTAATGTATCTCTTTGTTTGGTATTTTTCTTAAAGAATAATCTTATATGAATATTGTTATAGTAATAGTAGTCATATTCACTTATCGGCTAATGCTGGAGTACGAGTTATAGCAAAATTACTGCACGATTACTTTTAAACTCGAACCACTTTTAATCCCTCGCCCAATCTTGACAAGAAACTCCTCTTGACCTTGCCAGCGACTTTGATGGGCCTTTTCGTTACCAACCCCGGGGGTTCTCTTACCAATTGGGACGTGCGTGGGAGGCGGCTGATTGTTGGTCTTGCCAAAAGTGGTCAGAGCCGTGGAGCTGACCCCGAAGAGGATGATGAAGATGCCGAAGAGCATGGTCAGACTGCCGCATTGTGTGAAGCGCTTCAGGGGCTGCATTTTGGAATCGGTAACTAATCGAGTTTTGAGTCGAGACCAGGACTTGAAGAAGTCGGAAAGAAGTCCTTTTTCGGGTCTTATATAAATTCCACAGGACCGCAACGGGTTGCACACGCACTTTGCGAGCTTGAAAAACGGCCCAAAGGCTTTAAATTGGTTTACTTAACGCTTTTTTCGTTTCTATGTCGGTTTCGCGGGCACAATTTTATGCAAATTTTCACACCGAAATCGTTTCCGCTCCGCCAGAAAGTCCGAAGCAAAACAAAACCGCACGAGAGGCGTCACTCCAAAAAATCTCCAATACTTTGGGGCACTCGCTATAGTCGCAACTTCCACTTGGGGTCTTCGGACGGGTAGCTCCAACCAGTCGCCTGCGCGCTCGAAATGCAAGTGAAGAATTCGCGGCGCACACGGACCTTAAGTTGCTGCGATGTCGCTGCTGGTGGCTACTTGGCGCTCGCGCACACCGGCGCCACCTTCCACCTCCCACCTGCCACCATCTGCTACCCATCTGAGTGCTCCTCGCCAGCTAGCCACCCACCGCCCCCGCAGTCCGCTCACCTGCTCAGCCAGGCATAGAACCCCTTTGCCACATTGGCGGCGAATGATAGTCGTCTTCCAGATACCCTTATATCATACTTAAGTTCCCACTCAGCAAATCTTCTTTAATACTTTGTATAATAACAATACATAATATACTTGTATTTATTTTAGTAAATTGGAAGTTGAGATACCATATAGTTATGTACTTATGTTACATGTGTAATTTTAACAGAAGTCTATACTCTACAATTGGAAGTGAAGTTCTGGTTTGTTAAAAACAACAGCTTCATATTTCATTCTTAAAAAAATAACTCATAATATATATGGTAAAATATATACAACTGAATATCAAGTTAAACAATACAGGTTTTTATGCGTTATGGGAAACGATTCTGCTGACGCACACAAAAATTGGCAGCAATGAGCTTCCCACAAAATGATAAAACATTAATTTTAGATGTAGGCAACCAAGTATACATACGTCCAACCAATTGCGGCTGAGTAGAAATGAATTCACGCATTCCGGGACATTCCATAAAATCGGATTCCAGAAGGACAGACACCCGCATGCATAATTAAGAGATCCCCCAAGTGGGCAAAGGGTATTCCACCTAACCAATGTTTCGCTGACAAGAAGCTAGATAGCATGGAATCTCCGGGCAGATTTCGAAACTTTCGCAGGCAGTATGGGATTAGTTTTGGGCCGTATGCTATATGGTATATGCTATATGGTGTATGGAAAGTGAGCTGCGACGCACTTGTAACTGTTTCGCTGCTTTTGTGTATTTCGTGAGCGAGTTTTGTTAACGAAGATGGATTTTTGTAGCTGCCTCACCTTCGTGCACCTGTTTTTATTGTAGCCGCTGGCGGTGGCGACCTCGTCCTTTTCTCCTCGTCCTCGTCTTGGGTGTGTGTGTGTGGCAGTGGGTGTGTGTGTGGGAACTATAATAATGACGAAGGCATTAGAGGCATACGACCATTGCATAGCCTACTTTTTGGGGCCCACGGAGTTGAGCAACAGCCACAACAACAATAAAGTGTAACATTAGCACGCACCAGGCGAAACAACAACAGAAACTGGTTAGTCAAAGGCAAATAGTTATTTTGGCCATTATTCTTTGCTCGCTCCCTAATTTCTCCTGCCGTTGTTTATGATTATTTTTTCCCCCTTTTTTTACTTTTGGGCGCTGCATGGCCCTAATTACATTTGCTAAATTGCCCAGATGAGAGTGGCTTGCTTGTTGCTTTCAACTTTTAACTTTTTTAACTTTCAGCTGCAGAATGCAGCTAAGCTGTCCAAAAAAGAAAGGTGACTGGCCACGCCCCTTTAGCCCAATTTGGCAAGGCACCATTTAGGCGGATATCGAACAGGCAGAAACGGATGCCCAACTTTTGGCCATGTCTGCTTCAATCGTCTAAATATACGAAGCTCCACTTTTCAAACTGAGCCAATAATTTACACCCACCCATTCGAAGAGGAACACTTTGAGGTCAGTTGGGACATGAAGAACTCGCCCAATTTGCCAAACACAAATTCCTTTGCACTTCATGTACTTTCGACCCTCTTCCGACTCCGATTGTGGAAAATGTCAGGCTATATGGGTCCTGGTGCTCCTTATCTGCCTTCTCGATCGCCTTATAAACGATTGCTTTAATCGCTGCGACAGCATAAACAATTTTCTCCAACTAAATGCGAATTTATATCGCACACGCACAGCGAACGGAAAGGAAGTCCAGAAAATATATTCACGAAAATCGGTGGATATAACTAAATGGGACACGAATCTGGTCGGGTTCAAGGACCGTGGAAAGCATTAAGCCAATTTTGGAAAATATATTTCAGATATCCTAATATCTCTGTTTGCTTAACTTATATTAGAAAATTTTTATGATTTTCTTCAAAAATTGTAAAAGGTAAAAAAATTATTTTGAGCGATATTGAAGAGATTTATAAGACACGTGGGTCATTTTAAAGAATTGGATGTACTTAAAATTATTTAAATAAGTTAAAAGGCACTAATTATATTGGATTTCGTAATTGTTTTTCTAGATTTGCCGACTTGACAATGATTTATTCCATAGTACTTTCTCCATTTACGCAAATCCCGCCGCACCGCGTCATTCGGAATGGAAAATATTTATATTTACATGTAAAAATAAGTTCCTTTAATTATTATTCAGCCAGTCCAGTCCATTCAATTCGCCATGCGGCAGAGTCTGAAATTTATTTCGGATATTTATTTCTTGACATTATTGATAAATGTTGCCGGGCACAGCAGAGAAACGGAAAACAAGCAGGAAAATTATATGGAAAACTCACGAAATCTTTTCGCCAAATCAGAAACTGCAGCGAATCGTAGGCGCCGCCAGTGGGTTTTCCCCCTCCCCTCTCCAAGGAAAATGCGAAAGACCACCGTAATTAAAGAACTAATTCGCTTTCAACAATTTGGGCGTCATGTTTTTGCTCTTAACTGATGATTAATTAGTGCGACTGTAGAATTTCTACCAGCGATATATAATTTTCTCACGAAATCTCATCGAGCTGTACACTCATGCCCAGAGGTCATCATATTACTGCTGATTATAACTCAGAGTGCGGAGCATTAGGCCCTCGAAAAAATGCCAATTTAAGGGACTTAATTCCACATTATGGCCACGTCTAATTGCGGCTACACACACACACTCACTTACCTCACTCACTGCATGCAAGTTTGTTTTCGTGCGTTCCAGGACATGCACACACCACATGGCTTAGTCCTTAAAGGACTGCCAGCTCCTGCCCCCGAATGTTGCATGCGCCGCAAGGCGAGCTCTTCGATAGCCGCTGTTACTTGTTTTAGCCTTGTCTGTTGGCCAAGTCTTGACCAAATAACCTTTCCATGACTTTCCCAATTTATCACTCGACACATTGCCACATTGCCACATTGCCAGCTAGCTGAATGCAGCTAAATGCATGCTAAATATATGGGTGGCCAGTCGTATAACGATTATTTCAAGTTCATTTGTTAATGCACACCTTGATTTTAGCAATGGGGCGACACTTTTGGGGGTCTTTCGTCTTGGCCAATTCGCATGTCATGTTGGCTAAAAGGACTAAAGGCGACGCCAGGCTAGTGAAAACATAAAAATACCTACGAAATGTTGGTGCTCACGAACTTATTTTAATAACTCATGCGTGGTCAGGTTAGGACGTCATAAGGTTCTTAATCCCCAAAAGGAATTATAATTATAGCAACATTTTGAGAAATGTCGAGGAATTTAGTGTCGTTTGGATGGTAAACAGTTGTACACGATCTACATTAAAGTCATAGAATTTTATACATTCTAATACCATATTCAACTAGTAATGTTGGTCTGTTTGGCCTACATAAGAAATTGTTAAAATTATATAAGCGTAAGGCAATCAGAAAAACAATAAAAAGTCATACCGCTAACACAATCCAATTATTTTTTAGCCGCATTTCATTCAATAACTGCAAAAATGGTCGCCGCTTCAGACAAAAGCATTCTAAATGCATATGAACTAAAGGATCGTAAAATATCTTTTATGAGGCTATTAACTGGGAAACCTAACCAGAAACTCTACCGAAAGGGCCATACAATTGGAGGATCACAACAATATTAATTGGTAAATTTAATGTCTACCCATTTAATTTCGATGAATACATGACGTTTCCAGTGACCTATCTAAAGGCGAAGCCAAAAACTCATTATCCAAGGCGTCATCATCATCGGACGCTATTCATTACTCACCCAAAAGAACTGAGGAAAGGGATCGGGTCAGATGAAGTGGAGTGGTCAGTGCACACACCCTTCCTGGCGTCCGACAAATATGCAAATTTACGCACATCAAAAAGTGAAAGTTCTAGAGGTGACCATAAAAACCCGAAAAACGCCGGAATGGAGTACCTACTTCTGCGCGAAAAAAATCAATGCAGGCCAGCGAAGCAATGTGGTCAGTGAGGAAGGAAACGGCAGCGAAGGAAAGGGGCAGGAGCAGGAGGTGCCCTCCACTTCTGGGATGGAGTGCCGTAGGCTGCCCCGGCGGTGGAACACGATTAAGCCGCACTGATTATGGGTTACGACCATTTCTTATGGTAGCCCAAAAGGGCCGAAAACATCTACAACTAAATTGCCCAAGTAGCAGGTCCCGAAGAGAAGGACCATTGATGACGGCTCCGCTGCACGCAATCCATGACATCACCAAACGGCTCGGCTCTCTCTCGGCTTTACCACCGAGCTCCAATTGGTTAGGTTAGCAGCTAGCACCATCCGAACTGACCCACCCTTTCCCCAGGCGGGTTCTCCACGGGCATGGAGTCCTTGCTCGACACCAACTGGACACCTGCAAAAACCATGGCAATGCAAATGCAGCTCACTAAGTTATTCTAATAAGTTTTTGTGTCACCCAGGAGCAGTGAACTTGTCAAGTGGATCAGGTAGTGTATAAGTCAGTCGGCCTGAGTGACGTTCTGTAATTGGAATTCAAATTGAAGAAGTGCCTGAATTTAATCGCCTTCCCGCCGGTTGTATTATTAAAATGCAATTTTTCAGAACCCAGGAACCCAGGACTTCTCAGACATGCAATTTTCAATTGTTTGTCATTAGGGAAATCTCGATGTAAGCGCCTGACCTTTTGGGAATAATCACTGCTTGTGAAGGACGGATGCAATGGGTTTTAAATATTGGTTATGCTCCGTTTGGGAAAGGGAAGTCTTAGGATGATCTTGATAAGGTTCCTGCAGCCAGGTAGAAATGTATAGTCCAAAAAGATCCTTCACAATAAATATGTTAGTTAAATCAAATGTAATAAACATATATTTCAAAGTATTTGGACGTTAATTTTCTCAATTTCAAATGCTGACAAAATCCAACACTTTCATGTCGAACTATTGTAATCCAACTAGTTACACCTCACATCCTGGACATATGTTCCAACAAAATGTTTGTTTATTTGTTTGTTTTCGCGTTTTTGCACGGCACGTGTCCCAAATTTACCCGAAATGAGTAACTTCCGTTCCCGGGAATGAAAAATTACTTACCAAAGTCCCAGCATTTGGCCTGCGGACATGGGTCAGGTTTTCATGGATTTTCAATTTTCGCACGTACACCTGGGCGGCTACACCTAATCTATGACTAATTATCGGGGCCCACTTGAACGTGAACGAAAGTCAATGTACCATAAAAGGAGGTTAATTCTATGCAATTTTGCATGGACTCGTGATTACTTTTCCCTCCAGCAGACGTATTAATTACATGGCGGAGCACATTAGGTCAACTCTCGAACTCCAACTAGTCGTAATGCTAATTGCAAGAAATTAGAGTGAGCCGGCTAGTGTATGGTCAAAATGAATCATCCATAAAGAGTTGTGAGAATTTTGCAGATCACTTTTTCATGAAATGAAACGAAATGAATTATTAATATCATACCATAAAAGTAACTGCCTCGTGAATTGAACTATAGTATCTTTACAAATTATTTGCTTTAAAATACTTTTTATTATTCAGATTTATTCAAAAAGTACTTTTTGCATTGGGACATTAAACAATCCCTTTAGATATGTGGCAATACCATTTAATAATTAAAAAAATGTATACTTAACCTAATCTTGTAGATATTTATATTTGTCTAAAGACAGCTCTTCCAGATTTCAGAATTTACCACAATCAAAGGAATTTAGGATTCCTTGACTTCAGGCTCAACGTATTTGCTATACAATAGCTTGATCACTTCAATCTTTCGGGACATCTTGGCTGGGAGTGACTTTTCCAGCTTCTTCAGCATTTCCTCCAATGATCGTTGATTGGCGAGCTCCTCCTTCTTTTTCTCCCGATATCTTTGCTGTCTAAGTCGGTCGGTTTCTCGCTTTGTTTTTAAAACTTTTTTGTTCTTTTTAACCACTTCCTTCAGTTTGCTGCGATAAATCCTACTTCGCTCGGTTTCTCTGGCTCGGTATTCCTGATACTTAATCGGATCCTTTTTGATTTTGTCACGATATCGCTTGGAGTTATCCTTGGTTCCCTTCGTTGCTCCCTTTGATCCAGCTTTCGTTGCTTTGGAAGTCGCACCTCTGGTAGTTGCTTTAACCATCTAAAATTAGTTTTCATTTGCCATATAGGTAAGGTAATAGTTTCAATTACTTACTTTGCCAAGTTAGTCTTTATGTAATCCCAAGGAGATTATGTATATTTATTATCTTTAATTCGTTAGAAAAATGTTTAGAAAAACATTTGTTTATGTTTACTGGGCTTCAATCAGCTGTTATTAGTTAACAGTGCGGCAACAGCGCTGTACACTTTGCTAGAGCTGCCTAGAAGTTTAACGGGAAAACACACAGAAGTATAGCTAAATTTATTTAAATATTATAGAACTTCTAAAACATTATGAAATCGGTTGCTATGCATCCCGGCACTAGAAGGACACCATCAATAAGATTTTAATATACGCACTTTTGTTTATATATCATATTCATATACATCTATTAGTAATCATATAATTAGCGTTAGAAAATAGTTAACTGAACAGCACCTTTTGCTCATTAAGCTGACTGCTGACAGTCTGGCAACTCTTAGCCCACAGAAGCAAAACAAAGCAATTCAAAGAAGGAAAAGAAAACGCAATTGCGTCTCTAAAAAGAGGATAAAACCAAATTGCATCGCAACCGAAACGCAAAAATGTCCGAGATCAAGGCGTTGGAGCACGCCACCCTAAAAGTGCCATACGAGATGCTGAACAAGCGCTTCCGTTCGGCACAGAAGATCATCGACAGGGAGGTGGACCAGGTGATCAATGTATCGCGTCAGGTGGAAAAGGCCCTAGAAGCAGAGGAGGGTCCCATTCTGGCCGAGGTCACCAAGCTGGTGGATAACGTAGCGCAGAAATTGCAGGTGCTCAAGCGCAAGGCCGAGGAGAGCATCAATGATGAGCTGAGCGTCACACAGATCTGCAAGCGCAAGCTGGACCACCTAAAGGGCATTACACCGCCAAGCAGCGTTACAGGCGACCTGTGGCAGGGTTCCGTGGACCAATGGAAGCGGATCCGACTAG
Source organism: Drosophila melanogaster (assembly GCF_000001215.4). Classification (NCBI taxonomy): domain Eukaryota; kingdom Metazoa; phylum Arthropoda; class Insecta; order Diptera; family Drosophilidae; genus Drosophila; species Drosophila melanogaster. The sequence goes on along the minus strand of NT_033777.3, from coordinate 24,829,481 downwards.
ACCGCCTGGTCATCGAGCACCTGCTGCGCATGGGATACTATGAAACGGCCGAGGAGCTGGCCGCCAAGTCCGATGTGCGCCACCTGACCAACCTGGACATTTTTCAGACGTCGCGCGAGGTCGAGGATGACTTGGCCAGTCACAGCACCACCAAATGCGTGCTTTGGTGCATAGACAATAAGTCTAAGCTCCGCAAGATCAACTCGACCATTGAATTCAGCCTGAGGGTGCAAGAGTTCATCGAGCTCGTGCGTCAAAATCAGCGTTTTGAGGCTGTGAAGCATTCGCGTCGCTACTTCCCCGCATACGAGAAGACTCAGCTGAATGAGATCTGCCACGTGATGGCCCTGCTGGCCTATCCGGCCGATGCCCAAGCCGAGCACTACCGCAAGTACATGGATCCGCAGCGGTGGCAAAAGTTGGTGTTGGACTTCCGTCAAGAGAACTACCGCCTCTTCCAGCTATCCAGCACGTCCGTCTTCTCGGCAGCCGTGCAGGCCGGTCTGTCGGCCCTGAAGACGCCCCACTGCTATGCTCAGACCTGCCGTAACCTTAACTGCCCGGTGTGTCAGGAGGATCTCAACCGCATCGCTCTCAAGTTGCCATACTCGCACTGTGTGCAGAGCCGTCTTATATGCCGGGTCACAGGGCTGCCGCTCAACGAGCACAATCAGCCGATGATGCTGCCCAACGGACAGATCTTTGGTCAGATGGCTCTGCCGGACATCACCAAAGACGACGGTACCGTCACCTGTCCGGTGACCAATACGAAGTTCTCCAACCCCAAGGTCGAAAAGGTCTTTGTGATGTAAGCGGCACTGGATTCGACGCCCTCTTCCTACCCAACCGCACTAAGTTAAGCAATGAACAACTCTATTTTTGAACATGTAACTTCATATCTATTGTATGTCTAATATTATTACTATTGATAAGCTAGAGAACCCGCGAACACCCTCGATTTGAATTCCGATTTCGATTATTCGGCAACTGAATGCTGCTGCTGCTGCGCGTGCGCAGGTCTATTGATTATTTGACTCCACTCCGCATCCACGGGCTGGTTTGTTTCGCAGTCAGTGCTTCGAGGTTGATTCACGCATACGGCGTAATTCGACTCCGCCTCCGAAGTGGCACACTATGCACAACTAACACCACTTATATATTACATTAAAATACAAATGAAATAAAGGTTAAATCGTACGACTTATGCCAGAAGCTACTTGTCAATTAGCATGAGCTCCGAGCTGATTCTGTTGTGGAAACTGTGAAAATTTACAACAAATCCGTGTGACGCCGCTGCAACTCGATCTGGAACAGCTGCGAGCAGCAACAAACAAGCCAGGCCAGCGGATACATAAACAAGCACAAGCTGCAGCCCGCTACTACCCCTCGTAGCCAAAACCGAACCACCACCACCACTTGCACCACCCAACTACCAATAACAACAACGTCAACCCATCTGTAACCGAAAACCTCCGCAGTTGATATTATAATTCCTAACGAAAACTCCGCCAGCTCCGTCAACATGGCACTGGACTTTGTGGCCACCTATAAAGTTCTGGTGCTGGGCGACTCCAATGTGGGCAAGACCTGCATCGTTCACAGATATTGCGATGAAAAGTACTACGACACATACATCTCTACGATAGGTGAGTAGAGAGTAGAGTAGAGACCCCAAAATACTATTTTCAAATTTGAAAATAAATTTTTTTATTTACTATTTTCGAAATCGGACACTTGTTTGATTTTGATTGATTTTGAATTTTTAAATCCTAACGTTTTCCATTTGTTTTGAAAACTATTATTTCTACCTCGGCTGTTATGTGCAGTAACCCACTAGCATCACATTTTATCTCCCAGGCATTGACTTCAAGCAGAAGCTGATTAACCTCGATGGAGTACCCATAAAGCTGCAAATCTGGGACACGGCTGGCCAGGAGAGATTCCGAACATTGACCACGGCGTACTATCGGGGCGCCATGGGCATCCTACTCATGTACGACGTGACCAACTTGGAGAGCTACAACAACCTGTCCTACTGGTTACGCAACATCCAGGAGAACGCCTCGCCGGACGTGGTAAAGGTGCTGGCGGGCAACAAATGCGAGTGCTCCGCCACCCAGCGCATGGTGGACAAGGAGAGGGGCGAAAAGGTAAGTGACTGCAGGAAGTGCAGCATCGACACCAATAACACCATCCTATGCTCTCTCCAGATTGCCGAAAACTTCGATATGCCCTTCTTTGAAGTGTCTTGCAAGTCCAACATCAATATCGAAGATGCCTTCCTGTCCCTGGCCCGTAAAATCCGCGAGCAAAGGGAGCGGCGGGTAAGATGCTTTAAAATAACCCAATATTTAATAGGTAAATCCTTCACATTTCTCCCAGGGGGACAACTTTGATAACGATGAGAGCAAAGACAAGAAATCACCCGGCTCCAATGGCCTAGGAACCTTCAGTCTGGGCAGCCTTTCCGGCGAGAATCGCTGCACCTGCTAAATACTCAGCGATGGATTACGATGCGACCGCAACCGCAAACCGCAGAACCTGAGCAAGTTGTCCAAAGCTATTGAGCGTTGTAGCATTGTGGCCAACTTCGCGAACGGGCCACCTTTTAGATGCAAACCAGTTAAGGGACTGGGCTGCCTGCATTGCATTCCTGATGGAAGTGAAGCATTCAGTTTGTGCATTTTTAGTCCAAGAGAAGATAGCATAAATATTTTAGCATATTCCAGCAAATACATAACAGTCGAATATACATGCATATTGTCTCGATTCCAATAATTATAATGTAATGCTAAATATAAACACATTTATACTCGTAAGAAATGAAATTACGTCTATGTGCCATGGGGGAATTGTGTTTTTTCCAAATAATATTATCACTTTGAGACTTCCCTAATTGACCTCTTGTTTCTATCAACTTATTTATATCAACATTTTTATTTACATATAAAATACAATATAAACCTTGTTTTTCAAGGCACCAATGACTAGATTCTTTCTATCGCTCAGAATGGTCGTTGCTCAAGTTCTCATCTTCGGAGTCGTCCTCCTGTTAAATATATATCAACTGTTATGCCAATCGGCCAGACATGGGGAATACAGTATGTACATGAAAAATTTTTTTTTGCCAGTACGAATAAGTGTTTTGCGTAATCATACCCGTTACTACTAGACTAAAAGGGTGTACTACATTCGTTGAAAAGTATATAATAGGCAGAAAGAAACTATTCGGACCATGTTGATATTATTGATCAATAAACGAGTCAATCTGGTTATGTCCGTTTGTCTTTTTGCCCGTATAAACTTCAAGATCTCAGGAACTATATAAGCTAGAAAGATTGGGCCCGCAGATTTCAGAGACGTAGACAAAAAAAATTTCTATCGAACTTTTTTTTCAAACCGCCCAGCTGAGTAACGGGTATCTGATAGTCAGGGATCACGACGAATGCTATCGTTTCTTACGAATGCTATCGTTGTGATCCCTCTCTCTCTTGTTTTCTTTGAATTTAGTCAAAAAATGTACCCTTAATTATTTAGGTTGGGGTAGTGGACATCCTTGGTAATACGGCTAACAGGATAATGATAATGAAGGACAAGCAAAGCAACGATTGGAACGCCGCTAATTTTGCTAGTAACTCGAAATCCTAAAAAACTCGAAATGAAAAAAAACTCAACAATAAAGCACATACCGTGTGGTGTTTTGATTTAGGGGAATGAATTTTAGGGATATATGTAGCATTATGTATGCATTATGTATAGAACAATTACTTAAGCGATTTTTTCATTCTGATTTTCTCAAACCACTTGAAACTCAGAAATTAACATCGATTATTCGGAATCGTGGCCCTGCAAATATGGTCGTCCTCTCTCCGCTCCAATTGCTTCTGATTGTATCCCCTCGTTCCGAGCTGTCCAATTAGCGAGCCCACTGATAACGCGAGCACGGGTCCACCCAAACAGACGTCGTGTCACCCACTTTACCTAGCAACCATTGTGACCACAACTATGGCTGGAACATGCCAAAGGGTAATTATACAATAGACAGGATACGATTCGATTTTGGACGGTTAAGGCGTAGGTTGTGTCCTCTCGAAGGAGATGAAGAAGTTCCGGGCCAAGGCGAGCTCCCTGCCCATTTTCAACGGTCGCATAACCGACGCCACCACGCTGACCACCAGTTCGCTGCAGTTACCCCTGGGTCAGAATACGCAGCGGAAGCAATCGACTTGCACTCGAGTGCTGCCCACGGTTTTTACCATTACGGACGGCACCACCGGAGCGGCGAGTACCTCCTTAGCGGAGGCCATGTCGAGCAGTAAGGCACAGATGCCCAACCGACAGGAGAGCCTCCTGCAGCTTAGTGTTCCACGGGAGACGGGAGTGGGAGTGGCAGGACCTGAATTGGCTAACTATGAAAAGGTGCGGGTGGTGGGCCAGGGATCCTTTGGCATCGCCATCCTCTACCGACGCAAGTCCGACGGGCACCAGATCGTCTTCAAGCAAATCAACCTGAGTGAGTTGAGCCCGCCTGGTCGGGATCTGGCTATGAACGAGGTTGATGTCTTCTCGAAATTACATCATCCGAATATTGTGAGCTACCTCGGTAGCTTCATCAAGGACAACACTCTGCTTATCGAGATGGAGTACGCCGATGGAGGTACCCTGGCCCAAATCATCGCCGAGCGGCAGGGAAAATTGCATTTTCCTGAACGATATATAATAGCCGTATTCGAACAGATCTCCAGTGCCATCAACTACATGCACTCGGAGAACATCCTGCATCGGTAACGAAGTCATTTTTATATATTCTAGAAGAGATTTGATTACCATATTCGTTTTGTATTCAGGGATTTGAAGACCGCGAATGTATTTCTGAACAGGCGAGGCATTGTGAAAATCGGAGATTTTGGCATATCCAAAATAATGAACACCAAGATACATGCCCAGACTGTTTTGGGCACACCCTACTACTTCAGTCCGGAGATGGTAATAGGTTTAATGGGTTGATATATGTAAGTCACTATACCCTAATACTGTCATGGTTTCCAGTGCGAGGGTAAGGAGTACGACAACAAGAGTGACATTTGGGCTCTGGGCTGCATTCTGGGCGAGATGTGCTGTCTGAAGAAGACCTTTGCTGCCTCCAATCTATCCGAATTGGTAACCAAGATTATGGCAGGGAACTATACACCAGTGCCATCGGGTTACACATCGGGACTTCGCAGTCTAATGTCCAATCTGCTTCAAGTGGAGGCACCACGGCGACCTACCGCCTCGGAGGTATTGGTCTACTGGATTCCACTGATATTCCGTAGCCTGGGAAAGAACAAAGGGTATGCCTGAATTCTGTTGCCACTAGCAGCTCTTGACCTCTCACGATATCGCAGGTACTCCTATGAGGATGATGTGGGAGGTCCGGGTAGCGACCAATTGACTGCTCCTGTTCCAGCCGCCGCCTACAGCAATGTGTCCATGGAGTTGGAATTGCCCACCGCCCAGACGGAGACCAAACAATTGATGATTGCGGATACAGCGGCGCCGCACGAGATCCTTGAGAAACGGTAATGGGTTAGTCAACGTCAGCTCCGACGATCTAATCCAGACGACCACCTGCAGATCCGTGCTATACCAGCTGAAGGCCTTCGGCACCTGCTTCAGCATGGCGCCCATCCAACTGCCGCCGAAGGCTGTCATCGTGGACGTTGCCATGTCGGATTCCCACTTCGTGGTGGTAAACGAGGACGGATCAGCATACGCCTGGGGTGAGGGCACCCACGGGCAGCTGGGTCTCACAGCTCTGGAGGCTTGGAAGCACTACCCCAGTCGTATGGAGAGCGTGCGCAACTACCATGTGGTGAGTGCCTGCGCCGGCGATGGCTTCACTATCCTGGTTACCCAGGCGGGAAGTCTGCTAAGCTGCGGCAGCAATGCCCATTTGGCACTGGGACAGGACGAGCAACGCAACTACCACAGCCCCAAGCTAATAGCCCGATTGGCAGATGTCCGGGTGGAGCAGGTGGCCGCTGGACTCCAGCACGTTCTGGCCTTGAGCCGAGAGGGAGCGGTCTACGTCTGGGGCACCAGTACGTGCGGTGCTCTTGGCCTTGGAAATTATCAGCAGCAACAGTGGGTTCTAGGAGATTATAATTCATTATTGTCATCTATCTCTATAATTCATAATCCCAGGAAATTCCCCCAAAAGATTCTGTTATCGCATGTGAAGACCAAGCCATCAAAGATTTACTGCGGTCCTGATACTTCAGCTGTCTTATTTGCCAACGGGGAACTACACGTCTGTGGTAGCAATGACTACAATAAACTCGGTTTCCAACGTTCGGCGAAGATTACTGCCTTTGTAGGTCCACAACCTTGAGTTACCCACTTATGCTTACCTTATAGTTCTCATGCGCAGAAAAAAGTCCAACTGCCTCACAAGGTGACCCAGGCGTGCTTCTCGTCCACCCATTCGGTGTTCCTGGTGGAGGGCGGCTATGTTTACACCATGGGTCGAAATGCGGAGGGTCAGCGGGGAATCAGGCACTGCAACTCGGTTGATCACCCCACCCTGGTGGATTCGGTTAAGTCTCGATATATTGTGGTTTGTATTATTCTGTGTTAGTTGAGAAATCCCTTCTAAACCGTCGCATGTAGAAGGCGAACTGTAGCGACCAGTGTACCATTGTCGCCTCGGAGGACAACATCATCACCGTTTGGGGTACTCGTAATGGCCTCCCGGGGATTGGTTCGACCAACTGTGGCCTGGGACTGCAGATCTGCACACCCAACATGGAGCTGGAGTTGGGAAATAACACGGCAGCGTTTACAAACTTTCTGGCCTCGGTCTACAAGTCGGAGCTGATACTGGAACCGGTGGATATATTAGCGTATGTTTTCATTTTGCAACAGGGATTTTATTTTTACCTGCATCTCCTGCAGTCTCTTCTCTTCCAAGGAGCAGTGCGACCGTGGCTATTACGTCCAGGTGCATGACGTTTATCCTTTGGCACATAGCGTTCTGGTGCTGGTAGACACGACCACGCCACTAATATCCTCATACGAAGGTGATTACCCGCACCTATAGGTTCAATAAATCCTGCAGATGTAACATAAATGTATGCGCATTTTCAACATAGTTTGATAATACATTTATTGGTTTCCAAATGTAATTTTAAGTTTTAGAACTACAACTAAAGCTCATTATATTAAGAGCAGCGCTCCTGGGCGCTGCTGGAAAAGTCACTCAGGGGGGTGTGTTGGATGTGGGGATGCATGCTTGGAAATTCGAATTGCCTCATTTTATGTAAATGCACATTTCCTAGTAGCGCGACACCGGTCCGCTGTAGCGATCCTGGGCGGGTCGGCTCGCGCCGTACATTCCGCCTGCTCCTCCGCCCCCACTCTGCCCTTGATAGCCGGTTGAACGTTCGTTGTAGCCGCGATCGAAGCGCGCGGGCACTTGCCGCCAACCGTTGTCGTCAACGGGAGCAGACTTTTGCCACGAATTGGTGCTGTGCATATTCGAGGACATGCCGTTGTTGCCGTATGACTTAATTTGGTTGCCGCCGCCGCCACCGCTGCCCAGGTGAGAGCTGCTTCCGCCGGATGATGGCGCCCAGATGTTAACGCTGTTCGAACTGCTGCCGTAGGCTCCACCGCCGCCGCTGGAGTTGTCATAACGCTTGTTACCGCTATAATAAAAAATTAGAATAGTTAGAATCCATCGTAACTAGTTTAATTCTATTGTTAAAACTTTTACAGGCTGTGGGAGTCGTCGCGTCTATAGCTCGATGTGTTGCTGCGATCGGAATCGTTGTAGCGCCCGCCAGTGCCGCTGGTGTTGTTCTTGTGGACGTAGGATCCGGCTCCGCCACCGGCTGTGTTGTTCTTGTGCAAATACGAGCTGCTTGAGCCACCGCCGACAGTTCCTGAAAGTGGCAAATGACGGACTTCATCGCGCTTATAGTCGTCGCGCTTGCTAGAAGAGGAGGCACTATAATCGTTGGAGCGCTTCGTGGGCACGGCAGTATAATCATCGACAGCGCCACGCTTGGATCCAGAAGAACTGCTGTAGTCGTTACGCTTGCTGGAGTAATCCAATCGCTTGCTGGAACTAGAATAGTCATCAAGCACGCGCTTGGTGCTCGACGAGGATCCGTAGTCATCGTGTTTTTTGTCATAGGTGCTGCAAAGACATGATTGTAACTCGCAAGTTATTTTCTGTGGAAGAATACTTACCTGCGGGAGCTGACTAGATTCGTGTCGAATCTCGGTGGTGGTGGCGCATCAAAAATAGCTGTGCGCTTACGATCAGTAACGTCTCCATAGCGGTCGTCGGCACGTTTGCTTACCCCGCGCTTGCCAGGATCATCGCGGGACTCCATGATCCTGTTTGTGTAAATCGACAAGATTGAGAGGAAGAGAGATGGAAGAAATAAAAGAGTTGAGTTAGTAATGCTAGTAATGTCAGTTCTGGAGTGAAGTGGGGGTATCAGACTCAGACTTTAGACTAGGATGCATTTGCCTATCAACGTTCCGCTTAAAAGCAATTTGAGTTGAAGAAACAACGTGGAGGCTGCAACTTAACACGCTAATCACAAGGACAAATGCTTTCCGAGAGAGTATAAAATAAATATATTGGTATATCTGTGTTGTCGCCTCTGCGTTGGCACGAGTGCAACGCATTACGGTCTGTTTTGGTTTTTTTTTTAGCATACTTCATCTGTTGTCGCTTCAGCTCGAGGCGTTCCAGCTCGATTTTTTCTCTCTCCAGCTTCTGGCGCTCGCGCTCCATCCGCAAAAGCTCGGCCTTCTCCCGCTCGAGCCGTTCCCGCTCCACAGCGAGCTTGCGCCGTTCTTCCTGCAGACGTTCCTCTTCGATTCGCTGGCGCTCACGGGCCTCCCGACGGCGACGCTCCTCCTCACGCAGCTCACGCTCCCTTTCCCGAAGGCGCTGGCGCTCGCGCTCCTCACGTATCTTCTGGTAGGACAGCATCTCTCGTTGACGACGCTCGCGCTCCCTCTGGCGCTGCTGAATCTCACGGTCGACGTCGCGTGGATTGCGCCCCGAACGATGATCCTGACTACCCTTTGCGGATCGCTCGCGATCGTGGCGCGGTCTATCCTGGCTTGCCAACGACTTGCCCCGGTCATCGTTGCGACGGCTGCGGGCCCTGTTGCTCTCCTTGCCATCACGCTTTAAATCGCCACCAACAGACTTGCTGTCGCCGTTTCCATCGCCGCCCTTCTTGTCATCGCCACTGTTGGAGCTGGAGCCCTTGCCACTACCAGACTTTTTGCCACTGTCGTCTTCCTTCTTCTTGTTTCCGGCGTCGCCCGGAGCCTTGCCCTTGCCCTCTTTGGAATTCAAGCTGCCGCCAATCTCGTTCTTGGTACGCTCCACCGAAATGATGCGTCCATGCAATTCGGTGCGGTGCAGATTTTCGATGCAACGCGAGGCGTCTGCCGAGGAGGACATGGTCACGTATCCGTAGCAGCGAGTGCCCGGAGTACGCGTATTGGTGACCACCTTGGCCCCAATCACCTTGCCAAACTTGGAGAAGATTGCCTTAAGGTCGCTGGCACGGGTTAAAGTGGACAGCCCAGAAACCCATAGATTTCGCGACAGCGTCGCCTGCTTGTTGTTTGAGTTGGCCCCAGTACCATTGCCAGCACTGGAACCGGATCCCGATTTACTGCCAGCGGCACTCGATGCAGTGGAGGATGTGGCACCACCAGGTGCTGCTGTCGATTTCTCTGCAAGTTCCATGTAAATAATAATATTGGAAGAGAGATATGGTCAGAGCTTTGAGTGGGCTTAACTGGTTAACTGTTTTTGTTTATGATACGTTTTTAAGGGAAGCATTTTGTGAACGCACACATTTTGTAGCTGCTGCAGATGTTGGAGTTTAGAGCACAATCGTAAGATTACCGACAAACTTCACCTAACGAAGCTAAGAGAGTATGAATTTGATTGGGTTGCTGATGAAAATCCATTGCGGCAGCAGGCTCGCTTTTTGCTGAAGGCGTTCAGAGTATAGAGCAGCATATCCAGAGCTGACTGTTTAAATAGCTGTCAGTTTCCATCGTCATCCACAGGTAAGGCCAGCATATCCTAGCCAGGATCGAAATAAGTGATGTAATACAAATCCAGTAGTTATCTGCCGAGAAGAATTAAAAATATCCGCACTTCCCAGCTGCAGTAAGGGAAAGGTGCCATCCATTTATTCTCCAGATAGCCTCATTTTATATTATAGGCCCCTCAACGGAGTATTTGCACATACGCCTATTGATGACCAATGTTATAAACTCCTTGGAGAACATTGGGATGTGTGTTTGATTAGTATGAAGTTTCCGTCGAAGTTAACTGGAACAAACACTAAGATTAACTCGAATTGCTGAATTTAAGATGCATCGCTGCTCCTGAGCCGAATTCTCGCATCCTTGTTGATAAGAGTCCCATGTCCGTGTCCCAACCAAATTCACACTCTCTTGCACGGTCTTTGATACATGTTCCTCAATGGTTTAGTCAATTTTTTCGACCTTAACTGGGTTCATGCTTGGTCTGATCATTCCCAACGCAAGACCATCCGAACACACCATTCTTATTCATGCTAAAACTTTAACTTAATTTACCTTTATCGTCCTTTTGATTCGACGACTTTCCTGAGGACTTTTGTTCACTATTTTCCATAATAATTTATGCACAATCATGTGGCGAAATGAAAAGAAAAAATATATTATGTTATTAGAAGACATGTCACAGAAACGTTTTCAAATCTTACCTAGAGTCCTTCTTATCACCGGATTTCTCATCCCTTTTCTTGGAGCGAGCTCCGTCGTCATTCTTCTTGTCGGCATCCTTCGAGTTAGACTTTTCGGATTTATTGGCCGGTTTGACTGTGAATCAGGATAACTTTTATTAACATATTAGCTTTATTTCTTGTATTTCGTATTTCTTAATCGATTGCATGAATACAAACGCCATGATATTTCTAGTCATGAATTATAAATTTTCTATGGTTTTGAGTGATACTGCAAACATACCAGACTTAATAGATTTGTCGTCGGAAGCCTGAGGACAAAACAAATTGGATTAGAATACATCAATTTAAGGCCAAATAGTTAAAATCACCTCATCGTGCAGCAGCTTCTGCTCGTCCTCCCCAATTGTCAAATTGATTGACTCGTCATTGTCCATATTTCCGGTGTCCCCGGTGTTTTCCTCCTCACCATGGATAATAGCCTTGTCGTCGCCATTGTTCTCGGCTCCATCGTCCTGAGCTTTCCCCTCGGCATCGCCATCACCGCTCTGGGGCTCATCGTCGTACACATGATCCTCATCCTCTTCATCGTCGTCATCCAGGATCACACACTCATCGTCCACATCTCCCACCTGGTCAATCTCATGCCCATCGTCGTCGGCATGATGCGAGTAGTCGTTGCCATTCTGGTAATCATCTTGCTGTTCCACCTTCACCTCCTCCTCATTGGCATCGATGGGCTCTTCCTTGATCACCACCTCCGACTGGAGATCTTTCATGGGCATGGCAAACGGCTTCTTGGCCTTCGCGCCCGGCACAATCAAGTGGGTGGCCGGGTCGAGCCCTTCAGCTCTGAGTGACTTGAAATTAGAAAAAACCAGGCGTTGCTTACACACATTCATAAATCCCCGGAAATTGCATCACTATCTCTATCGCCAGCGGCACTGAACCGCCATTTAAGTTGCATACATATTTGTGGACTTACTTTTTCAAGGCGTTCGATGAGCACCGCCTTGGGGCCGACTGTCTCCAACTCGCGTTTCTCCAGCTCACTCTTTAGATCGCACACGCGCAACTCTGCTATTTTCTTTCCTGCCTCGGGCATTTTACCTTGTTCTAGATCACTGGTCACTTGCTTAACTATTAATTGTCGCTTTTTAAGATTGGAATGAAATTTTCTGTACTTTTTTCCAGTCTCGAAACGTGTGAAAATTCTTTGACAAGTCTCACTGATACACACACAATTATCGAATGACAATCGAAAATGGCGATTACGAAGTTACGTTCTGTTTTTAAAATATTCAATCGATGTCAAGTATCGGATGAACTTACGCATCGTGTATAACTATTTACATTTACAGGTATGGACTTCTTTGATCAATTTGTATTTTCTTTATTTTTTTTCAGTTTTGTTCAGTTTGTATTTTTTTTACTTTTTTCTCAGTTTAGGGTACATAAAAAAAAATATTTTTTTTTCAAAATTTATGTAAAATACCAATTTTGTACAAGTTTCATATAACACCGACATAAGTCACATTAAATTAATAATTGTATTAGAAAATTTGGATAATTAATTTATACCTACAATTTATACACTTCTCTCCTCCGATGCGCAGTAGAGATGGAAAAACATCGATGATTCCTCGAAAAACATCGATGTTTGTGATTTTTCGAAAGCATCGATGATATCGATTTGGCATCGATGTTTCTCCACCTCTATATTGTTCTTGTTTATCCCTTGATTTTGCCGGTATCTGTGAATTCGCACAATGTCGGTGGTTATAGAAACCACGATGGGTGACCTGACCGTCGACCTGTTCATCAGCGAGCGCCCAATTGCCTGCCTAAACTTCCTCAAGCTGTGCCGGCTGAAGTACTATAACTTCAATCTATTTCACACGGTGCAGCAGGGATTCATCGCCCAAACAGGCGATCCGAGTGGAGCTGGAGACGGCGGATCCTCCATCTGGGGCGTGGTGGAGGGTCCGCAAAAGCGCTTCTTCGAGGCGGAGTTCCTGCCCAAGATTAACCACTCCAGTGCCGGAATGCTATCGCTGGTCAGTGCAGGCAAGAATCTGGTGGGATCCCAGTTCTTCCTCACGCTGGGTGAGAACCTAACATCGCTGGACGGCAACCACTGCGTTATCGGTGAAGTGGTGGAAGGTCACGAGGTGCTGCGCAAGCTAAACGACGCCATTGTTGACGACAGCTTCCGTCCTTACCAGGATATACGCATCACACACACTGTTGTGCTTGAGGATCCGTTTCCTAATCCGCGCGGCCTTCAGGCTCCAAGTCGCTCACCTTCGCCCAGTGCGGAGCGTCTGAAGAACGGGCGCATCGCTGCCGACGAGGATATCGATGACACTGATGGCATGACCGCGGAGGAGATGCAGGAGATGCTGGCCGAACGAGAGGCCAAGGCTCGAGCCACAATCCTTGAGATTGTCGGCGATTTACCCGATGCAGACATGGCTCCGCCAGAAAATGTCTTGTTTGTGTGCAAACTCAATCCTGTTACAACCGACGATGATCTGGAGATAATCTTTAGTAGCTTCGGCGTGCTTAAAGGATGTGAGGTGATTCGCGACCGCAAAACGGGAGATTCTCTGCAATATGCTTTTGTGGAGTTCGAGGATCAAAAATCTTGTGAGGCCGCATATTTCAAAATGGATAATGTGCTTATCGACGATCGACGCATCCACGTGGACTTCTCCCAATCCGTTTCAAAGGTCACCTGGCGGGGCAAAGGACGTGGTATTGAGGGCGACTATAGAAAGCTGGATTTTAACAATTTGCGAGACGACAAAGATCACAGGAAACCAAACAATGGCCGGTCCAGAACAGAAGACCATAAGGAGCGCAACAGGACGGAAGATTTTCGAAATAGGATGAGCTCTGCAGAGCGAAGAAAAGCGAGAGAACAGCGACACCAGGAGCAAAGCGAACGAGATGTTCGAAAGAATTTGCAAAGACGCACCAGATCGAAGGAAAAAGATGAAAAAAGTGTTTATAGATCGAAAAAATCGCAAAATGAGTCAGTCAGAGAGAACTCAAATCGCGAAAGGAATCGCAATGAAAAAAGGTCATCGAGGTCTCGGGATGCAACACATAGAAGGTACTCTAGGTCAAGAGATCGAGAAGAGAGAAGGCCTTCTAGGCCTAGAGACCAATTAGGAAGACGTTCTAGGTCAAGGGACCAAAAGGAAAGAAGACGCTCTAGGCCAAGGGAACAAAATGAGAGAAGGCGTTCTAGATCTAGAGATCAAACTGGAAAAAGACCGACTCAAAACAGAGATCGCAATGACAGCAGGCGATTCCATTCCCCTCAAGAAGGAAGACGTAACGATGAGAGATCGCATAGAGAAACCTCCAGGAATCAAAGAAGATCGCCAGAGCGGAGGTAAAAATGTTAAGCATCTGGATGTATACAAAATCTTTAACTATCTATCTATCTTTTTATAGGCAACAATCCAGGAACCGGGAAGACCATAGAATGGACACTCACTCAAGCCCTAACAAGAGTCATGAGAAGAAAAGAAAACTTTCAGTGGAAAAGAGCAAAAAGCAAGCCAAGAAATCGAAACGAGCAGCTAGCAGCAGTTCAGATTCGAGTGAAAGTTCCTCGGAATCCGAAAGCGACTCCACATCTTCAGATAGTTCCGAGGACAGCTCTAGCAGCTCCTCATCGTCGGACGATCGCAGCAAACGCAAAAAGAGTACAAAATCCAAGCAAAAGAAGTCCAAGTCAAAGAGTAGTCACAAATCGAAGAAGAAACATAATAGAAATTAAAGATAAACGACGTAATTAATCAGAACAAAACCATCTTGACTACAGCTAAATATTGAATATATTTTTATTTGTTGCGGGCCTGGACTTCGGCTTCCAGCGCCGCCATCGCAGCGCCACCGCAGCAACCTTCAGTGTTTTTGTCGCCGCGTTGCCTGCGCGGTTTTTCGATAATTGCGTCAGGATTAAAGACCACATTGTCGAGTCGCGTTGTCTCTGGCGTGATCCTTAGTTCTGTAAATATAGCCAAATTTTAATTTTGAGCGCTCTTTTATGTAATCGCCATGCCCCACTGACCATAAACACCATCCTCTTTTTTCTGGGCTTGGATGACATTCGTTCGCAGCTCCAAATCCACGTCCTGCGCCAGCTTGATCATCTGTAATTTGCCAAATTGCCATATATGTACTTAGTTAGAATTTACAAAAAGTGGTTAAACCTTTTGAATTTCATCCTCGCTGCTTTCATTACGATTCTGCAGGAAAGATTCGTTGATTTTTAGTCGTCCCGCCGCCAAAGCATTGGCATCCCCCTGAAAAACGTATTGTCGTGTACGGTGGAGCTTCTTGAAAGCACTGAGAACCTGGAATACAAACAATATTAACCGATTATTTATGATTTTAAGTTAATTTACCTGGCGCCGCAAATTGGACATTTTTGTATGGTAACAGCTGACAGATGTAAGGTTGCCAGAATGTCTGAACCAATTGATAGTTTTTAGGGTTACAGTTTTCTTAACTTGAAGATATTGCATTGGTATAATATTTTTTTCTCTAATAATAGAGGTCAATAAAAATTTTAAATTCAGTATTTTCTTTCCAATTCAATTTTTTTTTTTTTAGAGATTCAATATTTTCCTTTCTAAACGTAAGCACATACATCGAAAGCTATCGACCTATCGTCAATTGTCCACCTCTAGCAGATGCGGTCAATCTGACGCCAGTTTATAGAAATCTTTTAACGTTTCGGTCGTAAATCGGCTCGAATGCTAGTAGAAAATTAGTGACCAGCGCAAAACGGGTCGAAAGGCAATGCGGCATCAAAAAGTTAACTAAATTAATCACAATTACCGTGCGAAATCAGACAGTGCAGCGCCACAGCGACTTTAATTCAGAAAATTTGTAACCTGGAGCGCATTACTAAGAAGGACTGTTGCCCATAGGAATTTGACAGACTCTGGCGACTGTCAAATGTGTATGTAACATTTTTAAGTGAGGCGTGATCTAGGAAAAATTGTGAAAACTGGCTACCAGCGATAAATTGTCCAAATATTTCGTGGGCATGGACGAAGAGGAGGAGGAGGAGGTTACGGATCTAAAGCTGCAATTGTTCCACAATACAGTACGCGAGCACATTGTAAGTGTTTTTCTGGATTGAATTCATCCCCTTTCCACCCAATTTCCCACCCCACTACGCATAAAACAACAACAAGAACTCAGGGCGCAGCTGTCCCTATTGTTGTTGTTCTAACTGTACATGTGGCTGGGTGTAAAATGCGTGCGACTTCTGGAAATTACACACACTTCGCCTGGTCTTTTGATAAACAGAGAAATCAGTTGCTGGTCGTCTACAGAAATGTATTTGTTTATGGTTCTGTTATCGGTTTCGGACTACAGTGGTCAGCACATTCGGCGCCTGCGTTTGGGCTTTGTATATAAAATCGGGGAAGGAAGTGGCGGCGATAGCCACTCTCTTCTTGCACTTTCTATTTGAGCTGCGAAAATTATCACGCAGACACACCAAAAGTGGCCCACACGGACGGACACCTGTTGTTAATCAAAGAGTTTAGACACAATCGATGATTCGACGGCGAGATACTTGCTACCATTACCAAGCTTTATTCGTTTCTATTTTATTATTAGAACTTTATAAACAAATGTTTTTTTACATGTTCTTGTTTACAATTAGATTAATTAAGAACAATAGGTTCTTAAAATATATGTTTTAAATTTCATTAAAATATTACTCTCCATTCTTGTTGAATATTTAAATTCCAATATCCAAATGGAAGGCAGGCTTAAATAGTTTCATTAATAGTTCCCAGTAATGTTGCCCTTAAGTTAATTGGTTCTTGTGAGTTCATAAGCCCTATCAGAATGCTTAGGTTTTGCTATTTGAAAAATGGAAGGTAACTAGAAGTCCAAGGTATTGATAAGATAATCAACAAACTTCACTTAATTGGTACCAATATCGTAGAACTTTCAATTGAAATCAAATTTTAAACAATTCAGGCAAAAACAAAGAAAGGCAACATAAGCAAAAGCAACAAGTGAAAGTGTTTCACTCGAGCTACTATTTATAGAAATGTTGGGCGTGTAATAAACGAAACCAGTGATTTATGTAAACAACAGACTGAATCGAATAAAAACACATGTTTATTATATTGCGCAAGGCATTAATTTCCTTTTGTGAAAATTCGGTTAAATGGCCAAAACACTTGCAGGCCAGATTTCAAGTGCACGGCTAGTGGTCACGATTTGGTACCGTCTGGGTCACTGAAAGTGTCTGCTGTCGTGATCAGCTGTTGGATCTGTTTAAACAATGGCAGACGAGGCGTTAAATGGACACATTTGAAAGGGTTGGCATAGACTGGCGTAGATACAATACACTTGCAGGTTGCTTTTTATGCCACCGATTATGATTTGTACGTCTATAAATACACATTTCTTTCATTGAGGATGATTCTGTGGAACTGGAACAGGAACAGGAAATGGAAACTGGTTTCAGTCAGCGGTTCTGATTGCATTGGATGGCCGAAAATTGAATAATTCGTCAGAATGTGGGTCAACATACCGAATACGTGATGTGTGGGACTCCATGCAATAATGAAATGCAAACAACGCAAAGCTCTCATAAATAATTCAGGAACCTAAAGCCAAACCCGAATTAAAACCACTAATGCCAAGTGTAGTAGCAGGAAATTCTGAGAAAATACATACAAACTTATTGTGTAACACCACACTTATGTTCTTAGTCATTTCCCAAGTAGTGATTAGGGAAAAGTCTGATGAAGAAACTGAATTGGGTAACTTAAACCATGACCAAAAGTCTTGCAAATGCAGTTCCCCTCATTAGAAAACACATTTTTATTTGGAGTCATTAAAACAATTGGGACGACTCATACAGCTCTTCTCCACTTTGAGAATCTGAAGAGACGCTACATTCTAAAAAATTATCTGAAATGATAAAATGAAGAGGTATCAATAGGCGTAGACCAACCCACCTTGCAGCACATATGGATACAATATATACCCCTGTTCGGCACAACTATTGGGTATAGAAAAGTATAAATATTTCGCAGCCCATTCACCGGCAAAGTTGTCTACAAATCAAGCCAAAACCCGTCCGACCGGCGATCCTCTTCCCTTCTCCTTTTGGCCTGGCCACAGTGTCGTCGTTTTCGCTGGCTTCTGGCTGCATTTTGGGCGTAGCTGCTATTTTTAGCCAAATCGTCGTCCACATTTCAATGGGCGTGTTGTGTTCCCCCTCGAGTTCATGTCAAGTCATTGACTCGTCGTTCGCCTACGATGCAAGTGCGGCTAATTCCGAGGCACAGATCGTTTAGTTTGGCCAAATCCAAATCGCTTGGAGCGTGACAAATGCCACTTGGGGCTGCGCATTGCAGTTGCACGTTTTCTCGACTGACAAGCACTAAACTAAGCTTGAAGATCGCTGGCTCAATTGTTTCCATTCAGGAATGCCTGGCGTACATATTATAAGATTCTCATATCAGTTGGTATTCGTCGCCTATGTGTTTCAAGTTTAACACGTCATAGTCTAGAAAATACACTGCGTTTCATAGCTGCATAGCTGGCCTAGATTCTATAAAAATGCTCTGTGCATATCACATTAGTATTCGAATGCCTCGTTATCTAGATGCGCAAAATGTGTACTTTTGGATGTTTAATTATACTGCAACCTTATAGTTTTGCCATTCAGTGTATCTACATTTTTCCATGATCTACACTTGGGTTCTATAAATAAAGCGACGCACTCTGCTGTTGATAGCAGGCGATTTACGTCTCTATATTTAATTTTTAATATTTGATCATATTTTTTGTCTACTGTGTAGAGAAAACTGTTTAAATGTTGACTGAAAAGAAGGTCATTTCGAATGGCAAGATGAAAGGTTGGAATCCCGAAATGCGAAACGCTGCGAGCAATTAAAGAAAATTTCATTTAATTGATCTGGTCAAATGCAGGCAGAAGAATAAAGTTATAAGTTAATTAAAACTCGCGTTGTATAACGCAATAGAGTATCTCACAGATACCACTGAAAATATCTCGAATAGCAAACAAAGAATAGCAAAACACAGCAGGGACGTGAGTATAAACTAATGTTTTTTGCTCTCTCTGCATTTTTTCCCCAAGTTTTTTTTTGCTAGCTATAACATGAAAAGTATCTTCACTTAATGATTTATTTGTGCGCCTAGACTATTGTATTTTCGTATCCATTTACGTTTTGTTTTGTTTTCGCTTTTCGCATACACAAAAAAAGCGAAAATATGACGTGTGCCATGTGATTGGCATCTATATTTCGCGGTCCCAAAAATATATTTACCCTGCAAATGATGGGTCCAATGTTTGGAAATCGCTGATGAAGATTCAAATTGCCAACCTACTCGGATTTAATAGTCAAGAGTACGGATAATCAAATGTTGCTGACATTCAATGGGATTTAAATGACCGCTATCGGTTTAGTTCTTATCAAATGTTTCATGTTTTGTCGTTGGCCACAGATAAGCTTTCTTTTGTGACCTTTGAACGCAGACGAAATTAACTTTATTGGTCTAATTGACGGTCATAATATTTCATCGATTGCCAAGTGGTTTATGGTGATATAGGGTTGTAGGCAAAAGAAACCTGAGTACCTGTTCTATATACATACATAATATTATTTTAAGCATACATACCGGAAATTGAAAAATTGAAATGTCCGCAAACAAAAGTTCAAATCACTCTGGCAATGTTTTTGACGATTAGACCCTGAAACGCTTAAAATGCCAGACTTTGACACTAAATTGAATCATGTACACATATCAGTATCAATAAGTAATATATTCACCGAGCTAGATTAATACAGATTTCCCTAACTTAACGAATCGAAAATGTTTTTGGCTAATGTGCACACAGTTGGCGGTAATGACAAATATTTATAAAAACAAAACAAAGGAGATGCGTGGGTGATGTGTTTACTTTTTGACATTTGTTTAAACACAAGAATATGTGGGGAAATGTGCTATGAAAACCTCAATAAAATAAAACAAAAAAGACAATCGAGTCTAAATTTACTTTGGGTTTTACGTAATTAACCAACCTGAGGAGGGCGATCGAAATGTTGCAGTTTCTAAGGGAAAATAAATTTGATTATATTATAGTAAAATATTACTTAGCTGATAAAACCATAAAGCTTACTAACTTGCCATGTTGCATTGTTCTTTTCAGATATTCTTGCTACTGATAATCTTGCTGTACTCCAGCTCCTATGTGGTCGTCTCACGTTTTAGGCGGCGCGACCGTGACGATCTCTATTCGAATGACGAGGACGAGGTGCTGGTCTATCGCATAAGGTGAGGCATCCAGTGGTCAACAACCTGTGTCGCTAATTGCCGCGTCACTTGACTTGCACTCGCAATAATGAATGGTTTTCTTTGCTTTTGCCTTTTCCACCCAACCAACCCCATAGCTTTTGGCTGTGCACATTCACACTGGCCGTTGCCGAAGGGGCTGCCATGCTGCTGCCCGTTTCCATTGCCAGCAATGAGGTGCTACTCCTCTATCCCAACAGTTACTATGTGAAATGGCTAAACAGTTCACTCATACAGGGTAAGTACTACATTATCCACCGAGGAACACTGACTAACCCGTTTAATATGCCAATTTCAGGCTTGTGGAACCATGTATTTCTGTTCTCCAATCTGTCACTGTTCATCTTCCTGCCATTTGTCTATTTGTTCTCGGAATCCACGGGATTCGTCGGCAACAAGAAGGGCATCCTGCCGCGAGTCTACGAAACCTTTACAGTATTTATGCTGATGGCCATTATTGTCCTCGTACTAACTGCCGTCCTAAGTGCAGTCTTTGGCATTGAAAAGCTTCAATTCTTCTGGTTTCTAAGTGAGTATATAATGTAATGATGCACGGGTGCGGAAGAGATCAATTCCAATGTCAATTGTCTTTCCGCGCCCCTGACAAGCCCATCCCCAAATTGGGATTGGATTCTGATGCACAATGCATTTCTAATTTCCGCTTTTCATGCTTCACAGATTTGGGCAGTGTTCACCTGCCGTTTCTTTATTCGTGTGTCTCGTTTTTGGGTGTCATGCTTATGCTGAGTGAGTATATAATGCAAAATTAAATAAGTTATATTTCTAGTGCTTTAAGATCGGCTTCCAGTTGCTTAATGTACTTGTCAATGTACGCCAGTTGCTTGGGATTGTGTTCACGTGCCTTGACCACGCTTTCCTCGAACTTGTCGTCTTGTTTCAAACCCTTGTAGGCGTGGGCCTGGTAGAGCCAGGCGCGGAGATTACTCTCCTGCAGCTTCTCCAACACGTACTGGCAGTCCTTGAGGGCGCGCTTATAGTTCTGTAGCCTGGTAGATGGAAATAAAATGATGAAGAAGGCTTGTTAGGATAGCTCATAAGGCTTGAAGATTGTAACTCACTTGATGTAGCACAAGGCGCGATTGCAATATGTAATAGCGCTGTCCTTAACTTTGATGATAGCCTTGTCATAATGTAGGATTGCCTTCTCGTACTTCTGGCTGCGAAATGCTTCGTTTCCCTGACTAAAAAATTATCCTTATATACAATATATTATAATTTTAGGGAGACCATTAAGTTTACCTTCTCTGTAGTTCTGCTTCGTATTCGGCTTTGGCACGTGCCTCTGCACGATCATTGGCATCCTTCTCCACCTGCTCCATGAAACTCTTCTGGTTCATATCCTTGACTTGCTTCTCATTGTCTTCTTCTAGAGACTTTCTGTTGATGACTGTTCGATTTTCTTTCACTTTAAGCCGCACCTTATCCACATCCAAGTTGTCAAAGTTGATCTTCTCCTTGGCATCGCCACCTGCCTTTGAATCTTCATCGTCACAGGGTGCCTTGTTCTGCAGTATACAATCGATCTTCGCAAGGGTTGCCTCGAACTCAGCAAAATCATCCGCGACACTGGGGTTCAAATTGCAGTTTAACATAGTTGCCTTAAGTTGGGCATTGTCTTTAACCTCTTCGTTTGCCATTTTAAAGATGTAAGGAATAGAAATTTAGTTAAGATACCGACTGGTTCGACTGCTCAGAACAGAATGTCTTTTAAGTTGAGTGGGATGTCAAAGAGACCTTTGTTTACGTTTCGTACACAACGAGAAATAAGTTCTAGATCTTACATACTAATATTAAGGCATGTACAAGTTTGGTAACCAGGACAACCGTTTTGTTTTCTTACAGTTTGCACCCCGTATGGCTTTGTGCGCCTCTTTGGCGTTGTTAACCAGGTGCTGGTGCGACCTATGCTACTGCGCGACGTCAACGAGGAGTTTAGCGCCTTCTACATGGAGGAGGCGAGCGTGAAGCGGAAGCTAGCGCACATTGAGCTGCACAACGTGAGCATTGCGGATGCCGCCAACGGAGGTCGCCTTGGCAATCGGATTGGTCTGGGACGTGGGCGCACCTTCTATCCCCAGCCACTGCTGCAACACTCCCAGGCTCATCTATACCAGCGCAAGGCGATGGCCAGTGACGTGGACGAGCTCAACGATAGACTAAGAGAACTGGACTCCGAGCGCAAGGAACTAGACAAGCTGCGCACATCGAGCACCTTCCAACGCACATTCGTCTATCCGCTGGCCATGCTGCTGCTGCTCTTCTGCACAGCTGTCACCATTCTGCTGGTTGTGCAGAATACACTAGAGCTCCTTATTGGCATTAAGGCGCTGCCACTAAGCACAAGGGTAGGTCTAACTGCAGGGATCGTAAGACGAATGCTTATTGAGTTTGTTTCCCTTATTTAGCAATTCGCATTGGGCATCTCTTCGCTCTCGAAGTTGGGTCCCTTTGGTGCCGGCCTGGAGGTGTGTCTCATCTTCTATCTCGGCGCCACCTCGGTGGTGGGCTTCTACAGCATGCCGTTCATGCGCAAGGTTTGTCCCAAGCGGCGCCAGACTTCGCTGCCACAGCTAATGCTGAACTGTGGCTTCATGCTGGTTTTGTCGTCGGCATTGCCGCTTCTCAGCAGGATCATAGGTAGGCTGTGGCAAATTACTAATGAATAATACAGTGTTTAAAAGCGACTATTATTGATTCTTACAGGCATCACAAACTTTGACCTGCTGGGTGATTTTGGAGCCATCGAGTGGTTGGGAAACTTCCAGATTGTATTGCTTTACAATTTGGTTTTTGGAACCACAACTGCCCTGTGCTTGGCAAACAAATTCACGGCTACGGTGCGCCGGGAGCTAAGAGCCCGGTTAGTGGAGAACTATGTGCTCTTTACTAACTACATTAGCTTCATCAACTGATATTGGCGCAAGCGACACGACAATGCGTTTTGTATAAACCGACAGGAGGTGAGGCGCCTTGTCGAGTCGCCGCTAAAGAGCCTAACAAGTTTCTATACCAAGTATCGTAACCTTAGTCGTAAGAGCAGTCGCAATACCACCGCTAGTCGCAAGGCAAACGAAATGAACTGTTAAGACACGAGAAAAACATGGGAGATGGGCAGCTGAAACTATATAATATACCTTTACATATGTTATATGATCACGTATAGTTGTGCAGAACTGATACTAATATTTAAATTTTGCAATGTTAACTGTTGTGCTTAATTGTTGTACTTTATACAGACAGAGTCCTCACAGTGCACCAGCATATCACTGTGGTGCCAGTAAACACAGAACAATGGCACTCGTGTACCATGATATTCGCAGAAATCTCGCCAATAACTAGCATGTAAATAGAAGATGTAATTGTGCAACATAAGCCGCAGTCAATTTGCAGTAGGCGTAGTTTAGAATTTCGTTTCTTGTCGTTCAGAGTGAATTCCATTTCATACATGTTTTTCGCTATTTATCCACGTATATTTCAGTTATTTTTATAAGATTTTAACAATGTTCCTTAAGCAGCGAAACGATGAGGCGTGTTCATTTCATTTTACGGCATACTCAAATCTGTAACCCAATATTCACACAATCACACACTAACAAGCGTCTAAAACTTATGTGATAAAAAATAATAATAAACAAAGCATTTTACTAAATTAATCGAAATATCATGGCTTTTTAATTGCGCGCTTGCGTTTTGCTGACTTTTAAATTAAATATTGTTCTGTTTAACTTTTTTTTCAGCCTAACTTCGTTGTTTCTATTGGCTTGAATGCCTTTTTTCGAGAAGGAGCTAATTTAAGGAAAACTACCTACGATATTGCTGTGATTCAATGACTTAATTAAAACTTTAAATGATGCTTTAGGGATGCTATAATAAAGAACTTAAGTAAAATGATGTTCAGCTTGTTTATTTGGTTAAGAAATATGATTTTTGGTGGGAACATACCATTTAAAATAATATTCACCACCGCGCGCTTCGATTACGATAACTCACCACGCAAGTGGCCGGCTATCGAACTATATATCGACCGCGCACTATCGAACCTTTCGCCCACCACTACTTTTTCGCTCATTCCCAGAATTTGTGGCATTTTGTGTGGCGTCTTATTATCGGATATTTAGATTTTAACTGTAATAAGAACAGGGATAACACGATGCTGAGCCGCAAGCGCCGGGCGAGCAGCATATCCAGCCGGCAGGACGAGGATCCGCTGCAGCTGGACGACTCGACGCCGGAGCAGTCACCGGTGCAGCAGACGACGACACAATCGGCGCGAAAAAAGCGCCGTCTCGATCCCACAGAACTGTGCCAGCAATTGTACGATTCCATAAGGAACATAAAGAAGGAGGACGGTTCAATGCTGTGCGACACCTTCATCCGCGTGCCGAAGCGCCGGCAAGAGCCCTCGTACTATGACGTGGTGGTCAATCCCATTGATCTGCTCAAGGTTCAGCAGAAGCTGAAAACCGATTCCTACGACGATTTGGATGATCTGATGGCCGACCTGGAGCTGCTTATTGGCAATGCCAAGGCCTTCTACATACCGGGCAGTAGCGAGCACCAGGACGCAGTCTCTCTGTGGCAGCACATTCATTCGCAGAGACAGCGCATTATGGAGGCAAATGGATTGGCGGAGGAGGAGCCGCGTGCCAGACGCATGTCGCGCCAAGTGCGCCGAATGACCAGCAGCACTGAACCTGGTGGCGATGGAGCAACTGATGACGAGTACAACCAGTACGAGGAGCTCTTCGCCTCCGTTATGACCGCTACCGATCCCGTGGGCGATCGGTTAATGCACCGCATGTTCCAACTGCTGCCCTCCAAGAAAATCTATCCAGACTACTACGATGTCATTGAGCATCCCATTGATCTGCGCCTGATTGCGACCAAAATACAAATGAACGCTTACTCCTCGCTGGCGGAGATGGAACGGGATCTGCTACAAATGACCAAAAACGCATGTCTGTTCAACGAGCCTGGTTCTCAGATCTATAAGGACGCCAAATCCCTGAAACGGATCTTTACGCAGCGGCGTATTGAGCTGGAG